>NC_037288.2:2500000-3750000 GCF_000002775.5 Populus trichocarpa | reverse complement strand
TATGTTTTCCCTTGAGATTTCTTGCCGTTTAAGTCTTGACTCTTCTGATATTCTGATTATTGATTTCATTGTTTTTCATTCAGATAAATTTCGTCGATGCTTCCAAGCTCAACAGGATATTGGTTTACTCCTATCGCTATTATTGAGGAGTGTACAAAGGCAAAATGTTAGTGATGTGTGAATATTTTTGTATTGATGGACATTCCGAAGTAGATGATGACTCCTCGCACAAGTGCACATCATTCTCAATGGACTTCTTTTCCCGTCTCGTATATATTTGCAGGCTTTGTTTATTGCAGGATTCTATTTTTTACAGGAAGGGAAACCGTGTCTTAATTTTGATTTTGATGGAATAAAATAAACCGATGACGGATAAAAGCTTATTAAAATCTCCATGAAGCAGGATCAAGGGAAGCCCAGGAGGTGGTAACAATCGGCAACACGGTTTAATGTCTGTCCTTTCCGTTCAACTAAAATGGGTTTTGATGGGATGACAATTAGCAGAGGCCCTCTTACAGGGAAGAGTTTTCAGCACCGAGACGAGCACCCACTGAAGTCACCATAAATTTCTGTGGGGTCTCTCAGCTCGTCAATAAGTTGCTCAGTTTTGTTTCTAGAGACGTTAGATCTTCCATGAGGGGAAAAAGGAAAGAAACAAAAAGAGACATGAGATCAAATTTCTTTAATGAAAGGTTAGGAGCCGATCAACAATAGATAGAAAAAAAACTAGATCATTGAATTGACTTTTTTTTTTTGGTAACTCGGGGTGTCCGGGTCAGCTTACGCGCACCACAACTAATCTCCGGACCCACTGAACACCCTGCAAGCCCAGTAGACAGGTAAAACACCGCGGGGGTGACAAGCGTGCACGCTGAGGCTCGAACCCAGGTGACAGAGACAAGAAAACCTTACCTCTGCCGCTGGGCTACAAGCCTCAGAGCCGATCAACAATAGATAGAAAAAAAACTAGATCATTGAATTGACTATTGTTGTTATACTTGTTGGATCAATTTTTTAATATAAAAAATATATAAGCATTACTTATTAGTTTTCTAAAAAGTTTTTTTTTTAAATTATTAACTCAAAATAATGATATATTTTTTAAAATATTTATTCAATGATATATTGAATGATATATTTTTTTAAAATATTGACTAGAGAATGTTATATTGGATCAACACGGGTTAATCTGTCAAATCTGTGACACAGATCATACGATCGCGATAATTTTATAGAAAACAAATCAAAATAAATTATAAAGATCAATTTCCAGTCAATCTAATATTAAAGGACAAAGTTAAAAAAAAATTAAAAGGATCAAAAAATTATCAGAGTTAACTCAGGCTAACCTGCCAAACCTGTAACTTGGATCATCAGATCGGAATAATCCTATAAAAAGCAAATAAAAAATTATGAAATTCAATTTCCAATCAACTCAATGTTGAATGATAAAATCGAAAAAAAAACAATTTAAGTCAACTCGGGCTAATTTGTTAAACATGTGACTTAAATCATGAGACTAAAATAACTTCATAAAAAATAAATATAAAAATTACAAAGCTTCATTTCCAATAGATCCAATGTCGAAGGTTGAAATCAAGAAAAAAAAAGTAAATTCATGAGACTGAGATAACTTCACTTAGGCTGTGTTTGTTTTGCAACTGCTTTTGCGTTTGTGGTGCAACAAACACAGCAAGCTGTTTGGTAACAAACCAAACTACGTTTTGTATTGTGGAATCCATTAAAAAATTGAGTTTGAAATGCAGTTTTTACATACTTTATTAAATGAATTTCATAAAACTTTGTTTGTTTTTATGTTTCAAAAGCGCTTTTAAAAAAAATTAATTTTTTTTCTTTACTTCAAATTAATATTTTTCTTGTGTTTTCAGATTATTTTGATATTCTGATATCAAAAATAATTTTAAAATTATTTTGTTGCATTTTCAAGTAAAAACACTTTGAAAAGCGACCACAAATCACACTTGTAAACAAAATTACCAAACATTTTATACATGTTTTTTGCTATACATAAACTTCAATCATAATTTTTACCAAATACGTATCTAAATTCAACTAACCACACCTAACCATACTTTTTTAAAACTTATTTTTTTAAACTACAATCACAAAAGTTACCTAAAAAACAATCACACAGTAAACTGAAAAAACTACAAAACTTAATTATCATACAATTTAATATTAAAAATTAAAAAATAAAAATAAAAAAATAAAAAAATGGAGTTGTTGAAATTAAAAAATAAAAAATTATATATAAAAAAATAAATCAAATCAGTCCCATCATGAAAATAAATATACAAATAAATTAAGCAGACGCCATGTTCTTAACCCACGACTTTTCCTTTTTCTATGTGAATGTAATTCGATGGATAGTATATTGCCACGCAAAAACAATATACTTTACAAACAAGGAAGGGATTAGAGTACTCTTCTATCTCATATGATGGTGAAATTTATGAAAAAAATTTAAATGGACTTTTCATGTATTTAATAAGATCTCCTTCACAAGCTCATAATCATGCATGTCTTTATGTAAGGCAATATATGAGAAATCAAAAGCAGAAAATGACGTCCATGAAGACGAAGCCTCCTCCAAGCTGCCTAGCTCAGAATATTAATGGTATGGAATTAGATGTGCATGGCACGGTGAACTTGCTTCGCAGCCGTCAGTTTTTTTTTTACATCAACCCATCTAAATCATCAAAAAATTATTTAAAAATATTAATTTAATATTTTTTCATATCAAACATATTTTTTAAAAAAAATTAAAAACAATTTCAAACACATTTAAAAAAAATCCAAAAACAGTTTCAAATACTCTAGCGATCAGCATCATAGTGGACTGTATTAAACCTTTTAATTTTTTTTATTCTTACCCGGCTATCCTCACACCATATTAAAGGATGAGACTAGTCTCGTTCGGGGTTCGCGGCTGTCCTTCCCAATAAGTGCGTTTCTTGAGGATCGAACTTGTGTTCTCATCCTTGCAGGGATATAACAGTACCTTAATCGCTAGACCAACACTTCATTGGTATTAATCCTCTTTATTTGCATCTAAATAAGTTATTTATATATAAAACAAATGTATTTATAAAAATAATAATTCCGAGACATGATACATACATCGTGCAATAAAAATATAAGAGGAAGAACAATACTCCCGTTTAATGGTCTTTTATATCCCGCCACTCCAAATTCCTCTCAACTTAATGATTACTTTTTTATTATGAAAAATATTGTCGCAATCCATATTTATCTCTACCCATTTTTTATTAAATAAAAGTTAACTCCGCAAATCAATTAATAACTAGATTAATCTAATTTAAAACTTAATTTAACTTTTACAGAAAAAATCAAAACAAATTGATTTGGATGGACCCACTCAACTTGGATCTTGGAATCATATGTTAGAGGTTTAATAACTTTATTCTAAATACTCACCTCATCAAGAATCGAAACCATGATGGAAGGAATGGGTTCCACGTGTCGCCATCGAAGATAACATCCTCCAACTTTAAGGACCCCACAATGACCCCTAGAATAGGGCAGCCCATTGTATAGCAAGGGTACACTTGGGAACCTACTACTCTAATCTAGTCAGATCACGAATTGATATTATTTTGCGGGCCCCTCCTTTACTAAGTCTTCATCCTTATCCAACCTTTTACTTTGTCCACTTCCCATCTTCTTACCTCCACGTACCCTTCATGACCCACTTTTAACGCTGTCTGAGCCTTCCCAGTAAATGTGACCATAGTTAAATCACACTTGGAAGTAGATAAAAATTAAAACACCAAGCAATTATTCATAGATATTTATCCATCTTCTTCTATATAAGTGAGCCAATCTCCATTGAAGGGAGACAGAGAGAAAAGATAAGCTAGGCAAGATGGTTTTACTAGACAAGATGTGGGATGATGTTGTTGCTGGACCTCAGCCAGAACGTGGCCTTGGCAAGCTTAGAAAGATCAGCACCAGACCACTTAACATCAAAGGTATTATTACTAATTCTATGCATCTACATATTGTTAACTGTTTCCTTGTTTAATTTTTACTGATATTGATGGTTGTTTCTGGTCAGATATTGACGTCGGAGAGGGGAGCAGTCCTGTTAATAAGTTTCAGAGGTCCATGACTATGCCAGGAACTCCAGGGACACCGACGACACCAGTGACCCCTACAACCCCAGTGTCGGCGCGTAGCAATGTTTGGAGGAGCGTGTTCCACCCTGGTAGCAACCTTGCTACTAAGAATATTGGTGCTCATGTTTTTGACAAGCCACAGCCTAACACACCCACTGTCTATGACTGGTACGTAAACCCATATTTGTTGAATTTTAGTCTCCTTCATATAATGGTTAATTACTTGCTCAGAAGATTATTTTGTTCTCATGAAAAAGGGAAGGAAAAGAGTACTGTTTGAGATTTTTGTTTCTTAATTTTTACTTGAAAGGCTTTGTTTTGAAAATCACTAGATAATTAATTGATTTCACGTGAATTTTCGAATAGGGTTTTTGTTTTTGTTCTACTTTATGATGTTCCTTTTAGATTTTTTTTTCTTTTATTAAAAATAAAATAAAATGAGAGGAATCTCCAGGTGTTATAATGGCGCGTGGGAGTAGACCTCTCTCTCTTATGCATGCATGCAAGTAGACACGATATGGTATAATTATTTTCATTAATTGTGCTTCAGCGGACTCAAGCCATTGGATCTGCATCTGATGGCTTGGATCTGCCAATTGGATTTGTTTCTTGATCGTTGAAATGAGATTTTGTTCTGTATCTGATGATCACAGGATGTACAGTGGAGAGACGAAGAGCGAGCATCGTTGATGAGGTTGCCTTCAACCAAGGTTGCCCATGTAAATACGTACTGTGTTTTGTTTTTCAGTACTCATCTGCAATATGTCTCTTGTTGTTATGGTTCTACGGTTCTACCGTGCCTGGAACATCCTGAGCTGACTAGTTTTGTATTGATCTTTCTTTCTTGTGAGATTATCCCAAGTTATGTAAACATTGTACGGTTGGTTGGTCTTGTTGTGAATCAAAGATCAATCAGGGATGGTGATGGTGGTGATGATGATGATGCCTTATTAAATATAATAAGAAGTTCTTGTTGATGCTATCTAATTACGTGCCTGTGCTTATCTGCTATCCCAATTGCTCCTTAATTTATTATCATGGAGCATTATGAAGAAGACGATCAATAAATTATTATTTAAAGGAATACTGATCCTAGGAGAAGGGACATCTTGCGATGGATTATTGGATAAGGAAAAGGGGATGCATGGGGGGATCCAATGGCAGGCTAGCTGCCTGGCATGTCATCATTTGTCGAGGAATTGGATATTGGATCAGTTTTGTCCTAGGTCAAGGTGGTCCTTTTTTAATGATGATCAGGACTAGTTACCATTTCTTGAACAATAATATTTAGTCCCTGTATTTTTAAATATATTCACTTTTTGTTTTTTTCTCTTTTTTATCGATATCTGTAACTGGCTGTTAATTTATTGAAAGCTACACTATTTATTCAAAAAATCACAAGTCCCCTCGGATTTGATTGAGTTAATATATAGCCAAATATATCTTGGAAGAAAAAAAACTGAATTAGTGATATTTCAGCACTTTATTAATGAATGAATAATAGAGGGATTAAGTAATAAATAGATAAGAATTAGAGGGATGTAAAATGGGGCATTTTTAAACTGGAAGGACTAGCTAATTATTTTTCTGAAAACACGGGTACTTAATAATAATTTACGAAAAAGAAATTGGTTGAGATGGAGCTCTCCGGTTACTATTGCATGGGGACGACCACTCTTGCGTGATTGATCGAAGAAATTGGTGTTCGTCTTTTTCAAGGGAAATATTAACCGGTGAAGTTAGCGAAAGGTGGGCTTTAAGGCTTCTTGGTTACTGGAAAAATAGAAAAAAAGAGCCGAAGAACTTTTGATGTGCATCATCGTTCGATACGGTTCAACATGAAACAACTCGATTTTTAGCTTTGTGCCTTCGCATTTAGCCTGGAGAATACGAACTCAGGCTTGTTGCTGGGTCATCAGGACTTGAGCTCTTCCCTATCTTCCCCTGTGGGCTATGCCTCTGCTTTTGTGAAGAAGAGAATAATGGCAAGGAAATGCCCCACTGCAACAAGTCAAGTTTTTGGCAAGCTGAATTAAGAAGTCTATTCATAAAGAAAAGTTGAATCCAACGTGTATTCGTAACAACCTCCAATGCTTCAAGAGTATCCAGTCTGCTGAGATTGGGCGACTTCGATGTAAAATCAAAACTGAACTTAGTTATGCGGGAAAACAAAAAATAGACAAGAGAAGATGTTGTCGTTATACAAGCAATTCGTCCATATGGCTGAGTTCCACTGGGAGTTGGGAGCAGTGGGTGCTCCTAAAATTCTAGAGTTTTTCTTTGTATCACAAATAATGAGACAATATTAGGTAGTGTTTGATTGTTATTGGAAATAGTTATTTCCTCAGGTTTATCTTCAACCAAACACACACTGTACACACACACACACACACACACACACATGATCTAACAAGACATGGCAGCCCACAAGTGACCACGATTTCGACAAGCATGGCTAAATTTTAGGATTTTCTACGACAACATGTAGTGACCACGATTTCAACTAGTTTTTACCTGAAATTTTAGAAGTTACATAAATAAAAGTAAACTACTTCCTTTCCCGTTAAAAAAGGTGTAGTCTCTTGTTGCTTGAAATTATGGTAACATGCAAGCTCCCCTAATTCTTCAATGCTCCAACCACATCAGAATTTATGGGTCCCAATAAATGGGGCCAGTGTGCACTAGAAAATATTGGCATGATGGAACATTCAAGCGCCAGAGATATTTTTCGCAAAGCACCTGAATTACAACTTGGAAACTTGGGGCAATAATTTGCTCACGTTCAGTAGAAATAAGCTCAATTAATGCTCGCAAGAATTTAAGCAGAAGATTGGAGCAGTAAATAATCATAATCACAGCATTGCACATGGTCGATAGGCAAGATCTTGAACGAAAAAAATTTGACAACTGACAACCATTTATGCTCATTCATGTTGACCCTGTACAATTACTACCATTTGTATAACGTCAGATCCATGAACATGCACGCTATGAGAAAAGAACCGGCAGAGGTCCCCGTTGTGAGTGTATATATATCTATACCTGTGTAAAAGCGAGATGTAGAGAACTTGGTATCCATGAGGATTTTGCCAGGTAATGTCTCTACCATTCGGACTTTCACACCTTTTTCCGATATGCCAGGAGCTGCGAAAAAAGAAGGGCAAAAGGAAATATTTTTTATGGTGCTTATACAACTATTCTCATCTGCATGTGAGCATGGATATAAATATATGTTGACTAGGAAAAGGAGCTCACCAGGTACCCGTGGATGAAATTGTTTGTTTTAAGTCTTCCCAAAGTTTCTTGTTCTTCTAAAACTTGCAATTTATCTTTGCATGGATCAATTATACCAGGTTTAGAAATTGGAGTGCTCATGGAGATTGAAAAGTCGACCTTAGAATTCATCTCTCGGACCAAGTATATCTCCACTTCATTGGCTTGCAAAGAGGTTTGGAAAGCAACATACTGCAATCGAACAAAGAATTGATGACCAATTCTACACGCTGACATCAGGAGCACTTAAAATAAATGAGGTGTCATTATTAGAAAACAGGATATAGGTTAGAAGAAAAATCACCTGACACAGTTTATTAATAGACAAAGTTGGCCTGCAGCAAAGGTATGGGCGCTGCAAACTGGGTACTCTTTGCTCATCAAAAGAAACAAGCATGAGGTTGATATCCAACTGAAATAAAGAACGCGGGACAATCATTTCAGGGCAGTAAAGTGAGAGCTCAAGGTGAAACAATAATCTAGAAACAGAATAGTGTCACTAAGGTGACAGTCATATGGGTTAAATGCAGAGCCTGTGACTCAGAATGCAGAACCGTTTGATCTGGTTTAAAGCTGCAATTAACGTTCCATAGTTCCTCATTGTATGCAGTTCACAACATGACCAGCCATGGATCAGCTTTACCTCATTATCATTTCCCTCCAAGTTCCGTAGATAATCTGCTAACTTAGAGATGCGACTGCTTCGAGCATTTTTTACATTGCTGCCGTTTGCACTGCCATACCGGGTGTGACTCCGCATGCCATTTTTTCCCCAGGCAAGCCTTTCTGAGGAGCCAACTAGCCCAGAAGATCCCCCCACAGATTCTTTATTCACTTCTGAATCATTTTCATCACCACCTCCATCTGCATTAACAGCAGCTGAACGAGCACCTGCCCATTTCTTGCACCTTTTTGGTTTGACTTCTGCACTGTGCTCGTCAGCAGATGATGAATCTTTTCCTCCATCACCATTTGCATCTTCATTGTCATCAGATCCTTGAAATCCAGCCATTCGATAATTTCTTCTTCCCCTAGAGTGGGCATCTCGAAAACGACTTGGTGTTCTCCTTGCAAATGCTGCTGCTGTCACTTTAGCTGTTGTTTTTTTTCTACTCAGAGCTTCAGCCTGTCGATGAAAAGTCTGGGCGATGGTAGCCTGGATCTGCCCAAATAAAACTTGGCATTAAATACCTTAAGGGACGGATTTGGAGAAGTCATATGGCATTTTACTGCATAGGATTCACCACCAAGGCCTAGAAGGCTAACACTCAAATGGCAAAATCGGTGTTACGCATCATCAAAAATCTGTATTAAAAATCAAGTCAAAGAGTACTGTACAACTGATAGAAACATGAAAGACTACAACATATGGATTCACGTGGACATAAAGATGCGTTCGATCACATTTCATGGTTTGACAATTCCAGCAGTGGTAGTGCTATTGATGGACCTATAGCATGTATACATGAAGAATGATATAGTCTTCTGCTAGTGTAGTTTTCTATGGTGGACTAACTAAATTCACCAGGAATCTCAAGAATGTATGCATGTGAATCTGTATTAAAAAAGACTTGAAACAATAAAGGAGTATCACACCTGCTTATTGCGAGCCTTCTCATCTTCTTGGAAAGCCAATTCCTACAACAGATATACAAACAATTGATGATTGAAGTTCAATATTTTTATACAGAAAACAGATTTCAGTAGGATGGAACCTATTTACCTCTTCCTCATATTTGTCAATATCTGGATACAAGGCTGAAATTAATGCATCATAATTTGGGTCATCTCTCAAAGACCTACGACTGGCACAATGTGTGCGGCAAGCAGGGCACTCATTGTTCCTGTAGTGAATTTCAGTATAGATTTTTAATAGGGTGGATTTTTAATCTAGAACGCCTTCTTTAAACAGATGTTAGGGGGGAAAGAATCATTGAAGGCAACAAGATTTCGGTACCCGAGCCGCATAGATTTGTCAATGCATTCCCTGCAGAAACGATGCAGACATTCCATCACTGTTCTTGTTTTGCGGATAATACCTGCACATAAAAAAGGAGAAAACAATTTCGTACAAACAAATATTTCTGCTCGTGTATAAAGGGAAAGTTGCTATTGTGACTAGAATGTAAGAGATAATGAGCATACAAGCACTTCGTGAAGTCATTGAGTTATTTATGTGTCCTGGAGAAAAGTTTTTCTTAAAGAACAGCTAAAGAGCAGAAAACAAACATCTTGCTATTCCAATTTAGGAACAGTCAAAAGTTATCACGAGGTTGATAAAGCAAAGACCAAAACTCACACCTAGACAGATTGGACATTGTACTTCCTTGCGTATCTCAGACAACTTCACTACAACATATCTGCAAACAAGCACCAACACAAACAATATCAGTCACTGGAATATTCACAGCCAATCATTGATGTCTAGTACTCAGCAACATTCTTTTTCCTTTCTTCATGCATAAGAATTATCATCAAACTTATTGCTTTGTATGCCTGGGATATTTATGAAAATCAAACTTGATTAGTGGCACCCTCATGCAGAAAAAAAGTATGAATCTCATTTTTTAGATCCATACTTTTCCTTAAGTTGTTGACATAATACACTACAAACATGAGATCGCATGATGGTCTAGACTACTCATCCAATAAAAGAAGGGAATCATTTGGACATTGCATTATATCAGATCCCATACCACTAAATCCCATGATTGAAAAAATAAAATCAAACTATTCATATGCTAAAATGTAATCAAAGAAGCAAAAGAGATGTTATATGCCAAACAAATTCATCAAAATTTCAAAAAAAAAAAAAAACTAGGTTCACAATTATGACAAAATTGCACAACTCATATGCTTGCTGCTTTGTCCAGTATCATCATTCAGCTCCTTGGAAAATGCATGTATATTCCACAGCTCCACATGGTATAACAAAAATAAAAATAAACAAATAAAAGTATTAAAATTCCTTTACTCTCAAATTTAAACAACTGGGTCATCAAGCTGGTTAACAGTTAATCAGCAATTACTAAGCTGCCAGTTAAGCCTCTTCCTAGACCAGCTTGTTCCTCTTGAATTAATCCAAGTACTCAAGAACTTACTTCAAACAAATTCACACTGCATATCCAAAAGGAAAACAAATAAATATACTCCAATCAAATAACCTGGAAAACATGCAAACACCGGAATCTTACCCAGCATATACAAAACTTTCAGCCACATAAACAAATCCCGGTATGAAACTGCCTGCAATTATCTTATGACCAGCTACATATATATATATATGGTAACACAAGAAACCAACTTTCATGCACAAAAACCAATTCGAGCCAAAATCACCAAGACCCTTTAAACCCAAAACCAAAGTCCACACTCCATCGTACGCGGTTGAGAATTCAACGATAGATAGCGCTAGCCATTGCAAGAAAAGAGAAGAGAAAACTCAAGAAACCCACAAAGCTTGTCCACTAATACACTAATAAAATGTAAGAAACAAGCAAAAAACGAAGATCCCGAACAAAAAAGCAACAGCATAATCGATAAAGCAAAGCGATCCAAAACAAGAAAAACTTACTCTTCTTTCACGTCTTCGTTAATACTTGAAGAAGACTGGCTTCGATCGGATTCTGTTAAAGTGAAAGGCAACAAACTTAGCCAAAAAAAGTTGATCGAATCCAAAACAAAATGCACAAAGTGAGAACTAATGTTTGTTGTTATCTTAGAAATCTATGCACACGTACGCTCATCAACACCACCACCACCACCGTCATCATCAATATCGTCATGAGGCTGTTGCTTTTGTTCATGGTTATTGTTGTTGTTGTTGTTGTTAGTGTGGTCTTGTTGCTGCTGAATAAGAGCATCATCATCTTCCTTTTGGAGGGTCTCATGGGAACGCTTCTGGGCTGGCATTTTTTTCGCTCGGAAGCCAATATATGCAATAATAATAATGAAGCAAAGGAATTGAAGGGGATTTGCTGTTGTTTTGTTTTAATATTGGTGATGCTTTGCTAAATGGTAATGGCTAGTGTCTGGCTGGCTGCTGCTGCCGCTGCTTGATTCTAAAGAGACAGATAGCGAGGAAGGAAGGTGGTGCCGTGGTGGTGGTGGAGTAGCGCTTGAGGCTTGGCTTGACCTTTCCTCGTTTTAGAGAGAGAGAGAGAGAGAGAGAGGCGGATGGGTAGAGAGGCTGTTTGTCGTGCCAATTGTATTTACAGGACTTGTGTGTAGTTTTACATGTATAATTTACTTTCTTTCTATGTATATGGATCTATGCATTCTTCTACTCCATAAATTTTTTATTTTTTTCTAGGCATTAGAAGCTCTAGTTTTATACATACAGACAGATAGATGCTGGAAAAGTTTAGTGTTCTATGTCGAGTATATATGATTAAATTATAAATATTCATACGCTTTATTTTGGCAATGTTATTGGATTCTAACCACCAAAGCTTACGTGGGCTAATCCCAAATTACAAATTAATTTTCCATTATTCTTTACAGTGCCTATAAATATTTCTTAGAGATACGGTGCTCATGCTATAACTATAATTAGTAGCATCCTATTATTAACAAAATTCATGTTAGCAACGTAAGAAATAATCTCCCCTCTCCTTTTCTTCCTTGTACGGAGAAATCTCTAGAACAAAATCATAGTCACCCTTCTCCCATGAAACCCCAATTATTGCTTGAGATACCTTCAGATTTTCCCCTGAAATTCCCATCAATCTTAGATTTTGGAGTTTCTGGTCTGGATTTTCAAGAGAGATTATAACAATGAACTTTCAGATTTCCAGCAGTCTTACACAGGGAGGAGGCTGATGCTCTGTGGGTTGTGATTTTTTTGGATGTTTCTCTCTTATTTGTTGTCTTCTTTAGAGAGAGAGGAGATGGGGGCGGGCTGTGATCGTTTCAAGGATTTTCCATACAATGATGAGAAGAGAGGGAATACTTTTCTTTTTTCTTTCTTCTTCTGACATGGCGGCGTAAGTTAATGAAGCTTTAATACCATAAAATTTATACATACAAATAATGAATTCTTAATTGCATGTTGGGGATTAATGAGTAACTCCGTCATTTTGTATAAGAATGTGAAAAACATTTTCAACAAATAAAATATTGAAGTTTGGGAGCTTATTTGACATTTGGTCTTGCCCGCCATTCTTTAGCTAAGCGTCTATTTAGAGGAATTTCATGAATTAATTATAAATTAGACCTTAGTCCATGAGTTTAGCAAAATTGCCTAATTAGTTATTAATTTATTATACTCCAAGCAGACGCTATACTACGGGATGCACCCAAAAAAAAATTCTACTAACAAAACATATATAGATTATAAAAAATTACTTGGTATTGTTATTAAATATGATTTAAGGTGTGTTTTGAGACGTGGTGTAAATCGTGTTCCCAAAAATTTTCAACATTTTTTTTACTTAAAATGATTTTTTTATATATATTTTCAGATCATTTTGATGTGCTGATATCAAAAATAATTTTTAAAAAATAAAAAAATTTATTTTAATGCATTTTTAAGTGAAAATTACTTTGAACTGCTACTGCTACCACAATCCCAAAAAGGCTTTTAATAGGCCAATCTTGTAACTTTTTTTTATCATATTCTTTTCCCAGCATGAATTTAAAATTAAATCGTGTGGGAGTTGTTTTAACATGATTTAGTTGACTTGTCCAATCTAAAAATAACTTGGTCGATCGATAAAAAAGAAAAATAATGAATTTAAGAAAAATAATAAAAATATAAAAAAAAAAACTTCATCACCCAACTTCTAATTTAATTTTAATTTAAAATTAAATTATATAAAAATTATTCATCATTCCCAACAAAACCTGGTTAGTATAAAGATAACCTCATCAACCTGCATTTGTAGAAAAAAGTCAAGTCTATATGGTCGTAGACATCACCATTCACCATTCACCATTCACCAGTGAGTTAGTGTCAAATGGGTCCTGCAAATTATCTTTAGGTCCTCCTCATTGGCGCTCGACAAGGTGTTCTGTTGACTTAGACCTGTATATCTTAACATTATTGACTAAAACAAAACCAAGAAAAAAATAAAATTTTACATTGCTAATTCAAATGAGCTCTACAACAACATACAATGATCTACTTAAATCACAAATATTAATCACTATTCTCTCGAGGAAACTGTAGATTTAGTACTCGTTAACTTTTATTTAGCATTCAGCCTTCAATTTTTATCTATTTGACATGTTTATATTTAATTTATTTTAAATATATTACTCATTAACAAAAAAAAAAAAAACTAAAAGAGAAAAAAAAGGATTTACCCTACTATTTCTCACCAAATACTATTCACTAGAATAATTTTTCTTTCCTTCATCTAGATTTTTCCTTTTTTTTTTTTACAATCAATGTTTTTTTATATAATTTTAATTCCATCATTTCATATTAAATTTATTGGAAAGTTGAATTTCATGATTTTTTTTAATTTATTTTTTATAAAATTATTTTAGTCTCAAGGCCTAAGCTGTAAGTTTGACGAGCTGATTTGAGTTTTTTTTTATTTTTCTATTTGACTTTCTTTTTCTTCAATTTTTATCCTTCAATATTGGATTGATTGAGTTTTTTTTTATGACGTTATTTAAATTTCATGACTCGAGTGACAGGTTTAACGAGTTAACCCAAATTGACTATAGTTATTTTTAATCAATTTTTTTAATTTCAATTACGTTATTTGACATTAGATTTATTGAGTATCGAGCTTCATATTATTTTTCTCAATTTACTTTTTATGAGGTTATTTCAGTCTCATAATTTTGATAAAAAATTTAATAAATTAACTCGGTTGACTTGAATTATTCTCTATCTTTTCTAATTGATTTTTTAAAATCAATTTTATCATTAAATACCGGGTTAATTAAGAATTAATGCATATATCAAACTTGGTATTGCCTCGTGATTCTTTTATTATAGTTAGTATTACTTAAAATATCAACATTAAGGTATAAAATACAATGATTTTAGAAACCAATTTTTGAAAAAAAAAAAAATCATTTTGTCATAACGTGTATCAAAATTCATGTACTCGAACGCAGTCCTTCACGCAGAATGTGTTATGAGCTTACGTGTCAAGTGGACACCCATTCTAATGGATAGAAAAAAATAGTGTATTTGATTTTTGAAACAAATATGAATAAGTTTATTTATTAAAAAATAAATGATCAATAAGTTCTACTATCGATATTTCTGGTTTACCAATAAATTTATTTTTTCATTTTTTTATTTAAAATAAACTTATATTTTCTTATAAAATAATTATAATAAATCTGAAAATTTTTTATTTATTTTTCTTAGAAAATAATTTACAACAAGTTTCAATGGATTTTTTTTTCTGAGTTTCTTTTAGAATTATTTAAGAAATTAAATATTTATTATCATATAATTTATCCATTTAATTGTTATAATTGTTAGAAAAGGTTTATAGTACTTCATTAAGCTAATGATAATTATTTTTAAAAAATTTAAAATATGAATTTATATTTTCTACTTTTACTATCAGGATTTTATTTAAATATAATCAAGATTTAAAATAATAATACTATAAAAAATAGATTACATTTATATACAATTTTACAAGTGAAAACTGGGTATTCAAGAAATTGTGTGAATGATTTTTTGAATAAAACTAAAAGAAAAGAAAAGAAAAGGCAATTGATTGCTTGATTTTTTAAGTGTAAAAAGAGGATAATACAAGTATTACAATTATATATATATATATATAACTGTAAAAATGAAATTATGTGTAGGAATGAGAAAAAAATTGAAAAATTGAGAAAACCAGAAAAAAATAACTGAAAAAATCAAACCGTGAAAAAAAACCGATTAAAATTTAAAAGCTAACCGGTTCAGTTTTGATTTTATAAGCCTGAAACCGAACCGAACCGAAACTGAAAAAAACAAAGACAAACTGATTTGAACCGGTTTTTATTTTAAAAAACCAAACCGAACTAAAACTAGTCAGTTTAAACCACTTTCAGTTTTTTTTGAAATTTGAAATTTAATTATTTTTTTAATAAAAATCAAACCATACTAAAAATAAATTTCAAAAGTGAACCTGTATGTTTTTAATTATGGACAGAAAATCATATTTCTTGAATCTACGACGTCGTTCTCCCATTTGGCTTGTGCCTCGAATTTCTAAAACTTGATGTCATCAGCTTCAGTTTGCAAAAGCAAAAGCAAAAACTTGAACGTCAATCCAATCCAAAAACACTAACTTTTCTCTTTTCCTACACAAAAGAACCTCATGGGTTTGCCTGAAATCGTAGATTTTGCCCGAAACTTCGCTGTCATGGTTAGAATCCAAGGCCCTGTAAGTCCCTCGATCACCTACCTATACACAAATATGTGATTTCGTAGCTTAACAATGAATTGGTGTGATTTTTTTAATGCAATTCCTTTTTCTTTAGGACCCGAAAGGACTAAAGATGCGAAAACACGCTTTTCACCAATACAAGTGAGTGAATCTGTTTTAAAAAAAATGTTATATATTGGAATACAAATATGCCTTCTTTTTGGTTTAATGTGTTTCTTATTGAAGTTTATTTATCGGGGTATCCGTAGTTCTGGCAAGACAACACTTTCAGCTTCTGGGCTGTTATTACCTGACACCCTTTATGATGCTGACTTGGCTAACCGGATTTTGGAGGGTAAAAGCCAGGGTCTTGGGTTGGTAGTCACAGTTGCTTCTGTTATTGAGCCTTTTTTGTCATCAAAACATAGAGAGAGCATTTCTCAGGTTTGAACTACTTTAATTTAATGTGTAACTGGATTTGTTTCGCTGTCTTTGTTTTTTTTTTTAATGTGAATTGTGGAGTTGTTATGTGATTGCAGAGTCGACCTGAGCTGATTCCTGGTGCTCAAATTGATGTTATGGCTGAGGTATGAGATAATAACGAGCAAGTGGTTAACTTGGCTGAAATGTTTAGTAGCTGGAGTTAATGTTTGAATGTGTTTTGTCTTGCAGGGAAAGTCGGATTTGAGGAATGGTGCAGATGGGGGTTTGGATAAAGGAACTTCTCACTGGCTCCGCGCACAAGTTATTAGATTGGTAGTCTTTTTAAGATGGCTTATCTGTTTAACAGAACATTGAGGAAGCCTTAAATAAAATGCAATTTATTGTGATTGCATGAAAACGAGTTATCTTACACTAGCCAACTAAGCGTGAGATTTTGATTTTCGGTTACTTTGTTGTGTAATTTTGGCAGTCAAGTGCAGCATGATGGTTTTGGTAGATTCGTCAATGCATGTGATAACTAAGTAAGATATGGGTTGATCTGGGACATTACTTTGGCTTTGTGTGTCTTAAAGCATGATTTGACATGCACATTCATCACTCTAAGTGGGATGGTTTGCAGTATTTGAAGGCCAATGGCAGTGAAAAATTCGACTTTGTTGTTTTTCATGAGATCCAATACTGATTCCATGTTATTCTCTATGATGGTGCCTGTGCTTCTAGTTTTCATGGTAGCCTTAATTATCAATTGGTAAGATTTAAATAATGTAGAGGCAGTGAATCAATGTTGCATTTCATTTATGCCAGATGTCAAATACCGCTTAAACTTATGATCACGATGTTGGAAATCTCAATTCACACTGGTGTTCAATGGTGTTCAATGATAATGATACGTCTAGATTTCTTGTCAAATAGCCCTAATTAATCGATTTTCTATGAAGGTTGATGTTCCTCTATCTTCTCTTGCTCTTCAATCACTCGTAGAAGCTTCTTCAGGTTCAATGAACCATGGATGGGAGGTTGGTTGGTCTCTAGCTTCACCTGAGAATGGTTCTCAGTCTTTTATGGATGTTGTCCAGACACAGGTTAGTAAGGGGCAAGGTTTCCCGAAGGACTATCCTCATCAAATCTGAACATTTGAGATATGGGATAAATAATGCTGAATTGATCCTCTCAGACTGAGCATGGAAATGCATCAATTGCTGAGAGCCAGAGACGTGCAAGGGAGGAATCTAGTAATCCAAGTATTATGGGCAAGTCGACCACTAGAGTTGCTATTCTTGGCGTTTTCTTACATTTGAAGGTAATGTGTACCTTTTATTTTTCTGTTCTTATCTCTCCTTTTGATATGCCACTTCATGACAAACCATCTACATGTTTTTTTGTGTTATAATTCCTTTACATTCGATGCTATAAAATATAGATATGAATTTTATCATTTAGGATCTGCCCAACTTTGAAATATCAGCATCAAGTAGAAGGGGGGATTTTCTTTTAGCAGTGGGTTCTCCTTTCGGTGTCCTCTCGCCTGTGCACTTCTTTAACAGGTATTGTTCTTTGCTTTTCCAACTTTTTTTGATTTCTATAGTTATTTTGAATTCTTAGATCACATTTCTGATTATTTATTTTTTGTCAAAAAGCATAATACAGCACATAGATCTGGTATTCGTATTGTCTATTCTTAAATGGTCAAATAGGTGACACTGACTTGTAGTTTGGTTGATATAGTGACATTAATTCAAAAGGATATTATTTATTTACTTTATTTTTCAGAGTACAACTGAAAAAGAAATATCGATATTCCGTGGTCATCTAGCCACTCGAATTTAAACTGGGTTAAATGTGTGTCTGTGTGCATATATGGGTGTTTGAATAGCAAAAAATTCCTCTGCACTCATTGCACTATTGCTATCTCATGCATTCCATGAAGTTTCATTGTCTAATTCTCTTTATACTTGCAGCTTGTCAGTGGGATCCATTGCCAACTGCTATCCTCCTAGATCATCTGACATATCATTGCTGATGGCTGACATTCGGTGTCTTCCAGGTGCAAGCATTTCTCTGTCATGTTATCCGTGGCTCTTTCATCCTTTACAATTCTGATCCACTTTGCCGCTAAATATGCCAGGAATGGAAGGTAGTCCAGTTTTTTGTGAAAATTCAAATTTTATTGGCATATTGATTAGACCATTGCGGCAAAAGAGTAGCGGTGCTGAAATCCAGGTAACTTGGAATGTTCTCAATTTGATTTGTTTAAATTATCTGGTAGTTAACAGATCATACAAATCCTAGCCTTGGGTAACAGCTGGTGATTCCGTGGGAAGCCATTGCACTTGCTTGCAGTGACTTGCTGCTGAAGGAGCCTCAAAATGCGGAAAAAGGGATTCATATTAATAAGGAAAACTTAAATGCTGTAGGGAATGCATACAGCTCTAGTTCAGATGGACCCTTCCCTCTTAAGCATGAGCATCATATTTCTTATTGCTCTTCACCACTGCCAGTTGAGAAGGCTATGGCTTCTATTTGTCTTATTACCATTGATGAACTTGTATGGGCATCCGGGGTTCTGCTTAATGATCAAGGTCTGATACTCACAAATGCTCACCTATTAGAACCTTGGAGGTTTGGGAAAACAACTGTAAATGGTGGAGAAGATGGAACCAAATTGCAGGATCCTTTTATTCCACCTGAAGAATTTCCTAGATATAGTGAAGTTGATGGCCATGAGAAGACACAGAGGTTGCCACCAAAGACACTGAACATTATGAATTCTTCTGTTGCTGATGAGAGCAAGGGATACAAACTGAGTTTGTCTTACAAAGGCCCTATGAATATACGTGTTCGTTTGGATCATGCTGACCCTTGGATTTGGTGTGATGCTAAAGTAGTGCATGTTTGCAAGGGACCTTTGGATGTTGCCCTTCTGCAGCTTGAGCATGTTCCAGATCAGCTTTTCCCTACCAAAGTGGATTTTGAATGCTCATCTTTGGGATCAAAGGCGTATGTTATTGGACATGGACTATTTGGACCACGATGTGGTAAATGCTTGCTTGCTTTATATTTTTCTTGTTAGATTTATTCATTCAGGAGTGTTGCTTTTCTGTACTCGTGTCATTCTAGAAGAACTTAAATATCGGGTTATAGCTGTTATAAAAGAATGTAATTGACTCACTTTCAGACATTTTTTGGCTTCTCCCCTTTCTTGAAGCCTACTTTCTACTTTGGAAATGGTGGTTTGATAATTCTTTTGGTACTATCAAACTAGATTTTCACCAATACATGATGTCATTTATGAAGTTTATCTTGTTTTTTTTTGAAGTGTTATGTATTTGTTGTGTGGTATACTGTATGTTAAGATAGATGGCCTTATCCTTAAATCCACTTTCTGATGTGGTCATATCTTTTCATTTGTGCTGTGTAGTGCTGCATAGAAATGTAACACATGAAAGCTGATTTTTTTTTTTTTTTTTGGGCAAAATCAGTGGTTCTATATTCATATGATGTTAACTAGCCCATATCATTTATTGTTTTTGGCTTTCTGCTAAATTGGTAATTCTATTAGCTAGTTAACTATGAAGATTCTCTTGATTTTTTTTTTGCTTTACTTCATGCTTTTTAATAAATCTGCTAATGCCTTGAATTTTGCAGGCTTTTCCCCCTCTATTTGCTCTGGAGCGGTGTCAAAAGTAGTCAAAGCAAAGGCACCATCATATTGTCAATCTGTTCAAGGAGGGTATTCACACATTCCAGCGATGCTTGAAACAACAGCTGCTGTCCACCCAGGTGGTAGTGGTGGCGCTGTCGTTAATTCAGAAGGTCATATGATTGGACTTGTTACCAGGTACTGTTGCTTTATTTTCTTTTCCTTTGTTGTTAGATGGTTCCATTGATGGCCTTTGGTTATCATTCCACAATGGAAACTGTTTGCCGCTTGGTATGAGCATATATAATCCATCCAAAGTTTGTGGTGGTTGCTCATGGACTTGGCATGATGGGCTATGTGTCGCACGCCAAAATGTCATCCAAGACATGATGTGACATGCCTGCATTCATCATAACTTCTCTTTCTAGTATTAGTATTCTTGGCACATGCGTTGCTTGTGTATCAATAAATGTTTTATAAAAAATGTTAAAATTAGTTCTATGAAAATGATTTTTTTTTGATAAAACACGATGTAGGAATGAAATTTGAATAAAACCACATATATAATACAAATACATAAGGTACAAATGTGAATAAAAATCTTATTCTACCTTTTGATCAAGGAGTCTTTTTAATATTAATAGAGTTTGTTAAAAGGATCATTTTCTCTAAAGGAGTCAAAGATAACATAAGAAAAGATTCATTAAATTTTTGTTATTCCTTTTTACCATATATTTATAATCCAAGGATCGAATTAATAAGCTGATAAATTTTTATTATTTTTCATATTTTAATTTTTGGCATGTGTTGAACTATTGTAAGTATTTTTGGAGTTTCACTAGTCAAAATAAAGTACAATAAGGTACTATATAGGTTAGAGGTTATTTAAGAAGCTTATTTTATATTATTTAAGGTTTATATGATGTATAAATAGTCATATAATGGAAAAACAAGATTAACTTATTTTTTAGGAATTATATTAATGTTTGTCTCTTACTTGATTAGAGATAAAATTGAATTTACATATTAGTATTGACATATATTTTGTTTTGTGAGATTAAAAAAAGTATTTTCCTTTTATATAGAGTAGAAGTATTTTTAATTTTAGCATGTATAAAATTTTTTTTAAGATAAATATATTTGGTATTTATAATTAAAGGGCACTTTTTTTCTGTGCTTGTGAGCTCTCAAGCAAGTCTTCTATTTTGTTTTTGTAATTTTCTTCTAATTAAGATCTTCAGTGCTTGCAGATTGAACTTCTATATTTAATGAGATATATTCTTGGTACAGCAATGCAAGGCATGGTGGTGGAACAGTTATACCACATCTGAACTTCAGTATTCCATGTGCAGTTTTGGCTCCAATCTTTGATTTTGCAAAAGGTTGTTCATCTGAACCTGGTTTTGAGATCACGTTGATAATGAAATGAGTTCATCTGTATTCCCACATAATTTAGATGCTCAAGCTCATCATTGCAAAGTGATATGCTTTATTAATTAATGACCACGAACACCAAGAAATAATTTTTTTTTGAAAATCAGGTTTCATAAAAGTTATTAAAGATTATGTTTCTATTGGATTCTTGGTCTTTACTAAGCATTAGGGAATATAGAAACTATAGGATTTAAATTGATATGTGATACAAGACGAATCTATCCATTTCATGTGTTTTTGATGTTTGCTATTGTATTCTGCTGTAGTTTATGAAGGTAAAGCATGCTTGTGAATGCTGACAGTTTTTCTCGTGACAGATATGCGGGATATTTCACTTCTGCAAAATCTTGACCGACCTAATGAACACCTTTCTTCGGTATGGGCATTAATGCCACCACTCTCCCCCAAACCAAGCCCTCCTTTGCCTTCTCTGCCAGAGTCAATACTGCAAGATTATGAGAAACAAGTGAAGGGGTCTAGATTTGCTAAATTCATTGCTGAAAGAGAGAAGCTTTTCAGAGGGACACCTCAACTAGGCAAGGCAAAGAGCATTTCAAGTGTGATTATTCCCAGTAAATTATGACTGCTATTTTGTGCCACATAGGAGGGTAGCAGCATTATAACTCGTATCAGAATGAGGCTTCGAAACCTCTCACTGTAATGAGCATCAGTCTGCACACAAATTGCGAACTGGATGAGGAATGAAGTTGTCAGGGGCTGGCAAAATGAAGAGTGAAAAGGTCAGAGCGCATGCCCCTGCGAGTGGAGGATTGTAACATAATTGAAATTCAAATAATATTCTTGTACACTAAACAACACTATTTCTGGGTCGCCTTTTCTGTATGTTATTTATAATTCAGAACTTGACATATTTAAAATTCTTTTATCGTAGTTGATACAATTTTAGATCACAGTTGCCCCGAACCCTTGTTATCACCCGCAGGTTTCTTCAACTTAGGGTCATTATCTCTATCAGCTTTAACTTCTTGTGTTTGAACTTTGAAGCATCAGAGGAGATGTTTAGACTCTCCTGTTATAAGACGTGTCAAACACTAGCATTTTTTTTCCCTTTAATACTCGAGGCATCCTCGCGTCAGCTAGTGCACACCATGTAGTTTTTCATCGGCGAGGTTAATGTGTGTTTGGCTTTGAGGTTATTTTTACGGTTGTGTGGATAAATGTGTGTTTGATATTATTGAGGTTGTTTTTATAGTTATTTATGTTTTAAAAATAGGTTTAAAATAACATTTTTAGTTGGGATTTAAAAAAAAATATAAGGTTAGTTAAAATTATAGTAAAATAGATTTTTGCATTCAAAATAAATAAAAAACATGTCTTCATGAATAAAAAAACATCTTTTAGCTTTTACAAAAATAAAGTTTGAAATGCAATTGTGTGTGGAGCTCGGTGCAAAAAAACAAAAATTACTATAATATCAAAGGATCTCTAAGTGAGTGTTGCGGTGTATGATTTTTTTTTAATTGAAAATATATTAAAATAATAACTTTTTATTTATTTATTTAATTTATTTTTTTAATATATGTGCATAAAAATCATAAAAAAACACTTTAAAAAATATTAATTTAATATTTTTTCAAATAAAAAACAATTTAAAAAATAATATTAACCTAAAAAATAAACACTCCTTAATTAAGCTATTCATATTCGAAGTAGCGCATGTGCTTTTACAAGTTTCTCTCTCGCAGTCTCTCCTCTCCTATGATTCAAAGATGTAAGAAGAAAATTTACTTACCATCCAAAATAAATAAAGCCTGAAACAGTTGCAAGTTGGGACGACCAAATGCAAAACACCAATTATTGTCCAGGCAAAAGTTATCAATCCCGGGTTGATATAGTGATTCATTGGTTCAAAACAGGGGTTTTTTAGAATTGCATGAGTTCACTAGCCAAAATCTGGATGCCTGGTAGATCAACCTCCAACTTAAATAACTTAGTCAAAACTTGGTAAACCTGATTAATATATTTTTTTAAAAAATAAATTATCCAAAAGATATGGTTTTAGTTTTTTTTTAAAAGACAATTTGTGTGAAAAACCATATCATTATATTAAAAAACACAACTGAACCGGGGTAACCTGCTACCCTGTAAGTTGACTCGCCAACCTATGTCATCCATCTATAACCTTTTTGGTTACTAGAGATGGCTCCACTTATAAAAAAAATAAAACCAAGCTTTGAATTTTTGAACTCTAAAAATCAAGATTTCAACCATTTTTTCATTTCATAACATGAAAAAACATCTTAAAAACCTCTAAAATCACGTTTTTAACAACGAAATATATTCTAATTGGTTTAAAAACTCAAAATCAAATCAAAATTTTTCGAGTTTCGATCTGTTTTTTTTTTGCATCATTAAAGGTGAAAACCACCTTCATTGAGTTTCTCTCTTAAAAATAAATCCGTAAACATCAAAATTGAAACTTTTAATGGTTATAATACAGTCACCCAAGAGCTTTCTTTCTCCTAAAATTTTCTGATAACTTTCTCTCCTATCTAAAAATCCAAGCATTGAAACTCAAAAAAATAAAATTTGATACTAAAATGAAAAATTCATAAATAGAAGGGATCAAATATAAAAATTGAAAATTTAGGGACTAAAGGATAGTTTCATGCGCCTTTTGAACTATAAACATTGAAAAAAGCTTTTATTTTTTATCAATATCAATTTTTATCTTTTTTTTCTTTTGATTTGGTTTTTTTTTACAATATTCAGAAATTAAATTTCACAAAATTTACCCACCATTTTACTTTGGAACCATCTTCGAACCCTAGACATATGATAACATGCAATGAAGAGAATAAAAAACTCTAGGACAATGAAAACAAATCTCCTTTCTTAAACAAACCCAAAACTCGAGGGACCAAGAAAGAAGATTTGCACAGTGAACAGTGTTATAAATAGTAAAATGTGAGAGGATGCATAGTGGTGGAAGGAACAATGATTGACCATCCTCTTTCAATAGTAAAATTAGTTTTTAAATTGAGTGGATTTATTTTTTAATTAATGAATATACAGTGGATGACTTAATTTTATTTATCACTCGATTATGGAGGGATTTAGAGCACGAAAGTTCTTCCTATAACTTGATCATTAAAATAAAAAATATTGCCAAGTTATTAAAACACCATCGAGATTTTTGAATCAAATAACATACTCTTCACATTATGATAATTCAATTAAATTAGATTAAATTATAAACAGGTTGTGATAAATTCACCTCATAGATAGAGACTACATTGTTTATAACTCAGTCTAATTATTGAGTGTAGACAATGAAAGCAGACAAATATATGATAAATTTGAAGAATTTTTCGTCTACCAAAGAAGGGAGCTAAATTCTGTTTTTTTTTTTTTTTTTTTTAATTACACCCTAGACACATTACACCGTAGACATGATGGAGAAGACCCCTCATCTCTCAGTACCCCTCATCTCTTTGTAATTTTCACAATTCTGGGCAATCTCCACCTTCTTTACCCTCTCATTCGGCACCAATTGAGAATTGAGGCGCAAAAACGATAGTGGCGTGACTGGTTGCTGACAAGTTCAACCACCCAACTTTTACCAGTCTATTTAAGGACAATGGTTTTTTTTTTATTACTAATTAATTAACTTTCGAGGTTTAGGGGTTTAGAGAGAGAAAAGAGAGAAACCAAAAAAATGGGAGAGGCATTCGCTTATAAGGAATACTTAGCTGGTTTACTTGCTGGTGTAGCCACTGTTATTACTGGTCACCCTTTTGACACTGTCAAGGTGAGTGCTTTACAAGTGCCTGTCTCTCATTTTTCAGATTTCTGATGCTAAACTTGTTTAAAATGAAGTTTTGTGATTTGGGCTATCTTAAAGTTTGTAGCTTTGGATTTATAGTTTGTAGAGATGCTTAAGAGGGTAGTCAATGTGGGTCGTTTTGTTGATAGATACTGGTTTGTGTTTATTAGTCATTGCATAGCTTTGTGGTTTTGACAATGGTTTGTTGCTGAATTGTTTCTGTATTTGTGTTTCATTAGGTGAAGCTGCAGATACATAATACAGAAGCACATGGGATTAAGTACAAGAATGGTTTGCATTGCACTACTAGGATACTACAGACTGAAGGAGTATGCTCTTTTAACGTTTTCTTGTGAGCCACAAAATTAACTCAATGATTTCTAAGTTGAATGGGATTGATAAAATGGAAATCTATATATTCAATTGCGTTAATGATGGATTTAAGTACGTGTAACAATTTATGCATGGATAATTTGCAGACTTCTTACTGATCTGAAGAATTCAACAACATATTTTGTGGGTAGAATTTTATAGAAATATGCCTTTCCATGTTTGGTGGCTTAATGATATTGCTTAGTGATTTGTCCAAGGTTATTTGTATTAGTAAATTATGTAAAGTTAAAGATGATTCATGGGGAAACCTGTGAGTGAGAAGATTTTAGGTTTGATGTGTTAGTTCACCTATGAACTCATAAATTTCAGCAAAATGTTTCCGCCTTTTTGGTCTCTGGCATTATTTTAATCATTCTGTCACTGGAGTTGATTAAAATACTTTATGGTACCTTATAGCAATCCTTGGTGCACTGCTTCTAGGCCATACACTGTCTTAGTAAAACATGTCATGAGTTATAGTTTGCCTGCATCTTCTCTCTCTGTTCGAGGGGAAGAGGTGGAGCCGTGGAGGTGTTTAGGATTTGCATGTTCCTGACATTTTTGTTTTTGAAAGTATAGCCAGATGATAATTATCATTGACAGGTTAAAGGACTGTATAGAGGGGCATCATCATCTTTTGTTGGGATGGCTTTTGAGAGTTCCCTTCTTTTTGGCATATATTCTCAAACAAAGCAGTCATTGCAGGTCTGTGTGAAGTTAATTGGAAGAACCTTTTTGTGCATATATATCTTTTGAAGTCACGTTGAGAGTTCAGTCTATTATGTAATTGGAAATAACCTCCTTCCCCTTTACTCATGAAGGGAGGATTGCAAAGTGATGCGCCTCGACCCCAAGTAATAATTCCATCAGCAGCATATGGTGGAGCTATTATCAGTTTCTTATTATGCCCATCAGAGCTAGTAAAAGTAAGTCACTTGTAGCATTCATATATGGTAGCGCTGTCTCCTTTCTGTTGTTTCCTCCTGTAGCTTTATGGTGAAACTGAGTTTCTTCAGTGTAGGATGCAAATTCAAGGAACTGACTCCTTGGTTCCAGAGTTCAGTAGATACAGCAGCCCTCTTGATTGTGCCCTCCAAACAGTGAAAAATGAAGGGGTGAGAAAACCTTCTGTCTATTGGCAACTTAAATTTATGATGTGTCGTTGCTGATGGAAAACCTTTCAGGTGACAGGCATTTTTCGTGGAGGTTTTACAACGTTGTTGAGAGAATCTATTGGAAACGCAGTCTTCTTTAGTGTTTATGAGTATGTTCGTCATTACATGCATTTACAATTGAAACCCACTTTATCTGACCGCAGCAATTTAGTTGACATGGGGATTGGAATTGTGACTGGTGGCCTTGGTGGCGTAGCTGTATGTATCCTGAAAACCTTGCATATCTTTTGAAAAAAAATTTTGTTTGATGTGTTTCATGAAGTCATTAACAGCTTTACATTCTGATGTTATCCAGTTTTGGTCTGCCGTTTTGCCTTTGGATGTGGCGAAAACCATTATCCAGACATCTCCTGATAAAAGCTCCTCAAGAAATCCATTTCTAATTCTGAACTCTGTAAGATGTCCTGTTCCTTTCTCTTTTTGTTGATTTTAAAAGGATTCCCTACTTCTAATGCCAGGGGGCTGTCCAGTAAACTATAAAATATTGTTGTATAAAGAAAAAGGAGGACCTAATTAAATCCTTATTTGATAGATCTACAGAAGGGCTGGACTTAAAGGATGTTATACGGGTTTGGGTCCGACAATAGTGAGAGCATTTCCTGCTAATGCCGCCGCAATAGTGACCTGGGAGCTAGCCATGAAAATGCTAGGGATAAACCGTGACTAAAAGTGATAGCTAGTTACCAAGGATTTCTAATTTTTCATTGCATCACCATTATTCGGTTTGACTCATGAAGTTCTCTCCATTGGAACTGGGGTGATTCTAATATAAAATTTAAGCTCCAGATAGTTTTTCTTCAAGAAGAGTGCTCTGATATTGGTGCCTGAAAGAGAAAATGATCTTTGTTTGACTTACCAGATTTTATGAAGGTTGTGGAATTAGTGGTGTCCTCTGTTTGAAGATGCTTATGCAAGTCATGTTCAAATACGTAGACCTTTGGTTACATAATGGTTTTTGAAGTACCTTAGATTAGAAGGACCAGTTTTTATTGAATAGTATTGATTCTGGACAGGTATGTACCAGCTGTATTAATGCAATTGCTTGCTTGCAGTCTTTGTGCTGCAAAAACCTGTGCCAGGTTACTGTTTTCATGGATGCGTTCATAAATTGTTGTCAAGAATCGAGACAGTCTTGGTGGATCAACTATGAGAATCCTTCGCGTTTCTAGCTAATTAAGTCTCTTGCTAAGGTAATTGAGATTTAATTTTGAAACTTTAGGCTTCAGACTTGAGAGTTTCCACTGATATATTTCCACTGCATCAACCCCCCCCCCCCCTCTTTTTTTAATATGCTTTCTGCCTGATACACTGAAAGAGAATTTCAAACACTACAGCACTTGGTATGAATGCCGTGGAAATCACCATAATTCAAGAAGAAACGCTCTTTTACCTCCATGTTATCCATGCAAACTTGATCCTGCTTACGTTGCTTGCATTGCACCTTGCAACTAAGATCTTTGGCCTACTTTAGGCAAAATATTCTTCTTAGGAGAATTGAGATGTTAGCATGCTTACTATCTATACAAGTGCTGCCATAATCCCAGGAGAAGACATGGAGATTAGGACGTCTAATCAGAACTACCAATCCCATGATCAGAAAAGGCTATACAAATCCCCCCATTTCAGCTAAAGAAACAATTAGTCAAATTATCAATGATAAATCAATCGCTAAGTATATCTATAACCCTTTTGATTTATTAAAAACTAGCCACTTGCCCTTGCGTTGTGTGGAGTTTTTTATTAGATTCTAAGAGCCTAATAATGGCGTGCAATTGTTAAACTAATTCCAATTTTGTGGAGTTAACATGTTTTTTTATTGAGAAAGAAACAAAATGAGATGATTTGTATGATTATTTTATTTTTATAGGGTTTTTAGTTGGGTGAAATGTAATGATGTAAATTTTTGCTACAGTGGGCTTGTTCTATTTTTTAATGGTCTCTTACTAACATGATAAATAAAAGAAATGATTCATAGATCATGAAGGGAGATTTATTTGTATTTTTTCTTGTTACATAGGTAATTGGAATTCTAATAATATGAATTCTAATGAAGTTGAGGTCTTGAAAATTAAAAAATCAATGCTTTTGAGTATTTATTGCTGCTATACTTCTACAAATTAATGAGTTGTGGAGTCAATTCTTACGATATAATTATTTGGATTAAAGAAAAAAAATATTATGCCGTCTTTACACCTTGGAACATAGTTCAATGATATTTTCAATGCATGCAATATGCTTTGATCATGTTTATAGAGAAAAGAATCATGTTGTGGATCATTTGACCAAGTAAAGAGTTTTTAGAAAAAACGACTCGGTTTTTTTTATTAGAGTTTTTTTTTTTTGCTTGATTCGGTTGTGAATTTAGTTTTGTTAAATAATTTTTTATATCTCTTTTAAAGTTTTATGCAATATTCTTTGCTAAGCCATGTGTTTAATGGCTATAACAATGGATTAAATAAATCTCTTGCATTTCATAAAAAAAAATAATAATCCAATTGTCTCAATAAAAAACAATTAAATTATTAATAAATACCTATGTAAAAAAGCTTTGTTTTATAATGGAAACTTGCTTCATGCAATCAACCCTTCAAGATTCAATCGAGGCAAAAGATTTTGTCCATAAACTGACTAATATATTATCGCCAGTTTGCAGAGACCAATCTTTGGCTATTCATGCAAATTATAGAAAAAGATAAATGATGAACTTAAATGGAACAAAAAAACTTCTGGAGGAACACCAACTAATTAATCTGAAGGGTAGGCAAAGTAGATAGAAGACTTCCAGTCGCATCCATTTATTGAATATTAGTACACATCATAGATTATTATTATTATTATTATTATTATTATTATATTAAAGCTAAAGATTGACAGAAGAGAGAGAGCATGCCAGAGATCACATATTTAGATATTCTAACCAATCTAATTAAATAATGCATGGAAGAGGCCACTTATGGGGAAATAACATGTAATTGTCTCCCTCTTTTGCTCTGTGAGCATACCTCCTGTACACCTGAGCAGTCCTTTCGTCAATTTGAGCCTTCTCCTTGGTTGTCAGACGAGCTTTTCCTACGCCGTTCATTGTGCCCCGCTAAACGCCTCCGGCAACTCCTTTTGCTGTCATCAAACTCAGATAAATCATGGAACCTACAGGCACCATTCAATTAATTGTTTTAGTGACAAATTAAATTTCTCAATTATGGAGTAGTAAGAACCTATTATTGAAAGTGGAAAATGCACTGCTCTTTTGTTTCTTTATTTTCCTAAGGATAATAAGGAGGTAAAATGTTCAACATCTATACATATACATGAAATAGTTCATTCATTCTTTCTTCTTTCTTTTATTGTTTTTTACTTCTTAGATAGGTAACTTCTTCGTAGTTTTTAGGGGAAATATGGCTAACAATTAGGCAAAATTGGCACAAATATAAAAAAAGATGCAGGAATTTTAAATAGTATTTCTTTGTGGGGAGACATTAATTTTTATTACTTAGGTTAATTTTGGTATTTCAACTTTTTTATCTTTAAGGTAAAACTCATAACATATAAAATCTTACTTTTTCTTCATATTATATATATGGGACTAGTCTACTTTATCGAAGAGAGATTTTTTTTTTTTTTTTGAGAATTAAGGAGAAAATCTTCTTAAAAAAGTAATTAAGGAGAAATTACTTTTTGATGATATTCAATTTGGATATATTTAGTTATTCCTAGCTATATTTGTATGTTTAATGAAAAATATATAATCTCGAATCATAAATCATAGAAAGGTTTTAACTATGATTAGATCAAAGATCCCCCTCCTACTTAATTAATTATGAATGATCTTTCTTGGCAATTACCAATGCCTTTTTACACGTAAAAAATTATCTTGATTTGGGCCTGTGTCATGGCAATAGAATTCTACCTTTTCTTTAAAAGGGTTTAAATGTAAGTTTATATATTCAGCCTCTTCATCATTAAGACCAATAGTCATGTATTTGAGTTGCCATATAAAATGGGAAATATTGTTAATTTCACAATTAAAAAAGGAAGAAAATGTCAATCTAAAAAAATATTAGTGAAATTAGGTGTTATGCTTTTCAATATACATTATTATATAGATCGATAGGGCTAATTAAGGCTAAAATATCGTTTGTGTTTTTACCCCTCTTTAAAAGAAAAAAAAATTACGAGTTGACTTGAAGTGTTGGAATTAGAAATGACTTGGAAAATTAAGGTTTCACCTGCTACATTGCTGGCAAAAGCGTTGCTCGACTCCATTTACAAGTACAGAAGAAGCTTTGGCATGGAACTCACACACCTTATGGCGTTTATGGTATCGCTTGGCATCAGTCATATCAGTTGTGCAATTTTTTACTTGACAAGAAATAGGCGGACTTGACGACGATCTACCACCACCACCACCACAACCAGACCCTGTTCTTCCTTTCTTCTTGATCTTGTCATCATCTCCAAACCCTAACCCAGTATAAATATCTTCTTCATCATCATCTTCCTCTTCATCTTCTATTTCCTTCAAGTTCCTCTTTCCTTCAGCTTTGCTTGTTCCCATATTGGAAAGTACTAATCAAGAAGGCTAATAGGAGGAACCAAAAAATATGAAGCAAACAAGAAGCTACAAGACCTTGATAAATAAGTGAAAAAGGGAGAATAATTATGTGTGAGGACCATATGCTTCATTTCTTTTTATTCCTTATAAGTATAAGAGTAATGATGAAGACCAATTAAGATTTTAAGCTATAGCTCAAAAACTAAGCATGCTAGGCGTTACATCAAGAACAACTTTCTTTGTATTCTATATATATGTTAATGTATTTATTACTCTCATGCACGTACAATTGTAGTTGTACATGTGCTGTGTATACACTCCTGCTTTCTCGGGCTTATCTTAAACTTCTCATGTAAAAAGTTATTAACATAGTTAAATCAAGTAATTATATTATACATAAAGAAATTCATATGTACCACAAGAAGCTAGTGTCGTTTACCCAAGTTGAAAGGCTAGATATATCTGTGGTGGATGTCACAACATCAATTTCCTTTTATGGGATTCTCAAGCATGCAATAATCCTACAAGAAATTAATTATGCTGTGGCCAATGGCTCAGCTAGAAGCAAATTAATCAATCAATCAGTAAGCAAAATAGAGAATAACATTTACAATTGTCACATTATAATTGTAGAAACAATGACAATTAATAGAAATTGAATCTTATTGTTTTAAAAGGATTTGACAACAACAATGATGGAAGCAACAATACTATAATTTGGCATTTCAACTAGCAATGAGTCCTTTCATAAATTTAGCCATATACTAAACTATTTAAAATTCAAAACTTGAATTGTCCTTGCAAGGATTTAGTGCACCATATACTTAAATATAGAAAGTAATCTAGGTCTACACACAAACACACAAACAATCCAACCTAAATCTTATTCAGAACATGCTTTCATTAAAATAAAAAAAAATAAAAAAAACACAAATTTAGTTTTTCTAAATTAGAAGAAAAAGAAGAGAAAGGGAAGAAGAAAAGAAAAGAAAAAGATAAAATGATACATATCATTTTACGACATCAACGAATCTAATTGAGGTGCCGATCAAGTTTATTGCAAGTCCAAGGATCGAATTGACTAAAGAGACCATTTTGGGTTTAATATTTTCCACTATCTAGTTTTACAATATTAAGCATAATTTTAAATCTGACTATTTCATTGATATTAAACTTTACCAGATGATTCCAGAGGTATTGTTCTATTTTAGGATAAACTTTCACGTCAATTGGAGTCCAATAAAGAAGTATGATACATGAAGTTACTGTACAAAAATTGTATTATTTTTCTAATTGGTTTGGGATTATCTTTTTATGATTCTTGGATTCTATGCTTGGAAAGAATTTCTTAATTTTGTTGTTGACATATATGGTAACATATTACTTATATATTTTTGCAAGGATTCCAAAGTTGTCCAAACAAAGAGGTCAACATCAATCCTTATTCTATAAGGACTGTTTAGCTATAAACAATGAAGTTTCCTAGTGCTTTGGGGAAAAATAAGTGGTAGAGAAAAGGAGGTGCATTGGCAGCAAATTCTCTTTCAGAATCAAGAAGACAAAAGGTAGCAGATTCTCCCTCATTTCTAAAGAGATTATAAGTGGTAACTTTTCCTTGATTATAAGGAAATAAAGGATGGCTACTACACATTATCACATGGCAGAGTGGTAGTTTAATCAAGATTATTAAATTATTAATGAGTAATATCATTATTAGAAAAATTGAAAAAAGACATGAAATTGCTTATGGAAAATACTTTGTTGTTATTTACTGATGAAAATTACGACAAAAATTTTCATCAATAATTTTCAATAGAAACAGCGATGGAACAAAAAAAATTAAAATAATCTCATCAAAATTTCTGACATGTTATGTCAGCAATTTAGGTACTGATGGAGTTTCTGATAAAAAATAAACGGTAAAATTTGATGTGAATATTCGGTTGATAATTTCATTATTGATAAAAAAAAAAAAGCTTGAGGAGATACTTTTCAATTATGTTTTTCTATTGATATTGAAATTACTGATGGAATTTTGCCTAGATGCTGATGCATAAAAACTACAGTAGTGAATTTTATTACTAATTCATAAATTTTTTGTCTAATTATTTTATTTTGTTATATAATTAAATTGTCATGTGATGCATTCTTACCTTTCATGTAAGAATATTAGGGGATCGATTTCCAACTATTTATCAAAACTCTTTTAAAAAATTAATTATCAAAATATTATTTATTGCTTTATCACTGTGCACATTCTTAAAACTATTATTGTATTGAAAAATGTTGCAAGTCCATGTACTTTGAAATAAAATTGCAATTAATTAAATAAATAAGGATAAAGTTGAAAAATCATATATTTTCAAATGCTTCATGACAAATATTTTGGAACATCTCTAAATGGAAACATGAACAAATAACATTAAGACAGAGAGAGTATTATCTGCATGCAGGGGCATAACACAAAATCAAATATTATCAATTTGTTAGAGCTAACTCATTGGAAAATAATTGTTCATCAATATATAGAGTCTGCTGATCGATTGGATCTCATTCTTTTGTATTTAGAAGAAAATAAAACCGATCATATTCTTAATATCTAATTATTAATTTTGAATTTAATGATTGATCAAGAAGCCAAAGTTAAACAGTCAAGTAATTACAATCGTTCATATTAAATTTAATAGTTTAGATACTATGAACATAATAGAAAAAAGAAAAGAAAAGAAAAGAACATATCTTTGTCTGAACACGTGAAATTTTGCACTGTAAGGGTATTATTCAAAGGTGAAAAAACCTAGATGATCTATCAAAGTTGCCCCTCAAGATTAGATGCTTATGGTACGGCATAGCTACAATCTATGTCCTTGGCATCTGATTCTTCTCTTCTTTTCCCTCCCTCTCTCGTTTTCACACCTTACATTTTGCTGTAGCCAACAGTGTTGCAGCAAAGTGGGCACCTATGCTCTTGTGCTTGGCTGCAGTTTCTAGCTATCACATATATATATAAAAGGACCACGATGTGCATTATCTTGTAAATTGGTCCCCTCTGTGCTAGGGCAGCTCTTTAATTTGTACTGTATATGGAGCACGAAACATTGATGCCAAATAGATCAAAGATCCAAGGTTCGCAGGTGGTTTCGAGCACTAAATGATAGGACCGCAAATAATTCTATGCGATAGGAATCATGGATTGCCCAATATTCACAGATTGGAAACCAACTTGCAGGTTGGCTTTTGGAGGGGATAAATGAATGGATGTTTGGCTTAGCTTTTGCTTATGTTTTTAAGAACCTTTTAAAAATGTTTTTAATCTAAAAAAATATTAAAATTAATATTTTTTTAATGCTTTATGATTGTTTTGATATAGAGGTGTTAAAAATAAAAAATTAAAAAAAATTATTTTATTATATTTTCTAGCAAAAAGTTATTTTGAAAAGCACGCTGCACTACAATATCAAAGACCTCTAGAACGTGAAGTCTATGAGGTGAAACATTAAGAGTCTAACAAAGTTATTAAAGATGAAATGTTAGTATATATTTAATATTTAGATGTGCAAATTGTTAGAGAATAATATAAATTATATCTTGGGATTTCACCTAAAAGCTTGAGTCTTTGGGTCAGATGGTTCTTTGACATGGTATCAGAGTCTTGATGACCAAGCGGTAAACAAGTTTAAATCTCACCATCACTATTTATTTGATAAAAATTAAGCACAAGTGTGAGTCTATGCAAGTATTAAACCTAAAGAGCTTTTACTTGAGGAGGTATGTTAGAAAATAATATAAATTATATCTTGGGACATCACCTAATATTTAAGCTATTGAGTTGAGATAATTCTTAATTTGATACAATTTTTTTTTGCATATATAATCCTTATATATGGTGGACTTCAATACATATTATATTAATATTTAAAGGAAATTAAATTAAAATTAAATAAATAGTGTGCATTGTAGGGCTCAATTATTAGAATATTTCTAAAATCAAGATTTAATTTGTACTGAATTAAAGAGTATTTTTATTATAAGAAAGTGGTAGAAGAATCTATTGCAGAATATATACAGATTCGATAGCTTGATATTTGGATTTATGAGACAAGTTGAAACATTGTTGGGGAGCTCCTTGTGATGCATGTATCTCTGCGTTTTGCATTGGAACTAAGCACATGAGGACGCATATAGAAGCATCGACAGTTGACACCATCTCAAATACAAAAACTTCGAATATTTAGTCATGGCTTCATCTTACATGTAAACACCTCATTCCTTCCTTTTCCTTAACGTGGGATCACTTATGCACTCAACAAGTCTCTCCTTCACCTATGAGTCCGCCCTATTCGAACACAATTTTTTCTTTAATGAAAGTATTTAACAATTTGACTGCAGTATCAATAGTTATTCACGCAAAGTAATGAACAATTTAACTACTTAAAGAGAAAAGGTTTGAAAATCATTCGGCACCTATCAAAAAAATCTAAATAAAAATGTAATTAACGAAGGGGAAGCAAGTATGGATCAATACAAGAATTTCATTTCTTCACTTATCACTTTGATAGATGAATAAGCTTTCCCCGCCAATGAAAAAGAACAATTCAAAGCCCATTAAGTCTAGAATTTGATGTGTTACGCATATAGCAAAAGTAGCAGAAATGGGATTCAAGAGACTCTCTTCAAATCTCAGAATAGGACCTTAGGCAATGACGACCGACTAAGCTAAAAAAGATAGGTCTACACAAGAAGAAGCTTTATTGGACGCAACTTTCTTGATCTAGCTTTTTCACTAATTGAATAGGCTCTTGTCTATTCTTTTTTCTCTTATGAGATTTTGACTTAGCCCTCTCTCCTTGCTTGCTCTCATAAGTGCTCTTTTGGGTTAAGAAAGAGAAGAGATCGTGATGGAGGAGATCGGAGATGATGAGAGAGAGCTTGGGGGTTGCTACTTTTGGGTTTGATTTTGAGACCAGGAAGAGATGAGAGGCAGATAGAAAGTTGGGGGCGCGGGCGGTTACTTTGGTTAAGGGTAGGGTTGGCAAGAAAATTGAGTATTCATACTCTTTGTGCTGGCTGAACCGGTCTGGTTCAGTTTAATTTAATTGGTTTCAAACATTTAAAAACTAACTAAACTGAAATTTGCTTTGTGTGTTCTAATTGGTTAATTTAGTTTTTTTTTCTCAGTTTGGTATTTTCAATTATTAGTTTTTTCTGTTTAATTGATTTCTCGGGTTTTTTTTATCACCCCTAGACACAACCCCTCCCAAAATCTCATGTTAGTCCTTGTAGTTGAAAGAGTTTTTCATTTTTGCTCTTAAAAATATATAAATTGCCCTTTTGAAAAAATCAAGTAAACATTGGCGATCCTCTTAAATCTGGTTTAATATGTAAAACTCACAACTCATGAAAACCTAGACCTGTGTTCAATCAAGAAGTTTAATTCCCAACCAATTTAAATTTGAAGAATGAAATTGTGAAAAAAAATCAATAAAAAACTTGCTAAAACAGAAAAGATAGCAAGAAAAAAAATGAGGATCAAATTTGATAGAAAAAAACCCAAGGAGGATGAAATTGTAAAAAAAAAAAACAATCTAGAAAATGATCCCAAACAAAAAAAATAGGGACCAAATTTGAAAGACTAAAAATGGTAGGGCTGGGTGAAATTAAAAATATTTGTAATTTAATAAATTATTCAAAATTTAAAAAATAATATTCAAAAAAATAGGGATTAAATGTGAAGAAAAAATAAATTGCAGGGGTTGACCTAACTTTTTGTAGGGGTTGATATTAAATTCAAGAAGAAGAGAGAGAAATGAAAAAAATGGTTGTTGGTGGTAAATCAAATGCATATATGGTGCACACGCTGTCTCATACTGGAGAGGGCATCAAGACCTTTCAAAAGCTATAGTGAAAGGCAGTATTTAATGGCTGGATGACCCTGCATGAGCTGCTCAAAGAACGTGGGGGTTGTACGCTCGCTAACACGTTTACCAACATGTTTTTTTAATAATATTTAATATACGAAGAATTACAATAATTTTCCTGAATAACCTTTAAATTAACAATAAAAACAATGTAAAAGGACAAAGAAAAATCATTCTGAAAGAGTTAAATTGATTTTGTGTTTAAAAGCAACAAGATAATTTTACTATTTAAAAAATATATTAAAAAGACCATAACATTCCTAACATTCCTGATTGAAAAATATATATTTTTTTTATTGTAAAGGTAAATCAATAGTAGAATTCTACTATGAAAAAAAAAAAATACTAACCTAACCCTGCAGAAATTGCTAAGATAATTATACCATTTTGAAAAGACAGTATTTCTCTTAATGTCAAGTTTAAATTATTTTTTTAGAGCCTGGAGCAATTTCATCAAACCAATGAATACTGATTGTGAAAATAACTTCTTCTTCTCCTTGATATTTTTGTTAATTATATTGAAACATTTATCCAGGAAAAATAAAATTTGAAAGAAATAAATACTCGTACTTGAATCTTTTTTTCCAGATAGCTTTGACTGACACTAAAAAGTATCATTTAATTATAGTGATTTAGACATGATTACTTTTACATATTTAATTATTTTAATTATAGCTTACACTTGGATTTTTTCATTGATACCCACCTTCATAGGAGAAAATTTCAATTATATTAGCTTTCCTTGGTTGGAGTTAAGGGTGAAAATGACTACCCGCTAGTCAGATTTTTTGATATTTGTTTTCTATTCATATTCATGATCTATCAGATAAAAAAAAAATTAAATATCAATATCCATTGGATTTTGGATATCCACATGAATATCCATTATCTTATTATTATTTAGTATTTAATAAAAATAAAATAATTAATATATATTTAAAGTGTGTGTGTTTTATGCCAATTATAAGATATGTATATATCATATTGTATTAAAAAAAATCTAAATGTTCTATAAATACAACTATATAATATAAATATATATGTCGGGTTAAGTTCAAGTATGTATCCAGTTAATTTTGATAATATCTATATCATATTCATTATTTATTAGATAAAGTTGCTATTAAAAAAAGAATACCAATTAAATATGGCTATATCGATATGCATTGAATTTGAATTAAATTGCCATCTCTAATTGGGGTGAGGGGTAGTATGGAGATTTTTAACGAGGCATGTATTTTTACCATCTATAGAAGTTAGCTCTAAATTTGGCATAAATTTATTAAAAATAATCCAAAATTAAGGTGCAAGGTAATTCTCCTAGAAGATTTTTTGAACGTCAAATGACCAAAAATTACCAGGCGGCGGCTTCAGGAAAAGAAAATGCATAAAGAGTAAAGTCCTTGTTCTTTATCATGGATTTTGCCTTTATGGACTGGGCTACGAGTTTATGAGACCCATTAAGAGACCTAAAAAGGCCGAAGCTTAGTTTTATATGTTTGAGAGCCCAAAAAGATCCTCCTGGGATGTATAGCACATGTGACTGTAAATGGCCCATTACAAAACGGTTTGGGCTTGTAGTGAAAGCGACTCGATTTCTTGCTGCAAGTTGATGATCCTGGCCTCTGTAGGTGAGCTGAATTTTGTGGAAAAAAAGTATCCACCTTCATTAAAAATTAAGAATTTCGTACTGTACCAAGAAATAATATTAAAATCAGGGAAGGGGAAAGGCAAAGAATTCAATGTGAAAGGGCCGACATTTATTTTCATTAATTCAAAGAGCACCTAAGTAGCTGGAATGATAAAATAATATAATCTGCTACACATGATAATTCTGTTCATCATTCTCTTTAATCTCTTTATATAATGGGCAGCAGCAGCAACAGCAGCAGAAACAGCAAAAAAAAGCTTATATTAATTTTAGAGAATTTGGATAACGTAAGCAGATCAACACTAAGATTGACATAATTATGAAGCCATGACATTTTAAGATTATACAAATCCCTCAATAATGCTGCTTATAATAAATTAAGCTCATGTATTACCTGTTGACAGCTTAGGAGAGAAATGCTCTTCTAACACCTCTTACGTTTTCTGTTCTCTCCTTTTGCCACATAAAGTCCTGTCCTGTTTTATTACATCAAGTGACATGTTGGAATCAGTAATATCTAAGGATTCATGGTTTTGTTTTTTTGTTTTTAATAATCTGATCCGATTTGAATCGTAGTGGTTAAGGAAATTAAGAGCTTAATTATCTTGTTGGATTCCTAGCATAAATGTCAAATACATGCTAATCATCTTACATACGTTGTATTTGTTGAAATAAGTTCAAGACATGGACAGTATTTCAAGAAGAATTTAATATTTAAATAAGTCCTTGCTCTCAAACCACAACATTATATTTGAAAAGCTAATTTCGAGCTTGTTCGAAGATATCTTAATCAAAAATAAAACTTGGGTTTCTTAATAATCTCAGTCTCTCATAAATTACCTTCCTGTAAGCCATCATTAGTTATGTGAAGTAGAATTGAATCTACGAACGTTTTGGACACTCTATTTGGACTCACTCAAGCCTTTTTCTCCTCGACAGAGAGATGATTTATTTCTAGGACACCCTCTTTAAAATACACTGTAATTGTCCCCCACGACATTCTCTAGGACCCACCGGACCTGAAACTTCCGTAAGCAACAGTCCACAAGCTAGCTTCTAACCATGTGTTAAAAGGGTTTGGAATTTTAGAGGTGAAGATTCTTTAAAGACCATTTATGACTCGGACCTCTCTGGAATTTTTCATGCTCGTTCATCCATTCCTGCTTCTTGGGTTCCATGCCTAGGTTTGACCCCCTACAGTAAATTTCATTCCCAGTTTATATTTTGGGCCCATGTTACCATGCAATATCATAATTATAGAACTGCCCGTTATAACTATGTGCTTTTGCTTTTCTATATTATTAACCCCAGGTTAACCAAGAGATTGATTCCCCCCAAGAAACAATTACAAACAAATCAAATCAAATTAACTACGTAATGATATCAGCTTTCAACATAATCAATTACTGTTTTAGAAAAAGCATATGCTAATGGAATAAAACAAAAGAGAGAAAGAAAACGGTCGTTGTTAAATACTTCAAATGAAATTCATAACCATGAATGTTTTGGTACTTCATTTGACCTATGAAATTCTGTGAGGAAATATATATTACTTAGGAGAAATCAACTTCTACAGATAATGATATTTGTTGAAGCAAGTATTAGCTTACAAAATTACACATAGTTTTTTACTTTTATCCTTGAAATTAATGTCGTTCGGGAAATAAACTTCACCACACGATTTACAACATTATTTCATTTTCAATCTTTAGAAAAAAAGTGATAAAGATTCACAAACAAACCAATTTAAATGTTGATAGAATGCCTTTACTTAATTAAAAATAACATTAATTTATGAAAATGATAACAATACAGCTTGATCACTAAAACTATATATAAAATAATAAAGGAAAAACATATATAGAAATATTGGTAGTATTAAAACGTTTTGGGTGAGTTTGTTTTGTGATTCAACTTGTTTTTTTAATTTTTTAATTTTAAAAAACATTAAATTAATTTATTTTTACCACTGCAACACGTTATTAAACACCACGTTTGGGATTCCTCGAAATTTGAGATTCAAGAACCCTTGATTTCTCCTCTGGTCCAGGATCCGTTACTTGGAAGTGAGATTTACAGTTGCATAATATCTTTTTCAAATAAACATCATCTTGTCACTTGGGTGACCTAACCGTGACTGCGATTCCATCTAATTTCAAGAACCACATCATGTGCTCCATAACATGTTCCACTTGACCTGACATCAATGTGTTAAATAGTTATCACCCTCCATGACATTACATATAAGTACAGGATGGTACCTGATGGCCACTTGATCAGTGGCCGGAAAGGAATATATGATCCTTCGATGAATCCATTCACATCCTTCTCTCTTGGAGATCCCAATCCATTGATGACTTCCATAAAGGATTTTTGAAAGAAGCAAACTGACCCCATAAGTTTTTTTGTAGCCAGAGCACTAAAATGATGCTAGAATGTCCAGCTTACCCTCATTTGATCAGGTACGTAGTCCTTAATTTACAGACTACTGTTTAGTCTACGATGGATGGATGGCAGTTTCATACTTTCAGCAGAGGAAGAAGAGTAGTGTCCTCTAATTTGTTCATGTGGGTGCCCTTATACAGCAAGGAGAGCCAAAATATAACCACAATGGAGAGCGATATCTTTGTCTGCACATTGTTTAGGGTGCGCCACGGTCAGCCTTTGATGGCTACAGGTTGGGAGGTTGGATTTGATGCTTTGGTCCCCTAAACCCTACTGATACAGACTTTGCTTTAACGTGCTCGCTGGGTTTCTTTAATGTTTGCCAAATTGGCATTTCTTGTCCGGTGGTAGTGGGGTAGTGAGTGACTGAGTGTGGGTGGGTAGGACCTACCTCTCTACCTCTGGAATTGACGGGCACTACCTCTGTCTTAGTTCCATCTACGCGATCACCAAAATCTTCCACTATTATGTTTTTTCTTTTTTTAATTTACAAGATTTTATCATATGATTCATATCTATGTTTGAATCAAGACTTTGAAAACAAAAACAATTCATACATAAATGTTTTGGTCTCTTATGTGAGGCTAGTGATGAGTTAATTATAACTTAGTCTATGTTATTCATCAAAACTAACTAATTAATTAATTGTTATGGTCTTAGATGTTATGTATTTAATTTTTGTGTTCTTAGATCTATTTATAATTTTTTTTATTATAAAAATAGAAAAAAAACAGATAATATAAAAAGACTTGTAGAAAAAGAAGATATTCTTAATTTTTAAAATAAAATATCACTAAGAATACTAATAAGATGGTTTTTTAATACTAAAAAAATTAAATAATTTATTTTGATACACTACAAATACAAACTTATAATTTTTTTTTTTATTAATGTGGATATCCAAGCTAATTTATGTACACCTCGACTAATTCCACAAATCTTAAAATTAACTACTATATAAGTTTTCAATGAAATTAAAATTTATTTAACTTCTAGAAAATAAACTTAAAAGACATACATTCCCCAATATTAATACTAACCTATAATTAATTCTAGAAGTGCTAGCTAACATAAACGCTAAACCAATGATCTTTGTTAAAGAAACATTTTCCTTGGTACATGAGTCAATCCGAGACTATCTATCTCCAGTCTTCAGATCCTTAGCTAAGAAGCACTGAGCACCAATGAGTAACTTTCATTGTAAACTAATATATAATAATCTGTTTGTTTTTTATTTCAAAAATATTTTTTAAAAAACTATTATTTTTATTTTTTTGTTTTAATTTAATTTTTTTATATTATCAAATCATTTTGATATGGTTATATTAAAAATAAATTTTAAAAAATAAAAAAATAATAATTTTAATACATTTTTAAATAAAAAATACTTTTAAGAAAGACCTCCTCTCACAAATATTAAATAAACAAGCTATAAATCTTCTCTTTCAGATACATTATTAAATTAGGCAAATAAACATGTTAAGATATCGGTGCCTTGTTTTGGATAGCAATCGAGTGGATTAAATTTAACAAGTAACATCATGCCCGTCCCAAAAATGATGATTTGGGGATTTGTTTTCATACAAAAGAAGTTTCATTTAACCCTCCTAAGTTGTCTTCATTGATACTTGTTTTGCCTATTGTTTTCCATCCTATTAAAACTTGACAAGTGCTTTGTCAAGAACCTGACATATTTGTCTATATATGGAAATTCATTACGTGACCCACGAGCTCTAAGGGCAAGGCTAGGCCTATCGGCAAGTTCTCAGGTCACGGGCCCTCTGCGCTCGAGGGTAGAGGTAGCTGTGGCTGGCGGCCGCCGTGACTTCGCAAAATTTATACATATCTTTGAGATTTAACAGTTCCTTATAAAAAAAATATATTAAAGATTGACGTTGTTGTACAAAATAGTCCTTCAAAATGAAAATAAATTACTCCTTGCTGGTCCTTAATTATATGTAACTTGTAAATCCATAATATTAATTCATTGCCCTAAAAATAAATGGAAAAAAAGAAAGAAATTTTCTAACTCCGCAACTAGAGAGCTGGAGTCGTCCCATCCAAATGATCTGCATGCATTAATGTCATACGTAGCTGATAATAATGGAGAATAATTTCTTCAAATTGCTGGACAGTGAATCACCACTGAATTATTCTTAATTTGTCTACATCGAAATGCATGAAAATGTAAGGTTCGCTACAATGGTGGTACCTATGATAGAGTAAATAGGCAAAACATGGTCCTGTAACCTATTATTGGATGCTCATATGCCGTCGGCATAGAACTTTGCACAAACAAGAAATAGTTTGTATATCAATCCAAAAATTTAGGCGTCAATTACGAAATATCGAGGGATCTTTGGCTTTCTTTAAGATGCCCTTTTTACTTGTTTTTGGTTGAAGGAGAAATGAACTCTCTTTGATAAAGTTAAAAGAGCCAAATAACCCTATTAGTAATTGAAGAGAGAAGACTTTCATCAGTCTAAAGTTTTAGGTCCAAATACTTTTATTCGTAAAAGTATTTTAGATTTATCATTTAATATAAATATGTTGAAGATCTCAATAAATTGGCGAAGCACATCATCAATCTATGTATCCCCTAATTGTTCTTCTTGTTTTTTTTTTTTTTTTAAGAAAAGGGAAAGATCATTTCTATTAAAAAAACATGAGGCGAAGAGCATATTACACTATATTTTATAAGCATATGACCAAGGAATTACAAGTGGGATATTTTTTTTTATTTGTTCATTTATCCAAGTGCAACGGTGATGAGCAATTCATCGTCTAAATATTAATTAGTTGTGAATCATTTTGCTAATTCAGTACCACGTTAAGATGATGAATTGTCCACGAAGGTAATGAAAAAAGAGCAGCAAGTTTTTGGCTTTACAGTGTGAACAGTATCGCTGTATGATTATGATAGTGGATTTATCGTGGGACCTAAACATGGCCATGTGTGGCACAAGTCTCACAAGTTTGTTCACTTGGAAGACTTGCTTGCCCTAAATAATGTGACATGACCACTTTAAGTCAAAGGCGCAGCCTGTAGAAGCACTCCTTGCTGCTAATTTTCTAATTAAAAACCTTATGTTTTTCTAATCCACATAGTGATTGTCATTTGTCAATTTAAGAGCATCATATCATTGCTTTGCAACCACTCCTTAAACATTATATTATGTCTTAGTCCTTGACTAGCTATGTTAAAGGAATCAGTTGAATGCTACACTTCCATTTTACAAATGAAAAATCTTCTCTTCTTAATTAGACCCCTGGCCTAGCTAGTACCGATCATAAATCTCGGTCTCCTCCTCATAAATCTTTTGACCTCTGTCCTTGTTTAAGATCGAAGTGTGATCACCGGCTAAAAATCCAATGATTTGATAGCTATTTTGTTAAGTGATGTACATTTGCTTTTGATGAATTATTAAGTACTATTTTCTTATGAAATGAAGGATGTGTATTTCATGTATCCGGATTCCGGACAGTGCGAATTAATGAGATGAGTTTAGCTGAATTTTTAACATTCAGGACTCACCTAACTTCAAGCAAAGTTCAAACCCAGCTTGTGTTCACGATCAAAATTAGCAAAAAAATTAGTAAATATAAATAGAAATATTAATAGAATTTTTTTATCGGTATATTACGATGACCTTTACCGACAGAGTTTTTCATCCCTATATCTATCAGTAACACCAAAAGAAAGATTTTCTTAGTATATATCAAGGAAATTACAGTGGAAAAATAAAAAAGAAAAAAAAAGCCAAATAGTACGATAACGTGTAACTTTTACAGACAACATTACCGACATGATTAACCTAACAGTAAAGTACATCTATAAATATACCGACGGGAAAATTTATTAGTATATACCGAGGGAATTACTAAGGGTATTGCAGTGAGATTAAAAAAAGTTTAATCATACGGTAACATGATATTTTTAACGACAAAATGACCAATGAAGTTAGTGATGGAATAATTCCATTGGTAATGTCATCAGTGATATTTAATTTATGACCTTCTTCTCGCCCTTCCTCATTTCTCCTTCTTTCTTATGCATTTTGTTTTGCAACAAACAGTCATCCCCCTTCAATCTCAACACAATTCAACCTCCCGCAACAAATCAAACAACCACAATTTCAAATTTTATTAAGGATTCTCCACTCTAAGTAAGCAAATCTATCCTTTTTTTATTATTATTTGAACTCAATTTTAAATAAAAACCGAACCGAACCGAAAATGATCACCTCTAGTTTTTTCTCATACAAATTTCTTGTATGGATTCATGATTTGTACATGTTACAGTTTGTTTTAGATTTTGTAAAATTATTTTGTTTATAAATTGATGAAACTTATGTTGAATTTTTGACTTAGGTGTTTTGTGATGAAATAAATAATGGCTTATTTAATGAGTATGTTTTATATTTTTTCAATTTTATTACCGAGTTGAAATTTTTGGTAAATGTGTAGAAATTTAAATTTATATAGATAATTGATAATAAATTAAGAGTACATTTAAAATAGATTAAATAAGTTTGAGCTAAATCAATATTTTTACAAATTATTTAGTTAATGTAGTTAATTAATACATGTTGTCATCATTATTTTATATAGGTTTGATAAAAGTAATGGATGATCATTCATGGATGTATAGACATTCACCCAAAGGGTTACAGAGGATGATCATTTTGACTTGGAAAACCATATTTTCCTCACGATACAATGGTAGAAATTATGGTTGCGTCAACATCTAGTTCTAGCAATGTGCATGAAGTTATAGATGACAATAGTAATCCTTATAAGAATATGATTATTGACGCGATAAGAATGAATTAAGGTTGTGCCAATCAATGTCCAATAGTAGATGGAGAACTTAATGCAGGCGCGACCTGATTTTTTTATATTTTAAAAGATTCTGACAAATTATTATGGGATAGCTGCAAAAATCACTGTAAATTATCGGCCATTACAAGTGTTCACTATAAAATCAGATCATGGGTTGAGTAAGGCTGGTTATGACAGAATTGTTAAATGTGCGAAAAACATTTTACCTAAAGGGAACATATTGAAAGAGAACTTATATGCTGCTAAGTTCATGATGAAACCCTTTAGTATAGGATACCAGAAAATTGACATGTATTCAAACTTCTACATGTTGTACTATCTTGAAAATATAGAATTGACTAAGTGCTGAACATATGAGCATTCTCATTATAAACCCATGACTAACAGGAAAAGACTATTTTTACACACATAAAACTTAGATACTTCTCAAACACACCTAGACTGCAGATGTTATTTATGTCACCAAAGATTGCTGATCACATGACATGACACCAATCATGTGATGCAGTGGATGGAGTGATGGTGCAACCCTTTAATAGTGAAGCCTGGAAACACTTTAACATTATGCATCCTTAGTTTTAAGTGAAGATAAGAAATGTGCATCTTGGGTTATGTATAGATGAATTCAATCTATTCGGGGCATTTGCTACTCCTTATTCTTATTAGCCGGTGATACTCATGGTTTATAACTTGCTTTCGAGGATGTGTATGAGGCTGGAGTTCGTGTTTCTATCTACGATCATACCTGATCCTAATATTCCAAGCTAGAATATAGATGTTTGTCTTTGACCGTTGATTGATAAATTGAAGCAGTTGTAATCATTTGAGGCTTTGACTTATGATGTATCGAGAAAAAATTTTTGTTGGCAAAGTTGAAAGGGATGTTGTATTGCCATTTCTTTCGAGTGAAGAATTGTATAACGTGGTGTTAGAGTATGATGGCATTATGTTTTGTTTTTAATCTAGTAAGTAGAAATTTTTTGGTTTTGATTTGACCTACAATTGGGTAAGACAAAGTATTTTCCGAGAGCTTTCTTATTAGAAGATCAATCTCCTCCATTACAACCTTGATGTCATGCACATAGAAAAGAACGTGTTTGAGAACATTTTTAAAATGATTATGGATATGAAGGGGAAAACAAAGGAAAACATCAAAGTTAGAACGAATATAACTTTGTTTTGTCACCGTAAAAATATAGAGTTAGTTTATATTAGGTCATGGGTTGCAAAGCCTAAAGCCAATTTCATCTTAGATAAGAATACATAATTACTTGTCTACCAATGGCTTAAAAGTTTGTGTTTTCTTGATGGACATGCCTCAAAAATATCAAGGTTGATGAATTAAGAGAATTACAAATTGTATGGAATAAAGAGCCATGACTACCACATGTTTATGCAAAAACTCAATCCATTAGTTTGCCAGGATTTATTCCCAAAGTGAATATGAGATGTACTCAAGGAGATCAATCACTTCTTTAGAGATATATGCTCCAACAAGTTATAGACACAACACATGGAGAGGCTTGAAACAAATATCGTCTAGACAATATGCAAATTTGAGATAATATTCCATCTATTATTTTTTGACTCGATGGAGAATTTACCTATACATTTACCATTTGAGGTAAAAGTTGAAGGCACAATCCAATATAGATGGATGTATCCATTCAAGAGGTTAGGGATTACACATGCATCGTAATTAAAATTTTATTGTCTTTCTTTATATATTGCAAAACATTCATTTAATTCCATACATGTACCTATTCAACCTTAAGAGAAAAGTAAAAAACAAGGTGCATGTTGAGGCTTCGACATGCGAGGCCTATATTATTGAAGAGATATCAACATTTATCTTGTACTATTTCGAGCCTCAATTTAGAGCAAGAATCAACAACGTTCCAAGACATGACAATGGTGGGAAAGTATCTTTATGTAAGAACTTATCAATATTCTCTCATCCTAGATTACCTATATCAAAAAATGTTGTGAGGAAAAGATATTTGTCAAAAATTCAGAAAAACACATAATTATATGCTATTTAACTGTGATGAATTAAGACCTTTTATTCAGTAAGTATACTACTTAACATGTCATTATTTTTGAACAATTTATCTCTTATAATATTATAAACTAATACATTGTTGAATTTCTTATAGGCAATATTTTCAATATTTACTGTCCCGAAACTCATAGCTAATTAAATCTTAAATCTTTCGATTACAAGATGAATAATTTTCCATACGGTTTAGAACATATGTAAGTAATGTTTAATTATTCTTATCTCTCAAGATACTTAATTTCATTACACATTTCTCGTTAACTATTCATGGTTATACTTTATGTATGAAGTTTATCAATTAGGAGGGAATGCTAGTGTTACTTTGTCTTTATTAAGTCTGAGTCCTAAAAGAAAAGTGAAGTGCTATAACAAGTATTTCATCAATGAACATGTGTTTCATACTGAAGAATATATGCAGGGTAGTACTACAACAAGTATTTCGTCAATGGACATATAATAATGAAGTTTGTGTTAAGTGATCGAGTTTTAATGAGTTTGGAATTGACTACTATGAGAAGTTGGAAAAGGTCATTGAATTGCAATATCATAACAAACATAATACAAAATTTGTATTCATGCTATTGGTATAACACCACTGATAGAGGAATCAGAGTAGATCTTCATCATGGTTTGGTCGAAATTAATGACTTGGAAGAAAACTTAATTTTTTACATCGCCAAGAATATTTTTGTTGATATTGATGTTGATGCTGATGAGTTGAATGGTGTTTTGAGCTCCAACGCACATACAGAAGTCGATGAAGATAATAACGACAAAATCAATGTAGAAGATTGCGATGGAGATAAGGATGAGTCAATTGACGAAGAAGAAGACAATTCTGATTAATTTGTACAACACGAATGTGTAATTCCATAAACAAGAAAGTAATATTTATGAACAAAATCCAGTTCAATGTAATGACAATGATGTTAATTTATTATTGAATGACAAGGAAATATTTAATTTATTATTGTGATGTAAACTAGTGTTATTGTGTTGTGTGTGTAACAATGAATTTAAGTATTTGCAAGATGGATAGATAGGGAATACATATACAATTTGACATCAAACGCTGTTTTACACTGATGAAAATACCGACGGAATGTATTCGTCAGTATATTCCAAAGACTATGGAAACTATTCCTCTTCTTACTAACACTGTTCATGGTGTTCATTACATACGGTTATACTAATAGAATGTGTCCGTCGATATATTCCAGAGATTATGCGAACTGTTCCCCTTCTCTTATTTTTCGTGACAATGTTCATAGTGTTCATTACACACGGGTATATCGACGGAATGTGTCTGTTGGAATATCCCAGTGACTATATAAACTATTCATTTATCAATGAGCTGATAATATTTAGAGGGGCTTTCTGTTGATTTTTTACAGGTATACCGACATGTTCACGGTTCCGTTACCACGCATACTAGCGGTTTCATTCCATTGGTTTTGCATGCGAAGCGGATGATATGATTTTTTTTATTACATCCATTTTTTAGTAGTTGTTTTTTATAAATATATTTAACTGATAATATTTTTTTCTTGCAGTTTACGATTCTTGGACGTGAGTGAAGCCCGATGGGTGACCGGGTGCTGCATTTTGTGGATAACAGAGCTAAGCACTTTGTGGTATGCTTGTTTTCAACTATTTTTTTTTGTTAAAGTTATTATTTCGTTGAATTTGATGAATTTATTTTTTCTTTTCAGGATACATATAACATCCAGTTGAAGGAGAGATACAATGATGATTATTTGACCCATCCATATCTCAACCTGAATTTGTGGGTGGAGGTAAGATCATTCAGTGAATCCGATAGAAATCAGATGTACAAACTCTCTAACATTACGGCTAAGAACTTGTGGATGACCTATAGTGCTTTGACCGTTGGATGCTCGCAATCGATTTCGAGCACTCAAACTCTAGAGTTCACGACAATGTTAGACCAATGAGTACAGGCTCAGTCGACCCATCTTAATGATAAATGTGAACGAATCACTGCTAATTATGAAGAACTCCGCCGATTGGTAATGGAGATGAGACCACATATGGGTGATTCATGTGCACCCTCTAATTGGCCCCATGGTCCCAGCGACGACTAACCTCCTCCTTGTCGTCGTCGTCATCCTCCTCCTCTTTCAGTGCAGTCTCTATTTTAGATTTATTGTATTTGAACGTACAAATGTTTAAATTTGTTATAAATATTTGATTTTTATATTATATTATTTTATTTGATTTTAATTATTTTTCTACTTTTGTTCAATATATATATTTTTAAATTATTATTGAAGGGGTTACTGATGGAACAACTTCGTCAATATATTTCAAAGAGAATTGGAAAAGAATTACTGCAATTACCATTCCTTATGTTAACTCACCGACAAAATTACAAATGATATTCTGTTAGTAATATGTTATATTTACCGATGGACAAATAAAAACACTGATGGCATTACATACAGTTTTCCTGTCGGTGATATGTTAAATTTACCAATAGAGATACCAACAAAATAAAACGGGTAAAGTTTTTTAGCGTGATTTGTCTGTCTGTAAATCCATCGGTATATTTATTACTGATGGACTCACCAATAAACAATAAATTATCAATGAGAGTTTTTTTGACGGACTGTTTCTGTCCATAAGCTTGTCGGTAATATACATATTGACGGACTATGATTATAAATACTGATAAAAATTTTCATCGATAAAACTATTTAATCTAGCCATGAAAATTTCCGAATCTAACTCATTTACATTAATTGATGAGCTTGTAAGTGATTTAATTTAAATTTTACATATTTTTCATATCGTGGACCCATAGAGCCATTATCAGAAAGGAAAAAAAAGTACAAATAATGGAGGGAAAAAAAAGTTTAGCTTAGTTTCATTTATTTTTCCATTATAGGCCAATCAAGCTTTTAAGTAAGTTCGTTCACAAATTTAGCTTACGATCTTAATTGAACTAGCATGTGCACCTAACCGAACTAGTTTTGATTAAGTTTAAACTATATATAAGCTTCAAATATAGACTTATATTAATTTCTTAACAATAGCAAACGAACTGTTATGAGTCCTTACTATCTCAGTTTCGAACTTCTCACAATCGTCCTTTATTCATTTGATCTTCAGCGAATATAGATCCATGATATGCCATCTTTCTTTTTTCCGGGATGAAAGAATTTATGGCTGATTTTTTTTTCTTATAGAAATTAAAATTAATTGATTACAACTCTAAAGCGTAGATAAAATTATAGAAAGAAATTTGATATATTTTGAAAAGTTAATAATTTATAAACTGACTTTAAAAATAACAAATTAACTATTTTTATAGTGTCAAAACTTACCTAGCCTATATAGGAAAAAACAAATCAAAACTAAATAAAAAAAAATACAATCCGAAAATAAATATAAAAATAATTAAAATTCTAAAACAATATCTTTCTAGTCTAGTCTAGTCTAGTCTAGTCTAATTATTTAACGGTCTTTCTAATCTCAGTTTATTATAACTAACTAACCCCCTATAAAATTAGGTTTGTAGAATTTGGTCAAATTTAAATATTGATTGTTTTTTTCAAAAAAAATAAATAAATTATTTGACATGTTCAAAATTTTTTTTTAACTTTGTTCTGGTATTTTGTCCATAAATACTTTAACAAGAAATTCCACTTTAATTATATATATATATATATGCGCGCTACATATATTTTAAATATAGTTACTTAATAATAGATTTGTCCATTATCTCTCTTTTTTGCCTTGGGTTTCCCTTGGTGTTTTCGATGCATTCTTTAGGCTTATAAAAAAAAAACTTGAAAAAATGTGTTTAAGTATATATAGTGTAAAATTATAGAAACTCATCAATTAAACTTTTCACTTGATATAATTCCTTCACATGATCATACAACTCTTTCAATTTCTTAGCGATGGGGCCTACCTTATGTCTTCAAAGGAGGCTGAGCTTAGGAATTTGCCAATAATGCATAGTAATCATTAGAACATTGTCCGTGATATGGACGTTGGAGTTCAAATAATTTTTTTTTAATGTAAAAAAATAAAAGGTAAAGATATTGCTAAAGTGCTAGTAGTAAGAAAAAAAACTAAGTTGGGTGGAGCTTAATTTAATATGATTGAGTAAATTTGATAAGTTTAAAAATAATCTAAATGATTGTTAAAAATATAGTTTAAATAAAAAAATCAAGATATCTTGTTTTTTTTAAAAAAAATATTGAGACGAAAACATATTAAATCGACCTAAATCAACCCAGATTAACCTAATAAATCCGTGACTTGGATCACGTGATCAAAATAACCTCATATAAAGCAAATCAATACAAATTATAAAACTTAATTTTCAATGAAATTAATATTAAATGATGAGATTTGAAAAAAAAATTAAAAAATTAAAAAATTAAAAACAAAAAACACTTGAGTAAACCTAAGTTAACTTGCCAAACTTGCAACCCGTATCATATGATTGAGATAACTCATAGAAAGCATATCAAAACAAATTATAAAACTCAATTTCTAATCAATTCAATGCTTAAAGATGATATTGAAAAAAAAATCAATTAGAAAAGGATTAAAAAAACCTAAACCGAGTCAACTCATGTTTGGGTTAAACCTCTAAACTTGTGACCCAAGTAATGAGATCATGATAACTTCATAGAGAGCAAATAAAAAAAAATTATGAAGTGTAATTCTAAATCAATTAAATGTTGAAGGATAAAATTAAAAAAAAATCTAATAAAAAAATATTAATTAATCTGCCAAACTTGAAATCTGGATCATGAGATCGAAATAAAAAAATTTAATTTTAAAAGATGAAATTCAGAAATAAATAAATAAAAGAAAAGCATTGGTCAAGTGAATAGTTACAGAAAAATTCCCCTCCTTATTTATTTATTTATTAATAATGTTAGTTTTGTATACTATTAAGCAATCTATATGATTTGAAAGGTTATATATATATATATATATATATATATATATATATAAAACTTCTCTACTACAAAGTAATTAATTAATATGCATGGGATTAACATACTGCAATTATATTTATAGCATCCAGAATTTACAAATGGCATTTTTATTTTAGATGAAATGACTTATCACATACGTGATCCTTAAATTGTAAGTTTAGTTTAGATTATTTTCATATTTACCATTACATTTTTAGTTAATTATATGTGATCCTTGCACTACTATAAATTTAGCAAATATAATCAGAAACACCAATGAATTTTTTTTCATTAGTAGACTGCGATGAATTTTACTAACATACTTTTCTATAACTATATCTATCAGTATTTATCGACAAAAACATTCTATTGATATATATTAAGGGAATTGCAATGAGAAAATAATGAATAAAAAAATCCAAAAAAATATGATGAGATGTAACTTTTACCAATAGTTTTACCGACGAGATTAACCCGATAATAAAGTTCGTTCGTAAATATACCAACATAAATAATTCTTGGTATATACCAACGAAATTAAGGAAAGTACTACAATGGGATTTAAATAGGCAAATTATATGGTAACGTGATGCTTTTTATCAACAGAATAACCGATGAAATGTCCGACAGGATAATTCCATCGATAAATATATCAGTAATATTTAATTTATAACTTGACAATCGACTTTACTTTTCCCTCTTTCATTTTTCCTTCTTTTTCCTTCTTTCTTATGTATTTTGTTTTTACAACAAACAACCACCCCCTCAATCTCAACACAACTCATCCTCAATCAATTCAACTCATCCTCAATCAATTGATTATAGTCTAATTTTTCAGTTTAAATGAGATACAAGAATGGCTTATATTCACTCACTAACGAAGAGTGTACCCTTAACATACAAGGGTACATAAATCAACTAATATTCATGTTTTTCTATCTCGACTCACTCATAGAATTGCAATTTCACCCAAATCAGTTATTGAATCATATGAATAGTTCTTTTATTTAGAAAAAAAAAAGTAATTAGACCAAAATTGTCCAATTGATCGATATGGTGGAATACCCAAATGACATTATGAAATATTCTTGTAACATGATTAAGGTTTGCTTAGGTTTAAATGAATAGTAGGATTGTGTAAATAATTTCTCGAAACAAGCCCTTGAGCTTTGAATTTCGCACTCGTGCTTCGTAGAAATAACACTGGATATCGCGCATCTGCTAGTTAAACTAGTTGTCTAATTCTTCCCCAGCAAATAAAAAGACTATACTGACAGCCGAATCTGGAAACTGCCCTAACATGTCAATTTGCTATTGTTAACCTCTCTAAAGTTTAATTACAGCCTGCCTTCCTCCAGCCACATGCATACTTGAAAGCATTATAAAAAAAATAAAAATCATGTGGAAGTAGTAACCCTAGCTAGTGATCAAGCATTTAGCAATGTGAGCAGTACTGTATAATATTTTAATTACTCTACCAAAGATCAAAGTTAATCAAGATCAGGACTGCGCAAGAATAATGATGGGATATTAGGGAGGAGGAGAAGATCCCTTGAAAGACTACAAAATCCATATGTTCCCCAAACTATGCTTTAGCTTTACCATTCTTTTTTCCATTGTATCTGAGCTGCCCACCACATGGCTCCTGCACCTTATGCTTCCATCTCTCTCTCTCTCTCTCTGACAGACACTGTTAACGGCTTCTCTATTTATTTGTTTTTAAAGACAAAAAATAAGGTGAGAGAATAAGAAGCACAGCATGCAAGAGCTAGCACTCCGGAATAAAGCATTGCCATTTCTATGCTTTGAGACTGAGATGTAACTTGGACTCCCCACATGGAGCCCTGTTGTCCTGTTTCTCTTGGAGTTTTCACATTCTCCCCAACGTTGAATAGGCAGTCTCATTCCCGTTCAAAAAGTAGCAACACCCAATAGCTCACTGCCTCACAACCTTTGATGCTTCCAAGGTGATTCTTGACGATATTATTAGTACTAAACTAGGTGTGCAAAATATAGTAAATACATTCTCCTATGTATGAAATAAAGTCCATAAAATAGTACTACAGTAGCTTATCTGCTTGTAATGTCAAACATGATGTATCATTCATTCTTACAAAAGGGAAAAAGAAAGAAAACAAGAACAAGCCACTCTTTGAATAAATACTCACATCGTGCTTGATTGGAACCTTTTAATTTGCTGTATATTAACATCCCATCCAATTCAAAAGCTAGTGTACATTGATATGATATGTGCATCACTGGATCTTGGTATGGATTGGATGTTGTTTTTTAGGAGCACCGTCATAAGTACTCCCTTGTTGAAGCCATTGGCCATAATTTGTATGGCGTATGTGTTCACATACATAGCATACCATTCAGTATATAAAATATAATAAACACAAGAAACTAAAGTGGAAGTGGGATTTGCTGTGTGACTGCATTGGGTCTTGAGCTCTAGGGATTCCCTCTATGTATATCTGTGGATTTCTATCTATCTAATACGAAGGAATGTTACGTATAGTGATGGTGGAATGTGTAGTCTCTCATATGTTAAATGTTCTTTCTTGAACAGCTCAAAGATTCATCCCTAGCTCCACTTTACCTCCCTGTCCTTTTCTTGGATTTTGAATACATTGTATGTCCCTCCATATATTCTTTTGCATTCTCTTTTAATAATTTCACTTAAAAAAACAATCTACCCAAATTCGATTTTAGACCAGACCCCATCACGTGAAATTCTGACTAACTAAATCACACAAATTCTGATGTTTGCTAATTAATCACACACAGACTTTCTCTCTCCCTCCCTCCCTCCCCCCCCCCCCCCCCCCCCCTCTCTCTCTATGTGACAATATTTGTACCCCATCAAGAAAGACTCACGTCGCCACCTGCTCTGTCTATTTACTCTTTGTTTCAACGATTCCTTTGTGAGAAGAAATGTTAGGCAACTGTGAGAAGATGGTTGTCATCTCTTCAACTACTAACGAATGGCCACAGGTTCTTCACCCTCTCTCACCCTCTCTCTCTCTCTCTCTCTCTCAATTATTAGACAAAACATGACCCATTTTTTGTTTCTTAGCTTTTGGAAGAGAATATCTATCTTGCGATGTTATTTTTACACTAATAAAAACACCACTCTTGATGTCTTTCTTTTCTTTTCTTTTCTTTCCCTTTCTCTATGGTGCAGAATCAGATAGATGAGAAAAGCCTGATGGAATCAACAGGTAAACTAATGGAGAGACCAAGTGAAGAAGTACTTTCACAACCACAGCAGCAGCAGCAGCAACAAGCTCTCAAGTGTCCTCGCTGTGACTCCTCAAACACCAAGTTCTGTTACTATAACAACTACAGCTTATCTCAGCCAAGACACTTTTGCAAGGCTTGCAAGAGATACTGGACGAGAGGTGGAACTTTAAGGAATGTTCCTGTTGGTGGTGGATGTAGAAAGAACAAGCGTGTCAGGAGACCAGCCTCAGCCGTTGAAGGAGCTAATAATTCAGTTTCTAGTGCAAATCCTAATCCTCAAACCCCAATTGACCATATTTCTCCAACTTCAAATCATATTAATCCTTTGTTTTACGGGTTAACTAGCAGTAACCCATCAGAGATGGACCTTCCATTTCCTGGTAGGTTCAATTCAAGGGTGTATTCAGCTGTTTCTGGGTATCATGATCTCCAGCCTCAGTTAAATGCTCTTGCATTAGGGTTTTCATCAGGAATCATGAGTGCTAATGATGCTAACGGTTTTAACCCTACTAAGCAAATCCAAGATGTGGTCACTTCCAATTCTCTTCTTTCAAGTTATTCCAATCTCTTTGGCTCCTCCACAACTTCCACCAACACAACCTCTCCAACTATGGCTTCTTTGCTTGCCTCTAGCTTCAACCAACAAAAGAGTACTAGAGCTCCTAACCTGTACCAAAACTTGACAGTCCCCTTTGAGGACTTGCAAATGAGTGGCAATAGTGAATCTGGGGTTGGTATGAAAGGGGTGAAAATTGAGCATGATCAAAATAGGTCGAACTGGAATGTGCCATGCCAGAATCAGATAGAACAAGTTGGCTTCTCAGATCCTTCAATGTATTGGAACACTACCAATAGTGTGGGTTCATGGCATGATCCAGCTAATATGGGGTCCTCAGTACTTCTTTGATCTAGCTCTACCTAAAAAACCATTTCTTTCATCTCAGTTATCTCCCTCTTTGTTAGTGACCTTGGATGTCTTCTTCTAGCTTAGTTTTTTTTTTTTTCTCTTTTCTTATTACTTCTGTTTGTAGTGGAGTTTATGGTACTCAAATCGGGGATGGATTAAGACTTTCTCTTAACAAGGGTATAAGATTGGTGTGGTTGGAACCTAAAGATGAGAGGAGCTTGGATCAGAGAGATCATGTCAGCTGCAAGATCAGCCTATTGGTTTTATTTTCAAGGTTGAGAAATCCTATTTGCACTGAGAGGAACCTCGGATCCTCTTCCCTCTCATCAACTCAGCTATCATAATCATATCATCATCACCATCATTATCATCTACATCACACAGTGTTGAAGAAAGGATCAACTACTATTTGGTGCAACTTTCTAGCTAGTGCCAGTAAGTTGGTCATACCTTAATTTGTATGTATATATGCATGACAAGTCCCTTTTTCTTTTTTTGTTAATGTATTCGTACTTGTTATTAGGTTGGGGTTAGGAGGGTATATGTCTCGGTCCTCTATCAATATCAGTTGAGGCACTGAAGATCATTTCTTTCTTCTTCCTTTTTTAATTTTTGTCTTTTATACTTTCTTTTTAGGAAAAAAAAGGGGATGGGTATAATTAATGGTATAGGAAAAGGGGGAGATTTTGCTATTGTAATGTTGGGATTTTCTTTATGTGATTGGTCTTTCGGGTTATATGTTTTGTTGACTTTGATGTATTTCATGTTATTGCATTAAAAGCACTGTGTGGGTTTTGAAATTTCAAATGCTGATAGTTTCAGTACTTTTTGAGCCTTGTATAAGAAATAACTACATTCAGTGATATGCTCAACTTCTGGATACACCACGCATTGTCAATGGCAGAGATAGTCCATATGCCTGCATATATAGTGTTAGAAATGTAGGCACATTATTTGTAAATTCAGATTTTCTCTAAACGGGAAAAATGTTCAAGGACTAGATGTTACATGTAGGAGGATATGGCTTGCAGCTGCAATTTTGCATCCTGATTTTAGTACGTTCCTCAAAGAGGACTGAGGATCTAGATATGGTGAAAATTAAGATTTCTTCCTGACAAGATGATGACTTGGATTTTAGTATATTGGCTGCAGTGCCTGTCTCTATTATTTAGTCTCCACTCTCGGCCGAGAAAGAGATCTTTTATAAAATCGACTATAAGAAGATTGTTTTCAAAATTATATACGATCCCAAATTAGTAGTTAGTGATGAGGGTTTGGTGAAGTTATAAAAGGGAATTCGGCTCTAGGTTTTATCAATGGTATAATTGAGGAACTAATGCTCTAGCTAGGTTAGCCATAGCATTCATAACATCATGCCCAGAATCTTGCTGAAGGCAGAGCTATAGCATTATCTAGTTCGCCCTCTAAGATTGCTCCATCCCTCTACATTTCACTAAACTTCTTATGTATTTACAAATTGTAATGTCAATTTTGGGTGGAAGTAGTTGGGAGATGAAGTGATAGTAGTGGTTTATTAAATATTTGGTCTAATAATTAGTATGTGATATGAAAGAATAATTACAAATTGGAGGCCTTAACAGCTTTATTCTACTAGAGCATAGAGCTCCATAGATATTGAGCTATCTACTACTATTTGTTTAGCTGATCATCTAGGATTTTATTTTGAGCAACTGCCCTTCTCGAAAGGCATCTCGTACTTCCCTGCTGAGTAAGGTCTTCATTTCCAAGAGTTTGCTTTGAGATTATACTATAGAGGTGTTCACGGGCTTGGCTCTAGGCCTTCGGTTTCTCAAATTCGAATGAACCTACCTGTGTCTGAAAATCTTAAGCAAAATTGACCTGAGGCCCAACACATGTTCAAATCCATTTTGAAACAAGTAAATATTTATCTCACAACCTTCATCTAAAAGTATACTATAGGGTCGGTTTTTTTTTATTTTATTACTCATCTAAAATATTTATGCTGCTTATAATAATTAATTAAACTGTACTGCATAATATCTTATATGTGTTTACAAATAGCTTATGAGAAATATTTAGTGTGGCTGCCACCGGCCTCCAATCATTAGATTTTCTTTTGAGGGTGAAAAGATTGGTAAAATGGCAATTGATTAACTAACATGGTAGATGCAAAGAATGGAAATGTTATTAAACGCAGCACATGTTAATAATTAACATGTGTTACAGATGTAGTTGTTGGTTATACATTGACAAAGCCACCATGAAAGTGGTGATGGACCCGACGGTGAAAGTGTTCCAAGATGATAACGACAACTCGTAGTAGCCAGGTGACATGGAACCAAGGTGGTCAAGAGAGGGATGGAAAATTGGTAATGGCTTTATTTTTTGCAGCGGTACAGTGTCTCAACTGGCAAACAACACTGAACTGGCTTAGTTGATGCAGCAGTAGGCAGTACTGAAGGAATCAATTATGGCACTGTTGATTGTCTATATTCTCTATGATTTGAGTTAATAATTTCTCCTAGTTAGTGGCCTATGGTGCTCAGAAACAGTGGTATTTGTGATGGTACACATGTTTTTTATTTTTTTCTTTATAGTAGTTATCCAATTCCAAACAGTAATCAATTACAGCTAGGATGCAGATAAATTTTCAGCTAGAGAGAGCTTCTTCATTGATAGAGTGGCCTGTAGATTGTGGACTGTAGAGTGATACGGTCATGTGCCACAGTTGGAGGTAGAAGGCTATGAAAACCTCAGCCAGAGAAAAGGAGAAGCTCAATGAGAGCAAACAGCAGCAAGCAAGGAGTACAGTGTTTGTCACGAGAAAAAAAATGGGAGAAGGTGTCAAAATCTTTGGGTTAATAATTCACGCTCTATATATGTCTATGCTATATTGATGTTTACTGTGGAGCCACCTAACCTAACAAAGCAATCGGCAGCAGCCCAATTTCCCCGCACACACTTCTAGCTAGCAAGGACGCTTCACTTGCAGCATGCGCGAGGCATCACCGTGGGGGACCAAATTAAGCCTTCTTAATTAAGTTAGATCTCCATGAGATCAATAAGATTCAGTTGACCTTAATTGAGATTGATACTTGATCTTATTCCTCTCCTCTCTCCTCAACCTATTGAAGTAACGTGTCAAACACAAACCAACAAGACGATCACATTCATTTGATGTAACCTTTAGGAGTTGGTTTCGATTTGTAAATTCCTCGTGTTATTATTTCAGGTTCAAACATAAGGAATGAATACACATGTTAATAGTGCATCTAAAATTGATGGTGAAGGAAATTAATTTTGATATACAAAAACTAATTAAAAGACACTGACTTATTAGAAAAAAGAAAAAAAAAAGGATGTGATGATGTTTTAAAATTTAAGTTGCATAATGACAAGGTTTAAGTGTCGGATAATTGATTAATTTCTTGATTCAAGCCTTTCTTTAACCAAGGTAGCTAGTAACCAATACCTAGTGCCTGGTAGGTCAGGGTGATTGGTACCTAAAAAATTTTTTTTTGATGGATTTAGGGACTCTCTGATAGTAAAGTTGGTGACTTTTAATAAAAAGAAGGCAATGATATTTTAGAAAGAGACTCTGAAAATATGTATGCAATACATAATAAAGATTGTGAACCTGAGCTTTTTGAAGGATTCATAGGGTTTTTATAGTCCGTAAACCTTGGTTTTTTATGGAGATGAGAGGCTGAAATGTCATCTTGGCCTGATATCATTGAAGAGGGATAGGTATATCTTACACATCATTAATGAGAGATGAAATATATCATACACGTCATTAATCACGGATAAAGTAATAGGTCATTTTAAAGACTTTTATACACCTAGAGATATAGAGAAATGAGTATCTTTGACCTTAACTTTTTATGTCAAAGGTCACAATAAAAAACAAACAAAGTCTTGTGATCCAATTAGGAGCCTAGAAAGATCAACTTTACATCCATCTAGGCTCGACAAAATGCTGAGCCCAAGAATGTAAGGTCTAACAGCTTACCAAATTCATATGTACTTGGGCTCAACGCATAGTTAAACCTAGAAATGTTGGGTTTGGTGGCTTGCGAGACCCACATGTACTTAGGCTTAGAGCATAACTGAACTTAGAGATGTAGGGTCTAGTGACTTGTCAAACCCATGTATACAGTTCCCCTTCTATATGTATGCATTGGGGTACATCTTCCCACTCTAAGGATTTGTAAAGGAAGTTTTTAGATACTATCAATTAGGTTAAGGTTAGTTGCACCTTAATATATGAATAATTTTATCCACCTCCAATATGTTTCTTAGACGTGTCGGAATTGAGCCTATAATTAATAACTTTAGGACCTGTTACCATCTAGTTCTTGGCATTGATGGTGGCAATAACATGCATTAGTTCTTTACCTTCTTCAACATACCTATATAAGCTATTAAGGGAACCATATAGGGAAAACTTGCTCATGTCAAAAAATGAAAGGGGAGGTGGATGATAGTGAGGTATAACAGGCCAATCAACCCTAAAGATGAGATGCAACATATTTAAGGTTGCTCCTACTATTATAGGATACCTCCCCCTGAAGTCAACAATAGACTTCGTTTGAACTCGGATGAGGAGAAAACATATGTTGTATTGGCATCGACCTTAATTGAGTATGAAGTCAATACGATGGTTAGAGGACACTACTAGACCCTATAACAAAATATGCAGCTTCCTTAGTCTTTTTTTTTTTGTTACATCTAAGTTCACTACTAACTTTGTTTTTGTGCAAGACTAGCAACTAAAGGAGAAGGAGAAGTTTCAACAAGAACTGCAAATGAGATTTCACTGAAAGAGTCTTCGTCTTTTATCTTGAGTAGAGGCAAGACTAGAGAAGAGATGAGGGGTGACCCCATTATCATCAATGAACTCCTCATCCCTAAGGATGCAATTGAGGAAGCTATTGCAGTCACTGCAGCTTGCTTTAAGAGAAAGAGGTTCTCAACCCCTATGAAGACCAGTGTTCCAGCCTCGACTATAAAGGCTCCTATGGTGGCATTTCCTTTACCTCGACTTCTAACTTTATATGTAAAGGCTGCAATAGATGAGCCCTCTACTTGGGATGTCCCTAAGAAAGATGAATTTGAGGATGCTTTTCCTGACCTCGCTTTTGATCAAGCTCCTTTAAGTTTCCTTACCTTGACTGATAAAGAGAGGCATCTCATGAAGGCTATTGTTAGTAGAAGGTTAGGCTTTCGAGAGACTAACTTGAGGTGGTGAGACTATGGGAGAGGATCCTCACCATTCCATCATACATCTTAATGATGTCTGATGAGAGATATTACCATTATATAGCCTAAACTGGATAAATGGCCTTCAATGTTGTCACATATCGATAGACGTCGTGGTAAGGTCTAAAAATGTATCGTGAAAGATTAAGAGTCACCACCTAGTAATTAAAAGAAACTAGGGATTCTAAAATATGTACTGGTTTCATAGACTCAGGTTAGTTATGCTTAAGGGAAAAATGACGTCGCCCTTACAACATCTTTTCTTATGAAAGGTTACCTTTATTGTGTGTTTTCTCTTAAATTTATCTTTTTAATTGCAATTAATTGTCCTAATTGTCATTTTTCGTTTTTTTTTTTAAAAAATCATCTTGTTAAAAAAGTTGACATCGGTCCCCAGAATGAGAGACGTCGATTTGATAATTTGTAAAAATTTGTCATCGATCCCTTAAAAGGAAGTATATTTTTTTTTAAAAAAAAACACTTTAATATCGGTCCTAAACCAAAAGACTTGTCACAAAAAAAAAAAGTTTCAAAAGGTAAAAATATGGTTAGAGGTAAAATGATTTTTTTAAAAGAAAACAAATCCTTTTCAGGTGCAAGTGCCACCTAATCCTTGCTAGAGAATTAAGATCCAAGAAATCTTTTACCAATCATTTGCTTACTTTCAACCCGAGGTGTTCTAAACCATATCAGAACAACAACTTTTATAGAAAGCTATGTTTTCTTACCCATCCCATGCATGACTATATTAACATTATGAACACAGATCCTAGGTGACTCTCCTTTTATTTTCTTGAATCATAAACTAATGCATCTTAACGAGTACTCATTCTTTCACTTCTGTTTTTATTCAAAATATATGACCAAAGTACGAGAACTAATTTGTTTTTGTTTATTTTTGCATGTTGTAGATGTCAGCTTTAGATTTAAAAGAAAAGAAATAAAAGACGTCAAAAGTTTAAATTACTCTAGCATACCATAGATGAGGTGTTCTTATAATCTTAAATTTTCAAAGTTCTCTTAATAAGTTCTTTGATAATCAACACTAAAAGAAAAACTTCAATAAATTAGCAAAACCCATGTATCATGTTCTCACATTTAACTATGGGATTTGAAAGATTACAATATACTCAAAACATTCATGGTGGTGATGATATGAGACCATCATCTCACTTTACTATTCATATAACAAATATAAAGAAGAATATAAGGTAATATGATCATGGTTCTTACAAGATGCTGGAAAAAAAAAAAAAAAGACAACTTGCATAAACCTAAAATTAAAAATGAATTTGTAGCAGCAAAAGAAACTTTTATTGCTTCAACCTTTTTTCTCCTCTTCTTGTCACTAACTTCTTTTGTTCCACCCTCTGTCCTTTTCCCTTCCTTCTCACAAATCTCTTCTCTCAAATGTTTTTTTTTCTTTTTTTTTTTCACTCTCCTTCCCCCCTCTTGCTTGGACTTGTTACTGCCTTTTTATAGGTGAGTACCAATTCTTTTAGAAAAGAAATAAATCATCATCTTTATAAGGAAATTAAGTGTTGGCCACCAATATTTTGCTGCTTGATTTATGGAGAGAGGATCAAAGATCTAAATCTTGCATCAAAAAAGAAAGGTTGGGTTGATGGTCTTAAAGAAAGGCTAATTGAAGGGGCATGTTTGGCTCAAAATCTGTAGTGGATGTTGAGAGTTAAACCTTGATTTCTTGCACGAGAATTGTAGCCGACATGTTAGAAGACACATTTCTTTTGTTTTTGTGCCACCAAAAGATTCAATTTGGACTAGGATCAAGCCCTTAATGGTGTGAGGAGCAATCATCTATGCATTCATTTTTTACCCAGAAATATACAAAGATCATGAACAAAATGACACCATTTTCTTCTTATCTTCATCAGCGTGTTCTTTTCCTTTTAAGTAAAACGCACCATTTCATTTAAAGTGAAACGGTGTACCAACCCTAATTTTCACACACCATTTAAACCTAATTTCCTTATGATTAAGCCATTTCTTAGGTGAATTATATATATATATATATATATATATATATATATATATATATATAATTCTTGTTATGATAGCAAATTTACCATAATCTAATAAATTGCATGATTATATAGTAAACATGCATGCTCACTTATTTAATTATTATTTGCTATTTTTTTTATTACACTTTAAACTACACAAAGAAATAGCCCTTCATAATATATTGGGCTAAATTATAAAATACCTACATGAACTTGCATGAAAAAACACATAGCCCTTAAAAAAAAAAAAACATTGATTTTCCACCCTGATAGTTTTTTGAATTTGCCACTTTTATTATGGTTTTATTAAGAAAATAATGAAAAATCCATAATATTCTTTTGATTACTCTCTCTCTCTCTTTGCTAATAAACCAAAGATTAATCTTTGAAATGCAAATCCATGCCTAAAATCATTATTCAAAAACAAAATAAAAAAAAAGAATATAGAGTTTTTTTTTTTGTAGATTTTGTAGATTTGAAATTTTTTTGAATTGGGGTTTTTAGAAATATATTTAAGAAGGATTTTCCATTTAAGTTTTCGGTAGGTCTTTGTGAGACTCTTTTTTTATAGAGGTTAGGTTAAATGTTGAAGAGAGAAGAAAAAGAAGACGAAGATGTGTGTTTTTTCCCCTCTATTACAAGTTGTTGAGAAAGAAAGAGGGGTTAAATGGATTTTTATTTATTTATATTTGGTTAATTTCTATTGTTTAAGAGTAAATTCAAAATATCATAGTTTAGGGTACAAAAATCAGGGATTTTTTTCGTTCATGTGAGTATTTATTTTTTTCACTTAATTTCATGAAGATATTTTACAATTTGTCCAATATATTATTATTATTGAAAAGGATCACTAGCATCAATCTATTTAAAAATGAAAAGCTATACAACCCCGAGGCGTGTAGCTCAACTGGTCAGACTCTAAATTTGCTTTCCAGAGGTCATCAATTCGAGTCCCACAAACCTCATGGCCATTGAAGGCTTACATGATCGTTAACTTCATAACCTATAGGATTAGTTGAGATACACGTAAACTGGTCCGAACACCAACATTAATAATAATAATAAAAAAAGCTACACAATGCATGTTACAATAAGTCTGTTAATTAGTTAGTGGCATTTACAATTAGTTTCATTTCAGTTTTCTGTTGCATTTCTGTTATTCAGTTATCTTTCTGTTTAGAGGTAGTAACATGTGATTCGCATGAGAATCACATTGATCGTTTTCTGTAATAGGCTGTGTGACTATATATATTGAGTCACCTTCATTAATAAAACTAAGGAGAGTTTCTCCAAATCTGTCAAACCAGAGTTTACATTTGGTATCAGAGCTTCTTTGTCAAATTTTCTTTCTCTGCATAACCTGTGCTTAAATGGCAAGTGAAAGCAATTTTGTTCAACCATCAATCCCTAGATTTGTGGGACATTATAATCATTGGAGCATGTTGATGGAGAACTTCCTTCGATCCAAGGAATACTGGCAGGTAGTGGAATCTGGAATTGCTGCAGCAGCAGATGAAGGAAATCTCACGAGTGAACAACAGAAAACCTTAGCAGATCAACGGCTGAAGGATTTGCGAGCTAAAAATTACCTATTCCAGGCAATTGATCGCTCAATTCTGGAAACTATACTGGACAAAGAAACGTCTAAAGGAATCTGGGATTCTATGAAGAAAAAATTTCAAGGTAACACACGGGTTAAACGTGCACAGCTGCAAGCTTTGCGCAAAGAATTTGAGATTCTACACATGAAGGATGGTGAGAATGTCTCTGATTACTTTTCCCGTACACTTACAATTACTAATAAGCTGCGATTCCTTGGAGAAGAAATGAAAGAAATCACTGTTATTGAAAAAATCTTGCGTTCTATGATTTCGAAATTTGATTACGTTGTGTGCTCGATTGAGGAGTCCAAGGATTTGTACACAATGTCCATTGATGAGTTACAAAGTAGTTTAGTAGTTCATGAGCAGAGGATGCACAGTCATGTTGTGGAGGATCAAGCATTGAAAACCACTCATGACTATAATCAAGTAAAAACTGGTCGTAGCAGCAGCTACTTGAGAGGAAGAGGTCGCAACAGTGGGAGGCAGAGCTTTGGTGGAAGGCAAGGCTTTGACAAGTCTGTTGTGGAATGCTATTATTGCCACAATCTTGGTCATTTCCAATATGAATGCCCAAGAAAGAGCAGAAATAAAGGATCACAGTCACAATCACAGGCTTACTATGCTGAAACAGATGAACCACTGTTACTCATGGCTTGCATTGAAGATGAAGAGATAATGAAATCAAGGCATTTCATGGATGAGAATGAACTCATGTTACTTATGGCATGTGTTGATGATGCAAAAGAGATAGAGTTTTTTGACTCTTTACTGGAAAATACTGATCACATGCCCACAGATGCACATTGTTTTGAAGAAAAATGTGCAGATGGGAAGAGTTATGAAATTGTTGAAAATTGTGCAGATGAAGGAAATTGTGCAGTTAAGATGAGTTGTGATGAAGGAAATGGTGCAGTTGAGATGAGTTGTGCAGATGAAGGGGAGTGTGAAAATGCATCGAAATTGCACAGCAACACACCAAATCTAGAAATTGCAGATGAGAAGGAATTTCTGGAAATTCCAGATGAGACAAAACCAAGCGGTCGACCGGTTCACAAACTGGAGGGTGTCGAAATTTCCATAGAATTGAATGAAGGGAAGAACAACATTGAGGGGGCTAAACTGGATTTTGATGAGATCAAAATCACCAAGAACACAATGCAAATGTTGCTCATGGCTCATATTGAGAAAGCACACGATGAAACAGCTTGGTTCTTGGATTCGGGGTGTAGCAACCACATGTCCGGGCACAAGAATTTCTTCCTAGAATTGGATGAAAACTTCCACAGATCAGTCAAGCTTGGTGACAACTCCAGTATTGATGTGTTGGGAAAGGGGAGGATTCATCTCCAAGTCAATAACAGCTCCCAAGTGATCTCAGAAGTGTTCTATATTCCTGATTTAAAGAACAATTTGCTCAGCATTGGGCAACTTCAGGAAAAGGGGCTAGCAATCTTGTTTAAAAACAACAAATGCAAAGTTTTCCACCCTGACAGAGGACTCATTATTGAGACTGAGATGACCATGAACAGAATGTTCATTGTTATTGCAAAGATTCAGTTTCCAGATCATCACTGCTTCATAACTCCTGCACAGAATTTGGAGTACCTTTGGCATTGTAGATATGGGCATTTAAGCTTTGGTGGTCTTCAAACTCTACTGCAAAAGGGCATGGTTCATGGACTACCCCAATCGAAATACTCAAACATGATATGTGAAGACTGCATACTGGGAAAGCACCATCGAAATTCATTTCCAAGAACAACAACATGGAGAGCATCACAGCCACTGGAACTTCTTCATGCAGACTTGTGTGGCCCGATTTCTCCCATCTCCAACAGCCACAAAAGGTATCTATTCACTGTCATTGATGATTTTAGCAGGAAGCTTTGGGTGTTCTTTTTGACAGACAAGTCAGAAGCATTTAAGCAATTCAAGCTCTTCAAAACAAGAGTTGAAAAGGAGACTGGAATCAGCATCAAAGGGTTGCGAACTGACAGAGGTGGGGAGTTCACATCAAAGGAATTTGCTGAGTTTTGTGAACTGCATGGGATTAAACGTCAACTCACTGCAGCCTACACACCCCAACAAAATGGGGTGGCAGAGAGAAAAAATCGGACAATTATGAACATGGTTCGAAGCCTTCTCAACAGCAGAAAAGTCCCCAAAAATTTTTGGCCCGAGGCAGTGAATTGGGCAGTGCATGTTCTTAACAGGAGCCCCACATTTGCAGTCCGAAATAAGACACCAGAGGAGGCATGGAGTGGCACAAAACCATCAGTTGCTCACTTTAGGGTATTTGGGTGTGTCTCGTATGCCCATATTCCAGACAACAAGAGGACCAAATTGGATGATAAAAGCTTGAAGTGTGTGTTGTTGGGAGTAAGTGAAGGGGCCAAGGCATATCGCCTATATGATCCAGAAACTCAAAGGATCATTGTAAGTCGGGATGTTGTTTTTAAAGAAGAAGAAAGCTGGCCATGGAGTGCAGAGTATATGGATGCAATTCAAGCATCCATTGAATGGGGAGATTTGGATGAAGAGCTGCCAAATAATGATCAAGATGTTGAAATTGCCGAGCACACAAGCAATTCTGAGATTGATAGAACTGATGCAACTGGAGGATTGGATCAATTGGAAAATTCAAATGGTAATTCTACACATGTAGCAGCTACTGCCGAGATTGATGGTGATGGAAATTTGATCCATACAGGAGCTGATGAAATTAATGGGAATATTGACCATTCCCATGGAGCTGAGGGGTCCAGTGCTGCCATAAAACGTGCTCGACACCCATCAGTTTGGCTGCGTGATTTTGACAGTGGTGAAGGTTTTTCGGATGAAGATTATCAAGGCAATCTTGCATTGCTTGTTGATGCAGATCCTCTGTCCTTTAAAGATGCAATTGGCATTAGCAAATGGAGGAGTGCTATGGATTCCGAAATTGAAGCAATTAAGAAAAACAAAACGTGGGACCTCACTGATCTTCCTAATGGTGCAACGGTAGTTGGGGTAAAATGGATATACAAGACAAAATTGAATGAACACGGAGAAGTGGATAAATTCAAGGCTCGTCTTGTAGCTAAAGGATACACGCAAAAACATGGGGTGGATTATACGGAGGTTTTTGCTCCTGTGGCTCGTATGGATACCATTCGGATTGTTCTTGCTCTAGCTGCGCAGAAGGGGTGGAGCCTATTTCAGCTAGATGTAAAATTCGCGTTTCTTCATGGTGAATTAAATGAAGAAGTATATGTTGAGCAACCCCCTGGGTATGTTATGAAAGGTGCAGAACACAAGGTATATCGGTTACGAAGAGCCTTGTATGGATTAAAACAGGCCCCACGGGCATGGTACAGTCGAATTGAAGCTTATTTTCTCAAAGAAGGATTTGAGAAATGTCCGTATGAACACACCTTGTTCATCAAGAAATCTCAGGGCACTTCATTGTTGCTCGTATGTCTATATGTCGATGATCTCATTTTCACTGGAAATGATGAAGCATTATTCAGTTCATTTAAACTCTCCATGATGAAGGAGTTCGACATGACAGATTTGGGAAGGATGAGATATTTTCTGGGCTTGGAAGTGGTGCAAAGAGCTGATGGTATTTTTGTTTGTCAGAAGAAGTATGCTCAAGAGGTATTGGAACGTTTTAACATGGCTGAATGCAATGCTGTCCACAATCCTATTGTTCCAGGTGTTAAGTTGATTACAGACCCAACGGGCATGGCAGTAAATAATACTCACTACATGCAAATAGTAGGTTGTTTGATGTATTTAACATCAACCAGGCCTGACATTATGTTTGTGGTTAGTTTACTCAGTAGGCATTTGGCTCATCCCACAGAGTTACACCTTGGAGCCGTGAAGAGGGTCCTTCGCTACATCAAAGGGACTATTTCGTATGGTATTTTTTATAAACAAAATGGCCATAAAGAACTTCTTGCCTATACTGATAGCGATTATGCAGGAGATTTGGAAGATAGAAAGAGCACGTCGGGATTCTTGTTTATGCTAAGTTCAGGGGCTGTATCTTGGTCATCGAAGAAGCAACCCATCGTTACCCTTTCCACTACTGAAGCAGAATTTATTGCAGCGGCGTCTTGTGCTTGTCAGGCTGTGTGGTTAAAAAGGGTATTGGAAAAGCTGGATCACATATCTGATGGAACTACAATCATTTATTGTGATAATAGTTCCACTATTAAACTCTCAAAAAATCCTGTCATGCATGGTAGGAGCAAGCATATTGATGTTCGCTTCCACTTCCTTCGTGATTTAACTCGAGATGGAGTAGTGACTTTGCTTCACTGTCATACTCAAGAGCAATTGGCAGATATCATGACCAAACCATTGACAAGGGTTGTGTTTGAAAGGCTGCGTATGATGATGGGCGTGTGTGAAGACTCACATGTGAACTGAAGACAGAAACTGGACAGTATCTTCAGTTCAGAGGAGTGATTGTTACAATAAGTCTGTTAATTAGTTAGTGGCATTTACAATTAGTTTCATTTCAGTTTTCTGTTGCATTTCTGTTATTCAGTTATCTTTCTGTTTAGAGGTAGTAACATGTGATTCGCATGAGAATCACATTGATCGTTTTCTGTAATAGGCTGTGTGACTATATATATTGAGTCACCTTCATTAATAAAACTAAGGAGAGTTTCTCCAAATCTGTCAAACCAGAGTTTACAATGCACAACTGATGGATTATTAGTGCAGTGGGTTTTTGTGGGCCGTCATAAATTTAATTCAAGTGTTTGTTTCCAAATAAGAGAAAATATCTTAATGGCTGCGCTGATTCGAGCCCCTCTATCCCCTTCAGTCGGCCTATTAGGAGTATAAAAAGGGTGCTAAATATGAAATTTACAACCCATGAATAGATTCGATAATGTGTTTTTGGTATCACAGGCCTCAGTTAATAATGCAAGTTGGCTTCAGGTCTCCATTGGATCTCTCCCAGCCCAAATAACCCAAGGAAAATGATAGGTCCTAATTCCTCATATTTAATTGTGCTATGATTTTATTTATATTTGGTATAAAATGAAAAGTAACTTTGAGGATTAAATAATAGTTTCTTTTTTTCCAGTATTCATAGTCTCCACTTATCAAGAGAGATTTGCAAGATCCAGATCCCACTTCCATTCAAGTTTCGAAATTCAACATTCCTAATAATCAAAGGCCAAATAAAAGATTTCACATTACGCTCAATTTTGGCGTTGAGCTTGCCACTTTCACACAAACATACATACATATATAGTTTGAGGTTGAAATGTTTCCACTAAAAAAATCTAGGTTAGCAGGGTTATCAATAACATATTTGGTATTGTTGTAGCGGTTATTTTTTGAAGTATATTTTTGTTTGAAAATATATCAAAATAATAATTGTTTTAATTTTTTAAAATTTATTTTTGATATTAACATATCAAAACGATCCGAAAATATCAAAAATTTAATTTAAAACAAAAAAATAATAAATAAAATTTAATATTTTTTAAAAACATTTTTAAAATACAAAAACAATCATCATCTAGCTAGCTACACAACAAAATCATTGTTAAATATTGCGTTGGAAGCTGCCTTGTGCCTAACGAAGCCATTCTTTCAAGAGCCAATTACAACTAGCGCACGTCCGAGTTGAAATAATTATTGAAGTCGTAATGAAATATATATTCTCCATTCATTCACTTACTTGTCTAAGCAATTTGAGAAATATATGGTGATCAAGGCGAGAAAGAATGGGTGATTTGATCCCCATATTATGGCGTCAACTCTTCACTTCCAAGGAAAACATGTTGTAGGTTCCTTTTTTGGCTCTTCCAGTCAACTCAACTCAATCTCGAGTCCAGCCGCAGCTTGCCACATATTTGGTTCCTAATTTGCTCGCGATGTTGTATTCCAGCTTTCCACTTATTTCTAAATGATCAAATACTGAATTCCACTTATTATTATTATTATTATTATTAAAGGTTGATATGAAGTCAAGATTTTGATAAATTCAAATTCATTTAAAAAAATCATTATAAAACTGCATTTATAATTCTATTTGACCAATAAAAGTGAAATGTCATGCCATTCAAATTAAAAAATGTTCATTCAAACTAAAAAAATGCTTCTTTTGACTTTTAAAAAATCATGAATGATATTTTCAATGTATATTCAAAATTCTACATTAATGATATTCTTATCTTTTTAAATTTTAAAGAACAACATTTTCAACATTTATAAACATTCTTTTATATCGTAAAGAAAAATGGTTTAGTTGTTTTAAAAACAAAAGTTTATCTTTTCAAACTCGTGTTCGTTTTCTTGGTCTTTATATCTCTCAAAAAAACTATCAAACCTATAAAAAGATCTCTTAGTTTTGCTAGTAAATTTCCTAGCAAAATCTTAGATAAAAACCCAACTACAAAGATTTCTAGAAAGTTTTAATTATATCTTAAAATTCATAATAAGAATATACTAATACAAAATATTTCAACAATTGATCAAATTACAAATGTCTTCACCAAAGTTCATACTACAAACTTTCCTAAGGTCCAAACTAATGGTGATTCTCATTAAAAAATAACAGACATTGATATTCAAGATCAAGAAGAGAATTACAGTTACAAAGTTTAAATCTAAAGCTTGCTTCTTGCCTGTTTGCTTCTTGTAACTGACGTTCTAGCTAATTCCAGATTGCTTGCTTCTTGTACTGAAGTTCCAGTTAGCTCCAGATTGCTTAAAAGAAGTAGGTGCTTATATTGGATTGAGATTTAGAAGGGTATTGGTATTGCTAGAGTAAAATATCTTTTGTGGAAGCTTATGATCTAATTTCACAAATGAAAAAAGAAAAAAAAGAAATTACAACTAAATTTATGATCGTATGATTTGCCACTGCAACACTAAATCACAAGTAGAAAACAATCAATAAAAAAAATTCTGACCCAATATAATTTGGTCACAAATTTGTGACTGATTTTTTTCGGTCATAATTTTTCATGAAAAAAAAAAATTATTCTCCTTTAACTATTTGTTCTATCATAGCAAGCAACCCTTCAATATTTTAATGGAAGTAAATTGTGTAAATTACATATGGATTAGGAATCACATAAGACAAGATTCTATTTTTTATATATATAATCATTTTATGGAATTTGTTTCTTATGAGAAAGTTCATCATCAATTAATTTTAAATCAGATTTCAAATACTATTTTATTTTATAATCGAGACCATCCAGAAGCCATATTGGTTATATATATATATATATGATCAATTAATTTGTTTTGTATGACTTTTTTTTTTTTTTTTTTGATTAGCTGAGTGGTAATGCTTACTTTGCAAGGAGAGGGTTGGATTTAAGGGATAGTAATGCTTATCCATACTAATTTGTTTTGAATGACTTTTGATTAGCTGAGTGGTAATGATTACTTTGCAAGGAGAGGGTTGGATTTAAAGGATAGTAATGCTTATCCATACTTTTTGATCATCTTCTTTCCACCAGTCATGTCTCCAAAACTTCAAGCTCACGTTCATCCTAACCTCATCATGCTCATTCTTTGACAATACTACATATATATTCTTATTGCGATAGGTTATGTTTGGACTAATCAAATTTTGATAGCGAATGGCAAATGCAACAAAGTAGAGTGAATTTAAAGGCATCCCTAGTCCAAACTCTAAGTGTGTTAGAGTGAATTTAAAGGCAGATTTTGTGAACTGAAGCAGTGGATCATTTTCATCTTAACACCTCAGGCAAGATGCCGCATCTTTACCATTTGAGACAGAATCTCCACTCACTGGATCGTCAAGAATGTGATATGGCATGCTAGCTAGCCTACAGAACAAATGATCACTGAAAAGGAATGTACCCACCAACCCAATTTGTGTTGTCCCACAAGTTCAAGTTCAAGTGTTCAACATCAAAACATTACCTACACATTACTGACCAAATGATGGTGCAAATTACCAAGGCACTTTGGAGTCTCGTGCCGTAGGGATATTCGATATGGGAAAGGATAGGTAGGTGGACTCCACTTATGGAAAGGTTGACCTTGAAAGTGAGAGAGGTGGCATGAAAGGGTGATGCTAGGAGAGTGGGCAAAGGAACCAGGTTGAGCACACCTAGGGTGTGTTAATTTGAGTAGGGTTTCTGCAGAATTCAATCATATTTTCTTATTGCAGAAACAGGGGATTTATACATCACAATGTACAGCCTTCCTAGTTGTATTTGGAAAGGAAACAATTACGATCCCATGACAATCGGGATTTACATAAATAGAAGATAAACGTTACTATTACAGCTATAATTTCCTATTGTCTCTCGGTTTGTACAGCTCATGCCAACACTCCTCCTCAAGTTGGTGTAGAAAAATTGGTCCTCTGATCTGACGAACGGAAAGCGAATTACCTTTTCTTCAAGATTCTGTTTAATAAAATGCCGGTCTATCTCAATATGCTTCGTTCTGTCATGTTGGATTGGGTTCTGAGATATTTCTATCGCGGCTTTATTATCGCAATATAAATTCATTTCTGAATTGGGTGCAAAGCCAATTTCTGAGAGCAGGCGTTTGAGCCACAAAAGCTCGCAGAGCCCCTTTGCCATACCTCTAAACTCGGCTTCCGCACTTGATAGAGCTACCACCTTTTGTTTCTTACTCCTCCACGTAACCAAGTTGCCTCCGACGAATGTGAAGTATCCTGATGTGGATTTTCTGTCGGCCAAGTTTCCTGCCCAGTCTGCATCTGTATAGCCTTCAACATCTAAGTGATCATTCTTAGAGAACATAATCCCCTTTCCCGGAGCTGATTTCAAGTATCGAAGAATTCGAACAACCGCATCCATGTGATCTTTACTAGGGCAATGCATAAATTGACTGACCACGCTCACCGCGTATGAAATATCTGGACGAGTATGAGATAAATAAATTAGCTTACCCACCAGTCGTTGATACCTCTCTTTATCAGTTGGGGTTTGATCAGGATACTCCCCAAGTTTCTGATTCTGAATTGTTGGAGTGTTCGCCGGCTTGCAGTCGAGCATTCCAACTTCGGCCAGTAGATCAAGTACATACTTTCGTTGTGATAGAAAGATGCCTTGTTTTGATCTAGCCACTTCTATTCCAAGAAAATATTTGAGTCTACCCAAGTTCTTCATTTCAAATTCCATGGCCAAATGTTTCTCCAGTCTATAGATTTCTTCTGAATCATCTCCTGTGATTATCATGTCATCGACATAGATTATCAAGGCAGTTATTTCCCCTTGTCGTCGTTTTAGGAAGAGAGTATGATCTGAGTTGCTTTGTTGAAAACCATACTTTCTCATAGCCATGCTAAAGCGACCAAACCATGCACGCGGTGATTGTTTCAGTCCATACAATGCCCTTTATAACCTGCAGACAATTCCTGTGGAGGATGACATATAGCCTGGTGGGATATCCATATATACTTCTTCCTTAAGATCTCCGTGAAGAAAGGCGTTCTTCAAGTCAAATTGGCGTAGGGGCCAATCTAGATTTGCAGTCACGGATAACAGCACCCTCACGGTGTTTAGCTTCGCTACAGGGGAAAATGTCTCTTGATAGTCTATGTCGTATGTCTGAGTATATCCCTTAGCCACTAACCTTGCCTTGTATCGTTCAATGGATCCATCTGCTTTGTGTTTAATTGAGAATACCCACTTACACCCCACTGTTTTTTTTTCCAGCCGGCAGTGGGACAAGATCCCAAGTTCTATTCCGATTCAAAGCTTCCATTTCCTCTTGTATTGCTACTGACCATTTATGATCTGCTAAGGCTTCATGAACTCCGCAAGGAATGTGATCTGAAGACAACTTTTGTGCAAATTTTATAAGAGGATCAGACTAGCCTTTTGTTGTCATATGATTAGAAATTGGGTACTTGGATTTCTTCCCTGCTTCTCCAGGAGAGTAGCGAGCTGGAGCTTTGCCACGGTTACTCCTGAAAGGTAAGTGATAACTAGTTGCAATATCCAAAACATTGCTGGAAGGTGATGCAGAAGGTCTTACCTCAGGAATATTCTCAGGAGAAGGATTGTCATTGTCGGGTACTTCCAAAAGAGGGGTTCTTCTACTAGGAGATTCATCGTCAGAGTCAATAACCATGATGTCTTCATACAGGCCATTATCTGCAACTGGTGATGGTGTTCCTGTTGGTGTTCCCGTTACTGCTTCTTCCTCTATATGTCTAGCAGCATCCGCTGTCACCATATTTTCATCCATTTGTGTAACAGCTGCTTCTGTCTCCTCCTGTGATGGCGCCACTGTCACCACGGTAGGGGCTGTTGTCACCATGGTTTCCTCCTCCTGTGATGGAGGAGCTGCTGTCACCATATTTTCATCCATTTGTGTAACAGCTGCTTCTGTCTCCTCCTATGATGATGGCGCCACTGTCACCACGGTAGGGGCTGCTGTCACCATGGTTTCCTCCTCCTGTGATGGAGGGGCTGCTGTCACCACTGTTTCTTCAATTTGTCCTGTCCACCACTTCTGCTCTTCATCCCAAGTCTCCCTCTGAAGAGAAGAAGCTGATATATGTGATGTATAAAACTTGTCCGATTCTACAAATGTGACATCCATTGTTATATACACCCGCTTTTTATTCGGGTCATAGCAGCGATACCCTTTCTTGTTGGTACCATACCCCAAAAATATGCACCGAACGGCACACGGTTCCAGCTTGGTCCTTTGATTTTTATGCAAATGAACAAAGGCAACACATCCAAATATACGTGGCTTAATGAGTAGTAAGGATGGTAGAGTGACATGTTTTGACAAAACCTGTAATGAGGTGTTGAAATCCAAAACCTTAGAGGGCATACGGTTCATTAGATACACAGCCGAAGCAACAGCGTCATCCCAATGACGGCCGGGTGTATTTGATCCAATCAACAAGGCTCGTGCAGTTTCTAAGATGTGTCGATTCTTCCTTTCGGCTACTCCATTTTGTTGTGGCGTCTGACTACACGATGACTCATGGAGGAGACCAGTTCTTTGGAAATATTCATGAAAATCGCGATTCATATACTCTCCCCCATTGTCTGTCCGAAGAATACGGACCTTTGCTGAATATTGGTTCTGAATCATAGCATGAAATGCTTGAAATACACCAAATACTTCATCCTTGCGTTTCAACAAGTATAGCCACGTCATCCGCGTACAATCATCTACAAAAGTCACAAACCATCGTATACCCGAAATAGTTGTAATAGGGGAAGGTCCCCAAACATCAGAGTGAATTAGAGTAAATGGAATATCACTTTTATTCATGCTAGTTGGAAAAGGTACACGGTGACTTTTGGCCAATATGCATGTTTCACATCTGAAATTTGAGTAACTCAAAGTTGAAAAATAACTGCGGAAATAAATGTTTCATGTAGCTAAATGAAGGGTGCCCCAACCGAGCATGCCATAACCAAATCTGTTCTTCGCGTGCGCTAGATGTGCGACTCATGGTATTGACTTTGCCGAAACTGAAGTCGTCTATGTAGTATAACCCCTCTCTTTTAGTACCACGCCCAATGATCTCCTTCGTGAGAATATCCTGAAAAAGACAAAATGTTGGATACATTAGCACTAAGCAATTGAGTTCTTCGGTGACTTGTCCCACTGATAATAATTTACTGGAAAGAGAGGGTACTAAAAGAGTGTTAGCCAATGAGATTGAAGATGATATATCTACAGTTCCAGCTCCTGTAACCGGATACATAACCCCATTGGCATTGAATATATTATTTCGCCTTGGCTCTGTAATTTCCACAAAATCATCTTGACAAAACGTCATATGATCAGTAGCTCCTGAATCCACTATCCAGTCTTCATTCTTGCCTGCGTTAGACACAAGTAAGGCACTGCTGGCATTACTGGAATTGTTACCTGGATTACCGAGAGAGGTTGTCGTGTCCTCCTTTGATTCAACAAGTGGGACGAGTGAAAAGGTGGCTTCTGGATTTATAGGGGCTGAATTAACCATGGCTGCTCTTCCAGTTCCACCAGCAGCTTCTTTTTGTTTTCGTGCCTTGAGTTCTGTCCACCATTCGGGGTAGCCATGTATTTTAAAACATGTCTCACGGGTGTGTTTCAAGTTCCCACAGTGAGAGCATCCATCGTTTCCTCCTTCCACATGGCCCTTAGTTTTTGCAGGATTAAATTTCCCCCCATGTGAAGAGGAGTTTCCAGTCTTGGCTACCTGCAATGTAAATTTGTTTTGTGAACCAGTTCTCATACCTCTAGAGATCATTGCAGCAGCATCTGGAATATTTCCTCTGTTGGACAGCATCACAGCCTGCCTTATGTCTTCCCTCCGGACATGGGCATACGCCTGTTCTACAGTTGGAAATGGTTTCAGTTGCAACACATCACTCCTGATTTTATCAAGCCTGTCATCTAATCCATCAAGAAAGGTGTACACCCGATCCTCTTGCAAGAGAGTATTGTATTTTTGTATATCATGAACACAATTCATCGGGTTTGGACGACGAAAGTCAATCTCCCTCCATAAGCCTTGGAGATCATTGTAGTATTTTTCAATTGGTTCTCCCGATTGTTTCATCTTATTTACTCGCCTCTTTAGATCATACACCTGAGATGTATCAGTCCCATCAAAGTAAGTTACAGCAATTGAATCCCATACCTGTTTAGCTGTAGGGAATCGAATGAAGTTGCTGACCAAGGATGGGTTCATTGAGCCAATTAACCATCCTTTTACCACTGAGTTTTCTGTCCTCCACCTCCTAAACGAAGGGTCATTCGGTTCTGGTTGTGGAAGATCACCATTTATATATCTCAACTTGTCTTTTCCTGAGATGAACATCTCAACAATTTGGGACCATAAAGCATAATTGGTACCATCGAGTTTGATATCAATCTGTGTTGCAGTAATATCATGCATTACTGTTGGAGTCTGTGTTTGATTCTAGTTTATGGCTTGAGTCATTCTTGCCATAAGGTCTTCAAGATTTGCAGCCATATTTGGTTGCTCTAGTTCTGCTGGTGCTCCTTCTATTCCTTCTATTCCCTCCATTATCGTATGTTGCTATTGGTTCCAGCAACTTTCGTTGTAGCAATAGATCAATTTAAGGATCTATGCTCTGATACCATGTTAATTTGAGTAGGGTTTCTGCAGAATTCAATCATATTTTCTTATTGCAGAAACAGGGGATTTATACATCACAATGTACAGCCTTCCTAGTTGTATTTGGAAAGGAAACAATTACGATCCCATGACAATCGGGATTTACATAAATAGAAGATAAACGTTACTATTACAGCTATAATTTCCTATTGTCTCTCGGTTTGTACAGCTCATGCCAACAGGGTGACCATTGTAAGTGAGACCAGGGGCGGAACCTGGAGGAGAAAATTAGAAAAACAGTTTCATGAAGGGTCAAAAGTTAAAATTTACTAATTTCATGGTTAAAATTTAAAATTATTCAAGGGGGAGACAGAAGGAAAAATATTTTGCAGGTGTTAGAGCCCCTGTCAGCCACCGCCTACCTCCGTTCCTCGGTGAGACAATTATTAACACTAAACAGAGACGTTGTGATGTGTGCATGTTATTTCTAGAAATCTATACGATGCTTAACATATACATTTATTGAGTAGAAATCGAGGCTCAACGGTGCTTAGGAACAATTCATAGACGGAATCCTATCATCTAGGTTGGCCAAAATAGACAAAATATTATTCATGATTTCTTGCTAGCACATGTACTACACACTCTAGCAAGTGAGCCATCTGTTATATTTAAACGATGTATGTGACTTGGACTTTTCTTGTTGTTTATAAATTTATATTATTAAAAATATTTTTTTTGTCTCAGGTTCTGTTATAAATTGTTGCATGTATATATTTTTTTTATTTTTTTTATTAACATGAGTGTTCGGGCTAGCTTGCGTATACCTCGACTAATCTCACGGGCCCTAAAATTAACGACCATGTAAATTTTTAGTGGCTATTATATTAGTAACTACATGAAAGAGCAAACTTTTTAATCCTAAACTTTTATTATTGGGCTCGAACCTGCATGTATATATCTGAGATTGAGAGAGAGAGAGAGAGATATATATATATATATATATATATATATATATATATATATATGGGATCCGGCTTGGATTTTTATTTTTTATTTTTTATTGTATAATCACCTGGCTATATATTTTATCGCCTTCCTATATATTTTCTAAATCACCGGTTTTGCCAAAAAGAAATTAAACACACTATAAGTTTAATTTCCAATTAAGTTAATGACTGCCCAAAAATTTGTTGCTCCCGAGTTAATATCTGTCATGTCTTCATCTATATTAATAGTCAGCAAACCACTAATTTACCTAAACATTGATCATGGTGTCCCGTAACAACGAATGGCTTTTGGGTAGATACAGATTTAATTCTTAACAAATGAATAGAATTGAATAGAATTTTCTTATATATTTCATGAAAAAGTGGTCAAAATTAGTCTCTTATATTTGCTATAGTGGTCAGATTAATGCTCTACTATAACAGATATTAAGCCAAGTCCGTCTTCCGTTCTAACTCGTGGCAGATTCAGAACAAAAAATTTTAGAAGGCAAAAACATGGCTAAATATGCAATAATATAGCTTATGTCACTATTCAATTCTGCCTACATCAATTTTGCGCTGTAATTTGATTCTATCAAAACTAAAAAAAAGAGGGTCATAAGTTAAATTTTATTTTTTTAATCTATTTTTGATGGTCTAGTTAGCATATTATTCAGATATTGATTTTAAGTTTTATGGATGGAAAAGAAAAAAAATATTTCAAGAATCGGAGAGCAAATGGACCAATAGCTTAGTTTAGGCTCTATATGGACTAATTGCTTTCCAAACCATACACGGGCTACCGATGGTACCCTAAAATACTGGCCCAATAACGTTAGATAGATACTAGTGTTGTTGCCGAGTTACACAGCGGGATGGCACTTTTGATACAAGGATCGAGTTCCTGTATTTTTTGTAGTCGAGATAAGTAATGTTTACCTCTTGTTGCGAGCATCAAAACGTGTTTGTTTGTTTTCATGTTCCTCACAAATTGAATCTAATTAAAACATATTTGTTTAGGTTGAATAATGTTATCATTTTCAGGGCGTAACAAACATGTGTTAAGAATCTGCCTTTGTCTCCTTTTGTCACCCAACATGCACTCTCAATTGGATAGGTAGATTGCTAACTCTCAATCCAGGAATTTAGAAGCAAGTGAAGGAAGGCTGTAAGTAGGTGAGGCATGTTAACAAGTTATGTGCAGTGAGTCTTGGCAGATGGAAGCTTCTTGGTGCTAGGATTCTGGAATCCAGGACATACCAGGCCATGGAGGTTCTTGTCTAGCTTGTTTCTTAGACAGACCAAGCTCCCATAAAAGAAAGATGACGAGTAGGATGACTCTCTCTTCCATGATTGGGAGTGAGAGTTGTCTACCTATTCTGTTGGATCAGCTAACTTGTCTCATCTGCCTTACTGGATTGGTTTGAGATCTCATCTCTAACTCTCTTTCATGGCATGCGCTAGCCTAGCTAGTGACATGATGACCTTGCTTGGTATCCACTCTCGGATCATTGTCAGAACACACAATTCAATTAGATTCTCAAATTGTCACCTGCTGCTAGTGGTGGTTCATCTTAAGTAGCTGATATTTTTTTTTTTTAATCAAATCATTGAATTATTTATTTCTCTTGAGGAGGTCTACAACCAAACTTTTCAGGAAAAAACACTGTCAACAAGCACCAGCAGCATGTGAGATGAAAAATAGGACACAACCGAAGTCAAAAGGCACCAAGTCAAGCAGAATAATCTTTCAATTAAAAAAAAAGAGGATAGATTTGATATAGGCATAGGGGAAGAGAAAGCATAGCTTTCCGACCATTCCGACTTCCTGAAAAAAATGATATGCAGTGTATATTCTGTCCCAAATTCTCCATTGACAGTAATCGTGTTTGAAACAAATAAGAAGAATTGTTAGAATTACATAACGCAGCTTGAATCCAGCTCTTATATCAGTTTTAACACTAACCCCCACAACCTATTTCAGCAATTTCATGGCTGGAAGTAATATATTTGAGAAACTTCATGGCTAGAACGAATGATATGCAGGAAAAGAGCGGCAACTTACCTGGTCCAGTTTGCTCCAGCTTGAAGCTCTTATATGAAAACTTCTAATCATAGATTGGCTCTCTAGCTTGTAATACCTGCTGGTTCAAAATAGAAAAAGCATATTATGAAGTTGAGGATGGGAAAACATATAATAGATATCAAAGCATCAGACATGCTAATTCAAAAACAGTAAAATGTGTTTACTGCTTTCATTAATGATAAAAGGGACCATACTATAACAATTTATATATATGGCTAAAAGGATCATATTGAAAAGATAAACTGAAATCAAATTCTTTGTTGATATCGTCTAGTTACCATGAGAAAGAAACAATCAAGACAACCTCTAACAAATTAATGAAAGAAAAAAAAAATTATTTGTCACAGCTCGGTCTAACCTGTCAGATATTATTTGTTTTGGACTTTACCATCCTTACAGATTTGTTCTTGATGATCATATATGGTCCCAAAACATATCTGACAAGTCAACACTACTAAATCTTCAGACGCTGATGTGAAATATTAGAGTATTACCTTTTATTTCTAGAATATGCAACAACTTTACCAATGTGAGATACCAATACAACACCTTGAGGATGCAATATACACAAGAGAAGTGATCATGAACAACCACCGACTTCAGCTTCGTTGTGTTTTGCTTTGTGATTGTTCAAGAACCTTTTCCTATCAACTGTCCTTGTCATTCTTGCTAGCATAAATCCTCTCCTTAGTTATATATATATAGCCTATAGTTTGGTTTCGAGAATTGACCCAAAAAGCATTATACAGGTATAATATATGTAATGGCAAAAAAAGGAAATTGTATGGGAAAAAAGGAAATGAATCAGCCAAGATACCAAAAGATAGTAGGTTAAAGGCACAAACTAGTCAATGAAATTGCTTTTCTTAGGTTTCAATTAATTGTTTGAGTAGAGCCGAAACAGTACCAATCCACAATAAATGTAATTTGTAATGAAAATAAAACGAAGCATGAGTCCATCACAGTAAAGGATCGCGAACAACGGAGATAAGACCAAGGAAAACACATGACCCATTCAAATCATTAGACAAAACCCAAGAAAAAAAGAAGGGAAAAGCATGCTAGAAAAAAAGCATGAGTCCATTACAGTAAAGGATCACGAACAACGGAGACAAGACCAGCAAAACCATACGTGGCAAGCAACCTCTCTTCGTCATCAAAATCACTACTCTCTCGTTCTCTCTCAATCTTCTACTTCCATCACCAGATCCTTTACATAAACAACCTCTCTCTGTCATTTACTACCAGATTATTGACATGTTTTTGCTATTAATTTCAAATGGAAAACCTTGAAAATATAAATGCATCAAGCAGTACTCCAACTCAAATAAACAATGAAGATTCTAAATCTACAGCAACATTCAACTAAAAAAGGAAAGTATTGATGTTTCCTTTATGGTTTCACAAAGCATGATTGCATGCTATTGTCTTTGTTGAGTGTTTATGATTTCCATGAGTTTCATCTCTTCTCCATTTTGATTTCAAGTTCAGATGAAGAACGTGCATCACTCAAAGTAGCAGCTATTATTAGCATACTCAAAGTAGTAGCTATTATCAACAAAAATGCTGACTTTCCCTTGTTGTCTTCCTCAGTACCATAGCATATGAATATAAGTGTGGTATTCCCGGCAAGTTCCTCCATAATATAAATGCATTTTTTTGAGCATTTGTAAAGTTAATTTTTGAAAGCTATTTTGACTGCTAGGATAAAAGTCAAACATCCAATTAAAGTAACTTTAAAAATACTAATAAAGTGCATCCAAGTAAATGGTATAGGAAGAAAATTTTGAATTCGGCTATCAAAAGCCCATAAAGAGAAAATTTAAACAGCTCAAGTAAAGGATGAAAGCCCAAATAAATTGGGCATCTACATTCGGCTATAAAAAAGCCCAAAAAACACATGTTTTATTGGTTTTTCTTTTAAAAGGACCTGATATTTCACTGTAGCTAAAAATAGTGAAATATTCAGTTTTTTTTTATTTTAGTTCTTAAAATTTATAAGGATTTTTTTTAATTTCAAACTTAATTTTATTATTTTTTTCAATTTCATTCTTCAATATTAGTTTTTTTTTTAGTTATTAGACTTTATAATTTATTTTTTATAGAGTTATTTCGATCTTATAATATAGATCCCGAGTTTTATGAGTTAGCCGTGTTAATTTGGGGTTATTTTTTTTTTTAATTCATTTTGTTTATAATTTTATTTTTTAATATTAGATTGATAATTATTTTTTATTTATTTTTTTTATAAAATTATCATAATTATATATCCCGAGTTGTAATTTATGTTGGTTAGTCTCGCGACTTTTTTGATGTCTGGAAATTCATTTCATTGAAAATTTTTTTGATGGTCCCGAAGTGTGCTGATATGAGCTCTCTCTCTCGTGCCTCTTTAGCATTTATTGGCTTTGGACCTGCTTGCTTTTGTTAATTTGGCAATGTCATTCTTCTCATTTTATGTATTTCTTTGTCTCGGGTTCTGTTATAAATTGCTGCAATATTTGAGATTGTGAGAGGGAGAGAGAGATGGGATCCGGCTTGGATTTTTTTTTTATTTTTTTTTTATTGTATAATCACCTTGCTATATATTTTATCGCCTTCCTATATATTTTCTAAATCACCGGTTTTGCCAAAAACAAATTCAACACACTATAAGTTTAGTTTCCAATTAAGTTAATGACTGCCCAAAAATTTGTTGCTCTCGAGTTAATATCTGTCATAATGAATGGCTTTTGGGTAGATACAGATTTAATTCTTAACAAAAGAATAGAATAGAATAGAATAGAATTATTTTTTTCTTATATATTTCATGAAAAGATACCATTAAATCACTTGAACTAACTTCTTCTTCTTCTTCTATATATATATAATTTAAGTAAATCACGTAGATTATTATTATAATAATAATAAGAAGAAGAAGAAGAAGAAGTTAGTTCAATGCATGAAACCATATTAGCGTTGCAGGCTCGGTCAACAGTTCATAATAAACACTGCATGGAACCGTCATGGATTATTGACTTTAGATCAAACATTAGTGAGTAACCTTCTACACAGAAGATTGTGTTGAACGTACAATGCAAGGCATGAAGCAACATGGGCTGCTAATTAATTAACATGCCAAGGAACTGGTGCATATGGGTTTCCTTGATGTTCTTAGAGGAACACATGGTGAAATTAGGAGGCGATGTAGTGTTGTTTCTGCCTATAAATACTAATTCTTATAATTGGTTCTAGTTAACAAAACAACTAAAACATATAGAGTTAAGTTTTATTTTTCGTATTAACAGTGAATTAATTAAACAACTAGACTTTTTTTCATTCTTGATTTGTTTTTTCAATCCAACCTTTCCATAGCATAATTTTAAGAAAACATATGGGGTTGGTTTCGCTTTTCATATGAATAGTTAAACAATTAATTATTATTATTTTGAATATTTTTTATTCCATTCAAACCCTTTTATAGCCTAATTAGAAGAAATTAGACTTAAAATTATAGTAAAAATAAAAGATTTAAAAATAGGGGACCAAAATGTAAAAAATAGAGAAAATATATGGCTAACACCACATTAGCAATAATTTTTATTTTGGCCCAAAAAATTGTTTTCTTCATTTTTCAATCCTTTAGTTAGAGAGATGAGAGAGAAACTCGCTTGAAAATAACGATAAGAGAGAAAGTGGCTGATTTAGCCACTTCTCGACGATATAACTCATAATTCTTAGTGTTAAAGGATTTCATTCAAAGATAATTGTTCGATTGTTGTAGGTTTTGTGTATTAAACATGACTAAAAAAAATCAAGTTTCATTTTGATTTTGTTTTTGTTTTTGTTTTTTAATTTTAATTGATTCTTTTTTTAGATGATTTAATTTGGGGTTGTTATATGGTTTATGATGGTCTTGCATATCGTATTCATTGAGTTACATGCCTATTGGTAATGTGCATATCAGCATATGTATAGTTGGAACATTAAATATTAAACTTCAATAGAAAAAATGAGTTCTAAACAAATATATCCCAGCCACCAGTCAAAGAAACTAAAACAAAGAAATATTTTAGTTTTAACAAAGAAACTAAAACAAGATCGACATTCACTGTAGAGATAATATTGTTGTGATTTTTTTTCTAACTTTTGGTCTTCTTTTTTGTATAGTTTCTCCCAGCCACCAGTCAAATTTATTTGTTTCATAGGTGTCTTCCTCCTCTTGTTTCCAATGTTAGAAAAAAAGATGAAAAACTTTTTATCCAAGGAGAATAAATTGTGAGTGGAAGGAAGTTCTGAAAAGAAGAGAGGAATCGATAGGTTTCCAGCAATAAAACAATGTATGGGGATCAGAGTGATGACTGAAAACGAGGTCATTTATCTCTTTTTATATCATATGAGTGGAAAGCTTGCTTTAAAAGCTTTTGTTCCATGAGTGATAAATCTGGTGGAGGAGATATAGTAAGATATATTTGCGTTGATATGCTTCGTTCGATTCATATCAATGTTTCATTTGTCCAGAACTTCTATTTTTTGCAGGCTTACTATCCGAAGTGCTTGGCAAAGTGTTTCGTTTTAATTATGTTATGGTTCTTTGTCGGTGCTTCGAAAATCATTTCTTGCTTCCTCGGAAAAGGTACAACCTTAGCACATGATTGCAAGCATTAGCTTGCAATTTTGGACATATATTGTGTCTGCATTATTTATGCATACAGTGTAGCTAATTGCTATTGTTTATATACCGAGAAGGGGATTTTATTATTTGGTTATGAGTGTTTCCCCTTTCAACTCTTCAGTTTTCTCTCCGTTCTCTTCATTGTGAGAAAACTTTTTTATTGTGATAAATTCTATGGTTTCCCTGCATGTGTTCAATAACGTTTTCACTCACCTACATCTGCACATAATTTGTTGTTAGCTCTCTCTATGACACTGAGTTAAGGCTAAGTTAACTTTGGAAAGAGATCCCCGGCTCTAGGATTTTGTATTTGCCTCTTATGTTTACCAAACACTCTTATTCGCCCCCGCAAAAACTAAGGTGTATTCACTATTCTCCTCCTCAAAAATTACTATTTGCTAAAACAGTGTTTTGTTTTTTTTTTTTAATTTTTTTTCTTTCATCTTAAGTTTACTTCAATTTGAACTTTATAATTTTTTTTAATTTGTTTTTCATGAGGTTATCTTGGTCTCATAACCCAGATCATAAATTTAGTGAGTTGATCCAGGTTGATTTGAGTCATTTTTTTTATCATTTTCTAATTATTATTTTCAAATTCATCCTTTAATATTGGGTTGATTGAGAATTAAGCTTCATAATTTATTTTGATTTGTTTTCATTTAGGTTATCTCAATCTCATAACCCATGTCACGGGTTTCACGGGTTAACTCGGGTTGGCTGGTTGTTTTTTATGTTTTTTTCTTTAATTGATTTTGTTTTTTATTTAATCATTCAACATTGGGTTTGTAGGGAATCAGAGTTCATAATTTATTTTGATTTGTTTTCTATAGGGTTATTCTGGTCTCATGACTTAACCCGAGTTGACTTAGGTTTTTTTTTTCAATTACATCCTTCAACTTAAATTGATTGGGAATTGAGCTTTATAATTTATTTTAATTTACTTTTTATATGGTTATTACGTTCTCATGACTTAGGTTGTGGATTTGAAAATTTAACCTAAATTGATCGGGATTTATCCAATATGTTATCGTGTCAATATTTTTTTTAAAATCATTTTTATAAGATTTTTTTAATCAAATTATGTTTTTACTGGTTATTTAGTTTATCTTTAGACATGTCAAGTCGACCAGCTCATACCAGTTCAACCTCCACATAGTTTAAGAAACAAATCTACTAAAAAACACATTAACAACAATGTCTGAATATTTTTTTTATTGAAAAAAAAATTGATCCAACTTCCAGCATAGTTTGGGTTAATAATCTAGTATTTTAGATGAAATTAGGAGGAATCACATTGGCAAATTAAAGTAATAATGCATTTGAATATTTTGTAATGTATTATTTTATTTTACAATAGTTTTGAGTGTTTTATAGTTATCTCTTTTTTAAAATGTTTTTCCTATCAATTAAAAAAATTTACAAAGGAAAGTAATTTAAATGCAGTACGATTTGATAGTTTGCATTAAACTTTGTTGTTGGATTTATTAATAGAATAGACAATGCTGATAATTATCTAATTGGTACCTGAAATTATTTGAACTAGATGTTTTCTGCAGTGTATTGGTAGGTAATCGATTCCACGAGATGCTGAAAGAAAAAAGATAAGGCAGCTACGGTTTTGAATGAAGCATAAAAAGCAATGTAATTTTTGTTGAGGTTTGGAGGAATTAATCAATAGATTTCTGATTCAATGGCTGTGAGTTCTTTATATTTATAAAATAAATCACGGATTCAAGTCTTTTTCTTTTCTTTTCTTTTCTTTTTCTTTTTTTGAAGTATTTACATTTGAAAATACTTCACTGCAAGGGCATACCATAGAAGCACTTCGACTTCATAGTGATGCCACATCCAATCCCACGTTGTGGTAATACAATTCATATGTCCAAATAATTGTCTAATTTAACAAAATTATTATTGTTGTAGTTGAACGCAAAGGAGAAGAAAATTTTGCAGTGTATCCTACTCCTTTTCTTCAGTTGAGTTTGAAATTATCCTGAATTGGATATTTGGAAGTGTTGTAATAGTTGTTTTTTAAAGTGTTTTTCATTTCAAAACATATTAAAATAATATTTTTTTATTTTTAAAAAATTATTTTTGACATCAGCACATCAAAATGATCTGAAAACATCAAAAATATATTAATTTAAAACAAAACAAAATAAAAAAAATCAATTTTTTTCAATAGCACTTTCCGACTGCAGTACCAATCAATGCATTATTATTTTTTTTGAATAAATTAAAAGATTAATCCTTATTTGTAAGGTATTAATATAACTCATAATTAGAGCGCTCAGTTCAAGGCTCGGGTTGAGGGTTTGTCAGGTCAACCTCTAAATTAGTGAATCAAACCAAGTTTATCTCATAATAACATCGTTTTGTTGTTTGAACAAAAAAGTATGGAAAATAAATAAATTGATGTCGTTTTGGATAAAAATAAAAGATTCTTTAAAGTTGACCCAGTCAAATTTCACTCAGGTTTGGCCGGGTCTATCGAGTCATGACTTAACCTTTCAATTTATTGAATTTGACCAAGTCAACTTTCAACTTGGTTTGAAAACAAACCATTCCCAAGTTATATTTCGGGTAACAGGTCATTAAATCAACCCGTGCTAGTTTAATAACCATGATATTGCCTCTACCAATTGCATTCGTCAACTTTAACTATAAAAAGTTTTCAATTTGCTCTCTGTTTAGCCTCCATCCAAATCAATTAACAGAATCCATTAAACTTCATTGTAAGTTGTCATGCTCCTGTACTTACTCGCATAATTTACCTTTCAATTCAAGATAAATGAACACCAACCATAAGAGCTTGCATTACGAGCAGTGTTAGCAGCTCTTATCAAACTCAGGGTTGATAATTTTTCTCACTTTGGGTGGTCTGCAATAGGGGAAAAAATCCTCCACCACTTTCTCATAAATCCCACTTTTATTAGGTTGTTTTTGTCAAATTAGCACGGTAAAGTTAAATATTAGCAGAATAATACTATTTGAAAAATATTTGATGAAATAGCATACTTTTACCTTATTGTGTTTCACAAGCGTAAAATTTACTAAATAATGTAGTCGAACCGGTTGGATCCAGTTGTATTAACCGGTCAACGATATCACATAAAAACTATGATTTTATGAACTTTTTCTTCCAAATATGTTTTGAGTCAAAATATACATATTTTTCTAGCTTATAAACTCAAAAATAGACTCCAATTAAAATCTCAAAAATTTATTATTCACACAATATTTGTCTTTTGTTTTTCTATGTCAATGATATAGTCGAGCTTATGATAACGGATGATTCTAAGTAGTCAGGTGTGGGTTTGTCATAATTAAATGAGGATCTGCACTAAACAAATTGCATGGATGGCATAACAAATATTTTTATGGACCAATGTGACAGGTCTACACCCAAGAAAAGGTCTGGTCGCGCCAAACAAGAATAACAGTTCAAAACTTTTATTATAGCTTTTGATCTAACTATTGGATCGCGCTTGATTTTTTATAGGAGTTTTCGAAGATCGTTTTCCTTAAAGTAGTCATTGTGTCACTATATGTACCGTCTGATTTCTAGATATCAAAAATCTCATCGAAGCCCCCTGATTTTGGTAGTTTTGAGATTTTTCTTATTTTTTTCAGTATCGGTTGACCGGTTTTACTGACCATTACAAATCGATCGACCGGTTGAGCCAGATGATTAGAATTCCACCTTGTCGCTTTTCAGAAACATGACATTTACTAAATGTCTCTATTCAAAAGCGTGACAGCTATCTTGTCACGCTTAGGAATAGCAACATTTAGTAAATGTCATCTTTTGAAGCGCGACAATGTGAAAGTGTACTACTTTGCCGAAGGTTTTTCAAACGGTATTATTCTACCAATTTCTTATATTTACTGTGCTAATTGCCCAATCTATCCCTTTTATTAATCATGCAATTCCTTCATCGCATTCAACTCCTCTTCATATATGTTTTTTAAGTTTTTTCCCCTCTTTACAATTAGGCACACCAAACATCAATCCAATATAGTCTAAACCAATCTTCTTTGTTACATTTTATTTTCATCTCGAGTAATCTGCCAAGCCCTATCTCCACTCCTTTTTTGCTACATTCAAATGTTACAATGCAAGTTTGAACACAGCAACAACTTAGCAAAAATTACCTCAAAAATACACTTTATAGTATATGTTCGTTGAATAATTATTCCAAATTAATCACCAAGCTAAAACAGTTCGATTGAACAAAAACATAGCAACATTATTCACAAATTTGGCTACTTATTTCAATATTTCATATCATAGGACAAGGTTTTAGGAGAAAAACTAGACCTACCAATTAAATCATGGTTATAAGACCATGTCTGGCCTGGCAGGTTAACCCTATCATAGGACCCTGTCTTTACAGAATCTCCCTTTAAAGTAAGGAAATCTTGAAAGAGAAAGGAAAGAAAACAATAAGGAAAGTCCTCTAAATATGACCTCTTCTTGTTCTCCTTGTAAGGAAAGGAATCATTGATTGTAATGGACAAATAAATAGGGGAATTTACTCCCACATGTTGTTGCCCCTTGGTTTCTATGTTAGATATGGAATCCTTGTCCAATATAAAAACACAATAATTCCTCTTCAATTCAGCCTTGTAATCATCGCTCATTATGAACCCAAACTTAGCTAGGTTTTTTTAACAAATCCTTGTATGAAATGGACCCATGTAGCCCATGCACATCTAGAGGGCCCAAATCAAATATAGCTGAAACCAACTCCTTCATAATTAGGTTGAACTACCAACAAACTCAAACTAGCTGAATGCATCCCAAGATGAAAACTCAACATGACTAAATGGAATACAAGCTAAAACCTAACCCCTCCCCCCCCCCCACCCCCACATGGCTAAATGGTCTTCCCTTCAAACCCAAGCTCGTGAGTAACCCAAGGTTAAACCATAAGTTGAACCATATCACACATACATTGTTTTTTAATTTTTCAATGTGAAATAACTATATATGGCTACATTTACATGAATTGTTTCTTGAATTTTTTATTTAGGATAAGTATATTACACTGCACATTTATTTTTTATAATCTACATTCATATGCATTGTTTCTTTACTTTTCAATATGGGATAACTATATTGCACTTCATGCCTCACATTTAATTTTTTTTATAGCCTACATTCACATGCATTATTTCAAAACATTTTCATGTAGGATATTAAAACCTCAAACATATTTTTTTTATGGGTTGACTCGAGACCTGACCATTTGGTCAGGCTAACCTCCGGGCAGGTTTAATAACTATAAATTAAACAACTCTCACAAATTGGTTACAATCTCTTCTTAATTAGAATTTAATCAAAAAATTTATCATCTTAATTGAACTCATATCCATAATTCATATGTTATCATTAGGTCATAACAGCCTTATAAGAAATTTGCTTACCGTTTATTTAACAGGTTAATTATAATTCTATCTACAAAACTCAAAGCATCAATCCGTTTTATGTTCTATAAACTAGACTTCACCATCTCTCCATCCATCACACGCTAATGCAAAACTGAGAGAGATTCTACAAATTCTAATATTTAAACACTAATGGCATAATTTGATTCACCTATGGCTGCCTTATCAAGCAAACATACCTGAAAGGTCCAATATTAGACATCACAGTCGGTGTTGCATTCATCTAACTTTCCAGGCTCTAACATTTTTCCACACCGTCGCTTCTGGCATTTAATATTCATATGCCTACAAATTTTTAGAAACATCATTCAGCTGCGTTCCATCAACATAATAAGTGCGAGAGGCTAATTTTTTTCTAATAAACATATTCATTCCAGCTTCAATTCATTTATAGACAAAATCCAATCTAGTTAAAACCATTGATTTTATTTTAAAAACGAACCAAAAATACTGTTAGCTATTTAATGAATAATGCCAACATCTCATCTATCCACTCTATTCATGTGTACAGATGCACTCCCTTGGATTGCAATAATCAAATTCAAGAAAACAAACCAACCTGTTTCCTCTTTGGACAACCTTCTCCTTCGCCAACTCCAAGAATTCTTCTTCCTTAATTTGACCGGTTTTCCTTTCCATTGCCAGCACAACTGCTGGTCCAGACTAGCTGCTATTAATAAGCAAAACAAACTGCAGCCTCATTTACTACAAGGCAACAACGTCAAATTAACAAGATAACACAAACACATTGTTGTCAGACAAGAGAAATACTAGCAATTACCTGGGCATGGCATGGCATGGCATTTGCTCCTGGCCTCGAATTCCTTGAAGCTGCTTTCTTGGATGGTTCTTCACAGTATGCTTGCAAAATAGGGGAAGGCTGCTGTGTTTCATGACTTGATATAAATATATGTATGTGTGAATACTGCGTACGTGTGTCAAAGATAGGTTGAGGGCCTAACTACAAGACTTTTGGTTTTGGGTTATGAATGATAGGTTGTCAATTCAAAATCTTGAAAATTCAATAGATTTAAAGTGGTTATGAATTAGATTTGGAAATGGAAATGATATATTTAATTTTTTTTTAGTTTGAAAGATAATTAATTAAGGTTGTAGTAGAATTGTCTCCAACCACAGGGAAGCCCAGTCAGTAATTATTATGCCAGGAAGGGTGGCATGCATTCATGCCATCAAGATGGGGAGCACCACCGCTGGTGGGTGGACTCTACCAAGGCTTACCTATTTGGCAACGGCAACCTGATGTGTGAGATTTAAAAAACGAAGGACCACGCGTCAAGGTTTTGATGGCTGCGGCATTGTAGAACTTGCCATAAAAAAAAAGAGAGAGGAATGATCCACCTCTTTGTCAGTGACATTGTACATTGGTTCGGGCAATAACCGGCATCTAGGCCCACCACCTGAGCCAACAGCTGGAACTGATAAGGTCTGGGTCCCTCCCCCTTCTCTCTGAAAAAAAATCTTAATCATTGATGCAGTAAAACCTTGAGATTCATGGCAGAGATTTGGAATCAGAATGTGAGAAAAAGCAACACTACATTGCATTGCAGTAACAATGTGGTCAATTTCATCTCTCTCGCCAGCTTTGACAAACCTTTTAAAGTGATTTATGTAATTGAATACACCAAGGCCTTTTCACCATCAATCTCTACAGAGAAAAAGGAAGGAGAAAGAGAGAACTCAATGTATGTCATCTACGTGGGAGACTTACCATCCATACAGCATAACAACATTAGCGTGTGTGTAAATGTCATTTTCTCCAACACCATTAAAGCACATGAATTGTATTACAGGTAGCAGCAGCAGCAGCAGCTTTGGCCAGAAAGGAAAAGAAAAAAGAAAAGATATTGCACTAACAATGATGATGAGAGATAGATGTTCTGTAGGAGTAATAAATAAGTGAAATGAAAAACCCAAATGAGGCCTTTTATTAAAACCACCACCCAACCCAACACCCTGTTTAAAATAGTACTGTCTTTAAGTCCCACAAACCCTAGCTAAAACCCCATTTTAATCACACAAAAAAAAAATATTGGAATAATAATTCAAGGATAAGGAAAACAAAACTCCAATATTTCAAGAACAATCAAACCTCACGTGTGCTACACATAAAAACTACACAAGTGGAGGGTTGATGATCATGATGATGCTTTTTTTCCATCTCTATGAGTGATGACTTGTTGTATCATGCCGATCATCGCTTCCTCCACCACCGCCACCATGATGTGAGTGAGACCCGCTCGCCTGTGATTCCGATATGCCGGATGCCCGGTAGGGGTTTAATCCAGCTAGCATATTCAAATGACCTAATTCACTCATCCCACTATTACCAGCACTAGACCCACCAATACTTGTAGACCCCAGTTGCTGGCTAGGCAATAAGGTAACAGGAGCAGGAAAATTCATAAAATGTAACCCACTAGACATGGTGCTCCTGTACAAACCACTGTTATTAACAGAAGGAAATGTCCATATAGGATCTCCGCTCATGACTTGATTATTATTGGAATTAGCCAGCATCCAAAAATTTGCTGGAATTTGTCCATGACTAGCTGGAACTGCCCCACTACTGGATTGCAACAGGTAGCTTCCCATCTGATGCTGTTGCGATGATGATAAATCTTGCTCGGGCCTTCTTTTCCTGTTGAAACTCTCTTCTGTCTCCGTTGATAACTCCAGTGAAGAATTGTCTCGCAATTCTTGCTTTGCTTGCATCATTGCGTTCAGATTGTTACTAGATTGGAAACTTAAAAATGTCGGTGGTTGTGAGGTCTCTAGCCCAATTCCAGGAAACAAACTGCGACTACGTTGTTGCAGTGAAAAGTTTGGGCTAAAACTCCCTGATCTTAGCTGAGACGGAATTGACATACTTGAACCTGAGCTACGCAAGGATATGTTAAGGGAAGTGAAATTAGCAGGGATTGTTCCGGTGCCTGTGGCAGCGATCACAGCTGGTTCTGCTTGTTGAAGTAACCACTCGACGGTTTCACCGTCTGATTTGTGGCCAAGTTCTTTAGTGAGCTGAAAAACCCTAGCAGCGCAGAGAGCTGGCATGCGAATTCTGCGGCCACGTCCATCCACCTTGGTGTGTCTGTCCTTTGTTGATGTTCGTTTTGGAGGGGGTTTCTTCGATTGTTCTGCAGAAACAATTTGGAGATTAGAGGTAGAGAGGTTCGTGTTAGTTTTGTTGCTGTTGTTGTCGTTGTCTGGTTCGGTAGTGGAGATGGGAAGAGAAGGGTAAGGAGAAGAGGACGAACAAGGCTCGTCTTCTTTCTTTTCCAGTAATTGGAATGGGAAGTTTGGGCGGTGTTTGTGGTGGTAGTGGTGGAGCTGATCATCACCTCCTTCCATGATAGCATGAAAATTAATATGTGGGAATTTCTCCAAAGGCTTTTTTCCTTCTTTCTTTCTGTTTATATTTTCTATGAGAAAAAGACTGAATATTTACTAGAGTAGAGGATAGGATACTGTGTCGAGGGGGAGAGAGAGAGAGAGAGACCCTTTTTCTGGTTTCTCGTTTCTCTTTTGGGTGCCTGGAATTCCCTCCCTTGAGAATTGATGTTAGAGAGAGGATAAGGGAGGAAGAGCTGGACGAGCTTTAAGCAACAAACATAATGAGTGAGAATTATATGGGGTAAGCTTTAAAAAGCAATTTTTTTTAACAAAAAGAAAAATTTTGCTTTGTTGATGTGTCGACAAGCTTTTAATTTTCCCTTTTTAAAAAAAAACAGGAGAAAAATCAGGCCTCGACGTGTGATCTGCTTCACAGATCAGTCCCGGTGTTCAGAACTTTGAAAAATATGGCTCAGCCTTTCAACATTGTAAGTTAGCCATTAAATTAATGATAGAGAGAAGTGTGTCCTCAACGCCTTGTATGTTTTTTTAAAAAAACAATTAATTGAAAATATATTAAATAATATTTTATATTTTTTAATAGCATATTAAAATCATCAAAAAAAATACTCTAAAAAATAAATTTAATATTTTTTCAAACAAAAAAGTAATTTAAAAATATCTTAAAAAACAAAAACAAACACAGTATCAAGCATGCACTAAACTTCCAATATTAAGAAGGTAATTAAATCAACAATTAATACATTTTGCTAATGTGAAATTATTTTATTTCTTTTCTCCCAAACGTATTTAGATTCTTTCCTCCCTTCCTCCATATCTACCACCACTCAGTACACCTTATTTTAAAAACTTGTACTTGCTTTCACCACCTTCATCCCTCCACTCATGTTAAATTTGACCATGGAATATAGCATCGTTGTGCAATTTACAACCCATCACTTTCCTATTTTAATTCAACGATGACTATTTTGGATGAATTGTGTGATTAATTGGGGTTCTTGCTTCCCTGAAAAGAAAGTATTTAATATTTTCTTTGATGTGCATAGTAAAAATGGTTTGAGTTATGCACGCAACATGTTTCATAAAATGTTCGAGAGAGATGTTTCTTATAATATTTCAATGGTTTAGGTATGCAAGAAAGAGAATATTGATGGAAACTCTTGTTTTGTGCTGTTTGTGGTGAACAGGGAAGATCTAATTTCAATGGTTTAGGTATGCAAATTAAGTAATTGTTTGAGCAAGCACATCATCTTGTCATGAAACTCCAATCTTTTTTTAGATGGTATCCAATATTATTTTATCCCTCTTAGTTTGTACAAAAAAAATATCGCTTTTAACCTGTTATTTGCCTGTATAATATGATTTTTAGTTTAATTTTCATGATAAAAAAACGACTTTTAAGCTATTTATAAGTTACATTAATTTATAATCAGGTTTAAATTGATAGTCTTTAAATTTAAATAAAAATTATTAGTGTAAATATTCTAAAATGATAGTAGGATAAGATCATGTTAAAGCATGCATGTTCTTGCAAGGAAAATAAACAGTAGTGGACCCATCAGTGTTGATGTTGAAACGTTGAGTCCATGTTCAGAAACGTTTTGAAAATGGAGGACTGGTATGTAAAATGCGTTATACGTAGAGGACTGATTTTGTATTTATATCTTTTTTGTTTTTATGAATTTGGACAGCAATGTTCCTTTTTATTGTGGTGGACAGTCCCTTTGGTTCAGACTCCACGTGAGGTGCTCTTTTTATCATTCAATCCATAAAGACAGTGGTGGCCAGAGGTGGGCCCAATCCCAAGTCAAAAATTTGAGAGACTTATTATTAGCTGGGTCCCATTTCATTCTAGCAAAGGAACCTGATAGGTGGACAATACTTTAGGATTACAACACGTGGCGTTGAGGATTACAGTACATGATCTACTGCGATAACAGGCATCATAACTCGTACATAGATACCTCCAGCCTTACACCCACGCTGCGCTACGACTAGGATTTCAATTGGGTATTTGAGATTTGTTCAAGAAAAATTTTATTTTTAAATTATAGTTTATAAAAAAAATTTCTGCATTTGAATAATTTTGATGTATTAATATTAAAAATATATTTTAAAATATATATTATTTTAATATATTTTCAAATAAAAAATATTTTAAAAAACAATATTTATTGTACTTTTAAAAAATCCCAAGGTTAAATTTGCTAACATGGGAGAATGGGGCTTGCACTTTAAATTCATGATTTTTTTATTAGAAAACAAAATGATACTGTATATTATTAACAAAATAAATGAAATAATAAATAAAAAAAGAATTATTAACAGTAATTAAATAATAAAATGAGAAAAAGTTAATTTTTGGGAAAAAAAATAATGTTAATAAAATGTAATAAAACGTGAAAAAAAAAAGTTTGGTATTAAAATATTAATTTAAAAAAAAACAAATGATAGAAAAATGGAAACTCTTAGGATTAAACTACATCTTTGTGCGCAAAATCTACCTTGGGGCTTGTTTTATTGTTCTTTGTCAAATGCTTTTTTAATTTATGTTTTTAGTCCCAATTACAAATACTGAAATGTGAAAAAAAATAAAGTTTGGTATTGAAATGTTAATTTAAAAAAAAAACAAGGATCAAATGGATAGAAAAATGAAAACTCTTAGTATCAGACTAAAGTTTCATGTGCAAAATCTTCCTGGGCTTGTTTTGGTGTTCTTTCTCAAATGTAATCTTTATTTTTTTAATTTCTATTTTTAGTCCCAATTAAATCTTGATTTAGCAAAATTAAAACCTAACCAACCCAACGTACCTGGGAGGATGCAATTGGAAGGTTTAAAAATTTGATGACAAGAAAATAAACTTTATTGATCAAAATAAATAGTGTAATTCATAGTATTATATGAGGTGGGCTACAATAAAATATCGATCTCTTTTAGTTTCTTGTATAACAACGAAGAATTTTTTAGAATCTATTTTTTATTTAATGATATGATAGTAAATAAATATATTTTCATGGAAAAGATAACAAATAAAATTATAGTGAATTTTTTTTTTCAATTAGTCTTTATGATTATTAATTTTTTTTTGCAACAAAATGATTTTTTTAGCAACATATTTCATTCAATAAAAAGTTTAAACAATAGAAGAAAAACAATTAGAAAAGGCTACGATTTAAATTCTTAAAAAATGTTTTATTAAACGAATATTTTACATTTTTATAGTAGTGGCCTTTTTTTTTTAATTACAAGAAAAGGCAATTAAAATATATTTTTTTCAAAACATTTAATAATTTAAAATAATTAGGAAAAATATATATCTTCTATCAAAACTACATTTTTTATCAATTCATTTCCTTTTTTTTAAGAAAAAACCCTTTTTGTATCAGAAGCATTGTGTTTTAAATAAAAACAAATTTCAAAAATCTAAATAATTTAAAATAACTAGAAAAAGTATATACCTTCTATCTAAACTACATTTTCTTATCAATGCATTAATTTTTAAAATAGAAAACATATTTTAATCGTAAGCATTGTATTTTAAATAAGAAAAATTAACATAATATGAAAATTAAGTTTCAATAAAAGAAACACATTGAAAACCATATCTCGAGATTTTGTATTCAATTAAAGAAAAAACTGGATAATTAATCTCAAAAAAATATTTTAAGAACTAATAATAAACACATAAAAAATATAAATTTAATTTCATAGAATATTCATGAATACAAATTAAAAGAAATTGCACAATATGTACATATAAAATAATTACAGAGATGATTACTAGTATTTAAAAAAAAATATTGTAATCTTATTAGAAAATAAAGGTAAAATTGAATGTTATTTAATATAATAATATCTCAAATATAACTTGAACTATTCTATTATGATCAAGTTTAATGAATATTTAAAATGATAACAACAACAACAATAATAATAATAGGTTGTTTAAAACAAGGGAAGGGCCAACACACCTAGCTCAATTAACAAAAGGCCAGACCCACACGCCTCAACTTTTTTTATTTATTTTTTTATTTAAAAGAGTGTACAAAGTGTCACCCAGTCTAGGTCTTGTTAATTAATAAATTAGACAATATGTCGTCTCCTTACACAGATTTCGGTTATCTAAAGTGGTTGAAAAGTTGAGTTTTAACTTCTTTAATCCAAAAATAACTCTTTTAAACCTATTTTCGCTTATAAAAATTTGAGGAACACCTTAGAAAACTCAATGAACTCATTTCTAATCTCAAACCACCCTTTAATCTCTTAAAAAAATAACTTGAATAAAAAAAACAATGTTCAGGTACTGAAAAAAAGATATAAAAAACTGTTTTATGACAAATATGTAAAAACGATAATAAGAGCTAAGCCAACATGGGACATCTTGTCAAATCCGCAGTCTAAATTATGTGACTGGAATAACCCAATTAAAAATAAAAAGAATTATAAATATTTTTAAAAAAAATGTGTTAACTTTTTTTAAATATGTGATCCAAGTCATTAAACTTGAAACACTTAATCTTGAAAATTCACAAAGTTCAATTCTAAAAAAAAAATATTAAATGATAAAATTGAAAGAAAAAAATCTGATCATACAAATTTTTTAAAAAAAATAGCAATTCAAAAATTAAATATCAATATCATGATAACTACTATTATTAATAAGTAATACAATCATTATTTCTATCATCATTATCATCATCGTTGTTGTTGTTGTTATAACTAACATTACAATTATTATTGTTGTTGTTGTTGTTGTTGTTGTTATTGAAAAAATAAAAACCATGAACTTGATTTGTATAATAAAATTAAAAACTATAAAAACTTTGACAAAAAAACCAAGGAAAACAATAAGAAAATCAAAAGAAAATGGACCAAGTTGAAATCACTATTATCATTGAAAAAACAAAAATCATAAACTTGATTTGAATGATCAAATTACAAGCCATAAAAACTTTCTTAAAAGAGCAAAGAAAAATAAATTAAGAAATTAAAAGTAAAAGGACCGAATTGAAATACCTTATATATACAAATTAAGAATCAAGGGTTAAATTGAAAACAAACAAAACTTCAAAAAAAAAATAACTAAAAAACAGTAATCAAAACTCAAAAGGTATGAACTTGAAATAACAAAAAAAAATAAGGATCATAGTGTATTTACAGAGGTAGGAGAGAGAAATGAAGGAAGGAAAAAAAGAAAGGGTTGTCGGCAAGACACTGGCCAGATTTGGAGCACACGCGACGCTTATAATGGAAGAGAAGACGACGGGAAATAATCTGAGATGACAAATGAACATTTTTGACAACCTGAAACCGTCGCACACGTCGCCTAAATTTTGCGGTGGCTCCAACACACTAACATCTTTTTAAGTAAGAAATTATCATTTTAATGGTAAATTACGTAACTACCATCAACCAAACTTGCAATTAATAAACCAAACCGAGGTTAAAAGATCAAAATACCACTGACAACAATGAATTAAATGTCTTCTATCTAAGGGTAAAAGTGTAACTCTACTGTGTATAAAAAAGAAAAAATACTTAAATACCCCTACCAGACACCACCTAATTTTTTTGCTCTTGGAGGTATTTTTGTTATTTTACTGTTATACGACATTGAATTGACAAAAATATCCCTAAACAAATCAATAATAATTTATGAACCATGTAAAGCATTCAATTTTTGATAGAAATAACAAAATAATCACTACATTGTAGTGTTGAATAGGAAAACATGGGGGAAGCTGCAATGAATCTCACATGCCCCCTTTAGTATATTTGTTATTTGTTTGTTTGCTATTTTTTTGTGTTTTATCCTTTTCTTAATTAATTTTATCCATCATCTCATTTCTTTTAATTTTTTTATTCAATTTTAGTTTTTATTTTTTTAATTGCTACTTTTTTTTATCTTTTTTTTATGATTTTTATTTTAATTTTATCCTTTAACATTTTTTTTCACATTTTTTTTCGTTTAGTTTCTTTATCAAATTTTAATCCTCATTCTTTTAATTACTATTTTTTATTATCTTTTTCTTAATTTATTTTATTTTTCAATTTAATCCCTAATTATTTTCTTTTACATGGTTTTATCCCAGATTTGATTCTCACTGTGTTGTTCACTATTACAGTTTCCATTACTGATTACATTACATCACATTATTTCAAACAAACCTCAATTGTTTTAATAAGAAAACTTTATATTCAGAACCAAAAAACAAAGTATTCAGAGAGACAGCGACTGGCACTTCTGTGGATGCTACTGCTGTTGATCATCTCCCTGCGTCGGCTTCAATCTGCCTTCTTAATTTGGCTCCACATCTTCACTCACTCCTCTATCTTGCTGCATCTCTCTTTGCATAACGCTAAAAATGAAATCATTTTTCTGCTTTTGGATTTTGCTAAAATATGACGAGGGATGAAAAGTGTTGTATTTCTTTGTCGGTGCATGCATTTGGTTTCGAGGAGACAACCTGTAGAGGGTTGATGTGTAGACAAGTGAATGAAACTAAACGTGCCCACTTTTGGCCACCAAGAATTTAATGTAAGCACAATAACAAGGTAATTGTGCTTACCTTGTGCCTGCGTATCTGCCACCCAAAAAACAACCATGCTCTGCCTCCCTCTCTCGCCATCTCCGATGGTAATAAGCTAGTATCAGTGCCTGCGCTTGGTTGAACAAATGCTACAAACGCATCTACTTCAACAACATTAATAAGGCTAATACATAAAAAGCGAGTTCTGTGTAGCAAAATAAATAAACCAGGCTAAACATTTTTGGTGACAAAAGATCAGACTGCATAGCATAAGAACAGCCCGTGAGCTATAATATGAAAGTGTTTTTTGTTAACAAGTCGAGGACTTGTCCAGACAAAAACCAAACGGACCAAAATCCTAAATCTAACGAGAAAGGACTCCGGGAAAATCTGCAAGTACCAAAATTCAAAGTCAACTACACGGCTGAAAATCATAGTTTTTTTAAACCTGATCCTATGATTAAAATTTTGACCAAGCTAATTTTTTTTTTAAAAAAACAAAACAATGTTGTTTTTGTTAAAAAAATATATAGTAAATGATTTTTTTTTTTAAAAAGCAAAACAATGTTGTTCCCCTATCTTTACTTAAAGCTGGCCAGTTTAAGATCAGCCAAGTCCTTGATCGACCTACTAGGCTAGGTTTTAAAACTATGCCGAAAGCTGGAATAGTCATCTTCAAAGAGGAATGATCGTTGTTTTTCCACAACTTGCGCGCTGTAGCTCAAGGGATCCTGCAAAGTACATGTATGCTTGAGATTTGGGAATGAAGATGTCACAACAATGGTGTTGCTGGAAAGATAGGTAATGCGCCACTGAATCACTAAAAGCTGGAGAAGATGGGAAGGGTTAGACAAAACATAAATGAAAATAAAATACAATCAGTTTTTGGAATCATAAAACCTTGACATCCTTTATTTTCCATCCTGATTTTCCAGTACATGTTCATTCATGTTCCCATATCTTTCATACTTTAGCTCCTTAGTTTGTTCTTTTTAACTAATATATCATGGTTTCTAGTAGCAATTATCATCTCTTGAACTTTCTCATGTTGCTTTTTCTGTACGTGGAGCCTGTATTATCTTCATTTGATTGCCAATCTCAAAAATTTAATTTTTTTCTTCAGGTCACGTACACAGATTCTTACCTAACCCAACCCATCTATTTGCCTAAGTGACACTTTATCTTCATTGCAGCTCTTACCCCCTCTCTTCTTCGCTTACGTATTACCAATGCACACATAACTATGTATACTCACAGTTCCTTTCAAGTAGACTTCATAGCAGCGTGCTGTCCATTCCTTTAATAAAACCAATGATGGGAGCACCAAACCATGGTGCATGAATTTATCTAAGTGATGAAGAATGAAATAAAACAGTGAGCAGACCGTCGCAGAGTAAAACGGTCATCAATCACGGCATCGCAGAGTAACTAAAATAAGAAAGATACCTGAATTGGTTGGTGATGTAATAAACAGCAGAGTACATTTGTTTGTTAGTGAAAGGCATCGTGCACAGACGGAAACAATGGCAGAATGATGAAAAAAACTCAAGATTGGAGGCAAGAACAACATGAGCAGCGATGGTACAAGCTAGAGACCATAAACAGGCAGGGTAACGGTGCAAAACAACATCAGGAACATTATCGACCGTCAAGATTTGTCAACAGGATGGCAAACATCACAGAAAAGGAAAAGGAAACTGAATCAGTATGCAAGACAGAAACAGAAACAACACACGTAAGATCCATGAAAGATTTCCCTCGAGAGAGATAGGAAAAACACTTGCGCATCGCACACCAAGGTAAAGAAAGCAATAGACACATGAAAAAACACCATCCCCAGAGCACTAATGTGTCTAGCATGACAGCTAATATCGAACAAAGGTGCTTTAATAAGGAAACTAACTATGAACGAAGCTGGAGAAAACCCCAGAAACCAAAAACCACCGAAGAATCTTGAAAAAATAAAGGTCCCTAACCTGAGCCAATCTTACATTGATAAAAGCAAGGACTAAAATATCACAGAGCATTCAAAAAGCATACAATTGGAAGTCTCAACAACGAGCCCATGATCAAATCTAAAGGTTTCTCCCAGGACCTTGAGAAACAATGAAACATGGCATGAAACCATGCTGGACCCTTCACGATTTACACATGATTTTGAGGCTCATGAAAATGAGAGGAACAAAGGGACAAGAAAATGAAAAATAAAAGCCGAGGAATATACTCCACGCACTTGAATTCTTACAAGTCAGATATTAGAAATACATAACATATCACCAAAAAAAAACCCTGACAACTCCATTGATGTGAATCAAAGAATTTGAAATTGCATTCATATTCAAAACAGGGCATTAAGCATTAAAAATAGGAAAGAAAAAAGAAACAACAATTAACAATCTAAAACTTCAATGGGACTTACCTGAGTATGAGCAACAACCTGGAAACTAGACAAATGGAATGGGAAAAAATAAATGAATCAGTAAATATTAAAAAAAAAATAACAATAATAATAAAGCATCCAACATTAACAAGCACGGAGTGATATTAACAGGACCCCTCCTCTTGCTTCACTGATAAGCAATTTACAGCCAAATCAAGAGGACGCAGAGTAGTACTACCGTGTTCTAACTTTGATCTAGGCAAATCAGGACATAAATATAAAAAAAGAAAAGAAATTAATGAAATATTTCAGAGAGGGAAAGAGTGCCTGGATTCCTACTCCAGTGAAGTCATGAGCTGATATGAATATAGGGCTTCTAAAAAACAACTGGGAGATCGACAAGGAGATGGTGACGTACGTAGTAACTAGTAATGGATTGGCAAAACTCCCACCTCTCCTTCCTTCCCATGCTATTGATATCTGACATGAAGATAGTGTTTGTAATTGTCAGTGTAGCACTTTCAGCAAAAAAAAAATTAATATATATATATATATATAGCAAAAAATTATTTTTAATATGCATCAAAATAGAAGAAAATAAAGAAAAATTTTTAATTTTTTTTTTATAAAACGTGATTTTCACCGCAAAAACAATCACTTCAGCCAGCAGCCGTGCATGTTATCATGTGAAGCATTCATTCATTCAAAAGAAAAGGCAGCAAGAAAAGAAAAGAGGTACTGTACTAACCTGAACCTCATAGGTTCCATGACGATTGACATGCTTATACATTTTTGTTGTTTCAATTTAGGTAACTGAGTTATTATAAAGATAACTCTTTTTATACTCAAAATAATATTTTTTTATTTTTTTAAATTTATTTTTAATACAAGTACATCAAAATAATTAATAAATAAATAAATTTTAGCAAATCTCTGTTTCATCTGCAGTGGGCTAAATGGAGGGACCTCTAATAAACCAAGCCATAAGGATCCAATTGCACACTTAGTAATCACAAGAGTGTTTTTATCAAAAACCGATAGTACGGAGACTTCTGGTATTATTATTACCCATTCCCATCCTTAAACATCGTCAACATGTAGGTGTTTGTTGGTCCTTCTCCTTTAATCTCCCTACCACCTTTACCTAATATGTATGGTGACATTAATTGTTTCATAATTTAATCAATAAAATTCTTAATAATTATATTATTAATCTTTATCTGGAATAAAATTCATTTTTATCATAGGTTTATCATGCATTAGGCTTAAGAAATCATCATAGCATAGCTTATAGTACTCTTTTATTTATTTATTCTTGAGTATCCTTGGGTGATCTGGAGGATATAGATTTGGACCCTATCATATTCCCCTTGGGACAAAATCGATTATGTTCTAGATTTAATCATTGATTTTAAATTCAGTGATCTAGATAGATTTGGTGAGAAAAATAAAATAATAAAAAGTTAAAATGATAACAATCATGTAATAAATCATGTCTATTCAATTTCAATTCAATAATCATATAGACATGAGAGGATCTAAATCTTGAGGGTATAATTCTCATATCTAATTAGTATACTCATAAAATCAAATCAAAAAAATTAGATATCAATCCTCATAAATCACCAAACTTGATGGTATGTTTGGTATTATTGTTTTGTGGTTGTTATGTTGTGATGCCTGGTAACTAGTTATTATGTTGTGCTAATAAATATTTAAAATGGTTATTTTTTTATGTTTTGGTTATGCTTTTGAGAGGTAAAATGACTAATAAGTACAATAATATACTAAAAATATATATTTTATTTATATTATGTGATGAGTGACTTTTTAAAATTATATAACACGAGAGTGATTTTAAGTTTGAAAAACTAGAGAAAAAGTTAAATAGGATTGGTAATGTGTGTATTTATATAGTAACACATTACTTTAATAAAATCAATGTTGTATTTAATAAAAAAAAAAATTTTAAAATTCAATCACGTGATAAACTTAGATTTAATGGATCCCAAAAACACTCAAAAAACAATTTTTTTGAGCTCAATCAAGAGAAAAACACACCTCCTTAGATTCAGCCAAAGGAATGATCTAACTCTCCTGAGCTCAACCAAAAGAAGAAACCAACTTTCTTGGGTTCAACTCAGAAAAAGAGCTTAGTGCAATGAACATAACTATATTTTGGATCCTACTCTCCCTACACCCTTAGGTGCAGTGACAGAGATAGGGGCTAGCAAGGGCCCCGACCCCTACGAGGAAATGTTTTTTTCCAGCACCTCCCTTAACAATGTTTATAGTTTCAGGCCAAATAGCAAAACAACTAAAATCTGGATCCTTCTAAAATAATTCTTCTAATTTGGCCCCGTCTAGTTTTATTTTCTAGCTCCGCCTTTGCTTAGGTGTATAAAAGTCATCTAAGAACTCATCATATTTTTATCGATATTAATATTGTATAAGAGATATTTTTCATTAACATTAATACGTATATCATAAATATTATTTCTTATTAAAACTATCAAGCCAATATTACATTTTAGCTTCTCATCTTCATAAAGAGACACATGAGCTATAAATAAATTATAAATTCTTCAACCAAAAAATATTTGAAATCTCTATTATTTACTACATATTTATTTTTAGAGTATCTTTATGTAATATTTTTGCATTTTCTCTAAAAAATTAACTGATTTATTCATCAATGACTCCTTAAATTCATCAAAGAGAACCCTCTACAGGTGCCATGTAAACTGCCTTCAGTCATCTTAGCTAGAAAAAATTGATCAAATTGTTAAAATTAAAAAATTAATTAATTATCCAAGATATAAACCTTATTTCTAAATTACTTGAATATTTTAAGAAATCATAATTAAAAAAAAAACACAGAAAAAGTTGTTATTTAAATTGAAAACAAAAACAAAAACAACCCTTGACAAGTAGCTGTGCTTTCGAATAAAAGAAGGGGGTGCCCTGCTTCGTTTGAAAAGATAAATAGTTTTTTTAAAGTGACATTTATTTTAGTTTCAAAGCAGAGCAGGTATTATTAGCCAACACATTGCTTTAAGACCAAAAGCCGTCATGCTTTAAAAGCATAGCAATACTAAATAAGCACTTGATTTTAAAGTTGAGAAAATATTGGGTTTATTTGATACTGCTGTGTTGTGTTATGATGTGGTTGTTGCCGTCATGTTTGAAAATATTTGATTTTAAATGATTTTGATTGTTTGGGTGTATGGTTGCGGTTACTTTTCAAAGTACTTTTCATACCGAAATATATCAAAATGATATTTTTTTATTTTTAAAAAATTATTTTTGAAATCGGCATATTAAAACGATCCAGAAGATATAAAAAAATAAATTTTTAATAAAAAAATAAATTTTTTAAAAACACGGGTTGTCCGGTGTTTCCAAACGGACTCTAATAAGTATTACAACATACAAAAAAAAATCTAAAAAATATACTTTATTTATATTAAGTGATTTATGACTCCCTAAACTCATATGACACGTGTACATGTTTTTCATGAGAGTGATTTTTAAATTAAAAAAAAAAAGTTGATTAGGATGATAATATATATAGAACTATCATTTCAATAAAAATAAATAGTATAAAAAAAGGAATTTGAAATAAAATCACTTAAAAGTATCTTTGATTGTGTAACTAAAAAAATAATGGAGAAAATTGTTAAAGTCATACAAAATTATAATATATTGATTAACTACATGTTTTTAAAATTTCAAACAAAACAAAACACAATTCCAACCCCATCTAATCACATTATCTTTAAAATTAAAAATACAGCAGTGTAATTCTGAATTCTCCAATCCCCACTCTCAAATGTTTCATACGTTTCAAGGGGGTGTTTTGGATAATGGTGGAGATAGTAAAAGAATAATATTTTGATATTTTATTTAATAATTTAAGTTTTTAGGTTAAATTAGTTTTTTGATATGGTATCAAAACCTTAATGATTAAGTAGTCATGAATTCAAATCTCATTATCTTTATTTATTTGATAAAAATTAAACACAAGGTAATGTAGGCTTATGCAAGTTTCAAGTTTAAAGAGTTTTCACTTGATGAATTGTGTTAGAAAATAATATAAATTATATTTTGAGATCTCACCTAATAACTTAAACTATGGAATTGATATGGTTATTTGATAGAAATTACTTTTTAAAGTTTTTTCCGTTTAAAAAATATATTAAAATAATATTTTTTCAAATTAAAATTTATTTTTAATATTAACTCATTGAAATCATTTAATAACACTAAAAATAAATAAATAAAAAATTAATTTTTTTAAAAAAATATAATTTAACCACACTTCCAAACAACTATCCCATTAATCTTGGAAGGTAATCTTAGTTGATCATGGAAAGCAACAATCTCACCAAACCATAATGAAAAAGATTATTGGAAGAATAAAAATCTCTGTTTTTGTGTTTTAAATTTTTTAAAAAGAAATTAATTTTTTTTTATATTTTTATGGTTTTAAATTAATATTTTTAAATTATTTTAATGTGTTAATATTAAAAAAATAAAAAATACTATTTAAATATATTTTTAAATAAAAATCATTTTAAAAATTAACATCAACATATATTAATTGGAATCTCATGTCGCGGTGACCTGTTATTGCCAAACTCGTATTGTTTGCACATGAGACTGCAGTAGCCAAGATGCAAATCAGGTCATGTCAAATCAGATTGATACAAGGCATCCAAATTCTTATCGTCTATGCACTTCATTATTATCATTACGTGGAGGAGTGTGTGAAAGCGAGGCTGTGATTATATTTTAAAATATCTTTTTAAAAATATATTTAAAATAATATATATTTTTTAATTTATTTTTAATATTAACCCATCAAAATAATTTAAAAATAATAATTTATAACTGAAATAAAATTTAAAAACTTCTAAAGCACGGTTTAGTCATAATTCCAAGCAGAGACCTTAATGCCATGCCATGCATGGCGGTAGATCAATAGCTACTCATTAAAAAATCCATTTTGTCTGGTCGGTCGACTTAAATTGAGTTGAATTGCTTTTTCAGCTTTTGACTCAAAAGTGTCTTTAACTTTAGTTATTCTTATTGTAAATTGTTTATGAAAATTAAACATCGGTAAACAAACCAGACATTGATCTTTGAAAGGCCAGTTTTGTTTCCCTTTGCAGGATGGAGATCTATACTTTACCGCATGGGAATCGTAAGTGTTTCTTCTCCGAACAGGACTACTTTACAGTATCGCTCTATGTCGCAGATGAAATCAAAGTTTTATTCACATAAAAAGAAGTTTTCAGGAAAAAAAAAAACCTATTTTATATTATTATTATTATTAAACATGTCCCAACATTTTAATATTTAAATCTTCTTATTTAACTTTTTATATGGACTAAATTTAAAATTAAACTATATAAAATTTACTTCGCATGGTCAATTTGATAGGTATGAATTCAACATAACATTATATTAGATTGGTTCGGACTTCATGGTATAATATATAAAATCTTTGATTCAAGTGATTTTATTCTTCTTAAACTTTTGTTTTATGTAATAAAGTTAATAATTAAAATAAAATTTAAAAACAAATTCAAAATTAAATAATTGTTAAATGATAAAACAAAAAAAAGGAGAAAAAAAAAGGAAATGAAAAAAATGAAAAAACTACCAACCGGGGGTTCGCTGTTTATAAAAATAGTGAAACCGAATCCAGTTAGTTTAGTTATTTTGTAACTTTGTTTTTTTCCTATAATATCATATTAACTTTAACTTTGCATAAATATCATATTAAAACTTTTATCTCAATTCAAAAAGTCAAGCAATTGGGAGATTTTTTTGTAAATAGCTTTATATTATTCTATAAAATTAAGCATAAAAAAATTATAAATTACTTTTTTTTTTTTATCTATTTTTGTTACAAATTAAGATGCTCCAGCCCTAACTTTTTAGAAAAGAAAATAACATAACTATAAGGGTATGATAACTACGTTACTTTACTTTTTAAAATATATTTTATTTTAAAATAAATTAAAATAATTTTTTATTTTTTAAAATTTACTTTTCACATTATCACATTAAAACAATCTAAAAATATAAAAAAATTAATTTAAAACTAAAAAAATTAAAAACTCAGTTAGATTACAATTACAAACATGTCCTCAGTTGAGTTACAGACTCTTTGCAAATATAAACTTGATTATTGCATGTTTAATCATGTCATTCAAATATGAATCTAATGAAGTGCATTAATCCCGTAAAAGGAGGTCTTAAAATCTTTACCGAAGAACCAGCCTTGAAAGGAACAATTCTCGCTCTTCGTTGAACTTACTAAACAATATATTTTTTATTTTTAAAATTTTTTTTTTAATACTAACCCATCAAAATAATTAAAAAAAAAAAAACAAGCAGCCTCTAAAAATAGCCTTTCCTCCAAGATTTGAAGGAGCGAGCAGATGCCTGTATGTTCTTTAAGACGGCATTCCTGCGCCATGGCATGAGCTCTGCAAAGTTAAATGAGTGTGGTGTACGGGAAAAGTAGTGATGGAGATATCCGAGAGGGAGGTGTCATTTCTCTGGACTCAGATCTCTCCATGGCAGACCAAAGATTTGCTTTACTCGGAAACCACAGCCCCAACCTCCACGCCCCAACCTCCCACCAAACATTCTTTAACCATAACCGAGTTTAAAATACTTGTTAAGCATTCTTGTTTGTTTGTTTCGAGAGATATGCATGTCAAGTGCCGAGGAGTGCTTGCCTCGCTACCTCTCCATTCTCTTCTCTCTTTTTTTTTTTCGCCAACAAATTAAGTCTCGAGAAACAAAAGTCTGTGTTTTTTTTTTCTTGGATCGATTTACAATATTCGAATTTGATGGTTCTCATTTCTGAACTTCCCATCCTTGGTGAGTTCTAAGAGTATCGAAAAAGGGAGCTAACTAAAGATTGAATATTTTTAGCCAGTAGCACTACTTAATAATGGCATATGACTGCGGAAAAGTCACTGCATGCTTTTTTTATTATTATTAATACATCTTTTTATTGTCTTAACGAAAATATATGTTTTTATTGTCGGCATACTTTTTTAAATAAAAACCTCTTATTATTTCAAATGCAAGTTTTTTTAAAAATATTAAAGTAATATCTAAATATTTTGTATGGATTAAGCCAGGATTAAAAAATAAACCTTTTTTTTTTAACCTCAAAAAACTAATAAACACTTATAATTTCAATAATTTAATTTCTCAACTTAAAACAGATAAAATTAAATAGAAAAAATACCTTCCTCATCTTCAATCTATTTTTTCTAGAAAAATAAATGCTAAAAAATACCTAAATAATAATAATCTCATCAAGAGAAACACATTAACATCAAATATTGTTTTTCATTCATAAAATTTAGCTAATTCATTGTTTTTTTCTCTTATTCATTATTTTTCGGTGACTCTTGCACTTCTTTTTCAATCTTAAAAATTAAAATACAAAAAAAATTTAAAATCTAAACCTAAAAGCTTCAAAGACTAAAAAGGAAAATGAAAACAAATGCATGCAAATTTTAAAAGATGTGCCTCATGAAAAGTGGAGGGAAAAATGTTTAGTTCCTTTATTTTCATTTTTTCACAAGTAATGAAATTGTTTTTTTTTTTTTTAGTAAAAGCAAGAATCAACTCCGAACTTTTTTTTAACATTGTATTAATCTTATAAAAAATAAAACAAAATAAATTATCAAACTCTATCTTTTTTAACATTGTATTAATCTTATAAAAAATAAAACAAAATAAAGTATCAAACTTTATCCACAATCAACAAGATATGAAAGGACAAAATAAAAAATTAGAGTTAAAAAATTAAAAAACCAAAAAAGAGGAAAAAATTGTTGGAATTCATACCATGCACTCTTTTAGTTTCTATTAGTAAATAAAATAACCACCAATCTGATCTCTAGTTTGAATTAAACATTTTCTTTTAAAAAGTTGAATTAAATATTGTCACAAAGCCTTGAGCATTCAATTTTAACTTTCTATTTGAATTTAGTGGCTTAAATTTAGTAGCCAAGATGATCAATCTATCATCCCCTGAAATGAATTTGGTTAATTATTGTCAAGGTCTATAGTTTTTATGATCCTTTGCGTTTGAAGTCCTTTATCCTGGAGATCTATCCAAGTCATCATACCTCGAACAATAATGGGGTTGACCCCGTTTCTCAGAAGACCTTGCCCTCATGTAAAAAAAGCCAAAAAAAAAAAAATAATAATCAGCTGAAGAAATACTATCCCAAATACGTACCTACTGTCTAAATTATTTAACCGTCCCTTTAAGGTAAAGCCTTGCTTTCCGTCTTGTTTAAAAGCCTTTATAGTTCTCATCATTTACTACAAGGATGCTTATGGGGCAAAACACCCACAAAAAAACAGTGGCTAATATGTAAGAAGCTAAATTCGAAGGGAACCAATTATTTATAAATCAATTCACATAAGGTATAATGACGAGATTTGTGCTTAAAGATCAATCATCAAATTAACTCAGTAGATTCTTGCTTTATTTTATTTATTTTGCGAGAAGAGATAACTACGCACAGCTTGGTCTTATGATAAATTTACAATGGTGGGCTGGTCAGAGAGAGACAGCACTACAGGTAAAGGGCGACTCAATTAAAGGCATTCGGAATTGGAACAGTAACATGAATGATCGATTAAAGCATCTTACATCGTCAGTCCCCACATGCACAAGAACAAACTGTCTTGTCTAGCAACTTCCACAGAGACATCAGCTCCCAGCCTCCCACTACCTCTCATGCACTCTTCACCTTTAGTCTCCCATCTCTTGTTGATGTTGTAAAGTCTCGCAATAACCGTAGTTAAATAGGCAGTACAAAGTTAGCTCACTCTTTTGAATGGAAGTTGGAAAATGATGCTAGTGCACACGAGATAAAAAGGAGAAAACAAAAGCTTTTACAAGCATATTATATCTTTAATCAAGGTTCCTACACAGCAATGCAGAAATTCACTGTAATATAAGCATAAAAGGCTACTGCCCCTGCTCTTCCATTTACACCATATCACAATTATATTCTGTCTAGATATTTATGTCCCGTAATGAACCATGATGCATGTACCACTATCATTTTGCCAAGGTGAAGGGAAACAAGAAAAAGAGACCCTTTGGTTTTCATGCTTACAAAAAGCAAAGAATTAATGCCTTGGAGTCATGCCGCCTGTTTCTTTGGAGTCTTGACGGAGAGCTACAAGAATAGCTAAACAAGCTATATAGACATCATGATGGAGGTCCATTTCCCGGCAGATCATGATGCCATTGATCTGGGTTCAAGGATGCGGAGCCAGCAGTACCGGTGTTGATGTTACTGTTAGGGTGCCCTATGGTGGTGCTGGTGCTTATGCTCCACAAAACAGCATCAGAGACAGTAGGGTTACTATTGCTTATAAAACCCTGATGCCAATTTTGCTGTTGATGAGAGGATGTGGCAGCTGGCCTGCTTGATTGAATCAAGCTCTCTTGATCATGTGGATAAAAAGAATGTTCAACACTCTTATTACCTCTATTATCCACATGGTAGAATTGCCTTTGCTGTTGATTTTGTGACCCGAAAGCAGGAACTGCACTGAAACCATGCAAAAGACCCAAATTTGAAGTATCTCCTAAATCACCACCAAGATTGACAGGTTGATTTAGAGGCTGAAAAGAGAAAGACTGTATTGGTGGTTGGTTATTATTCAAGGACTGAATTGCTTCTAAAGAAGTCAAGAATCCATCACCAGGAAAATAAGACCCCATTGAAGACATCCCAGGAGTAGGAGGTGAAACCAAATTCCCTGATTCTTTGGTCCTCAAAGCAGGACTTACAGAATTACCTGAATTAGTGGTAGCAAGGATATTTTGTGGGGTTGCCAAGTTATGCTGCAGGAGTTGTGATTGTTGCTGTAGCTGTTGCTGCAACCGCGAGTTCTCGCCGGAACTAGAAGAAGATGTTTTTGCGCGCTTTCCTTTTCGGCAACCACCTCCTACAGGAACATTCCTCATGGTACCACCAAGAGTCCAATACCTTTTACAAGTCTTGCAAAAGTATCGAGGCTGAGATAGACTGTAATTGTTGTAATAACAAAACTTGGTATTCAGAGACTCACAGCGAGGGCATTTTTGCGGCTGCTGCTGATCATCTCCTTGAGTCGATTTCAATCTTCTTTCTTGATTTGGCTTCACATCCTCACTCCCTCCCTGCATCTTTCTTTGCATCGCTCTAAAAACCTAATCTTTTCTGTTTCTTCTTGATTTTGCGCCTGAAAAATATTTGCTGAGAGATGAATTGGGTTATTTTGGCTTTGTTGGTGCATGCAGGTTTTGAGACTAGACTGTAGAGAGGGATGGCAATTTCTTCAGATATAGAGAAGTGAGTAAAGCAAACCAAACGTGTCTGCTTTTGGCTTCTGAGAATCTAATGTCCACAGTGTAAAACCACGGCGATTGTACTTACTTGTGCATGCGTATCTGCTATCCAAAAACAACCATAGTCATAAATATTGAACAAGTCACACTAGATTCGAAATCAGGAGCTCAATATCCCACCAAACCCCACTCAAATCCTCCAAGATTTGTAACCCCCCTCCTTCTCTAAATAAGGTTAATAGAAAGATCACCTTCTTTTTATGTAAGAAACAGAAACATGTGTACGGGTGTCAAGAAAAGACAAAGCCCGCAAAGGAGAAGTCTCAATCCGGAACTGAGACTATTGAGAGATTTCAAGAACAGGATTCTGTTAAAAGTATATCCAGTAATGACCAACAAGAAAGAAACACCAGATTGTATAGTAGTATCTGTTCAGGTTTAGTCCCATCTCTCAGAAACCCAGAGAAGAGAGAATTTTTTACATGGCATCAAAATAAACCCCCAGTTTTATTGCCTTGATCAGACCAGTAACCTAAGACATCAAACATTAATCTATCAAAATAATAACCTCAAGTCACACACGCACTAAATCTATGACCAAGACAGGCCAAGGCTATAATAGGGGATGGATTCTGTTGAAAGAGAGATCTAGCTATATCAGGTGTAGGGAGATTTTCTGTAGTGTATGATAGGGGATGGACCAGTGGTAAGAGGAGAGGCGGCGGGCGCGGGAGCTTTGCCTGGTCGTGAATATTACGGCGATGGCTGTGGCAGAGTTGATCAGCAAGCGGCAAGCCTCTCCCTCTCCCTTTTTTTACTTTTTTTTGACAAATCTCTTGCTATCTCTCACTCATTCCACTTTACAACTAACAATCTTTCTATTCTATATTGTTTATTGCAATTTCTTGTTCTTCTTTTCTATTCTGACGTCACATTATTAACAGTGCCACTTGGTCCACACCCATTCTTGTTCAATTCTAAAAAATCATTGTTATTGCATGCTGATTTATCGTTGTTTTTTTTTATTATTATTTAAATGTTAACATTGAAAGGAAGGGATAGATAAACTAACACAAAAATTTGACTTAATTATGCCATAATATGTTAAACAACGAGCCATTATCTTGTTTTTTTTTTTTAATAATATAATGTAAAGTGAGATAAAAAAATCACGGGTTTCTCAAACCCTTGGTTATAGTAATGAAATATAGAGAAAGTATGTTTAATCTATTCTGAAACTCTATCATTCATAAAATTAATTTGAAAACTAACATACCGATTGTTTATATAATTAATTTGATTAGTCCTTATGTAGTGCTAGATTTATTAATCCTAAAAAACATGGAAATTAGCCTATATGTATGACAACCACACCATTAATAAAATAATTATGAATTACAAGTTTTCTATTTCTCATTTATACAATATACTTAATTAGTTAGATGGAGCAGCAGTCCTTATAAAGATTAACTTATAGAGCATATATCATCAGATTTAGATTTGACTTGAGAATCAAAGAAAGACAACTTTCAAGATGAATGAAGAATTATACAAGTGACTGGTTATACAATTCGAGTTGTCTAACACACCACCCACTTTCATACAATTGATAAATCAAGTTATAGGTCTCTTTATAAATAAATCCATGGTTATTTATTTTGATAATATTTTGATTTATAACAAATTCCAAAATTGATCACATAAGATATTTAAGAAAATGTTGGAGGTTGTATTAAAAAATAAATTGTATATAAAATATATAGTTTTATGACTAATAAACAATTATCTTTAAGCTTTATTGTTAATATGGATGACATATATGTTAATGAGGAAAATTTTAGGATGATTGGAGATTGTTCAGCCTCTAAAATAGTTAGTAAGGTGTGTAGTTTCTATGAATTGACTACTTTTTATAAGCGATTCATATAAGAATTTAGTAACATAGTTATACCAATTATTGAATGCATGAAGAAAATGATGTTTGATTACACCTATTACTAAAGATATAGAAAATAAGTTTTATTTGATAAAAGAAAAATTAATCACTATTTTAGTTTTGACACTTTTGAATTTTAACAAATTATTTGAGGTGAAATATGATGCTTATGATGTAGGAATTAAGGTTGTACGTATTCACCTAAGATAAGAACCATAAGGCATTTTTTATTGAGAAGTTAAATACGATAAATTAAAGTGGTCGATGTAACAGATCTTAAGTTATTTTTTAGACTTTTAAAAAATGAGAGCATTACTTGGTAGGCAAGAAATTTGTGTTATATTATGATCATAACGAGTTGAAATTTCTACATAGCTAGGAGCAAATTAGTAATGATATCCACGCAAGATAGGTGACTTTCTTATAGAAGTTTCTTTTGAGTAAAAGAGTAGTCTTCCTAGTCATTTTGAGAGGATAGATCATAGGTTTGATTATTTAAAACAATTGTATTGGTATGATGAGAATTTATGTGAGTTATGAGATAAATGTTTAAATTTTTCATTGATGAGTTTCACATTCATAATGGGTTCTAGATGAAAGGTAATCAACTTTTCATTCCTTGTTCTTCATTGTGAATGAAAATGATTTAGGATTTTCAAAGAGGAGATTTTGCTGGTCAGTAGAGGCAACAAAACATTATTACTACTCATTAAAGGGTATTATTGGCCTTACTTGAAATTGAATATTGTTAAGTTTATGTAAAATTGCTATATTTATTAAAATATCAAAGGGTAACCACATGATACATGTTTATATATGTCTTTACCTAATCCTGAAAACATATGAGAAGACTTGTCTATAGATAATATGCCCGGATCATCCCATACATAAAGAGGAATAAAATCTATGTTTTTTCATAATCGATAATATAAGAAAATATGGTATTTTATCCATTAAAATAAGATAAATTATGCTTCTATAATTGCTTGACTCTTCTTCCAGGGGTGGTTTGTTTGTATGGGGTGCTGGAGACCATTACTTTTGATTGGGGCATGAAAAAAGTAAGAAAACAAATAAAAAACTCAAAAAATCAAATCAAATAGGAAACAAAATAAAAAAAATTACAGTGCTCTTATAATTTTTTTTTAATTGCTGAATATTGATACGAATTCATCCAAGGGTGTTGAATTTAATAAGTATATTTAATTCCTAAGAATTGAAATCCTCACCTCTTCATAGATACCAAAAGGCCATTATCGCGAGCCGAAGGTGGAGTGGTCCCTGTTGGTTTACGAGGGTGGGAGGAGGGAGGCCTTCTTCCCCTGTCATGACAAGTAATTACTAGGAGGGTAGTTTTGACTATTACTCTTAAAAATGTGGGGGCCCGGAACCATTGATCTCCGGCTTCACTCTCGTCATTGGTATCTGACTAGAGTCCGAACCGGAATGGGTGAGTCCGGGTTAATTAATTCCCAAGTGGGGGAGTGGCACGTGCCACTAGCACGCAACGGAAAGAGTGGTGACGCCCAGATCCGTTAGGTGTTACAACTACTCCCTGTACACTTTCAGGACAAAACAAACACTAACTAGTTAGCATTTCTTCTTGGTCTTGTTAAGTAGTTAGTGTTGTCGTAGCGGGCATAATGCTACCGTGTGTGCTATGGTCTATACCTTTATGTGACGTGTCCTTAACCTACCAATAACTTTTCTTTTCCTTTCATTAAAACATTAAAAAAATGGTCCAGGCCTCCATGGGTCACGATCACGATCATGATTGCTGTTAAGGTTTAACGTGTTTGTTGACCATTCTATTGTTGAGTTGTTGAACTTTGCAATTAAGAGGTTGTTTTTTTTTTTTAATGTTTTTTATTTAAAAATATATTAAAATAATATTTTTTTTATTTTTTAAAAGTTATTTTTAAAATAAATATATAAAAATAATCTAAAAATATTTAAAAAATATTAATTTAAAGTAAAATAAATTTAAAATTTTAAAAACATTTTTAAAATATAAAACAAATAACACGTCGGCGAAGAGAGGATTTTTTTGCTGGCGCTTGTGTAGGCCGGCAGAGATGGGGCTTCACTACTGCTAGCCTTTTGATAAATGAGTCCATTTATACGCTGTTGGAGAAAATAAGCCCTAAGGCCGAAGGCTATGAGTATGACCATCTAAAACAGGGTCATGCTATTTATCGTGTCAACCACGTGGGAAAAAGAAATGTGCTCATTTTGTATAGTTGACTTTTGACTATTGTAGAAGCCTGCGTTAAGCATGTCGTGGCACGAGTGGAACTGTTTTGTTTTTTTCTTCTATTATCGATCACTTCTCTATTACCTGATAGTGCCGTTTACTTGCTACATCAAAACTTCCGGGGCAAAACCGTTCGTTTAGTCACGGTAATTTTGGTAATTTTACTTGAAATCGATGGATACTTGCTCTACTAAATTTGAAGGGATATAAATAATATTTATTAAAATACTAAATTATCTCTTAGTCAATTTCAATATAACCAAAAATCTGATGAAAATGATAATTTACTCATTTATTGTGTTTAAAAAAACAAAAAAAAAAACCCTTAAATGTCAGTTTAATAAATATATTTTAAGAATAATTCTTGTCAATCCAATAATAACTAATGAATGAAAAAAAAAATGCGTTGCCCAAATAGCCAGTTTATTGATTTTATATTACTTCAATCCGTAATAGTCTCCCGTGAAAGAGTTAGCCCTAATAGTTTTTTTTCCTTTCCTATTTCTTTTTAATAGCTTGATAAGAATCTCTCTCGCTCTCATTTAGCTTACCTTGTAAAAAGATTGGTAAGCCATAACTGGCAGCCTACCACGTAACAGAGCCTAATGGCTTGCGAAAGGCCACCATTGATGATCAAAAGAAGAATAAAGCCGAAGGCAACAGTGGGGTGTGTAATTAAACTCCATTGATGGAGATTAACATAACTTCAATATTTAAGTGATCGATCCTCTCATGTGTAGAGATATTTGCACCAACACAGACCCAACCATGATGATCCAAATTATAGAGAACGGCATCGGCTGTCCCTTCGGTTAGTTGAAAGACCTTCAGCCATAGCATGACATCGCCCAGCTAAGCCGTAATTAGGAGCTAGAAGCTAGGATTAAGGAAATTAATCCTCTCGATAACACTTAGCATTAATTATTAGGTTCGACGGGATTCCCTTAATTCTCGGAAATTTGTATCCACCAAATTGCATTTTCCTTTTCTTTTTGCTGTGGTACAAAACTTTTTTTTATATATATAAATTTTCTATCACTGCAATAATCTGAAATTCATAGCAGATAGAAAAAGTTAACTAAATTACGGACAACATAAAACTCCATTTCCATTTGGTAATTAAACTAACTTATTTTTTATGATTGTCGAAAACACGCAACAAGATGTTCCAACCCACCTCCCTCTCTCAATGTTTCTTCTTCTTCACATCATCATCACTCTCCGGAAGCAGCACGCCTCCTGTACTCCAAACTCTTCTCCCTCTTATAATCATCATTATCATCATCATCTTTGCCCACCGCAGTCTCTTTTATCTTCTGTGTAGTTTCCTCCGCAGCACCCCATGCTCCTTTCACCGTCTCTTTCGCCATCTCTCCCACAATCTCCACCGTCTCAACCACCTTACCAGCCCCCTCCTTTGCCATATCCCCTGCCACTCCCGCAGTACCCGCCGCTCTCTCCGTCCCTTCTTTAGCCTTCTCCTTCGCTTCATATGCATACTCTTTCACTTTTTCTTCCGTTCTCTCCGCTGTCGCCGCTGCCTTGTAGTTACCTTCTTTAACCTTTTCAGCAGCAGACTGTGCCATGTCTCTGGCACTTTCATTTGTCTCCTCTGCACTCCCTTTCGCCATCTCTTTCATCTCCTCTGCACTCCCTTTTGCCTTCTCTTTCATTTCATTGGAGCTTTCTTTCGCCTTCACCGCTCGCTCTTTGGTTTTGTCAAAGGTTTCACTTGCAGTTTCTTTCGCTCTCTTAGCGTAATCTGCAGCTCGGTCTCTATCATCTTCCGCTGCATGCCGTCCCTGAAAGACAATTAAAATTTCAACAAGAAACATTAAGCTCTAAAGATTCAATAGATGCCCATATAAATTTTGTTTAATTAATTTATTGAAAGAATTTTTTACCTCGTTATATTTGGAGGCAGAGGTAGTGAAGCAGACCCGTGAGACTTTAGGCGAGGAAATGGGGAAGAGAGAAGGGGGCTGGGGGAAGAAGGCTTTTGCGAGATTGAGCATAGCGTTTCTGGTAATGCTAATGGCTGCCTTTGTTGTTTTGTGTGTTTTTTTGGCTTGTGATGATCCTTTTGGTTGCCTCTGTGCAGGTTATATGGTGCCAAGAAGAGAAGGTGGCTGGGTTTGTTTGAAGTACACGATGGGGGTAGTTCATGCCACGTCTAGGATACGTTGAATATGTTATTTAACCTCGTCGGTAGATAATGGATGGTTTACCAGGCAACACATGTTCCCTTGAGAGGTTTTTTTTTTTTTTAATGAAAATGATCGCAGATATGTTTTCCATAGTTATCAAATCCAAAGTAAATTGGAAAATCCACTAGATAAATCGTCGGTTTGGAGTCTTGGTTGGATTGCTGGTCTACAAATTGAACAATTAAAACTTGATTGGTCCAAGTAAAATACACTAATGTGTATGTTTGGCTTTGGTTTAGAGGTTATTTATGTTTTTTTTATTTATTCTAGAAATACAGAGTAGATAAGTGATCATAAATGTTTAGTTATATATAACATGCAATTTATATAATTAAAGTAAACTTGCAATAAAGATCAAATAGAATCCTAGTATGCAATTATTGAAAGCTCTTATATTAATTGTTGGGAAATAAAGACACAAATATTTAAATATTTTGACTGTTTATTGATTAATTCACACTATTAATACACCCTTCAAAACATTGAATACATTGGCTTTTATATTTAATGAAAAATTACAACCTTTAACTATCATAATCTAATTATGATTCTAACCAAACATTTCAATAAGAATTCTAATTAACATAAATCCTTTTTTAATAAGATTCCAACTTAGATTAGAATTATAAGAATATCTAACAATCTCTCCCTTAAACAAATATTTTTAAACACCCAGTTTAAAAATGATGAACTCTTCTTTAACCTTGTCTTGAACATCCATTTTACATTAATGATCTTTTGTTCTTTCAAAAAGTTCTCCAACTTCGAATTTTTTTTAATGACATTACTTTCATTATTCTTATCTTTTTCTACTTTGTTTCTTTTACGGCATTATCGAATATAACAAGATTACAATATGATAATAAAGCAAAATAAGTAAGTGAATTATCGGATTGATTGATTATAGTTACCTCATAATCACTCATCGATATAGGCTTTTTTCTAACACGTTATGATTGTTGATCATTATATGTTGATGTTGCAAATGCATTTTGATCATCTACTAGTTGTGATGCATCCTTTAAAGACCTTTTTCTTTTTCTTATTATTTATTTTCTTTATATATAGAGCAACTTGTTTCAACTCTTTTTATGCCTTTCTCTAAGAGAAGCAATATGTTAAAGCTCGCTTTTCTTTTATGGCTCAAAAGATTTTTATTTATCCTTTAAATAGCTTTTTATCTTTACACGTCTTTTTATCAATAGTGTTTTTAGTTCCTCTTCTCCATCTTAATGCCCAACAAGAAATCTGCATGTTCCTTCTGGATCCTAATGAACTATTCAAAGCATTTTTGCTCCATTTTATTTATGAAATCTTTACGTTCACAATTAAACGACTCAACATCTTATTTATGTTGATCTCATATTGCTTTCTTCTACAGTTTAAGGCTATCATGCTTATTTATTAGCAACTTGAAAACAACTTCTCTATACTGGGCTATACGTTTAGCTTCCTTCCTTACTATTTTTTTCCATTAACTAACTTCCACTCAATTTCAAATTTTTCTTTTTATTTTTCACTCTATCTTTCTAAGCCATAAGTTCTAGAATCTAAGCTTTAAGAGTGTTTAAGTACCATAAATTTTGTTAATTTTTCTCATTCATATAACAAGCCACATGTTGACTAAAAAATGATACTCATTTAAGGTTGTAACCATGTTTTAAGGTATTACATTTATTCACTTGATAATGATCTCTCCAAATAAAGAAATTGTTAATCATATTTAGGATATTAGATCTATTATAAACTACATCAATAAATACAAAAATAAAAAATATATATAAAAAATTTTAATTTCACATGATTTTGATAACATATTTAATTTATAAATCATGTGAAATTTTTTTTCAGTGCTTGAGTTTCTTGGTTGTCTATAACAATTACACTTGTGACTAGAGGTCATTTTAAAACTACAACAATACAAATATTATATGATTATTAATTTTAAAATTTATAAAATTAATTGAGATGTATGCAAGTTGATCTGAATATTCACATTAATAAAAAAATTATAAAAATCTTGTTTGGAAATGATTATGTTTATATATATATATATATATATATATATATATATATATATATATAGAGGTTTTTTAGAAATATTTTGAATTAAAAATATTAAATTAAAAAATTTTATATTGTAATATTTAAATAAAAAAAATATTTTAATATTATTTCAAATAAAAACTATTAAAAAAAAGGCATCCTAGACTTGAAACTGTCAGGCACCCGGTTTCTACTGCTCGACGGCAATTTACTCAGCTGAACGAGGCTTTGCCAATTCGGTCACTCTTGATTTCAACTATTTCAACGCTCTCAATTCCACGACCCATCACAACAATTTTCAAAGGGAGACAGACAGGCACATACATGCCTTGCCCCCCCACAACTCCTTTTTTTACCACCAGTTTTCAGGTAACGATCACAATTACAACTTCTCCTCCGCTGTCTCTTTCACTTTTATCTCTGTTTTCTTTTTTCTTTGGGTGCAAAGGAGAGAAAGGTTCAAATCCGAGACCACTAGGGGATATCAGAGCATGGGTGTCAGTTGAACTACAGCCTCATTGACTTGGTGTTCTTTTTGTCTACCATCGTGTGATCAAACAAAAAGTCTTTATTAAGTTTTTTAGACGTACTTCAAAGGGTTATATACGAGGGAGTGGAGTCACATAATTCATTCATAGATCAGATTAAGAAAAGATGTCCATGTGTATAGAGGCGACTGATAGTCTAGGTAGCTGCTTCCTATAAACTTATTGCACGGGACTTCATCGACAAACTCTTATTTAACCTGTAGTTATGGTCCACCAAACTATTCTTCTTTCAGGAAAATTTACAAGCAGTTGATATGCATAATTACGTTGGAACTTATTTGTTGTAGAAAGAGGGGAGGAGTTCATGTGTTTTGCCTTTAATTTCCAGTTCTTACGTCACTCTTTAATGCCTTGGTAATTAGTTTGCTAAATGCCCTGGAGAATTTCATTACAAACCACTTTTTATTGTTATTGAATTTCCAGAATTTCTACTGATGGCTGACAATGAAATGTTTAAGTGGAGCAAAACTTAAAAGAGTATCCATACTTTGACATGACTTGGTAGTTTTGAGATTTTCCTCTAGCGAATTGAAGCAACAAGTTCAGTTGTAGCAAGAGTGTTGTTAAAACAGAAACCATTGCATCTAGGATGCCTGATTTGTTATCTGGTCATAAGAAGAAAACTTCTTGAATTTAAATGGAGGTGCTTGACACCATCATAAATGCCATCCTAACAAACAACAATGAAGAAAGGTGCTGAGATGAAGATCCTTTTCGAATGGAATGCATTAATTCATATTGTATTATCAGTTTATGGGATATGTGGAAGTTTCTTCTTGCCAAACCAACCTGATTGTTTGTTTTGAGCCATCGTAAGTTTCTGTTTGAGTTTGTTTATGTGATAATATAAGAATCTTGTAACCAAGATTGTGTCTTTGCAATGGAAAACGAGGTCCTTTTAGTCCAACTAGCCTATTAAATTATTAATGATTCAAATGAAACTTTAAAAGCCAAAGTTCTGAAAACTAATGGAACCTTTAAAAAGAGCTTTCTAAATCTAATCTAGAAATTCTGTTGATCGACCTCTGAAAACCGAAGTTCGATGATACATTGTCAATTAACATTCTAATAATGCTGGGCTTGAATGTTATTGGAATTTGACTTGGCTGTAAAAAGATCAATAATATTACAGCCTCCGAATGCTATGCTACTCAATGTTGAGAAATTTGCTCTGAGGAGGTGGATATGCTGATCTGCATAAATGAATTCCTTTTCTGTCCATCCAATTATGCTTATAATGCTTCCTCGTAGCATATCCAGATCTCTCACAATTTGTTAAGTTCATTAATGCTCCTTTCAACTCTTAACATATCTAGAACACTTACACAGTTGCATTTAGTGATGTTATACGTGACCCATTGCACTCTTAGAATATACAGAACTCTTATATGAAATTAAATTTGTTAAATCACCTTTTGACCTTTGATGTCTCCCTATTTCTCATGCTTTATCTTCCTAAAGGTTTATCCAACCTCAGTGATGAATACGAACTGCGTGAATGGGCTTTGTAGGATATATGATTTCTGGATGTTGCCAATCTGCTTGTTTATGAAGCTGTTTTACTGATTTTTTTAATTTTTTTGATAATTAAAGTGCTTTAGTGATTTGAATATAAAATACAAACAAAATGGCTGTGAATGCCAAATTCATTGCTTCTCACTTAAATTGTCGTTTAGAGCGTAACATTTTGGCCATTATTCAACGTGTTTAGCAGTAACTTCTCGACTGTCGCAGCAACTGACACGGAAGTAGGCAGGTGTTGGATCGATGCTTTTGCAGTTGCATGCAGGCTCTCTTCTCCACTCTATTTAAACACGGGTTGCTGAAAGTCTCTTTGCAAGTCCATCCATCCATCTTTAGTTTCTTCACTTTTGTTATTGCTAAGCTTCCTTTTCTGCTTACAAAATCCTTGTAGTTTTCAATTCAAGAAACCATTGGATTCATAATGGCGATGAATGTTATTTTCATTTGCTGACATGGGAAATTTTCCATATTATAGCTTCCAGAGTCTTGCCTTAGTTGCGCTGTAAGTCAAGTGCACTAGTTCTGCATGCTTCTGACATGCAAATATCATTCCATCTATATTGCTCTATCATTATTATAATGCAAATCAAGATGCTTCATTATGTCCATCTGGGGTATAATGTGCTCTTTATATCTCTATTAAGTAGATTTCATGCAGAAACTTTGTTCTATTTTCATGTCTATTATTTGATTCTTCTAATCATCTCATGTTTTTTTGTGTTAGATTGCTTTGTATGGTTCGAATATCTTAATATCTAGATCATATTCCTGATTTTACCTAAGACAATAAATTTCTCTGGCAAGTTCAGGTGCCGATATTACTTCTTAGGCATCCTTGTCAAAATTCTGCTTCTTTTTATTTCTTACAACATGTAATTCAAGTGTGGTTATGCAAGGTGAAGAATCTGATAGGAAATCTTGTTGTGAAATTAACAGTATGGATGAAGATCATAGGAGGTCTAAATATTTAATTTCAATATCATTGCCATTGCCTATTGACAAAATTGGAAATAATGATAGTCATTTTAATTTCAATATCATTGCTTAAAGCAACCATTGAAGTTCGAAAAATTGTGATTGTGATTTACAGTTGTCAAAGAAAGTTAAGAAAAAATGCATCTTTTACATGTGTTCATGTATCATTTTGGCTTAAAGTTGAAGATTTTCTGTCTCTACCGTTAAAAGGAAGGCTTTGATCTACCACTGCATGCATACAAAACTTAGGAAACAAACCTTCTGTTTAAAATTGGTGGTTCCTTCTGCTTCAATGTGTTGAAACTCTACAATGATGTTCCATTTATAATGGTAGAATTATCTGTTGGAATTGAAGTGATGCATGCATTTAATGCCCAAACAAGAGGTTAGCCGAAATGGCTGAGGTTTTCATGTGGTAATAGATCTTTCAATTTTAAATCTTTTGTTGGCGCATGAGAAATCAATACATTTGCATCAACTTTAGTTCCACAAAAATGGCATGAAAGGTGATCTTCAAGACACATGGGAGCACTCATTTCTTTTTCATAATAGCATAAACTCAGACGTTATGTCAATTGGTCGTGATAAGAGGACTGATTATCTCGTGTTTTATCTAATGCAGTCAGTAGCTAGAAGCAGCTTTAAGCTGTGGACAATCTCAGCTGTTGAAAAGCATGAGGGAGCTGACAACAAACTCATCCAAGGTGACTCTTTTCTATCCGAGGGCGTAGCTTAATCTAGTAAAGTTAATGCTCAATGAACTCTAAAGAGATCTAATCAAGAAAATTTTATTTTGACAAATATAATCCGAATCTTGCACTTTGATGCCCTTACTGATCAGCACATTTTAACTTCCAACACATTCATATTGGCATGTAGCCCCCAATTTATTTGTGTTTGTTCCATTGCATTGGCACCTCATATCAACTCTTTGGTGTATTTGACGACTGATTCTAAAGAATAGTCTGTTTTACGATCTCCATATGTTACATGTCTTGTAGATGTCCAAAGAGACAAATCAAATAGATCCTTGCGTGTCTTTGTTTCTTTTTGTCTGTGCACGCGTGTGTATTATATCTTGCTACTTTCTTTCTCTTGGTCTGAATATAATAATGATTGCTGCTTGGGGATGCCTTGCCTGGCATTTTAGAGGACTTCAGAATTTGCTTAAAAGAATTTTACTAATAATTCCTGTGATCGAGTGAGTCTTGATTGAGTGATTTGCAGTTTCAGTGTGACTGATCAAACTTTCCTTTAATCTCTCAAGTGTCATTGACTAGTCGCCATTTTAGTGAGTGTGATGTTCACTTTAGTCACTCAATCCTTGTATTGACTGTATGTTTTCTGATTTTCCAAATCTAAGCTCATAAATACATTCACTTGATGCAGGATGGACTTGATGATGGCTTTGGTCCTCAGGCCATGACCAACCTGATGTCTACTAAGCCAAATAAGGCATCAAAATGGAAATACCAGGGAGTGGCTGAAAACCATGACAAACAATTTGCAACTTCAGTATTAGCCCCTCAATTTTACTCACATTCCAAACATTATTACCCTCTTTTACTCACATTCCTAACATTACATAACCCCTTATTTAGTTATAAAATTTAAATATAATATTTACTAAAACTGACAAGAGTAGTACTTAGTAGCAAATTTTCTAGTTAATAAAACAAAGCTAACAGAATGAAAATGCAATATGAGCAGAAGATTCAGCGTCGGTGCTGCCGAAAATTGGAAACTGACTGGAAGGGCCAGTTGAAAAAAGGTTCTCCATATCAAAATGGACACAGAGTATTGAATGATGAGTCTTTGGGGCTGTGTTAGCGATCAGAGAGAATCTTGTGTATGCATGTGTGAGTGATGTGTGTTTAAGTAGGTGTTTTGATTTCAAGTGAGCATACAATCTGGTAAGAAAGGGTTATGGGCGGTGCAAGGTGCTGCAAGTTGAATTTCACCATAAACCCTAAACCTTTCATTTAAAATAAGTAACTAGTATTTCCAGTGAGTTTCTTTCTAATAATTCAAGGCAGTAGAATCCCTGTGCATGAGAATAGACAATCATGGAGCTAGCACAGTACACAGGCTTTACGCTTTAACTTTTCCTACTACTCAACATTCTCACCAACGCTAGGTACACTGGCCTTAGTGTGTGCTGAAGAGAGAGAGAGACTGGCAAAGATGGTATATAGAGTGGGAGTGAGATGACTGTTGGCATTTGGTCATCAATGCATTGTTTTGCCATTATAGAATGGTTTTCTGTGCAAGGTTGGCCCAAGGGCTGCCACATTTAAATCAAAGCTGGCGCCAAGTTTCAAACCCTATGCCTCTCTGTCTGAGGTTCCTCACTGGTCAGTTGGGTATCCCAAAACCACCACCCTCCGGCCACTTGTCACTCTCTTCACGCTATTGCACTCTCTATTCAAACCCGTATTTGTTAACTCTAGTCTTCTCTCCCTTCTTGTCTTTCTTCATGGCCTTTAATCTCTCTCTTACTACTCAACCCACTGCATTTCTTGACGAGTTTATCTTGCCTTTTAACACCTGGGTTGTTTCAACAGGCAGCACCTCGCACCGCCCATGACCCTTTCTTACCAGATTGTATGCTCACTAGAAATCAAAACACCTACTTAAACAAACACACACACACACACACACACAGGATTCTCTCTGATCGGTAACACAGCCCCAAAGACTCATCATTCACAACTCTCTTTGTGTCCATTTTGATATGGAGAACCTTTTTTCAACTTTATTCACCAGCACAGGCAACACCACCAATACCACCAATGCTAGCAACGCAATAATGGGTTGTCCTCAGAATTCCCAGTTCTCTTCTATGTATGGACCATTGAGCTACCATTCAACAGTACCTTCAAATTCCGTAACTCAGTCAAACTGCGTTCCGCCACAGTACTATATGCCAGCGCCTTGTGAAAGTCGACAAAATCCATACACGCATTCTCTAGAGAAGCCTAGCCATCATACACCATCTGCAGATCCTTTCCGTCTTGCCATGGCTGGCCAAAATGCTTTTGAAATGCAAAGATCATGCATTTTGCAGCCTAATGCGTTCCAATTAGAGCAAGAAAGGAGAGCTCTTGATGCATACAAGACCAAGGTGGCAAGGTGTAAGAGAAAACTTGCACGCCAAAGAAGCCTTAGTAAAACTTCTATTGGGGCTAGTTCAACTCAAATAATGGATGCAAGGAGATTGGCTTTGCATGGTGCTAGTACTTGTGGCCAAAGAAGCAGGAGCAATACCAGCAAAGATCTTTACGAGTTCTTAACACCTGATAACAAGGTAGGTTCTTGTCAAATCATGAATTTTGGTCACTCATGTTTTTTGTTTTATCTGTTATCTTTTGAAGTTTGGATCTTTTTCTATGTCGTTTAAGAATTTTTCTTGTTTGAGTGCAGAGACTCAGAGCGGTGCTTAGGAAGGACTTGAAGAATAGTGATGTTGGGTCTCTTGGCAGAATTGTTCTTCCAAAGGTATGATTTCCTTGATGAATGAGGCTATTTTTACTTTTTAGTGTCCTGTGATCGTATGCAGATTTTTTGCTTGTTTCAGGTTCTGTGTTCCTTTCTTTCATCATATCCTTTCTTCTAAAAAGACAGAAAACGAGGCAAAATAGCCGACCAATACCCATGTTTGACTTGCTCTTATTGAACACTGCAACATGAATGTGATTTAGACTGCCCAATAACTAATCTCTTCCTGACTCCTCGGTTTGTGCACAAAACGAAAAATGCTAAAGATTCTTTTCCTTTTCCATTTTCCCGTGTTTCTTACAGAGATGGTAACCTCTAATATTCAAGTTTTTTCTTGCATGTCAATCCAGAGAGAAGTAGAGGAAAATCTTCCTGTCCTAAATGATAAAGAAGGAATCCTACTTTTTCTCAGAGATGTATACTCTAACCAAGAGTGGGCCTTAAAGTTCAAGTGAGCCTTTGGATGCTACGTTTTTCTTCTTCTTTTTCCTTTAAACTACTACTCCGAGATGTTCTGTTGCCTATTAAAGACAGGTTTTTTCTCTGTTGGTGACTTATATAGGTTTTGGTCTAACAACAAAAGTAGGATGTATGTTCTTGAAAATACAGGTAAACTCACAGCTAAATCTCTTTATTTTGGATCTATTTCATTCTAAATCTCTAATACACGTATCTCTTTTACATTCCACAGGAGAATTCGTAAAGCAAAATGGGCTGGAGACTGGAGATTTCCTTACTCTTTACGAGGATGAGAGCAAGAATCTCGTGAGTTTATCTTCCTTGTTACTTACTGCAATGATTTTGGTAATTTAGATTATGACCAAAAATTACTTAAAAGTGGGATTTGAATTTTGTAAAAGGCACGAGTTTGTTTTGCTATGTGACAATGCTTCCCTTGACCTTTTCTATGATGCTGACACATCCTTTGGAAGGATATGAAGGGATGAAGACAGGCAAATTGCGCTAAAAACGACAATTTTAGCAGATGATGCGTTGGTAATTAAACTGCCTTACCATATACAACTTGGAAACTCACTTGGGTGGCACGAGTGCTATCTCTGTGGGGCTGAGGAGAGGGTCCTACCAGTACGGTGATGCCTAATTGGCTGAACACATAGGGCATGACATTGAGTTACTAAGATTGCATTTTTACCAACAACTGAAAGAAAAACACACAATTAGTGCATCATATAATTAAAGATAAAATTATCTGAAACACAAGTTTTGAGTGCAAAAATTTCAGTCGAATTTAGATTGAGCTTACCTGTCGAGGACTGGTCCATTTGGCCGTCCATAGCCTACTACATGTACTAGTAGAACCTAACAGCCTGTGCATGCATGTGAGCCATGGATAACCTGGATGGGCAGTCAAGACGCATCTGCCCCAAGTCCTCTCTAGGTTGAGTTTGATAAAGTGAAGTGTATGTCTTTGCCTGATTAGTTTTCAAACAAATGTTATTGCAAAATCATGAATAACTTGTTGATGTCTTTTTCATGCGAGGAAGCAGTATTTCTCTATCACAAAAGTGGGAAAACCAGCATCGGTGCCATCTCAAACACCACAGCCTATTAACCACAACTCTAACTGCCTATACACCCCGCATATGTGCCAAGCTAGGGATGAAGAAAAATCATCTTTAGCACTACTTATAGAACAACTTGACCAAAAGGAGCAAGAAGAAGCTAACAGCCTCGTGGCTGTGCCTCCGGACTCTGCTTACACAAAAAACGAACTAACCAACAATCCTTTCAACAACTCAAGTACCTATTCCCAACCAGCATCTTCAGCTATGCAACCTTCTTCACCAAATGGTAAAATGAAGGCGGTAGATGATTCTCATGTCGATGACTGCTATACTGGTCTCGGTGTGCTCCCTGATGTCTACCGATTTAATTTTTCGCTATGATCATGAATTGGATAGCATTAACAATAAATATCAAGATTCATAACATGAAAGAAGATGGGGTGACAACATTGTCAAAGCATGGTTGATGCAACTAAAAGGTTGAGTAATCAGTTGTTGATTGTAATACGACCGCTAGCAATATATTTTCCCTGATGTTTAGGAGGACATAGAGAAGAGACATTCTTTTTTAACAAGGGTATTGGATATTAGAAGTTCCTATCTTGTTTTATTTTTTCTTTTTTAACATGGAAAAGGAAGAACAAGAAAATTTAAAGAGAAGACATTTGTAATTGGGGAGGTGGTTTGTAATTGCATTTCTGATGTAAATAATCCTTTTCAATGGAATTATTTCCCATATCAATAAACAATCATTTGCTAGCAAAGGTGAGTGTCTTTGTTAACACAAGTATTTTCTTTTATTGCACTTTAGGTCATGACCTAGCGAGGGGAAGGGACTTGTTTCTTTCCTCTACACCAGGATTCGATCCTCTTTGTGCATGCATGTCACCCCCACGGTGTCTTACCTGCCCACTGAGCTTGCAGGGTGTTCAGTGAGCCCGGAGATTAGTCGTGGTGGCCTGGATACCCCGAGTTATAAAAAAAAAAGTATTTCCTTTTATTTTCTTAACAACTTGTTGACATAACTTGCATGCAGCATTGTTTAATGAAGTTTTTTTTTTCTCTTTTCTTAAATAATCGAACTCGATGGACTTCATTCCTAATCTTGTTGAAAATATGACTTCGCGTGGATGTACGGGGTTGAGTGTTAGCAGGGTCAGTTTCTTTTTTCCAAAAAATAGGGTGTTATTTTTTTAGATAGTAACAAAATTATAAGGTTATAAAAATTTTCTTTTTGAATTTTTAATTGGGCCCTTTTAAATTTTTTTGGCTATATTATTCTCAAAATATTTTTTGTCTTAAAAATATTAATAATAAGTGATTCTTTTTAATTTTATGAATAAATCAATTATCTTTAAAATATTTATAAAAACCCTTCAAAATAGAGGTCAATTGGTTAAAGATACAAATTAGAGATATTAATAGGATACTTTTAGAAATTAACATTGTATAACAAACAAACAGGTAAAAAAAATATCATTATGTTGAGTGCTAATTTCTTTGTTATTTTTATTTTATTTTTTTTTTTCCTTTTAAAAAAATACCTAATAAAATTGGAGAAAAATTTTACACAAAACATAGGGCTGAGTAGTAACAAGTCTCTCGTGGAACGAGATACACTTTAATATTTCATCAAGACTTATTATGATGAAGTTTAGATGTGGGTGGCTAGTAGGGAAACGTAGCCTATTGCTACCTTTTCAGCTGGTAGGATGGTGATTTGTCTATAGATGGTAAAACAAGAAAACAATAAAAAAATAAAAAAAAGCACACCGTATAAAAAAATATTTTAAAAATTATACAAAAAATAATCTTAAGAGAGTCAATCTGCCTTCATGATAGCCTTAGGATAGGCTGCCATCAACCTTAGGTCATGACACTATTGAATACTTGCAGTGTAAAATTTTATCCATGTCCATGCTTGCACGAAAATATTGCCTTTATAGGTATGTCTTTAAATATTTATCATTTTTTGAATTTGTGAGAGATTTTTATCAACATTTTATAAAGAAAAATCCATGATCTTTTGGAGACAATTTGTCGCAGTACTTGGAGACAAATGGTCATGGAGATCTGAAGATATAATGGAGATTCAATGGAGATCTTGCCAAGGTAATTTTATGGAGATATCTTATGTTTGGAGACATGAATATGTATTATTTTTTTAAAATAATTCAAAAGAAGATAAATATACAATTTCTAAGATTTATTTTATCTGAGGTAGTGTATCATGAAATTTTTTTCTTGTTTGATCATATTGTATCTCATCCAGTATAAATTCTTGAAGGTATCCTTTTGAGATCAATTTCCTATTTTTTTCATAAGTGTATGACGCTCTTTTGTGTTATGTTCATGATTATGGTGAAAAAAACATAACTTGTTGGGAATTTCTTGTGTTTGAACCACTTTTTATTTGAGGTTGATATTGCGGGGAGTTTTTTTTTTAATGGCAGCCAACACCCCAGCACATGTTGTTGTGAGAGATGTGGTAATGAGATTGGAGAATGTTAGGTAGTCATGAATATGTTTCTGGGTGTTTTTTTTAGATGCTAGTGTTAGATATTAATGGTGTAATGGAGATTCTACTTGTACGTGAAAACTTGAGTGGTCTTGTCTAGTTACATTATCTTTTTTTTTTATTTTGTTAGCCTTGTAAGTTATTTGTAATACTTGTAACATACCTCTTGTATCTTGTAATTTCTTGTATCTATATAACTTAACCTTTTCCAAAAAAAAAAAAAAAAACAGAAGAAGAAAGGAGTGTTATATCCCTTTTAAAGAATTGTTCCACGAGAGTGGCTGGTAGAGCAGTGTAGCTTACTCTTTCGACTGGGTGGCGTAGCCCGGCTACCCTTTCGACCATCAGGGTGGTGTTTTATGTCTGGATGGTGAAATAGGAGAGTGATAAAAAATGACGCACCGTGTAAAAAGAATGTTTTAAAAATCATACGAAAAATAATCATGAAAGAGCTAGCCTGCCAAAGCAGCCTCGACGTGGGCTGTCCAAAGCAGCCACAAGGGTGGGCTGTCATCAGCCTTATGCCATGGCACTATTCATGGACAAACTGGACTTATACTATTCACTGAAACAGTAAATTAATGAGCTTAAAATAAATAATTCATGGATGAGCTGAAAATTTATACAAAAATGATTTCGGGAGTCAGCTTCACACAGGCAGCCTCAATCTGGACTGCCCGAGGTGGTATCGGTGCAGGCTGGCCAAGGCAGCTCTGGTGTGGGCTGCTGCCAGGCAGCAGCCTATGCCCATTTTGGAGGTGCTGCCAAGGTTGCATTTTTTCTTTCCGGTATCATCAATTCCAGATGTTGGTTTGGAGCTCAAGAAAATTTACTCTCTCCTTTTAACTTTCTAAATTTCAATTTTAAAGTCTAATATTTAAAAATATTTATTATTTTGAATACATCAGGTGTGTTTTTAAAATTGGTTTTTTTTCAAAAGAAAAAACCTATAGAATAAAGTAAAACAAAATAAAAGGAAATAGAACTAATTTACTTCATTGAAACTACAGGTATAAATTAGGGACTGAGTTATATTTTGTCCTCAAAATAATTCTCTTGTTTTTGCCCTTTATCCCCTCCTTTTGGGATAAGCCCTGATTTCTCACTTGATCCTCCACGTACACGCATCAATGGCCATCACCACTGTAACTCTCTCCTCCCTCTCCCTCCACTCCACCACCACACCCCGCCTTTCCTTCATCAAGCCCACCTCCAAACTCCACCCTTTATCCCTATCCATCTCACCCAAATCCTCGTTTCTCTCCCCCCTTTCTTATCACCCCAAAATCATAACGATAATTACGAAAGCCAATTCGAGTGACATTGACACTTCCTTCTTTGACAATCTTAATCCAGAAGAAGAATTTGTTTATGACCCACCAACTCCACCCGAAGACTACATTCCTCCACCATCCTTTGATGAAGGTCCAATCGAAACTGAAGAAGAAATTGCTGCAGCTTACGAGGAACTTTATGGTCCTGCATATAGTGGAGTTAGTGTTTTAGGCAAGGATATTTATGTAATGGATTCTAAGGTTAAAAAAACTAGTGGGTGGGGCTCAAGAGTAAAGAAGGAGAAAATTAAAGATGGGTTTGACGAGAGAGTTGTTCAAGTTCGGAGAGTAACTAAGGTTGTTAAAGGAGGGAAACAGTTGCATTTTAGAGCTGTTGTTATTGTTGGAGATAAACAAGGTCGAGTTGGGGTTGGAGTTGGAAAAGCTAAGGAAGTTATTGTTGCTGTCCAGAAATCAGCTCTTAATGCTAGAAGAAATATCATTACTGTGCCTATGACAAAGTACTTGACTTTTCCTCATAGGTAAGTCTCTTTTCTTGAAAGTTTTAATTTTTTTTGTCGAAATTGGTATTTTTATGTGGTTCTATTGATTAGTGTGAATGTCGATTTTGTAATCTGGGCTAATATGGTGATGGTTGCATTTGGTTCTGTTCGCATTTTTGTTTAAGTGTGATGGCTATGCTTCACGGTAAATTTTTCTTGAATATTTGGTTTTAAGTGAGTTTTGGATATGTAGGTGCTAAGGATTTTAGGGTCTGATTGATTGCGAAATCTAAATTTTTGTATAGGAAAGTTGTTTGGTTTCGTTGAGAATATGAAGCTATTTTAGGGTGTTTTGGAGATGGTTAGTTTGCAAAATTTGAGATAGAAGCTATTCAGTTAAGTCTTCTTGTTATTCTTAAATAAAACTGCAGTTTATGGGAGTATTCTGAACAGAATCTTGCTGTAGAACCCTGTTGCCTAGGAGGTGAAACGTGAATCTAATTTCTGGAGTCGATTGGCTCTATAGTTTCAAGTTATACGCCTATGAAATAGGATGTATTTGCCTAGGAGGTGAAAAAGAATGTGGTATATCATCTCAAGTCAATTGGCTCATATATTTCAAGTTATAACTCTGAAGATAGGTTGGATATGCATCTGCATTGCTTTCTATTTTCTCTTCTACAATGAACTTTTGTTTTTGTGGGCATGTGTGTTGAGAGCTGCAACTGTCACTTTGAACTTTACAAGATACATGATTTACACCAGTAGAAGAAGTTGCTGACATTTATGCACTTGGTTATAGGGTATGATTGCTAAGAAAATAAATTTTCATTTACTATGAGACTGGAGCATGTCCAGAGCCTTTTTGGTGCCTATTTGAGAATGATAAAGATATTGGAACATGATGGATGCATAATTCACAAGAATACTCCTGTTTTACCCTGCTCACTGGAGCATGTCTTGCATTTTACTCATTTGGGTTTTGATTTAATGGATCAAACAATTTCAAATATTAGCTTATTCAGTAACAAAGCATTTTTAACAACTGAATGGCAGATCTGAGGGAGATTTTGGGGCAGCGAAGGTGATGCTCAGACCTGCTTCACCTGGTACTGGAGTGATTGCTGGAGGTGCTGTGAGAATTGTTCTTGAAATGGCAGGTGTTGAGAATGCATTGGGAAAACAACTTCGAAGTAAGAACGCCCTCAATAATGCCAGAGCCACAGTTGTTGCAGTGCAAAAAATGAGGCAGTTCAGTGAAGTTGCTCGTGAACGTGGGATCCCAATGGAAGAACTGTGGAAATGATGTGTTCTGAATGAGCTTTGAAGATTTTTTTCCCCTGAACAAACTTTATTTTTGTTCCTCCTATGTACATTATGTACAAGGTATTTGTAGTTATAGCAGAAACAAGAACAAGATTAAGTCATTTGTCTTTCATGTTTCATGCCAAAGTGTGTTTTTTAATTGTCCTGAATGATATTTTGTTCGTCTTTCCTTGACTATCTGGCAGATCGTAATTGGAAACTCTACAACTGGTTAATAGCTGTTTTAGCATTCTACCTCTATGGCTTCTCCAGGTTTTGCAACGATCAGATTCTCATTGATATAAAAATCCTGTCATGCAAGAAATACTTGTGGATAAAACGTTGGGCATTGAAACTGTGGAGGAGGGGCTACAACAAATACGTATGCCTTCTAAAATGATTGATGGTGAGTTTAGATTAGGACTGCCATGATTATGTATTTCTGCTTTTGCGGTGCTGTTCCAAGAATCAAGGAAACGGTCCTTCATACGTTATAAAATGACAATTCTTCAGCAACTGTATTACCGTTCAAGGAAAACGACATAAAACTGCACCCAATATCACAGCTGGGAATTCCGATCAGTTTGATACCCTCAAAAATGTAAGACTATCAATCATCAAACTTATTACAGGTAAGGTTCGGTTGGACTACCAGCAGAAGACTGATAGTATAGTAGATTGAAAGCTCAAATTCTTCCTTGGTAAAGATAATGCAGGGGTATCTGCAATATACCAAAAGCAAAATTTACTGAAATTTTTTCCATGACACCTACGTTTGAATACTTGACGAAATATTTGGGCCGAAGAAGAAGAAGAAGAAGAGGAGGAGGTATTATGTTCAGCCAGGGTACTTGCTCTTGACAATTGGACTCTGCTATCAATGCATGCATGCCTCTGTATAAAACCGTTGAAGGCACTGTGAATCTATCTATTTAGAAGATGAACCTAATTTAGAAACCTCCACAGGTGGATAGTTGGGCACGCAGAGACATGCTGGCATTCATGACGATAATGTCTTATTTCCATAGCTTAACACAATGGTCATGACTAGCTGATGCAATCATTTCATTCTCCACTGAATCTGCAAGCGCCGCAATTAATCCACCATGTGCTGGGATTGACCATGTTTTGCCTCCATCAGTTGGACTCCAAAATTCTAGGACCTGTTAACAAACTCAAGCCATTAGATCTCATCAGAGGACCTGCAACATAAAAGATCACAACAAAAAACCGAGACGCGAGAGATTCAATTATTGTTAAATACAGCATCTACTGTGTAGAACTGTGCGAGGTTGTACTAAATAAGAGGCTCAGGTCCGTTATTGGATGTGCCTGATCTAAAACATCATACATGGTTAAAGATCGCCTTGCAGGGTGATGATAATGTAGGACCCAGAAATAGTCGAGAAAAATATTTTCATTGCCAAGTGAACATTCCAAAGAGAAACTTAATGCTGTGCATGTAAAAATAAACCTAAAAAAGAATAACCTCAATTTTAGTATTTTGAAGACAATTTTTTGTATAGAAAACTATAATACGGAAAGAACACCCTCAATGAAGTGCAAATTCAGATCCAAGTAAAAATGATTCCTTTATGTGGTTTATTTCATAGCTGTTGAGTCAAGAAATCTATATTTAAATCATTTATATATTTCGCATTGAATATATGGAAGATAGGCAGCAACAGCAAGCCTATCCCTCTGAAGTGCAAAATGCAACCTCTCGGACAAAGAAGGGATAGGGTCTAACTGCCACCTCACTCCAGATTACTAGCAGTATTCTTGGAAAAGTTGCTTACCTGGTATCCACCAATGATCAGAAGCATTGAATATCCAGGATGAAATGCACATGATTGGAACTTGTTGCCATTTGAATGCAATTTTCCTAAGCAATTTCCACCAACCAGTGACCACACTCGCGCACTGTCCTCACTGACAGATGCAATATACTTTCCACTTGTATCCCAGCAAATAGAAAGGACTTCTTTGGAATGTCCCTTTCCAGACAAAAAAATAAAATCAGGAATTGGTTCTCAGACGTGGTGCAGATATGATTAGCATCCTACTTAAGTACTTGAACGTTTAAATATTACCTTCAAGTTCCACACGAGGTTGCCAACCTCAACATCAATTACATTGATACTGTTTCCTGTGGATGTAGCCATTAATTTGCCAATAGTTGGCTGGAATCTGACCTGTCTTGTAGCTCCCTGCGGTAATAGGGAAGAGAGGAAGGTTAGGCTTGACAAAATTTCAGCAGAACCTTGACAACCAAACATATTCTTTGCATCAAAAGATTACACTTTACAACATAGTTGTTTTGAATCAAGGAATTTTGCAGGATATATTATCATGAAACCTGCTTGCTGACTAAATGAGCTGTGACAGTGCAATTCATTTATAGTGTATGCACTGGTGTTCTCTTTCAGTAATGGAACTTCATACTGACAACCTGATTATATATGCAAATCTAGTGGCATGCTATATAATCACATAAAACCTGACATCTAATACTGCACTGAACGTCACACAATTCTTTATGTTGAGTACAAGGCCAAAAACACATCTGCCAATAGGATACTTAGTTACAGCATCCAGTACACAACGATACTACAAAAGTTATTTATGCAAACAGTTAGTAGTCATTAAAAAAATTCATATTTTACTCTGAGCACTTGAATGAAAATAAATATTAAACCCAAAAACAAGTCATCTCAAATACTAGTATATTGTACTGCTAGATGGATACTACTAAATGCTATTGAGTGTCAGGATCAAGATCAGACCTTAGAGACACGCATGCATGTACGCTTGTTGACATTCCATAAACGGATCTCATCATTACCATCACATGAGCAAAGAAGATCTACCTTTCTAGGGTGAAAGTCTAATGACATCACTTGTTCAGCGTGACCAAGTAGCTTGAACAGTGATATGCTTGGCTGCATTGCACATGAAAGAGGATATCAGTATTCATGAAACAACATGTTATTCAAGTTACAAAAGCTTTATTAGTCACAAATTAATACCAAGAGTGAATCAAACTGTAAGTATTTAAGCAAGATACTCATGAGTCTGAAACAGTTAAGAAGATTGGTCATGGTGGGTTTAGAAACAGAGCAACCAGACACCTTGTCCAGTTCCAAGTAAGAGTACCAACTTTACTCATGAGAAGTAAAAGAAATATAGCTAGATAGTACTGAATGATTTTGTTGAATGGAGTGAAGCAAAATTTTTTCTAATATCTCAATCTCCATTTCCTCTTTACCTATTGATTTGGTTTTTAATAACAGAAATGCATAACAGATAAGTCAAGTTTCACTTGGGATCTTTTTCTCTAGAAATTAAGATGGAGTGAGTTTAGTAGAATTATATGAAGAGGGAAATTCCATAGTTTCAGGTCTAATCACTTCAAAACTAGCGTCAAGCCTCCTTTCCAGAAAAAAGACCTGTTGTGAAATCTTATTTCTATTTTCTACTTTTTCTTCTGTATAGATTGCCAATCTCTTGGACAACAAACATGATAAAGCAAGATCACATATCAATTAGTGAACACAATAAATATGTTCTCTGTAGGAACATCAACTTAGATACAGTAGAGTATATAAATGTGGCTTAAATCTTTTAAATTTTAACATGAAGAAATTCAATCAATTTGCGAATTTTCCAACAATGGTACGAGTATGCTGGACAAGAATAGCAATGGTGAGTGTTTTATATTGAATTTCAGGGTGTTGGCATCAATAAACCAAAAGGAAGATAAAATGTCTGCTAGGACAGGAAAAAAGGAACGAGGAAAATAAACAAGAAAAGTGGGATTAGAAGTGACAGTATATCTTGTTGCTCATAAAATTTGAGAAGGTACTGATTTTCTAAGGAGAAACCAAAAGGTATTAATTTAAGTTAGCAAGTAGACGAACAGTATCCAAGGAAAGTGGCGGTAAGTATTCCATACTTTGGCTGCATCCCATATTCGCACAGTTTTATCAAATGAAGCAGTGGCTAATATGCTTGAACTTGGTCTAAACCGAACATCTGTAACTAGATGAGAATGTTCTTCGGAAGAATTACTGGCTTGAAAGTCTTCCATATTCCAAATGGAAACCTGCCAATAGAAAATGGGAAAACTCAAAATTTATTGAAAGTTGAAACGATGTCGATGTAAGAGAAATCTAAACACTAACTTCAAAGATTGATAACTTCCAACTACCTTCTTCTCGTGTCCAGAACTAGCTAGCATCTTCCCATCAGATGAAAAATGGCAGCACAACACCTTGCTTTTGCTTGAGCTGAGGCAACCAATCTCTTCAAAAGTGAAGCCTACAATTTGAAGCCAAATGTATTGGAACATAGTCATTTACTTACCAAGTAATCATTACTGAAACAGTCGCAGCTTCCATATATTGGACATTTCTACAAGACTACAACTGCCAGCTCAACTTTCAATAGAATGAGAATGTCTGTGTAACCACTTTATGTACTAGTAAATGTAAGGAAATGACAAATTCCATGGTTAGCTCCACTTTTCACATCCAGAGATTATGTGCAAGTTCATGAACTTCGAATTTAAATTTCAAAAAAGCTAGAGGTTCTTATGAAATTCAGACCAACACTTGGAGGCACAAATTAAATAATGATAAAATCAAGCTCCAAAGCGATGTTTTTCCTATTCAACCTTGTTTATTTTGAGTAAATTATTGTTTAGTCCCTTTAGCACAACAATTAGTTAGTCCCTTCGGTTTAAAAAATCCAATATCACAATAAGTTCTTAATTTCATTTATAACTTAGCACCTCCGTCCATTAATAAAGTGCAGAGCTGTCACCAATTCAGTTATTTTTCTTCTTAAAAAACCCTTTTGACTATATATTAATTAAAGAAACCTAGGAGTAGTTTGGTCATTTTCTAAAAAATACTAATGAAGTTTTTAAAGAATTAATGGTCATAGACAGTCAAGGGAATAAGTTATGGTTTCTAAACCAGAAGGACTAAGTTATTATATTTCTGAAAACACAGGGTCTAATTTATCACTTACTATATTTATTTTAAATTCAACTTTCTTCATATTACTTTCTTCAGGGAACTTAATACATGAATGAAGCTACAAAACATTTGAGCTTTAACAATATTTTCATTAGATAATTGCATTATGAAATTAATGGGAAGGAACAACGAATCTTTGTTGCTGAAGAGTTTAATTTAGCCAATGCATAAAGGTAAAATCAACAACAAATAGCTCACAGTTATGGCTACATGTATAGGATTTTACTCTCCATACATTATCTACGTTTTCTACGAAAAGATTAACTTGGGGCAGAAGTACAATCTGATGGACATCACTTACGAGGTTCATCTGCCAAGAGATATACCTTTATGATCATTTTCACTGCAAGCTGTAGAACGTCGCTTTAAAGTACTTAAAGGAGTTCCTATACCATCACCATGGTCATCATCAGTGGATAAAAAGGATTCAATTACATTTTCATTCGCAGGTTTATCTTCCTCAGCATTGGCAAAATCCTGTGAATACCCATTCCATAAAGAAAGTTATAATCGGAACAAAGATTTCATGCTGGCACAAATAAACATGATATTATCTCTCTATCAAACCCTGAAATCATTTCCATGATAGAAGAGATCCAATGGAAAAGGTCACTGCATCTGTTTCTAAGGTGTATGACGTACCGAAGTTTGGTCTTCAGCTCTTGAATATGATAATCTCTCTCTCTTTCTGTCATTCTGATACAAAGCTGGAAATGTTAGAAGTTTAACATAAAGGAAAAAAAAAAAAGGTATTGATAAAAAGAACCGTGCCTTCACTAAAAGTTAACGTAGAATTAATATCTAGTTGCCTAAGAATATGAATGGCTTAATGGGAATTATTACCTCCGTCAACTGCTGCTCTAAACACTGAGCAAGTTGGTTTTGCTTCTCCTGAGTTTGTTTCATTTGGATCCTCATCTAGCTCAATCGCAGATAAATATCAGAATGGGAGAAAAGTATGAAACTTCGATAAATATCCTCCCAGTCCAAATCTTTTATCCATGAACATTTACTCAGGGCCAATCAAAAGGTCCTAGTTAATGTTTGTGGTCATCTACAAAATCACCTCTTCTAATAAAAATTCGAGACCAAGTTTCAGTAACATGAACTGTAATTGGGCATTTTGTTCCATCAAAACCTAAACCAGTTTACTCCATGACCTTTTTTCCTCGCACACAACACTGTTACATATTTATACAGAGCTTCTGCTATCCATTTCGAACAAAAGGAAGTTTATTCATAACAATTTCTTCCTGTATAAAAAAAGGTCACATTTGGTCTAAAAAATAAAGAAATTCACGTAGTAGAGAGGATGCTTCTAAGCTGTTATTGTGAAAGTTTCAGCGTATCTTATCTGTCTTCAATTTTTTTAATCATGAACACTAGGTAAGGAGACATATAATTAGTCTCAGTTGATTTTTTGTGCCCTTTATGTTGCCCATCTATGTCAACAAGACAATTTTGAGTCATCTTGTCAATCAAATTGAACTCACTAGCTTTACCATAACTAGTAGTTCTATCCTACTCCGTACAATTTGTCCATGATGACTTTGTAAGGTGCTGTGAATAATTCATTGTCATCTCATTATGAGTATTTATTCATTCATACATACGAATGGTTTCTACCCCTAGTTATATAAATTATACACTGCAACATTTTATATATAACAATATACATCTGGAAGCTTTTGTTGTAACATAGAAGCTTGTGTTGTAGTCTTGTAGACCAACATTAGATGGAATGCGAAATCTTAACATGAAAGATCCAAAGTAGTTCACATATAAAGATAAATAACACAAAAAAGTTGCACTATAGGCATGATGCCTTTACTATTTAAAGGAACAAACCAGATGAACCCTATTATTTTCACTAACCTGTGCATCTTCAATATTCAAATCACTCTTTGGAAGGATCAGACTTTGACCTTGAAAATTGGTAGGGCTACTAGGAGAAGAAAATTTCAGGTTTTTAGATGTATGAGACAAAGCTTGAACCAGTAGACTTGATTGATGTTGCTGCGTCAATAAAGGAAACGTCTGCAGATGATTAGGTGAAAGCCATCCGTCACCCATCCCTGCAAATGTAAAAGTTAGGAATTACATGTCAAGTAGAAAATTACCATGCCAGTGAATATTATGGTTGTCATTTTTAAGCTCGTAGAACTATCTCTTCTAGCCATGTCCTTACATACGAAACCAAAACTCAAAATGTGCAACTCTGGTGATTTAATTGAACTCTATTCCTGTATCATTTGTAACTAATTGAACCATGAGATCATTAGATATGTCAAGATAATCAAACAAGCAATATTTGTACAGTAGAAACTATGAGGTATTTTTCCTCCTTTATGGTTGAAAATGAAATGCTTCATTGTCAAAGAAATTATACAAACAGAAGGTAACTGTAATAACTCATCCATTCTTAGCTATATCAAAACTAAAACATGAGGTGACCTCCTGGATTTTCCAGAGAACAAAATATCTGCACAAGGTAATCTAGTTATTGGGAATCTACCTGTTTGTGCACCGTACGGGTTAATTCTTAAAGGACTAGCTCCGCCAATACTGATGCCATCTCTATTGTCCTGCCCATGAGAGAAGTGTCTATATTTCATTTACACTTTTATCCATATATATTCATATTAGGAACTTACAAGTTAGACCATACCCTCAGAAATTGTTGAGCTTGCAGCGGCAAATAGCTGAAATACATGAAAGAAAGTTAAAAAAGAAAAAGAAGTGCAATTCACCCTCTACTATAATACAATTTCAAATTATAGTGATCTATCATGCATTTCTCTTAAGGGTTTACGAAATTAGAAACAGAGTGACAACATAAATCTGATAGCATGATTCACAACACTCCATTCCACAGTCAAGCAATTTCATTATAAACTGTTCCCTTACACCCAAAAGTCGAGCTGTTCTTAGGCACAAGAAGTGGAACCATGGAAGGAAGCCGAAACCAATTAAGTGAAGCATAGTATTAACGTGAAAAAATACCTTGAGATCGCTGAAGCCGAATTTGACAGATTCAATTTATTAACATCAAATGCCTGTAATTGTGGATCATAATTTCTAACAGGATGAAACTGTTCCTCAAACATTCTTGTAGCAATCAAAGAGGCACCTGGTTGCCGCAACATCATATCAAAGTCACTACCAGAAGGGAATTGTCCATGCCTCAGCTGATTTATAGCTAACTGTGGCGCAATTTGATACGCATTTCTTTTCTCATTCTGTGACATTTGTTCATCCTGAAAAGAAAACAAAACGAATGTCTTAAACCATCTTGTTGTAAAAAAAAACTGCAGATGAATATTGTAATAGAAAAGAAACTAGAAAGAATATAAAATTATCGTAATGTCTCTACATTTACCGGAACGAAGAGCTTTCATTTTTATTATATTAAAATAAAATTATATGATATCTATTTATAATAGACTCTAAACCATCCTAAAAATCCTAACCGTTCAAGAAATATTAATACTCCTTTATTGTACCGCAAGGATGTTGCTCCCGCACACCACCCCCAACCTATTAATCGTTCCCAGCAACAAAACAAAAAATAAATTCCAAAGAAACAAATATCATCATTCCGCTCCACTCCACTCTGGCATCTGCGTATTACCCACAAACTACAACACATCTTAAAATGAAAAAGGCAGGGTCTGAAAAAGTTATCATTCAACAAACCATTACATTAACAGGGGCTTTTCCTTTGACATTCTGACCCTTTCTACTTTGCCTATAGACATATACATCATAGAACATTGTCCACCAATCATACAGAAACCCTTGGGCTGAATCGTTGATTTCTGAAAACAAGAAACAAAACATTAATTCATCTTAATTACTAAGTAAAAATTAAAGCAATCGATTCCAATATCCTACAAGCTGGGCACAATCAATAAATAAACACATCCCTTTTCTTTAACCTTTTTAAAGAAACAAAAAACAACAATAAAAGTTGAAAAAATATAATCAAAATCAAAAGTGCATATCAATTACTAGCACTTAACGTGTTATAACAAGACATTCATCAACAAACAAGCAGATTAAAATATCCCAACAAGCAAAAAAGTTAAGAACGCCCAAAAAGAAAAAAAGAAGGAAGAAAGACAGTAAAAGAAGAGTGAGTAAGCGAGAAAGAACAGGACACACATACCAACAGGTTTTGCAGCAACATTGGCTTGTTCCCTGAAAATTGCAGCAGTTTTATGCAACTTCCTTTTGATGAAGTAATCATACAAGTACTGGTCAAGCCTATAACAACCCAAAACATCAAATAAAGAGTACACTACACTCTAAAAAAGAAGAAAATAAGTAGCGTAAATTAGTACTAACATCTGTTGATCATCCCAGCCTTCAAAAGGAGAAGCCATGTTGATTGATCAGCTTCCACAATCAGCAGTGACCACCTTCACTTCAACAACACAACCAAAAAAAATCAAAACAACAACACACACACATATATAAAAATAATGGGTTTTTTTTTCTTTCTTTCTCATGTATGACCTTATAGCTAGGAATGATAAAAAGAAGAAGACGCATCTGGGGATTAAAACCAACATGGATTTTACGACAGGAAAAGCATGTAGATAGAAAATGGTGATACCTGAGGTAAAGGTAGGTAGGTAGGTAGGTAGCTAGCTAGCTAGCAAAGCAGGGGAGGACTGACAGTGCCATGCAAAGCAGAATCAAAATAAAACGAGACTAACAAACTGCTTTGGCTTTTTGTATCCTAAAAAATACACGCAAAAAAGGTATAAAGAAAATGAAAAAGACCCGTAACAACAATGGATGGATATATCCTCTAGAAAATGGCGCAGGAAGGAATGGCTGAGGCTGGCTGGTTACATCCTAAAACGGTGGCTAAGATTTATACAAGCCTATTATTGTACGGAAACATGGGGTATTGTGTTGGATTATTTTGTCACTAATCCAATTGAATCTTGCCATGTCATCAATTTTGAGAGGACATTTTTTGGGATTTGGCCGGTTTTTGTTTCTTTTTTACTTTCTGCATCATAAAAATGAAGATTTTTTTTTTAGAATTAGCATATTTTTAAAATAAATTTGACAAACTCACAATGAATTAGATTTAAAAAAATTGCACAAGCATTTTCTATATATGGTTTTTTTTTAATATAGCAGGTGAGAACTGTGATTTTTTTCAGGTTATGTTATTTCCAAAATAAAAAATTTTGATGCTATTTTCTCAACAAAAAAATTGTTAATTTAGAAAAATACCCAAAAATGAAACTATACTTGTTGAATAAGTAAACTTGTCTTGAATATTAAAAATATTTGGTATTTAAATAGGGTATAGTTAGTTAACTAGTACTTTCGAGTGCGCTACTGTATCTTTTTTAAAAATAGATTTTAATTATTAACTTAAAAAACCAATTAAATTCATTATACAAGTCATCAGATTTAATAAATTTTTTATCCCAGAATTTTTTTATTTAATATATTTATATGACAATGAAGCACATAAAGGTCTTTTTGTATGAAATATGTTTCAAAAAAAGGGGAAAAAAACATGATAAGCATGTATGACTACGATAACAAAAATGAATCATTGATAACAAATGGTGAAATTATATTTTTTTAGTTTAAAGGTAAATAAAATAAATAAATCATCAATAACAAAGGGTAAAATTGTATTTTTTTAATAAGGGACAAAAAATACATTAAACAAAAAAAAGAAAAATAATAATAATTTTGATGTTATAGCTTAGCCTGTCAAACCTTCAATCCATGTTATGGACTCAATCAGGTTTAATAATTTATTTTTTATAAATCTATATTTAACTTAAATATAAAATTAAAACAAAAACAAAAGGAGCAAAAAAAAAGCCCAAACACGCTGACCTATGGCCCACCAACCTTTGAAAAGAAGAGTCTAGGCCCGCGTGCATCGGCCTTTTTTACTCATTTAAAAGGGTAGATAACTTATTATCCACCATTATTTTTTCTTTAAAAATAAGTCGAAGACATGTCACCCCATATGACAAATGACATGTCATCAACTAGCTCAGATTACGATCACTACTGTGGTGACCAAAAAATTAAGGTTTGGGGTTTTTTTTTACCAAAAAAACTTATTTTCAACCTCTTTTATCTTAAGAATAACCTACAAACACTCTTAGAACATCTACAAACCAACTTATCAACCTAATAAACCTAAAAAAATGGTTCAAATCAATAAATGTAATCGAATAAAATTTCTCAGCCTCGACTTAGATATGTTTTTTAGGTAATATTAAAACTCAAAACAACTACTATAAGACTTTCATCACCAAATAGAACTTGTTAACACCAATCTCAACTATTTTAATGGTCAGAATAGGTGTCAACGATGACTCTCTTTTTCTATATTAGAATTCAACAACTCTTTTTCTCTCTCCTCAAACAAATTAGGGATTGAAAAATGAAAAAAATAAAGTTCTACCTTAAAATTGAGTTTCTAACAACTAAAATGATTGTTACATATCATTTAAAAAAGAAAAAGGGACTAAAATGAACTTTTTGCATGAAATTCAAAGTTGCCACCTATTTTCCTTGTTTTTTTTTTACTTTGATCCATGGTCTTTCAATTCAACCATTTCTTCAAAAAAAAAAAACAAACAATTGAACACTAATTTGGGCTCAAAAGGGTTCAATTATGCAAAAACAAAGTTCGAGAACTTGATTAAATTTTTTTAAAAAACCTGACTATTCTAATCCAAGGTGTTTTGTGAAAGAGTGCAAAATATACATTGAATAAGAAAAACACATCAAGACTTAGTTTTTTTACTAGCCCACACTATCTATTATAATCCAAGGTGTTTTGTGAAAGAGTGCAAAATGTACATTGAATAAGAAAAACACATTAAGACTTAGTATTTTTACTAACCCATTGGCCTATATTATGCTACTGGTTGAAGTGAAAAAAAATTCAAACAAGAAAAAATCTAGGCATTGCTAACGTTTGTTTTTCTTAAAAAAAAAAGATTTTAATCATGAATTTAAAAGCAGTTGTATATGAGATGACATTTTTATCTAACATTAAGAAGGAAACACATTAGATCAACTTAGGTTATTCTGCGTCAACATGTAAAAGTTGCGGGGATAATCTTAAAAAAAAACAGGAAGTCGATTCTCGATTTAATTCAATATTGAAGGATAAAATTGAAAAAAAAATCAATTTCTTTTTAAAAAACAAGCGAACTTTAATCAACCAACCAAACTCTTGATACAAGTCATGCAAGTCATCTGATTCAATAAATATTTTATTCCATGGATTATTTTTCATTTAATAGACTTATATGACAATAAAGCGCATGTGATTTGTTTTGTATAAAATATTTTTTTTAAAAAAAAAAACCATGACAGGCGTGTGAGACTGAGATAGCAAAAGCAAATCCTTGATAATAAAGGGTGAAACTACTTTTTTTCTTAATTTTAATTTAAATAAAAAATAGATCATCGATAACTAAGAGTGTTTTTTTTAAATTGAGTGACAAAAAAACATTAAACTAAAAGAACAATAGACTGAATATTATGGCTCAATTCATTGAACTTGCAATCCGGATCATCAAATCAACCAAGTTAATTTTTTATTTCATAAATTTGTATATAAAAAAGAGCCCAATGTGTTTGACATTGATATGGAATAGCTTAAGCCCACACGCTTGGACTCTTCTCATTGAATAAATTTTCTCATTCTCAACTTAAATTTATTTTTAGGCAATATCAAGGATTAAAAAAAATCAATATAAGACTCTTCTCATTGAATGGAATTCATTGACACCAATTTCAACCATTTTGGTAGTCAAAATAAGTGTAAACGATGATTTACTCTCTCTACATTGAAATCTAGTAGTCCTCTCTCTTTCTCTTCTCTCATAAAATTTTTTTTTGAAAAATAAAAGAAATGAACTTTGATATCAAAATTGAATTTCTGAAAACTAAAAGAACCAACCATCTATAAACTGAAAAAGATGAGAGACTAAAATAAACTTTTTTAATGAAATTTAAAGTCACCACCTATTTTACCCCACCATTTTAACTTTGGTCCTCTGACTTTCAATCCGATCCCTTCTTCCAAAAAATTACGTAATTGGGTGCTAATTTGGAATAAAAAAAGCTCAATTGTGTAAAAAAAGAAATTCGATGATCAAATTATTTTTAAAAAATCATTATTCTAATTCATAGTGATTTATGAAATAATCAACATTAAAAATACTACATTGTTTTTGACACACAACTTAGTGTTTGTTAATAATAATAATATAATTACAATAAGATGCTAATAAAGGAGATCACATCTGTCTAATAGACGTTCCTCAACAATTTCAAAATATGGTTTTTGTAGACTTATCTTAGCTGTTTTTCCAGCTTTTGTTTCTTGGCGATTGGCTAATTAAAAACCCAAAAAAAAAAATCATATCAACTCCACTCAACTCATTAAATGTGTGTCTCCACACACACACACACACTAATGACTAATGATCCAAAATTAGAATTAGAAGGAACTAGATAATGTTTTGGATTGAATTAATTTTTTTTAATATAAAAAAATATCCAAGTAATGATAGCATTTTTTAAATAAGCAAGAAAAACTTGAAACTTGGGTTATCGATTCGATACAATAATCTTGATTAATTTAATAATATAATTAAAAAATTAACAACAATAAAAGATTAAAATATTATTTTTTCTTTTAAGGGTACTTCAATTATTTTATGATTTATTTATTCCCGATCAATATAATAATAATAAATAGATCCTATAAAAACAAATCATCTTGCCTCTAATAACTAGTTAAATAATTTTTTTAAAACTAACAAAATAATCAATTCATTGATACAATCCACATTATCATTTTTTTTTTTGTGCACAGTAATTCACTGGTCCTTAACTATTTTTCTTTAACTATAAATTAGGGCTCCGTTTGTTTGCAGGAAAGTTGTTTCCTTTTGGAAAATGAATTTCGGGGAAAGTGAATTCCTGGAAAGTGAATTCTGGGAAAGTATTTTCCGATGTTTGGTAGTGTTATGGAAAATGAACTGGAAAACACTTTCCAGTGTTTGGTTATGTTATGGAAAATGAACTGGAAAATAATTTATTAATGAATTATTTTTCTTTCAAGTATATCTAATATATATAAAATATTTAATATAAATATTTAATCACTTGCAATAAAAGAATAAAATCTAAAAAGTATAATGATGAATTTTTTTATTATAATATATATTCATACATAGCTTATTTTATAAAATATAACTATATATGTCATATCATATTATATAAAAATAAGCTTGTGAAATATTTTTTAAGTAAAACCTATTACTATATTTTTTTTCTTATATATTTGGTTTTTTTTTTTGGTATGAAGTTTTGTTTAAAAGATAAATAGATTGAAAAAATATTTTGATGGGTTTTTTGGATAATTTTTTTGTTGAGAAAATTGTCATGATTAGGATATGCATGTTCATAAAGTTTAGAATATGCAATTTTTTAGTTCATTGTACAACATTTTAGAAACAAAAGTAAATATAAAAATTACAAAGAGTATAATATCAAAATTATACAATTCATAAGTTCACAACGATCAATAAACATTGCACAATAAAATCCATATAATTACCGGTATAGTCCCACAAATTTATCCATATATTTCTTATTGTACAATTCATAAGAAATATAATCAAACACTAATCATATATTAATCACAATAATCATATGACCATATGTAATTCCCCTCATTAACTCTCACACAAACACATAAATTAATTCCTTCAAAGCTTCCTTCCCCTGACTTCACAAGTATCAAATTAATTCCTTCAAAGCTTCCTTCCCCTGACTTCGTATCAAATTAATTCCTTCAAAGCTTCCTTTATCAAATTAATTCCATTCCCCTCTCTCATTCTCCCTCCCTCTCGGTCGATTCCCCTCTCCCATTCCCCTATTCCCTGTTCCATGTTCCCTCTCCCTCTCCCTCTCGGTCGATTCCCACTGTTCCCTCTCCCTCTCGATCGACGATTCCCCCTGTTCCCTCTCCCTCTCGGTCGATTTCCACTGTTCCCTCTCGGTTTCTCTCATTCCCCTTCCCCTGTTCCCTCTCCCTCTCGGTTTCTCTCATGCCCCGGTTCCCTCTCTGTATCTCTCGCCATTTGTGCACAAAGAAGCACATATTCAACACAGATGCAGGACAAAGTGTCAAGGGGCAACAAGGCTCCTCCTTCCCAGTTCTCCTCTTTCTCACCTGGCTACTGTTAAAAAAAAACAGAGCAAGGGAGGGGCTGGATCCGGATGGGGTAACAGGGAGGGGCTGCTTTTTGCTGGGGAAGATTGATTAACATAGTTTGGGGATTTTCAAGTGCCTTGAATTGGTTTGTTTGGTTAGAATAAAACTGCCGAATGTGAGTGGTTTTTGAAGAAAACTGTCATGGAAAAATTGTGTTTTTCGTGGCTTGCGTGATGAATTTTTGCTGTGTTATGGAAATGTTATGGAAAATTTATGATGGGTAACAAATTTATGGAAATGGAATGCTATAATTTTTACACAGATCTATGAAGCAGATACAAATATAAAGGAAATAGAGGAAAAAAAATACCTAAACTTGTTCAAGCAAAATGCTTCAATTGTCCAGTGAATGTTTCTGTAATTGTTTTTGCTTCCAAACGTTTTTGACGAGAGAGAGAGATTGTGTGATATGTGAACGGAGCCCTACTGAAAAAAGGAAAGTGTTTTCCTTTCTTTATCAGAAGGAAAACACTTTCCTTTAATAAAACGGCTCTAAAATGTTGACCGGAATTCAGTTTTTTTTTGACTATTTTCTTATATTGCTGCCAAACATGGAAAAAGCAGGAAAGTGAATTCCAGGAATTCACTTTCCTGCAATCAAACACGGCCTAGGCCCATATCATTTACGGAATTGAGCCAGTTGTGTTCACTGGAATGGACATGAAGGTACCCCGAAGAACTTAAAAGGGTGTGTCCAATATCCAAGAATGATTACTCAGGACAGGGCATCAACAAGAGATGGGATGAAGAACTTGGACCTCAATGAAGAACTATAATTCTAATATAAGTAATTTGGGCCTCAATTTATATGGTAGGCTTGCTAATTAAATAAGAACTAACACCTCAATTCGGTGATAAAGGGAATTTCCAGATGGATGAAGATTTTAAAAGCACAATATATTTAGAATAATTTAACAAATTCTTTTAATTTATCAATTTAAACTCAGAAAATAAAAAGATTAAATGTCTTTAAAATTAATTTTCTTTTAACACTAGGATGTACTATAATACAATACACCATATTGCAGACATATCCGTTCTGAAATTTGGAATTTAGGATATGATACATGATGAATATATTAAGAAAAAAAAATCTAATATAACTATGCATAATTAACTATTAATCTTTAAATAGATAGATAATAAATACTAAAATAAGTATTAAACAAAACTACAACTAGCTAAAATGTACGAAACTACATATATATTGGTTTGAATGGCATCAATGATGATAATATTCATCAATTACTATCCATGTGAATTATATAAATTTGGTTTCATATTATAAAATTTTAAAAAGTAACTTTTTTTAATAGTTAAAGAACTCGAATTTATTAATGAAGCATTAATGAGGCTTCGGATATTCTATAAGAGCATTTAAAAGTACCTCTAAATATTTGAAATAATACTTTATTATTTATTAATTTTTTTTGGATTCAAGGAAACCTTGTCCCCCAAAAAACGCATTTTATGGGTCCAGGTGAGTGGGTAAAACTCCGGCTGTCACAAACTCTTATAAGAGATGCACGCCCTGACTCTATAAATAATGTTAGATATGTTTGGGAATTTATCAACATGTATCTACAAAATATTAATTAGGTCAAGAATCATATTGAATACTGGTTCAACATGAATATACACTTTTAAAAAGTATTTTACACTTCATACCAAACACATAATAAATAGACGATTAACAAGCAAGCAAATTGTCGATAGATAGAAAGCCAAGTCTTATTCACCAATGTTGCTCTTTCTATTGTTGACCAAGGAAAAAATTAAAATAATGAGGCCCAAGGTGGAAAAAGCATAAAAAATAGGTGGTGGGTTCAAAGTTGGGAAGAAAAGTTCAATTTAGTCCCCCTAATTTTCAAATTTATTCCTTTTTAGTCCTTTAATTTCTTCAAATTTGATTTGGTAGAAAACATTATTTTTTATTATTTTTCAATTCTTGTTTTGTAAGAGAAGAGAGAGAGCATTGTCAGATTCTAGCAAAAAGAGAAAAAGGTCATTATTTTTTCCAATTCTAACCACCAAAATAGTTGATATTGGTATTCACAAGTTTTATTTGATGAAAAAAGTTTGATGGTGGTTGTTTAAAACATCAATATTGTCTAAAAAATATAAATCCAAGTCAATGAAAAAAAATCTAACCCGATTTGATTTCATCGGACAACCCTTCGTTGATGAACTTGTAGCAGTCTATAACAATTGAGGATAAAAGATAAAGAAATCAACAATGAAGGAAAATGAGAGAGATTTGAAGGATAGAGAAAGTCAAACTTTTAGATATTCAGATCCCCTTCCTCGAGCAGCGGTGGGTGTCACCGCCAATGTAGGAGTGAAAAGGAGATCGAGACGCTTTATATCTAGTAGCCCACCTTCCTTTAGAAGCGGCAATGCATGAATCCAAGCACTAGTATAGATGGTGAAGAGTGGTTCACGCGCCGCCACTGTTCCAGCGGTCTTCCAATGTCTATTGCAGTATACCTTGGACATTTCAAATGTCCTAGAAGATTGATTTATAAACTCAAACTATTTTTGGACAAATTGGTATAACATTGTGAAATTTAAGACAATTTGCTTATTGTTGTCTATAATTTTGGATTGTTCAAACAAATTATTTAACTGGAATTCATTTGTGTTTTTGGTTTGATAATTTGCATTGAATTGTGATTTTATTCTTAGATTTGAGTTTATGTTGATTTGAACATTAAATCTTGATTCATGTTTTGTTCTTGGATTGATGTTGATTTATTTAAATTAACATGAAATTTAAATATAAGTTCATGAAATTAATAAGATTTGTGAGGATGTTTGGCGTTATTCGATTTTGAGTTTATGAATGACAATTTGTTTTGAATTGATATCATGGTTAAAATAGCTTTGATAAAAATATTTTATTTACATCTTGCAAAACACAATTTTTTAATAACTTTTAATTTTTAAAAGATTATTTTGCATTTAATTTCCTGTTTTTTTCTACTCTCACATATTTAATATTTGGAATTGTGATCTATACATGAGATGCTTTTTCAGTATTAAACAAATCAGTTCCTTTCCACAAAAACAACAACAACAAAATTTTCTTTCAAAAATACAATTTTATTTTAATTTGCATATGGTCAAAGTCTCTTAAAAATTAAATTTGCATATTTTATCATATTAAAATTTCACAAAAAAATAATTTTTTTTATTTTACTTGTATTTTGGATTTAATAACTAGTTTATTAAATCCATGAGAACTTGACATACATTTCAAAAACACCAAAAAAAAAATTGTTCTCTTTTAATATATGGGATTATGAACTTATATGTAATATGTATTCTCGATATTTAATAAAAAAACAATTTTTTTTATTTTTTTTAACATTAAAACGATTAGATTTTAACCTGATAAGATAAGAACCTCTTTATAGATGAAGACTTTTTTTTAAATCTTAGACAGACCAACGGTTAGAAAACACAATAATACCTAAATTTATATCAGACAAACAAACAATGTAGATTACCTTAGATAAGGTGTACTAGAGGCGATATGTCCTTCCTATACACAAGTTGTGCTCTTATCTAGATTATAAGACTAATTAAGATTTCTAGTGGAAAAAATACTAGGTGGCGACTTCATCTCTATTTTATTGATAAAAAACAATAATTCTTTGTTCTTTCCCCATTACCAAAGAGATATTGACCCGGGAGAATAATCGTTATGAGTCTTATGACACTACACACGTGCGACAGCCATGTTTTTAATCTCCATTTCAAATATTTTAACACTCACATTTTTTTATATATATAATAATATTTGTCGCACAACAAAACGTAGAAACATAGTCCAGGTCTAATCTCTCATATAACCTTTCTTAAGTTTTTAGCCTAGTTTAACCTAAAGTACTTGCCATTACCTAGTCACCATAGCGCTCATGTATTTAGAAGATGTTTGGAAGAATAATAATAATTGTTTTTTAAAATATTTTTTGGTTAAAAATATATTAAAATAATATTTTTTTAAAAAAATTATTTTTAACCAAAAAAAACATCAAAACAATTAAAAACATAAAAAAAATTAATTTAAAACAAAAAAATTAAAATTTTAAAAAACTCTAGTTGAAACATGATTAAAAACACTCCATTGACAAAATCAGATGACATTTATCAAATAATCACCATTCGTTTATGAGTTGACCCCTAGATTGTTCCACACTTTAATGGAATCAAAACCGTAAACCCATTCCGAATCAAAATTGTAACCTAGAAAGCATTTCTTTGAAGAAAGGCATTGCAAATCGAATCCCTCTCTTTTTCTTGATGCAACATGACCCAAATAAAGAAGTATAAGAAACCAATGGCCATCGATATGAAATTGAAGTTAAGCATCTTTACATCTGTAAAGATAGGAATGGCATCCAGAGGGATAATAAATGGATAAAGGAAAGGTTAAAAAAACAGGGCAGGAGCTCCTGTTTAGGATAATATATATACCAGGTTTTCCAAAAACTGAAATCACAGGAACTTGAAAGAGATGAAGTTCTTGTTTCATTTGCCATGTTGCTCATGTTTCTGCTTCGTCAAGTCCAAAAAAAACAAAGATAAGGAGAAGAAGGAAGTACATGATAGCAGCAAAGGTTGCTGACGAGATTTCCACATGAAATCATGGGCGGAGACCTGTGATGCTTTGATTGCTGTTCCTTCACTCTTTTCTTCTCATTTCTCTCTGAATGAATGTAGAGAATATTGTAACCATCTTTTCCTTTAGATGGTGATGAAGTCTTGAAAGATCTTTCTTTGTTATGCCTTCAATTCTAATGTGATATATATATTAAGAAAAACATCACGTCTCTTTTTGCTTAGCTCCCTGATCTTCGGGCACCAAATCCATTTCTCGCATTTGATGTTCAATTGAAACCAGACCCGTCTGTGAAAGAAACCTGCAGATGAATGTAACTGCTTTAGAAAGCTTACAACTTGAAAATGTGTTATCAGCTATATTTGAAAAATGATTTTGCTCATTGGGGTGGTTTTTCAAATAGGAGAGGCTAATCAACTACATCCCAAAGATGAATTCCATAAAGGTCATAATGAAACAAGCATAACTTCAGGGTCTTCCTTCTTAGCATATTTAAATCATGCACATGTATAAAGGGTAAATGCCCCCAATGACACTTCAGAAGCACCACCATCAACTCACCCAAGTGAATACCTTGCTTGCTACTTAGAGCGTGCATGTAACATCCTGGAGTCAAATTAAATGGCGATCTAGGCAGCTAAATTACACGGAGTCAAGAAATCACTAAAAGCCCATAAGAAAACTCAGATTATGAAAGCCCTCTTATTCCAACATGCAAGGATCATCATTTTATTTTCAGATAGATCCACTAGCACATAAGGTGCATAAACAATCCGTGCACCAAACAGATGCTGTGCCCCAGCTGCAAACAGTTATTGGATAGAAAACCCATACCCATGATTTTCTAACACAGTTTTAAGGCAGTACAATTGGAGTTCCAGAGTGCTTTCCAACTAGAGCCAGTTTAAAAAATCAATCAGGGGAAATTGGCAAATATTTCTAGTTTTTTTTAACCTCTTCTAGAAAACTACTGCTGTGAGCAGTTTAGACTGCATAAAGACAGTGCATATAGAATGAATTCAATCAATCTACTTCCAAGCAAGGAACTAGCAATCTTGAGTAAAGAGCAATCAATTTCTATTCAAAATCACGTGTTATAACCATCACTTGACACCATATGGGTTGTTAGATGCAAACACAATACTGCACAGGTCGTAGAAACCAAAAGGCATAGCAAGCACCATTTCCTCAAACCCTAAAGAAGATAGAGAAATGTTTGGGATGTTCAGATTTGCAGGCCAACTATTGTTCTTAGGCAAGATACTCTGTGTGCAGGAAAGAAATGGGGCAACAGATATGCCATGTTGATATATTCATGCATTTTAATCTTATAAATGACATGTATGCAGCAGATCTCTCTACCCTTTAGCTTAAAGATGTGTTTTTCATCCCTGATGACACTTTTTTGACATTACATCGAAGATCCAATACTTAACAATCACCCCTCAAACAGACCAAGTGGGAAAATGAGTTGCACAACCAAAACTACGCTTCCAGAGCCCAACACTGATGTTCATGCACAATAAATCGTCACAAACCATATAAACTAATAATCCAATCATCTAAGCTCTATCGAAGGGGCTCCATTCCCATGGTGGTTTTATCAACAACCTATATCAACTGCCTTATCCCATAAGGCACCTTGCAAGGCTCCATTCCTATGGTGGTTTTATCAACAACCTATATCAACTGCCTTATCCCATAAGGGACCTTGCAACAATTAGATTCCTTACCGATAGATACTAGAATTTACTGACCAACATAAACCATTGTTAAGGAAAATTATCCTGAAGCTTGCGAAAATATACTACAAATTTTATTACTGGTAAAAGAAAAAAGAGAGGATAAGTTAAGGTTAGAATTGTAGGCCTGGCAAAACTAACTGGATCAAGATGCAAAAAACAAACATAGATAAATAAAAAGCTTAAGCAATAATCATTTTTAAGGAATCATATACAAAAAAATAAAACAAAACAATGGTCTTATGCGTACTCTAAACAGAAGTCCCAAAATCAAAAGCAAATCAATCTAAGAAACAATAACCCATGTTTCAATTCAACAAAGTTAGGATATTTTTAAGAAAAGAAATAGATTACCAGCTAAGAAGCAAGAAGAGGGTAGCTGTGATTGTTACAAGAAACCCAACATGAATTACCAAAGAAGAGTCGCTGGAAGAGAAAGCTAAGACAAGCATCATAGCAAGACACAAACCCAACAGCAAAAATGCTGATTTCAATGTGTTCCATGTTGGACCCTGAAATTCGAACAACGACAAAAAAAAAAAAAAGGTCAATATGATTGCATAGTAATGTAACAATGGTACGGCGATAATAATAGTACAGCATACGTTAACCCCAGGTGCTAATGCTCCAAGTAAGACTGCTTGTGCTGAAGATATGTCTGATTGTTTGTCTTTCTCCATATCGATCGTGGGTTTTTGAGATCTGAGATTTTTAATTCTTTACAGAGAGAGAGGGAGGGAGAGGAAGAGGATACACGAACTTGAAAGTTGAATACTTTGAACTGGGCTAATAAGCTAAGGCTGTTTGGATTCGTGTTAAACAGTTCTTTGGCACAATATCATGGCTCAATATTGTTCTCCCTTAGCCCCCAAAGTGTTTTCCTGTTTTCCTCTCATATTTGATAGAAAACTGATCAATAGAAAAAGAATTCACTTTTTAAGTCAAAGAAAAAAAATAAGTTAAGAGGAAGAAAGTGTTTTCTGTGTTCTTCTGTATATAAACATTAATATATTAAAAGAAAAACGTTTTAAAATATATAATATTATTGAATATGGTAAGTTTTTTTTTCTCCACTGTTGTGCATATTAAAAAATTTAATTTTTTTATATTTTTAAATAGTTTTAATATATTAATATCAAAAATAAATTTTAAAAAATAATATATATATATATATATATTATTTTAATATATTTTTAAATAAAAAATATTTTACGTTAACACAATATTATGCAATACTTTAAGCAATGTGTCCTGGAAGTTCTAAAGATTGGCTATGGAATGGCAATGGAAGTACTTGAAAGCAAGTTGTTAATTCTGTTTTGTATTATTTGGAATGGTTGAAATATTTTATATTAATTTAAAAATAAAATAGAATAGAATAATTTTTATTTCATTTTAAATCTCAGTTTGTTCCGGATTTTTTGGATAAATTTCGGTTTGAATATTCCGGTTTTATTTCACATATTTCATTCCGGGTTTGAAAAGCTGTTAAATCAAATTGTTATTTTATTTAAGTTGGTTAAAGTTCTATTTAATCTTGATTATTTAAAAATATTTTAAATTTTAAAATTATATTTGTTTGATATTTTATTTATATTGTATAATTTATAATTAATTAATTTTAATTTTAAATTATGTTTGTTGAATTATATATATATATATATATATATATATATATATATATATATAGAAAAACCCTGAAAGGCACGTTAAAACACGCTAAAATCAAAATATTTTATTTTAATTAAAAAAATAAAATATCTATTAAATGAAATTGACAACTCTGCTTGAAAGACACAAGTGACAGTGATACGTATAGATAAATCTAAACTTAAGCATAAATATTGTTAGTTCTAAAAATGTTTGATGAATCATGAGCTTTTAATTTAGAAACTACAAAGTCGATTAAAAAGGTCCTTAAATCTCAGCAGATGCATTTGTACGATGTTAAAACTTTCAATTATACCCAAATTAATCTAGCAATGTATAAAATATGTCAATTTTCCCTCCATATGTTAGCTCCGTTTAGGGGTGATTATTTTCGATTCAGTTCAGTTTTTATTAAAAAAAATAACTAAATTGAATTTTTTGTTTTTTAAAAAAAACCAAAACTGAACTGAAACCGGTTCAAACCGACCGGATTCGGTTCGGTTTGGTTTTTTAGAAAAAAAACCAGTTCAAACCGGTTTGGCTCGGTTTTTCCAGTTTGGCTCGGTTTTTTTTTTATTTTCAGTTTGGGTTCGGTTCGGTTTGGTGTTTTCGGTTTCAGGCTTATAAAACCGAAACCGAACCGGCCGGTTTTTTCAAAATTTTAATCGGTTTTTTTTCACGGTTCGATTTTTTCGGTTTAATCGGGTATCAGCTTTGGGATAACACTAGTAATTAAATCAATAGTTGGGGTGTGATTGAAAATCACATCATAGATGGGGTCCCTATTTGAAGTTATCCATGTTTTCGAGAGTTTTTGCGAGGTCGCTGATATTATGTCTTAGCCATGCATTTTGAGCTTTGTCGAGGGCTGTTCTCTAAAATCAGTGATAAAAACAGCGCGAAAGCGGATCGATACAATCTTTGCAGGTTAACAATTGAAATGAATTCTTAAGTTAAAAGTTTCAGAGCATTCTCTTCACTGCCCTGTATATATAACAGGGCAGATACTATCTGATACTGATACAACATGTCAATTTTGACAAACTATATATATACGATTCCTACACGGCTGAAATTTTTCTGCACACTTTCTTAAAAGCTATTCTTCTTTTGGAGGAATGGCTAAATATATGCATATACATACACATAGACACATATATGTTAACAACTAACAAATCAGAGTTGCGGCCTATGGATCATTAACATGCTGACTGCAGCTCCGACAAAGGTATGCAGCCATGTTCAGTGCTCATATTGACTGATTTGTATGACAGTTTCAACTTCCCATATACGTAGGACCTCTCAATGTCGGATCCTGCTGGAGCAGCCATTCTTTCTCCTTGAGATACTGCAAGAGTGGCTCTGGCTCATTCGTGACACCACATCCATAAGGGCTCGGTCTTTGGTAACCATAAATGAATTTGTTCCTTTGATCAACGGTTTCATAAACAGGAGGAAAACCTGGATGCAATGGAGGGCTCCCTTCATAAATTAATTGGTTAGAAGCCCAAGGAATTCCCCGCTGATCGAAAAGACCAGAGCTGGACATGTCATGGAAGTTTCCAGTGTTCCCAATGGCATACGAATGAACTGGCCATAAGTGACTAGTGCTTCGCTCGAGATTCTGACTTTCCCTGTACTGACGAAGCCATTCAGAAGAAGTCATTCTACGCACTGGTGTGTATGCATCCATGAATCCTGGAATTCCAGGACCATAATCAAGTGGTTGATGAGAACCAGTCCAATTCAAATAGCCACTCACTTGAGGTGTCTCAAAATAATTAGAATTTGTTCTGTTGATGGTTCCTGCGCTATTGTAGTCAGTGAAAGTAGATTGCCTGCCATTGAGCGGCACAGCATCATCTGGAAGAAATGGGGCAGAAGGCACTGGAGCTGAATAAGGACGAAAAGAGTGATGTGGGGTCATAGATTCATGCCCCAAACTAATTACAGAGTCAGTTTCACTGATACAGAGATCATTCATGGATGCTGAAGCTATTTCCTGAATAGGTGCCAAGCTATGTTTACTCATGTCACTTTTACCTTTCACCCTTTCATTGCTCAAACCTCTATTGAGGACCCAGGCATTGAGTGAGGGAGGCCCAGCAGAAATGGAGGTGCTGAGAGAGGGAGTCCAATGAGAGATAGAGGCTTCTGAAAGCAGGTGTTCTACTGTATCCTTTACAAGGGGCTCCTGCTTTTTCATTGGTTTGTTGCACCTGAAATTACTGAGGTCAGAATGGAATGCCGAAGGATCACCCTGGCCCTGGTATTGTGCTATTAGTAGTGATGTAGCACGTCGCAAGCATTCTTCGGCAGGTACAATTTTGTCCCCAGTGTCTTCAGAAGGTGTTTGATCATTAGAGGTGATAGAGCTATAAAGCGGTGCAGAATTGTATCTTGTGAGAGGCTTGAAGAGAATTACTTCTTCCTCTTCCAAGGAAACAGATTTTCCATTCACAAAAGGGCTACTTGGTTTCTCCTCGAGAATAGCTTTCTCACTTTTTTCTGTAAAATGGAAAATTTGCTGATCTGGCACTTTCTCTTGAACAACAGCACTAGCAGACTCCGTCTTTTCAGACTCTTTCCTGTCTGGAAATTTATCTGATCCTCCAACAGAAAAATTTCTTCCAGATTTATCATAGAAGATCCACTTGTGATTACTGTTTGATCTGTCTGCAATCTTTATTGCGGCATCAATAATGCGGTTAGCACGGTATTGAGTTCCATTTTTGTAACTGGTCCTGTGTCCCCAATGATTTGCAAAATCCAATGGCACCTGTGAACGAGCTAATGGTGCAAAGCCTCTCAACTCATAGTCTTCCCAAAGGGCAACGCTGCGTGGAGGCTCGACTTCACTACTATTAACATCAAACTGCTTCAGAAGTTCAAGAAACTCACCAAAAAAATAAGACATGGCGCTTGTACTTTTATCATCAGATCCATATGTTTCTAGTTCGTCAAGAATAATCGCCAACCACTCCACGAAAATGAGTAAAGCTGGTAAAAGTGGGCAAGAGTCCAACAAAACTACCTTCAAACATCTACCAGTAAGGCGTCCCATGAAGATGAACGAAGCAGTCAATGCAGCTTGTGTTAACACAAGCTGCTGTGCTTCAGTTCTATCCTTTGAATCTTTTCTGTCCGGGCTATTTATTAGATTCTCAATGACAAAGATGAATACTGAGACACATTGAAGGGTTCTAAAAGGACCAGTCCTGGCTGAATTCATATGCTGATATGACTCCATTGCAGCTTCTAGCTTTGCATCATCTAGTGCCATCAACACATCGACCTCTTTAATAGTAGATGCAAAAGTACAAGGAAAATCCTCAAAACTGTCACACATTGAATAAGCAATTAGTAATGTATACAACCATCTTTTGTAAAGTAAGGAGTTCATAAGAGGATAATACTATTAAGAAGTTAGCAAAAATTCAGATCAGCATGCCATATGGTGGAAGTGGTACTTGCAGAATGCAATGCATATGATAAAAAAAACTTGAATTAGAAATGTGACAGCATATTTCAGAAGAAAGGATGCATTGATCATGTTCAGCTAATAATCCTCGTGATAAGGATAACAGTTTAGTTTCTCTGTCCAAAATTTCAAACATAAGCATTTATTCTGTTGGCTCAGAATTTATGGTAATGCCTATAAAAAATTCTTACACCTTCTTTTGATGTTCTTTGTGAATCCACTAAAAGATCATTAACTCTCAGAAGCTCAACCTAAGACAAGCGTTCAATTTTATAAAAGATGACAACAGAACAATTATCAAGGAGACTACTCCGGATAGATAATTCCATATCAATTAGCATATCAAGCATTTTACCAGAGTGGTGAAAATTTACTGTAGGAACCAGAAGACATCATAGCAAATGCTACACATAATAGATTAAGAACGAGTCATTAAAGATGATTACATAAGTAAATCTAGACAGGAACCCTAAACCTGTTTAGTAGAAGCAAAATGTTCTTCAAGGAGTACCTGGCTGTTATGAACAAGAAACTTATTGTTCTAATGATAAGAGACCATAAATTTGTCTCCCTTGAGCCTTCATCTTCAGCTTTCAAAGGCTTGCAATTCAACAAATCATTAGTGGATTGTACTTTAGTCTGGACGCTACATTCAGATGGTTGTAAGAAATCAAAGCTGGCCTCACTGGAAAGGTATTGCATATGGGATGCCCTGTTCTGAAAGACCACAGAAACCAACTGAGAACCGCCAAGAAGAAAAAAAATCGGCAGCAACAGCAATGTAGGTGATAGTATTTAGAAAAAAAGGAAAAAGAAAATAGGAACATGAGCTTGAGTCTTACTCTTTCAAACAGTAAAATAAGGTTGTTCCATGCATCAGGGAAAGGATCTTTAACAGCTAAACTTCTTATGCAGTGATACAAAGCAAGGAACTCATCACCAACATATATTGCCAACACTGCCAACTAAAAATGAACATAGTCGGTTATATGCATATATATAGAAACCAGGACCGTAGCTTTTATAAGCATAAAAAGTTCTAAAAGCCATGAGTTCTCAAGTCTGAGGACATTTTCTAAGTTTCCCCACTGATATCATAACAAGGAAGTAGCATGAATATACCTGATTTTGGGGGTTTCCACTGTCTGGCCAAATTATTGTTGCTTCCAAGTAATGAGCGACTGCAACTGACCAATTGTGACTCTGTGCGTCAGATTTTTCACATTGTTCTCTGTATCTAGCAAAATCCCCAAGACAAACTAAAAAGCGATGGCATAAAAATTGTAGTTTCTGCATTTTCTTTGGCTCAACAGAAGCAGAGTTGCCACCACTTCTAAGGAAGGAAAAATCTTCAGGGAGACCATAATATCTTTTGATTTTGAAGATCAGATTTTGGTAAAATTCAGTTGCTTTAGACAGAAATGACTTAAATCCAACTACATGGTTGTCACTGCTTTCTTTTGCAGCAACCACACTTTGTGGTGTCGCAAATGTTGTAGTCTCTCCATTAGCAGAATTTCTCTTCATTCTTTTACGATATTCATCAATATGTCTGTAGTGAAGCTTCCACAAAGAATATTCAGTATCTTGAAGGTCCCCCAGTTTGTGATCACTAAGGATTATTCTCTCATAACCAGAGCAGATTTTTCGGTACAAGTCTTGAACATTGGGGTCCAATAGACCTTTTGTATGGATTAATGCCCACAGCTGTTTTTCTAAATTAGCAACCTAAACCACCACAATTTCAAGAGTCAATAATGGACGAACAGGAATTTCATTGTAAAAGGCGATGAATAACACACGAGCATGAAGCTGCAAAATTTACCTCAACGAAAAGACTTGGTTTTTCTTTCTGATCGTTAAGATGTGAATTAGTATCCATGACTGGCAGAAAAAGAATTTCCTGACCTGCCATTTATCAGACAATGTAGAGGGAATGTAAGCGAACAAAATAAACCCAGAAATTCTAATTTGAAAGACGTGATAATATCCCAGATACGTTTTCATGGTATTCTAGTCATCACATACAAAATATCGAAGCTCATGATATTTAGCAAGGATACAGCTCGTGCAAAGGCCCCCAATGAATTCAACTAACAATCTCTCTACGGAAATATATGATAGAAGTGAAATGTCCTAAGACACCCCTAAGTAATTATAATGGCAATCAAAATCAAAATGTTGAAGATGTTAACACATTGCAAACCAAAACTGATATCATGTTGAGTAGTGAATAGCAAAAAAAAAAAAAACAGAGAGAGAGAGAAATTCCCTATAACAAGCAACCTGGACTTACAAAAACCTAAGTGGACATTCATCAAGAATTATGTTCTCCAAAGCATTCAAACTTGATTGAAAATATGAAGAAACTTTCCAACAAAGAACTCAAGTGATCTAATATCAACGGTACTTAAAGTCGAATTAAACTCCTGAAGTAAAATTTTCAAACCATCCAAAGTTAAAACATCATGCAGCCTACCCTAAAAGAACTTGAAGAGGCATATCATCCCTAAAGACTAGCTATAGAGTAAACTCTTCTGAAAATTATAAATTATTGACAGTGGTAGCAGAATACAAGTAAAACTCAACCTTTTTAAGCATATAATCCACCTAGAACATGATCATCATCTTCAAAATTGATGCGTGAAAGCAAACATTATAAAAGTCCAAGAGTGAGAATTGCTTAATTAATTGATGCCAACAGGTTGTAGACTTTAAGCAACCAGTCAATTAAACAAAGAATTTGCCAACAGTATACTACAAGAGAATTTTTTATTTTTTTTACGAATAATTACAGAGGGATTAAAGAGGAAAAAATTCATAAAACAAGAATCAGGGAATTCCATCAAGGCACAGACCAAACTCACAAGAATCAAATTTGAACAGGCAGCAGCGGAAACAGTAAAGAAACCCACTTCAAATCAAGAAACTTGGATAGAAACAAGGATAAAAGTTATGATCTTTAATGATCATAAAAAGAAGGGAAAGAACAGTAGTTGAAAATGGAAAAAGAAAAAAGGAGCACCTGAGGAAATTAAAGAGTGAAAAACAAACAAAAGAGAAATTCCATTAAAGTTAGTAAGTAGGAGCCAATGTTTGTAGCACAAATTGAGACCAAAACAACCACCCAAAAGTACACAGCTTTGAGAGAGAGAGAGAAGCGCGGGGATAGGAAGAAGCAAGAAGAGTTTAGTCACCTATGCTGGTTCAGTTCTGAAACAGGCAAAGTAAGAGGTGGCTGCTTATAAGACTGTCTTTGTTAGTACTTGCACTTTTCTTAACGTCAAAAAAAATATCTTAACGTAGTTAATATTTTTTTTAATAAAAATAAATAAATCTTGTGAAAAATAATTTGAAGTGTCTCCATTATCTTGGATAGTTTAAAAATAAATGAGTTAAGAAGTAAAAAAATTATTTAAATTAAAACATATATTTAATATGAGTTTTTTTAATAAACATTAAAACAACATTATATTAATCGATTTAGATCAATTTATGTTAGTCTGCTAATTCATATATTAAATCTCATAAATAGCTAATCAAAATAAATTATGAAACTTATATTTTAATAAAACTTATATTTTAATAAACTTAATTTTAAAGAATAAAATTAAAAAAATCAATTAAAAAAAATGATTCAAAAAATGACCCGGATCAACCCAGATTAACCTGTCAAACCTGCAACCCGGGTTATGAAACTGAGATAAACCAATAGAAAAAAATCAAAACAAATTATAAAGTTTAATTCACAATCAACTCGGTGTTGAAAGATAAAATTAAAAAAAATCGATTAAAAAAAGCATAAAAAAACAATTCAGACCACTCAAGATTAACCTACCAAACCCGTGTCTCGAATCATAAAAATTTGATAACCTCATACAAAACAGACCAAAACAAATCATGAAATCTATTTTTCTATTAATCTAATATTGAAAAATAAAATTAAAAAAGAAAAAATTAGTTAGAAAAAGAAAAAAGAACTCAAATAAACCAATTAACTTATCAAACTCGTGATCTAGATCATAAGTTTAGAATAACCTCGTAAAAATAAATTAAAAAAATTATGTAATCCAATCTCTAATAAATTTAATATTAAATAATAAAATTAAAATTTAAAAAAAATTATTCAAGTAAATAGTATTATAGAAGGAGGGCTACAATAAACACCATTCTCCTTTATTTTTTATTTTTTATTTTTTTTTGTTAATAATCTTTATTGTATTGAAATTAAGTCTATCTAAAGGCAGGTTATATTTGGTTGATATTTTAATATAAAAAAATAAAAATAAGAAGAATAAGTAATTTATTTAGTTGAAGAAATACAAACATAAATATAAAAATAAATATTTTCTAAGATAATTTTGAAATAGTTTTTTTAATAAAAAAAATTATTTGTCTTTTCAGATTAGAAAAAGTAACCTAACATTATCTATATATAGAAAACTAGCTTATAAGTCATAAGAGAATAGTAAAGAGGAGGAATAAAAAAAAAAAAAAAAACAGTGCATGAACGATCATCATCACAATCATCAGTCTCTCTTGACCAAATGAGAAGGATCCCTTGCAATCCAAGCTACATCCATCGTTTTGTCCTGCAACTTTCTCAAGATATATCACTCATAGAAGGGGAAAAAAAAAGTAATAATTATGCTTGATGGGCCCCCTTGTTCTCGATAGATTATGCTTACTCTCTCCTCTTTTATTAAAAAAAAAAAAAAAAAACTGCTTAACTTATTTATTTAACGAGAACAGGTTCATGTTGTTTAAAAGTGTAGTAATGATTATACCGACATGCATCAAAATAATATTTTTATATTTTTTAAAAATTATTTTTAAAATCAGTGCATCAAAACGATTCAAAACATAACTAAAAAAATTAATTTTTAGCAAAAAATAAAATAAATTTTAAGGAAATGCGATTTGCACCGCATCCCAAACACTCTTTTGAGAGAAAATTAAATAACTTTATGGAATAGAATAACACAACAAGTCAATAATTTTTCCCATGTTCATATATATATATATATATATATATATATCATAGGGTAATTTTCTTTCTTGATATAATACCAGCATGTAATAAGAAATGCGGCGTGTGTTTTGGTCCGCTTAGCTGCCATACGTGCAATGGCGAGGGGCTGGAGGGTGGTTGAGGGGTCATGTTATATGCTAACAAAAGTCAATATATGTGTGTAGTCATGTATGACAAAATATTGAATTGTGAGGCCCTCGATTTTATTTATGTTTTGTTGTGTAGGAGAGGAGCACGAGCAGCAGAGCCAATATTTATTAACCTCACTTGAGCATACCCCACTGGTAGGCTAGGAATAGGGATGGCAACGTGTTTATATGCGGGTTGCATTTTTTCCCATGTTTTTATTCTGTCTATTATTTTATTTATTTGCTAAGAAATTTACATATTTATAAATTATTTATATCTATTATCTACTATTATTTATTAATCAATAAAAAATAAAACAAATATTATTCATATATGTGTGTGTTTGTGTATTTTGTATCAATATTAAGATATGTATATATCATATAGTATTAAAACAAATCTAAATATTCTACAAATATATATATATATATATATTATTTTTATTATAATACAAATATTATTACCAACATTTTTTTGATATCATCACCTTCACAATCGTTTTAATATGATCGCTACCCATTAATTAATAAAATAATGATTTTATTGATGATTTTTTTTCATCTTTAAAAAAAGGCTTTACATTAAAAAATTTAAATTTAATTTTGATTCCTTGTAATTATTCTAAACACAATATTAGAATTAAAATATAATCTTGATTTCTTAATTGTCTAAACATTATGATATTCTTTTTATTCAATAGTATTGGTATATTTGAGCTAACTTACATATTAATTAAAATAAATCTTTTTCCTAGACTATTTTAAATACACATCTCAAATGAGGAATAAATTCTAATGGAATCCTAAATTCTAGTACTAAACTGCTACCTCTAGTCTAAACACTTACTTTAAAAAAAATGTCTAAACATTATGATATTCTTTTTTATTCAACAATAAAGATATATTTGAGGTATTTTATGCATTAATTAAAAATAAATCATTTTTTATATGATTTAAATAAAAAAAACACTTTCAATATTTAGAGAAAACAAATTTATATGATATTAGTTTTAAAGTTTAAACTCAAGAAATAAATAAATAAATAAATACACCAAGCCAACCATTAGATTAACAAAAAATTATTTGAAGAGATATGTCCATCAAATAAATTTTTAGCGTAGAAAAGTGACCCCCCATTAAATTATCCATATGATGTGTAATTAGCACAATTTAAAGTTAAATTACACATATGATCCCTCATATTTAGATTTTAGTCAAATTACCTTCAATATATCTTAAAACCGGCTATGAAAAAGTGAAGTTGGTGTATTTGAGATTGTGGTAGAGGTGACGGTTCAAAATGTTTTTTGTTTAGAAAAATATCAAAATAATTTTTATTTTATTTTTTTAAAATTCTTTTTAACATCAACAAATCAAAATGATCTGAAAACATAAAAAAATATTTATTTTAAGCAAAAAAAAATTTCAAAATTTAAGAGAACGTTGTTTACACCACCACATTCCCAAACACAACCACTAAAATTCCGAGATTACCTTGTAGATCTTTAACATATAATAAAAGTACTAGGCTTTTTCATAGTAGCAATTAATAGCGAAAAGTCAAACTCTTTTTTACTTTGTCTCTAAATTTTTTTTTTTTAATTTTATTATTTAATATTAAGTTTACTAGGTATGAATCTTTATAATTATTTTTGATTTACTTTCTATGGAGTTATCTTGATCTCATAAGCCGGTTCGCGAGTTTTATAGATTAGTCGTGTTGACTCATGTTATTTTTTTGTCTATTTTTTTTTTTATTTTTTCAATTTCATCCTTCAACATTGGGTTGATTAGGAATCAGACTTTATAATTTTTTTTCGAATCGCTTTCTATAGAGTTATCCTAGATTTTTGACTCGGATTTGGCAAGTTAACCTAGATTAACTTGGGTCATTTTTTTCAATTTAATCCTCCAAAATTAGGTTGATTGGGAATTGAGATTTATTTATTTTTATTTGTTTTCTATGTGGTTATCATGATCTTATGATTCAGGTCACGAGTTAGGCCGGTTGACTCGGGGTTTTTTTTAGTTGAATGTTTTTGGATTTCAACCTTTAATATTGGGTTAATTAGGAATTAGATTTTATAATTTGTTTCGATTTGCATTTTATGAGGTTATCTCAGTCTCATAACCCGGGTCACAGGTTTGGTCAGTTTACTCGGGTGTTTTTATGTCTTTTTTAATTTTATCCTTCAACATTGAGTTAATTGAGAATTGAGTTTCATAATTTATTTCTATTTACTTTTTATAGGGTTATCTCGGTCTTATGACCCGAGTTGACTTGACTTATTTTTTTAGTTGAATCTGATTTTAAATTTCATCCTTCAACGTTTGATTGATTGAGAATTGAGTTTAATATTTTTTTTATTTGTTTTCTATAGGGTTACCATGGTCTCATGATAGAGGAAGAGGATTTGACAGGTTTGCCCGAGTCGATCCAAGTCAATCTAATATGTTTTCGTTTCAATATTTTTTTAAAAAAAGATGTCATCCTAATTTTTTTAAAATCAAATTGCATTTTTATCGTCCATTCGGGTTGTCTTTGAATCTATCAAGTCGACTAGGTCATATAAGGTCAATCCCTATATAGTTTAATTTTATTATTTTGCTATAAAAAACATTAACAACACCTGAATATTTTTTTACATTAAAAAATAGATCCAACCCACAACATAACAGAAGTGATGATCTAGTAGAACTCTAAAAGATTTGGGGTACACGCAAGCCCCTTCACTGTTTATATGTACAATAAAGGAGGAGGCTTTTTTTCATTTTTTTAATTAATTTAATCCTTTAACATTTTTTTAATTTTGAATTTATCTTCATAAATTATTTCAATTTTTTTTTTATGAGATTATGACAGTCTAAAACAAACATCTCAGTATTTGATTTGTGCTTGGTTTTCCAAACGTCAATTTTTGTTATCGTATAATTAAGTAAAATGTAGCTTTAAAAAAGTTCTTATACTAATGGAATCCATCAATTTTTTTCCCTATACATTGAGTAAATTATAATTAAATCCTTGTTTTTTTTTTTTGAAGTTAGTTATTTTGACTTTAAAATTTATAAGTTAACCATTTGTTCGAGTTGACCCTTTATCAATCCACTTTTACTTCTATTTATAAAAATAAATGACATTTATAAAAAAAAAATGAATAGTAACTAATGAAAGGATTAATTTATAAATAAATATCAAAATACAATTACTTTTTCTTTCTTCTCTGTATATTACTTATATTACCTGTAATGGAGTGACTAACCAAAAAGAAATAAATATTGAGAATTTTAGCAAAGCCATCGATGATAATTGAGAAATCCTAACTAATGCTTAAAAAGAATACCATGACCATAGTAGGTTCAATTTCTTTGAGAAAATGGATTATACCATCAAAACTGAAGAACATGATATTCCTCTCTTCAATGAATATGAAACACTTAGATTTTTTTTTTCTCAGAACTCTATACACCCGCATAGAAAGATATAACTACATCCATATAGGATTAGTTCAAGAAGGTGTGAGACCCTTGTCTAAATAAGGACTTAATATTGCAATTCTTATAGTTATTAGAGATGTTAGGTTCCTAGAATTAAATGACTGCTTGTTAGGAACCATTGAATCCCGTCTTTATGGTGGACCAAAATATTTTAATTGTTATCCAAATTTTATTGTATCTTTGTTTTATAGGAACATTTTGGATGTGTTGGTCTTTCATATTAAAACTCACAATTATAAAATACAAAGTAGATCTTCCTATCTTCCTCTGTGGTCTCAGATTCGAGCCCTGTGGTTACTTATATGATGGCCATTGGAGGCTTACATGGTCGTTAACTTCAAGACCCGTGAGATTAGTCAAGATACACGCAAGCCAACCCTGACACCCACATTAAACTAAAAAAAAAATACAGGGTGATCCTTCTATATTTTTTTAGTTTATAAGATCCATTACAAGGCCATAAAATCACCAAAACCTTAAAATATGGTTCGAAAGAAGAAACTATTCCCTGACAGACTGATATTTCTAGGTCAAATGATGTCATCACTGGGTGTATAAAGTGGAATGAGGTTTTTATTCCAGTAAAGCATGAACTGGAAAATGCCATTATGGCCAAAACCATTGAATGTCAAGAATTATTATTATTACAACTACTGTAATTTTCATAATTATTATTAATAAAATATCAAAAATCATAAACTTGATTTGAAGGATAAAATTAAAAACCATAAAAAATTTGATAAAATGGCAAAAGAAACAAATAAAAAATAAAAAAAAAAAAACCAAACTGAAATAAATGTTATTACTATTGAAAAAAATCATAAATTTGATTTGAAGGATAAAATTAAAAACTATAAAAACTTTGACAAAAAATCCAAGAAAAAAAAAGAATGGGGATGAAATTGCAAGAAACAAATAAAATTTATAAGCCATTTAAAAAAAAATCAAAAGAGTGGAGAACAAATTCAAGAGATGAAAAACTTAAGGAGGATAAAAATAAAAAAAACTTTCTAATTTGAAGTGATTTTTCCAAATAAAACAGGGGCCAAATCTGAAAAGAAAAGAAATTCGAGGGCTATCGTGTTTTTTTCTAAGGGCAGCTCAAAAACCAATAATAATGTTGTGTTTTTTTTCCATGGACAGAGCGAAAACTGAGGCATATGAGAGAGAAATGAAGGGAAGAAAAGAAAATCAAATCGACACTAAACCAGACATCATCATCATATATGTGCCGTCAAGAAGGAAGAGAATGCTGAGAAGCATTCAATGGCACAGTGGGATATTTTTTCCACCACCGCAGTCATCCATATGGGCCGCCAGAAAATGATGGAGTGGTTGACGTGTGTGTGTTGCATACGTAAGCAGCTTTTCATTTTTTATATGTGTCAAAAGACAACATCACCCCATGACCAAACAATTATTGCTAAAAAATCATCATGGAATGATGAATTGGCTCCTCAAAGATGTGTTAGTTTTTCCCCTTGACATTGAGTAAATTATAATTAAATTCTTTTATTTTTTTTAAGTTAGATTTTGGCTTAAAAAATTATAAGTTAATTATGCGTGTTGACTGTTATTATTTTTTTTGTAAATATTCAAATTATTCTATTTAAATGCGCTCTCACTTTGCTAGTGAGATCTCAAAACTTAATAAAATTCAATCATATTTTAAGGAAAAAACTGAATAGTAATGAAAAGATTAAGTTATAAATAAATATTAAAATAGACTAATTATTAAACTAAAGATATTAATTAAATATTTTATTAAAACATATTATAGCTCACTCCTTACATATTAATAAGAAAACCTTTCTTGTATCAAGTTTTGTTCGATGTTATTGGCATGCTGGGGGAGACAAAGGGGGCTCTGCCCCTGGGGAAAAAAAATTGGCTTCTCTTAGAATAATTTAAAATTTTAGAGCCAAAATTAATAAAATTTAAGTTTTAGTCCTCCTGAAAAGATTTTCCTAACCTTTACCCCTCTAAAATAATTTTCTATCTTTGCCCCTCCTTGCATGATAGACCCTTTCTTTTCTGATAAATTAGAATTACTCTCTCTCTCTCTTTCTATATATATATATATATATATATATATATATATATATATATATATATTGGATAAAAAATAGAAAGTAGACGAGTCAATAGTCAAGGTCACCTTTGGATAAGGGAAGCTTGCATGAAGCAAGTCGTGTACGCATGAATCATGATAGACCTGGTACATGACTCCTGGGACCCATTGGGAATATGTACAGCTGATGGGAAAATCTCAACCGTTAAATCTGGGAGTTAACATTTTCTTTCAATGGAAATGTATTGAAAGTCAAGCAAATCAAGTGGACATGGGTCTACATAGTTAATGTTTGGTTTCGTGATTTCAACTGTCAAATTCAAAGCTCATTAATGGCTTCAGGTGGATTTTTTTTTATTAATTTGTTAGGTAAGGTAACAAGAGCAAGTTATGATGAGAAATTTACAACTTTTGAATTTAGAATGTTGTAATTCCATGTGAGACTGCATTGTTAATCTTTTTGGGATTTGTTTTGAAGTGTGAAAATTAAAAAAAAAAATATTTTAATATATTTTTAAAAAAACACTTTTAAAAATCACTAACCCAAACATTTATTTATTTTATTTTTAACACGTTTTTCTTGTAAAATAGACTACGGGGATGTGACCTGTGGAATAATAGCTTCAATGTGATGTTCAAAGTCCACTTATGACAGCCCACTTTTCTTGAATTTCTTGACATATTTTAATTTTAACAATGTCAAAAGAAAAATGATACGTTCACACAGAAGAAATAGAAGAAGAAAAAACATAGGATAAGCAATATTTGTTATAAAATCTATAATTATATATATTGAATATACATTGAAATCTTGTAGAGTCCATGACTTTTAGGTTTAGTCTTTTAATTTTTCATGACATTGATTTTTTATTGTTCTTACATATTTTTATTTTATCTCATATAAATAGACTACTTATCTTATATTCTACGGAATGAAAAAATATATATAAATTTTATTCTAAATATATATAATTTTACTTGTTCTTAATTTTTTTAACATATTATCAATGCGATCACTCTACTTAATTTATATTGAAATCTTGGTGTGCATGAATTCTTGTATTACATGGTTTATATCAATTTCAATTGTTTTTCTTTTCATTATTGTTCATATTTTATGAAATATATTTAGTTTTGTAACTTATTTTTACAAATTTTCTTTCCTTTTTATTTATCAACATTTAAAATTCTTGAAGAGCTAGTATTGTAAGTTCATGAAAAATTAAATAAATCAAATACAGTTCTTGAAGAACTAGTATTTGTAAAGAAATAAATAAATAGCAGTTTAAAAGACTTATTTTTTCTTTTATATTCATGATTTTTTTATAAGTTTTTTTTTTAGATAATGTCAAATCTGAAGAAACTTGAATTTACTACTCTTGATATATCTAGGAATATTTTTTTTTCATGGATCCTTAACACTAAGATTCATCTGGAAGCTATGAATCTTGAAAAGATCATCAAAGAAGAAAATAACGCATCCTTATAAGATCGCGCAAAAGCAATGATTTTTATTCACTACCATCTCCATGAATGATTAAAAGTTGAATATCTCATAATAAAAGATCCCCTTGTTCTGTGACAAAATCTAAAGGAAATATATGACCACCAAAAGTTTACCATACTTTCTCAAGCTCGTTATGATTGGTTACACCTAAGGTTACAAGATTTTAAATCTGTTAGTGAATATAATTAAGTTCTTTTTAAAATTACCCCACAACTGAAATTATATGATAAAAATATCACAGAAGACCAAATGTTAGAGAAAACATTCTTTACTTTTCATGCCTCAAATATTATCTTGCAACAACAATATAAAGAATGTAATTTCATGTCTTCTTGTGGCTGAACAAAATAATGAGTTTTTTTATGAAAAATCATCAATCACATCCCACAGGTTCTAAACCATTTCCTGAAATGAATGAAACATTTGTCCAAAAGATAAGAAAGAACTAAGGTTATAGATATGAAGAAAATAAATGGAAAAGAAGAAGAGATAATTCTTCAAAAGACAACCCACCATACCACCAGAAATGGAGACATATTGAACCCAAACAAGAAAAGGGCAAGTATTTGCATAAACTTGAAGATAAGTGTCATAGGTGTGGTATGCATAGTCATTATCTCGCACTTGTCGCATACCTAAACATTTTACATATTTATATCAAGCCTCTCTTAAACAAAATACAGTTAAAACTAATTTTATTCATAAAAATGATTTTGATGTTAATGCTTATCTTGATGTTTTTTTTATTTCTTTGAAAACTCAGTAAAACAAATAGCATGCTTAGTGGTGGAATCCTTAAGGATGATTAATATTTTTTTTTATTTGTATTAGGATATTTATCTTATTGTATTTTTAATAAATAATGTCAATTTTATTTCAGTTAAATAATAAACTTTAATTATATTTTGAATAGAAGCATGACTTTTCATGATGGAGATTTATGCCTGGCAGACAGTGCAATAACGCATACAATTCTCAAGGAAAAGAAATACTTTGAATATTTGACATTAACCAAAGCTGTTGTCACTAAAATATTATGTCCATCAGACATGAATAAAGGCTTCAGAAGAGCTAATATTTTATTACCAAATAACACAAAACTTGACATCAAAGATGCATTACATTCACCCGAGTCTAGAAGAAATTTACTCACTTTTAAAGATATACGTGTTAATGATTATCATATTAAAATAATAGATGAAGACAAAAAAAATATATCTTTATATTATTTCATGTATTTCAAGCCAGAAGCTTGTACTTGGAAAATTATTTGCTTTCTTTTCTAGAATTTACTATATGATCATGAAATCTATTGAAATAAATGTTGTGATACACCAAAAGTGTTCCGACCCAAAAATATTTATGCTTTGACATGATCGACTTAGACATTCAGGATCAATAATGATGTGATGAATTATTAAAAACTTACATGGACATCCTTTAAAAAACCTGAAGATTCTTTTACCAAGTGAAAATACATGCGCTGCATGTTCTCAAGGTAAATTAATTACCAAATCATCTCCATCAAAGGTTGTTATAGAATCATCATCTTTTCATCATAGAATTCAAGGAGATATATGTGAACCTATTCATCTACCATGTATACCTTTTAGATATTTTATAGTATTGATTGATGCATCAAGTAAATGGCCATATGTTTGTTTATTTTCTAGTTGAAATGTTGCATTTGCTAGATTAAAAGCATAGATTATTATACTATGGGTGCAATTTTCTGATTATCCAATTATGAAAATTCACTTGAATAATACTGGTGAGTTTATTTCTCAAGCATTTGATAATTTTTGCACTTTTATTGGAATTGATATTAAACATCATGTTGCCCATATACATATTCAAAATGGTTTAGCAAAATCATTTACAAAGCGCCTTCAATTAATTGTTAAACCATTATTTATGAAATTAAAATTGCCTATATTTGTATGGGGATATACTATATTACATGTTGCATCATTGGTTAGAATTAAATCAAGTGCTTATCATAAATATTTTCCTTTATAACTTGTTCTTTGTATACCACCAAATATATTTCATCTACAAGAAATTAATTGGAATAACCTGAAGGGAAAGAAAAGTTAGCGCCTAAAGCACGACAATAAATTAATTGGAATAACCCGAAGTTATCTTATTTTGATCCATGGACAAATCAATGTGAACTTGAAGTTCAAAAGATTATTCATTTACAAAATATTGCAAATCAATTGCCGAAAGTTTTCACCAACAATAAAAATATGGTTAAAACCTATATTTTAGTTGCAAATGCTCCATCTAGAATTGAAATCCCTAAAGAAAAAAGACAAAAAACATAGTAGCAAATGAATCTATACCACACCTGAAGCGTGGAGGACCTATTGGTGCTAAGGAAAAAAATCATAGAGAACAAAAATTACAACAAATAGATTATGGTACTCCTGAAGATTCCTCATCTATAAAACATGCGATAAATATTGTCTTAAAATAATCTCTTAACATTGATCCTCCTAAAGAGAGATCTCCTGAAGAGGCATCTCTTAAAAAGATCCATGTACTTGAAAATAATGAGATCTTCATAAATTATGTTCACACATGAGAGATTTTGGATCGAAATAAAATTGTCATAAATGATGTATTTGCATTTAAAGTTGCTTTTGACATCACTAAAAGTGATGATGAAATTTAACCACATACTGTCAAAGAATGTCGACATAAAAATGATTAGCCAATGTGGAAAAAAGCAATCCAAACAGAGTTAAACTCACTTGCAAAACATGAAGTATTTAGACATGTAGTTCATACATCTAAAGGTGTTATGCCTGTTGGATATAAATGGGTTTTTGTTTGAAAACAAAATGAGAACCATGAAATTGTTCAATACAAAGCATGACTTGTTGCACAAGTTGTTACACAAGGTTTCTCACAAAAGCCTAGCATTGATTACGAGGAAAATTATTCTTTAGTTATGGATGCAATTACTTTTAGATTCTTGATTGGTTTAATAGTTTCAGAAACTCTAGATATGAGTTTAATGGATGTAATTACAACATATTTATATGGATTGTTAGATAAAGATATTCATATGGAAATCCCTAAAGGATTCAAAATGCCTGAAGCTTTTTATGATAATCCCATAAATGTTTATTCTATTAAACTATAAAAAAATTTATATGGGTTAAAACAATCTGGTCGAATGTGGTATAATCATTTTAATGAATACCTACTAGAAAAAGGGTTTGAGAATAATGAGATTTGCCCATGTATTTTTATTAAGAAAATCACATCCGGATTTACTATTGTTGCAGTATATATTAGTGATTTAAATCTTGTTGGTACTTCTGAAGAGCTCATAAAAACTGCAACCTATTTGAAAGATGAATTTGAGATGAAAGATCACAAAAAGACAATTTTATCTTGACTTACAGATTGAACATCTTTCAAATGAAATATTTGTTCATCAATCGACATATACAGAAAAGGTTTTGAAGTATTTTTACATGGACAATGCTTATCATTTGAGTATACTTATAGTTGTTTGATCACTTGATGCGAAGAAAAATCCCTTTTCAACTGTTAGAAGAGGATGAAGAAATTTTTGGTCTAGAAGTACAATATCTTAGTGCTATTGAAACATTCATGTATCTTGCAAATTGTACAAGATCAGATATAGCTTTTGCACTCAATTTATTAGCAAGATATAGTTCCACTATAAAAAAAAAACATTAGAATGGGGACAAATATATACTTCGCTATCTCCGTGGAACAACTAAAATGAAATTATTTTATAGTGGATCAAATTCATAATTGATTGGATATGCAGATGCAGGTTATCTCTCTGATCCCCATAAAAGGGAGATCACAAACAGGTTATCAATTTACCGATGAAGGTACTGCAATTTCTTGAAGATCTGTCAAATAAAAATTAGTGGCTACTTCATCAAATCATTTAGAAATTATTGCAATCCATGAAACAAGTCGAGAATGTATATGGCTAAGGTTAATTATCCAACACATACAAAAAATACGGATTGTCAACCACTGAAAATAGTCTCACATTATTGTTTGAAGATAATGCCGCCTGCATCACTCAACTTAGAGGAGGCTACATTAAAGGAGACAAAACAAAACATATATCACCAAAGTTCTTTTATAGTCGCGAGCTTCAATAGAAAGGAAAATTGATATCAAGCAAATCAGGTCAAGTGATAATTTAGTAAACTTATGTACAAAGTCTTAAAGATTTATCATAAGACATGTACTTTTGATGTGAAGTTAATGCAAATTATACTCTTTTTTCCTTCGCTTAAATTTTTCCCTTTGGGTTTTTTTTTTTTTTGCAAGGTTTTAATAAGGCAATTTGTTATTTTTGTGAATCCTAAAGTATTCAAATATGGATCTTGAAGTATCTATATTAAATCTTCTATGAAATTCTAAAATATTCAGAAATCACACAAAAATATTGTACTTTTTTTTCTTCGCTTAGGTTTTTTCCCATTAGATTTTTCTTTGTAAGATTTTAATGAGACATATTTTTAATACATAGTCATTTAAGGGGAAATGTTATAAAATCTATAATTATATATATTGAATGCTCATTAGAATCTTTTATATTTTTTGATTCTTGAGTTTAGTCTCTTGGTTTATCATGAAACTTGAATTTTCTAGTGTTCTTTATAATATTTTCACTTCTTCTTTTATAAATAAATTATTTGTCTTGTATTCTAAGGATTGAAAAAATATATATATAGAAAAGAGTATGAATTTCTCTTTTAAATTTTATTCCAAATATATGTATGCATGTTATTACTTATTCTTTATTTTTTAACAATATTAAATATTTCTAAATTTTTTTTATCTATTTTGATTGTGCAAATCGAACAAATGAAAAATGCTCTTATCATTAAAAGATGATGGCTTTACGTTATGAGTTAAGAAGATTATGATCTGAGTTCCGTATTTTGGTTTGTTAATTCCCGGAAAGTGGACACAATAACATGCATATATCTTTATTTTTATTATGCATATAGCCCAAGAATTAAGGTGTTAGCGCAGTCCAACCGGTATTAGCTTGAACAGCCGAACTATGCTAAAGTGTGCAGCAGCAGCAGGCATGATGCTTCCAAAGTTTTTTGTGTATTGTGAATCTTGTACACCATGCCTCTCATACCCTCCTTTCTTAGCAACTTTCGATGGGTGATGCATGGGACACATAAAACTAGCTCAACCCTCTCTCTCAAGTCTCCATCCAGCATCACTACGAACAGGCAAATTGTTGGAGGACAGAAAAAGGGGATCCAGATTGCTAATAATGGACAGTCAAAAACAACAAAGATTGGTTTCTAATAAAAGGGTTGACAACAACACAAATCCTAAACTATAGAAAGAACAACCTAAAATCAACAGATCTTGGCATGGAAACAAGGAGTAAGAAACGGACACCCCCCAAATTCACAACCAAAAATCTTACCCTTCACCTCCTAGCTCCATCCCTCCCTTCTTTTATCCCAACAAGCTGAAAATCATCCCATCTTTTCTTTTTGTGTATCCTTCTCTTCCCCTCCTCTATTTGGAAGGGCAGGGTGTCGGCGTATTTTAAAACCCTCTCTTGTGTTTGTTCCCATGCCCATAATGGGTTCTAAGTTCTGGCTTGTTTTCCTCATGTTGGCTACGGCCTTGGTTGTTGAGTCGACAACTTTGATGGATGATGCTGACCTCTGGGGCCTGTCCACTTTAGGCCATGACAATAACGGATTCGAATTCAGCACTGAGATGATGATGGATTCTGAGATCAATCACAGGTTGCTGGCTCAGAAGACAAGGTACATTAGCTATGGAGCCCTAAGGGCTAACTCGGTCCCTTGCAATCGTCGCGGTAGTTCTTACTACAACTGTAACAAGCGGCAAAGGGCTAATCCTTACAGACGTGGATGCAGCACCATCACAAGGTGCCGTCGGTACACTCATTAATCAATGAAGAGAATGATAACAGAAGAGAGAGCGCCATTACAAAAGAAAAAGGAAAGGATCGTTGCCCTTTGAGCATGCATCAATCTGGAATTCTTCGGTTGTCAATGTGTTAACTGCATTTCCTCCTCTAACGCTACGCTGCAGTTTAATATGGTATTTTAATTATGTCTTGTTATTTGTTGTCTGTGTTCTATTCTTTCATATTTGATGTTAAAGGTCTCTCATTGCTTCTGTAATTGCAAGTCTCTGTCTCCTCTTCTTCTGATTCTGAGCTTTATATGTAACATTTGGAGGAAATGAAAGGCTAGTATTTTATGTAATTTCAATTTAATGAAAGTTTTGATTAGGCTTTTCTCTGCATTTCTCAACCAACAACATTTGCAAGTCCTGTATCAATTTAACAAATTAAGAAGACGTGATAATATCCCAGATACGATTTCATGGTATTCTGATCATCACATACAAAATATAGAAGCTCATGATATTTAGCAAGGATAAAGCTCGTGCAAAGGCGGTGAATTCAACTAACAATCTCTCTACGGAAATATATGATAGAAGTGAAATGTCCTAAGATACCTCTGAGTAATTATAATGGCAATCAAAATCAAAATGTTGAATATGTTAACACATTGCAAACCAAAACTGATATCATGTTGAGTAGTGATTAGCAAAAAAAAAAAGACAATGAGAAAGAGAGAAAAATTCCCCACAACAAGCAACCTGGACTTGAACAAAAACCTAAGTAGATAATATTTTTCAATTTGATGTTGTTGATCACAATATTAACACTTTGAAGGGTACTTGTATTGTCTGGATTGTTGAGGCTTTGATTTGGAGTCTGTCTTGGATGGTTGATAATTTGGTGAAGACAGATTCTTTAAAAAGCTGAGTCCCTACATTGAGTGGTATTGGCATTACAGACCAAGGGCAGAGGAGTCTAGCCATCGAAGATAGGCCTCATAATCAATTAACAGATCATGTAATTCTTTAAATGAGAGAAAATACTCTCGGGCTCAAATCAGAGCAACAGTGTTGCTAAAAACCAGTTCCTAAGCCATGAAGGACATACAGTGTGATTTCATCTTGAGATAACGGTGCATCAATAAGGGAAAACTCATCGGCAATGGTTTTAACAGAGTGCAGGTACTCTATGACGCTGCGAGTTCCACGTTGCTTGATATGACATTTTAGAGGTTGCTATAAGTGGTATCACAACTGAGGACACTGAAGTCAGAATAGCATTTACGACAAGTTTATCCTAACGACACCAAAGGTGATGAGCTAAAATGGCAGCTACTTCATTCGATATCGGTAGGGATGGGTAGGTGTGAGTGCCGTCGACATAACCAAAAGGTTATAGCTGAGAAGGAGAGACTCGAATTGAGCATGCCATAAAGGGAAGTTGGTTGGTGTGAGTCGTGCAGTAATTTGCTAGGTGGCATTGATGGCTATTAGAACACTGTTAGAGGCAGAAGTGGCCATGACGGATGCAGGAAAGACAAGAAATACTCGTTGGAGTTTGGAGGCGTTAATCTGATACAATATCAAGAACGAAGAAAATGATTCCCACCCATTTCTATTGCAAGAGGAGGTATAAATACAGATTTGAAAAACTTAAATTACTCCTAAACTTATGCTAACGTATAGCAACTTATATTTATATATAGGAAAGTATGAGCTATACAAATTTCCTGAACTAGCTGATCAAGAGCAATTCAAGTGTAGGGTGCAGTTACAAATTCTGGTGCAGATTTTTTGTATGAATAATAGTTGTCCTTAGAATCCCTACCCTTTTTGTTCCCCCCCCCCCCCTCAAAGATTAAAATAATCTTAATTAACATGTTTATTATATTTAATTAAAATCATCAAAGTAACAAGATTTTAAAATATTCTTAAAAAGATATACAAGTCACTTAAAATATTTTTTTTTCTTACGGCTTAAATTTGAATTGGTAGATAGTACATTTTATGAATAATTCATTTGATGAATCACAATCCTAAATTTTTTGAAAAAAAAAATACTATAAATCATAAATTATTACTAATATCTTCATGTTGTTTCATGATATAATGACTTTGATAATTAAGGTATAATTAGAAACTAAGAAGTATGGTAATTATAGGCACCATTCTTTATTCACAAGCTAACCCCTTTAAAATTTATGTTGTATAGTCTAGAATTTGAATAAAGTAAAGATAATATTCTTCAAATATAGGTTTTGCTTGTAATTTTTTTCTTGCATAAAAAGTAATTATTTTACATTTTAAAATTATAAAGTAATTAGGATACATATTCAACATGGTCAGGCTCGATTTTCAGATGATGGAAATGTAATAATATTGTACTTTTGAACCTATAATAATAAAAGTGATTGTCTAAATTTTTTTTCCACAAATAAAAAACCAATCTGGATCATAATCAATATTGTAAATTTAAGAACATATTATCCTCCATACTCTAAGGGAAGTGACAATCTCAGCTGAACAAGTAGATTAAGGGAAGGTCAAAGTCAACAGCAGAATGACTCGCTGATACTTAGAGAGTTGCTCGCTCATGCCCAAAGCGCAAAGAGAAGACAAGAAAGTTAATCCGCTCCATTTCCTCTTTCTAAAAGTCCCTCCCGGAGGTCTGACCTCTTGGTCACAGGCTCTTACCATTGAATTACTACCTAAATGGTTTAATTAATTATTTTATTAAAACATATAATAGTTGACTCCTTAAATATTAATATGAAAATCTTTCTTGTATCAAATTTTGTTTGAGGTTTCTTGTACGAAAGACTCTTCTCTTTTCTGATCAACTAGAATTACTTTTTCATTCTTCTCTTTATATTACCTGTGATGGAGTGATCAAACAAAAAGAAACAAATATTGAGAATTTTAGCAAAGCCATCGATAATTGAGAAATCTTTAAAAAAATACTAACAGGGAATATTATGACCACGGAAGGTTCAATTTCTTTGAAAAAATAGGTTATACCATCAAAACTGAGCAATGTGATATTTCTTTCTTTAATGAATATGAAACCATTAGATTTTTGCATTCTCAAACAATTGCATTACAATCATGAATTCATTTTACTTCCAAACATTGGAATGATGCATATAAGATTATTCTATTATTGAAAAAGAAATTTTAGCCATTATGGTTAGTATTTTAAAATCTCAAAGTGATTTAATCAGTTCAAAAATTCTACTACGAAATAATTCTAAACTTGCAAAGGATATTTTTTAAAAAAAAAACTTTTAAAAGATTGCATCAAAAAAACAATTATCAGATGGCAAGTTATTTTAAGTATTTTTTTTTATTTTGATATCGTATTAATCAAAAGAGATTCAAATTCCCTCTCAGACTTCCTTACAAGAAAATTTGTACAGGGAAGACAACAACCTAAGACCACCTAAATAGAGAGATAAAGGCAAAGGAATTTTAAAAAAAAAAAAAAACAACAAAAAAGTTGAGAAAATAGGTTGAAATTATTTATTCACTTGAAAGCCCAAATGTTACTCCAACAATTAATGTCATCATTCACTTAAACAACAAAAAAAAAAAACCTCTTAGGTGGAAAAACAAAGTTCCATCAAGCTAGGTAATCTTGAGCTTCATAAATCAACAATAATTGATCCAAATCTTTCAAAATCTAAAAAGGTGGTGGTTACCTCTCTTCAAACTGTTTTTCTAAAGAAAGAGGTGGTGATTTCAAATATCCCTCTAAGTAATTTCCAAATATTTTTCAAAACAAAATTTTCAAAAGAATCCACTAATAAAACATGGGTTTTACCGTGACAATTCAGGGATCATTGTCAAAAATATTTTTACTTTAACTATCATTTTAAAGCCTGGGATATTAATAAAGCCCACTATGAGAATATACTGATCAAAACCGGATTATTCAAAATTAAACACAATTTAAAAAAAAAATCCTTATTTTGTAACCCATTCAACAGTCCAAACACTCAGGGATCATTCTTCTTTCGAAATGACCTGAAGAACCAAACTCCCACCAAGAATTCCCTGGCAAAATAATATGAATCAAAAAACCACCCAACATTCAATTACAGGGACCATCAATAAGCCTGTTTTAATACCTTCCTTGTTCAAAACAAACATTCCAGGCACTCCTCGATGTTTTATTGGAAACCAGGAACAAAAATTTAGTTTCCAATCTATTGGCGGTCCTGCTTTGGAGCTATTCCAGAAATTCTTCGAATACCAATTTGTGAAGGCTATCAGAACTTTGTCAACAAATTCCAACCAGTTCAAGAAAACAAAAATATTTTCCAAAAGTTCTCCATTTTTGCTATAATTTTAGCAGTCCATGGATTTGAACAAAGATCTCAGCCGTTAAATCTGGAAATTAGCATTTTCTTTTAATGGAAGTGTACTGAAAGTCAAACAAATCATGGTGGGCATGGGTCTATCAAGTGGGCAATGAGCTTATCAAATGGGAAAGGTGACGAGCAAGTTATGAGAAATGAAGATGATGATAATAATATTGTGGATAAGGCTACGCATGGCATTGCAACAGCAGCTGAAGATGTCTCCCGTCTGATCAGTCAACGATGCAGATGCCCAGTCAATAACCATCACTCCTGAAGATGATGATATAAATATCTCACGCGCTCAAAAGATCATGTTAAAATATCTCGGTCATTGCAAACCACGACTTAGATAACACTCCACGAATAATAAGATGATGATATAATGCTGTCGAACGGGAAAGGTAACAAGAGCAAGTAATGTGAAGTTTACGATCTTTGAATTTAGAATGTTGTAATTCCATGTGAAACTGCATGGTTAGTGTCACAGGGTTACAATCCGTCAGGGTGTAGGCTGACGAAAAGCATTGCTGGACAGTAGTTACGGGGTGGCAGCTCCCGTGACAGTAACGAAAATCGGCAAAATATGTGTGCTGCAGCACACAACAGCTAGCGCACCAATATGCTGACGAGAGTTAGGGCTTGGGCAAGGATTGTCCAAGGCTTGATGAAACAATGTTGGGATGACACAATGGCACAGTGGGGAATTTGGCAGCATTGGTGAGATCGGCAGCGTCAAGGAATTCGGCAGCGTCGACAAAATTGGCAGCAGGGGCTGACGATAAGTTTGGACAATAAACAGTCCTAGACTTGACGTAAACACTACTGGTAGGAATGGCAGCATGCATCGACAGTGGCATCGTGCATGGGCGTTGACAGATTCGGCAGCAGTGTGCGTCAACGATTCGGCAGGGCATGGTTGATGTTCGGCAACGAATCCTGACTTGGACAGCGAACGGTCCAAGCATGCGAGGCAATTACACTGGCAGCATGTGTGCTGGCAATGGGCAATTGGCTTGTGGGAGAACATGCCAATGCAGTTGCGGCAATTTTTTTTGTGGGGAAGAAGTTTGCCAGAACATTGGATAATGGGTGCTCCAGCTATGCAAGGAGTTAGGGGTAGTTTATACTTGTAACTTCCATTATCTTGTAAATAGATATGCTGTAAAATGTGTAGCATGCAGAACAGAAATGGGCATAGCACACAAGATGGACTTTGTGTAATCATTTAGTTAAGTTAATGAAAAGGTTGGGACTTGTTCATGTAATCTGCTGTGTTGATTCTGTTCATATTCATTAGTGTTATTCCGCTTGCTTGTGACATTGAAAGAGTGTGGGGATCTCTTGGGTTTGTGGGACAAACTAGTCGTAGGCAAAACACGAGTGAATCGGTGAGGAAAAGGCTGAGTCTAGCGGGGCTAGACTGCCGCGCAAGGTCTATTTTTGGGATGAAAAATTGACCCTGTGACAGTTAGTCTCTTTGGAATTCGTTTTGGGCTCCACGATATACTTATTAAACCCGAAATGATTTTGGGATCTGATCGATCTGGTAGCTAAACCGATCCAGATAGGTAAAAGACCAGCAAAGAGCAAAAAATGATTAAATTCAGTAGACCCGGTAGAGACCTGTTTTTTTTTTTCAAATGTATTTTGTTTCCCAACTAAAAACCCTTTTTTCATATTTTTTATTTGGTTATTTATCCTTTTCAAAGTTCACTATATAAATAATAGAAGAATGTTTTAGTTTTTCAGTGTAGGATAAAAAATCTTTTTGGTTTAAAAAATTCAATTTAAAAATATAACATAGTATCTTTTTAATGTGGGATAAAAAATATTTTAAAATAATATTTTAAACTTCATTATTTATAACATGTATAGCTTATATTCACATGGATTGTTTTTTAATTTTTTCATATGAAACATTAAAACTTCAAAAAAAAATTAATTTTTTGGGATTGATTCGGGTTGATCTGGATCAACCCATGTAGCCCGGGACCCAGCCTCTTGACCGGGTCAACTCCCAGGTCGGGTTTAATAATTATGCTCTACGGTATCATTAAGTTTTCGAGTGTTTTCTTAAAATATATTTGTCTTTAAAAAATATATTTTTAGTGATTTTTTAATGGTTTTAATACTAATATTAAAATTTTAATAAATATATATTATTTTAATAAATTTTAAAAAAAATACTTTAAAAAATCATATTTCCCGACAATAACAAACAAAGTAACTCACACATTTATTTTATTTTATTTTTAGTACGTTTTTCTTGTAAAATAGACTACGGGGATGTGACCTGTGGAATAATAGCTTCAATGTGATGTTCAAGTCCACTTATGACAGCCCACTTTTCGTGAATTTCTTGACAGATTTTAATTTTAACAATGTCAAAAGAAAAATGATACGTTCACACAGAAGAAAAACATAGGATAAGCAATATTAAATATTTCATAAGAAATTATTATCTATTTTGATTGTGCAAATCGAACAAATGAAAAATGCTCTTATCATTAAAAGATGATGGCTTTACGTTATGAGTTAAGAAGATCATGATCTGAGTTCTGTATTTTGGTTTGTTAATTCCCGGAAAGTGGACACAATAGCATGCATATAGCCCAAGAATTAAGTTCTTAGCGCAGTCCAACCGGTATCAGCATGAACAGCCGATCTATGCAGGGACAGGTGCTAAAGTGTACTACAGCAGCAGGCATGATGCTTCCGAAGGTTTTTTGTGTTGTGAATCTTGTACACCATGCCTCTCATACCCTCCATTCTTAGCAACTTTCGATGGGTGATGCATGGGACACATAAAACTAGCCCAACCCTCTCTCTCAAGTCTCCATCCAGCATCACTACAGGCAAATTGTTGGAGGACAGAAAAAGGGGATCCAGATTACTAATAATGGACAGTCAAAAACAACAAAGATTGGTTTCTAATAAAAGGGTTGACAACAACACAAATCCTAAACTATAGAAAGACCAACCTAAAATCAACAGATCTTGGCATGAAAACAAGGAGTATGAAACGGACACCCCCCAAATTCACAACCAAAAATCTTACCCTTCACCTCCTAGCTCCATCCCTCCCTTCTTTTATCCCAACAAGCTGAAAATCATCCCATCTTTTCTTTTTGTGTATCCTTCTCTTCCCCTCCTCTATTTGGAAGGGCAGGGTGTCGGCGTATTTTAAAACCCTCTCTTGTGTTTTTCCCTTGCCCATAATGGGTTCTAAGTTCTGGCTTGTTTTCCTCATGTTGGCTACGGCCTTGGTTGTTGAGTCGACAACTTTGATGGATGATGCTGACCTCTGGGGCCTGTCCACTTTAGGCCATGACAATAACGGTTTCGAATTCAGCACTGAGATGATGATGGATTCTGAGATCAATCACAGGTTGCTGGCTCAGAAGACAAGGTACATTAGCTATGGAGCCCTAAGGGCTAACTCGGTCCCTTGCAATCGTCGCGGTAGTTCTTACTACAACTGTAACAAGCGGCAAAGGGCTAATCCTTACAGACGTGGATGCAGCACCATCACAAGGTGCCGTCGGTACACTCATTAATCAATGAAGAGAATGATAACAGAAGAGAGAGCACCATTACAGAAGAAAAGGGAAAGGATCGTTGCCCTTTGAGCATGCATCAATCTGGGATTCTTCGGTTGTCAATTTGTTAACTGCATTTCCTCCTCTAACGCTACGCTGCAGTTTAATATGGTATTTTAATTATGTCTTGTTATTTGTTGTCTGTGTTCTTCTTTCATATTTGATGTTAAAGGTCTCTCATTGCTTCTGTAATTGCAAGTCTCTGTCTCCTCTTCTTCTGATTCTGAGCTTTAAATGTAACTTTTGGAGGAAATGAAAAGGCTAGTATTTTATGTAATTTTAATTTAATGAAAGTTTTGATTAGGCTTTTCTCTGCATTTCTCAACCAATAACATTTGCAAGTCCTTTATCAATTTAGAAGATATCCCTGATTGGCCTTGGAAGGAATCAGGACCAATGACTGTCATGATGTTCTGCCGCTAGACAACCGTGTGTGTCTGCATTCTTTATTCATTCAAGTTCTAGCAGATCCCAGCTAATTTAGTCATCTCGTTTGTCTAATTCTAGTTGCATTCGTCAACAATCCATGTATATGACATCGACACGAGAAGCATACATAATTCATATCAGAATCTGTGTCCATAAATAGCAAAAAGATTTGGACACATGTACATGATGATAATGATTATCAAGTAACTCCAAGGCCCAAGAGGAATGATGAAAAATCTTGTACTGTCCAAAACAAAGAGGGGCTGCCATGGCAGCTCCTTTCCCGGTCCAATTTAGCTGACAAATAACTTGATTTTTGTCTAAACAATCTAAAGAAGAAAAAAGCAACTTTTTTTCCGAGCTCCAAATGGACTTATTATAAGACATGATAAAAATGAAGTGTTGAGAAAGGAAAGGCATTTGTTCTTTCATCCATCTTTTGGTAGTGGGAATAAGCGCATGCTCGCAATCTTTTCAGAATTGTTCTTCACGAACGGTTCTCATCGACCATTGACATTTGTCCATGGAATGGAATGGAATGGAACTTCCCCCTTTCCACCAAAATGCTTTATCATAATAATGTCTGGTTCTCCCTCCCTTCAGCCACACTAACTAGACAAGTTTATTCTCTATTCAAATGAAAGTTGAAAAACTTGACATGCTTTTATATTATAATTAATGCGCCGAACACTCAGCATTTGACCCGTGAATGAATAAATCGACTCCCACTCACGTGATTGATTGGATTGGATTGGATTGGAGCATGCCTTGTGGAAAAGATGCAAACAGAGGAGCAAATTGACAGGGGAAGGAAGATGATGACGATGATGATTAAGACGATGGTGATTGCTGGCAAGCAAGGGGCCAAAGAGCCAAGAGGGGTCTCTCCACCCCAGACGGCGCACATGAAAGTTTCAAATTTAGCAATTAATGACCCGCCAACTGTAGGATGAAGAGAGTCTCAAAACCAAATTGTCCACGGAACGAAACAAATGGTGTGCAAGATAAAACAAGAGAAAACACAAGAGCCCACCGTTCACACCATGTTTTCTGGCTTTCCCATTACTATCCTTTTTTTTCTTTCCTTTCATCATCACAAGTCCCACCATCCCTACCACCTTCACTTTCTCACGTCCCCATTCACCACAGTTATGGTCTTCTTCGAGTCAAAAAGCAAACTTAAAATCAAGTGTTAGATTCAAAGAAAGAGAAACCAACTGCCTTGGCATGATTGCTTTTCCAGCAACTCTAGCGTTTGATTATCAAAGAAGCCCTCCAAACTTGGGAAAACTCACTCGGACGGGCCATTAATTCCTTCCTTTCCCACAAAAGTGGGCCCCGGGATTTACTTGGATCCCAACAAAACGATCCCCTTCTCCTCTGGCTGAAAATTCTACCGCTCTGGTCATTAACACCACTAATTACAGCATGGCTTCCTCCCTTACGACCCTAATTACATCCCCCACACCAAAGCAACAAGATAAAATATCAACCATTTCTTAAAAAAATAGGGAGAATTTTTAGCGGGATTGGTCAGTTCCTTGCCAAAAAGGAACTCTCATGGGCGATAAAAAAAACCAGGGCAGCACATAACAGTGCTTTCAATACAAGCACATAGAAACGCTATGCCCCTCCTGGGCATCCTTTTCCTCCACTCACGTGAGACTGAAAACAATAGGGGGTCAAGATTCCTTGCCCATTTATCCACTCTTTCTTCGACAGCAAGTCCAAGGCGCTTTTGCCCATTCTATACACACAAAAAAAAAAAAAACACCCTTCCCCTCAATCCCTTCTCACCTCGCTATTCAATCAACAACTGTTCTTACATAGCCTCTGAAAAGAGTTATTGAACTACCGAGTTGGGTATCAGTCCCATTCATTGTTGCATTTATTTTGAGAATGGAAAAAGGGACAGTCAGCGAGTGTCCTCTTCAAAATTCAAATTATAGCAGTCATCCTGCATTTCCTTTAAGAATTGCTTGATAACATAATTAAATGAGTGAGAGCTAACCACCAAATGGCTCTTAAATTCACTAGATACTGTAACGTAACAAACTAAAAGTTAGAAAATTAACCAAATTTAAGTGTAAGTTCAATTCTAATTTCTAATAATTGGCTTTGAGTTTTAGCAAGTTTACAACTACCCCTTTATTGCAAAGTTAAGCGTTACAAGAGTCAAATTTTGACTCGTCCCTTCAACTTTATTTTTTTTTCAACATGCCCAACTTTCTCATCAACCAAACACTTTAATACAATAACAAGAAAAGAAAAGGCCTAAATGAGATGGCGAGAACAAAAATAAAACAAGCATCGAAATATACAATTGAAGCAAAGATCCTCTCACTCTCTTCAAATATCCAACATTACAATATATATTTTTTTATTTTTTTTGGTTTTAGACTCATAATCAGCACCACCTTAATCAACATCAATGGCAGCAACAATATATATAATTATATATAAAAATATTACACAAAAAAAGGACTAAAAATGACATTTATTACTATCACTTTTTATTTAGGATGAAGGATTAACAGAACCTGAAATTCTTGGTGAGGTAATAGGAAATAGAGGCAGCAATCGGGGCTCCGTTTCTCTTGGTGAGGATCCGGGTGACGGGTGCAAGTAAAATCCTTTCTCTTTAATTGCTTTCTCCTCTGCATCAGTATCCATTGCCTCAGCATTAACAACGTTATTGTTGTTGGTGGTGGAGGTGTTAATGGGACTAAAACTATTAGTATACTTTGCCGATCCGGATCGGTCAAACGGGTCGGGTATTAAAGGAGTAACCGGGCTTAAAACAAGAGCTGGGAAATCGAGAATGCTTGGGGAGAGGATCTCTGGTTTCCTTGAAGAAAAACCTGAACTGGGTTGGGCAAAAATTGGATTTAAAGGGTTGATCTTGAGGTTCTTGAGTGAGTTTCTACGTTCATAAAGCTTGAACCCGGAAGACTGGTTCTTTTTGGGCATGGATTTAATTGGAGGGATGTTGTGGGTTTTAGGTAATGGGTCGACTTGTGAGGTGTTGGGGGTCGTGGTGGTGGTGGTGGTGGTGGTGGTGCATGTAGGTTTGGGTTTGGGTGATCCAGTCAACATCTGGACTACTTGTTTGAAGGAAGAACTGTCAGCTTGGACAAAAGTTGTCGGGTATGGGTTAGTGGATTCGGATCTGGAAATGGGTTTGGGTGATGGAAGTGGTGGAGGGTGGTTAATATTGTTGTTGAGTGCAACATTATTTGTGGTGGCGGTGGTGGAGCTGCTGTTGCTGTTGCTGTTGCTGCTGCTGCTGTAGCTAGTTGGTGAAGGAAACAGAGACTGTGGGTTTTGATTATCTCGATGTCTTGGTGAGGTTTCCATTGATGTTTGGGGTGGTGTTGTTCCTGCTTTCTTTCTTGTTGCTCTCTTCAAGAGACAGAAATGATGAGGACGAAAAGAAAAGTCTTTTGAACTTGAGGGAAAGTAGAGATGTGAGAGAGAGAAGGGAGACTTTTGTTACCTTGTTTGGTTTGGTAAGAAATGTTTTGGTGGGGACTCGGGACTTTGAAGTTTCCTCAGTGGTTTTACTTTCAACGCTTTTTGGGGACTCTGTCTTCACGCTCCAATTAAGGACTCCAAAGTGTGATCATCTTCGAACTGGGTGTTTAATGAGTCTTTTGACCCTAAAAATAACAAAGCTTTTTTGGTCTCCATTTATAATAAATTTGATTATTTTTTAAAAATTTTATTTTTAATATTAGTATATTAAAATAATAAAAAATATATAAAAAATTAAAACAAAAATAATTTTTAACCTCAAATACCAACACACTCTTGAACATAACACATCAAAGCCACCTTATCTACTTGTATGATAAATTTGTGATGTCCATTAACAAGATTTAATTAAATCTTCAGGATTTCTAGGTAATTTATTACATATTCAAATTAACTAAATATGTATGATAAATTTGTGATGTCCATTAACAAGATTTAATTAAATCTTCAGGATTTCTAGGTAATTTATTACATATTCAAATTAACTAAATATGTATGATAAATTTGTGATGTCCATTAACAAATTAACTAAATTGGTAAATTATTACATATTCAAATTAACTAAATTAAACGTTTCATGATAAACTATAGTATTGTGTTGTGAATAAATGTATTCCTGTGCTATTTAAAATAAAAATTATTATAAAATATAAACTTATTATAAGATTTTCAATGACTGAATTAATTAAAATTCTAATATTTACATTTTAAAGTCGAAACAAGAACGAGAGTGTAAAATTATAATACTTGAAATATTACTATAAATATTGAGATAGTTATACTTTATACATCATTTTCCCACTTGTAAAAACTACAAGGCAAGAAAAGCGACTTTTCATTTTAAAAAATGTTTGCTTTCATGTTTTTTATAGCAACATAATATCTTACAGTATAAAATTATTTATCAAATACTTATTCAATATCTTTTATTTGTTTGCTTTAAAATAAAACATTAAAAATAATAAAATAAAAATTCAAACATGATCGTACAGCTTACCATACAATAACTATTAAGACACGTTAAATGTAATTCCTAGCATGTGTCTGGTAATGCAGTATACAAATATATCAAAATATATTTTTAGATTTTTTATTTATTTTTTATATTAATATATTAAAATTATAAATAAATAAAATATTTAAAATACAAGTTAAATCAAATTATAAACATACTCTTAATAGTAAGTGTATAACGTGCCTTTATATATATATATATATATTTTCAATTTTGTTTCCACCCTTAAAACATAAAAGATAGAAACTAATAATGATATAGACCATTGTACACGCGTTTAAGCTGTAATAGAATGCACTTCCTCTCGCGTGGATATAATATATATTATTTTTAAAAAATATTTTTTTGAGTTTTTTTATTTTTAAAATTAATATATGAAAAATATTTAAAAAATATTAATTTAATATTTTTAAATAAAAAATAAATTATAACGCAAAAACAAAGCGCTATTATTCCAAGCTTAGATCAATGATAAATGTCCTTTGACCATAGAGTTAAGAAGAAGAAAAGAAGGTCCAACTTAACAGAACAAGAACACCTTCTTCATTTGCATGTCGCAAATTCCCATTTTGCCCCTGGCATCTGTCCCCGTGAGCGGGACCCATTAGATCATGGCAATCAAGGTAAATGATGAAATCATAGGTGATGTTTTGTCATGTACAAATTATTTAAGTACAGGCCAGTCAGACCCTTGTTAGAGTCCATGTCCCCACTCCTCCATCGATTCTGATTTTGGCAAAATGTACACTTGACCACTCAATAATTTAGATTTTCGAGAGAAATACGCTTCAATCCATTTAAAATAAATAAATTGGTGTCGAGGTTTCATTGCATGCTGCATTCTTCAGAACGCTGTACAGATCCTAGACGATCAGCTCCTGCCAGATTTATTTTCAGCTGAGCTGGTAGTCGCTCACTTGCGCGCAAATAAGAGACTTTCTGAGATGCTGCTACTATGTTACAGGGACGGCTAGAAAGGGACCGTTCGCATGTGCGGACTTGCCTTTTCAGCCGTTGGATCTTTTTTTAGTTGATTCAATGGAGAAGAAAAAAACCCCATTTTTAGTTTTTATCTTTTATGTATTTAACCTTGTTCTTCTTGTCTTTTTTTAGCTTTTTTTTACCTGTAAATTCTTACGAAAATTCATATGAAGATTGATTTCTAAAAAATAAAAACCCAAGTTTTCAATTAAATTTGCAATCAAAACAAATTGCAAGCGACCTCTAGCATGCATTGGATACAAAAATGACAAGCCATCATTTTAGGTTTGACATAATATATATTATGAAAAAAAAAAAAAGTGGTTCTTGTTAGCTAATGAATAATTTTTCATTATCTCTTTTTAATTATGGATTGGATTTGATAGTGATTTTGGGTGATTTAGGCTGTGATAAAAGTTGTGTTTTTTATGCACATCTTGTGAAATCTCATGATTATGAGGTATTTTTTATATTTATTAGTTTATAATAAATAATGAAATTTTTTGTGCAATGCTGAGTTTTTATTCAAAACTTTCTTCATCAGTGGTGTAGAAGGAATTAGATTTTTAGGTAGAAAAAAAAGATAGAAAAGGCTAGGAGATGGAGGAGGATACAGATTAAAAATGAGTTAATTTGAAAATTGAAAAATTTTTAAAAAAATATGGGACAAAGATCCACCATTGGATCAACTTCGAAAAACAAATCCAGAAATGCATGTGCAAACGTGTTCTAAAAGTTTGTTTGGGAGTGTGGTTGTAGTTGTTTTTTAAAATACTTTTCATGTTGAAATACATCAAAATAATGTTTTTTCATTCTTTAAAAAATAATTTTTGAGATCAGCGCATCAAAACAATTCAAAACATAAAAAAATTAATTTTTAATAAAAAATAAAAATAAAATTTAAAAACACGGGTTAGACCGCGTTTCCAAACGCTGTTTTTATAGGTTTGACACAACATGGGTTCCTCCATAAATTGACCTCCAGCTAGAGTGTGGTTGTGGTTGTTTTTTAAAATACTTTTCATGCTGAAATACATCAAAATGATGTTTTTTCATTCTTTAAAAAATAATTTTTGAGATCAGCGCATCAAAACAATTCAAAACATAAAAAAATTATTTTTTAATAAAAAATAAAAATAAAATTTAAAAACACGGGTTAGGCCGCGTTTCTAAACGATGTTTTTATAGGTTTGCCACAACATGGGTTCCTCCATAAATTGACCTCCAGCTAGCATTGTGTTGTAGAAACAAATTTCCACAAAACGTTGCAATAACTTTTTAGTAATTTGTTATAATTCATCCACTCCATAAATTGTTATTGACTAATAAGTTTCACATAAAATTTCATAAAAATCAAGTTATCTTCCTTGTAAATGAATTAAAGATTGAGAATGTTGGATTTAATAGCACAAACATATGCAAAACAAGTCTCCTATTGAATTTAAAAAAGACTTTTCAATACTTAAGTTAACATTGTGATGGAGAAAAAGAATATTAATTAGAGGTTGTATTGTTTATTTTGCATAATAAGCTTAAAGAGGTGGAAAAGGAGTTGCTTAATTATCTCTAGGAGATGATTCATTACCTTATGGTTTAAGGCTGATTACGTAGTCTTGAACTCCAGGGGGTATGTTCATGTAATGTGATTATTACTTGTAGTTTTGGACTCCCTGAAAACAAAAACTTAGAGCGACAATGGATCACTACAAAAGTTGACTTAGTTATGGGTTTTGGAGGTTGTGTATTGTTAATGACTATAACAAAACCAATTCTTAGAGGACACATTACTAAGAAACCTGCCTTCATTTAGTGTACGTATGGTTTATCTTTATAGTTCATGATGACCATACCAAGTTTGATAAAGAGGTAATTCAATTATGATAACAATTAGATTTGAACTACACAGGTGACTCGTGCCATGTTGCAGGCCGGCCTAAATTTTTTCCATGCAAAAAAATAATATTCAGGCAACGATAATTCGAGACAAATCAAGTTAAATTTACTAAAATATGACCCGTGATATGAGACCAAAACAACCCACAAAAAGGAAAGCGAAAAGAAATCATAAATTTCAAGATCTAATAACTTAATGTCAAAGATGAAAATAAAAAAGAAATTCAAAAAATATAATGTCGAAGAAGAAAACTCAAGTCAACTCGAACTAACTTGACGAATCTATAACCCATGACATGAAATGAAGATTAAAAAAAATGAATTTCAAAAGAATGACCTACCAAAAAACCAAAAGTTCAACAAAAAAAACATAAAAAAACCCGAGCTAACCTGAGCTAACTTTACCAACCCGCTCTCAAAATAACTGAAAAGAAAGAAAAGTGAAAAATAACAAACCTCAATAGCAAATTATTTTATGCAAATGGTTGAAATTGAAAAAAAAACTCTTAAAAAATCAAGAAAAAAAATAAGACTTTCAAAAGAAGCACCTGGCGATAAGATCAAAGTTAAATAAATAAAAACTTAGTAAGAAAATGCAAGCTAACCCGGGTTAACTTGAACAACTCGCACTTGGGATAATTCATCACGCGCTGACTTGTGCAACTTTTTTTTCAAATAATATTTAATAAAACACGCTCAAATGATAATAATTCAATGACAAATGATAAAATAATAATAATAATTAAAAAAAAAACAAGTTCACCAAGGTTAGCTCAACTAACTTGCGACCTGAGATATGAGACATAGATAATCCAACAAAAAGGAAAAATCACGAAGCTCAAGGCTCAATAAGTCAATGTTAAACAATGAAAATGAAAAAAAAAACTAATTTTTTAAAAGGATTTAACAAAAGACTGGACTTAAATTAGGTTTATCATCGAGACTAGTGTACCGGGTCATGAGACTGAAATTACCTTGTAAAAGGTAGATATGAAAAAAATTTCAAAGCAAAATTCTAAATCATAAAAAAAAAAATTAAAATTAAAATAATGAGGACTAAATCATGCACATAAAATAACTGAAAGAAACTAATCAAAGATTAAATTGAAAACAAAACGAATGAAGAAAAGGATAAAAAAAAATGAGGACCAAAATTGAAAACCAGATAAATTTATATTAAATTTCAAAGGAAAAAATCAAAAAATAAATTAATTAAAAGGATAAAAAAAATTAACAATCAAAAGAACGAGAACCAGATTTGATAAAAAAATTAATGAGATTAAATGATGAGGGACGAAATCAAAAACAAAATAAATTTTAAGAAGCATTAGATTAAAAAAATAGAAATCAAAAGAATGAGGATAAAATTAAAAAAAAAATACAAATTGGAGGACACAACTGAATTTTTAAAAGCTCTACATAAATACTAAGGCCCGAGAAAGAGAAAAAAAGGGGAGAAGCTTCATAGTCACCGAACTGCCTCTGTAATGACTACATACGCCACCCCAGGAGCTTCACTGCCACCCATTGCATCAAATGAGACAGTGGTTGAAAGTTTTTGGCCATCGTAATACATTCTACATGCCTCCAAAATGACGTGTATGATGTTAGCGCACTGACACGTGAGACAGGACCCAAGGACATATGAATATAATAGAAAAACCAATTTGCAAAGACTAAAATGCCCTCTCAAGTAGTCTTATTTTTTTAGTCAAAGGTTATATATGTAATTTAATTGTTCAAAAATTGTGTAAAGACAAAAAAATCCTTTATTGCAAGGTCAATATTATTTAGCATTGAAGGGTAGAATCAAGAATTAACTGTTCAAATTAATTTAGATTTACACAAAATCCCCTTAATCAAAGGTCAATTTTTTTAACTTTCAAGGATGAAAAAGTTTTTTACTGTACATTTTAAAAAGTAAATAACTAAACTGCCCCCACTCAATATGCATACCCTCACTTTCAAGACAATTGTTAAGTGCAATGAAGGATAAGATGGTTAAAATATTGTCTGAATCTATAATGTTTCTCCTCACAATAAACAGGATAAAGCTCAACCTTTTTAGTTTTTTTTTTTTTTAATGCATTAATATGTATCGGTTGAATTCAAGTGCATCCGGGTATAATAGTTAAATTTAGGAGTATGACATTTAAATCCAGGAATATCCGAGGACATTTTCTTATTATATAAGTTATATAAATACTCCGAACCCATTCTAATAAGCTTTCGTAGAAGAACCCAAATTCCATCCCTGTATTTTACATACTACAACTTTCGGTAGAGAGTACTTCAGAATTAGGGGTGACGGGCTGACAGCCACAATGCTGAAGTCAGAGCAATTATGAAGCATATCCTTCTTTTTCTTTTTAGTTCTATATAAAAAATTGAATAGTATACTGTTTCCAAATATATAATTACATCACACAAATTGATTTAACATTTATGTCACGTATTTCATTTAACTATCTTGATTACATGAATCAAGAATTAAATTCACTAACGTTCACTTTTGCTTAAAACAGACTCTCAAACGTATGGCTAATTTATAAATTAAATTTTGACTCGAACGTTAAACGTTAGTTTCTATTTAATTAATTAATTATTTGTTATGTATCCGACTTGACTTTCCTTTAATGAATTAGGTTTGAATCTTAATGATTTCAATCTATTTAATTAATTATTACATAAAAAAAGGGTTACCCCTTGCTAGGTAGCTTAAAGCACAAGAATTATCTTAATAAAAAAATCCAACTTAATTAATATTCCTACCGAACACACTAATAGATGTTATCCTTCCTTGTAAAGCAAACTATATATATATAAGTAAGTTTTGATTCAAGCTCTATCTTACCGCCAAGAAGGAAATAGGGAATATATATTTTATTCTTACCATAACCCAGTCCATGGAGTCTTCGCAGAGGTATAATCATACCAGGCGGTAGTTATTTTTATATTTGAATGCGTTTAACTTGATAAACTTGAAAAGATATTAAATTAATATATTTTTTAATATTATTTTGATTTGCTTTATCAAAAAAGAAATTTAATAAACTTTCAAAACAAAAAATATTTTTAAAAAATACCATCCATCACTGTACCAAAAATATACTGGTAAAACCAAACTAATCTATTGGCTTGAAATGGATAGACACTGAGAAACTTGGTGGTTGTGATACCTCGATAAATAGTTTGGTTTGACTGCTAGAATTAAACCATTGCTTTGCACATTCATTCAAACGAAACTTTTTGACTTGGATGTTTTAACCACATTGCAACAAACATAAACCACAAATATCTCTCCACCAGATGCTTCAGCATGAATTTTATGCTATACAGGCGATGCGATTTGCTCGTTTTTGGAACAAAAATATCATTAAAATGAGATGCCATCTATCGATTCCGGGCAACTTGATGTGAATGACTGAGCAAAACTACAGATTTGAGATGTGTAAATGTCCATTCGAAACTAGATATGAGGGGAGAAAAATAAATGAAAAATAAATTCAAGCAATAGGGCTGATTGATTTGTTTGGTCTAAATTCTGCTTTGTTAAAGAATAATATAAATCATATTTTAAAACCTCACTTAACAGCTTAAACTATTGAGTTAAGATGATTATTTGATATAATATTAGAGTCTTGATAACCAAGCGGTCACGAGATTGAATCTCATCATCCTCTTTATTTGATAAACATTAAGCACAAGGTAATGTGGGTCTGTGCAAGTTTCAAACCCAAAAAGCTTTCACTTGAGGGGTTGTATTAGAGAATAATATAAATCATATTTTGAAACCTCATCTAACAGCTTAAGTTATTAGGTTGAGATACTTCTTTATTATACTTTACTTACTTTCAAGAGTTTTAGGGTGACTTTTTTTCATGCACAACTTTGGCCGGGAGAGGTTAGCTTGATTTAGGATTGCTCTGCCGAGGTTTAATAACAGGTGAGTATATAACTGCTTAGGGTTATAGGAAAAACAAAAAAACCTAATAAATGATTGGACCTGTGCACAATCGTCCTCCTTACCAGCAAAATTAGTATCTACATAATGCATAGCAGCACAGCTCAATAACTCCACGTACAACTTGCAAGAGATCCCATTCGAAGTTTGAACAGGTCTTGTCATGCATGTTTCGAGCTTTTCAGTCACCCCGCGAAGATGGTCTCGTAGAGCTCTATTGCTCTTTTCATCTCTTCGTTTTCTCTTAGAACCTTGATCATGTTTGAGATGTTAATGGAGTTGGGATCATTAATCTACAGACACCTGATCATTTCATTTTCAATCCTCATGTATTTGATTTCTTTCTCCTGCTCAGCATATATTTTGCCTCGGGCTGCCAATAAAAGAAGAAAAGGAATTCAAAGTAGTAGGCTGGGTTTTAATTCTATCGGCAGAGTTCCTTCTCTTCACTGAGATCCATTCCTAATAACAGTTTTAGTCGTGTGTGACAAGAAAGTTAATTTCGCAGAGATTTCTTTTTCAATGTTGTTAACAGTTGAAGATTTCTTTTTTCAATCCTCATGGTACTCTCGATCAACAATATGCTCTTAACAAATTAATCCATATATCAAACCTTTAACAGATAATACTAGCTACTTATCTCTAATTATTTTCCTAATTTTGTTTTAGTGAAATTAAAGATTATTTCATATGTCAAAGTTTATTGAAAAAAATTCAGATTTAATTATCTAAATCTCAATTCAATAAACATTCAAATTTTTCCATTAAAAAAAATAAAAAAAAAGTCATTCAACGTCCGAAGCCAAAGCCTCAAAGGTCTTGTTCAATCCTACTATACTGCTTTTGTTAAATATTGTTAACCATGGAAAGCAGTTAAGTACCAACAAGCATTTAATAACCATTAAAATCACAAAAAAAATACAAGCATAGATTGCATAATACCTTCCGATTTTTGTTTTGCCGCTTGTCTTGAGTTTCTAAATTTAAATTCTTCACTTCCAAAAATAGATGAGGTAGTGATGGCCCAGAATCTACATTTCTGAACATCTATTCCATGATACAGAACATGAGGCAAAGCACATAAAAGATATAAGACTGTAGCTTCAATGGGTGACGAAGCTCATCCGAGCATCCAAGGGCATCATATAATATGACATAATAATCTACTCGATTCGAGATAATCAGTTCAACCCTCTAGAAACCTTGTTGACCCAATAGGCTCACAGCACTTGTCTTTAGATTGGGTCTAAGATGTCCTCGAAGTCTCACAAAGCAACACCCTCGAATTCAATACTCTTCGGGATCCCGAGCCAGTCAAACATATCCAAATGTCAATCATCTCCAAGCACATTATTCTCGAGTCAAATCTGATCCACTCGCCACCAACTATGGGGTAAAACATGCATCCATTAGATAAAAGCACGTCTATCGTCATCAATAGTACACATCCCACAAAACTCAAATTTTATGCAGCTTTTGCATAGGTTTATTATTATTATTATGAGCATGTGTCTGCAAATAGTTCAAAGTTATAAATGACAAGCATGTTGACCATTGCATGGACACAACCATGTAGATTCAAGGTTGTATAAATTTTCTTGAATCCCAAGATAAGGCATCTTCAGCTTTACTATCTCCTTTGCAATCTATTTCTAAGCAATTAAGTTTTTTAAACCTTGTAAATACACACAACTCAATATTTAAGACCGTTATTCTTCATTACCGTGCTAACTTAAGCATAAAAAATCCTCTAATCCTAATAAATGACGTGTTTTATATGTGTTCATGTTATCTAAGTTCAACATTCTCAACTTCCTAATTCATTAATTGGTCAAGTAATTAGAAATATTGTTCTTTTGATTTTGAGAGTGTTTCTTCGGATCATTCGAAAGAGAAAATTCGGTTCCGATTGAAATATAAAAGGTGAATTGAAGATACATAAAGAATTTTGAGCCCTTTGCAACATCGTTAAAAAGAAAATTTAAAAAAATGAAAAGAAGCCCACTCGAAGTACCTTTCATGGTTGCTAAACTCGAAGAAGAGGATTTTAAAACTAAAGCCAGCCCATTTGGGACCTGTAGAAATATGAATATGTCTAGAAAACATGGTTTGGACCGAAGAACATAATCCACTAAACGGGCCAGAAAATCATGCTTGAGAAACTCCAAACCAGCTCGTCGTTGTGCTACCTCTTCATTTTTGTTCTTTTAGTCGGGCACTGTCCATAAAGATTGGTTCCATTCAAATAATGCAAAACCACTTAAATAAAGAAGCCGTGTAGTAATTTTACTGTTAAAGTTGTCCTGTTCACCATATCTCATGTATCATGGTGAATTTTGGAGTAGTTAATTTTTTCTTCATTTTTAATTTGGTTATCAATTTTATTTTATTTTTACAATTGAATCATCCTAAGCCCAAATTAATAGCCAATCATTTTTTTAAAAAGAAAGGGTGAAATCAAAACACAAAAAACCAAAGTGAGAACTATATATTCATAAGTTGCCTTTTACCTTTTTATTTTTTATTTTTTAGTATGTTTAGGTTAACTATATATTCATAAAAAAAATATATTGGACTTAGTTGAGTGCATAATCTAGATAGCAATTTTAATGGATTAAGTCATGACACTCGGTTTATTTTTTTTCTTTTTTCCTTTTTGTTTAATTCATTTTTTTTCCTTCATTTTTTTAAAAAAAAATAATTTAACCATTTGTTATTGATGATCTATTTTTTTATTTAACTTAAAACAAAAAAAAAATGTAATTTACCTTGTTATCAATAATTTGTTTTTGCTATCTCAATCTTGTGCACCTATCATGGTTTTTTTTTATGTTTTAAAAAATAATTTCATACAAAAAAAATTTGCATGCTCTATATTGTCATATAAATCTATCAAATGAAAAATAATATATGGGATAAGAAATTTATTGAATTTAATATCGTGCATGACTTGTATCACGAGATTGGATGGTCGACTCGAGTTCACTTATTTTTTTTTCATTGAGTTTTTTTTCCATAAATTTCATTATTTCAACATTGAGTTAGTCGGAAATTTAGCTTTTCAGTTTTTTTTTTAAGATTATCCATACAAGTTTCACATGTTAACTCAGATTAACTTAGGTAGATCCAAAATATTTTTATCTTAATATTAAATAAAAATATCATTTAATATGCAATTAATTTTAAATTCATGGCTAAATTGTATTTCTTTTTTATAAGACACATTAGTAATATCTAGACCTTTTTCAGGCGTTTGAAAAAAAATCATTTTGATTCACGACATAGTACAGGCCAATAGACTAGTTTAGACAATCCTTGTTTATTTATTTATTAGGATATGGTTGTTGCATAAAAAAATTGTTTTTAGAGAAAAAAAAATTATAAATATTTTATTTTCATTTTTAATTAGGTTAATAAAAACTATTTAAAAGTATTTTTTTAGTGTTTGATATGCATGTGAAAATAAGTGGCAAGAAGGAAACAAATGGGATTAATGAATTAGTGATACGATCCAACACATTTAATGATAAAAAATATTTTTTGTAAAATATTTTCATCTCTAGGCTAATCATAAGTGGATTTTTCTTGTTTTAAACTTATTTTTATTTTATCATAAAATATTTTTTATTGCCCGAAGAAATGAAAATATTTCAGAGTCTAGGGTCTACATGAAATTAATTTAGAATTAAGGACTAATGAGAGCTTTGAATAATAATAATAATAATATTATGAAAACTTGATAAAAAGATCAAGTGTAAAATCAACACAAATTTAGGTAAAACTAGTTAATTGCCAAGATGTTGTTGTGGAAATTTTTAATAATGTTATTAAAATTAACCTAATTGATGTGACAAGTCAACCCAACTATTGGAATGACCTAAGTTTCAAGAAAAATTGTGAAGAAGTTGATCTATTGTTGTATCATTGACCTTGTGTTTTTAACCACGTATCGGTTAACCAAGAAAAAACCTGATTTGACTTTTTTAAAAATATATTTTCAAAATTGTGTTAAATTTTTTTTTATATATAAATATTAAAATGACGATGTTTTAAATTTATCAAAGTTAAATCAAGTTAACATGTTAAACTCGTGATCCTAGTCATGGTCCTAATTGTGTTTAATAGCGTTGCTCTATGGAATCTATTTTTAATTCATTAAAAATTATAAATATAAAGATCTGCGGGGAAAAAGATAAATAAAATTATTGAGGATAATTTTATTTTTACATAAAAATTGTCTTATCTAATTCATATTTTTTTACAATAAAAGGTTTTTTTTTAATAGAAGCACGGTTAATTGAATAAAAATCAACTGCAATAAATTTAAATTGGAATAAAAATAAAAAAGTGTACATTTTTAATAAGATAAACTATGTTTTGTCAATCATGTATTTTTCTTATTTTTTATGAAATCATGTTATTTTATGAGCATTATTCTTTAAGCAAAAACTGATCATGAAAGTAAGATTTAATTAAAAAAATAAAATAAACATAAACCAATCATCTCTTCACATCTACATGAGAAAAAATAAGAAAAATAAATGTAGAAAATATTATATAAAACAATTACAAGAAGAAAAATTCATTCTCATTCAATATTAATGAGCAAGTTATTATAAAAAAAAAATACATACAAAGCTAATGCAAAATTATTCATAAAACAATTGATAATATCATTGTAAAAAAGTCATAATCTTTTTAAAAACAATAACATAATATTTTTATTATGTTTTTTTTAATAAAAGATAGTGACAATTAAAATAGAGATTTATTAAAAATTTAAATCGAAAAAAAAAAGTATTCCTCCAATTTAAATTTCATTTCATAATTAGTGCATCTCTTAATTGCTTTAACAAACACATGTTTTTTTTTTATGGCAAGCACTTTTTTATAAAGAAAACCCTATCATCATCTTAAATCCAGGTTTGTAAAAAATAATTAAAGTAAAATCTCAATATTTTGTATGTGACCAATCAATCATGTAAAAAATATATTAACAAATTTTTGAAATAAAAATTTTATTTTAATTGAGCATTCATGTGCTATTTGTTTTTTCATATTCGGCACATAATAATTGGAAACAATTCCTGTAAAAAAGCCATAATACTATATAAGAACCATGACAAACTTGAATTATAATTGAAATATCATGTTAACCTTTTTTTTATAGTGCATTTAAATGAAAATATAAAATATAAAAATATAAAATGGGGTCAAGCCCAATAAAAAAAGGACTTAACACGCGTGGGCTTGCCTTCTTTCCTTTCTTGAAAAGAATATAGCTCACGACACATTGTGTGCTTGCCCATTAGAGAGATGGATAAAAAATCGAGCTTGAGTGTTTTTGAATCAAAATATTAATTTTTAATTTATTTTTGTTTAAAAACATCTTTAATATATCAATAAATTAATTTCTCAATTTAAAACACCTCTAAGTTGGTTCAATAATACAAAGTTAAAATAAAAAAATAATTTGTTTAACCTTAATTTACTTTGTATGGCAAGATAAAGGGTAAAAAACATTTTAATAGAACTCTTCTGGTTAGATATAACCCGTTAACAACAAGGACAATTCTGTTTTATTTAGAATGCGGTCAATTGATTATTTTTTGTTTTTTTGTTTTGTTTTTTATCGACTTTCTCCTCCCCCCTCCCCCTGCTCAAACTTAGAGATTAAAGTTGCACTTGTTTTTCACTAGTTTTTGCTTTTGCGGTGAAACAAATGCAACAATGTATTTGGTAACAAACCAAACTGTGTTTTATGTTATGGGGCCACTAAAAAATTGAGTTTGAGATGCAGTTTTTGTGTAACAATTTTTACATGTTTTTTTTAACTAAGTTTTGTATACCCTGTTTGTTTTTGCGTTTTAAAAGCGCTTTTGAAAAAAATTAAAATTTTTATTTATTTTTTTCTCTGCTTCATATTAATATTTTGTGATGTTTTCAGATTATATTGATGCGCTGATATCAAAAATAATTTTTACAAATAAAAAAATATTTTAATGCATTTCCAAGTAAAAAACACTTTGAAGAACAACTGCAACCAAACATTTATACCTATTTTTTTTCTACACATAAACTTCAACCACAATTTTTATCAAACACGTATCTAAATCCAACTAACTATAACTAATTGCACTTTTTTAAAACTTATTTTTTAAAACCACAACCACAAAAGCTACTTCAAAATATAGCTACTTCAAAATATGAATAAAAATTTTGAATCAAAGTGTGAAATCATTGAAAACCATGGATAAAAAAAAATAACAAAAAACCTAGCATACCAAAACACTTAAAAACACACCTCATGCACAGTAAATTAAAAAAAAGTGGCTAACGTTTTGTTTCATTGTCAAGTTTTGTCCCCAAAATTTCCAGTAGAATAGGATTATTTTTTCAAAATCAAGTATTGATTCAACATTATAGTTTTTAACACCATGAAAACTTCATATCAAGTTAATTGAAACAAATAATTAAATTTAATTTTAAATGAATTTAATATAAAATGATTAAATTAAAGAAAAAGTTAAGGGAAAAAAAGGAAGTATTGTGCAAATTTACAGTCCTTTCTCTCTTGGTCTGTAGTGATACATGGAGGCTTTTTAGGTTTTTTCTTACGAGGGGAATAAAAGGATGAGCTCACCTCAATATTTTTTTTAAAAAAAAAACCTGCTAGTAACAATGAAACACTTAGGTACTTAACAAATTTATTTGTCATAATTATAATTATAATTATACTTATAGTTATGATGTTATAGTTCCGAGTTATTTTCATAACCACAATTATTATATATGTTCAGAGACGCTATTAGAGCTGACTTGTTTGCAATTTCCTTGACTCGCCAGTTGAAACCATGCTCATCCCTTATTTTCTCTTTCGTTCTTCAATGCCAATTTGCGAATCTGAACTCGCACTTTGTTCCGCCAGCTTGATTTTATCCTACCAAGCAACCAATGCAAAGCCAACTTTAGGCATTAAATATCTTGAAGTTTTCATAGATATCTAAGCAAGCATTAACCAAGCCTTCATAACTTAGTAACAAAGCTTTAGGAAAAAGTTTTGTTAAAAATGAGAAAAGAAAAGGGATGTAAATATGTTTCAAAAGGTGAGGACACCAATAATTGCCCTAAGCGCTCGTCGCTTCTCGGGCACCGCGTGCAACAAAAGAGTTCATGCTCTGATATTTGCTTATATTACTTGGAAACAGGTTTTTATGCCGACAATTGAGTGATTTGACCAAAGGGCATGTAATGCTTCTCGGGCAGCCGCGGGCACCAAAGAATTCATATTTGCTGATATTACCGTTCGAGTGATTTGACATTCTCCAGCATCAATTTGTTGAATGAATTATGAAGATCGAAATGTGATGGCAATAATTGCCTCTCTTTTAACTTATTGTCTCGACGGACTGTTTGTGTTTGAACAAGGTTTGATGGTTTGAAAGTAAGCTATATGTCTTCTCAAAGCGATTTCTTTTTTCTTATCGAATATGCTCAAGTGGTCTAATCATGCATTCTTGTTGCTTATGGATCGAGAAAGGTCTCTCGTTAAGCAAAATATAGAAACCATGACCTTCGAGCTTTGGTGCCATTCAGTTTGTAACCCGAGTGTTGGGGCGGAGACAAAAGAAAAGGGGTATCCTAGAATCATCGTCTGCGTTTTTTTAACAAGGCAAAAATGCATGTCCGGTCAATATATAAGATTTAAAATCCAATGTTCAATAATAAGAGATGTTATGATGGGGCATAAGGAAAATAAAAAAAAAAGGTTACCGGATTTACCGGGCTCTTTTTTAATATACTCGATATTATTAAAAAAATTGATAAAACAATTATAATCATTATGAAAGATAATCAAATAATGTCATAATTAATTAATAATTTTATTTAGATTAATCAAACTTTAAATTACCTTAACCCCAATTAACATCAAACAAAATTAATATTTAAAAATATAATTATGATTAAATTATATTATTTTGTAGATATTTTGTTATTTTCTTAAAATTCTTAACAAAATTTGTTAAAATGATAAAATAACCTGCATTTTTGTTGAAAATATAAATATAGATCTACTTCTTCGTTATCCGTGATGGAATTTTGGTGGGCCATTTTGGTGCAAAAACCCATGCTGATTTAATCTAAACCATTGTTTATCGAGGGAGGCTCACTCACTTTGATTATTGGACCTTCAAACAGCATACAACAATTCACAAGACCCATTGGTCATGTAAAAAAAAAGGTTGAAAGCTAAAAACAAAACAAAAAGAATCCGATGGAAGGGCAGCCACATCCCAAGTTGATCGGCATTCTTTGGAGGTTGTGCCGAAAAAGAAATTATTGTACTCACCCTTACTGGGAATTTTTCGGCGATTTGAAGTAACTATACTGCGGTGACCTTGTTACTTAATAATTTGGGTAAAAACACATTTTTTTCAAAAGAAATAGTTGTTTTTATGTAAAACTTTCTTGTTCTTTTTCTTCAGAATAAGTTTTCTGCGACTAGGCAGCTACCCTTTTGTTGGATGACATGCTGCAAATTACAGGCCAGAATATGAATGAATTCTCCAACATGTAAAGGAAAAAAAAAGGTCGAATCACTAGAAAAATCATTTGAAGCATTTGACGTGAATTGATCGTTTTCCTTGTACAGAACCAACTTTATAAACTCAGTAGCAGCCTCGCAGCCAAGGGCGGCCGGCCAAATGCCCACTTCTTGAAACTTGTCTACCATATCATAAAGATATTTTTTGAATAACTCGAATGGAATAGATTATCTTGCTTTTTGGACGAGCGGTGGTATTTATTGCCCAAGTAATAATTTATGGTCCAAGAGTCTGACACCCAAAATAAAAGGCAAATGCTTATTTATAATCTATGGATACTATAAATTATTCTCTCAAACGGCACGCTGAAGTAATTAATTAAGAAACTGCCATTACATAGCCCAAAAGAAACTCTAATTAAAGTGGCGACACGCAATGCTAGAAACCAGTAGGCAGCAACCAATACAAACTTTGGGGGATTAACGAGGGCATTTGGACTCGAAAGCAAAAGGGCCAACACTGAAGAGAGCAAATTCACGCTTCTTTTCATCAACAAAAGGCTTCTTCTCAGGCCTCAACATGGCGCCGGTCAGTCCACCATGGAGATTAGTTATCTTGCTGCAAGCAGTACTTGGTGCTGAGACTAGCCACACCTTGCACTTGTGAACTCCATAGTTGGTGATGGTCCCGGGCGCTTTGATGAGGAAGTAACCATTCTTGTCGGTTGTAGTCTTCACGTCTTGTGGCTTCATGGTATTATTGCACTGTAGTTTTACAGTAGCACCTGCACATGATAATCAATGCTTACTCACTTATTGGACAAAAAATAATAACAATTACTTTTCTTCCCTCTCCCCTCCTCCCTTTTAGGTCTCTACCCAATAGGATACCCATACACAACGTTAGAGGCATTTGATGCTTACTTTTGTACCTAGAGTAAAGAGCTAGTCCTTGGAATAAATAAAGCTGCTTCAGCCCATAACTTTATTATCCAATAGATGTTACATGCACTCATAAAAAGAGTAGGGACCTCGTCTCTCTATCTGTCCATAAATTCAAAACTTGAATAAAATAGATAACGGATATGTCCATGTCGCAGAGAGAGCAGGAGAGCTGACACAATGCGTATGAACATGTACGGCAATAATAACTTGTCCTTATTTTTGTACAAGTAAAATAGTCGAACGGAGGACAACACATACTCTTACGCATGCCCACGCACAAGACATAATCTTTCAAGATAAGACACAAAAAAGAAGCAACATTTCCATAAAATAAACGAGCTAGCTAGCTCATGTTATTTTTTTGGCCTGTAGGAGGAAGCTATAGTTATGCTTGAACATGCAAAACGGTATAGTTGCTTGAATGTCATTTCTTAAGAATATTGTTAGATTAACTCATTACTGTTTTTTTAGAAAAGAGATAAACTTAAGCCAGAGGGATTAGGAAGTTTGAACAAGTTACCAAGAACTGGTTTTGCTCCCAAGAGGGTATCAACCCCAGAATAGTTGCAAGATTTGCAGTAAACAACACCTTGAACTGCTACGAGCTTTCTTGGGAAGTGAGTGGGTACTGGTGGGGGAATGTGAGGCTTTGGTGGGTGCACTGGTGCATGTGCTGGAGTGTGAACAGGTGCAGGAGCTGGTGCGTGACCATGATGGTGGTGGTGGTGGTGTGGGGTTGGTGCTTGGCTAGGTGCATGACTCGGTGGCGCACTCACTGGTGCTGCTGTTGGGTGGTGGTGGTAGGAGCCCCGGTGATGGGGTGCCTCAGCTGGCAGTGACTCAGCTTTTTCACTAAAAACAGTGAAGCATAGCAATGAAAGGAGGAATGGCACAAGTGCTTTAGCTATAACAAAACCCATCTCTTTCTATTTTTGGACCTCTCTGAGAAACCGAGAGAGAGAGATTGTGAGAGAGAGAGAGAGAGATGTGGAGATATGCTTCCAAGGGAGGGATTTTATAGACCAAGTGACTGTTCGGACGTAGAAAATATATTAAAGTAATTAATTTTTTTATTTTTTAAAATTTATTTTTCTAATGATTTAAAAATATAAAAAATACTTAAAATTAAAAAACATTTTAATTTTTTTTAAAAAAATACAGTTGTAACACAATTACAAACACCTCCTAGCAAGCCGTGATTTGCTGATAAAAATCTATCTCCTCTCCCCCTCTCTCTCTTAACACTAGTGGGGTAAATCTGCTCGAGAAGTAAGTTCTAGACTGTTGTATACAGGGAGGGATGCATCTAGGCTCATTTATTAAAAAAAAAGTTTGGTGTGTAATATTTGCATTTTAGGAGTAGACTTAACTTCTTAAATTCATATAATGTAGATATTATTTATAATAGTGGATTCAAAAAACTTATAAATTAGATATTTTAGGTTAGGTAATGGGTTTTGATTTTTAAAATTTGATACCAGATTCATATACTAAATATGTTTTTATATTTGATAGTTTATGAATTAAATATTTATTTTTATTTTATTTAAAAATATCCAGATTTAATTTTTTTTTGTTAATATACTTTCTATTAGATTTATTTAATATAACAAAAAAATATTTGTCTCAAGAGGATGAGGTAGATAGAATTTCATGATAATTAAGATATAAAAATAAAAATTAATGTTGAGAGTGACATAAGTCATAACACTTATAATCCATGTTGGAGATCCATCTTTAAATTTATACCCATGAAAACTAGTAATATAATTTCAATTCATGAATATATGTAATATCCATATAAAAATTAGTTTTATTTGATATATCCAAAAAAATTTAAATAAGTTTGATTTATAATTTATAAAATATTAGAAATTAAGTTAAATATAATTATCAACCCAAATTTTACTCAATTTTATTTAGGGGTGAGAAAAAAACCGAACCGGTAAAAAAAATCAATTAAACCAGTTAAAATATTTAGAAAAATATCCAATTCAGTTCGATTTCTGGTTTTGGTGTACCTAAACCGGCCAACCCAAACCAAACCGAACCGGTTCAATTTAAAAATAAAATAAAATAAAATAAACCAAGTTGCGGGCGCCTCCTCCCTCCTATTAGCCATTAATTTGTATCCATAAAACACTGCTAATTTTGTCAATTAATTCCTTCACTTTTTAATAATTATAAGTAGACTTTATGAGAAATGTTATTAATGTAACTTACCCGGTAAGTACAGTATGATGTATGTCTCATTGATTTAAAATGTTGTTTGGTATTGAACTAGTTAACTCTCATGCGCGGTGTCTTTTGTTTAGAAATTAAAAAAACAAATTTAAAGTCTAAAAACATAAAATCAAATTAAAAAAAAAAATTCTCAACTTCCATCTACTTAACCAAATGAAAATCCAAACAATATGAATAAAATAAAACTTAAGACTAGATTATATAATATTCAAAATAGAAGGAGCAAAAAAGGAAATTGAATAAAATCTTAAACCTAAATGGCGCTCACACCTCTCTTTTCTTTTCATTTAAAATTTTTCATAAACAACTAAACCGAATTCTTCCTCTCAAAATTAAAAATTAATTTAATATAAAAAAATTTAAGATTACAAAAATCTATAAAACCAGCATAAAATAAATTATTAAACCCAATCAATAATCAATGTAATGAACAATAATGAAAATTTTAAAAAATAATAATAAACTAAAAATAAGAATAGTGTACAAATCCATATTATTTTCATTAATAGAACATAGTAAAATAATGAGTCCTTTTATAAAAAAAAAAATAGTGGAAGATGCTTTTTTATATAAAAAATGATGGACTGAGCAAGTGACTGTTCAAGGAAAAAAAAAACGTGGACGAGTGACAGAGGAATGCAGAGCTTGGAGTACAGTGGGGCTTGCTTTTTTTTTTTTTTTTTAAACTTTTATAGTTGTGATTTTAAAAAAACTATTTTACAAAAAATATTTTTAATTGAAATGGATTTAGTATTTATATTTGTTCGGTTAAAATTACAGTTGAAATTGAAATTAAACAAAAAATAATTTAATATATTTAATTAAAAAATACTTTTCAAATTGAGATTATAAAATAATTAATATATATATTAATATTGATAGTTTTAAATTTAAATATTGTAGATTTAACTATTGATATTACATCATAAAATAAATAATACTTATATCAAATATTTTTTATTGTTTCATTAAACTATCTACAATTTCATCATGTACGAAATCTATTCGACAAGGACTACGGTTTCCTTGGTTTCTTAAACGCGCAACAACATCTGATAAAATATCATTAGGAACAAAATTGAGATTGCGATCAAATTCCGCAAATGTTACGTCATCAAGCGATCTCCTTCTAATTTTTTGAATAAAACACAATTAAAAATAAAAATAAAAATTGAATTTTTTAACTAGGTCGGACCCGGTTTAATGCATTTATCTTTGGACCGGACCCGGTTCGACCGAAGCAGTGGAGAGTGAATTTAACTAGGTCGGACCCGGTATAATTCACTCTCCACTGTGTCCGCAAACCTGCAGTTTTATTTAAATTTAAGTGAATAGTAAACTGTGGTTCTGCATTACCAAACAACAAACATCTATGATTTGCTTTAAAAGCTGCCGCAGCCGCGTAAACAAATGGTCACTTAAAGGCATGTTTGAGAGCGTGGTTGTGGTTGCTTTTCAAAGTGTTTTTCATGCTGAAATGCATCAAAATGATATATTTTTTTTCATTTTTAAAAAAATTATTTTTAAGATTAGCGCATCAAAACGATACAAAAAATACAAAAAAAATTAATTTTTAGCAAAACAAATTAATTTTTTTTGGAAACGCGGGTCGGCCCGTGTTTGTAAATGGGCTCTAAATATTTGGTAGTGTGATTTATAATATTTTTTAAAGTAAATTTTTAATTAAAATAATATTTTAATTTTTTTTTGTCATTCGTATATTAAAATCATTAATTTTTTTAAAAATATTAATTTAATATATTTAAAAATCACTTTAAAAATATTTAAACCCAAAAACACTCATTATACTTCAATAGAATTTTGATTAAAACTGTCCAAGTACTCAAAATCTCAAGATAAAAAGGCAAGAATTACAATGATATTAATGTAAATAGTATTTGAGATTGTGATGGTGATTATTTTTTACTTAAAAATACTTAAAAATAATAATTTTTATTATTTTAAATTTATTTTTGATATCAACATATTAAAACAATATAAAATTATAAAAAACATAATCTAAAAAAAAACTAAAAAAAAACACCTTTTAAACCTAAAAACAAACACAATCCTAATCCGTTACTAGCCGTTATCTTTTAAACATGCTTTTAAATTTCATAGTTTTGAACTTACACTGGGAAAGTTAATTATACGATGGATAAGGTGGCGTTGCTCTCGGTCGAAAAAAGACAAGGACAAGCTGACAAGTCTCTGCGTTTTGCCAGCCACAGTCTGCGCTCCCTGTAACAGGGATGCCCTTCCGAAACTTTTCTCATCAGAATTTAAATTATTTATAAAGGAACCTCTCCTTCTTTTTTTTCTTTTTTTCTTTTTTTTAATGATTTTTGTGTCGAAGTACCGATTGAAAAATAAGGATGCACTAATGTTTATAAGGTAGTTTAACAGACAACGGCACGCCATTAACGGAGATAGCTGCTTTCTGACTGATCAATGAGTTGGTGGGGGTTAATTGTAACTTAGTCCCTATAGTTCAGCAAAACTATTTGAATAGTCCTCATAGTTTCATAAACTATACTTTTAATCTATATATGTTTAAATTCGTTTATAATCTAAACATGCCAACACACTTTAATTGTCGGTTTCTTTGATTATCATTATTATCAATCCAAAAGTGAGAAAAAAACCTAAAAAATTAATTAAACTGAGAAAACTCGGGAAAAATTTAACAAAAAAAAACTTGAATTGACCAATTAAAACCGGTTTCGGTTTTCAATTAAAAAAATCACGGTTTGGTTATTGTTTTAAATAAAAACTGAACCGAACAAAAAATGTTCAGCCTAATCAATCATTACAATAACACCAACAAAAAACCATGATACATTAAAAAAAAAAACCTTGATACTGATTGATGCTTGTTGATCTCCTCATGGCAGAAATTTTTGGTTCACTTGAACACAAAGATAATGAGATTGTGTTTCTTTCTCTCTCTTTCCCGCCTTCCCTAACAGATAATTCTTCTAAAGAATCGTAACTAGATTGTTGTTTATCATTTACAATTTAAAAATTTAGGGTTAAAATTGTTTCTCTTTCTTTTTTTAGTTTTAATAAAGTAATGAAATCTTCATTAATTAGAGATGCTAATAAATGAGTAAAAAATACACGGACACTTTAGTCATTAAAGAAGAAGAAGAATAAGAAGTTAACAAGGCTGTGTCAATAGAGGGAGAGGCAGTGCCATTGTGCCTATAGCCACTCCCAAATTGAAAATTAAAGAATTGGAAAAAAAAAATTAAAAAAAAAGCAGACATGGTTCCCTTGGGTAGTAAGGCATTGAATTTTCTTGAGAACATGAATATATTGAGATTGAAAAACTAGATTAAAGAAATCGACAGTTGAAGCTAAATAATAGATTAATTTTGAATGTTTGTGGCCTCTCTAGAAAAGTCATTGGCATAGTAACCCTTTTTTCCAGGGTTTAGGGTTCATATGGCGTCCCCAGCAACTTCCATTTCAATGGCATAGAATTAATTAATTTTCCCAGAAGGTTCATATTATATATGGTGTCATTTGCCCTAGAAGACGTTGATTCAATCTTATCTCCATCTTAATTAAATTAGCCAATCATGCATGTGCCAGTGGGATGAAAGTCAAGCCTTGCTCAGGCAGAATTAAAAACAATTTCTACGTTTGCCTGTAAACCACTCAATGATATTGATTACAGCATGTAGATCCCAATAATTTATCTCGTGCTTATGGATTTGATGCCCAAGCTACTTAACTGATTACTACGAAAAGTTTCTGGAATCGAGGTTCAACTTGATTTTTATTAGAGGTTGAATTTTATTTTATTTTATATTAATTATTTTAGTATTTATATATGGTTTTAATTTGCTAATGTTAAAAATAAATTTTAAAAAATAAAAAATATTACCTTCATATATTTCCAAGCAAAATATATTTTAAAAAATAACTTCTAACATATTCTCAAATACAATATAAAATACAATTTACATAAGCAACTTTGAACATAATTCATCCCCTTGATTATATTCTTGAGATTAGTAATATTATGTCCTGTTTAGGAGTAGGGTAGATGTTGATTTTCAAAGTTTTTTTTACTTTGAAATGTATTAAAATAATATATATATTTTTTATTTTTTTATTTTTAACATTAAATCAAAATGATCTAAAAGTATATAAAAATAATTTCAAGCTAATTTTTGTTTCAAAAACATTGTTGTACCGCAATACCAAACATGATGTTAATAATATTTTGGAACAACAATTTTGCATGAACCTCAATGTTTGATATCATTAAATTTGATTGGATTGAGTTTTTATTGGATGGATTAAAGTAAGGATACTTTGATATTATAATAACTTTTGTTTTTTAAAATGATTTTTTATTTTTTTTACCTGAAAAAGCATTAAACTAATGTTTTTTTAGGTGTTTTTTTTTATAGTTTTAATGTGTTAGTATAAAAAATAAAAAATATCATTTTAATTTATTTTTTAAAAAAAAAACACTGTATATTATATTACCAAACACATACTAAATAGGTGAAAGTGTGATCTAGTCTTACTTGTATCGGGTGGAAGGGTAGGTGAAGGGTTTACCCTCCATATCACCCAACCCAACTGGGTATTTTAACTACTTTTTATTTTTATTTATTAATTCATATAATTATTATAATTTCTATAAAATAAATCTAAATATATAATCCTTATTTTTTAAATAAATCTTGATTTATAAATAACAGAAAAACCCTTTTTAGCTTTAAAATAGATATAAGCATTGCAAATACTATAGAAATGAATCTACATTATTTATAACTTAATAATTGAAGTTTATTGCATAACTATGACAAATGATAATAATGATAATTAACTATTATAACTTAAGAATATATAATATTTGTATGTAACTTAATATTATATAATATCTATTTATCAAGTATTAAGCACTTTATGATACAAGTGAGGTAGTTGATGTATTTGTTTTGGATTACATAACATAAATAGATTTAACAAATAATAAGTACATGATCTAACACTATATACATGATTTTAAATTAAAAAATATATATTGAACGATATATATATATATATATATATATATATATATATATATATATATAATCGTGCTAATCACTGGCAATTTACATATCAAAACATACTATTATTAATATTAATATTTTTAATGTAACTTAGAGAAATAAGAATATCATCTCTGACAGTATTAGATACGAGTGTCAAGGGGTTGATATGATGGTGATCGAGATTTGTTTCCTAGATTTCCAGCCTTAAGATGAATATATCCAAAAGAATTTATTAAATTATTTTGAATTTATCAGGACAATAATGTGGAGGGGTATGCCCTTGGAATCATCAAGGAAAAGAATTCATCTCCATTGACGTATAAGTTGCTTTGAAAAACAAGAAACAATTTTTGTCTCGTTTGTCGTGCAAACTTGTTTAAAAAATAACTTTATTATTGAAAAATAAGTATTAGAAAGGGTTACATTAATGGATATCAAATGGGTCGAGCTAGATAATCGAGATATATATATATATATATATATATATATATATTGGAAAATAGTTTTTTTAAAAATGAATTTCTAGAAAATAGATTATTTTTTATGTTTGGTAATGTCATAAAAAATGAGTTAGAAAAGACTTTCCAGTATTTGACCATGTCATAAAAAATAAGTTGAAAAATAATTTATTACTGTTTTATTTTTTATCCAAGTTTATTACAATAATGAGAATGAAATCTTATAGACAAAAAAGTTGGAGGATGAAATTGAAAAAAAAAATCTAATTTCATAAATTATTTCAAATAAAATAAATAATAATTAAAATAATGAAGACCGAATTTAACAAATAAAAAAAAATTAAAAGATGATAAAGTTTTTTAAAAAATACAATTTCATAAATTATTTCAAATAAAAATAAATAGCAATCAAAAGAATATGGAAAAAATATAATAGATAAAAATCTTCAATAAATAAAATAATAAGAGAAAAGCAAATAACAATAAAAAATATGAGAACCAAAATTGATATAAAAATCAAATTAAATCAAGTTCGAAAGGATGAAATTGAAAAAAAAAAGATTCAAAACAAAATATATATCAATCAAAAGATTGATGATGAAATTTGATATAATCAACAAATAACAAGATATTTCTGAATTTTTCACAATTTGTGAAAAGTATTTTCTGTCCAAAATAAAAAGAACAACACTTTCCTGAAAACCAAGCCAAATTTCCTTTTACTAAAAAATATTTTTCGTTGATCAGTTTTTCTAAAGGTAAATAAACACATGAAAATTTGAAAAATAATTTTAAAAAAGTCACTTTTCATAAAACAAATGGGGCCAAAAAAAATTGAAATTTCAACTCAACACCTTCATTGTTTATATGAATAGTGAATGATATAACTTCTTCTTTTTCGCATGCCCTCTACTTTTTATTTTATTTTTTTTATTTTTTTTATTTTATCATTTAATATTTGATTGATTTTGAATTTATCTTCACAAATTGTTTCAATTTGTATTCTATAATATTATCGTAGTCTCAAACAAATGTTCTAATATTTTTTTGTGCTTGATTTTATAAGTATTTGTTTTTGTTATCATATAATTAAGTAAAAATAATTTTTAAAAAACAAGTTTGTTAAACCCAGTGAGTCAATCACCCAAATTGTGAATTTACAGGTTAAGTTACGAAGTTCGGGTTGATCCAGTATATCAACATCTCAAAATTAAAAAAAAATGTATCATCTTGATTTTTTTTAAAAGCCAAACCATGTGTTTTCCAGGTTGTCTTTAGACCTACCAAGTTGATTAGGTCATGTTGGGACAACTCCTAAGCGATTTAATTTTAAATCTGAACCAAGTAAGCAGTGAAGTCAGGAAATTTTAAAGTTGACTTGTTGGATCAAGTTTAATATTAACGATAAAATTTTTTTTATAACCTAGATATTTTTTTTATATTCATTTTTTTTTATTTAAGCTGCAACATAACACAAACCTATAAATTAGTAAGTAATATTTACATGAAAGGAACCAAACAAGAGATTTAAGAAAACTGTAAGTGTAGAATAGGGACATGATTTGGTGACTCATGATCTTTACTGTGTTGTTTTTTCCCTGCGAAATAGCATTGCTCATAAACCATTGAAAGCTAGTTTAAGAGTAGGTTTTACTAGTGATAAACTATCCAAGTATGTTATATGCTTAAACGCGACACATGCAACCTATAATATATGTAGTTAGCACACATAACTAGGTATTATTTCTAATCAAAAACTTTAAATTGAATCTAGACTTTTCATGGGATGTGATCTTGGGCAGGTAAAGTAATTGGATTTATCACTAATTTAGTGGGCACACAATAACTTTCCTCGAAACAAGTTTCTTTTAATGTTTAAGCTAGTAAAATGTAGGAGATAAATAATCTATAAGAAAGTAAATAATGCAGAAAAATACATGTGTGAAGGTTGGATTGAATGGTTGCTTATAGTTTCTAGAATTGTTATTTGGTTGCTTGGGGTTTCTATAATCATTATACAATTGCTAGTTGTTTTTAAGATTGTTGTGTGATTATTGATTGTTCATTCTTATCTTGTGACCAGAGATAGGATCTTAGTTAAGCTTGTTTCGTGAAGCATGATGTTACAGTTATCTTATAATGTATATAGCTTAATTATAAAAAGTCTCGTGGTGAGTGGAGAAATTAGTACTCGTTTAGTGGAGAGTGCTAATGGAGAATGGAGTTGCATGTGTCTAATGGTGAGTAGTGTCGCAAGTACCTTGGTTGTTGTGCTTGTCGTGTTATTGATAAAAAAATTGGTGATTGACATTTCATTAATGGTTATTGGAGAGAAAAATAGTGTTTGTTCTACAAGAAAAAGTTTGGTGTGCACTAACTGACTCTGATATATTAGGATTGGAAAAATAAATTAGCGTGTGTGCCATTAGCTAAGACATTTTCTTGGTATTTGGATCGAGACCTAAATAATTTCTTAGGGTAAAAAAAAAAAAAAAGAGGTAGTTCGTTTGGGACAACCCAAATGGGTTGCTTCAATTTTTTTATGGCAGGAGCATGTAATGTACTCACCAGGGGGTGGGTTATCCATTGTCTTTGAATGACACGTGTGACTCATTCTAGTCATAAATGACAACCTTTCAAGATTTATATTGATTTATCTTGTTAAAATTTTTTTAATACTGCTGAGAATGTCATCATTAGAACTCCAATGTAATCTCAGTTTGCATTTCTTTCTCTCCCCTTCTCTCTATCCTGCCTTCCAACTTCTTCTATTTTCTTGCTTTTGTGTACCGATTTTTTGGCTGCCATTTTCTTTATGGTTCCTTCTAGTTCTTTTTTTTCTCTCAAACAGACTAGGTTTTTCACCTACAATCAATGTGTATTTAAGTGGTTTTTATTTTTAAATGTTTTTTAAAAATCTATTTGTTTTGAAAAAAAACTCAAATTGATATTTTTTTTAAAAAAAAATTTACAATGATTTTGATATATTCATACCAATTTTTTTTTTAAAAATAAAAAATTATTTTAATATATTTTTAAATAAAAATTATTTTTAAAAAACATAATGCAAATCGATGATCCTCCTATGCACCAGCCCACCCCACCCTTGTTCTTCGGTATATTTCTTGGCTTTTTAAATTTGAAGTTAAAAGATAAAATTCTCGAGTCAAGTGATAAATTGTTTTTTTTCTTTTTGAGATTTGACTTGTCGGAGAAACTTGAAATGCTACCAAGGGAATATGGACTTTTAACTGACCAGAGGGCCTTCATTTCTGTGGTTAACAGCTGTCTTCGAGAAAATGATATTTTTTTTCGGTTTTAAGAAAGAAAGGGATTTAAAGTTGCAGAATAGGGTCCAAGGGTAGCTAAGGAATGGGCAAGATCTAAATCAAAGACAAAGCGAAATTAAACGAAAAAAATGAAGAATTTTATACAAATATTATACGAATTTTAGATTATTTATTTCTTCTGTCTTCTCTTTAAAATCCACTCCTTATTTTCATCTTACACTCTAAACAATCCTCCTTTTTTTTTTTGTTTTTGATGAAGTGTTCGAATTAATATTATTGGATATTTTTTTATTTAAAAATATATTAAAATAATATTTTTATTTTTATTTTTTAAAAATTACTTTTATCATTACCATATTAAAGAGATTAAAAAAAATTAAATAATTTTTTTAATTTTTTTTTTGTGAAACACGTATAGAATGAAATTACAAACAGCGAAGAAGACTAAGATTCTAATGAGTGATTTATTTTATTTTTGTGTTTTAAAAGTATTTTAGAAAAAAATTAAATTTTTTTTAATTTTTTAATTAAAATTTTTTGATATTTTTAGATTATTTTGAGGTGTTCATGTTAAAAATAATCTTTTAAAAATAAAAATATATTATTTTAATATATTTTTAGAAAAAACAAAATACAGAATTCAGCAAGGCAGCTCAAAATAGTAAGTCGTAGGATTTGATGGGGATAAGAAGATTTGCAAGAACACGTTGTGGTGTGCTTTATGAGATTGCCCAATGACATGTTGGCAAAAGTTTTCCCCTAGTATTATTCTTCATTGATGACAAGACAAAAAATTAAAGTTTGGTTTATACGATAATGCCTTTCAGATCTCGCTTTTCCCTCCTCTTGAAAACTATCACAGCAAACCATTGGTGCCTCCGAGGGATTTAATCAATAATAATAATAAGTGAAGTTTAAATTTTTGTTTCTGTTCAGTATTTATATTCATGATATATTTTTTGATTAACGTTTAAATTGATTTGAAAACAATTTTTATTATAAAAAACACATTTTTCATTTTGTATGATTTAAGAGGCGGGTCAAATCTTTAAATTGATATATTCTTTTAGATAAATTAAGAATTATGTTAAAAGTCAGGACCTAGAAATTATATTGATTAGATTTTTTTAAGATCAAATCTGAAAAAACTATAGCAGCCAGAAACCAAGAACCATATGCGTTTGTTTCTCGGGTTCGAAATCAGACAAGATGCATCCGAATTCAGGCTAAAAATCTGTGTACAGATTGAACTCTGTTTGCAGCAGCTGTGTGTTTGGTTTTTTAATAATAATGGAACAAAATACAGAGAGGCTTGATTAAGCACGTAATCTCATCGAATTCCTAGAAAAAACTCATTTATGAATTTCCAACAGGGTTTCCTTATTGTTTGAGGTCACAAACAGGGAACAAAGAAACTCAAACAAGACCAAAGTTTTATGCCTTCATTTTCCAGCATGCGGATCATACAAGTTCCCAAATTATATAAATCTTGTTTCCAGGCGAAGAAAAGTAGAAAACTCCAGCACTACTACAGATTCGGTACAGCAAAATCTAAAGAAGGCAAAGCACCTGATGCTTCAAATTTTGTGATCAAATTGCAACAGCAGAGCGCAAGTTGACAAGAACCAAAAATAAATAAAAATAAAACAGAGTGCTCCCTGGACCACAATCCCGGAGGGATGCTCAAATTGCAAATGCCATTTGTGACCTGGGACTTCTGTTCACAGCAAAACCAAGATCGATCTGCAAGATCCAATCAATGAAGGATCAGTTAGCAAAACCAGGCCAGTAGATGAGAAATGACAGGTATGGTAATTACAACAGTTTAATGGCCCCACATATAGGAGGCACCCAACAACTTATTCAAGGATGTATAAAACACTAAAGAAGAGACCGTTTCCAAAACTAGAAATAAAAAAAGGAAACCGAACTGAAAAACCTAGGATATTAATTAGCTTCTTTAAAGTGTAACTACAACACCAGGGTAATGAAGTTAATTGAAAATAAAACAGTATAGTAGATAACTTTTTTTTCCTTAGCAACACCAGTACTGTCACCAAACATGTAGACAATCTTACAAAACCTGAAAGGGAAAAGTGGCATATATGGTGACTTGAAATATAAATTTAACCTAGTAAGTTGAACATATTCCCTAACATTAAAGATTTGGAGACGAGAAATATGTTGGAAAAATCTCAAACAAATAAAACCCACTCGTATATTTTTGTTTTTCATTCAACAGAAACCAGGAACACACGATAAGGAAAATAAACAACATATGAACACACTAGAATGTGACCATGACTTGTGAGAACTGACAAGAAGTTAAGAGGAAGTTAACTTGTCATCAATTTATTTCCTTACACTTACTAGCTTCTCAACTAGAAGGCAAACAATTATGGAAAAGAAAAGGATGCAATTATATAAGCGTTATAATTGGAGGATGATATACCAAGATAGAAAATTTAATTAAAAAGATAGGACAAAATGTTATTCATGAGATCATACAAACAAACACCTACAAATTACAAGCAAGGTGAGAATGGAAGAAAAGTTTAGCTCAATCCAGCATATTTAGAAATGTTACTTTCTATAGGCAGTTCAATTGAGCATTTTGAGAAGAAAGGTTGAGCTAATATGAAAAACAGACCCAAAACCATGAAACATGGTTATAGTAAACCAACAGGTTTTGAGTCTTCTCTCTCATCGTTTTACACACAGAATTAACAGGAAGCAGATCAACTTTTACACCAAAGGTAAATTATGAAATATATTTTGCATTGATATCATGAAACCAAGTGGACGTAACAATGTTGCAAATGCATGGATTAAAAATCATGGTGACATTGAACTTCAAAAATCACTTTTGGTTCAACCCCAGACCACATAAACTTGATGATGCTACAATTATGGCATAGTTGTTGCCCATTCAATTACTGGATCTACAAGGGATAACCAATGGCACACTCGTTATAAGAAAAACTGGATAGAGGTTTGTGTGATAGTGCTGACCGAGAGCCTGAAGATACACTCTAGAAAACTAAAAACATACCTTAAGCAAAAAAAATTAAAAATAAAAATTCATATGGAAAGGAAAAGAAAAATGTTAGGGGCAAAATTTCTTGACAGAATAAAAATTATGACAGCTGTTAGCTCTCAAAACAAACATTTCAGGAAATATTGATTAAATCAACTAATAGAACTTTCATTGCTTGGTGCATGCCTATGAGTACATCAGACCGTGACTACAGCCATAACTTTATCTGCCATAGTGCGGGAAGCTAATTTAGCCTCTCTCATGCAAAGGTACTTCAGAGACCAATTGATCAACTGACACGACACATTACAAACAAACATCATGGTGATAGATGTATCACCTAGAAGTTTAGGTATCCTTACCACAGGTCATCATCATATTCATATGTGAAATGTCTAGTGCAGGTATAATGAACTACCATAAAAAGAGATCCTTTCAGTCAACTAAGCAAAGTAAACCATTACCTTCAAGCTTGAACATCAATCTCTTTATCTTCCACATCATTGGTAACCCCATTTGCCTCGGCATTCTCAGCATTCTCCTCAGGAGGCTGGGCTTGTTCCTCCTCGGGCAAAGGCTCCTCCACATAATCATTCTCAAACGCATCAGCAGGAACCTCATAAATCCTCACTTGTGGCTTAGACGGGTCTTTCACCAGCACATACTTACCCTCATTCAATTTCATGCACAAGTCAACAATACTCTTGACAATACCCCACATGTTGGAGGTATTCAAATTAATCTGAGAAGCAAAGTCCTTAGGCTTATATCCAACAACAGCCAAAATCACATGATTGAAATGATCCCTTGGATGGACCCTAGAAACATACCCTAACTTCATCATATCAGCACTAGCCAACAAAGCTTGAGCAGTCCATTTAGCCAATTTATTCGCATTGTTCTTCAATTCAGTAGCCAAAACAGCACCCCTTTGAGTCTCCAACTTCTGTCTCCAATCAACACCAGAATACTTGGGATCAAACTCATTAAGCGCATTCAATGTCAAGAACGACCTTTGCTTATTAACCTCAACAACACTCTGCACTTCACACCTAGCAACAAGATGCATATCATCATCCAATTTCCACCTCCTATACTTATAAGCCACGGATGCAACCTCCTCCCCTTCATTGGCAAACGGGTTAGGCTCATCAAATGCAACCTTATTCCCATCCCTAAACAAAACTTGCTGCGAAAAGTTCTGATTAATATAAGCAGCCTCAACACTCAATGAATATGCCGAGTTTATATCATCCTTAGCCTCTGGTAAAGGCTCCTGTGATGTCTCGTGAACTGACAACAAATCAAGCTGAGATCCATCTCTTTTATCAAAAAACAACTTATTTCCCACCCTTTGAACCACAATATCCCAAGAATAAACAGAGCGGGTTGCGCACATCAACGTAGCTAAAATATTATCAGTAGCAAAAACGGTAGCTTTGTCTTCATTAGCTAATCTTCTAATAACAGGATCATCAGTGGTAGTTACCTTAAAGAAATTCCTATTCTTAAACCTTTCCAATCTCCGCTCTGCTTTCGGTGTGATTCTATCAAAACTCTTATCATAAAACTCTAACCCACCACATAAAATCAAATCCTCTGGTTCCGGGACCGAGAAAGACAGTTTCGTAAATGTACTAAACGGAATCTGATCAAGCATATTCCATTCAGGTTGGATCTCCACAGAACTCTTAAACACTGCCGCTTCCCTACGTGGCTGATTCTGATTGGACCGGTTTTGATTATAATGCCGGTCCCTACGAGCCCTCTCTTTCTCCGCCTCGCGCTTCTTCGCCTCCACTTCCTCATCGCGACGTTGCGGTAGCTGAGGGCGGTTGTGCTGGTTGAACCGCCACTTAGGTCCAAACTTCGGCCGCGGAGGAGGCTTCCCGTCAACGAGACGGAAGGAGGAGTCGTTGTCAGCGGCGGAGGGGAAGGAATCGTCGGCAGTGAAGTCGAAGACGGAGTCGGATGCAGCGTTTTTTCGCCCACCAGCTCCGCCTTGGCCTTGGTTAAGATTGCGAGTGAAATCAGCGATTCGGCCGAGCTTTTCAGAGCGAGAGAAGGGAGCGAAGGGGACGTTGAGAGGAAGTGTGGAGGTGGTGGTGGCGGTGACGGTGGCGTCCGGTGGACCCCAACCGTCGGGATTGAAAGGGACGGCACCTACTTCGAAGCCGCCTACCATTGGAATTGAGATTTTGAGGCTGAACCGAGTGAAAACTGAAGCGCTAGAAGTTGGGGTTTATTTTATAAGAAGGTTGAAGAAAACCCTAGCTGTTATGGAGTTACGGTTTTGACCTTGTGATGATAGTTAATTGCGAATGTGGATTCTGAGAATGGGCTGGGAAGTTTTATAAGCCCATAGACAATGACACTGTGAGCATTGGACAGATAAAAAGGAAAGGAATAAAATCAAAACAAGAAAAAGAAGAGCATAAATAGGAACATAATTTTTTTAAAAAATAAAATTTAACTAAAAAAGTTGCAAAAATTAACATTAAATAACTTCTTATATTTATGATCAAAATCTCCTATATTAGGCATCAACCACTGCTGCATGAGTGATGAGAGTACTGTGAATTTGGATCCGATTTTGTTGCTTTTGCTTTATTTTAAAATAATCAAAACAAGAAATTTCTGAATTATAAGAAAATGCAGTTACCATGATTCTCAAAATTTATTAATTGATGAATTGATTTATGGTCTTGAAGTTGGGATTGTGTTTCAATGAGAAAGCAAATGTTTTTTTATTTTTTAAAAAAATTTGTTTTTTTAAAAAATTATATTGGAAAACCCTTTAAACTTGTGATCATGTTTAATAAGATTTGTTTTTATTAATATGGATGTCCGGGTCAGTTTGCGGGCATCTCGACTAATCCTATAAACCTTGAAGTTAACGACCATGTAAGCCTCCAGTAGCCTGAGGTTTGTGGGACTTGAACTGGTGATCTTTAGAGAACAAACTCAGGGTCTACTCAGTTGAGATACACCCCTCAAAACTTATTTAATAATATTTTTAAAACATATTCAAACATAAAAATAAAAACAAATGGTGTACGCGTATTCCTTCCCGGGCCAACAGAAGAAGGGCCGGCCTTTCCTGTTCGAAGTCTAGCAAGGTGCAGTGGTTTAGTGTTGTGCTGCAAGATGTTGTCCCAGTTGCTGCATGGTGCTTGTTATGCATATGTAGTAATCCACTCACCAGACCAGACAATATGTGTCTTTGCCTATGCCTCCTGATCCTAGTTCCAGCACAGAAATGGAAGTTGGCTTTATCTGCCAAGATGATGGTCTCAGCAGTGAGAATCTCATCATCATCAAACATGCTTGAATCGGAGATTAATTTCTCTTCTAAATGTGGTAAGAGGAGGGAGATGAATGTTTTGTGTGCTGCTTCGCCTCGTCCATCTCTGTGGGCTGGTAGAGTTTTCCTTATGATGGCATATGATCCTAACAAAAATACCAACCACTTTCGTTTGATGGACTTAAATTTCAGATTAGTGCATTACCTAGATTGTAGAGGAAAGAATAAAAGAAACACCTTTATATGAGAGGACCTGCAGTGGGTTGAATCACTTCCACCCGAATCTCCATGAGTAACCGCACCAATTACAGTCAGATCAGCATCATCAGGGATTGGTGTTCTCAAAACTATCCCATGAACAAAAGAGCAGTGACAAAGTACTAGTCATGATTGTTGATTTCGGTTTAGAATTGGAGAGAGTGAGAGGGAAATGAGGATTTTAGGGATTTATTGTAAAAAAGCTGCAAAAACTCAAAACCTCAGTAGAGAGATGTCCCGAATCCCTAATGCAAAATCTCCTTCTTTGCCCATCTCAAACCTTAGTAGAGCCTGCCTCTGATCGATCAGTCCCTACCGTTCCACTCTATTGCTTTTTTTTTTTTGTGTTTTCAATATATTTATACCTTTTATTTTCAATTCTTCAAAAATAATTTCAATTTTTATACAAATTTTAAATATTAGTTTTGATGTATTTTGGGCGACATACATCCTTGTAAAGGAAAATAGAACACTAAAATTTATGTTATAAAGAATTTGGCACTCAAAACATTATGGCACCAAGATGTTTCTTCATAAACAAAATATTCCCCTCCAGTTTTTAGATTGACAAAGACTTAATTACATCTTGCAATATTTTCCTCGATTTTAACAGATAAAATTGACTTTTTAATAAAGAAATCAAAATTGAATAAATAGTACAATTAGTATCTCATATAATTTTTAGCCCAAGAAAAATAGAATAAAGTTTAGAAATAGTTGCGATGGCCTGGGAACAGAAGAGCACTCCTGAATAAAAAATTTAAATCAGTTCTGAACTTGTAAGTTAATCTATAGAGATATGGTTTTCTATGTTATTATTAATTAATTAGGATAATCGTTTTTATTTCCTAATAATTCTAAAATCTTATACAAATACATTTAGGGCTTATTTGTTTATTGAAAACTAGTTTTTTTTATTTATTAAAAAGTGGTTTTCATGAAAAGTTTAAAAAGTAGATTATTTTTTCTGACAATGTTATGAAAAATAAATTTAAAAATATTTTCTAGTATTTGGTTATGTAATAAAAAATAAGTAGAAAAATAATTTTTTAATATTTTTTTAAGTTATATATATAATGTTAAATATAACCATTTGACTACTTCCAATAAAACAATGAAATATAAAAAATTAATTGGTGTTTTGGAGGAAAGAGAAGTATTTTGAAAAGTATTTTCAAAGTTAAGAAAAGGAAAAAACTTTCCTTTTATAAAGATTTTTTTTATATAAAAAACTATTTTTCAGTAAATAAAATAATTTCTAGAAAATGTTTTTTTAAAAACAAACAAGGAATTAGTTTAATGATTTTGATATTGAAAGCTTCATGAAATAAGACTCGTATATATAATTTTTCAATTATAATTATATAATAAAAAGGGTTTACTCCTGAGCCAATTAAGTTTTGTACGGATTTCCAATGAATTAAAAGAAACCTTAATAATTTTACTGGAAATTTTAAAGCAACCGACCATTATAAAGATTTGGGAATTTCCTTTTAACTCTAAACACATATTATTATAGTAGATTGTAATAGTAAAATTATCCTTTTATCATTTAGAGACTTAAATTTAAGTTTTTGGTGTAGAGGTATATGGATATTTTCATTTAACTAAATTATCATTGGAAGATTGTTTGGGGGTGTTTGTGTTTTTTTTTTTAATTTTTTCACACAATAAAAATATTATTTTACCTCTATAGTTAACAAAATTTTAGGATTGTTGACCAAAGGTTTTCTTGGTTTTTCACAATATTTATAACAATAAAAATACTTCTTTGCTTCCCAGATCAAAAAATAATGGGCCGCTGGACAAAGGTATTTTAGGTTTTTTCAATTTCCATGTACAGAAAAATAACTTTTTTAGTTTGAGAAAAGACAAAAAAAGAAGCTTTTTCTTTGAGTGTATTTTAGTATTTTTACATGGGTACTTGTGTAATTAAGAGGACCATGAGGGGCGTTTCGGTATTTTCACGTTATATTTTTTATTTTTTAATGAGAAAGTTGTTGGCTCGTGTTCCACACACTTCAGTGAGTGGGCGGCACCCGCACCATTAAGGAGGGGCTTAGGACGCTTTCCGATAATCAATTCTTGCCATCTGCTGTCTAACTCGATAGAGGTCGTGCCCTCTTCCACATGATGCGACGTGTGTGGACATATAATGGCTGGATTGCCACTGATAATCGATTGTTTGTGTTTTTTCTTTCTCTCTCTCTCTCTTGGCAACTAAAGTGCATAATTGTCATATTTATTTCCTTGGGTCTGACATAGTTTATTAGGCCCACTCGTCTTAGGTCTGGCATGGTCACCGAACCCAGGAGCCATGAGTTTGGCATAATCATCAGGCCCAGGTCACCTGGGTCTAGCATGGTCGCCAAGCCCAGGTTGCTCAGGGCTGACATGGTTGCCAAGACTCTAAACTTTTAGATATGGCAACTACGTCAAACTCAAGCTACTTGGATCTGATAATCATGTTATACCTATGATGCTTGAATCTAACATGATTGTCATACCAAACCTGAATTGAATAATTTATTTTAGATTAGCTCCCATATAATTTAATTTAAAACTCGAATAGGTAAAAAATCAAGTTGTTAAGTTTTAAAATTATATTGTTTTATTTGATTTAATAATATTGTAAAAATATTCTTCATTCTTAATATTTTTTTTAAAAAAATTAAAAATTAATTTCACCCGCAGCTCGGCTCGTGCAAAAATCTACTAAAATGATATATATATATATATATATATATATAGAGAGAGAGAGAGAGAGAGAGAGAGAGACACACACACACACACCCCCACCTCGATCGTCACCGTGATGACGTAAGCCATTGACGCAATTGGTCATATAGCAAGCCTTTTTTCATTAACTCATCAACCAACACAACCTAGACATAGGGACTCAGAAAATATTATAGAAAAGAATCCTAGCTTGCTAGCTACCTTCCCCACTTACACATAGATTCCTCGAACTTGATCCCAGACTTAACATTTTTTATTTGAATCGATTTTTCATTAAAAAAGAATTATATATAGACACACACACGATTCACAGACAAATTAGTTTCAGTTCAGTTTGATTTAATTTTTTTTAAGAGAAAAATTGTAAAACATGTGGATTTTCTTTTTATTTTTTAGGTTTTTTATAGCCAAATTCAGCTGCAAAATTTATACAATCCGAAAAACAATAATCACAAACCTCAAGAATCTACGAGCTATTGGTAAATTCAAACCACATTCATCTTAAACTGATTCTATATTATTTTTCAATGCATTATTAGGGGCAATATCTACATAAACAATGCATTAAGTTATCACCCTTAATCAAACCTATAATTAATAAAAATTAAAAATTAAAAGACCCTGAAACCCTAACTCCAATTGTTTACATTTCTTAAATTTAAGGTCGCACTAATAATTTGATTGTTTGTAAAAAAAAATAAAAATATTGAGATACTCTTGCCCCTGTTGTGTTAATTTTTTTATTCTTAGAAGTATTTTCATTATTTTGTTGTAATTAAAAATATTGAATAAATAAAAACACCCCAACCAAATCTACAATGAATAATAATCTATGTGAAAATATAAAATTACATTTGGCTCCAAGACAAGTGTTTTTATTTTTAGGAAGGTAATGAACATTATTTGACTATTATAATGAATAGTAAGTTGTTCATATGGCTACAATAAAATTCCTTTTTTTTTTAGTTATTTTTTATTTTTTATTTTTTATTTTCATTGTTATTACTGTTTCTATTAATATTTTTATTATTATTATTGTTACTATTAGTAGCATTATTATTACTACCACCATCACAATTATTATTACCAGCATTATCACCATAACCACCACCACCACCACCATCACTATTATTATTATTATTATTATTATTATTACAACTGCTACCACCACTATAATAATTATTACCACCATTAATAGTATTATTATTATTATTATTATAAACACTACCACCGCCACCATCGTGTCTTCTCTTTGATAAAAAGAAATTTTACTATTCGACTATATTCACATCTTTTTTTTTTGTCTTGATACTGACACGTACTATCTAGATTCTATTTGTGAATAGTTACACCATGTATTCTTTTAGGACCACTCCTATTATATTCTTATTATCTATCTAATATATTCCTATTATATTTAACTACCTTTTATATTTAATTAATGGACTACATCTAATACATTTAGATTTATATGATACATTTAATTTATATAATATTTTTATATATTTGATTTTTTATTCCATTTTATTTTAATAGAATTCAAATTTATATTCATTTAGAATTTATTTAAAAATGTAATTTAGAATTTCTTATTATAAATTAGAATTTAGAATGATTTACTATTATTATTGAAATAACAAAAAACATAAACTTAATTTGAAGGATAAAATTAACAACCATAAAAACTTTGACAAAAGGATAGGAAAAAATAAAAAATCAAAAGAAAAAGAAAAAGGACCAAATTGAATTTTGTATTATTCTTATTGTAAAAACAATCAAAAACCTGAAATGAGGGATAAAATTGAAACCATAAAACTTTGACAAAAGAGCAAAGAAAAAAAAAGGAATCAAAAGTAGAAGGGCCAAATTGAAAAACTTACACTTACAAATTAGAATTGAAGGATTAAATTGAAAATAATTAAAACTTTAACAAAAAATAGAGACAAAATCAAAACTAAAAGAAACTAAATTTAAAATACCGATAACATTAAAAACCAAAGTTGAATTCCTAAGATAAAAGAGAGAAATGAAAGGGGGGAAAATGATCATGGGTCATCGAGAGAGAACACGAAAGAGAACCAAATAATACCGCGAAATCTTATTTTACACTACTAAAATATAATGCATGCGCCGCCCAAAGCCCAAAGTGCTAAACATGCGCAAGCTGTTTTTTGCATTTAACTCAGAAATGATCAAAATGATGTTTTTTTTATTTTTTAAAAAATATTTTTAACATCAGCACATCAAAATGATCCGAAAATATAAAAAATTATTATTTTTTAATAAAAAAAATAATTAGAAACACGGGTTCGACCGCGTTTCCAATCGGTCACTTAATGATCAAAGTTGACTCATCCGATCATGCAATACACATCAAACTTCTAGACCTGGCATTCAAAAGAAATAAACACAGTTTTTTGTTTCTGTGTATTCTGGGAGATAGGAAATAATACATTAATCTATTTAAACAACAAGAAATAATTACTATGAAGTGAAGATCTTAATTTTGGTTAATAATTAATTGAATATTTTCCAGTAGTCTCCTTGAGCTATAATAATATTAATGGTGGCTAGATTTATATAAAACATATATAAAATTCTGAAATAATATATATATATATATATCGTATCTAATCTATGTATCAATCAGTTCTATCCCACATGAACAAAGCCCAAAACCGATAGCCAGGAGAAAGAACAATATATAAATCTTTAATTATATTGGCAAGAAGCAAATATTCAACATGCATGATAGAGTCAGTCTTCTGGGTAGGAAACTCACGCATATGAGATCTCCATGCATGTATACTTAACTTAACCAGCAAATCTCAAATTACAATTTAAAACTCATTATCATCTTGGACTAACTTCTTTAGCCTGTGAGATATCCTCGCAGCTCCATTAACACTGTGGGCAGAATCTCCAACCTGCACAATTAATTTGAAAGGACTTAAGTTATAGAAGAACTCTACAACTTATAAACGATCAATATTCTTCATTAAAAAGTACAGAAAGTAAATTGTCAAGCAAAATTAATAAAAACATTATGACCTAGCTAGGTAGCTGATATACCTTAGAATGTATTGTATGGAATACAGTATCTTCTACAACAGAAAGACTGGCATTAATAATCTCTGCTCCTTCTTCATGAAGCACACGAATGATCTCATTGAACATGAACCGACTGTCCAGGCCATTCATCAAAACAACCTCTAAAGTGGAACCCATTTCACTAACCTCAATTTGTGGTGATCTTAAACCGGCTGTTTTTCCACCACTACTATTCTTGCAAGTATAATCTGCCCTTTCCATTCCCATTAAACTGTCTTTCTTTTCCTTCATCTTCTCCAAGTTAGTCTGCAACCTTTTTATGTAGCTTGCAGCTTCATCTAGTTGATCAGGCACTGACAGCACTGGTTCCTGCACCGCAATCCCCATAATAAAAAAAGAAAAAAATAACAAAGAAAAGATCAGAGCTAGAAAGATCATAACTAAAAGAGCTTTCATGTTATATAATACACAACAATAACGTGTGAACAATGAGGGAGAGAGAGAGAGAGAGAGAGAGAAACCCTTGAGCTTTGATGGGGTACAAGAGAATTAAGCTGGGAGTAGAGTTCCTTCATTTGATTTCTTCTATTCCTCTCTATTAATTTTCTGTCAGTTCTTGATGAACTAGGGTTGTGCTCCATCAAATATACCTGCAGCAATACTAGCTACTAACCCAAAAAAGAAAAGAAGAAGAAGAAAGACAGCAGAACTAGCTATATATATAGATGAATCTGTAGCTATTATATATACCATATAAATATTAGAGATGCTGGTCTTTGTTTAATTTGAGTGCAGGCTTTTATCATATATGGTAGAAAGCAAAGGCAAAAAAGGAAAATACATAATATGATTAGATGCTATTCAGAAAAGTTTGCGGACCTGGGAAATACTGGTGGGGCTGCTTTGTTTTTCATGCATACGGGTCCACTCGTAGACAATGGACAGCTTTTGGCACTGTACCAGTTTCGGCTATGACCAAGCACATGAAATCACAGTTTTTATACTGATTGGCGGATATGATTTTTTATTAAGTGTGGTTTGTTTCCTAATCGTTCTGCCGTGACCTGAGGTGAAAAACATTTCAGCTTGAAAGTTCTTAAGAGTTTAATCTGTCATTAAAATTCATGAGAGTATCAACAACTACTTGAAAGGCTCGTTTTTATAGTTACTTGGGTAAAGACTCTCTTCATACAATTAGTAATTAATGTTTTTTAAAAAAAGCAAAGGGATTGTTTCTTTCAAAATTTTTGAAAACAAATAATGAAAAGTACTTGTTTGTTTTCAGAAAAATAAAATTAGAAACAAGTTTTGAAAACTTTTGAGAACCACAAACCACTTTTTTTTTTTTTAAGAAAAAGGTTTTCAAAAACTAATTTTTTTATACTATGATCTAATGTTTTCGATGTCAGTTTAGATTCAAAAGTCTAAAATTAAACGAGATTTAGATTAGCAACTAGTTCAAAGCACTCGATATTAAAGGCAAGAACTAGTGCGAGGCCTTTAAAATTTAGGCCAGGACCACTTTTGAATTTTTGAGGTGTTTGAGATTCGAGCAAGGACAACGTCTGAGGTGCTTGAGGTTTGAATGAGAGAACTTGGTTTAGGTTGCCAGGAATTTTGGTTGTGACCATGTTTAGGGTTCGGGTTCAGGATAGAACCCCGTCCAAGCTATCCGAGTCTATGGCTACTCGGGTTTGAATGGAAACGATGTTGGGGCTGGTGCCTGAGATTTGGGTCAGGACCTAATATCTAAGCGCTTAGTAGTACATCTGAGATCAAGTCTTGGGCATATATATAGTAGTCTCTCCAAGATCGAGTTTTTAGGATGCCTAAGAGTCAATCCAAGACCAGATCAGGAGCATCCCTAAGTTTGTCTAAGACCTAGTATAAGGTATCGAGGTTCGGGTTTGAGTGGGTTCTAGGTTTTGAGGATCGAGTTAGGATTGTATGTGAAACTTTAAGGTGTTGGGTGGAGGTCAGGTCTATGGGTTATAATAAGATTAAGTGAAAATCACTCCATCTTTGAGTCCACAAAATCTAGGATATCAAACAGCTCATAAGCTAAGCTTATTTCGATACCAAAATTAAGTTTGGAAAAGATTTCGACAATTTCTTAACTTCGACACCCTTCCCTCGAGTTAAAACTTATGATAAAATCTTGGGACCAAGAGGTTTGTTCTAGGTGGTAGTCCAGTGGTAAGAGTTTGAGACCAAGAGGTTTACTCCCTCTGTGGTCTCAGGTTCGAGCCCTGTGGTTGCTCATATGATAGCCACTAGAAGTTTACATGGTTGTTAACTTCAGGGCCCGTGGGATTAGTCGAGGTGCGCGCAAGCTGGCCCGGACACTCACGTTAAACTAAAAAAAAAAAAAAACTTATGGTGATAAATTGAAAAACAAATCGGATAATTAACAACTCCTCAAGTACACAATTTAAAATTTGATTGCACGCTCCCTCTCATTCAAGCAAATTTGATTTTTATAAAGACTGATCCCAAGCATAATATATTTTCTGGGACGACATGTCAAGAACATAGACAGGGAAGGTGTTGGTGGCTGTATAACTACATTCAACAACTTAGAAATTATTAGTTTCTGTGTCCGTGTTATAAAATTGTAATAACTATTTATAATAATACTTAATTATAAAATTTTTGGAGTGTCAAAAAAAAAAAAATTGTCAGCAAAGGGCCAGGCCAGGCCAGCCATGTGCGGGCTTGGAGACGAGGCAAGCTTGAAAAAAACAATTACTAGCGCCTATCAACTCTCGGACCCACAAGTTTTGGCCTTCACGTGCGCCAACCAAGAAAGTCAAGACATGGATTTATTGTAAACTAATTAAAAAAAATATTAATTTTTTTTATTATTTATATAAATAATAAAACACTATAAAAAGCTCGATTCTTTTAATGTATTTAAATAATTTAGTTTCTAGATCTTTTTGCATGTAATTTATGATTATTTCTATATATCGTTTTCTTTTTCTTATTTGTAAACATTTTTTACATAAATATATTTAAAATCTTCCTTATGAAACGTGTGGGAAAAGGTGTGTTTAATTATAGGAAAAACCTTTCTATGATTCGGTGTTAAAATTCTTTTTATTGCTTTTAATGTTAACATTTTGCAAACAATTGCAAATAAAATAAAACATTTGATTATCATTAGCTTAATGAATTAACCGTAGGTTTAGACACCCTAATAAGAGACGGATTGATTAGCTGGCTTATTCTTATTGATCACTTGTCGATTCGACGACACGAGACACGTGGTTGACCAGGGGGGGCTAGTCCTCTTGTCAAGCATTTGCATGTTTCACGACAATAATTAAAGAGAGAGCAGCCCCTTTGTTTCTGTGTAAGACACGCCTGAACGAGTCATCTGTAACAGCAACTTGGATCAGAATGTTGGTTTTAGTCTCCGTCATGCAGAAACCGTGTTTTCCTTTTGTTTGGAACAAGGTATTTTATGTGTGTCGCCCTTGAAATAAGGTTAATTTATGTCTTATTTTTCAATGATTTTGATTGAACGTGCAATGCATTGCTGTTCATTTTTTTTTTATAGTAAATTTCAATATTTTCAAAACAAGAGGTTGAAAAAAAAAACATGTTTTTAGAGATAATATTTATTATTATAGTCAATGGCGGAGCCAGAATTTTTTAAATGAGGGGGCAAATTACTAACAAATATATATTAAAAATCAATTCAAAATATATATAGTAATTTATATGTAAAATTAATTTAAAAATACTTTAAAATAAAAAAACTTACATTATAATTGTTCTCTTCGAGTTTTCATATTTTGAAACCGCTTCATAAAACTTACATATCTATATGCATATAATAAGTATGTTAATTAAATTATACTTGATCATTTCTAGACATTTAATTAAGAAACAATGTCTAGTGTCTCTGTAAGAGGAACAATGCTTGAAAAACATGTTTTCTACTTGATATTTTACTTACAAACAAATCATGTGAAAATATTAAATTTCAATAAACTACTCTACCAATGCAAAAGATGCCAAGAATAGTGATTTTGCATGAATATTAATTTATTTTTTATAATAAGAAAAAAAATATTTAATTGATTAAACTAGCATATTTAAATATTTATTTTGAACATATTCATATCAAAACCTTTAAATTATCAAAAACCCTAATATTTTTAATAACTAATTATAAAAAAATAAAATTAAAATTAGACAATAAAACAAATAAAAAAAATGAAGAAAATTTACCTAAAATATAAAGCAAAAAGTTAAAAAAGTTAATTATTTAATTGTACTGAAAAAAAAAATTGTATATTGAAGAAAGCCAAGTAACGAGCTGGACACACACACACACGAGAGAAAGGCAGGGAAAGCAAAAGAAAAATTTGTATAACTAGGGTAAGAAAAAGAAAAAAATGAAATATCAACCATTCACTACATTATTATATTAATATAAAAATATTAAAAAAAAAATTAAGGGGGCAATTGCCCCCTTTTGTACCCGTGTGGCTCCGCCACTGATTATAGTTAACCGGAACAAGGCCTATAACACGAATCAGGAGGGTTAATATGGGTTGATCTAAGTCAAAATATAAATACAAGTAGTTATTATCATAGTTTAAAACCTAACTTAAGAGTTGACTCGAGATATGATTTAAGTCACGAGTTAGAAGGGTTAACCCGATTGACCTAATTTTTTTATATTTTATTTTATCTTGTTCACCATAATTAAATAAAATAAAGACAATCATTTTATCTTGTACATCATTACCAAACACAATTTTATATCCGTTTTTTTTTCTATCTTTTCTGTCTCATGTCTCTATTATCTTTATCTCTACTATCCTAGAACAGCAACTAAACACTACCCTAAATAATGACTTATGTAAGCTTCGTGTACTCTTTTGTATCTTGATCTCAGAAATTAATGCAAGCACTCGATGAATGACTTGCAATCATAAATCAGTTATTAATATTCCTTTGTATGTAGTCTTCTACATTCATTTTTAGAATAGTACATAGTATATTGAATCTTTTAATCACCTTTTCACTATAAATAAATTTTATAATAAGATTGTCATTATTATGTCTCTCTTTGTAGAGGGATACGAATTTTCCTCAAAACTATCCCTAAGACAAAAATGAGTTTTCATTAACAAACACTTAAATTCCGAAACATAATATAAGGTGACGTTTGTTTTACATAAAATATTTTATAAGGAAATATATTCCTAATTTTATGTGTTTGTGTTCTTGTGAAACAATTTTTTAAAAAACAAGAGTTTTAAACATTGTTCATTTATATATATAAAAAATTTAGATCATAAAATTTTATAAAAATATTTTATAAACAACAAATTATTTATAATATTATCCAATTATTTTAACTATTATTACTTTTACGCCGCCGCCACCTCATTATTATAATTCTACAACCATCACTTCACTGCCCATGCACCACCTTAATTTTTATCCCCATTATTTTCGCAAATCGATATCATCATCATTATCTCATACAAAATACATCATTAGCATTCTTATAACATTAATTAATCAAATATCATAGAAGCATTTAAACGCAACAAAAATTAGGGCAAAACAAACCCTAAATATTGGCAAGAGGAAACCACGCAAAAGCACGGGTCAGAATTGAGTTGTATAGAGGCTTAAGGGTACAGATTGGATCTTCTTCCAAATGGTCCAAGGATTTCTCATCAAGCTTCCTCACCGTGGATGAACAACCTGCTTCATGCACACACAAGGGTATGGTGACTGAATTCAAAAAATGCTTACATTTTTGTTTTGTTTCAAATCATCATAATTTGAATTATTTTGCTTAATGTGCTAATTAGGATTCGGTCAATGACGACCACCTTGGGACAAGAGGGTAATGGAAAAAATATATGTTCATTTGGATTTTCTTTAGCATTTAGATGTCTAGATGCAATCCAGAAAGCAATGGGCTGAAGATTCGATGGGTAAATTTTAGTTTTCTTCTACGAGTCAACGTGTGCTTTAGCACAAATTCATCATGACAACTCATTTACAACGGGACAATTTTTGGCCTGATTTGCACTCCACGACCAAGTATGATCACTCCCTTCTTCTTTTTTTTCTTTTTTTTTTTCTGCCATATTAGGCGTAGTAGGTGATTGCTTGCAAGTTGCAAGGTTGGTATTCGTTAGTTTTCACATTTCCATTTTTAAAGTTGAAGGCGGAGGAGAAGGATTGAATCAAGCACAAAACAATTTTTTTCACACTTTTTTTTTCCTGCCATATTAGGCGTAGTAGGTGATTGCTTGCAAGGTGCAAGGTTGGTATTCGCTATTTTTCACATTTCCATTTTTAAAGTTGAAGGCGGAGGAGAAGGATTGAATCAATCACAAAACAATTTTTTTATTTAGTCAAATGATAATAAAAATACACCCACAAAAAAATAATTAAATTTTAAAAAAAAACTTATTATGCAAGGTTATATATATTAGAAATATTATTTAAAAATAAATAAATATTATTTATATAAAATATAAAATATATAAAACATTAAATACATACAAAATAAATAAAAAATAATTGCTATTTCAAATAAATAAAAAAATAAAATAAAAGAGAAAAGGGATATTAATTTAAATACATATAATTTGAAAATAATACATATAAAAAAACAATGATTAAAAAAACAATTTCTTCTTTAAAAAGAAAACACTAGGCTTTGCCAGGCCTGATTCATTTAGTATGGGCCCGTGCGCTTGACCCTTTTTTTTGTTTGAGATGGGATGGACGACATGTCATCCGCATTAATTTTCTTTTTTTTAAAAAAAAAGTCAAACATGCGTTGTCTGATATTGCTTGGATTCCGACTACTATGGTGTATGTAAAATCATGATAGAAGTTTTTTCAAACCAAAATATATTTTTCACCCTAAAAACCTAGAAAACATCTCAGACAACTTGATAAACTCATTCATAACCTCAAAAAAACTAAAAAGTTGTCTTTAAACCTAAAATCAAATCAAAACCAAAAATATTCTCGGACTCACATGTTTTTCTATGCAATTTTAAGATAAAAAACAACTAATGTGAACTCCTCTCATCAAATGGAACATTCGATACCAATATTGACCATTTTCGTGGCCAAAATCGGTGCCAACATAAATTTTCTTTCTCTAGCACTGGATTCCAACTATTTTCTCTCACCTCTATCAAACCATGGATAAAAAATAAGAAAAATAAAGTTTGGGACAAAAAATAACTTTGCCCTTAAATTTCAAAAACTAAAGGAACTTAATATTTTATAACTTGAAAAGTATGGGGACTACAATGAAAATTTTGCCCAAGCTTTGTTAAAGCCGCTCATTCCATCAGTATTTTTCACTTTGCCCCCCTTCTTTTAATCCTACCCTTTCCCAATAAATTGGCCATCAATTTGGTAGAAAGGGATGAAAAAAAAAGACATAGTGCATAGTGCGTCCATAGTGTCTTGTGAGTGTGTGAACAATGCAACTTTATAGTGAAATGTCCATATTTTTACTAGCTATGTGACCCATGCTCCGCTGCGGATTATATTATTTTTCTAAAAAAATAAATACGCAAGCTTTTTCAATGTGTTTTTTTATATAGAAAAAAACATATAAAAAGTATGATTTTTTTTAAGATAAAAATCACCAAAAAAAAAGGCCAGACGTTGTTTGACTATTAAAGGAAGGCCCCATGAGCAGGCCTCCAAGAGTAGGACACACATGGGCCTATTTTTTTTTAATGTAACTAGGATGGACAACATGTCATCCGTCTCAATATTTTTTAAATAGAAAATATCCTATACAACCTATTTTCTAGGATTCTCCAAATTCCGGCTACTGGGTGGGTGAAAAAATAAGATATATATTTTTTTGACTCAAAAACTTATTTTTTAATTTATTTTTAATCGAAAACATCTAGAATAAAAATTAAACATCTTTTATAAATAAACTTAAAAAATCACTCAAAAACCTGAAATCAAAAAGATGTAATCATGCAAAATTTACCTATATTTTGGGTGTTGCTTTATTTCGATAAAAAATCTCTATTCTATCTATAATAATAATAATAATTTTCAAATTTAATTCCAAGTCATTGAGGTGAGAAGAGCTCGTATCACAATTTTTCTTTCTTTCTTTCTTTTACATTTTAATCACTCGACTTATTATTTAATTGATTAAAGAATTAAAATTTTACAAAACAATTGTAACATCACAAGAAAATACCTTTTTCCCTTGTCGCTCCCTTAAATTCTAGTTCTTTCTATATGTAATCATAAATTTAACCATCTTTGATAGAGACCCATTAAACTCTAAAATTTAAAAGGTTTATTATCTCATCATGTAAATTTTTAATTTTGACTCAAAAAAAAAAAAAAAACACTATTGGATTAGAAACCTCGTATTCCTCATAAATATGAGACTCCAAGTTGCCCCATTAACTCGTCTCTTGAGAATTTTTAATACTAATTCTAAATTTTGGCTTCATATCACTACCGGAATCGGAAAACGAGATGTTTCCAGTGATATTAATGTATAAAATTGTCAAAGGAATTTATAGTTTCTTGTTTGATCAAACATCACAAAACTAAGTGGATGAATTTACATGATTCTTCTGTATGTGCTGATACTCTCACCCAAACTTTCATATAATCCCATCTCTATCAAGGTAGCAAGCAGGTGAGTAAGAACAAAATCTGATGTTCTTATCACACAACCGCAACTGCGGTGCAATGTACATCAGGCAACATCTCTTTCAAATCCACTGTGAGCATGGACGCCTTTGGTCTTGGCAATCGGCCCGAAGATCCCATCGAGAAGGGAGGCATGGATGTTGACCTTTCACATGTTGTCCGTAGCCATTTTGCTTGCATGTACCTTTGCTTTCTCCATGGCCCCAAGTGCATTTTCTTCTCTTTCATGCACTTCTTTGCAGCCAAGCATAAGATCTTCACTACAGAGTTTAATCTTTCAACTTTCCCGACGAACACTTCTGGTAATCTGTGGACGAGCTGATTGTATTCTTCGCTTGCTTTAGCCATCTCAAACTCGGCCCGAAAATTCAATTCAATTATAACCCTCACCTCTCCTCTTTTAGAACTTGAATTGTCTATTACATCCATGAAGGTGTGCTCTCCTGCATTGTATTGAAAAACAGAGACATCAATTGTTAGTTTTTACATCAACTGTTTGCAGCCTCAATGGCGAGGATTAGGAACAGATTTCTTAATGAAAGATATTGACCTTGGTTTCACTACCTGACGGGATTCCTGGAGAGCTTCTCCATTTAGTCTTGCAGATAGCACTGTTATAACCGGCATTCCGAAGACGGCTAGAGACTTCTGCCATCAAGCAACTCCGGCAGGAGGCGGCCATTGGTCTACCACAACCACAGATGGTTCCAGCCATTTGTATTTCCTTCAACGCTTCTTTGCTGATACTTCTAATCCTTGACTCCAAGGAGCTGGTCCTGAACAAGGTAGCCTGGACACCACAATACAAAACAGAAATTAGACAAGGTTGAACATATTGCCACCGGAGAAAAACATAGTAATTAATAATTGAATGAAGAATTGTGATATTTACATGTAGAAGCTGATGTTGGTTCTCCCAAAAACTCTTGTCCTCTTCAACATTTCCATTATTCTCTTCCCCTTCATCTTCTAACTCCAGCATTTCATTCTCATGACACCCTTCACTACCAGAGCTCCCCGACGACCAGTCACCATCCTCGAGAAACCCGAAAACCATATCGGATAAACTCGCCGCCGGCTCATCAAGAAACTCGAACTGATTAATGTTAGACATCAAGTTTCGTTGATTAAATGGGATTCTAATTCTCGCACCAGGCATGGTATTTGATGAATTTTGCTTCTGAACTTTGTGTAAGAAGAAAAGTGTTAATTGCAGTTGGATGATGGAAGGGGTGGTTTATACTCGGAGATTTGGAGTGACGTGGGACCCTGAGGTCAACGTGGACCAACGAGCCGCCGCATACATGGAGTTTATTTTCATTATGATTGAGAATTTTTAATTGGGTGATGTAAATCTAAGAGGTGAAGTATATTTAATTAATGCATACAAAGACCAGACAGCAGGGATCCACGTCAGTTAGGTCCAATAATGCTGAGCAGGTGTCCAATCTGGATATACTCGAATATTCACATAGTATTTATACACATTCCTGCCTGTAATTATTTTTTTCGATACATGGTTTTTTTTCTATATGTAGGCTAAAAGTTAATTTAATTGTGCCTCATAATATAATCTAAAGACATAATTTAGAATTGAAGTGCTTTTTTTCCCCCTCCAACAAGAAATTAGATGTTTCAAGCGACGAAAACTAAGACAACTTTGTTTTTTTGGGTTAAAAAATGTTTTTGAATTTTTTTATTTTAAATTTTTTTTTCATGTTTTTAGATCGTTTTAATATGTTGAAGTTAAAAATAAATTTTAAAAAATAAAAATAAATTTTAAAAAATAATAATAATTATAATTCGAAACAGAAATTATTGGGTTGAGTTTCCTTCCTTTGACAACTTGATGAACTATAATGAATCCCTGCCTCAAATATGCATGATGTCCTCATCCAAATGTATTGGTTTTCAATGAGGAGAAGATACATTGAATCAGAAGTCCCATAACTCCTTATTATATGGGGGAAAGAAAAAGGGAGAGACAGAGTTTCCATAAATATTTCAAAAGAAAAACACATTTATTGCACGATAAGTTTTGCTTCTAGATTGATAAGTAGTTGTATGTATAGATAGATTACCGGTTTGAATGTTCTGGGTTATGTTGCAGGGACTAAAATATTTTTAAATATAAAATATATATTTGAGAGAATTTTTTTATATTGTTATCAAACTGGAAAATATATTTATTTTTTTATTAACATATCTCTTATTTATCCTAATTAACATAAATTTTTTAATTAAAATCAGTGTTTTTTATTAAAAAAAATTATTTTATAATTGTTACAACAAGTTTAAAAAAAATATCAAAATAATATGTTCATATTTTATGTATGATTGAAAGCTAAAAAAAATTATAAATGTGATAAAATCATATTCAACATCTATTTAAAAATTCTAAGAATAAAAAAATAACCTGAATTGAATTTTCATGAATAATTTATAATTACTATTGTTATTCTCATATCATATATATATATATATATATATATATATATATATATATATATATATATATATATAATTAGAAAAATTATTATTAAGATTTACATAAAACTTTATAGTAGTAACAACCATGTTAAAACTGAAAAATATATCAATTTAATAAATATTATTTTAAAGTGCGGGTCCAGGCTAGGGCCTTCCTTGGCCTTGCTTTGATTATTTTTTTGAAAAAAATAATTTATTATCTATCACAATTAAAAAAATGATTATGTCCACCAGTGCTCGAACACTCGACTTTGACGTCCCAACACATATGAATTAACTCAACTATGACACAAAATTCATATAACATGATTGAAAAACTATATTAAAGTGCTTCCCTGCCCAAGCAACTCCAATTCTTTTAGATTATTTCGATAATATAATCAACATGTTAAATTAAGTTTTATAAATATATACTATCGTATTTATATTTAAAAGAAAGTACATGATATATTAAAAAAATAAAGTAAATCAAATAGAAATATGTTATCTAAATTGGTAACAGAATTTGGAAATGAATATTCCTAGGAAAAATTATTCGAAAGAAAAAGAAAAAAGAAAAAACCTTGACGGTCTCTATCCTGATCTGGTCGCAGCGGTGGGGCCAGTGGACACATGGTGAGTTGATAAGATTCGTGATGTTGAAACGCGGTGGCATCAGAATCGCTAGATGTTGAGTATTTATCCAAATAGTGGGGACCATCTTGTTGGGTGCCACAACACAAATCATTTTCTCCCCTCTTTTCTATGTATATAATCACATCGAAATTGCTTTATCGGAATTATCCAAAATGAAGAGCATAAATAAAATAAATTATAATATATATTGTCACAAAACGCGGCGTCTGGCCACTGGTTTTGCCAAAATCAGGGCCACAGACGGTTTCCGACGAATCTGTCTGCTCAGGTAGTCGACAAAAAAGGGCGTTTTGGTCATTTTATGGCCCAATAATGTCGGAGCTGTGAATCTGAGAAATTAAATAAGAAAAAGCCAAGCTGGACAGATAGATTATGTAGCCTAGCCTATCCTCAATGTCAGAACTTTATATGTTTTGGGAGTAGGAATCCTTTGTATATATTTTTAAGATTGTTTTAATGTAATAATATTAAAAATAAATTTTAAAAAATTAAAAAAATATTTTAATATATTTTTAAATAAAAATATTTTGAAAAACAACTGCTATCACAGTACCAAACACCATCTGAATGAACATCTTACCAATAATTTTTTTTAAATAACATGAAATTTATTGCAAATATATTGTTAAACCACATAAATAATATAAAATCCATGAGGAAGCTAGATACGTCAAATACATAATCTAACAAAAGTAATTATAAATTTTAATCTAATTATTAAATTAAGCTCAAATTTGATTAAGAGACTCTATCATTTTTACAGGGTTTAGCTCACTTTAAAGGTTGAGAAAGCTCTTGAATTAGGCTGAGAAATTGTTGCTTTTATTCTATTAATCACTTTTCTAGTTAATTTCATATTTAATCATTTTGGATTGTTTTGTTATGTTAGTTTTTTTATCACTATATAAATCATTGATGTTTACAACTCATGTAGGTAGATTAAAAAAGAGATTAAGAGTAATATCAAATTAAATAAAAACTATAGAATTAATTTTATCTTTATAATGTACCAACCATTTTTATTTGTGTTAGTCTTCATACCTATCAAATATAAACATATAAAGTTTTTAAGAAACATTAACTAAAACAAAGCATTATTTATGTTTAGTAATTTTTTTTTAAATAAAGTAAAATAACAAAAAAAAATTCTTACATATTTATTTTAATTGTGCTCATTGCTCTTTCATGGAATAGAGATCATCAATTATCATATCTATTGTTAATTTTTTAGCAAGTTCTTTTTCTATATAAACAATCAAATAATCTGCAAGAAAATCATTTTTCATTTGATTACGAAGTCTTGTTTTAACAATATTCATTGCTGAAAAAGCTTGTCCAATAGTTTTGCTAAGAAGAGTCAAAATAAACCAAATCAATCTATCAATTAGTGGATAAATTATTAATTTTCTAGTTTTTTTTTTTTTACAGCAAGATCATTCCACATTAGAATACACACACACACACCCTACCAATTATAGATTGGCTATCATAATGTATACATATAGCCAACACAAGTTTTGGCCAACTTGAAATATCCTCTAAAAAATTCTGAAGTCGCTCTGCTTCTTCACCAAATTTTTCTAAAGCTATAAACTCAAACTTTATATTGGATTTGGCTAGCAAGTTTGTTTAAAGGATTTTCAAGAGACTGCATCTCATTCAATAGTAAAGATAGACTCACTTGTGGATTTTAAGTCTTTACTATTGGATATCCATTTAGCATTTTCAAGTACAACTGGATATCTGGTTTAATATAGTCTATATGTTAGGGTATATCTCAGATATTTAAGAACCTTTATAATGGCTTTTCAATAGTTTTTTTCAAGATTACTTGTATATTTACTCAATTTATTAATTGCGTATATTGTGTCTGGTTTAGTACAGTTCATAAGAAACATAAAACTTCTAATGATTTGCAAATATTCTACCTAAAAAATTACATTCCCAGTATTTTTGGATAAATGTAGGTTTACATCAATTGATGTCCTAGCTATATTGTTTCATTTTTTTAAAATTTATCAATAATTTTTTTTTAATATAATGACATTAAGATAATATTAAGTCATCATGTGTTTTAAAAACTCTCATATTTAAAATCACATATGCTACACCCATATCTTTCATATTAAATTTACTAGTCAACATTTGATTGACGGTCTTAATGATATTAGTATTATTGTCAAAGATCAAAATATTGTCTGCATATAAATAAACTATGACATATTTTTTATAGGTGTTTTTTACATGCACACATTTATAACATTCATTGATGTTAAGATCATTTGACAACATTACGTTGTTAAATTTCTCATGCTATAATTTTGGTGCTTGTTTTAAATCATATGAAGATTTAACAAGCTTACATAACTTTCTTTCATGTATGAGAACCTTAAATCTTTTAGGTTGTTTCATATTGATTTCTTCATCTAAGTTCCCATTTAGAAAAGCATTTTTAATATCCATTTGGTATATCTCAGGATTGTTAAGGGCACCTATATCCATTAATATACAAATGGATGTCATTTTTGTAACTTGTGAGCATGTATAAAAGTTGTCCAAGCTATTCTTTTGCTTGTATTATTTTACTATGAGTTTAACTTTATATTTGTTAATAGACCCATTAACATTTATTTTCCTTTTGAATATACATTTGCACCTTAATAGTTTATTTCTCAAGAGAAAGATCATTCTCATGTATGATTTTGCATGATATATTCTATCTTATTATTTATAGACTCTTTCTAGAGTGGTGTTTCTAAAGTTTATATTGCTTCATTGCTTCTTTAAAGCTTTAAGGTTTTTTTTCTAACAAATAAGTTAGAAATTCATGAACAAAATTTTTTATATATATTTTAGCCCTCTTACTTCATCTAGGTTCTCTTTCAAAATGTTAGAAATTCAACTTATTTTTTTATATAAGCTTTGAGGGTCAATACTAATAAACTCATTAGTTTCGTTACTAGTCTTTTCTTCTTATGCGGTTTTGCAAGGAAACATATTTTCAAAAAATATGCATTATTTGCAAGGAAACATATTTTCAAAAAATAATGCATTATTTGCAAGGAAACATATTTCAAATAGAGTTTTAATAGAGACTAACTTAGTCAAACCCTATACACACACACACACACACACACACACACACACACACACACACACCTACCGGCCATGATCGAGTTCAGAAACACAAGCTAGCCAGGCACAAAATTAATGAGAATCGATACAGAACTACGGATATCGTATTAGTGATGCTCCATGTAGTCCGCGTGTCCTGATAGAGACATGTTTCGCTCTCATATCGACAATTTTTATGATAATTCATTCAATATTACTTACGTGTCAGCCACCCAATTGTCTGGTTGCTCGCCCTATATATCCTCATCTTCAAGCACAGCATATATCTTCATCCAAAACTATGGATATAGTCCAATCTTTGGGACAGATGCATTTTTTTTTTATGAGGATTGAGCGAGACAGCATCGTCAATAACATATCTATAAGCTTTCATAGATGAAGGGCTGATGGATTTTATCCTCGTTTTATTATTCAGATTTGGATTTTCTAGACATTTATGATTAAGATTTTCTTATGAATATAAGCACATTAGCATAACATGACGGCAAACAGGAGAAACTCAAATAATTCAGCACCAACCAAGAAAATTGGGATGTCACTTTCTGTCATCAATCAACTATATATGAATCATAGCAAGACTTGAAGTCAATATATACCACCATTGAAGTCGAAAATCTGGTGTCTATTAGATCTGGGTTGCTTAAGTTGTTGCCATTTAATTTCCTGAGTGATAGAATGAATCAGTTCTTCTAAACTAAAATTCAGAGTTTGTACCATTAGTCTCCATTCTCGCAGCTCTTTTTATAAATAGCCTAGCTAGCCAGCAGAATTCTCCGACCAAGATCAGAAGCTTCTAATTAATCCCCAGGAGCATTGTTTCTGAAATCCCATCCATATCTAGATCAGACATACGAGAAATAAGAATAGTAGTTTACAGATTTTGAGACTTTCTTTGAAATTTTGTATTGCTATTGTTTTTAGGATTCTTGAGAAATTAAAAAAAAAAAAACCCTACTTATCTCTCTTTGTGCTGCGTCACATTGATTCAATTGTTGGTTCAATCATCGACGATTTATTTATAATTTAGTTTTTTAGGTGGTTGGAAAAGAGACCAAATGGTCCACCTATTCTCTAGAAACCACTACTTCTTGTCAGTCTTTGTTGTCTGATTCAATGCTTATCCTATTCTATATTTAATTTGAAGAAATTAAATCATTTATGAGACTCTCTAATCATTTCGTATAATAAAAAAGTTCAGTATTTTCTGCCAAAAAGGAATCATTTATCAACAAATTAAGATCGATAGCTCATGATCAGTAGCGTGCATAATACATGGAACTCGTAGCATTTATTATATTCTTTACGTGAAATTTAGATAAAACATCACATTTGATTTTGATTTGATAAAAACGAGAATTTTCTATGGTGATTGAGGCGCGATCCTGAGAATTTCTTTGCAAGATAATAGCTCATCGATCTTTGCTGTTTGATTTCAGTATTATTTTCATGTTTTATCTTCGAGAATTTATGTCCACTCTTAACGTGCATGTTAATTAACAGTGACATTTTGTGTAATCGTGTGCTTGGAGCTGGTCTCTATCTCTCATGTTTGCTTGAGAAAGCAATCACAGTGCAGATTATTTGGCTAAAGTCCTCCACTTTCCATTTGTGTGTTCATCCTCTACCTAGCATGGAGCTAGCTTGTTCTTTTGAGCTAAGTCCTCCAACTCCCATTACATTCCTTACGAGAAATAATTTAGATAAAATATCATGTTAATGGGGGTCTTGTTTAACTTTATTGCACCAAAAATTAAAAAAATAATGATAGAAAATTCATTATTATATTCCTCATTATAGAAGCACTCCATCATTTATGTAGAAGTGAAAATGACCTTTTTACAAAATCATACAAGATTTATGAGATGTGATGGCTGTCTGAGAGGTTATATGAGATTTTCCCTATCAAAGCTTCTTGGTTTCTTCGGCGGCAAAGCAATGGATCATTGCTGTTTCGAGAAAGCAAATCTCCACGCCATAGACACAGCGATCTAAGCACGAACACAGTGAATTAATTCTGACCTGCTGTTATTGCACATTTGGAAAGGTTACACGTACATGTATAAGCTAAATCTAATTATTTGACCAATCAAGCATGTGTGTGTGTGTGTACAGCTTGAAGAAAGCATGGGCTAATTGGAATAATAAACCTATCATTTTCCATCCATCCATGTCGTGCGTGTCATGTTTTTAATGTAACCTTATCAATTCCATGATAGCTATATATTTTATAATGCAATGGGGGTGGCTATCATTTTCCATCCATCCATGTCGTGCGTGATCATCAAGATTTTACATTTCAGATATTGGCATGATTAACTGTACCAGCCACGTATATGAAAGTGATTTTACCTTAATCCAATCTAACTCCATCACACATTGAATTATAAAAGCATAGCTGTGGTTAATACTCAAAAGTATACCTCTTTGAATCACTAAATCTCAATTTCATTAGATTTCATATTACCTGCGGCATTCATGATCTTGAAAACACCACCAATTTTTTAGGGCTCTAGTTTTTCATTTGAAGATTCATCAACATTTCATTTCAGCATACCTATAAAAGAAGGGACTCGTTGTGAATCACTTCTCACATTTGTCTTGTTAGTCCCATGAGTAGATTATTTGATGAACGTAGTAAATCTGACCTAGCATAAGAGAAACTCCCGTCATTATATTTTATTCAAATAACAATCCAATGAAAAAGAGAAAAATACACATCATCCCAGTTTATTTTATTCTCATTGAAAATCAAATTATTATGGCCATTCCAAACACACCAAACTATACCAAATAAAACAAACACCACATACTATTTTTCAAAAGAAGTTCAATATGATGAGATTGATGAATAAAAATACCATTAGAAGTTTGAGTAATTCTCATACCAAGAATCATACTTGCTTCACTCAAATCCTTTATATCAAAATTATTCTAAAACAATAATTTAGTATTATAATTAATATCCATATTAGAACCAAAAATTCAAATATCATATACATATAAGCATATCATCACATGGATATTATTGAAGAAATTATAATATATGCATTTGTCACTTACGTTGCTTTTGAAACCATTATGAAGCAAAGTGCATCAAACTTAATGCTAAATTATAGGTAGGATCGAAAAAAATAAAAAAAAAATAAAAACAATTTTAAAGATTTTTTTTTAATGTTGTCACACGCTCGCACATGCACACACAAAAATATATATGTGTAACCATCTAGGTGGTGGCCCAGTGGTAAGAACTTGGGATCAAGAGGTTTGCTCTCTCTGTGGTCTCAGGTTTGAGCCCTGTGGTTGCTCATATGATGGCCATTGGAGGCTTACATGGTTGTTAACTTCAGGGCCCGTGGGATTAGTCGAGGTGCGCGCAAGCTGGCCCGAACATCCACATTAAACTAAAACAAAAAATATATGTGTGTGTGTGTGTGTGAGAGAGAGAGAGAGAGTAACAACTAAATGTAATGTAATTGTTATGCATTTTAATGAACATTTTAAAAGCTAATGACTATTAAAAGAAATGTAATTGTTATGCATTTAATGTTTTGTAAATGCATGCAATTAAATTGGACCTAGGAAACATCATATACTCTTATAACAACTCAATAAATTTTGAATTTTTGTAAATAATATTCTAACAATAATTGTAAGAAAACCAATGCCTTATATAATCTTCTCAACTCACTTGAGTGGTCTTGTACCCCAATAAAAGGGCAAATATCAACTCTCTGCTTCGCTTTATTTGTATAGGTGACTTGACAGCGGCCTAATCAAGAAATCGTGGACAATATACCCTCTCATTGTGCATCACTGGCTCCTGCAGATCTTCATTATACCTGTGGATAAGCTTGTACGTATCATACTATGAATGTGAGTGCCCAACTACATATGCTCTATCTCTTTCACATGGCTACATAATTCGAAGAAGAACTCAATTCTCTCGACCCTCTTCGGGGATGTAATTGCATGAGAATAATGGATATTTGACAGAAGGAAAAATCTGTATGAGCTGTGATTTGAAAATTCTCTGTTTGTATCACCTGGGGGCCGGAAAGAAACAAAAATATTTAACAAGCATATCTTTAGTCTAATTTTCAGCTTGATCTTCATGAGTTTCACTTTCTATAAACAAATATCAATAAGTTTTACATTATATCTTTCGGGGATTTCATTTTTAAGAATCTCTTTCCAATAGGGGTGAAAAAAAAACCGAAAAACTGATTAAACCGAGAAAACCGGAAAAAAAATAACCGAAAAAACCGAACCGTGAAAAAAAACCGATTAAAATTTTGAAAAAACTGACCGGTTCGGTTCGGTTTCGGTTTTATAAGCCTAAAACTGAAAAAACCAAACCAAACCGAAAAAAACCAAGCCAAACCGGACAAAAACAGAGCCAAACCGAAAAAAACCAAGCCAAACTGGTTTGAACCTAAAACCGAAACCGAACCGAACCAAACCCAAACCGAAAAAATCAGAAAAAATCGAGCCAAACCGGACAAAAACTGAGCCAAACCGGAAAAAACCAAGCCAAACTGGTTTGAATCAGTTTTTGTCCTAAAAAAACCAAACCGAAACCGGTTGGTTTGAACCGGTTTTGGTTTTTTTAAAAAAAAAATTTGGTTTGATTATTTTTTTTTTATAAAAACCAAATCGAACTGAAAATAATCACCCCTACTTTTCAAGAAACATTATAATTTTATATGATTGATAAAGTTTGGGATTCAATTATTGTATAATCTTATTTGTTTTCATTGCTTAATTAATAAAAATATTATTTTTCTTATATGTATTTTTGTAAGCTATCTATTTATATTTATTTTATGAGCACCGTAAAATTATCTTTCATCTATTACATACTCTCAAATCTATATATAAAAAAAAGTTGCAAAGTTAGTAAAGGCAACACTAGTGATAGAGATAAGCAAGGAATCACTATTTACCTGATATTATCCCATCTGATTGGATCTAGTTTTTACTATACTTAATCAAGATTAAAATAGATTTGGTGTGGGTTGGATGAATCCATCATATATTTCAACTATTTTTTTATTTATAATAACAATTTTTATGAAACAAAACTAATTATACTACAATATATATTTTTAATTAAATTTTGTTGCATAAATTATAAATAACAAAAAATCTTAATATATAACTATCATTACAATATTACATTACAAATCCCATAAAAATCAATCTAAGTTTCTAATTTTATTTTATAGTTAAATGTTAATTGTTGTTGTCAATATATATATATATAGAATTAGTATGTTAGTGTCCCTTAGTATTATATAAATTTTCTTTCAAACAAGTACGTACTAAGTAGTATATGATGTTAGTTGATGTATTCTTTTTAAAGTAGCTAATGTAAGTAAATTTAACAAATACTAAGCACGTAATTTGATAATATATACATAATTCTTAAACATAAAAAATATCTTGAATAGTTTTTATATATAATCATATTAATCACTAATTATCACTAGTGATGTTTAATAATATCAATAATTTAAATGACTTAAGAAAAAAAAAAGATAATTGATTATGTGAGATCTTTTGCACAATTTTTTTAAGATATGATTTTCTGAAGCATTAAAACAAAATTTGAAGAGAGAATTTTTTTCAAGATAAGAAAAAATATCGAGACGGGTAGGATATGAGCAATGGACACATGCGTGTGCATGAATACTCGGCCGACCTAATCTTTTGTCGTGGTTGTTCTTCTCATGTTTATTTTTTATAATGAGATAATAATATAATTAGTGTGTACTTTGAAAATTTATATTTTTAATATTAATGTGAGGATTTGAAGAGGTGGCAGGTATGACATATTATTCAAATTTGTTTGAATCGAAATTGAATTAAATTTATAAGCAAATTTAAATTCAATTAATGATTTATTATATTTTTTGTATTAGAAATAAAATATTAAATAACATAATTGAATTTAATTATACTGTTTGAAATACTTATGGATATGAATTGAATTAGTAATCTTTACTATTTTACCCTTAATTTAAAAAAATTCTAGAAAAATTCCAATAAAAATTCTAATATTTTACTATAATCAAAGGTAAATAAAAAATAATTATCAAACCAGAGCAAATCACATTACTAAATATACACATGCAAGAAGAGAGGTGCTTGAGAGAACAGCAGTGATTATTTTTTAAAATAATCTTTTTTAAAATACATAAAAATAATATTTTTTTATTTTTTAAAAATTATTTTAAACATCATTATATCAAAACAATTTAAAATTATATAAACAAAATTTTAAACAAAAACAATATTCATTCTTTGAAGTTAACTTCTTGCTGCCTCCCTCTTCTGCTGTAATGTTTTTAAATTTAACGTTACATCGTGCAGGCAAGTTCTTGGTGGTAACGAGATGTTGTGGTAAAGAAACTATTTCTCTAATAATGAGAAGCTTAGCTTGTGACAGAGCAGCAGTTGCTTTCTTCTCACAGTTGGATGGGAACTATTGCCTTTTCACAAACTGACTCCACTAGGAATTAGTATTGGAAGAGCATCATGAATCTCTAAGCATGACACTCCTGATTTTTCAAAGGGAAATAAAGAGAGGATATTTAAAAAAAAAAAAATTTCAACGTCAATTCTAATTGAATTTTTTGAGAAAATAAAAGGATTTCCTCTTTTTTTAATTTTTATTAGTTTTTATAAATTGAGTTTCATTTGAAATTCAAATCAATATTATTAAATAAGAATTAAATAAGTAAATTGATTTGATCTTGAATACAATTTCAAGAAGTACAAAAAGGCTGAAAGGTGAAGTTTACAAGCCCATTAGTAAAGAGAACAAAGTCTGAAGTTAAAACATTATGGGCTTTGAGATACCCGAAAAGAGGCCCATTTGTTTTTTTAGGAAGTCAGAAATGATAAAAGAAAAGTTCTGCACCAGCCGGGAATCGAACCCGGGTCTGTACCGTGGCAGGGTACTATTCTACCACTAGACCACTGGTGCTTGTTATTACTTGTTGTTGGAAATTTTTATTATTATATAGTATCTGATTTCTGTAATTTCTTTGGCGGTGGCTAATGCATGACCGAAATGGTATAGTCAGTAACGTAAACTATTAAGAAAACAGGGCTTAACTTTCTATCTTGCTAAAATCTAGCTAAAAGGCACGATGCCTGCCTAACTACTCACCTAATAATAACAATTATATATATATATATATATATATATATATATATATATATATATATATATATATATATATATATATATTCATTTATGAGTATAAAGTATTTTAAAACATAAAAATAGCCACACTCCTAAAGATACCCAAAGACAATGGTGACATATTAGCAAAAAAGCAAGTGCAATTCTAATGTAACTTTTGCTTTCTGTCTTTTAAATTGATTTTTATCTTAAAAATATTAAAAATAATATTTTTATCATTTTAAAGTTTGGTATTAAAAATAAAAAAATCTAAAATACATATTTTAATATATTTTTTTAAAAATATATATCACAATACCAAACTAACAAAATTTTCTTGTCGCATCCTAGTGGCTAAATTACTTGGCTTTGTTTCTTGTTGTTTAAAATTATTTTTGGAATTGTAGTATTGAATTTAAATTTATAGTAGTGGTAATGATTTAAAATATTTTTTATTTAGAAATGTATTAAAATAATTTATTTTAAAAATAATAATTTTTTACATTAACATATTAAAACAATTCGAAAATATAAAAAAATTTAATTTTTAACAAAAATAAATAAATTTAAATTTGAAGGAACATAATTTATACGACATGTTCCCAAACAGGAAACGATAACTCTAATTACGAATAAAGAATCTAAAACTCATCTTTTAAATTATCACTGTAAATTTGCTGTATTTATGTACACACCAATCTGCTAACTATAACTATTCCTTGTACAAAAACAGCAAAAGATTCTCCTCTACAATATTGTCCCTCTCAAACAAACATTAATAAATAATAAAAAAAGAACATTAATCGATAAAAAAAAAAGAAGGTTCAACTCAAAATCAAATCTCCCTCCCCGCTGTTTCAATTTAGATGCTCTTGAATCTGGGTTCTTCCAACTTCTGATTCAGCTCCTTCCAAGCTTGCCCTGGAAAATCTTAGTGAATTAACATTGGCACAAGACCAGCAAATACCATTAGTCATCAAGGGATGCAAGATTGCAGATTCACCTACCCTCCATTGTAGTATTGGTCCAAGATAGAGACATTGAAGATGACTGGTATCGTCTAATTTCATCAAAGGTTGGATGTGATCCATAGTTAGAACTTTGAGAATAATCCGTCCACCAATCCTTGGACTTCATCTGTTTGAGCAAATATGTATCCATATCCTCAATTTCAATCTCATTAAACTCATTCTTGCCCTCCAAAACCTTCACTGCTTGCCTCATTGTTGGCCGGACTTTAGGGTCAGGATATGCACACAGTAAGCCTAGATGGAGAATTCTTTCTACTTCTTCTTCGTCAAACTGATCTCCTCTCGTCTTCAGTCGCTCATCCAAGGCATGAAGTAGTTTCCCTTCCATCATCATTTTCCATAACCACTCCACCAAAGGTGGCTTCCCTTCTTCTATAGGCCTCCTTCCACACATGACCTCCAAAATCAAGACCCCAAAACCAAACATGTCCGTTTGAGCTGAGGCTCTTCCACTACGAACAACCTCAGGCGCCATGTATCCTATGGTTCCAACCACCCGTGTGGTGCTAGGCACTTGACCATGCCCGTGCACTCGAGCCAGTCCAAAATCACCTAACCTTCCATTCATATCCTTATCAAGCAACACATTGCTGGCCTTGATGTCCCTGTGCAGGACTTTAGACTCCCATCCCTCGTGCAAATACAATAATGCAGAAGCCACATCTTTCAAAATCCTTATTCTCTCTTCACAACTCAACATTTTACTCTGATCAAAATCAAACAACCTTTTCTCCAGACTCCCATTTTCCATGTAGTCATATATCAACATGAAGACTCCTCTTTCTTTCTTGCACCAACCTCTGAACCCCACCAAGCTCCTATGCTTCAACCTTCCAAGACTAGAAATTTCAGCTAAAAACTCCCTCATCCCATCATTTTCATGTGAAATGCGCTTCACAGCAATCTCTGTCCCTCCTGGTAGCACACCCTTGTAGACCTTTCCATTTCCTCCAATTCCAATGACATTTTCTTCACTGAATCCTTTTGTTGCTGCCTCAATCTCTTTACAAGTAATTCGGTGTGGCCAATACTCCAGTTCCCAATCCTCCATTTCTGCTCTCTCCCTTGCTTTCCTTTGTCTTCTCTTGATAAAAAACCAAAAAATTGTAGCAGCAGAAACAACAAGAAGCACCCCTCCCACTGTGGCTCCTGAAATGAACCCTTTAGACCGAAAGAATGGATCTTTCGGAAGCACAAACGATGGCAACCCAGTAGTGACCAACATCTCACTTAACGAAAAATTGGAATTACTAAAACTCCAAGCCAAAATCTTGTGACTTTGAACAAGTTGTCCTGTTGAAGCAGTGAAACCCACATACATCTCATCCTCAAAAACTTCAGATAGATTAAGAGAAACATTCAACAAAGGCCTGCTAGGCCTTTTCATACCTGCCGGAGCCATAGTAACATTAATCAAAGAGTCAGCATAGTCAATCCAAACTTGGTAGTTTTTACCATTATTTAGCTTCTGTTCCTTGAAAGACTTCCTATCATCATCACTGCTGTTTCCATTGCTGCTGCTACTTCTTGAATTATCAGGCCAATAGCCTGCATCTGCTGCTGCAATTGATGTGAGTGAATTAACATCTAATCCAACATGATTAGCATTCATATCATTGAATTCTTGATTTGAGAACACATCAAACTCGATGCCAAGCATATGATTATTTGGGCTACGATCATTTGTGAGATTAAGAAAGCCTAAATGCTGAGCTGCACTAGCACCTTCTATGCCTGTAAAGGGCACAAAAAGAAAAACCAAGCCGTGGCCTGGAAGAACATTCTTGGAAGGAGCCATAGCAAAAATGAAAGAAGTGGAAAATGGATACACAAATGAAGAATTTGGAGCTTTGGTCGGTATCTTTTTTGGGTATAAAGCACGGCCAATTGCCATGATGGATGTTTGATTTGTAAGTGTAAGGATGCGAGATTCAAAGACGGCAGAGCCATAGAGTGAAACACTAGAGGAATTGAAGCCATTGAAGACAAAATCTATAGCTGATATGGGCTGACAAAACAGGATTATTGGAAATAGAAGCAAGGCAAGATGATGCTTGTTGTTGTGTTTCATCGTTGCAACCCAGGAAGCCAAAAGAGAGAGAGAAGAATGCTTCTCATGAGAGATTACAAGACATAAGATTGTGGGAAACAAGGATCTAAGGTTATATCTAAAGAACATGGTGGCTCATATAGGAGTTTCTTTGAACTTTCCAAGTCAAACTCTTATCAGATGTAAAATGAAGAAAAGAAGCACAACGTTCCGTGATTTGATGAATCATACCCAGTTGGCAATAAATATTTTTCTTAACTAAACAGCAACTACCTAAGATTAAAGACACTATTCAACCTGTAAACTAAACATAACTTGAGTTTAAAAGGCAGATAGCAGAGAATTTTTGAAGAAACCAGAAACCCAAATTTAATAGTTAAACTCTTAAAGATCGAAGGGTCAAAGAAGGGTCCTTTAATTTCAAGAACAATCCAAGAGTAGGAAAGAGAGCATCACCACACAACATTAGAATATATACGAAAGGGAAGGACAGGAGAGTGAAATTAGCAGCAACCGCTCGTTTGTGAAGAATCCAAGAACGAAGAAGAGGACACGTATTTTTGTTTGCTTGTTTGTTGAAAGTATATTTGTTTTTATGTTTTAAAAATATTTTAAAAAAATAAATTTTTATTTTAAATTGATTTTTTAAATAGTTTTAATATATTAAAAAAACATTTTAAAACTGTTAACGTGTAAAGCTGTTTTTTTTCATATTTGTTTTTAGAAAATATATTAAGATATTATTTTTAATCTTTTTAAATTTATTTTTAATATTAAAAAAATTGAAGGATTTTGAAAAGTAAACGAGCTACTACTTGCAGAGCAGCCCTTATTGTCCTTCGTACGGAAGCTCCACCTTGTGAAACATTAATGAAAAGAATACCGCTCAATTGTGAAAAGAGACGACTTTTATTCGTCCTTAAAGTACATGCTAGAGAAATCCATTTTACAAATATTTTAGAGAGTACATCGTAGTTTATTCTTTATTAACCACGGTTTTCCTGCAGTTTGGAAAAAAATAACAAAGAAAAAATAATATATATATATATATATATTATTATAATTTTTTTAGATATTATTATTAAACTTGGTATAATAATTTTAACTTAAAAAATCTTAATATAGCTATTTTTTTAGTTTAGATCTTAAATTAAATTATATAAAAGCTGTCTCACATATACTTATTTATTGGGTGGGTTCAAAAAAATATTATACTAAAAAATAAAATTAAATGAAAACTTCACATTAAATAATAATATTATAAAAATATATAAAAAAGCTGGGATATAAATAATGATTTGCTTTGTGATTTAAAATAACAATAATAGAATTATGTGTAACCTATTATGTAGCATCTTAGTACTTCTGTGATTTTTGTATTTGATTATATTATATTGAAGTCATTTGATACTGTTTGTTTTTTTTTTTACATGTTCTAAAAATTCATTAGATTTTAAAAAATATTAAATTAATATTTTTTTATTGATTTTAAAGTATTAATTTTATAATAAAAATGGGAAAAAAGGCTATTTTATTATATTTAAAAAATATATATTCTTAAAAAATAATTTTTATTATAATACCAAACATGCACAGATATACCTACAGCATGTCGTCGATAATTAAGTTGATCGAATCATCTTTATAATTTACATTCGTACCTGTCATTCTTCACGGTAAATCAAGAAATAACACGCCACTCAAATACTATCAGTTCTATCAGTGCTGAGATCACCATGACTTAAGTAGCTTGTAATCTATTTACATGTTTGATATTGAATTAAATATATTTTTTATTAATTTTTTTAAAAAGTTATTTTTTATATGTTGATGTTAAAAATAAATTTAAAAAATAAAAAATATATTATTTTAATATATTTTTTAAATAAAAACATTTTAAAAATTAATCATTATCAATATACAGACAGACGCTCTAAAATTATTCAATTTACTAATTTTCAAACACCATTAGGCATGAAAAAGCAGGAAATCCGGACAAAAACAAAAAAAATCACCAAAGGATATGTATTAGGATTATTTTTTTTTCAAGGTAGCATAGTAGAAATAAAATATTAGGAAAATAACCTAGTTAAAAATTTAATTGGAGAAATACAAATTTTTTAAAATCATAAAAGATATCTTCAACTTTTTTTAAAAAATAATTATTAATGTTTTTTAAAAAAACTATTTTAAATTTAAAAAATATATAATCTTTATCATAACTCCGATAAAAGATAATATTTATTTATTTTAAAAAAATATTAGTCTTGATCTCAAGTTGTAATAAAGATAATATTTATTTAAATTTAAAAAATAGATTTAAATTTAAGACACTTAAATTGTGATAAAGATAATATTATTTTTATATTTAAGACAAAATCATACTGCAGATAAAAGCCATTACAACATATAAAAGATAATTCACTATTGGAATTAATAAAATTATTAAAACATAACTAATTCTATTTAAATTTAACATGCAAATAAGATCATGGTCTAATATTGCTTACAGTGAATCTTGATCAATCGTGATCTTTCAATCATGGTTGATTATAGTTAATCTCAGTTAATTATATTTTAATTGATCATGGTCGAGATCAATTTTATTTAAATTAAATATGAACACCTTTCTTTTGAATATACACTAAATTATAAAAACATCATAGATATACTTACTTGTTGTGGAATTATGTACGATCAAGGAAAAATTATGTTATAGTCAAGGTTTCAGCCATTTGTTTTTAAGGCGTAATTCCCCATTACTTGATGTAAATGGTCTTAATGCCTTGTTCAAAGATTGAATGGAGCCGGCAACCTGTTGAAAAATAGACTGGAGCCGGCAACCTGGACCATAGGATCGATCATGTCCACATACTAGTTTATGGTCATTTGTCTTCATGTTAAAGTAGTTCCATATATAATTGATTAGCAACATTGTTAAAATTAAAAAAAAAAATCAGCAAAACAAAAAAGAAGAGGAAGAAACAAGAGTTTGAGGGTTGATATGTCAAGAATAAAAACATAGGGGCCAATCTACAAATAAGGATATTAAATATTATCATTTCCAGTGAACTGATTCAGGGATTTCAGAGGTAATTAAGAATGTAATACACGACTCCTTTAGTTTTCCACGTGAAAAAAGAAGAAGAAGAAAAGTTAATGCCGGCTTCTAGGGTTTGTCACAGATTAATCCACATGCATTCCCTATTAAATCTTTGAAAAAGAATTAATTTTGAGTCAATTCTCACCGCTTGAGAACCCGGTGTAAACCGTATTTCATAAAAATTTATTTTTTTAATTAAAAATTAATTATTTTTGGTATGTTTTGGATCATTTTGATCCCCTGATCTCAAAATTAATTTTAAAAAAATAAAAAAATATTATTTTAATATATTTTAACATAAAAAATATTTTAAAAATAACCACAAGTATACTTGTTAGGTTTTTAAAATGACTTTCCGTGCTCTGTACGCGACGAAATATTTGGATCAAATTCAAGTTAGATGTTGCCCAAATGAGAAAATTGTTCCTCTGGAAAAGCGAAGACAGCCACCTGCAGCTGGCCTTGCTTTTACTTTTATGCTTCCGGTTTCAATTTTCACACTTCCATTATTTTAAAATTAGGGTTTTACTCGTACTTTAATTTATACTACAACCTTTATATATATATATATATAGACTTTAAGACGTGAAGATTATTATTATCTTTAAAGTATTAATTATTCCCATTATATTTATTGTAGGGTTAATTAAAATAATATATATTAAGGATACAACAAAACATTGAAACCTATATATATACAACAACTCAAGGATGGAGCTTTTTACAAGGTAACAAAACATGGAATATAGATCTCGCTTTTTGTGTTAGATTTTTGGTTAAATGAAACAACTATTAGTGGCTTTTGTATTCCAAGAATGCAGTCAATTTTTTCGCTTTAATGTGTTAGGTTTATTTCTCTTATTCCCACGTATGAAATATTTGACTTATTAAAACTAGATTCCACAACTACAAAATAACAAGTGTAAAGAATAGAAACTATTCCAAAGAGGAAACATTTCAAAAAAAAATTACGTGTGTTTGAGCAATAAAAAACATTATGAAGTACTTTTTGTTATTTTTACATTGAAGTATGGTTTAAAAAGTATCTTTTAACTTTATATATGAAGAAGCTGGTGGTTGTTTGACTGTGATGAAATCTTTTAAATTTATATTCATCTTATTTTTGATGCATAAAATAATAAGAATTGTTGATTTACTTTGTTGAGTTTTGCAGCAAAAATCTCTTGACATCTTAAATGCAATTAAAACTTTATTATTAACTTGATAAATTTATATATCTGATCAGTGAATGATTGATCTTAAAAAATAATTTATATGTATTTATATTATAGCCCAGAACAGGAAAAATTCATGACTCCACCCCTGCAACAACTTTTAGTTTTTTAAGAATTTTTTGAGAGAAAAAAAAAGAGACAAGATAATTATTTTTTAATTGATTTTTTATTAAATTGATAATTACATTTATATGAAAAACCAATTTGTTTTCAGTCAAATTAATTAAATAATTTAGCGAGAGTTGTTATATATATATATAAAGTTTTATTTTTCCTTAACATTTAAATTTATTGATTTAATATCTTTTACTTTATAAAATATAACAAAACCTCCTTACTTTTTCAACATGGAATAGAGTTCTTTGTATACAAGCTATTACAACACTTTTTGGAATTGCTTGAGTTTTTTTTATTTTGTCCTGTAATGTTCCTCAAGTCATATGAGTTTTATGACGTCTGTATGACACATACAAAGTTGAATGCTTAATGACCCATAATCTAGTAACTTTTTTCATTTTTAAAATTTTATCGTTTGAAGTAAAAATTAAATGATTAAAATAAAATAAATTAATTGAGAAAATATTAAACAAAATGAACATAAGTCACTTAAAATAATTTCATTTTTCATATATTTGTTTTTCGTTTTTTAATTGTATAATTCCATAAATGAAAGAATTACTGTAAGAAATTTTGTTTTACCAACCTTTTTAGGATTTAAACCTTGAAAAATAGCACATGGAGCAAACAAATTAATTAGCGAATTCTATGTTATAATTTAAGAAATACATCAATAATAAATCCTTGATATATATTCATAGAGACATTTGATTATACCATTATAAAAAGATGAGCAATACAATCAATAAAAACTAAGATTTAAACATTCAATTGTGAAAATCAAATCAAGAAGTTCGTCAGCTTAATACATGGTTATCCCAAAAAAGAAAGTAAACGTTCATACAAGAGATAACATAAATTAGTTTGGCGAGAAAACTTGGGCGTGTGTTTCTCCTCCCATGCAAAGTCGGATCGATGCAAGTTGAAATGAATGGCTTTTTATTTTCTTTCTCCATCAGAATTTAATGGGGTTGTATATGTCAAACAATTTTTCAACTCTTTCATGCAGTAAGAATGATGGGAGAAAAAAACGTACATCTGTGTTCAAACAGAGCATTTTCCTTGAAAATAACTCCCATGTTCAAGGTATATATATAAAAGCAAAAACACAGTAATCATGGCAGCAGAAGGAACGGGAATAATGCTCCTGCAATGAACAGTACTTGCGATGCCCTAATGTTTGCAATCAGTACTGGTAATTGAAGCAGTGAAAACCACACGCATCTCATCCTCCTCATAGCCTGCATCTTGATCTGTAGCAATATTTGAAGTGACTTGTGACTGATAAAAACACTGCTTTCTTTCCTTCAAAAACGAAGCACGTACGTCGTTGGACTTGGATCCTTCCATGTCGAGAATTATATATATCAAAACAATGATTTCCCCTTTTTTTTTTTTTTTTTAATTATAAAACCTTTTGCTTTTCTTTTCATAAGCGGGCCTAGAAGATTTTATTTAGTAATTGCATGGTGTGAGATAGTTTTTCGGTGATTATAAAATGTAAGAATTCTCAGACGCTAATTAAATACATTTATTTAAGAAAAACTGAAGTCAAACCGAACCCAGATATTCCAAGAGCCAGAAAAGTATAAGTTTGAAGAGTCAAAGGAAGGTTATTTCATTCATGGCTTTCAAAAGGGCAAAAAAAGTGTCAATTGCAGCATTAAAATATTTAAAGATTGAGGAAATAAGATATTAGATGTATGAGAATGCAGGCACAGCTGCGGTTACACCCGCATTTTTTTATTTGGAAACAAGGGTGGCATCCGTGGTTGCGTTTCCAAGCTGAAATAAAAAGAAATGAATAGCCGCCGCCTGCCGCCGCCTGTTTGAGGATTAAGAAATAAAATAGTTTGTTTGTCCGTCCAAACTTGTAATTAGCCTTCTTGAAGATTTTATTTGACAATCAAAAACAAAATTATGAGAAAATCTTTTCATTATATACCCTTTTATATCACACAATATTCATCAATCATCCCTTGTTATAGAAAAATAATTAAATGTAATCTTTAGTTTGTTTTTATTCTTTAATATACTTATTTATCAACTATTTTTGTAAGAAATAACGACAATATCAATCATACGAAAATATTCTTAAGTCAATAGAACACACCTATTTAAGCAATAAAAACAAAATTATAGCTCATGTACGCTTACACATGATAGTTTCAAAATTATAGCTCATGTACGCTTACACATGATAGTTTCAAAATTATAGCTCATGTACGCAAATATATATTATATTTTATTAAGTGTTTTTATAAGCTTGTATTGAAATCATTTATGTAACCGTGTAACGTACATAATCATCAATTCCAATAAGATTACATTTTTTAATTTTTTTATAAAATGGTATAATTAATTAATAAGAAAACACAATATATAAATATATATGATCATAAATGCTTGTAGGGAAGCTTCCCCGAGTCAAACATAAAAACGACCAAATAACTAAAGAAATTATAATGAGTGCGTATGGTGTAGGAGGATGAATTTATATGATACACCTACAGCATGTCAGCACTAATTATTATTTGTGATTCTTTATAATTTATTGACTATGCTGATCACTTTTCAGTTATCATCATATCCTTCACTTGCAAAAACTTCTCCTACTCAAATATTAGTTGTGTGATTGCTGAGACCATCGGTGATTCAAAGGGTTAAGAAAATGATTTTCAAACACCATTATACTCAAATATTGTATTTTTATTTTTATTTTTATTTATCAAAGAGACTTTGCTTTCAGTCGGGTGAATATTTTAGTGCATGATATGACTATTAAGATACGATCTTGCTTGAAGATGGCAATCTCTTTGACCAAGGCAATATTGGATACTGTCGTTTTCTTTTCCTTTCTTTTTTAAATTTCAAACATTTTAATCCATGCTTGTTTGAGTTCAACTCTACCCTCTCATCCAAATCATATAGAACGGAGTCCAATATTTCCCGAAAGCAAAAAATCCACGATTGGAAAGCAAGGCAGTCCAGCTGCCCCTGCCTGCCTGCCTTCAAGCCCGAGGGTTTCAATCTTCACACCTTGCTTCTCTTAGAACTTATGTTTTTCCTCTAGCATTCGCAATTCTTAGCTAAATATAACCCCCATGGAGTCTGTCTGGACTATATATTTCTATAAGATGATATCATTCAGATGCATCGCGAATTAATGACAACAATTCCAAGTGAGATTTCTATTTCTCTTAGGGTGATAAAATATATAGGTGACATATGATTGGCTTATGTCGATTAAAATCACAAACATGCACCAATATCAACTATGGAGTATATTTGATCAATTAATACCTGTAGAAACATTAGGATGAAGCCTGTAGTTCATGTTTCAAAGATTAAACTCAGCGATGTCAGAGCTGACTTGCTCTCCAGAAATCACAGCAAGGAAGAAAGACGAAGCAATCACATGATGGATGCTAATTCTCCATGTAAAAAACAAAGTCAAAGGTGCATGCAACTTGCAAGAGATATATCATAAAAAAATAGTGGGATGTGTGACCTTGGGCCCTTTGTGCCCCCCCCCTGCAAAGTCAGATGTTGAATTGAATGACTTCTCTGAGATGTTACTCTCTCTTCATTTAATTTAATGGGGGTGTGTAAACACACTTGTCAACACAAGTTCTGCAGCTCTTTCCTGCTTTAAGAGCATGACATGAGAGAAAAAAAGTTCTTGCTCACAGTGGTCCAGGAATTGTTGCTATTAATGATGTTTTGTTTTTTTTATTGGAATGATATCTTTTGGTTTCTGAGAGCGTTTTGACATGCGGTTTTGAGGATATACATATATATTAATTAAAAATTATACAGTTTAAATTTTAAATACAAGAAAAAAAAAAAGTAAAACTTTAACCAATATAACCTGATTGACTTAATGAGTTTATAAACAAACTAGTCGACCGGTAAAAATATAGTTTAATTTAAAAAAATCAAAATAATATATTTCTTAAAATATATTAATATGATCATACGACAATATATTAAATTAATTCAGATAATAAGATCATAATAATCTAAAATAAAACAAATCAAAATAAATTTTGACGCTTAATTCTCAATAAATCTATTATTAAATGATGAAACTAAAAAAAATCAATCTAAAAAAAAAGCACAAAAAATAATTTTTTAAAACAAAATTATGAAAATACCAACGACAGTCTCATAAGATTTTTCTAAACTTTAATTTCTCTAAAATTTTAACTTGAGTCATAAAAATATATTAAAAGACTATTCGTAAAATTTCAGTTTAATTCAACAATCGAATCAATGGATATGATTGATATTATAAAACTAGACAATATTAAAAAAAAAAAAACAAAACATAAACATTATTTGGCTAGATCGTTCATGCCAGAATTTACAGAACGGGCCAAGATTTTAAAAGAAATGAAATTTCTTTAGGTTTGTTTTATTTTTTAAATTAAAATGAGATATACCAGCTATTACGAATAAAAAAAATAGAATTAACAACTTTGATTTAAAGAGTGCTGGAAAAAAAAATCCTCCAAACCATGAGCTATAGAAAAAAAAAATGATTGTCTTTACTCCTTGGTAGTATTCAACTATCCTGTCTGTTTTTTTTCCCCTTAAACTTTATCATGAAATTGTCCTTTGTGTCTAGAGAAGTAATTGCGAGTACATGGTACAAGGCAACAAGGAACAAGCTGCTGGCCTGTTAGTTGAAGAAGGTTTTGAAATAAGCCGTGGGCCTCGCCTCGTTAAAACAAGCAAGCACATAAGCATACGATTGGCGCACTTAATGGACCAGCTCCATTTTTTTGACCTAAAAGTGGTTTCGCAATCCGAGGGGAGCCTATGTTATTGTCCTTACCCCTTGGGGGATTTCTCCTTTAAAAGAATTTAACTGTTATAAACCTAAAACGAACGAGGAATTTATTGTGCATAATACAATGTAATGTGCATCTACTCACATGGAATCGGGGATAAATTGTTCACAATGTTTTTTTTTCTTTTTCTTTTTCTTTTTTTGGTTGTTATTGAAGCAAATTATAAGTCAATTTGTTCAGAACGGATGGGATTGAAAGACAGAGAATTAAAATAAAAAATACAGAAAAAATGAGTGATTTTAAAAAAATTTAAGTGAAATATTTGTTATAGTACCCACACTTTCTAGATTATAAATATCAGGTCCTTTTGGTTTCCAAAATTAAAGGCAAGACAATTTTGATCTTAAATTTTATTTTTGTTTTTATTTATTGGCTCTGGTTTGAGAGAGATAATAGAAAATCATCGGAATTCGGTGCTGGAGAGAAAAATAAATTAAAGTTTTTTTAATATGATAAGTTTTTTTTTTTTGTGTGTGTGTGTATATAGAGAAAGTAGATATTTAAATGGGTTGGAGTTTGATCCTTAGAGAATTCTTATTTTAGATTTGTTAAATATAATAAATTTTAATAAAATAATTACACTATAAAAAAATTATTTCCAAACAAACATAATTATTTCAAACCATGACCGTTCAGAAAATATAATTTTAAGACAGAACCTAACACCAATCAAATGTCACCAAAATTGTTGTTTTTTCAGATTCAAATCCATTCTTCATTGTTCTCAAGTACTGGATGGACAGATTTAGGTTTTAGGAGGTTGAAATGCAAATTAATTGTGTGTGGGTCATCTTTCTTTTAATTTCTTTCAATTAAAAATATATAAAATAATATTTTTTATAAAAATTATCAAAAAACACATAAAAAACCATCAATTTAATATATTTTTTCAAAAAAAAAAAAAAAAACAGATAAAAAGACAGAAGCTAGGAGTAGAGTTTGAGAGATAGCAGCAAAGGAGAACAACTTGCCAACCATAATCACTGTTGAAAGAGCTTCACACCCTAAACGAGGAAGTTACAATGGCAGATGGATGACAGTTTAATTTATCCTTATTAAAAAGAGTTAAAATGTCATTAACTCCTCTTTTGTCCTGCGCAGTGCGCAGTGTGCACCCACCCAATTTCTTCTTGGCTATGTAATCATGTCAAGGGGCAATTTTATACAAATGAATGAGAGCTTATTCCATCCATGGAGATAATGATGGATTAATTGAATATCCCACTCTAATTAATTAATCCTTTTCTGCATATTTTTTTATAGTAATGTCAATTACTTCCCCGCATCTAAATTGTGGTCTTCATTTGCTATCATAACGGGTCTTTTGTAATTCTAACACGTTAAATAAAAGTTTTGAAAAACATGTTACAAAAATAATTAAAAATTAAAATAATTTTAGCATAATTATTATTGAAAATAACAGTTAAAAACAACTGTTATTGAAAATAGTGATTTTACACTACCATTATTGAGAATAATAGTTGTTTCCAAAGTCATTTCTCCAACAAATTAATTAACAACTATAAAAATCAATCTAAATTTTTATGAAGATCCAATAATCAATAAATAAAATCCGAGATTTAATAGCTAAAAAAGAATGGGTTATTGATGATACATCAGAGCTTCATTTTTAAAACATCCAGTACCATTAGAAAGATCTCGATAAAATTATTCTATCCACACATTGAAAAACTATCAATCATAGTTGTAATTTGTTAGAGATTTTGTTCGGAATTAATTATAATCTTCTTTAGTGGTCTTCCAAGGTAAATTTAGAATTATCTCATCAAGATCTTTCTAACGATACTGATTGTTTTTTAAAAAAAAAAATTGTGTGTCTCAGTGATCAATTTTTTCTTTTTATTTTGGTTTTTTTTACTTAGTTATTTCTTTTATAATATCATCTTATTTTCATAGTCAGTAAATTTTCATAAATTTTTAAATTAATTTTTAATAAGACTAATTATTTTACAAAAGAAAAAATATCACTGCATGAGAAACCACTACAATTGTGCTAAACTGGTATCCCCAGTAGCAATCATGTATATAATCAATATTAAAAGATACAGTTGTTTTCGAATTGTATTATTTCCTCCTAAATAATTTTCCAACCGAACCATCACATTCTTTTATAAAAAAAAAGTCCAATCAGAACAGAGTAAAAGGACGGAATGAAACAAAGGAATTGATTGAAAGCATCTCAGCAACAATTTTTGGATTATCCAGACATGACAAATTAACCAACTTTCCTTGCATTTAATGAGTATAACCAATAAATTATATTTGTATTTTTTCATATTATGTATTGGAATTTATTAAGTTCTTCTAGATACATCAAATCGATGCAAGGAGTGCGTTTTTAAAATCGTACAAAGAGGGATCTGGTATTTAGAGTCTGTTTGGCAGTGATTGTAGATGCTTTTCAATTAATTTTTCATGTCAAAATACATGTCAATAATATTTTTTTTATTTTTTAAAAATTATTTTTGATATCAGCACATCAAAACAATCCAAAACATACAAACCATATTAAATTTTAGCAAAAAAAAAATCAAATTTTTTGGGAACGCAGGTTCAACCGCGTTCCCTTAACATGCTTGGCAGTGTGGTTGCGGTTGCTTTTCAAATAACTTTTCATGCTGAAATATATGCAAATGATTTTTTTTTATTTTTAAAAAATTATTTTTGATATCAGCACATCAAAACGATCTAAAACAAACAAAATATATTAAATTTTAGCATAAAAAAATTTAAATTTTTTAGAAACGCGATTTGCACCGCGTTCCCAAACGGTTGTTGATATGCAAATTGATATAATGTTTTTAAATATAATTAACAAAAACCATTAATTCTATAAGTATTATATTGCAAATATAAATTTCAATAGAATTAATATTTTTTAGAAATTATTTTCTTAAAATCTAATATTTATGCTATATCGATAACATATCCTTAATAATCATTCTATAAAACAAATTTATATAAATTACAATTTCATCAAAATTTTGTAATATTTGTATGATAATAATTAATATATAGATCGTTTTTATATATTATAATATAAATACTGTTAATAATCTTATTGAGTGGTAATGTAATATTTTGTTATTTAGATAGTGTTTAAAAAAGTAAAAACATGTTTTAAAACTTTTCATGAATGTAAAATATTTTCACAAAAAAAAATATAATAGAGAATTTTATTGGTAATATTAAATTATAATGTTTGATTTTATTTGATTTGATTTTTCTTGGTTTGATATTTTGAAGTTGTAAAGAATTGGATTGAGATTAATTGTCACTCCATAATAGTATGCACTATGCAGTGGGGGGTTTTATTATAATTTTTGGCCCCTAAGTTATAAGGGTTGTGGCATACTGAGACTTATACTATTAATTTGGTTAATTTCACCCTTTAATTATTATGTCTCTAACATCTCTCTATTTGATTCGATTATAAGTATTGATCCTTTAAAATATTATATTTTGATATTTTTAACTAAAATTTTCCATATATGCCAGTAAAAATTCAATCCACTTTCACTAAATAATTTTAATTTTTTATCATGATTTTTGAATAGTAAAAATACAATGAATTATAAAAAATAAAATTTTTTTGGAATAATCTAAATCTTAATCGACTGGCGGTGGTATAATGATGTTGAGCTGTTACTCTGCTAGCCAGACGCCTTTGGGCGGCGAAGGGTGGAGAAGACCAAACTCCCTCGCTTCGCTAGACGATGCCTCGTGGACCATGTGATGGCGATTTTTCCTGTCTGTGTCGCATTCATAAATTATTCAATAACAGCTTCAGAAACTTTTTATGAGGGCCAGCTTCTTTCTTCAATTCAATGGGCTGTGGGGAGAATATTCAGTGCACGCATCCTCGTCGCAAGGATGATCCAAAGGAAACACATCTGTTTATTTCGAGGAAATTGCAGAAACAGCCAACGGGGAGAGATTTTTGTCCATTGAGTTGAGACTGAATTCTCTTGTTCCCACGCGGTTATTATTATTATTATTTTATTAATATGGGTATCCGGGTCAGTTTGTATACAATTTGACTAATCTTATGGCTCCTAAAGTTAACGACCATGTAAACTTCCAGTATCTATCATATTAGCAACCACAGAGTTCGAATCTGAGACAACAGGAAGAGCAAATCCTTTGGTTTCCCACACGGTTATTAATCTATAGCTTGGTATATTGAATGTTCAAGAAAAATCATTTCAGGATTGGCTTGATCAATAGAAACCCAATTTTTTTTCTTATTTCTACTTGTTTTAAAGTTGTTTAACTTAAAAATTTAGCAGAAACAACCTCAGCTAACTCGAGATTTATGTCATAAACTAGACCGAATTTATTTTATAGTTATTCTTTATTTCATAGTTATTAAATTTAATTTAAAAAATAATCCAATTAAAAGTTTAACTTAGAATCAACCCGTAAAACCAGATAGGGTTTTTATACCTATGCTTTATTCTAGGTAGTTAAGTGGACATCTTCTCGAGATGATATGCATGCTTCCCCTCATTGTCAACAATAATATCAGAATTGATTGCATCCATTGAATATACAGTCTACCACTTGCACTGCCTTCAATCATACCAAGACACGTTTTCATGAGACTGTAGTCTGAACAAAAAAATATTAGCAATTAAGAAATCACATAATTAAGTTCAATGAACAATAACAACAGCCAGCAGGTTCGATTATTATTTGTAGAGTTTCTATCAAAATCTAGATTTGCAGAACTAGTGTGTGTTTAGGGGGTGATGTATACTCTCAAAATTGGCGATTTTTTCTTTAGTTTAATGTGGGTGTCCGGACCAGCTTGCGCGCATCTCGACTAATCCCACGGGCCCTAAAGTTAACGACCATGTAAGCCTCCAATAACCATCATATCAGCAACCACAGGGCTCGAACCTGAGACCACAGAGAGAGCAAACCTCTTGGTCCCAAGTTTTTACCACTGGACCACCACCTAGATGGTTAAATTGACGATTATTAGTTGGGGTGCTCCTTGTCTTTTAAAATATATTTTTGTTTATAAATATATTAAAATTTATTTTTTTATTTTTTAAAATTTAGTTTTACCATCAATACACCAAAAAATATAAAAATACTAAAAAAATTAATTTAAAACAAAAAAAACTATTTTTTAAAAGCATTATTAAACATAAAAACAAAGACTCTAATCTCATTAATTTTTGCTTGAATAGGTGTGTTCTATCCCTTAATGGTAGGTGCATAATTACCACCAGTAATCATCTTAACACTAATTGCCCTTCTAATCTCAAGCATTTAGAATTATACTTGTAAGATAAATCACATGATCATCAAGTCCAGGGTTTTGATTTATTAGTTTATATATATATGTATATATATATATATAATGTAAGTGTTCGGGTCAGTTTGTGCACACCTTAATTAATCTCACAGATACTAAAATTAACAATTATATAAATCTCTAGTAATAATGAGAGAACTCGAACTCGAACTCAAACTCAAACTTGAAAAAAAAAAATTAAATTTGACTAATTAAGTTGGACTTTAAGGTTATTTATTATATTTGTAATCTATGACACATAGCATTATTTATTTATTATTTATAAGAAACCTATTTATTACATGAATTGAACTTTTAAAATTCCAACACATCCAAGTCCAACCTCTCATATCAGATGGAATTCACCGGCAATACTCAACATATCCAAGACGTATGACTAAATAATAGTCTCGAAGTGCTCAAAAAAACTTTTGGTAATTGGTTATTATTGCATTTTAAACTGTGTTGGAGTGGTTTGTTCTAAAAATATATATGGTTTGATAAATATTAAATTAATATATTTTTAATAATTTTGATATGTCATGTAAATTTTGATATATTAAAAAAAAAAACACTTTTAAAAAACACATTCTATCATAATATCAAATACACTTTAAAAAATAAATATCCATTAATTCAATTTCATGTAACTAATTCTAAAACTAAAAAAGAAGTTGCAAGGAACTAGTTTCCCCATAGAATCCCAGATATTAAAAAAATAATAAAAATATCAAACATAATTGACGCAAAACCAAATGTCTAGAACTGTTCATTAATTAATAACCACAAGGGTTTAAGAAAAACAAATTAATTATTAATTAATGAAAACACTCAAAACAAACACCATCTCTAATTGCTTCTTTTCCCCCCCTTCATGGATTAATTAAATAACATTAAGAAATACAATTAAGCCATTAATGACTTTATTTAACCTTCGACAAATGTCTTTCCTTGACTTTAAACATCATTGTTTTACACTTTTGTTGACATTTACCCACATGGCTGTAGGTTACCTATCAAAATTATTATTTCCATGTTCGTAAGTCATAATCCTATCATTAATTCTAAGTATATAGTTGTTATATATTATTATACCAATATAAATTTAAACACTGAATTTCTCAGATTCTTTCTGTAAAAAAAAAAACACAAACAAAAGGCATACACAAACTCATGAAACACAAATCCCAGATTTGATTTTGAAATAAATGGTAGGAAACAAATCTCGATTTCAAAACCTTAGATTTAATCTCTTCAAAATCCGATAAAAAATCCCTCCCTTTTTCTATTCTTTTTTTACTTCAAGATCGATTTTTTTTTAATATAGCAGTTACTTTGATCTGTTAGTTCATAGATGCGAAAAAAGATTTGGACTTTTTGCATCTATGCTAAATTATCTCACGCTATTTTGAATTTGATACCTTTTCAATTGTCCAGATTTTGGATTTGAAGTTATAATTTGGTTACAGAGAGTGAAATTTTGAAGGTGCCCCAGGGGGCGATTTGGTGAAGTGGGTTTTAACTGTTTTGCTTTGTTTCTTGAATTCAGAGCATTGATAGTGTGTTCAAGAAAAAAAAAAAACCATCTTTGGCCAATTTGGTGAAGTGGGTCTTGATTGTTTTCCTCATTAAACCCGTTATCTGTTGATGAATTCTTGATAGTATTTGATTTTAATGTTGGCAAAAACAAGTGGGGTTTTTGAGATGAGATGAGAGGGGGTGTTGTTTTGTGTAAGGTTTAAGGAGAGACAATGACTGGAGGGTCATTGGGGATCCGTTCTGGTAGCTATGGTTCATTGGACAAGCAACTACAACTACTACAACAGAATGGTAATGGTGGTCTTAGTGGCGTCCCCTTTTCTATGCAAACAACTGGCCGTACTAAGCCTGCAAAGATGTTCAAGGAGAAAGAGAGTCTCTTCCATTGGATCGTCAAGTTTGCTGGTAGAAAAAAGGTCGGAATGCTGTTCCTTTGTGTCATCTCTGCCGCGGTTTTTGTCTGGGTTTTGTATGTAGGAAAAGGTATGACTTTATCTATATGATGTTATTGCGTAGATATTGATGTGTTCAATCATAGGATAAATGATTATACTGGTTATTAAGTTTGTTTGTTAGTTTAGAAGAACGCACAAATTCATTACTGGTGCCGTGTCGATTTGGTCCTTATAGGCTGTTATGTGATTCTTACAATTCTTTCAGTTGATTGTTTGAATTGGGAAATGTGTTGTTTAGTTCGTTCGTGCTTTGCTCTTATTACATTATCTGGGAGATCAATGCCCTCATCTCGTTGATGATGTGCTCATGGTTATTGGTTCCATTGAGTGGTGTTTATTTTTAATAAATTTTGAAAATATTCAGTTTTATTCACTTCTTGAGCCTTCTCAGATATGTCTTCACCGCATTCCACCTTTGATAGAGCTGTCCATGTTGTGGTCTTTTTTGAGTTTGATTGCACTGCTGGAAATAACATCTTAATTTTTCCTTGTTTGCAGGTGAAGATGCACAGGAAGGTGACCGTCCTCCTAATATTAGTGTCAATGCCTCAGTGTCCTTAAGCCGTATTGAGAACAAGACTTCTTTTCTTCAAGGAATAATTTCAGATATTAGTTTGCCTCCTCCTCCTCCTGCATATTTTTTGGGGTACACCCTTCCTCCAGGGCATCCATGTAATAGTTTTACTTTACCTCCCCCACCAGCAGATAAAAAAAGAACCGGACCAAGGCGTAAGTGCCTTCCCTCCCCTAAAATGTTTTGTCTTCTAGATTTTTCTCTTCCTTTTTTGGTTAAACAGCCATTAGTTATAGACTGCTCACATGCTATAATTTGTAACATTCTAAGCTGACAGGGATTTCCTGTTCGTTTATGTATCAGCATGTCTGTATGTTACCTTCCTGTATGCTGAGGTGCTAAGACATATGATATCTGATTAATGAAATCTCACTGATGTTCCTGAGATTTCCCGTTCATTTATGTTTCAGCATGTCCTGTTTGTTACCTTCCTGTGGAAGAAGCCATTGCTTTAATGCCGAAGGTCCCCTCGTTTTCTCCAGTAATCAAGAATTTGACATATATCCATGAGGATCCTCTAAGTGGAGAAAGAGATTTTGGAGGCTCAGATTTTGGTGGATATCCTACTTTGAAGCATAGAAGTGACTCTTATGATATTAGAGAGTCAATGAGTGTGCATTGCGGGTATGCTCTCTCCCCAAAGATCTTTTACATTTTTATGAATATTGAAGGTTGTTCCTTTGGAATTCCAACTGACTTTATATTTTTACACTAACCATTCTATTAACTAATTATTGTACCAATTTCTCTACCTGTTGCCAACTTATAACTGTTCACCCGGCATATTTATTGAATGCGCGTGCACTGATCAGATTTGTCCAAGGGAAAAGACCTGGCCAGAATACAGGATTTGACATGGATGAAATTGATCTCGAGGCGATGAAGCAGTGCCATGGTGTTGTTGTTGCCTCAGCAATATTTGGTATTGCTCCGTGTAATGGGATCCCAACTTATCCTTCCCTCTGTTGAGCTGATGGTTTGCTAATTAAATGATCTTGTTTTCTTCCTCTTAGGAGCTTTTGATGACATACAACAACCACATAATATTAGTGAATACTCCAAGAACACCGTCTGCTTCTTCATGTTTGTTGATGAAGAAACAGAAGCATATTTAAAGAACAACAGTGGCCTTGATGACAGCAGGAAAATCGGTTTATGGAGAATTGTTGTTGCCCATAATCTTCCTTACACAGATGGAAGGCGCAATGGAAAGGTACTTGTCAAAAACTTCAACCTGCAACTTTAGGTTTGGACAACTTCTGTTGTCCACTTTTGGCTTATTGGTTGTCCATTTGGTCATCGATAACACTGTAGCTTTAATCCTTTCACTTCTTTTTGATCCATCATGAATGGAAGGGAGATGCAAATGGTTGAATGAACTTGATTTTTTCCATCACATCCAGAACCAAGAAGTTGTATGTGACAATTATTGATTAATCCTTCCAACCCCCACACCTGCTTTCCCCACTACCACCAAAAGATAAAAAGTGAACCAGCTTATTTTTTATATGATGTATTATCTTAAGGAACATTGAGAATTTGAGACGATGTTTGAAAGAAAATAGCTTTTGAGCTTTCATTTGTAAATCAAAAGAAATTTTATCTTGAGAGCTAGAATTATTTTATTTTCCAAAATCAGCAGCAGGCTCAGGGGTCACTAATGGCTAGTTTACACTAACTTGTACTTTAGCTGACTTGGTAACCATTGTTTTGCCCATGACAGATTCCAAAGCTTCTATCACATAGAATGTTTCCGAATGCCCGCTTTTCCTTGTGGATTGATGGGAAACTTGAACTTCTTGTTGATCCATATCAGATTCTAGAAAGGTAACACTGGTTTCTGATCTCTCTCTCTCTCTCTCTCTCTCTCTGTATCTGTTGGTCTGTCTCTGTTTTTTTCCTTGATCTAGCTATGCCATTTATGCATAGAAGTGAGATGACGTTCACTAGTATCTGGATATAAGCCACTAAAGCACTCTGTGGTTGTTGTTTCTATTGGTCAAATTACCCTTGGTCCTATTATTTTCTCGAGCTTGGTATGTTTTCAGTGATAAGTCTTGGAAATCAATCAAGCAAGAAAAAATTTCATTACTCAGGTTTCTGGAATTAAATATCATATATTCTCCAACATATGTATTCATTGTAACTTGAATCTCCTTATTTGGTTGCCTGCTTAAACTCTTTCCATTTCATTATTCATTATTTTTATCTTTAAATAAACTTTTAATTAGCTTTCCACTCTTTTTTTTTTTGAATTTGTATCCTTAGTCCTTTATGTCATCCCAATAATCACTCAGTTCTTTCTCATACTGGCTAAATTAGAATCCTGAACTCAGAAATTACCATCCAAAGGCACTTGGTTATCACAACCGTTAACTAATTTTTTCCTGCTCCCAATTTACTATGAAATGTATATCTTTTTTGTTTGATTAGGAGATCATCAAGATGTGGTATTACTGCTTACATGTATATAATTCCAACCAATTCTGGTGGACTTTCTTGGTCCTAGTATTTTCATGAAATATATTCTTTTCTTCCAACTAAATGGATGAAATCGAATTTTTTTGAGATTTGAGGCTTTAGGTTAGTTGAACATATCCTTTTCTTCCAAGAACATAAAAAACCACGTCCTGCAACAGCCTCTCCCTGCCACTAAACCTTTTCTTAATTGGAACGGTGATGGTGTGGGCCACATATTGGTGGACCAAATCATATTGTAAATAGATTGAATAAAAACACTGTTTCTGAGAGAGACAAACGGGGTGTAACCAAATGTGATAATTTTCTCCCATCATCCTGCTTGCTTCAGTCGAAGATTTTCCTTTGCAGCTTGATCATGGACATGCCATGTGCTTAGCATGGATAGCAAGAGAAGTTAATGGGTGGATTATTTAACAAGCTTATAATGCGCTAAAATACTTGCCTCGGGGATCAGTATGAGATATTTAAAATGGCATGCTCTCATGATTTGATCAATTTAGGTGATAGTGTTATTAGTTTGCCAGAATCAACATTTGAGTACTGCACTTATTTCTTGAGCTACTCTTCAGGCACTTGTGGAGGAAAAATGCTACTTTTGCAATTTCTAGACATTACAGACGCTTTGATGTGTTTATGGAAGCTGAGGCAAATAAAGCTGCAGGCAAATATGAAAATGCCTCCATTGACTTTCAGGTAGAATTTTATAAAAAGGAGGGTTTGATTCCATATTCTGAGGCCAAGCTTCCTATTACAAGTGGTAGGTGCAAGATCCTTGTTTCCTTTCGGAGTTTCATTGCACTTCTTTGTCTTTGATATAATTCCTGTTCACCTATGGCACTGCAGATGTTCCTGAAGGATGTGTTGTGATAAGGGAGCATGTTCCTATTAGCAACCTCTTTACTTGCCTTTGGTTCAATGAAGTTGATCGCTTTACTTCAAGGGACCAAATCAGCTTTTCCACTGTCAGGGATAAGATCCATGAGAAAACAAATTGGACTGTCAACATGTTCCTGGACTGTGAAAGGCGCAACTTTGTTGTTCAGGTAATCATTTTATGTATTGTTGGTTTTGTTTGTACAAAAATATCTTGTGAACATCATAGTTTATAACAAATTGAACTCCTTTATAGAATGTTGTTTCTGACATAATTTAGTTTAAGTTTTAGGTTGCAGATAAGCATTTCCTTTTGATTTCCATAGCTGCATAGGTTTATCAGGGTCCATTAGCAATCCTTATGGAAGTTATGTTTTGGTCTTGTTGCACTGTATTATGGTAAAATTGTGTTACAAGATGCCACATTGCATGTTGGTGGCTTATCGGAGGAGACTTCACATAGCAACTTCTGTACTTGATGATATCCTGATTTTTTCCCCATACATGGGCTCGTCGAATCTCTCTTCTGATTCTTTTTTTTATGAAAATTACCCCAAACGCTACTTGCTGGAAACTCATCATAGTGCAGAGTTCTCTTATATATAATTTTTACTAGAGGGTACATTTAACCTGCGTTTTTGCTCTTGAGTGGAGAAGCCTTCATTATAATAGTACATCAAGTGTAATAGTGTCTTAAACACACCCGGAGTAATTTGACTAATATCTATCTAATGATGCTGTTCCATTTTTTTGATTGTACATCTGTTCAACTCTTCCGTTGTCCTTCTCTTGTGCATTTCTTTTTAACCTTCAACTGTTTGTTTCTATCCGCAGAAATACCATAGAGATGTTTTAGAACAGATGGCTCATCCTCCTCCTGTATATCCTCCACCTCCACCATCGCTACTACAACTACCGCCATCACCACCTGTTTTGGTTAATGAACCTCCAATTCAAACAACACCTGAAACTTCAACTGTAAAGGTCATAGGTGCTCCTGTTCGGAAAACCCCAGCTAGGCGTGGGAGGAGGTCTGGTTCTAGGCGCCACCGCAAAGTTGTTGCCGGTGCCAAGGACACCGATGCAAGTTAAAATTTTGATCAGGAAAAGTCTCGTTCTTTTTCCTTCCCTTCTAAAATTGTTCGCTGGGATGGAAGATTTGCGCAAGAAGAGTGTTACAGTTCTGTCACCTCAGGGAATACCTTCTTTCATTCTTTTTTTTCCCAACCTTTTGAATTAACCTTTTCTGCTAATTTTTTGTTGTATATAGATAGCAATTTTAAATAATTATGACATGGGTTGCTACCAAAGTCCTCACATTAGTAACCCATTCTACTGTTCCTTGTGATAGCAAGGTTGTCTTGGAACTTATTTTATAGTAATATTAATGTCTCTTCCTTTTTAGGAACAAATAAATTCAACGGATATCATTTTCCACTTCACTTGTCGCTCTACCATTTTGCTCTGCATTGTCGTCTGGTTTGCTGGGGCAGAATCCAATGCTAGAAATATAAATTGAAGAACACAACTGAATTATGAACTGATAGAAACCACTGGATCTTTTCTAGCTACAGTAACTAACTGTCTTTAACAAAGAAATTAGTGTGTGTGTGATTGTGTGTGTAGGCTACCAGCACTAGAGCGATTGTGCAGACATCATCATGAATTTAAGTCACAAGCGCATCTCGACACATTATTCTAAACTTGTTTCTGGTACATCAGAAAGACTTGCTTTTAGGATAAAATACAAGGCAAGTTGATGCAGGCATTGCATTACATGTGACGCAGAATAAGAAAAGCTAGAACAAAACCGATCATCACGTCTCCCATGCACATGGCAGGCGTTGGCCATAATTATTACCCCGACTTGTTTCTTTATCTTTTCTTTGGAGAAAAGCTTGTCTCTAATTTTTCATTCCAAATCATAAGAGCACATGCTCAACCCAACTCACAGTTAAAATTGCCTGTGGGTAATGTGATCTTAGAAGATTAGGGCTAAAGCAAGATCGTTCTCAGTGGTTCGTGTATGACAAGAGTGCCCACATGTGGACCTGGGATGGGATAACCATGAACCACGACCCAGCTCGAAAGTGTTTTTTCGCTCGTAGACTTGCTTATCAATCACCATTCGCCTGAAATTAATAGAAAATGTCTGCATGCCAGAAATTGACAGTTGAGTTGATTTTGATGGATTGATAGGGCCCTGCTTTGATGAAAGATTAGGCGGAAGCCATTTCTTTGTTTTCTCACTGTGCCGACATCTGAGCTGATGGTTGCAATGACCAGAAACAACCAAAATTTCTGACAGCCGCACCTTAATCCCCTCTCTGTTTTCTCACTTGATATTGACTTGGAAAATCAATGGCTTGTTGCCTTTTCTAGAGATATTTTCATTATTGATTCTCAGAAAAGAAAGATACTTGTAGTTCCCGTTGAATTATCTACTCCTGACCTTTTCTACCACAAAAATGTTATCGTTCTTTTTCTATTTATTTTTTTTAGTTTATTATAATATTCCATTTCACTTGAATTATATTGTTAAAAAAAATGACGATAAAACTTCCATAGCTCTTTTAAGATTTGTTATTGCATTGAAAACATTGTTTTTTTTTTAAAAAATTATTTTTTATTTCAAGATTTTTCTTTGTAATTTTAGATCCTTTTAAAGTGTAAATATCCAAAATAAATTTTAAAAAATAAAAAATATATTTTAATGTATTTCTAAGTAAAAAATACTTTAAAAAATAATTAGTACCATAATATCAAATACGCTCTTAATCCTTTTATATCTAGGTACGAGAAAAGATAGTAACTTAATACATCTAATATAATTTTACTAATGAAACCAATTAATATCTCTTATTCATTATATTTATGTGATTGTGTTTATAGTTATTATTTAATTTTAAAAATAATTAATGAATTGTAACTTAATTGACATTAATATTTTTAAGAAATAAGTTTTGAATCCCAACCACTCGTTTGTAATAAAAAAAACCCTTATAAACCTAAAATAGCATTTGATAATACATGTTCATGAGCATATATACTCTCATTTTGAATGCAAGAAATGATAATTTAATTATAAAAATATTAATATGAAAATAATTTCTTAAGAAATAATTAAGAATGGGATTTTTTATATAATAATACTTCAAAGGCCATGAACATGATGATGATGAAATCCAATTGCAATTCCAATCACAAAACCTTGGCTTTTATCTGATTAACATCTACCAAGACCATATAAATCAAAGCTTTCACTAATTAGAGCTAATTTATATATTGTTTCGCATTATATTTCTACCTGTATTTATTTAGATGTTTTTTAAAACTAAATTTGGCATAAAAAACGTTAAATTGTTATTTTTTTAGTATTTTCTAATTATTTTAATATTATAATATTAAAAACTACGGCCCCTGACTCAGCTTTCTACCTCTGCGTGGAGATAAGAAGCGCAGTCGTTATATTAAGTCGGCACGATTAATCACATGACACGTGTCCAATATTAAGACAATTAGTCCGATGTAATGACTACTGTAGGCCCCACAAGATCCTTATCATGGATACATGACACGTTTTTATCCATCTCCCCGCTCACGCTGACAAAACTCTCCTATTTCAATGGCATCTCCAAAAGAGAAGTTCCTCCTTGTTCCTTTGTTTCCCGTCTCCTCAAAATGATCCCTAAAAAGCATGATGCCTAGATTCCCAAAAACCCTCAAATGTCATCGGCTTTTCCTGTGATATGTATCCTCCACTCTCTCATAGCCATAACAAGTGGAACACTCATGATGTTCCACATGAAGGAAATCTACACCTTCACACATGGGAATGAAACTGCAACGATTCTGATGGGGTCTACACCACAAGACCAGCTCCTGATCCGGACCTCTGATTCATTTTCTGGGCTGCTCCTGTTTGCTATTGGGTGGTTGATTTTCATGGTCTCTTTTATCAAGGACGGAGAGTTTCAATATTTCTTTGCAAAAGGGTGTACGCTTCTTCATGTTTTCATGGCTATTTGGAGGGTCAACTTTGAGAGGAGAGTTGAGGTGTTGGCTTGGGATTGGCTGAGACAGACAGTTGGTGATATCTTATTGGGTCTATCTTGGGTTCTCTTTCTTGTTTATTCTTGGAGAGAGAAGTATGATTAGGGTTAATACTTTTTTTTCTTTAATCTTCATATTCAGGGTTTTCTTTCCTTTTTCTCCCCTTCTCTATACATAGAGTGTAATTTTCCTTCCATGAAATATATATGGCCTCGCCCTACCTTAAGTGAACAAGTTTTTGGCTTCTGCACCGTAATTTCTTTTTATTATTATAACTAAGCACCTGATTTTTGAAGAATAGTTAGGAATTTGATTGCTTATTTATGTTTTTGGCGTTAAGCAGCATGCAAGAGGCATAGATCACTGGAAGTGGTTTTGCAGTGCGAGCATACTCTTTTCATGGTTTACGTCTTTTAACCACTTTTCATAATCTTCAATCATCAGTAATCTGGCATGATTAGCGAGGTAACCCCTCGATCGAGTGTGTCAATCTGTTCATGGTTTGCAGGTTTCCATGGGCATGTGATGCCCACTCTACCCTCAACTTGCGAATGCTTACGGCCATAACTAATGAAAAACACCCAAGTGTTCTTTCTCATTCATGATTAAAGCTAATTGAGTAAAGCTCGTGATTATTATTATTATTATTATTAATGACAATCATGAATTCTGTAAAACTAGAAGCCAAAGCAAGCCTAGCATGGTGAAAAGCTCATCAATTTACCATGCATCTACTTCATTAGCACATAGATAATAGTTCTTCCAAGTCTATAACCTTCGAATCGTTCAAACTCATCGGAACTTTACATGCCTAAGACAAAAACCATGATGCCTCAAAAGCTCAAGAGTAAACACATCACTCAATCAAAATGCCAAAAATAGACAACAAAAAGTCGCCACAAAGGATGCAGTGAAAAATTGAAAATGGGAGGGTGAAAGCTTTCGTGAGGACTAGTGGGGAATATAAATGAGGTAAAAAAGTTTTTTTTGGTGAGGTGAACGAGAGCTTCAAATTAGAATCGCACAATGTCCTGAAGGCAATCGTAAAAATGTGCAATCTTGATCTTCTCTTTACCGGAATAGATAGCCTCAGCAGCTCCACCTTGCTCTCCCTGGGCTGCCATCTCAATCAACATATAGAGCTTCTTGATAGTCATCTATGAAGAGAAATTATAGAAAGAAACGAGATTAGAAGTGAGTATAAATACAGAAAACTGTTGCTTTGCCTACTTAAATATAAAAATTTAAGAAAAAAATCCCAGATGGTTATTCGTTATTCAACCAAATCAAGTTCAGCCTCGAACGACCAAAAACAATTTCCCCATTGAGATATCATGAACTTATCGTTGCTTAATGCCATAGATTAGCCATAGACTCGAGCAATTCACAAGGTCATATTGTGGTTAGAAAAGGCAACAAGTATAATTCATAACTTTGACATTTCAGTTCCTGGAGAAGAGTAGTAATTAATAGCCTAAACCATCATTTCCATAAATGACCATGACATGATCTAAAAAATCACACCCCTTGAATGAAGTAGCCACCATCAAACATGATACCCAAATTAAATATGCAAGGACCAAGGGAGGCATCCAATAGTGTTGGAAGAACAATTCATAACTCCCTAAGCACTAAGAGTCAAGACCAGATCTCAGTTTTGGGAGAAAAAACGAAGCATAAAATAAGCATTTCAGGAGATAATCTTACATCATTCAGGGCTTCTGCAGCAGCACTGACATCATCTTCAGCGAAAACATTGAGCTGTTCCAGTACCTGGTGAGGAATGTAGCATATTACATTAAGGTTATGTATTTACTCTCAGAATTACTAATAAATGTGAGGTCGCATTTTAATCATCTATCCAGAATCCAGAAAGCTAATTATAGAGAGAAGGGTGTTAGGACTTGGGAGCATGGATGGCATCCATAGAGAACTGAGCTGTCCAAACATCTCTTATTAGTAATGACCAAATAAATCATTACAAGTAACATCCCTAATGAGAAATCAATAATTGCCAGCTGGCACCATCCTTAAAAGCCTTTGAAATGGATTTGTAAGAATTTTCAGTCAAACTAGAGGTGAGTAAATTAGTTTAACTAACAAACAAAATGCAAGTGACATAAATGGTACATTAGAAAAATAAATAAATAGATTATGCCATTCCCCCATCCTAGCAACAATACAGCAGCCCTTTAAGCAGCTTTCACATTCATCATTCATGTAGAAACCTTTATTCAAAAAATTAAAACACTTAATTATGAATAACATGAACACAACAGATGCTCTGCACTCTTATCTTTGCTTAATGTAATGACTAAAAAACAATACTAAACTGCAAATGGATGAATAAAAGTGTATCAAATGGACTGTTTACCTTCTTTGCATCATCCGCCTTCAATGTGGGAAGGTGGTAAGTAACAGAGAAAGCATCACAAATACCAACTGAATCCAAGAAGCTTACTTCACTTGTTGTCCCTAACACCAGAAGTTTCTTTCCCTGAAAGAAAAGTTCAAAAATTATAAAACTGCAGGTTTGGTAAGGCCAGGAAAACTACTAACCACCAACATAATCATTCATTCAAGATTATTTTAATGAATTATCTATCTCAGGTCCTTGCATAATCATTTCAGCCACTATTATTTTAAAAATAGATAATCCATTCTGAGATCGGCTCTCATAAGCTGCCATTTAGGTTAAGTGGGTACTGGACATAGGTTATTAATGCAACAACGAGGAGCATAACAATCACAAAAACTGAACAAAAATAAACAAAAATAAGTTTAGCCATTTCATTAATAACCTATGTCCAGTACCCACTTAACCTTTCTTTTCCCCCTTTTTTTGGAACAACAATCCTTTACAGCTAAATAACTCTATAACATTCATAACACATTCAAGATTGCACAATCCAAGCTTTTCAATGTTGCTCCAACAAAATTCAATACATTGAAACTAGACAGAACATAATTTATTCTATTCCCTTTTTGTTGAGAAAAAATGATAGTAGGACCGGCATATCAAAGGAGCTACTTCGTCATAACAAGTAATAGCAGTTTAGAGAGACTGACAAACATTTCATGTGGATAGAATTATTTGACCATTCAGAAGGTTCTAGGTTCAAAGGCTAACCAGAGAGATTATTATGCACAAAATACAGTTCAACACTAAATGGAAGAGGGAAATTTTTTTCTTTTCTTATTTTTGTAAAAACTGAAGCCACATGTTTTATTGCATGGAGCCGCAAAAGAGCACATGACTGCAAAATATGTGAGAAAGTAACTACATCCAAAAAAGGGAAATAAGGGAAGAAAGAAGACCTTGGGAGGAAGACGTTTCAGGAGCACCATCAATGTCTGAGAAATTATATTTGAAAAGCGAGGCCCAATAGCGACATACTCCAATAATCTGCAACAGAGATATCAATTGATCATCAGGAAAAAAATTCATTCAAAGTACAAAACACAGAACTGGGGCCTAAGCAAGTAATTGAAGTTAATAACACTGCAAATTTCAAAGTTGGATACCTCTCGATGTCATCAAGAATTATAATGCTTAAAGGAGACTTGTACGCATCCTCAAACACCTATGAAAAGTACCAAGTTATCCAAGGCTTAATTCTTTACATTATAAAGGCAATACTGCTAGTTGCAGCTGAAACTAAACAGAGTCACAAATATGCTATACTTTGATAATTGTTAGCTAGTATAGCCTTGTGGGTGCAGAGAAGTGCAAGTTCCAATTAAAAAGGGAAAAATGAAAAGCATGATAAAATCCTAGGTTACCATTACAGCTGTGTACAAGGGCCCGTAAACTTCCGATTCACATACCTTAACAATCTGTGCACATTTAGTGCTCTCATGGAGACCAATCATTGTTTCAGCTGAGATCTATCAAATATGTGGAAACTCAGAAGTTTAGGAACAAAAACAAACAGTATCAAAGTGACCATGAAAATTGATAAATATTATGGGGAAAGAGCTCACTATCTTGACATATGGAAAATCACTGTCAATGCCAACTGTAGCTGCCAATGCAGTTTTACCACTGAGAGAGAGAGAGAGAGAGAGAGAGAGAGTGAGAGAGAGTGACATTCAAAAAACTGGCAACAGGAGCATTACATGAAGCAAATGAAAAGGGGAAACGCAAAAGGGAAGGGACAATGCTTACCTGCCACTTGGGCCTTCCAGAAGGCAAGTGACCATTGGACTTCCCTTGCTAACTTTAACTTGCTCCACCAGTAGCATAGCTCTCTGATAAATATGCTTGTGTCGATCACCACAGTCCACCATGCCATTAAGTCTACAAGTCATGTTATGTGGCACAATTTAGGAATTTATATTCGATTGAGATTGTGTTTTCTATTTTAACACAGCCAACCATGTTTGGTTACAATATACTTATCTAAGCTCTTATCCACCATAGAAAAATTTTGCTCCAAATATCAAGAGCTAGCCAGATTCAAAAGAAATTTATGATTTTGAGTAGAGCAAAACGTTTCTAACTCTACCTGCATCGTTCAAGGTCATCAGTGGAGGCTCCAAATGCCGGAACAATTTCATGGAGTGCATGCAAAAAGTCATCCATCGTAACTTTAATACTCTCTTCATCAACTGGCTTGGTAAGATCATCTAGACTTAGTTGTCGATTCAAAGCGAATGATACTGCACTTTTCACTACACCTTCAAGTTCTGCTCCACTGTAATTTTTTGTGCGAGCAGCTGTATGCAAAAAATAAATAAATAAAAACCATTATACAAACATTATGCAGTTCCATTATCAAAGTAAGTTTTGATGGTAAATAACTTCACCTGCAAATATGATATGGCAGAACACAAACTACCTCATTCTCAGTTTTTGCTAACATTTTGGTAGTTCTGGTAATCCAACAGTTTTATCTTTCCCTTGATATACCATAATTTAATATTTAAACAATTATGGTATATACTCTAGGATAAAATTCGATTCCAATCAAAATCATTGTGCGAACATACATACCAAGCTCTTGAAGATTTACATCAGGAGCAAGAAAAGAATTCTCTTTCATCTTGTTTGTATGAATTTGAAGAATCTGCAGCCGACCATTTTCATCAGGAAGGCTTATTTCAACTTGAACCTCCAATCTTCCTGGCCTACAAACCACAAAATCAAAAGGTTTGAAGATGATATTTGTTAAAGTGGGAGCTCTTTTGCCCATAAGCCAAAAAAGTGGGAGAAAAGAGTGCAAAATTCTTGCATTTTTCAGAATACAATAAAGCTATCCATGCACTGTATGTCCTGCATTACTGTTCTTGGTTTAAATTACCATGAATTTCCAATACAGACAAAAAAAATAACAAGAGTCCAAGATGGACTTTCACACTTTAATTCACCTAACTAGTTATACTTCATTTTCTTATTTGCAACTGATGCCTTCACTATATGAAAAGATAAAATTAAACACTGTTTTACGTGAGAGTGACAGAAAGAAAAAAGGAGTAACCTCAAAAGTGCTTCATCAAGCAAATCCTTTCTGTTGGTCATTCCGATAAGTAAAACATTATTCAGGGACTCCACACCATCTATCTGAAAAGCAAGCAGTCTCCTAGTCATATTGATGGAATCATTAGGGCTTTTTAATAGAAACTCACATAAGCAGATTATAATGGCTGAGGAAAATTTATATTGATTTTCTCAAATGATCAGAAATCACTGAGAACTCTTCACCAACCTTTGTAAGTAGCTGGTTCACAATGCTATCATGGACTCCTGTACCATCTCTAGTTGATCCTCTTGACTGCAAAAAACAGAATAAAAGATGCATTATTTCTTCTGTTATAATTGATGCAGATAGCCTTAATTCCAATTTAAATGACACAGGTGAGCATTATATCACTTACAGATTATCAAGTGAGAAAATGCAACTATGCAACAGACATATGTTAGCTTAAAGTTTTTAACACGAAGTCTACATGTACAAGAAAGAGAACCACAATCAAACTTGCTAAAACTTCCCTGATAAACACCATATATTTATCTATACATAAATGCCTCTCTCATCTGAAGGTGCTTGAATACTATTCTTCTAAGCAAATCCCTTCCCACACTCTCAGTGCACTTAATTGGCTTTTCTATAGTTCTTTTTCGTCACTTTCTATTCTTGTTTTTCTTTTGTTATAAGTCCTCCCTTTTCCTGTCTCACCTTCCTCTAACTCTTCTCCTTTTCAGAATAAAGGATGTTACCAATCTAACCTTACATTCAAAATTAACTTACCATTACTATTTTCTCACTAAATTTGTAAGATACTAATTGCAAAAGACTTTAACAACCAACAAAACTTGGATCAAAAACACACTTTCAATCACCATTGATGACTATTAATCTGGCTTAAAAATGGCTTCCTGTCCTGGATAGTGGTGTGGTCGAAAAAGTAGAATAATTGCTAAACAACACAAGGCAATACATTCGACTTGCATGAATGTTAAAAAAGAGTGTAGAAATCTCATACCTTACATATGGCATCAATTTCATCAAAGATTATTACATGCAAATCACTTTGGTCCCCTGAAAAGTGAAAGTAGTGATGGCATTAGCATCATGGAGAAAGTACCTAAAATCATTCTGTGTTCAAAGAGGTCCCTTACCATTGGTTCTTTGATCATTTTCAGCATCAGCAAACAGGTCTCTGACATTCTTTTCAGTCTCACCAACAAATTTGCTTAGGACTTCAGGTCCATTAACAATCTAGCAGTGTTATCAACAAAGAAATTACATATTGATTATCATTTGCATCATTAAACCATAACTAACAGGCACATATAGTTATTACTGATGTTTTCATTACAATATCCTATTTCACACTTGAATCTGAACTTTCACATAAAAAGTATATGTAATTCAAACATAAACTTCCAATGCTAAACTCTGACACCATGACCTCAAAAGGTTCATACAAGGAATAAATACATCATAACAAATACATAAGATGGATGGCTCGTAAAATCCTGAAATATAGTGTTCCACTGAATACACAATTAAACCGACCATATTCAACTGCTTATCAAAAAATAGCATAGACCTCAATCATGCTAAAACATCCAGGTCATATAACCAGGAATACAAAGTGTTATAGCATAAATTTTAAAATGTTGTTCCAACTTCCCAAACATCAAATGGAATAGAACTCTTTGGTATGGAGATAGGCATAGATAATAAAAACATAAATTTCTGGTGACGCCAGCTGCAAAAGGCCATTTATTATTTTCCTTCTAGCAGATCAACAAACACACAAACATACACAAAGAAGAAAACCAGGGAATCAGTTCCAAACCTTTGGCTCCCTCCCATTCAGCATTTTTCCAATTTGACGAGCCATAAGAGTTTTTCCAGTGCCAGGAGGCCCATAAAGCAGCATTCCCTTTACATGCTTGATCCCCAATCTGGAAACACCAAAAGCTTATTAACATCAAGAACATGTACATATCCCAAACCGGATTGAAATAACTTGAACTAACTGTATTACTTGCTTGTCACGTGAGGTGGGAAAACACGAGAGGCAAAAGCTCTTCGAAATATATCTGCAAACTCTGCACCCAGACCACCTATACCCAGTGACTGAAGATTAAACTCCTTATGCCTAAAGATGTTGCTACTGGCAGCTTCACGCTGATTGACAATCTGTATGACAACACAAGTTGATGAATCCAAAAAGTTTCAATCAAATTCATCAAATTATAATTACGATCAGCATGTCAGACACAAGGAATACTTTCCTAAAGAGGACCTAGCAGTATGGACGGTCAAGGGAAATAGATTCAACTGTCACGGATGCCCACAATAACATGGCATCAAAAACATGTTCACTGCCAAGTTTGGTATGCCAAATATTTTCCAGGTGCAAATTCAGTGCAATCTAGGATGGTGCTATTTCATAGATTAGACTGACACAACCATGGAAGTATCCATTAACAAAACACTTTTAGTTAGCTTTGTTAATAATAAAAAAAGGAAATACAATTTAACATGGCATAAGCATGTTATACTGAACCACAAATCAAGGTGAGAAGAAGCAGGGCATCATCTATTCACACCACTACGAACAATATTTTAAGATGATTAAAATCCAGAGAACAGGTGGTCTGTCCTAAGCCACAAATGTTAAGCACAAAGAATAAAAGACAAGCTCACAATACAAATATCAAAATTTACCTTAATGCCACTTGAATTTGATGCTTCAAAGACGATGTATGTATCACTTGAAATCATTCCTCTCTCAACATCATTAGAATCTTCCCGTCCCTCCACAGTGGCTTGAGTGACTGTAAATATGTAATTGTTTCCATGATACTCAAATGTTGCTCTTTGCCCAGATGTCATAACCTGCAGACAACAAAATCCCACAACTTAAACACAATTCCAAATAATAGATCAAATCAAAAACTGAAATCTCAGACAGATAAATTAACTAGGATTCATCCAGCAAAAGGGTAGTGAGGTTAAAAATAGCCCTTGTAATATTTAAGCTTTGCTTGGTTTCCATTTATAGGAAAGGTGAGACATTGAAAGGAGTACTGAGCAATATTTTCAATCACACACGACAACTGAGGGGCATAAAGCTCTACCTGGTTAGCAAACCTCTTCCTAAGCTGGTTGGCCAGAATAACAGCATCAATCTACAAAACAATATCAACATCTCTTAATCCTGCCACCCTCCGTAAAGCAATGAAAAATTTAACGCGGCCACCGCCGTAATCAAAGGATCACGGTTTCCAATCTACATACCTGCTCATTCCTAGTCCCCTTCTTCACAAATTCCAACTCAAGTGTTAACAATGCAAGGTTAAAATCTTCAGGAGGGATAAACCTAAAAATAAAAATGATACAAAAAAAATTAGAAACTGCTATTACTGAGACGAAAAAAAATCTGAAGTGCAACTAACTCAACCTGCTCACAGAAACCGTATCGCCAGATGAAACCTTTGCATGCCTTCGCTGAATCGCATTAAGCGCAATTTGACCGGTACGAATATTTTCATGAGGAGTAACTCTTAGTTAAGGCAACCAAATTAAAATTATTTGAACAACGAGCTCACAAAAATGGTTACACGAACATTTCAATTTTCTCATTTGTCACTAGCCTGCGATAATAAGTTTAAATCGAAAATCAAAATCCTAATTAATCCTCTTATTAACGATAATTAAAACACTGAAACGGTAGTGCGACTTATACCAAAGAACACAAATTCTCTGTTTTTTGATCCTCGTGTAAATTGCTACAAATTTGTTAGTGCAAACAAAACAAAAATAAAATCATTATTGTAAGAATCAATTAATTAGAAAAATAATGCCATATATCCAAGGATATGAAAAAGAGAGAACGGAGGAGTCAGCGACTAAAGCTAAGAAGAGCTTGGTTCCGGGGACGGCGAAGTTGTGGAGATCGGAGGGGGAGCAGTAAGCGAGATTTGTGAGTGCGAGATCTGCCGCTGGTGTGTTTGTCACGATCATTGTCGTTGATTGGAAACCGAACCGACTCGCCATTTTCGATTCTTGATTTTCTGATTTTCTTAAATAATAAGATAAAATGAAGGTGTAAATGATGTAAAATAAAATAAAATAAAAGAAAAGGGAAGGGGTTTGTTCCAGCGCGGGAGAAAGGGATAGAATAAATGTAATCGGAGGAGGGTCTCTTCTAATTTCCGGTTTATGTTATGACACACGCTGTGTATCATATGCTTTCCTTAGCGTACAAGTCTTTTCGGCTTTTTTTTTTTAAAAGGTTTAAGAAAAATAATCATTTGAATTTTCTGTCCGAACTCTCTCTCGTCATATTTTGATGAAAAAAAATTAACATAAGATTAGAAATGAATAGTTATTTGTAAATTCGGGATCGAGTTTTAAATTAATTGAAAAGGGCATTAACTTAGTAAAACTCGAAAAAAAAAATATTGTTTTAATAAGAATAATTGATATAGATGCTTGAAAATTAAAAATGCATTGATGCTTCTTAAAAATTTAAAACTTTTTATATTTTTAAATTGTTTTGATAATATTAAAAATATTTTTTTAAAAATAAAAAATATTATTTTGATTTATTTTTAAACAAAAAATATTATAAAAAATAACCACCATAATATTAAAAATATTTTTTAAAAATAAAAAATAGTATTTTAATATATTTTAAAATAAAAATTATTATAAAAACCAACCACTGTCAAATCAAACCGTTATTGAAATCCGTAATTGAAATCAAGAATTTGTTTATAGATGGTGAACATATTTGAGGTTTCCCTTGCCCTAACCGAATTGAACTCGTCATGAACAGGATAGGTGAACGACGAACGACAAATATGGTTTGGATGGTTGGATTTGTCATTCATAATCATTCATGGATGATTGTGGCAGTTGTTTCAAACCAACACAATCTCACTTTGACATCATAGGTGGGGTTGGGGGTTGGATCTGGTTGTTCTTTCAACACTGCAACGAACACAGAATTGATACAAAGTTGCTCATCAAATACCATCCAGGTTCCAGTTCTACTTCGGCAGCATCTTCATGGGAGATTGTAGCACAGAGCTATCATGCCTCGTTTTAGCGTCTAAGCAACAGAAAGGACACAGCAGCAGTAAAAAGAGTGCACTCCTCTCTTCTTTGCAGAACGGAAAGTCAAAAAAGTTACTAATACACGCGCCTACTCTCGCAATACTGATGGACAAAACTACATGCTTGTGTTTCATGCCGGACAGGACAGGCAGACATAATACTTAAGCTCACACTAGTTGTTCTTAAATAAAACCGTACTCTGCTAATAATTCAAGAGAGCTTCTCAAACAGAACTAATATGGAAGAATCCTCCTGGTTATTTCAACTCCTTCAAATCTCAGTTGCTAGATTGGCGAAGCTCAGGTCGCACAAAGTCAGCATCTGGTGGCACGGAAATGTCAACTGTGGGTCTTAATTGGGCACAGACTTCAACAGCTCCATGCACTGGATCTGAAAAGAAGTTGCTGATGAGGTCACGGTTGATGGGAGTACCATTGTCCACAGCGACCAGGGCCTGCTGGGTGACGATATAGTCAAAACGAGGTGCCCACTTCCTTGATCCCAATCTTGCCGTGGTTGAGCAGTTATCAACCATGAAAGAAACTCCACGGGCATGCATAAATGGATTCAAGGAATCCACAGATTCAATCAGACTTTCATTTATGATCTCAGAGTAAGAATGGCCTTTCTTCCTCAATATTTCAATCTGCAATTTAAGACAAGCATTAGATATTAGACAGAAGAAAAGTGAAGACAATAAGGCACCAGCTACTATGAGCTTCTTTCCCTGGTCTCAACAGGCCAAACTTGATTTGGATTTCACAAAAACAAACTAATCACTTAGTCATATCCGACTTCAAAAAACAAATAAGCCTGGCTTCTATGAATACAACCTTCATGTTATGAAATATAGCATGATTTCAGAGTATTGCACACTTTATTAAACCAACGTCCTCAACAAAAGAGTAATGTACCTGAGCCATCATTAGCGCCACATAGACACCTGCAGTGAATGGATGCAATGGACCCAAGTCCCCTGCTGGCCGGGTAGCTCGGACTCGCTCACCGACCTTCCACATACGTGTCTGATCAATTTTACCCATTGGAAAATCTGGTAGACCTTCCTTTTCCTGTAAAAGGAATAGAACATAACAATAAAACAAAGCTTTAACACACTACATCTATGGGCAAAGTAGATAGATCATAACTTCAACATAAATGTAAAAGAAGTTATCGCTTCTCTAATTTCAAGTTGAAGGACATTTTTCATCACATTTGAGAATGATAGTGCAAAAGCTGTAAAGTGAACATACATAAAAGCGACGTCCGGCCAGCACAACACTGCGAATCTCACTTCCAGAGGCTACGTCTTCATAGCACTCATACAAGATGTCCATGCAGGGATAAAACGAGGCACTGTATGCAGTCTCGAATTCCTTTTTGCCTTCTGGAGTCAAGGAATTGTAAACAGCCAGCATGCCCTGTTGTAACAGAGAAATGCAGTTAATTAGGCTATTGATTAAACCAAATTAATGCAGGCAACTAAGATGTAGCAGGAGAGTGTGAATTTTGCATTTGATGACAAAGCACCTTGGTCGATATTGTCCTTGATATGATTCCAGTTATGCACTCAACAGTGTTCTTGTAGGCCTCGTCTTCACTCATTCCATTTTCAGTATACTGTCTAAACAAGGACTCCACAATTCCATGAACAGCACCAAGCAAAATGCCTAAAAACCAATAAAAAGAGTCAGGAATAAAGCAAGAACAGTAGTGAAAGAATAATAGAATAAGGAACTACACTCACCCCTCTCCCCAAAGATATCACTCCTGTACTCCTGCTCTAGTGTAGTGGCAAATGTGAAAGGTGAACCAAGGGCAACAGACCATCCCAGGGCAACATCTGTGGCTCTACCATCAACATCCTGCACACATAGAAACGAATAAACATAAGAAGAGTCAGTGAAATGAAATAAGCCCTAAGCACACAGACAGGTCAGGGTTAGTGTGAGGGGGAGGAACCTGGTGGACTGCAAAACTGGAATTAATTCCAGCACCATTGACCTCTTTTCCTTGAACATAGAGCCTCCTTACAGAAGGACCCATTCCCTTGGGACACACAGCAATGACACTGATGTTCTTTGGAAAATCAAGTCCCATGGACTGCAAATGCCCAAGAAGAAATCCATGAGAAAGCCCAAGAATGCTGTTTGGCTTCATGTGGGAGAAAACTTTCTCATAGTTATCAGCCTGTTACATGAGATAAAACTATAATTGTAAAAGGGTAAACATATTGACAGATACGACACTGCAAACATAACAGATATTCATCAACTACAAAAAAAGATATGGAACTATATGTGATAACCCATAAACTACAAAGTGCTGTTTCATTAACTTGAACCAACCAATAAAAGTTAAACTCTAAAAAAAATGATAGCTTTTACCATCCCTCTATTTAACAAAAAGTACAGGACAAAAAAAAATAACAGCTAAAAAATGATTGTAGGGAAGAAAAAAAACCAAAGCATTGCCATTCCCTACCTAATCTGGCACATAACAAGAGCAGATACATACCCTGAAACAAAATATTTACCAAATGCAGAGAACTTAAGAACAGTCACCATGAAATGATTACTAAATTTACTTCCCAAAATAGCTGGCTTGAAAACTCAGACTTGCCCTTTGGAAAAAGAAAACTTCATCCTATCCAAGAGACAAATAATCGAGGCAAATCTAGCTCTCAGGTGAGCTAGAGCATGAGTAGATCAATGTGATTTCATAAACTATAACCAGTTGACGGTGCGCCCAAATAATCAAAAGAAAAACTTTTGTATAAACAGAAGTTCTGTTTATACACCTTATTTTTTTATTCTGCGAATTGAATAGAATCGGATTCTATCTAATACAACTACAATGAAAAATTTTCAAATTCAAAAATGAAATAGAGAGAGAAATAGAATGGAATGGAAAATATCGAAAATCAATAAAACTAAGGCGGATAGAAAAACTTATTAGATACCATGGATACAGAAAAAAGGATTAATCAACTTCTATTGAGTTTGACCCATAGTGATCATTTATCAAAGAATGACTTTGGTTATCAAATGATTGAAGAGCTAGGAGCAATTTACTTACGATACTTAGTTGACATTCATAAAAAGTATCTAATGAATTATGAGTTCAATACACCCTGTTTAGCAGAAAGACGGATATTCCTTGCTCGTTATCAGACAATCACTTATTCACAAACCTCGTGTGGGGCAAATAGTTTTCATTTCCCATCTCATGGAAAACCCTTTTCGCTCCGCTTAGCCTTATCCCCCTCGAGGGGTATTTTGGTGATAGGTTATACCCGTTGGTACCGGATTCAAAGGATTGCTAATACATTAAGAGTAATATAATAATAATATAGTAATAAAAAAAAAGGAAAGTATAGAAGGACTTTTTTTTTCAAGCCCTACTTATGTATTGTTGTGTGATGTAACATAGGAATTATCTTTTCTCAATTGCCCCCTCGAGGGGTATTTTGGTGATAGGTTATACCCGTTGGTACTGGATTCAAAGGATTGCTGATACGTTAAGAGGAATATAATAATAATATAGTAATAAAAAAGAAAAAAATAGTAGAAAAAAAGAAAAAAAAAGGAAGGTATAGAAGGACTTTTTTTTTCAAGCCCTACTTGTTGTGTATTGTTGTGTGATGTAACATAGGAATTATCTTTTCTCAATTGGGAGAGATGGCTTACATATGAAATGTCAAAAGAGGCACTTCCGAGCAGGCCAGCAGGCTGGCAGGGCGGCAGGCAGGTGAGACAGAATGGATGGGCACTACTAGCCAAGCCAAGCCATCAAGATGCACTATTAACAACTTCTTTTAATTATATTGCCAGGATTAAATAAAAAAGGGTAATGAAAAACATAAAGGTATGGCTAATAGACTTGCCAGATCTTTCTCTGCCTTATATCAGGTATATTAAATATCAAATTTTATGCATTTTTATTTTTAATACAACCTCCAGAGCCACTAATTAAAAGAAAACAATAAACAGACAAACACACAGAAAGAATCTCAGAATTTGAGCCAAAAATCTTCAGAAGTACAATCTCAAACAGTAATAATAAACAAACCTGTGCAGCATCAGAAATCAATAGCAATACTAGATCACTGCCAGAAACAGTTTCCCATATATCACCCAAAGTCCCATTCTCTTCTGTAAAACCAGCAGCACGAGCTTCAGCAAAAGAACGAGAGCCTTTCCTCAGTCCAATCTGCACCATACAAAGCAGCAATGCAAATACTATATTCAGCCAAGAAAATCAATCAAACACATCCAGGCAAATTGCCAGACAGCTAGCTCCCCGGAACAAAATGCAAATTACCTTGACTTTAATATCAGACTTTGCTTCAGCAAGAGAATCCCTTAAATTCTGAGCTTGAGCAGGACCCTAAGATAAACAAGGTATCATTATTCGTTAGCAACCTATAAGCAGTCCAGACTGAAGCATAGAAAAAATCATTGATTAACTGGCTCTCGACATGTATGAGTGCCCCCACACACACATTAAGCCATACAATACACATATATACACAGATATAGTAAAGCAATTTTAAAATTACAGATAAATGGCCTAAACGATGTACACAGGTACTTGTACACAAATAGAGCCGAGTTATACGAATCCAACACTTCAAATTTATGACAAAGTGCACCTGAGAACCCCAACCGAGAACGCCTATCTGCTTAATCCCCTTAAATGCATCCGGCAGCAAGTGGAATAAGTCCCTCCCTCCTCTAACAATGTACTACACAAAGCCACAAAACAGCACTATCAATAACCATAACAGCATAATACAACATATAACTCCAGAAAAAAAAAAAAACAACACAAAAAAAAAGATCCTATCTTTCTTAAACAACTCAAAAAACATAAGATTTCAGCTACATTCAAAATCAACATTAGACAATAAATCGAAAAAAAAAGTACGTACCTCATCGTGGCCAGCGAGAGATACCTTCTCCTTCTTAAACACAGAGGTCTCAAAATCAAGAGAAATCAAGGGTTTTACACTGGGAACCGATGACACCATCTTAGCACCCAAAACTCCACCAGTAACGTTACCATTACTCGCCTTGAGTGGTTTGAAGGTCTTGGAAGACACTGATGATGAAAACCCTAAATTGCTGTTGCATAGAAGTGACCTTGATGGTGCAGATTTTAGGGTTTTTGATGGGGTTGGAGTGGTGAGAGTGGTGGAGAAGGATGTAGCCGCCGCCGCCGCCATTAGTGTTTTAGTCAGGGAGCTTTACAGTAAGCTCGTGTAGAATAGAGGAGTAGGTGTCTCTGGTGGCCTTTGTTTGGAATGAAAAGTCGTTTGCTTCTGTTTTGTCATTTAGATTTTGTCGTCTTGAACTTGGAACTGGAAAAAAAAAAAAAAAAAACAGTGCAAAAGACGGAGCCAGGACATTAGATTTGGATGGATAAAATTAAAAACAAAAATTTAAAGAGGGTAAAAGTTAAAATTTATTAATTTTAAGATTAAAATTTATAATTATTCAAGAGAAAGACAGGAAAAAAAATTAATTTTTGCAGGGGCCGGCCCCCTTCCCGCCTCCAGCCCTGACCACTACATGCAAGATACTGTATTGTTCATGCTATAATTTTCCACATTTTGGTATGTTTGCAAGACTAAGAACAGTGCGTAAATGTGAAGACAGTCTAGCACGAAAATGGATATTTATTATTTATTTTTTATGGTGTGCTTGTATTCTATGGATTATGTAGACACAAGTTTGATTGTGTCTGTATTTTATTGATCGATCAAATTCCTTATATAGTTTTTTTTTTTTTTTAATTATGTACTGACTTTTCAAATCCAGCTTTCTTTCTTTATTAAGTTTATTAATTGAAGGAAAATTAGAAAAAAAGTAATAAAACATGGCAGGAATTAAGGCTTCATATAAGGGCAGAAAAAATAAAAGATATGGTATAAGTATTATGCATGGAGAATGACAAGTTCTTGGTGCAGAGAAAGAATTAAAAAGAAAAGGAATTGAATGGCAAAATTTTTATTTTATGAAAACCTGCTCCTGCGCTGTGATTTACTTAAAATGGCATTCCTGTCTAGATGAGACTAGCTTAAAAAATCACAAATTGCTAATTATAAACCAATTCACATTAATAATTTAATTAAATACTAAATTAAAAAAAAATCGAACTCGTATTTAGGCATTTCCCCGTTGATCACAAGAACGAAATGGGTCACTCAAATATTTGGAACTCGCATCCCAAGAACTACGGTCCTGGATCCCGCACCTGGTGTTTTATGGAACTCAGCTTCTTCTTTGTTTTACCGCCATCTTGATTTGGTGATTCCCATGTTGCTTTAGTTTCGTGTCCTGTCTTGTTTTAGAGTTTGTGTTCAATGTCTATGCTATCTATTTTCGTTGGTTAATATTCAAATGTGAAAGAACAACTCATGAAATTCTTATTTGCTTAAGTTTTTGCTTTGGTTTTCTCTTAGGTTTGATGTTTTTCTCGATTGCATTGTTTGCTTAGGTCCTTAAAAAATGGCGGTGATCCATTTTAGGTCAAGTTATTGCATTTCTGTTCTTTTGACTTGGAATCCCCTTGTTGGCAGCCGAGTGTGTGGAAACCCTCATGGGATAATCAGGAAGTATGGACTGCTGTGCTGTAGGCGGTGCTTCAGCAGCAATGCCAAGGAAATAGGCTTCATCAAGGTAAGATGACAGTAACATTTGTAGTGGCCTCTTTTATTATGCAAGGGTCACGGTTTGAAGTCTCCCTAGACTATTCGAGCCTTCAACCCCTCCTCTCTTTACAAAGGAAAACAGAATGAAATAGGAAAGGTTTTCATAGTAAATTAATTCTTTTAAGTGTGGCATTGCCGTAGATTACTCTGCATTGCTGCTGCTGCTAGATTTGTTTATTAGGTGAGGTGAGACTTATTCATGTTTGTTTCTGGCTGCAGTACCGCTAAATGGAGAGCTTGATATCTGTTTTTCGAGGCGCTGTCAGAAATATGGTGCGAGGGAGTTTCTATTTTCCTTTCTTTCATCCTCCTCAGTGATGTAATCTGCTGAATTCTGAAGTCTAACTGATCTATTGTCTGTTGTCATTTTTGCGATGGAATTTGTTTAGAATATTTTGCTTTCTGTTTTAACATTAGCTAATCCTGGGGATTTACGGATGTTGTTTTTGGTCTAAGCTTGCGCATGTTCAACAGAGTTTGTATAAAGATGAACCCTACCCAGAGACCTTAATATTGAACTGATGTTGAAATTTATTTTTGGTCTGCCTGGATGGCCTTGTCTTTGGTCACCCGACCCATGATTTGGAAGCCTGTAGGGGCCTCCATTCAAGTCAAGTCGGATCCATTTCCATTGGATTGTATTAAATTGTAATCCCTGGTTTCTTGCTGCAGCTCCCTTCTCTTGCACGCATCGCTTTTTGTTAACTCAAGTCTAGATTAGGAGGAAACTCTTCACTTTTGGTCGTTAAATTTATTTAGTCCTTTCCTCCTTTTTATTGATATTCCATTGGTTTTCTACCTCACCGGTTCCTTGATTAACTAAGGTCCCACTGATCCTCGTATCACCGAGGCTTTTGTCGTGCATGCCATGTCTGTTTAGCCTTTGAACCCACTAGCAAAATTATGCTATGCATGAAATGACCTCCCTCCTCTCTCTCTCTCTCTCTCTCTCTCTCAACTTATGTGATGAAAGACCATTATCAACAGTTGAACAGGCATGATGAATTAGTAAATCAGGTGGGAGTGGAGATATTGAAGCACTTAGACAGCTGGAGCTCAACCAGGCCCCCCTCTATAGATTTTCTGTCTCCTTTTATATATATTCCATATTGAAATCTAAATCCTGCTATATGTTTTATGGGTGGTTGAAGGGCCACGGTGTTTATTATGATGTGAATGGGTTTCTCATTCCATGAGACAAAGTGCCTCTCAGTGGGACTCGCTTTCTTCGCCACCATCTTCCAACCACAAACTATATATATATATAAAAGACTTTGGAATTTTCTGAAGCACTTTGTTCCTCCCCCACTTCCCTTTTAAATATGATTATTAATCTAATAGAATCGGTTTTCACAATATTTTCACCAATTTGTTAATTTCCCCTAAACTCCAACTATTGTAAACATATATATATATATATATATATTGCTATGTGTTTAGATGGATTGGAATCCAGAAGCCTATCTGCGTACGACGCAGCAGCTGGAATTCCAAATGAATCCGAAGGCCAACTGGTAGTAATATTGTAGCTTTCATTTCAGGAGAACAGTAGCATGGAAACTTTAGCTGCAAGAACAAGATCATCTGTGATCCAAGTAATGTGTGAAAGTCTACCACGTTTCTTAAATCTAACCAAGCACCAGAAAATCAATCCTCTTAGTGGTTTATAGCTTGGACCTCTGTGTTCATTGTCTTGCTAATCATTGGCCAAAACATTTGTTTGTATTTTGTTTTTTTATGCATTATACAAAGATAGTGGTTAAGAGTGGATTTCCTCCCTCTCGTACTACTTACTTTTGCTCTTTTAAATAGATAAATCTGTTTTGCCCTCTCGTATATATGCAGTTCATAATGGATCCACTGCTGCATGAGGTCTCCCATACATTCAGACAAAAACAATAATATTTGGCAATGTGCATCATGCTCACAAACCATTTTTTTCTTGTCAAATTTGACTTTTTCTTGGATTCTTGAATATTTTATGGTTGGATTACACGTTAGAAAGTTACCCTTTTAATATTTCTTCATTAATCTCTCTTTTTGGAACGTGAGCAGATTCGATATATCAATCTGACTTTGGAATATCCTTTTTTTTTTATTCCTAATGAACATTAAATAAGTAGATGACCTCATGATATCTCTAAAGTGCATAGAATAGAAGAGTGATAGTTTTTGTTCTTGAGTTCGTTTTATTTCAAAAATATTAATGTTTTTTTAGTGTTGTTTTATATAATTTTAATGTACTGATATTAAAAAAAAAATTATTATAATATATTTTTAAACGAAAAAAATATGGCTGTAAAAATTATTTTTTTAAGGTGAAGTATTTAATTTTTTTAGTTTTATATTAAAAAAAATATTCAAAGAAATTGATCACCATATTAACATGATAACTGGATATTGCTTAAATCATTTTACAGCCCTTAATTACGATTGTCTAAAGCACTTTGGTCCCAACTATTGCATGACGTTTTTTTTCTAATAATGTATTGTTTGATTGCAAACCGTCCATTGTTGCTTTGCAGGTCTGATGCACAAGTGCACTTTATATGCTCAATAATACAAGTAATTTAATTTCCAAGGATGGTTGAGGAAAAGGAAGAAGACGACCTTCTCTCTCTCTCTCTCTCTTTTAATCAACTTTATAATGCATTAGGAAGCATAATTATAAGATTCGGTATGGCTAAACAAGCCGACTAGATGATTCGTTATCAAAATAATACTGTTTTATTTTATTTTAAAAAAAAATTTGATTAATTCAAATTAATCCACTCAATTTATAAATTATTCCTTGAACCAAGTTAATCCTTCAAATCCAATTTATAAATATATTATGAAAAAATAGAATGAAGTCCTTGGTTTGCTAAGAATATACACTTAACAAAAAAATAAAATTAAAACCTACTAATTGGTTAATCTGGTAGCCAATTACTAGGCTGAATGAACTGGCTACCAGATTAACCAATTACTAGGTTATAGATTTCTGTTTATTAGGCTTGTTAATGCAATTCTGTGATGTTCCTATGTTTTAAGATTCAAATACCAAGCCAGGGAGATGGAGCAGGATGATGTAGGGGTTTGGCTCATGAAAAAGCTGTGAACAAATTATGTGCAATCCAAGCACAGTTGCATGCACTTGAAAACTCTTTTCCCAAAATCTCACTGCTTCTGCTCTAAAAGTTGGCTAACTCCATTGCTGACACCTGCGAACATGGACCCTTGATAGCTCATAGTGACAAGAGGGGGTGATCAGGAACTTGGAATCACATCCAGGGCAGGTTCAAGGGAGAGAGAGCAAGAAGTACGTGGCCCTTACGCTCCACCCAAAAAGAGAAAAAGGTCCTTCATCGAGTGAAAAGATAGTTAGGAAGTAGTCATTTTCGTTGCCATATTTAAGCAATATTTCTGCCTTTCCAACTAGATCGTGAATTACTACAGACGAAGATCGAAGAAATAAAGTTTATTGCCGCCTCCTTGCTTTAATTTGGCAAACATGCTTGCCTAGATAAATTGTGGTGGTGAAGGATGATGCATGTAGCTTATATTTAGTCTAATTCCATCGCTCTATATTGTTTATATATACATTAGAATGAATTGAAAGCATTATAAACCATAATTCACTGTTTGAAATCTTGATTCAAATGTAATATTTTTGTTTATACTTGATATGATTAATCAAAATTTGTATGAAATTGAGATGTTATTATTAAACTTGTCTGACAATTTACACGCTTTATCCATAATTTGGAGCTAGCTGGGGATTTTGTTTTTTTTTGTTGTTGATAAATTCCATGATTTGGATCTGTTAATGAAAAATAACATGGCATATGCTTGAAAATTAGAATAAGTTATATAAATTATCCCCTTCAACATAACAATATAGATAACATCCAAAATTTTGCAAATATTACATTAAACCTTTTCTATGAGAATGCACCATTTTGGAACGCGGTGCAAACCGCGTTTCACAAAAATTTAATTTTTTTTGTTAAAAATTATTTTTTTATGGTTTATATTATTTTGACGTGCCGATTTTAAAAATAATTTTTTAAAAATAAAAAAAATATTTTATTGTATTTCTACATAAAAAACATTTTAAAAAATAACCATGATTACACATCCAAATAAACACTTCGTATTTCAGGGAGACAATATTGATTATGACATGGCTTTTAAGTTGATTCTTCATCGTTTAGCGTTTTAGTTTAAAATAATTAATAAAATTAAAAATTACAATACACGGTAAATAACTTGTTCATAAATTCAGATGGCATCCTTTTTTTAAGGTCTTGTTAGTTTTAGTTGCAAGATATTTCTTGTAAATATTTCATAGTATTTTCTTCCTTTTCTTTTGATTTTTTTTTTATACAGAACTCTTGTTTTTGCATGCTAGCTTGTTACTGGCTTTCTGGCACTATAGCATCTAATTAATAAGATTTTTCTCGACTATTATATATATTGAAAAACATTATGCCCTTACTATCAAAGGGGATGATTTTATCAAGAATAATGGCATTTGAGGGGAAAAAAAAACCTCTTACTTAAAATATTTAAATTTTTAAGTGATTTAGAAAAAAAGTTACTACAAATTACCCAAAAGATGAAGACCACACTCCACATGTGTTGAGTGTAATTAATAAAGAAAGGCAAAACTATCATTAATTTAAGTATTTAACTGCAAATCACATAGAAAACATGGTAAAATATGTAATTAAGAGGGTATTTGTTCCCGTGGTTGAACCGAAGTTCTGAGAAATTTTAGGTTTTCTTTTTAAATAATTTTTTGTATTTTTAGATAATTTTAATGTGCTGATGTCAAAAATAAATTTTAAAAAATAAAAAAATTATTTTAATGCATTTCCAAACAAAAAACACTTTGAAAAACAAATTTTATCTCTATCTCAAACACCCCCTAAACATGTCTTAACTATAGTTATAAGATGTTGTTTCCATAATAATTATAGATAAATCACCACAATACATGCATCAACATTAAAGTCTTTCTTTAATTTCGTACTATTATATTCTCCCGTACTCCGCTGCAAGTTGAACTATTTTTTTCTAAATTTAAAAAAAAATATTAAGAGTATGAGGATTTTTTTGATATTATCATTAAATCTAATCAAGTGGTTCGATCTTAAAACCTGTAGACCTGATTCATTGCTTAACTCGACTTTCGAATCAAATTACGTGGAAGCTAATTCAAAGTGAATCGTTCAATTTAATGGGTCAAAAGACAACTTAAATAACTGATAAAAACATGTCATAGCTTTTTTAAAAAAAGCTTCAAGATGATTTTTTTTAATATTAAGACGATGTCAAATTGGATCGATCTCGGTTACCTACGACATGGGTCATGGACTTCAATAGGTTTAATAATTTTTTTTTTGTAAATTTTTTTTATTTAATTTTATAATAGTATTAAATGCTTTCAAAATCGAGCACCAACCCTAAAAAAGACGTTTATTTAACATCATGATAACTCTATAAAAAGTAGAAAAAAATAAACAATGAATTTCATTTCCCAACCAATTTAATATTGAAGAAGAGTGAAATAAAAAAAACAATTAGAAAAATTAAAGGATCATAAACTAAAAAAAAACATATCAGGTTTGATGGGTAAACTCGTTAAACCCGTGAATTGGGTAACTCAGGTCAACACGTCAAACCTGCAAACCGGATATATAGTGAATTCCATTGGGATTAATAACTTGTTTTTTTTTCTAAACTATTATTTATTTAACTATATAATAACAAAAATAGATGATTGTAAAATTGAGCATCAAACCAATACGTAGACTTTTTTTTAAGATTGTGATAACCTTATAGAAAGCAAAATAAAATAAATTATGAAACTCAATTATCAATCAGCCTAATATCAAAAGATGGAATAAAAAAATGAATAAAAAAAAGAAAGTTAACCTCGTCAACATGCCCATGGATTTTTTAAAATTTAAACGTGTTTTTTTTTCCAAAACTATTTTTTTACTATATAGTAAAAAGAAAAACAAATGATCACATAATCGAGTTAAATTAGAAGAAAAAAAGGCACCCCACTAAACCCACGATCCGGGACAACCAGGATTATCTCGCCAAACTCGCAAACTAGATCATTGATTTCACAAAATTTAATAAACTAGTTTTTTCTTGAAATTAATTTTTATTTAATTAAACTTTTTAAAAATAAATTATATAGCTATGCTTGTATATTTTTTTGATACCAACCCGATACTAAGATATTTTTTTATGCTGTGCCATTGAAAAACAATTCTAAATCCTCGTAAACACATTAGGATTAAATTAAAACAAAAAAACAAAAAAATAAAGAAAACAACAATACTGAGGTGTGGGGAAACAGTGTTTTCCCCAACACTTTTTTGCTTTATATACTTAATTAATAATATAAAGTGAGGTAATCAGGTCTGAATATAAACTAAGAATATTCTTCAGACTAAAGTATGAAGATCAGAATAAACACTGAATCAGACTTGATTTGTGCTTTCATCATGAGGCACTTGCTTGACAAAAAAGGACAGACATTGGCTTTGAACGAGGAATGCTACCTAGCATATTCTTTATGCTGTTTCAAAAACATTAAAAATAAAAATTTAATCAGATATTCAAACTTCAATTTAGCTATAACATGTGGAAGCCATATATATATATATATATATAGAGTAATGGTTATTATTTAAAATGTTTTTTATTTAAAATATATTAAAATAATATTTTATTTATTTTTTAAATTTTATTTTTAATATCATACTCTAAAATTAAAAAATAATTAACTTAAAATAAAAAAATAATTTTTTTCAACATCATTTAAAAAAAAACAAGTTGTAAAACTTTAACTTTGCCGACTGGCTTACCCAGATTTTGCTTGAATATGCAATCCGACAAGGCACAATTAGAAAGTCAGCATAACATTAGTGGAAGAAACTTGAGTGATGGGAGACTATTATAAAGGAAGGACTCTATCTCGTTGGCATTAAAAAAAAAAAAAAAAACCCTCAATTCAACCTCAAGGAATTACTCCACTATCAATGGAGTTTCACACACTTTAATTTATCAATTAACAGTAGACAATCTTACATTTTTACTCTTATTCGTCCATTTTAATAATATTCAAAAGATTTTATTTAATTTTCACGTATTTATCAAATACTTCAATCTAAGACATCAAATCATAATGAATTCTTTTCCCTCTCCTTTCAACTACTTTGAGTTAAAGAAAGATTTGCTATATTTTGACACTAAATTATCCCTAAAGGCGAATTAATGTTTATTTTCTTGATAAGAACCTTCAAACAAACACATGAAATGGGCAAATTAGTGATTCCAGTCATATAACTGTTTTAGTTCACTCTTTCTCTTGGGAGTACCGCAGAGTGTCTGTGTCTGATACTGATGGTATATTCCGCGATAGCAGTCTCTATATCGTATTGGACGGAACTGAAAATTTAAGCACTCAGAAAAAACCTCCAACGTTTCAGATTCCGGAGAGAGAAACAAACCAAAACAGCCTTAAACACTTACCAACTAAATTCTAGAGAGATAAAGAAATCGACCCCTTGTTTCCTTTTCTTTCTCCACTCACTGTCTCTGTATTTGTGCAATGTTCTCCAGTTCTGTTTATGGCTTGATGTGTGTGATTCAAAGCGGACGTCCTTACTGACTTCTCTGATTTCCCAGTAACTTAAAGGTTCTTCTTCTTCTTCTTCTTTCCTTGGTGCGTGAGAAAGGTCAAAGAGCTTGTTTTTATTGCCGAGTTATGACTGGTTTGACCTCTTTTGATTGGCTCACGTAGTACTTTCTGTGGTTTTCTTGGTGGTGTTGGACTGCTGGTGATAGTTTGCACGCATGGCTCCTGTGATGCATAGAAGCTTCAAATGGTACTTTTCTCTTAAACTCTCTCTCTCTCTTTTCTTTTCTTTTCTTTTTTAATTTTACATGCACGCATGCATACAGAATGTGCATTTATGCTATGCCTCATGGTGGGGTTGATGCATTGTTATATGTTTTGGAGGTCTTAAGAACTGCGGTGTGGATTGTTGGTTCTTGTTATTTGAGGTTAGTTTTTCATTTTTTTTTCACGTATCATATTGTTTTGAATTGCTTTGGGATTTGGAATCCGATTCCTTTGTTGGCTTTTGATGGAATCCAATTCTTTCAGATGTTTAGAAGGTGCATATGTGCTTTATATAGTTTTATTTATGTTGTTAGTTGTTACTTTATGATGCTGCTATTGAAGGAAGTTGTCCTGGGAATATGCAGAGAAACATAGTTTAGGCGATTTGATTCTTTCTTTAGGATATATTCAACATGCATGGGGCTAACATTTTCCATATTTCTATACTTTTGCTCTCTGTCAATATATCTGCCCGTGTCTGTGAATTTATGTATGTTTTCATGAAGCATGGTACATAAAATTGAATCGAAGAGTTCTTTCTTTCAGATCGAATGGGGGTAGATTTCTGTTTTTTGGAATTAATATTCTTTTTTTTCAAGGGCTTTCACTCATGAGAAAGTATGGCTACGATAGGCAGAAAAATTCATCCATCATGTTTCAAACCTGTCTTTTAAACATTTGCGCCTGCCTTGTTTTGGATTTTCCTACTTTTACATAACTAAATTCTTTGAGAAAAAGTTTACCTTTTCGTGACTTATTCATTTATGGGCTTATATCTTCTTTATATAATATTAACTATAGGTTTTGTTCTTGTAGGTTGCATGGAGAACCTGAACTATATGCAAAAGGGCTTACTTTTGGCAACTACAGGTGGCTATGAGAGAGTTCTGTTTTGAGATATCATTGAGCACATGATCAAGTTTCCTTGAATCAAGTTAAGCTGCAAGAAGTCTGTCTGGGTGACCTGGTCTTATGTTCTTAATCCGTTTAGCTGAGTACGTTTCATGAGGTTTTGGCAATTGGCACTAGATCAACCTGGCAGAAAGTTTGGCTTGAACAGGGCAAATCTTCTTTGGCAGTATAAATCTGCTTCCCAAAAGAAGCAAATTTTATTACTTTTTAAGAGTTGGTAGACGGTAGTAGTATTTAAACTTTGAGATTAAGCTCTTAATTAGGGCAAATCTCTTTTGGCTAAGTAACTGAAGTTTCTCTCGCTAGGAATTTCACCTGAAAGTGAATATTCGAGTAGAGTTGATACTTCAGATAGCTGTAATCTATCATCATCCACCAAGAATTCCCCTCCATGTGAAGAGAAGATCTTCTTTGGCATTGAATTCTTTTTTCTCTGTTGAATTCACTCCTATCTGCAACAGTTGTGGCTCATCAATTTATCAGCTGTGCATTATCTTCTTTGGAAGTTTCTTCTTGCGGAAGCTTCAGTCTATTTGTTGGGCAAATCTCCTTTGGCATTTGGAGTCCTCGTCGACTCCTGTTATCCCTGTAGGGAAAATCTCCTTTGGCATTAGGAACTTCTTCCTGTTATCCCATTAAGGAAAATTTTTGGTGTTTCGAACGTCATCTCTGCCTTTAAAGGTTAGGATATCTTGTTGGGATATCTATATTGATCCTCAGCATTGATTGAGAAAATACATAACTGTTCAACCCATTCCACATTATTTCCACCTGTTGTTCGATCCTCTGGCACACAACCATTTGGTTATCCACTGTCAGTGTGTTTATCGTAGCATTACAGGCGCTGCTCTTGGACAGTTGCTTGGAAAAAGTGTTAATTGAACGGTACTTCTCTCTTCTTCCTCACTACTCATGTCTCTTTTTTTTCAACTCATTTGTTAAATTTGCATTTTTGGATTATTATTACCTTAAATCATCATGTTGTTCTTGTCTCAGAGCTGAAGTTTATTTATATTGGTGTACGCGATGGATATGCTTCCTAATGACTCTGATTGGGAAAGTTCCAGTGGAAATTACAGTAGCAGTGAGGACATAGAAGAACTTGATTTTCTGTATTGCGGGAGGGCAAGCAGCATTCTCTCTAGTCTGGAGGAAAGCAAAGGGAAAATTGATGATTTCCTCTCATTTGAGAGGGGCTTCATACATGGAGACGTTGTTTGTTCTGCGACCGATCCATCTGGACAGATGGGCAGAGTTGTAAATGTCAATATGCTCGTCAACTTGGAAAGTAGTCATGGAAGAATCATAAAAGATGTTGATTCAAAGAAGCTTTTGAAGATTCGTTCCATTTCAGTGGGAGATTATGTGGTTCACGGACCCTGGATAGGAAGGGTTGATGAAGTTATTGAATCTGTCACTGTCATTTTTGATGATGGGACATCTTGTGAGGTCACTGCAGTGGATCAAGAAAAGCTCTCGCCAATTTCTCCCAACATGCTTGAAGATTCGATGCATCCTTATTATCCAGGACAGAGAGTGCAGATCAGGCTCTCAGCGCTGTCTAAATCAGCTACATGGTTATGTGGAGCTTGGAATGAAAATCAGGATGTAGGGACTGTTTCTGCTGTAAAAGCAGGTTTGGTGTCTGTAGATTGGCTTGCCTGTGCTCTTGTTGGTAGTGATTTGAGTTTGCCTGCTCCTCAGCGTTTGCAGGATGCAAAAAAACTCAATTTGTTGTCATGCTTTTTGCATGAAAATTGGCAACTTGGTGACTGGTGTATGCTTCCTTTGGCTGATTGTACGGGTGGGAAGGAGCGGATACTTTTTGATGCATCTATCATTGAGATCATCGAAAAGGACAGGAAGAGGGGCCAGGGGTTTACGGGATTGAACCCCTCTCCAATTTTTCAGGATATATTTGTTATTGTGAAGACAAAAACCATTGTTAATGTTGTGTGGCAGGACGGTAGTTGCTCGCAGGGATTGGATTCAAAGTCTCTGCTCCCTGTAAACATTGTCAACGCTCATGATTTCTGGCCTGGGCAATTCGTACTAGGCAAGGGTGCTTGTGAGGATCCATATGTTTCAGGCAACCAAAAATGGGGTTTTGTGAATTGCGTGGATGCAAAGGAACAGATTGTTAAGGTGAAATGGAAATCCTTTGGAGTGAACCAGGCTGACATTGTAGGAAGTGACCAGATTGAGGAAACTGTTAGTGCTTATGAACTGGTTGAACACCCTGAATACTCCTTCTCTTATGGGGATATTGTATTTAAAAATTTGGATCAAGCTAATAAAGATCACTTGAACAGAGACACTGGAATGGGTGCGGATGCTGCTCTTGAAGGCTGTGCCCATGGTAAAGATCAGGTTGATTACTTATCCTGTATCGGCTGTGTGACAGGTTTTGAAGATGGTGATGTTGAGGTGACATGGGCTTCTAGTCTCAAAACCAAGGTGCGAGCTCTAGCCATTTTCATTCTTCATCTGAAATAATATTATTATTTTGTTAATTGATTTACCATTTTCTAGTTTTAGTAGGCATTTGAGAGTCCATGATGAGTTTGCACTGTCTTGGACACATGTAGAAGGTGTAGTTCACTTCATTTCTCTATCATCAGTTGTAAGTTGTGCTTTGTGTGACAGAACAAGGGGTGATAGAATGGAAGTTACACAAGATCCAAAGGCTAATTCTGAATTTTTTATGAAAAAACAAGAGTGCAACTGGCAATGTATGCTCTAGTTAGTCTGGTTATTACTATCTAGAACATGCATATTTCCTTATCCTCGTTACTCATTACAGATCTTGCTGCTTATGTCGTAAACCTGCAACCCACCCGGCAGCCACTGGACTAAGAGTTGTTTGGACTTTGCACTGCTACTTATAGGAAATTGTCTTGTTCTTTTAGAGAGGAGACCATTATTGAGCTTTCGGCAGAATCCTAGATGAGCCATAGAAATAGGGCCAGCAGGTTACTTGGGTTAGTTCACCCCACCCTGCTCCTAGTGATATTCACATTATGGTCTGACTTAAAAAAGGAAATTAATTTATCGAGCACTTTTGGATACAGGTCTAGTTTTGGGGTCAGTATTTTGAATTTCTTTTGCTTTTCCTTTTGACATATATCAGCAGGATTTATATTTGTGTTATGATAATCTCAGTTTCGAAGACCAGTTAAATATTCTAGTTACTTAGAATGTAGGGCGTAATTCATCTTCTGAAATCAGCTTTTAAATAACTCTCTGCCTTTTGTTCTTCATTCATTGCTGAGGAGATTGATTGAAGCATCAATCTTTAATACCATGTTGGGCATTGTTACAGGTTTCACCTAATCACATTTTTCGAATTGATAGATGTGAAGTTTCAGCCGAAACAATCATGCAACATGAACAACGTGAAGAGGAAGTGAATAAAGAGACGGTTGATCATGACGAACAATTTTCAATCCTGAAAGGAAAGGTAAATTCACCCTCCCCCCCTCCTCTTGTAACAAGAAAATAGAGTTGCTCTCCAGTTTTGGGAGTTTTATATGGGTGATAACATTCTGAAATGAATTTAAGGAAGCAACTTGCATGTCGAGTCTGGAGCCATGGACTTCTGAAATGGCTTCTGCCAAATCAGGATTTCAGTTTTGCGACATGTTTCACCTGTTACAATTCTGGCGAATGATCTGTTGAGTTTTGAAGTATAGAGACATCTAGGATTAATCTGCTGAATAGCACAAAAATATTCTGTACTACTAAAAACTCACTCAGCTTAATGCCCATTTTGATTGCTTAATAAACTGTTGGGAAAAGAAATTAATGAAACATAAGTAGGCTCTAAATTAATGTTTTGGTTATTTGATAAAGCTTGTTGTATCATGCGCATTTTCATCTCCTATGAAAATTTGTACTGAAGAATAGTTACATTCTCAGGACTCGCTAAATTCCATTAGCTTTGGCAATGAGAACGCTAAGTGCCCATGGGAGTCTAGTTCCTTTTCCCTTCCTGAATTCACTCTTGGATTTTTCTCAAGGATTACAGAAGGTATATTTGGATCCTTTGGTTCCACATCAGTGTCTGGCCCAATATCATCTGACTCTATTTCTGAAGATGGAAATCGATCCAAGACACCTGAGGAGAAAGAAAAGCTGGAAACTTGTGATCTGTGCATGGAGTTGCAACCTTCAGTCGTTGGTGACATCCTGAGATTTGAAGGGACAAATTTAAAGCCAGAAGCCAATGATGATAAGGAAAGCAAAGAACATCGATCTTTATCTGCCAGCAATAGTTCAGAACAGTTCAAACGATTTGATATGGTTGTTGATTGCTCTGACCACCACTTTTTTTATGGTGAAGGCAATGCACTGGCATTGTCTCAGGTCAGAAACTTGACTTCATTTTCCCGTAAACTTAGTGGCCAACAGGAATAATCAATCATATGCTTTCTGTCTTTTCTCTACACAGGTGAAAAGAGGTTGGTTGAAGAAAGTTCAACAGGAATGGAGTATTCTAGAAAAGAATCTTCCTGGTAAGCTTTTTATCTAATTCTGTACTTCACTTTTGATTGTTATTTTGTGAAGAGGTTAGTTGTTAAACTTTTGCATCATTTCTAAGACCTTTGGTTACTTGAACAGAGTCAATCTATGTCCGCGTCTATGAGGATAGAATGGATCTCCTTCGGGCAGCCATTGTTGGATCAAATGGAACTCCATATCATGACGGGCTGTTCTTTTTCGATATATTTCTTCCACCGGAGTATCCTCAGGAACCACCTGTAAGTTAATCTGAAGCTCCAAAGCTCTTACACTCTAGAGCTGCTTGAGTAAATGGCTGCAAATCAGGCAGGGTTCAAAGACAACATGGTCTATATAAGTTGTTTTCCCTTCTACCAAAGGGTTAATTTGACTATGTAGTGCCATTGTTCAAAGGGACATAATTTTTTTTTTTAAAATTAGGGTATCCAATTTAGAATTCTGTATATTTTTTTCTTTTAACTGTATATCTACTTGTATGAATGAGGATGCATTCTTTTTTACAAGAAACTTACCTTTGGTCAATGTAATCTCTCGTGCAGTCGGTGCATTATCGTTCTGGTGGACTTCGAGTCAATCCGAATTTGTACGAGTCTGGAAAAATCTGTCTCAGTCTCCTCAACACATGGACAGGCTCAGGCTCTGAAGTATGGAATCCAGAAAGCTCCAGTATTCTCCAAGTTCTTCTCTCCCTCCAGGCCCTTGTGCTTAATGAAGAACCATACTTCAACGAAGCTGGGTATGATAAGCAGATAGGGAGGGCTGAGGGAGAGAAAAACTCTATAAGCTATAATGAAAAGGCATTCCTTATGACATGGAAGTCCATGCTTTACCTTATTCGCCAACCACCAAAGGTAAAATAAACATTTCTGGTATCAAAATTACTCCACTGCTGCATCAATTTTAGTAATGACTATGATGATAGTTGTCTTTGAGATAATAATCATTATATCATTAGAAAGCCAACTGCTGCTTTGTTGACTACTACTCGTTACTTTTGGATTAGTCTAATATTATTGGGGGTGCTTAGATCCCATAGATGAATTTGGCATGGTCCTTGAAAAGGCACCTTCATTTCCAAAATCGCAGGGTGGAGTCAACACTTTCAACAATAAATGCGTTTTCAAGTACTGTATATCATGATGATCGAGTGTCCATACTATGTTTACAAGAAAATTCTCCATTAAAACTATTTATGTGAGATTTACGGGATTTTGGACTTCCATATCCTGTTATTTCCTCAAACTTTCCCTTTCCCCCCTATGAATACTGTAGAAACACGGTAAAAGAAAGCTGTTTACTATCAGGATTAATTGTGTCAATGTCCTGTTACAGCATTTTGAGGCTCTCGTGGAGGAGCACTTAAGTGAACGTTCCCAGAATATTCTATCGTCTTGTAAATCATATCTGGAAGGAGCTCCGGTGGCGTATGCACCTGACAGTGGAAAGACTCCGCATGCAAATCAAAAGGGTGCTTCTACAGGGTTCAAAATCATGCTAGGAAAGCTCTTCTCAAAGCTTGTGGAGGCATTTTCTGGTAAAGGAATTGATTGCAGCCAATTCATTGAGCAAGAGAAATGAATGGGCATAGCAAGGCATTCCTCCTATATTTGTAATTCTGTATGATATCAACGTGTTCTTGGTGATTTTCAGTTAAATACATATTCTCAAAAAACAATAATGTATTGTGAGTTGCGCAGACTGCAAAACTTTGAATAATAAAATAAAATTTGGATTGGTGTGTAAATGATTTTATAGTGATGGTGTCACTGCTTTTTTAAATTTCCTTTGGAACATTGTCAAAGCAGCTTGCATGGCATGAAATTCTTACGACTGTATGGTTCTCCAGACTCCAAATTGCCCGCAACCAACAGAAGAAAAAACATGATGTTTTTATGCAATATATTTTTAATGTCGACGCAAATTATAAAATACCATCAAAGTATTTCACACCCCTTATCAAATTCAACTCTTAACAGCCAAAGAGCTAAGATAAATTTATTTCTTCCTGGCCTACATTTTCAATTAGAAAAAGAAAATTCTCATTGACTAGGCATATGAAAGCGGGGCTGTTCTTGTTATTTCACCCCCCTAATCATAGTTTTTCTACCGCATTTTCAGATTCATTGCTGTCTATCTGTAGCAGCAGTAAAGACGGGTTGATATTTGATTGATAGTGTGAGGGTGGTAAGGATGACCGGGATTTGTTTCTTCGATAATTGAGGACCTCTGGACTTTCACCAACCATGATTTGCAGTTTTGCAAAGCTGCATATCCCAAGATAAAGCAAGACCAGACAAATGTCCGCAGTAACTTTCCTAAGATAATTATTTGATCGTGAAAGTCATGAAGTTGTAAGATCATAAACATTATGATTTCTATTTGATTGTTTATGTTTATGATTAGAGAATTGCTTGCGGCAGATGTCTTCTTGCAGGCGCATCATGCAGCCAGTCCTCTTCGCTGAAAAGAATAGGCTGCAGAACACTGTTCTGCCAAATGCTGCAGATATCCAGGCAAATCTTTTCACATTTGTTACCTTTGAGAATTGTACCAACTGATTTTCTTAAAAAGAAATTGAATTCATCAGAGTTTTACATATGTGATAATCTTACAAGATCACACTTCTAAAGCTAAATGGACAATTGATGGTTCGTCTTCTTGTTCTTTTTCTTATTACTCTTGTATTCGCTGCTGATGCAATTCCTTAGATCACTAACCACATAAAGAAAAGCACCGTTTTTCTGCTGCCAGTGTGGCTTGGTATTTATCAAGGAACACTGAAAGATTTGTAGCTTCTTGCGGGATGATCCAAATAGTAATAGCTTAATGACAACATTTCAGGAAATAAGGCAGCTATTGTGCAAATGAATTTGGTGATGATCCCTTCATCCCCCATGTCTACAATGATTCATGTCTTAATCAAGAGGATCCAGGCTGAAAAATGAGCAATCGATGCCCTTCATGAATGTTTTTGCTTTTCTCAACCACAACACGGGGACTCCTATTGACCAGTTAAATCTTGATGCGTCTCCAAGTCTATTTTTGGGTGATACATCAAAGCACAACTAGATGATATTTGTTTCGTACTGGTTCAAAGATGCCAAAAGGAGTCTTCACCAAAATCCAGACAAGAACATGAGCCATTCTTGAAGTGGTGGAAGCGAAGCTTATCACGAACAATAATCTCTCTATTGGAGATAACTGAAATATATTTAATGGCAGAATGACAATCTTCACACATTCGAAGGTTCTTCACAATCCTAATAACAGTCCCACGGCTGGTTTTCAACAACCCAAATGCTATCGCAAGCTTCTCACTATGGTATCCAAGTGCATATTCTCTCTCCTCCTCTTCCAATTCATGCATAACTGAATCGGATACTGTCACATAACCAGCTTCTCTACACTTCCGCATTAACTGATCTAGATAATGATAAATTTCATTTGTCTCAGTGTGAGACTTGTCCCCCATGCTAAACAAATAAGTCTTACGATCCAAATCTATTGTACTATAGCCAACTTGTTTCTTTAAGCATTTTCGAATCATATTGTCTCTAACCATTTCAACTTGGTCCATTCTGCCTGCCAGAGCATATATATTTGAGAGGATCACATAATGAGCTGGATTTCCTGGTTCAGAAGCTAAGAGATGCTCAGCAACTTGAGCTCCAAGGCCAAAATTCTTATGCATCTTGCAAGCTCCAAGCATCGCTGTCCAAATAGCAGGTGCTGGCTCTTCATGAATTTCTTTGATAAAATTGTATGCTTCATCGAGAAGTCCAGCACGACCAAGCATATCCACCAAGCAAACATGATGCTCCACTTCGGGCACCAAACGATACTCTTCTCGCATGCTTTCAAACACCCGGCGCCCTTCATTCACTAACCCCGCATGAGCGCATGCTGACAAAACAGCAACAAATGTGATACTATTAGGAAGCAATCCATTTCTTCTCATTTCATGAAACAACTCGACTGCTTGGCTACCATAACCATTTGTTCCATACCCAGAAATCATTGCCGTCCAAGCCACCACATTCCTTTCCTTCATCGAATCAAAAACCTCCCTCGCTTTACTCACATTCCCACACCTTGTATACATATTAATCAACGAGGTGCCAAGCACTACATTCAAATCCAAACCATTCCCAACAGCATACTCATGCACCCAACACCCTAAAATAAATGCACCCAAATGAGCACAAGCGGATAAAACACTCACAAACGTGGCCGAATTCGGTTCAACACCTATTTCCTTCATTCGGTCAAACAATCTAATTGCCTCTTTAGCAAACCCATTTTGCTCATACCCCGAGATCATCGAATTCCACGTCACAACACTCCTGTCACGCATTTTATCAAACACCTTCCTCGCATTGCACAAAACTCCACACTTTCCATAAAAAGACATCAAAGCAGTTTGAACATACACATCCGATCCAAACCCATTAACCAAAACATGACCATGAATAATCCTCCCATGTCTCAGAGCCACTAAATCAGCACAAGATTTAATCACGCTCGTAAAAGTATAATTTGAAGGTGCAACATTAGAAAGGACCATGCGGGTATAGAAGTAAAGGGAATAAACAGAGAAGTTATGGAATTTGGAGGTGGATCTGATAAGGGAAGTGAAGAGAAAAGAATCTGGATTTGGGACAATGAGAAAGATTTGACGCGTGTAGCTAATGGAGCCAGCAGCGCAAGCTAAATTGAGAAGCTTAGTAAGAAGGAATCGGCTGCAACCATAGCCTGAGACTATTACATGGGCGTGGACTTGGTGAAGAAGTTTGAGACGTGGTCCTGCTTGGAGAAGTAAATTGTAAGCTGGAGAATGTGGATGCTTATGGTGTTGTTTAATCTCCATAAAAGTTCGCCTTGGAACTGCTAGTGTGTTATTCACATGCAATTTCGGGGGTGGGGAAACGTTTTCTTATTTGAGAAAGGTCAAATTTTAGGCCTTAGTCTTTCTTTTTTATTCTGTTTAATTTACTCTCTTTTTTTCATATTAAGCTCACCAGCCGTATTTAAAAAAAAATATTTTTTTTTAGTTTTTTAAATTATTTTAATATGATGACGTGATATTAACTTATGAAAAGAGAGTGTTTCGATTATAATTTTTAGATCCGGTCCGGTTTAAAATTCGGATTCTGAATTTTGACCGGGTCATCGAGTTTTGACCGGGTTGCCCGGGTCAATACCATATGAAAATATCAAAATACCCCCACTTCAAAAGCAATCAATTTTTGTTAGGAAGAGAAAAATGGTCAATGGAGAATAGAAAAATATGTGAGGGGCTATGGGATTTTGCTTTTAGTTTTAATGTTTTTGCTATTATACTACCAATGGTGAAAGCAAGTGTATATAAGTATTACACAAAACTCTAAATGCTGTGGGTAAAATATTGTGCACATAAATATCATTTACTCTCTTACATTTTACTATAGATTCATTATTTAATTATTATTTTTAGTCCTCAAACTTTCAAAATTATACCTATTTGGTCCCTCAATATTTTTGCAATTCAATTTTAATGTAAAAGTTTATTTTTGTTGTTTTTAGTTCCTGCTTTGAGAGAGAAAAAAGAGAAATCACCGAATTTCAGCGATACAAAGAGAAAATCCGTGTTGAAACTAATTTTGGCCACCAAAATAGTGAATCTTGATATCAAAGGATTCTATTTAGTGAAAGAAGTTCTATTTAGGTGTGTTATCACTTTGAAATTATCTAAAAAACTAGATCTAAGCTTGGAAATATTTTCTATTTCGGTATGATTTCGGGTATTTGTATTGTTTTTTAGGTTTTTTTTTTTAAGATCATTTATGGGTTTTCCAAGGTTTTTAGATTTTTTTTTCTAGGTGTTTTGGGTCAAAATGGATTAAAAAATAGGTTTCTAAACAAAAAAAAAAAATTCTAATTTTCCAACCACCATAATAATTAAAAATGAAATATAAAAAAATCAAGCAACACGTCAACTATCTTAGCAAATAATACGTCGCTTGACCTGTTGTTTAGGTTAAGAGTTTGTAGACAAACTTCACAACATAATATGAGTTATAATAATATATTAGTTCCATGTCTAAATCATAATCCTCGTTAAAAGAAATACTCATATTGAATGTTATTGATAAAATCCAAGTTTACACTTCAATCTATATTAAATTTTAGATTTTTAAAAACACATTTTCTCATGGATTTAATATATTTAAGAAAATAAATAACAAATATATTTAATCTCTCATTTTCTTCCACTGCTTGAGTGATGAGTCGGATAAAGATGGAAATCTTGAGTTTGAAGAGTCAAAGCTAACATGGATGAAAGAGTATGACTGATGTGCTAAGTAAAAGGTAAGAATTAATAAGAGTAAAAATATGAAAACGTTTCGGCTATTATCCATATTCTTCTAAACTTATGACCATACATACATACATACATGCATACATACATACATGTATATATATAACAATGATCATAAGTAAAATACATTTAACTTGTATAAGAAAGGCAAGTGAACGACAGGACCCCAGAACAAATCATGATACGTACAAACTCTTTAGTCTTCACTCAAGGAAGCTTGGCTAAGGCGTTACAACAAAAATAGGACTGAGGACAACATAGAGGGAACAAAGAAGAAGCACAAAGTAAATTATTGCAGCAGCGAAACCAGCAATAAGAGCTATAGTCACTTGGTCACAGAAATCTGGAACTTGTTCACAAACAGGTAGCCACCCAGCATGAGTGTTCCCTTTCTTGCCCACCTGAGCTATTGCCAACGCAGCAGAAATGCTTGATGTCAGCAGCACTGCTGTGACCTATAACAATCAAAGTCCCATTACAATTCACAAATTTATATTTTCATGAAAATAAGCACATAAAAGAGAAGAAAAAAAAGAAATTTTCATCGCTATACGTACCATATCCAGGATCACAAGTAAGCGCCAAAACAGGCTTTTGAATGAGAGAAGGACGGATATAACAGTATATCCACCTGCAATTGCCTCTGCAATCACAAAGTACCTATTTGCCAACATTTTAAACCAATAAAACCATTACTTCATATAAAAATGCACTGAAAAAAGGATGGTAATAATCGGGGGCGGGGCAGAGAGCGGATGAAGTTCGTTAAACTTACTTGAATACAGGTGTGTTGCTGTATTTTACAGTGAATGTTAAGTTCAAGACTTGAGCAGAGTCATGGCTGGTGACCATGAAGACAATTGCAACAACAGTAGCAGCCAAGGCAAGGAGCCTTAGGAAATTGGTGAAGATCTTCTTAATCTTAGCCATGGAGGTTAGCAATTGTTGGTGAGTTGAAGTTATTATTAAGAGGGAAATGGGGTGTCTGTGATAGTTTTTAAATGCAGAAACATTTGGACACCTCGGGACAGTACAGGTGGCTGAAGCAAAGAGGTGTAATGTGGCGAGACACAGAGAGGGGTGGTGCACTTGTTTCCCCCTCTGGTATCTTCCAGGAAACTATGGTTGGTAACCAATCAATGCATGAAACTATAGAGTCCAATGTTTTATATTTTAATATTTGTACATACATATTTTATGGAGTATGTAAAGCTTTTCAAGTAAGGCCGTGTTTGATTGCAGGAAAGTGAATTCCTGGAATTCACTTTCCTGCTTTTCCCATGTTTGGCAGCAATATAAAAAAATGGTCAAAGGAAACTGAATTCCAATCAAATTAAAAAAAGTAACTTTACGAAAGGAAAGTGTTTTCCTTTTGTTAAAGAAAGGAAAACACTTTCCGTTCATTTTCTCATACACAGCTTTCAGCTCTCAACTGGAACTTTTTCTTCAAAATCACAGAGGAAACTGAGAGAGACAAAACCGGCGGGGGGGAGGGGGGAGGTAACTGTGACAGAGAGAGGCAAAACGGTGGGGGGGGAGGGGGGGCGATTTCTGTTAACATGGAAGAGAAGTGTAGTGGCCGGAGATGGGGCTGGAAATCAATACATCCGGGGGGAGGAAGAAGAAACAAAAATCAGGCCAGGGGGGGAAAGGTTCCAGCGGCGGTTCTGGCTGGAGAAAAAGGAGCGGCCGAGAGGGAGAGAGGCAGAGGGGAAGTCCTTGTGGGGGGAGCTGTTTGGGTTCCTTCTGTGTTTTGGCCAAAGAGTGAGCAGAGACGGTGGGGGGAGTGTTGGCTTTTTGAGTGAGGGAGAGGAAGACTTGCCCGGCTGAAGGGAGAAGAAACTGAAAATCAGGACCCCCTTCAGCCAGGGGTTTCTCTGGTTTTGGTCCCCAAGGCCAAAAGTGGGGGAAGGTGGTGGCTTGTCTTCCAGGGGAAGGAAGAGGGACAGGAGACCGTGGGTCTCTGCCCACTGCTGTGGGGAAGAAGAAAATGGTTGCCTTCCATTGGGAGGGGAATGGGAACAGTGAAATTGTTGGGAGATTTCTGTTAGTGAATCGGGAACAGTGAAATTGTTGAATGCTAATGGGGAGTTATACAAACCGGTTATAACGAAATTATAGGGAAAATATGGAATGAATAACAGGGGGAATGGGAGGGGAATGGAACAGTGCAATTGGGGAATTATACAAACCGAACCGGTTATAACAGGGGAAATGAGGAATGAATATAACAGGAAAAATAGAGAATTATTGTCCGCTTCTTTCAGCGTAATTTTTTGTAGAAAACTAATTTGGCTTTCTTCATATGAAAAAAAAAAAACTTATTTTAAGCTTTTAAAATTGAAAAAAATATATTAATAGGCTTTTTGTAGAAATATTTCATAAGCTTATGTATGAATATAGGATATAATAAAAAAAATCATCATTATACTTTTTAGATTTCATTTTTTTTATTGTAAGTGATTAAATATTTTATATATATTAGATAAACTTGAAAAAAAAATTAATTCATTATTAAATTATTTTCCAGTTCATTTTCCATAACATAACCAAATACTGGAAAGTGTTTTCCAGTTTATTTTCCATAACACTACCAAACATTGGAAAATACTTTCCCGGAATTCACTTTCCAGGAATTCACTTTCCTGCAAACAAACGGGGCCTAAATATGATAGCATAGTAATTCTGATTAGTCTTTGCATTACATCATTTACCTGTGATATGTTACAGGTAAAATTATTTTTGAAAAAAAATAAAAAAATATTTAGATATTATTAATGTGTTTTTATGAAGAAAAAAATTTAAATTATATAAAAATTGATTTGATGTGATCCGGTATATTAATTCGATATGATCTGGTGAACTTGATAAGTTTAAAAGCAACATGAACAAAAAAATATATAGTATGACTAAAAAAATTAAAAATAACATCTTTTTAAAAAAACATTAAGATAAAATACATTGAACCAGCTTGGATAAACTTAGACTAACATGTAAAATTCACAACTTGGATCATGAGACCGCGATAAACTTATTATATACAAATAAAAAACATATCGAAACTCAATTATCAATCAACTTAATGTTGAAGAATGAAATTGAAAAAAAAAAGATAAAAAATCTCGACTCAACCTGGATTAAACCTAGATCATAAGAACAAGATAACTCAATAGAAAGCAAATCAATACAAATTATGAAGTTCAATTCTTAATCAATCCAACATTAAAAGATGAAATTGAAAAACAATATCAATTACAAAAAGAAAAAAAAAGGATCATAGACAACCCGATTTAACACGTCAAACTCTTAACTCAGGTCATGAGATCGAGATGACTTTATAGAAGTTTAATTTTCAATTAATTCAAATATTGAAAAAAAAATATTTGAAAAAAAAATCAATTACAAAAAAAAGACTTAAAAAACATGAGTCAACTGATTTAACCCACAAGCCCATAACTCGAGTCATAAGATTGTGATAATCTCATTAAAAATAAATCGAAATAAATTATACAACTCAATCCTCAAAAAATTTAACATTAAATGATAAAATTAAATTAAAAAATTATTATTCCATTAAAGGTGAACAATGATTTTCCATCCTCAATTAATTCTTGTTAATTAATAATAATATCTCATTTAAAAGAATATTGAAAAGATTAAAAACCCTAAAATTTAGCGAAGTATAAATTTGTAAAGTAAGAAGAATGAGGTTCAATTTGAGTCTGACACCCTCACTTGAACCAATTTCTCCTTCGTAAAAGAAAATACTTAATTAAAAACAGCAATGATGTATTGAATTTTATTTAGAATAAATTCAATGTTAAATATTTAAACTTAATTTATTTTACATAAAATAAATTGTATTTAGAAAATATTTTAATGAAAAAATGTTTATTTTCATTGTTTCTATATATTAACTAACTATTTAAATATAATTTCTTCATGTTTAAGGTTTATGAAAAATAAGTGTTAGAAAGAAAAGAATAAGAATTAATTAATTGGTAGAAAGGTTCATGGTGTAATATCAAAGATAATCTCTTAAATATTGTCATCTTTGAGAAAAATAAGTTGTTTTAAACTTACTTTTTTTCATCTTAAAAGTTTAATATTTTCCATTGACTGAGTTTTTCGAAGAAAGAACCCTAAAGATTTATCTTGGTAGTTAAAAAGATTTACTATTTTTTTTTTTATTTTAAACAAACCTAGTGAAAAACAAGACAGATAAATAATTATTGGAGCAAAATGGTAAAAATAAACACCAACCAATCATGAACAAGGATGCCCTCCTCTGGAAAAAAAACCGGCTTCCTGCAATGCTTAAGCTCTTAGGAAGCGTTTGGGAATACGGTTCAACCCGCGTTTCTAAAAAATTTGAAATTTTTTTTATTTGTTAAAATTTAATATGGTTTGTACGTTTTGGATCGTTTTGATGTGCTGATGTCAAAAATAATTTTTAAAAAATAAAAAAACATCATTGGCATGCATTTTGACATGAAAATTTATTTGAAAAGCAGTCGCAACCACACTGCCAAACACGCTCTTACCTGCTAGAGAGTGTGTTTGGAAATATAGTTGTTATTGTTTTTTAAAATATTTTTTATTTAAAAATATATTAAAATAATATTTTTTTATTTTTAAAAAAATTATTTTTGATATTAATTTATTAAAATAATCTAAAAATATTAATTTAAAACAAAAATTTAAAACGTAAAAATAAATAGGGTTTAATTTGAAATTTTGGCAAAAATTAACTGTGAGCAGTTGAACTACCAACCCCAATCCGTACGGAATTTAACATTGCTGTCCACGTGGACTTTTTATGGCTTGGTGGATAGGTATTTATCTACTAGACGGTTTGCTTCTGTGTTGGATAAGAGGCTGTTTGGTTCTGCGGTTGAACCTGCTTTTCACCGAATTTCAAATTTTTTTTTTTTTTTTTTTGCTAAAATTGAGTGCGGTTTGTACTTTTTGGATCGTTTTGATGTGCTGATGTCAAAAATGATTTTTAAAAAATGAAAAAACATCATTGGCATGTATTTCGGCACGAAAAGCTATTTGAAAAGCAACCACTACCACACTACCAAACACCCTCGAAGGCGTGGGACAAGGAAAGCCCGCACTTACATCCAATATCGGACATCATTTTTTTTACGACTTTCTTTTTATAGTTTCGAGAGATTTATTATTTTCTTAAGTTTCCAGGGATGTATCATAATCATGTTATGTAAGATGGTATGTTACTTTAAAAAAAAAAAAATTCCATAAGTACATCTTCTGAGTTATGCTTCCTTCCAACTCTAATACTGTTTAAATTTATGTTTTATATATATATAAATAATTTTTCCATTTCAATCCTAGTATTAACTTTCAAAATAAACTCTATTATGCCGAATACAAAACATTTTTTAGATCTTACTGAATGTTTTTCGTAGTTGATGTTTAAAATCTTTTCCACTCAAAATTGTTCTTCGGTTCATGTTTAATATATAACTAGGTAAATTGGTCGCGCGATGTCACGAGCGGAAAATATACATTATAAAAAGTTAGTTGAAGATCAATTGATTTAATTCAGTATAATACTGGATAAAAAATAGAATGAAATTAGCTATTTGACTTGTGATCTGCTGTGTGAACAGATAATTTTATTTTTCAGCAAAAAAATATGAATATACACAGGCTCTTTCAAAGTGTTTTTGGCTATAAAAAAATTTTCAGTTAAAAATCAAAAAGTTTATACAAGCATTTAATTAAAATAAACAGAGAATTATATGTTTCAATAAATGCTAAAAAAAAGTTGTTGATGATAAACAAAGACTAAACTGAAAAAATTAAGAAATAGATGCAAATAAAAATATTTGATCTCGTAACATGGAACATGTATCTATTTGTATTTAATGGCTTTGTTTCTTTAAATGAATTTTTTATTTAATTATACGATTATCCATACTAGCAAAATGATGTCTTCCCACAAAAAAAAAATTACTTTTCTTTTCAAAATATTATAAAATGAGTAACGTATGCTAACATTTAACTAGTTAATTTAATTCAGCTGAAAAACAATATATCCTTAAAAAAACTAAACTTAAAAAATAATAACAAATAAAAAGACCCAGAATAACACGTTATTTTTAAAATCAATGAGAAATCTTATAAAAAACAAATAAAAAAATATCAAAGCTCAATTTTTAAACAAATATTAAAAAATAAAATTAAATCTCTATAGAAAAAACAAAAACTAAAAGAATCCAACAAAACTTTAAGAATCTTTATCTACCTTTTCCAACATTGTTAGAGTGCAATATCATTTTTATTAAACTCTCATTGAAAATATAAATTTATTTACATCAAAATCATTCTTTTTAATAATTGAAATGTAATCTCTCACCCCTCTTGACATCAAAAGACCAAGACGTAAACAAATGAAGTTCATGATAAAATGTGGAATACTGAAACAACAGAGAACAAAGGAAGCAGATAATCTGAAACTTTAAGGAGAAAATTGTTGTTTTCTCTGCCATTATATTAATGGAGTATGTTTTGTTTGTTTTTCCTAAAGTTGGTCCTTCTTCTTTTATATATTTTTTTTCAACTGTCAATAAAGTTTTATTTTGCAAAATCAATCTTTAACTCATCATTAAAATATCATTCAACATTTTGTACATGTGAGAGGATGCAAATTGAAAAACAATTCAATACATAAAACCATGATAATGTAACCTAAGAGGATGAAATTGTAAATAAAAAAGTTTGATAATCGAAATGGAAACAACTACATTATTCATATAAACAGTGCATACCCTAGTTCTTTTAGTATCTAGTAAAGTAATATTTGTTGTGAAAATTTTTCATTTTAGTTTTGTGAAACAAATATTTTTCCAATTCTAACCTTAAAAATGAGACAAAAAAAACAAATCTTATTATATATTTATGATATTATAGAATACAAAACTTTATTGTTGTTAGGTTATTGATGTGTTTTTATTTTTACTTTTATTATAAGTTATATTGAATTGTTTCTCAATAATCTTTTTATCGTAATATATAAATCTATTATGAAATTTTTATATATATATTTTAGGTTAAAATCATGAAAATAAAAGAAAGAACTATGACCATCTCATTAAGAACAAAAGTTTTTTTTTTAAAAAAAAAACAATGTGTATATCTATTTAAATCCACTTAATTTTCATCCTGCGCATAAAGCTATTTAAATTGTTTGATTATAGTTCTGATAGATTTTATGATTGGACATTTAAAGACTTGATAGAAAAATAATTTTAATTCAGACACAAAATTGTATTTACTAAAAAATGATGACAAAAACTTTCTATCAAGAACTTATTTGTAAGAAAAGTAAAATAAAAGAACCAAAGTAAATTTCTTAAGAAATTTCAAGGATCAAAATGTTAATCAGCTAAAAATGCCATCTGCAAGCACAGATGTCAATTTTTAGTCAATTGACGGAAGGATACAATTACAGACTACAGTAGTAATAAAAATAAAAACAAAATAGAAAATAGAAAATCGTTTTGCTGTGGTTTATTCACTCACATTATATTGTGGATATCGTGGAAGACACTTTCCATTCTATATTGTTTTTTATTTATTTTGATTATCTACTTTATTTCTTTTTACTTACATGTTTTTAAGTTGTATTAATATACTTTTATATGCTAAGATTTTTTCACTTTGCATACTCTCTAGCTGATACAAAGGGCCAACAAATATTTTGATATTAAGTTAAGAATGTATTTGGTAAAAAAAATCTTAAATTATAGTTTGGAAATAAATTAAAAGAACAAGGAATAAAATAAATGTATAAAAAACAAAGAACAATGTTGTAGGGGGCAAAAAAATTCATTTTCATCCCTCAAGTTTCGGCTAACACATTAACTCACCCTTAAAATTTATGGATGTTATGTTTTGAACTTTCGATAATAAACTTTATTTTGTTTCTTATTATTTTCAGCCTTTAAATGTTGAGAGACGAGAAATAAAATCGCTTGAAAATAGAAGGTGAGAAAAGAGGCTAGTCAAACATACTTTAGCCGCAAAAAACACTAATATTATTGTTAATGAGTTTGTCTTGCATAGAAATGTTTTCATGAAGATGATTTGAATTCTTTATTTTACTGGAAAAGGTAAATCTTCGATCGTCTAGTGGTTCTTTTATTTTAATTTTGGATTTTTTTGGACCAATTAGACAATATTTATAGGTTGTAAATAAGTTTAATGAGTTCATAACATGTTTTTTAGGTGCTTTAAAATTAAAAAAATAATTGAAAATGAGTTTCTAGAATATTAAAAATCAGAGGCGGCCAGGAATTGTACTAGAAGGTGCATCGTTAGATCTATATATATATATATTAAAAAAATAAAGTCATTTACCTTGCAAGTTTATGAGTTATTTGAAAATATGATAGCGATTATTTTTTGAAGTGTTTCGCTCAGAAATGTGTTAATTTTTTTATATGTATTTTAAAAATAATTTTTGACATCAATACATCAAAATAATATGAAAATATATATTAAAAAATTAATTTAAAATAAATAAAAAAATAAAATAAAATTTAAATTTTTTAAAAACGTTTTTAAAACGCAAAAATAAACCAATTCTAAAAACACATTTCAAGAATATGGCTTAAAATGTCCATACACGACGTGTATTTATTTTGGGCTAGACATCCTTCTAAATAATCTTATTCATGATTTTTTTTTAATTTCTAATTGAATCTTTATTCCGTGGCTATGATTATTTTTTATTGAAAAAACAATACTTATAATAAAAAAATGTTTCGGATAAAAAAAATATATGAATAAAAAATTAAAGTTTTTATCAAATAAAAAACATTTTTTCCTTTTTAATTCAGTTCATTAGAATATTTAAAAATATTTATTTTAATTGTTATTAATTTTTATTCAATAAATCATGTTGTTTATAAAAAAAACATGTTATTATCAAAACAAAACAAAAAAAATATAAATAAGATAAAAGAAATTCTTCTAGAATTTTAATCATTACTTTTATTACAAGGATCTATTTTAATTTTTTTTATAATTAAATAAAAATAGATTTTGGAAATTTGCTACGTGGAATTGCAGGATCACATTAACTATTGAATATTGATCATAAAAGTGGTCTGTATTAAGATAAAAAAAACCTGCATAGGGACCTTTAAATGTAAAATGAATACTACAGGGATTGTGAAAGCATTAGGCCCAGCACTGCTCGTCATGCCCTCGCCTCTTCCTCTATAAATACCACACCAAAGCCACTTCTTTTCAGTCTTTTGAAACTCGAGGAGTCGTTCTCTTATTTTCTTTCTAGGGTTCCACTGGACGAACAAATACAAATCCAAATCCGTTAGTCTAAAAAATTAAATTAAAACAATAAATAAAAAATAATTCAAACCAGAAACAGAAACAAAGAACCAGAATCCCTATGGAAGACCTTGACGAGTACGATCAACAGCCGATGAATGAAGATATGGAACCAGAAGAAGAAGACGCTGATGAGGAGATCACGCAGGAAGATGCCTGGGCCGTCATTTCTGCTTATTTTGAAGAGAAAGGCTTGGTGAGACAACAACTCGACTCCTTCGATGAGTTTATTCAAAATACGATGCAGGAAATCGTTGACGAGTCTGCTGATATTGAGATTCGGCCTGAAAGCCAGCACAATCCGGGTCACCAGTCTGATTTTGCTGAGGTATTTTGCATTTTTTTTACTTGTGTTTGTGCTGTGTTGTGGAAAAAAATGGAAATTTTACGATTTTTTTTAATTTTTCTCTACTAAATTGTGTTCCTAGGGTTTCTAGGTTGTTACTGGAGAGGCTTTAATGGTGTAACTTATGTAGTTTTAATGGTGGAATAGTGGAATTATTCATAAAAAAGCTGCTAAAACCAGCATTTCAGTGTGGTCTAAGCCTTGATATTTTTTAATTCTTTGATTGTTTAGCTTCTCTTCTTTTGAAAGAGAAGTATGATACAAATGCTAGAAATGTTTTTGGTCTCAACTTTTTTCTTTTCATTTGATAGCATCAATTTCTGTTTGGTGGTACACATGGGAAGGTTTAAAATTAACTTAAGTTTTTGAGAGACTTTTTTGGTAGATGGAGACTGTGCACAGAGAATCTGCTAACTAAAGAAGTTTGGGCTATTAGAAATTAGTAAAAGAGTTTTGACTATTCTTTCTATCTTTCATTTGTTTGAAAACCTAAAAGAGCCTGAAAAGTTTAGATTAGAGTATCATTTGTCATTGCCCCTCCTCCTCCACCAAGCTGATATCTTAGTTTGCTTTTTCTTTCTTTTTTTTCATTTAGAGGTAGCACTTGAATTATTTCCAGAGCTTAGTTCCAATTGACGTAGCCATATAAATGTTGACCTTGGATTAATTGTTGAGTATTCCTTAATCAGCTTTCGGGAAAACATATTTCTGTTATTTGTGGTTGAGTGGATTCTTAAATGGCAACATGATTTTCTTGTTAAATTAGTTATATGATTGAATCATAGACTTTGAAAAAATGAGTTTGGCTTTGGTGAAAATACAGTGAACAAATTAGTTGAAGTTTTAAATGAATGTAATTGTGGAATTAGGTCCAGAATTGGGGGATGTGTGGTCTTAAGATTATCTACTTTTTGGAGGAAAAATGATGGTTGTCCTGGTAGGAATTTTCAGGTGCTGGAAAGAGAAAAGCTTATAAGATTCTGTACATGTGTTTTTGTGGTTAGTTTTTGGTGCATCTGAATGTACAGGAATGCTAGGATTTTGAAGGATTATTTTCCATCGAGGTATTTATTGAGGGATAAGATTTTGTTCCTTACATTGTCGTGGTACAATTATTTGGGGGATTTTAGTGTTTGCCTAGCTAGTTTTGGCAGGATCAAAATGTCCTCTTGGCTTGAGTTTTGCTTTCTCATTTTGTTTCTTTTACATGTCATATTCTCCAATATGCGATCCTCGCCTTTTCTTTCATCAATATATTTTTTATCCTACAGAAGAAAAAGAATGTATGCTTTCATATTCACTAGGTTAGATGCTGAGAAAACTATAATTTTATATCTTTCTTGTTTTCTTGTCGGCTCTTAACACCATGGGCTATAACTGCAGACTATCTACAAGATCAGTTTTGGCCAGATATACTTGAGTAAGCCCATGATGACAGAGTCTGATGGAGAAACTGCAACTTTGTTTCCCAAAGCTGCAAGGTTGAGGAACCTGACATACTCGGCTCCTTTGTATGTGGATGTTACAAAGAGGGTTATAAAGAAAGGTCATGATGGTGAAGAAGTCACTGAAACTCAAGACTTCACCAAAGTTTTCATTGGAAAGGCGAGTATAATGAATTATTTATTTGTATGTTGATGAATCGAGCTGGCAGCTCAAGTCTTTACTGCATTGTTGTGTTTTATCAGGTCCCTATTATGCTTCGATCAAGTTATTGCACATTATACCAGAATTCAGAAAAGGATTTGACAGAGCTTGGCGAGTGTCCGTATGATCAGGGTGGGTATTTCATTATCAATGGTAGTGAAAAGGTTCTAATTGCTCAGGAGAAGATGAGCACCAATCATGTGTATGTGTTCAAGAAGAGGCAGCCAAACAAGTATGCATATGTAGGAGAAGTTCGGTCTATGGCAGAGTCTCAGAACCGGCCACCCAGTACCATGTTTGTGCGGATGCTTTCTCGGACTAGTGCTAAAGGGGTAAGGGAATTGCTTGTGCTTGGATATATTGTTCTTGAGATTATTTCTCCTTTATAGACAGTTGTTTACAGTCTTCACATGATCTTGTTAACTGTGTTTATTGATGTTATTGCAGGGCTCTTCAGGGCAATACATCCGTGCTACTCTTCCATACATTCGAACTGAAATTCCGATTATCATTGTTTTTCGTGCTTTGGGTTTTGTTGCTGACAAAGACATTTTGGAACACATATGTTATGATTTCGCTGATACACAAATGATGGAGTTGCTTCGGCCATCTCTGGAAGAGGCATTTGTTATTCAAAATCAGCAGGTACCATTTATTTATTTATTTTATTCAATGCTGTAACGTAGTTGTAGTTCATAGTTGGAAGTGCTGTGATATTTGTTCTGACCATGTTAATCAGCACGAGTGAATTGTGATCCTTTATGTCTGATGGTATTGCTTAAACCTCTGCTGTTAAAATGTGTGTTTTCCTATTGGAAAACTGAGCTATTATTTAATGTGGCGTTTCTGTCCTTTTTTTTCACACTTCTCTCTCAGTATTATTTAATCATGTCCAATAATAAAAATTCATATTTTCCTCTGCGAACACTCATATAGGCACTCTGTTCCTTGTTCATATGTTATATTGACCATTGAAATGACCTCCTTCTTCTTGTTTTTTCTATCCATGTACATCTGTGATGGTTTATGTAACAAAAAGTTAGGATTATAATAGTACTGCATTTATAGAGTTTGTTATCCTCTTTACATGCACTGGATTACTTGATTCTGTTCAAGTCTACCTCGCATGTTGCCAAGAACATTGCTCATTTTTTATTTGCAATGCTGATGGTTGATATGTTATGTGCTGTTGTTTGATTCAGGTTGCTCTTGACTACATTGGAAAGCGTGGGGCAACTGTTGGTGTAACTAGGGAAAAAAGGATTAAGTATGTGTTAGCAAATTTACTTGGGCAGCAAGATTCTTCTTAAGAAATTTTATAATGTTCAAAGATTCATCTTAACAGGTATGCCAAAGAGATTCTTCAAAAAGAAATGCTTCCTCATGTCGGTGTTGGAGAATACTGCGAGACCAAAAAAGCTTATTACTTCGGGTAAGATTTTTGATTTTGGTGGGATACTTACATATGCATCTGGTGATATGGCATTGGCTAACAAATTCTGTTCAGGTATATCATTCACCGGCTTTTACTTTGTGCACTTGGCCGGAGGGCAGAAGATGATAGGGATCATTATGGAAACAAGCGGCTTGACCTTGCTGGTCCTTTACTTGGGGGCTTGTTTAGAATGGTTTGTTATGGTTGGAAGTATTGGTGGATTTTTAAGTGGGGTCTTGAAATTTTAATGTGTTATATTATCTCATCCTTGCTTTCTTTTGGATGCAGTTATTCAGAAAGTTGACCAGGGATGTCAGGTCTTATGTGCAAAAGGTTATTTCCTTATTAAGCCTGCTTTCATTTGTTTGCAATTTACTTCAATTCTTCCATGGTGCTGACCTACATTTCTCATGGATGGTACAGTGTGTTGATAATGGGAAGGATGTTAACCTACAATTTGCCATTAAAGCAAAAACCATTACCAGTGGTCTTAAATACTCACTTGCCACTGGGAACTGGGGACAAGCAAATGCAGCTGGAACAAGAGCTGGAGTGTCACAGGTTTTTCTAACTTTTATTTTTTGTGTATTTCTTTGTTGTCTCCTTTCCTATCCTATTGGATTGTGTATAACTTGATTTCTGTTTGCTTGTACTGAAAACAATTTTATGGCTTATTGCAAACAGGTGTTAAATAGATTGACATATGCCTCTACACTGTCACATTTAAGAAGATTAAATTCTCCAATTGGGCGTGAAGGTATCACTTTTCAGGATACTTGATGCTTGTGATATTTGGGTTTGTGTAGATTTTTGCAAATTGTACCTCTCTCCCCACAGCTGTTTGTTCCTTGGATCATGGTGTCAGTAGTTTGTTTTTCTGTTACCATTTCTCCTCTTCAACTCAATTCTGGTTTTTTTAACCAGGGAAATTGGCAAAACCAAGGCAGCTACATAATTCACAATGGGGAATGATGTGTCCTGCTGAAACACCTGAAGGACAAGTTAGTATAGTATCTGGCTGTTCTATTATGAAATATACCCCACTCTTGCAAGTTGATAAATGTCCATTTCTCTGCTTCTAATGAGGCATATTTGCTGGTGATGCTAGGCTTGTGGATTAGTGAAGAATCTCGCATTGATGGTATACATTACAGTTGGATCAGCTGCATATCCCATCCTGGAGTTTTTAGAAGAATGGGGTACCGAGAATTTTGAGGTGCATACTTTTGAGTTCTGGGCCAGCGGATGCTGATTTCTGTTTCCATGTTCTTTTAGTATGATTCTTTCCCTTTAATTGCAGGAAATATCCCCTGCAGTTATTCCCCAAGCAACAAAAATTTTTGTCAATGGTGGCTGGGTGGGTATCCATCGTGATCCTGATATGTTGGTGAAGACATTGAGACGGCTGCGGAGACGGGTCAGTTTACTTGTTTTTGTTATTTTCTGGTTGTAATTGTGTGAACAAATCTTAGTTATTCTTCAAGAAGCAGAATATGGGCTGGGATCATGGGATGGCTGCATAAATTTTTGGCAGTTCAAATGTTTTAAATGTGATCCTTCAGTTGAGAGGGGGAACTGGATATGGAACATTTGAGTGTGTGATTCTGCAAGCTTTATAACTGCTTTGGCTTGATCAGGTCCCATAGAGTACTATATAACTAAGAGCCAAACCCAAATGCAGACATGCAATGGAAGAGTAATCTAGAATTCTTCTTTGTTGTCCTGTAGCTTTCTTCTAGCATTTTGCTGTTTTTTGCCCATATTTGTAGTGGCTTTGAGTGAAGCAAAAAGTATAAATGGTAAATAAAATTCCAGAACAGGAAGAAATTAATTCATACATGTAAATGTAAAATTCCTTTGGAACATAATATTACTGATTTGATCCCAAAATGACATGATTTATAAGTGCTGTAATCTCTTGATTAAGAGAAACATTTTTATGCTTATTGACATCTCGTGGTTGCATCTAAGGGTTTAAACCCTTGTGGTGCATTTAATGAATTTAAGCACCCAAGAGCAGCCCACATCATACAAGATACTTGCCAAGAAGAGGATGTTATTGTGTAAAAGAATGTTTTGTATTTGAATGCTGATGGTCTTTAAATGTACAGGTTGATGTCAATACTGAAGTTGGGGTTGTTAGAGATATTCGCTTGAAAGAGTTGCGGATTTACACTGACTATGGCCGGTGCAGTCGTCCTCTATTCATTGTGGAGAAACAAAAGCTTCTTATAAGGAAGAAGGACATCCATGCACTGCAACAGAGGGTGAGTCATTTAATTTATAATGATCATCTTTTCAAATGTTTTCCTCTTCAGCTGCTATATTAGTGCTATTTGTTATCTTTTTTTCTAGGAAACCCCAGATGAGGGTGGCTGGCATGATCTTGTGTCAAAGGGATTCATTGAATATATTGACACTGAGGAAGAAGAGACCACTATGATATCCATGACCATACATGTAAGTTAACTTTTGGAAAAAAGTCTCTTGCTCAAGTACATCCATCAGCCAATTCAGTTGGAAACTGGAAGCATCTGACAGAATTTGCTAAAATCCGTGTCAGGATCTTGTACAAGCGAGGATTAATCCAGAGGAAGCATATTCTGATACTTACACCCATTGTGAGATCCACCCATCATTGATTTTAGGTGTTTGTGCTTCTATCATTCCTTTTCCTGACCATAACCAGGCAAGTCAGTCAATTTCTTGTTTGAGGAAATTTGTCGGTGGCATGGTACCTGCTTGTATTTAATTATACATATTTGTTCTTGGTGGCTTGGTGCTATTAGTCCCCACGTAACACTTACCAATCTGCTATGGGAAAGCAAGCCATGGGAATTTATGTCACCAATTACCAATTTCGAATGGTACGTCTTTTTTTCTTTTTCATTCTGCACTGTTTTCTTCAATTGTTACCTTTTGCATTATTTCTACTAATTCATGCCTTTTGTCCATCCCTTCCATATTCAGGATACGCTGGCTTATGTTCTCTATTATCCCCAAAAGCCACTTGTTACTACAAGAGCCATGGAGCATCTTCATTTTCGGCAACTTCCTGCTGGCATTGTAAGTATCTGATTATATATTTGTGTTGCTTTTTTTTTCCCACAAGAAGCTATGTTTATGGCTTTCTTTCTCTCTCTTTCTGCCTTAGAATGCTATTGTTGCGATTGCTTGTTATTCTGGATATAACCAAGAAGATTCTGTTATTATGAACCAATCATCAATTGATCGTGGATTCTTTAGATCACTTTTCTTCCGTTCATATAGGTAAGCAAGTTGATAACACATTTTGGCTTATGTGGTTCTTCTGATACTTGATTGAACTGCTGACACCCTTTTTTAACTCACAGGGATGAGGAGAAAAAGATGGGCACACTTGTTAAAGAGGATTTTGGTCGCCCAGACAGAAGTAACACAATGGTGATGACTAGCATTCAATACTTGGCATTCCCTTGCTGCTACTTGTTGAGCATTAAACAAACAACTTTTTTTACAGGGCATGCGCCATGGCTCTTACGATAAATTGGATGATGATGGTCTTGCACCTCCTGTAAGGATACTTAATTCAGTTGTGGTTTTTTTGCCAGTTGCGAGAATTTTATTTTGAATGCATTTTCTTTTATTGCATTATTAGGGCACAAGAGTTTCAGGGGAGGATGTGATCATTGGAAAGACGACTCCAATCGCTCAGGAAGAAGCTCAGGGACAGTCTGCACGCTACACGAGGCGTGATCACAGCATAAGTTTACGTCACAGTGAAACTGGAATGGTGGATCAAGTAAGCTCTTATTATTTGAATTGCCATGTTTTGATTGAATTATGGTGCCTGTTGCTTTCATCATGAGAGCTGATTAATCAAAAAAAAAAAATTCCCATTGTAGTATCTTATCCTATCAGAGGAAGTGTGGATCATATAATTACAAGTAGCCAGCTGTTTGAAATAAAAACATGTTGCACATAAATTTGAAAGTTGTTTTTCCCCAACTGCAACCTGCCTGCCTTTTCTGATTGCTTTTTGTCTTTTGCAGGTTCTGCTTACAACAAATGCTGATGGGTTGAGGTTTGTGAAAGTAAGGGTCAGATCTGTCCGCATACCTCAGATTGGAGACAAGTTTAGTAGTAGGCATGGTCAAAAGGGAACTGTTGGCATGACTTACACACAAGAAGACATGCCTTGGACTGTGGAAGGCATCACTCCTGATATTATTGTCAACCCACATGCTATTCCCTCTCGAATGACAATTGGACAGCTTATCGAGTGTATTATGGGAAAGGTTGCAGCACATATGGGAAAGGAAGGGGATGCCACACCATTTACTGATGTCACTGTAAGTTGCATTCCTCTGAAATCTTAGGTTACAAGATTTTTGGGTGAAAGATTTGCTAATTTCCTAAGTGTATTTTCTGTTCTCCAAAGTCTTGCAAGATTTGGTTCATTGCTTGTTTTCTTTAAATGTTGTCCGTTGTCCAGAGGCTTGCTGTGGAATTCTATGATCGTGACACATACACTATCAAATAGAAAATGATAAATTGTTAGGTGTTGACATTTAGAAAGTAGATCGGGAAGGCATCAGATTAGAATTTTAAATAGCTTCATTGGTCATGTGTTTTTCTTCCCTCATTATATTTAATGGTAGATTTTATGGGGTAAGTTGCTGTATTAACTGACTGTAGAGGGACTTCCTAATCCTGATTTCTCACTTTGCATTTGTGAGAACAATCCTTAACAAGTTTTTGTTATGTATCCACAACTAAGTATTTGCTTTTGGATGCCTCTTCTTTGTAGTATTTGGAAAATAATCCTGTGCCGCTGTTTTTTCTGAGTTTGAGCACCATGGTAGTCTGTAGTTTATTTTTCTTGCTGTTTGATTGAATCTCTCCAGTTTGTTTCTTTGAAATTGTCTCATTTGGTTATTTGATGTATTAGGTGGATAATATTAGCAAAGCTCTTCACAAGTGTGGGTATCAAATGCGAGGGTTTGAGACCATGTATAATGGTCACACTGGGCGCCGGCTGTCAGCGATGATTTTCCTTGGTCCCACTTATTATCAAAGGCTAAAACATATGGTTGATGACAAGATCCATTCCCGTGGAAGAGGCCCTGTGCAGATCCTCACAAGGCAGCCTGCTGAAGGAAGGTCACGTGATGGTGGTCTCCGCTTTGGTGAGATGGAACGAGATTGCATGATAGCACATGGTGCCGCTCACTTCTTGAAAGAGAGGCTATTTGACCAGAGTGACGCATATAGAGTCCATGTCTGTGAGCGTTGTGGGTTGATAGCTATTGCAAATCTCAAGAAGAATTCTTTTGAATGCAGAGGTTGCAAGAACAAAACCGACATTGTTCAGGTAGTTTTCTTCATATATTTTTCTTGATCGTGCACTTTGCGAAACTCGTGCTCTTATTCCCACGTTTCAATTTACTAAAAGCTTTCAACATTTTCCCCAACTGCGATTTGATTTTGATATGCAGGTGCACATTCCTTATGCCTGTAAGCTACTCTTCCAAGAGCTTATGGCCATGGCCATAGCTCCTAGAATGCTTACAAAAGATATTAAACAGGCCAAGAGCCAGAAGAAGAAGGGAGCTTAATTACTTGATGAAGGTTAAGAGTGACTTCCATGCTCGCAGGGCATGTTGGACGTTTATAATTGACTCAAACCTACCTCATAACAATGATGTTCTTGTATAAATATTATGTCAGTAGCAATTTTGTTAGCATTGGATGATGGGTGCCGTTGAGTATATAGAGTATTTAATCAACTATTGCTTTTCTGAGCCCAGTTTGTATTTCAGGTCTGTTTGTCCCACTGAAAGCTCTAAATTCATTTTACAGAGTGTCGTCGATTCAAGTTCAAGTTAGTCACGGAACTGCTTGCAAAATGAACTTGTGAAAGGTTTTTTAATACTCGCACTAAAATTGCTGGCCGCTTTTTGGTTGCTTTGAGATTTAAATAGAAACAGGATGTCTGCTAGATCAAAATTCATTTGGTTACAGAATTCTTGGTTGTTTTATTATATTATTATTTTTCCCTAATAAATCTACTTGTAATGGAATCTGTTACGTTGCCTAGTAAATTAACCAATTTATTTATTCTACCTAAATAAATAAATTTTGAAACTAATTGATTATTTTTATTTCTTTGATAGAATTAATTTGAAATTAAAATGAATAAATATTAATATTAATATAATTATTTTAATTCTCCATACAAAAATTCTGATTTTAGCCTTTTGTTTTAAAAAATTAGTAGCTTAGATCCCCGTTCTTCTTCATTCAAAAACACACCGATAGCCTTAAAATCTATTTATTTTTTTATTTGAAAAACCAAAATTTCTAAATAGAAAATGAAAATTATGATATTAAATTTTATTTCTAAAATTTAAAACTAGTTCCTTAGAAAAAAATTAAAATTGATTATTTATATCAAATGTTATTGAAGTTGAGGGCATTTAAGTTATGTTATTTGTTTTATATGCAAAATATATAGGAAACCTTAAGAAAAAAAAGGATTACAAATATATCAAAGTACAAGAAGATCAAAACTAAAATTAAGAGTACATGAACTAGTATAAAGTAGAAAAAGAATTAAAAAATAGTACTTTTATGTGGTAAATAAATAAACGGTTAGCTAAATAATAAATAGAACTTATAAAAAAAAACAATAATAAATCCTGCATAAATTAATAAAATATTAACCAAAAACTTTAATCATTTTTAAATTTTTTAACTTAAAGAAGTTCTAAAGTAGATAAAAAAATTCAAAAAGAATTTAGCTATAGATAAATAAAAATAGGTAAAATGTTTAACAATTTTTTTAAAAAAAATTACAATATTTTTTTTTTCAAACAATAATAAATCCTGCATAAATTAATAAAATATTAACCAAAAAATTTAATCATTTTTTAATTTGTTCTTCTTTTAAAATAACTTAAAGAATTTTTTAAAGTAGATAAAAAAATTCAAAAAGAATTTAGCTATAGATAAAAAAAATAAATGTTAGACGTCGTGTTCAAAAAAAAAAAAAAAAAACTCGTAGCGACTAAAGCCATAACCGTTGTTGTTAATTGACGTTGTGAACGACACCAACACTGCATTGTATATCTCATTCACAAAGAAGTCCCTCTTGCTTGCCTCTTGAGAGAGAGAGTCAACGAGAATGGCGAGCAAAGAAGAAGACATGGCAGAAGCAGAAGAAGAAGAAGAAGAAGGACCACCGCCTGGCTGGCAATCTTTCCCTCCAGAACCATCTTTACCACCGCCTCCAACACCACCTCCGCCGCCTTCAGGTGAATCTCATCGTACACGCACACATTTCCACCTTCAACCTTGAGCAATAATATATCTTCCAATTGAATCTAAGATCCTGCCAATATCAGCTACAAAACACTTTTTACTGTCTTAATCAATGTAATTGGTTATTAATTTTTTTGGTTTAAATTAGTGGAGGGTTATTTGCTGCAGAACTGGGTCAAATGGTCTGTGGCTCTTGCCGCAGACTGCTTTCGTATCCAAAAGGAGTCAGACATGTTCAGTGCCAGTGTTGTCAGATGATCAACTTTGTACTTGAAGGTTCCTGCTTTCTCTTCTATCTTTAGCTTAAAAGATACTCTGATTATTGCTCAATCCATTAGCGTAATGTTTTAAGATATTGAAATTTAACCTGCTTGGTTTTCAGCTCATGAAGTTGGGCAAGTGAAGTGCGGTAGTTGTGATGTATTACTTATGTATCCATATGGGGCTTCATCTGTTCGATGTTCCTCATGCCGTTTCGTGACAGAAATTGGGGTAAGATTGTGGATATTTGCATCCTTGTTTGGATTATTTATGATTGGATGCTTTAGCAAGGCTGGCATTCAAGAGAAGTCTTTGCTTTCTATATGATCAAATGTGTTGAGATGCGTTTGGTGTGTGATTTTGCATTGCAGTATTAGAATTGTGAGAAGTTACAGAATTAATTATTGCCATTTACAAGGTTTAGAAATTACAATGTTTCTTGATTTCTTTCTTTTTCTTGTTGAAGTTCGTTTGGATTGTAATATTAGGATGCATATAAAATGTTCTTGTAGGACTGTGTTTTCATATTGATTTTTGTTAGGGATTTCTTTACACTTCAAACTTGACTAGACACATTTAGAGTTTGTACCTAAACTTTGGCCAAATTGAAGTTTTTAATAGTAGTTAGTGAAAAAGGTAATATGAGATTGTTGTCTATTATAATTTATAAATGTTTTATAGAAAAAAAATCTGAAAAATCTTCTTAAAGAAAACACTGCAGGAGTTCTTTTTCCCCTGATGTTCTCTTGGTTGTTATTCATAACCTCATACATGCAAATGCCATGTTCTAGACTCTTGTTTTGATGATGGTTCATGTGCAGGAGCAAAACAGGCGACCACCATGGTCTGTGATACAAGGGTACCCTCCCCGTCCCATGCCGTCCAACCCCATTTCCTGAGTGATCATCACCGTGATAGATTTTTTTTCTGATACCATAACTGGGCGCTGTTCACTTCTTGGGATGTTCTGCTTCCAAAGTCTCTCAAGAGACACTTCTGTGGTTGCTTAGCTATATATATCAATGTGCATGAATAGTGGATGCTCATTGCCCTCACAGAATTATCATCTTTTTTAGGTATACATCAAAAGTGCTTTAACCTTCTTAAAACAAGTGATTGTATGTTTTAGGAAAGCCCAGCTATTATGCTCTCCAGCTTGAGTCCGGGAAGTTCTTAGGTATGGGTGCTGCCATCCCAGTGTCTTCTTTTTGTCAAATCCATCTTTTACAGGAATGTCGAAGCTATTTATGCACTCTGCCATTGATCTTTATTGCATAGATTGGCATTTCTGTGTACTTAGTGTCTGTGCCAATTTAAAGAATTTTGTTTTTATTAGGTTTTTTAATCACATGCAGATATTTTGTACAAGATCCTTTTGTTCTGGATGTAACTTTTCAAGTTATTCAAAGCAGAAAGAAAAATGTTTTATGTCTTGCACTAGGGATGGTCCAGTCAGTGGCGGTTCATCTCTAACTAGAACTAGAAAACATAGCTAGCAAGCATTTTTCTTTTCATTTTCATGTTTTTGGGCGTGGCAATGGTTAGCTTGTCATAAACTCAAAATTGTGTCCTTAATTTGTTCTGGCTAGTGCATATCCAGTAAATGTTTGAGGCTTGCTTAGCGTTACTCTTCAAGGGAGGGCGGATGGTTTTTTTATTCTTTTTCGAGCTCCATGTCTAAACAATGCTAAACCCAAGTGGGGGTTAACTTGATACTTAATTTATGCTCGAAATTAATTGTATGGTACCGTGATACAATGGCTAATCGTGTCCATATTCCTGCCTGGAAATACAAGTCTTCAATCTAGATGGTAGTCACAGCCTGTGCTTTTGACTCTTGAAATCTACGTTGTAGTTTCAACTTGCAAGTATCTACTGTCTACTGCTGAAAAGGGGTCTTAAATCTGTGGGCGAAGGGTGTCAAGATTTTTGGGGCTCAACTGGCATCAAACTAAAGAAAAATATATTGAAAGTGTTAAAGAGTGACTCTCAGATCAACAAACAACATGGATCTTGCTGTAAGATATTTACCTGCTGCTGGCCGGCAAAATTTTCATCACAGTGATGCGTTCTTACTGGTTGCCATGGTGGACAATCTTAGCTGAACGAAGCAGCTGCTGCTTCCCAGTGATTTTCCTTTGTGTTTAACATAATGGGAAAATAGAGAGAGGTGGCAGTTCCATATACTATAGAAGCTGAAGCATATCACCAACAAAAATCTAAAAGTTCAAAACCCATTATCAATAGATAGAGAGTTTAAATGCACTCTTATTCATGTAAAAACTTTGCAATTCCAGTTTGATAAACATTAAGAACTATTAGAATCAAATTGGCCTATCATTTCACAGCATATCAGAACAATGTTTTCCTTACAACATGCTGTCTGTTTTAGCAGGCAATCTCCTGAGGAAACTTTGAGGAATAGAAGGAATGCCAACACGAAGTCTCGGAGGCCTCATTGCATAAGTCCATGTGACAAGAACCAAGTACCTGAACTGAACTTTATGAACCAAAATACAAGCAATCAGACAGAATATCAAAAACATTGCAGTAGCTCGCGGATCCCTCCAGCTTACAAGAGCATGGATCCTCTCCAATTGAGTTGCCAAATCTCCTATCATTATCATCAACCTCCCTGCAATCCCTCTCAATCTATCATACCTTGTTTTCAGTGCTTCACCTTGCTTGGAAGTTGGAAATGTATCGAATTCTTCGTCGAGTTCATCATGCTGTGCAGTTTCAGCATGAGATAATTTGGTATCCATATGTGGAGGATGTCTCGGCCTCTTCGGAAAGCGCCAAACCCCGAGCACGAAAAAAGCCAGAAAGAAAGCAGGCAATATTAGTTTTGGGGACATAACCATAGCAACGAACAATGAGTAAATTAGGATTGTGACTGCTGAATTCTTCCAATGGCGTGTCTGATCAAACTGCCTCCAAATAAAAAGGATACCACTCAAACATGCCATGACTCTCTCGCAATTTGCCTTTCCTCTTCTCAAGCTCCATCTGTTTACACCTGTATCAAGCATGTATTCCACAACCTCCCTGCTTAGAGGTGGGTCGGCACGGCCAAGCCTCAAAGAGAGAGTATAAGTAGCTTGGTGTCTTAAACTATCAAGCTGATAGACTGATAATGGCTTAAGGTAATGCATCATAGGAAGCAAAGGTTGTGAGTAAGTATGAAACAAGTCAATCCAATTGTTGCAGCTAAATTTCACAGCCAAATGAAGCTCTCCCATTTTCTTCAATCCATTAGGTTGCAAGACTAGAAGTGGGTAGGAATGTGTGTAAATCCTACCAGTTTCGAGAGTAGACAACCGAATCCTTACCTTGCCAAGTCTTGGATCCCTCTTCCCTCCATTCTTATCCCCTTCCTGTAAATGATAATTATGAAAAACTCCAATAGTAACAACTGTGTACGGATCATAAACATCCCAGTGGTATTGCTCATTCCACTTTGGAGCAAAACTGTCCACTATAGTTCTAGTTCTAACCCACTTTTGCCCGTATTTCGCTACACAATAAGCATCGGTAGTTCCACGACCATCCTTGGACTTCGTTGGTAGCAACCCTTCGGCTTTTAGGATGCCTAGCTCCAATACCCCAATTTTCTCTGGCCATAACTTGGGAGATGTTGCCCTCAAATCACTGCAGTAGTAAGTTGGCTCATCAAAAACATGATATACACCATCTAAAAAGATCCTCAAATGAAGCCTACCAGCAAACTTCACTTCGGTCTTCTTCTCACCCTCCGCAACATGCTTCTGAAGAGTAATCCACTGATCACCAATAGGTTGAGGAAGCAACCTCTTCTCCACTTGGTGCAAAGGAATCACTGACCTCCCTAAACATACATCTTTATCAGCTCCCATCTTGTCCTCCACGCTCAAAACCAAAGGATCATCAAATGGCTCTGCAGCAACAAACATCACCTCCTCGTTCCAAGTGGGATTCAAATTCGTGTCCTTCGAGACTTTAGTCCTCAAAACCAAGTTCCCAAGAACAGCCTTGACGTAAGCTTCTGGTTTCCTGTTCCTGTCTGCAGGTGCCAAATCTTGTGCTGCAATCACTTGAATTCTGAGATACCACAGTACCGGGGAGAGGTATACATTAGAACGAGTTTTTGTCACGCTTTTGCCACTAACGGCAGCTGCATCGGAATGCCAAGCAACCGGAAATGCATCATCAGCTTGATTCCCTATCCAAACAGCTAACATCAACTCTCCTACAATCTTAACCCCATTGCGATCCTCCAACTTATACCACTGTGGTGCCAATGGACTATCTGGTGGAAACCGCGTTGGAATATGGCCCAAATCAAAGGAAAGATGGCCAGTAATCTCATTAATCGCAGATTCCTTATCCCTTACCAAGATCTCTAATCTCCCACCCAGAATCTGATCTCTTGTGAAAGCATAGACTTCGTTCCATTCTGGGTTTGAGGTCTGCTCAAAGCATCTAGTTATTCCCTTGTAGTTTCCAATCTTTAGCTCCACAAAAGGGTTACAAGTGCCAGAAATGTTGTTCATTGGCAAGCCATTGGCTTTCACAATTCTGACATAAATAAACTGCCTTTGTTCAACTAGAGTAAGCTTGTCACTGCCTGTGGCTTTCCTTCCACCAATATCAGGTGATGTCGCCTTGAGGGTATAGTCCACCCTTGGTTTCTCTTTTGGAGGCATTTTCTCAAACTACAAGAACTAACAGAAAGTTTAAAAAAAAAGTCACTGCCTATAATCTTTATTCCTGTTAGACATTTTGTACCAGGAGCACAAACCTTTCAAAGTTAAATTAATCTCCAAGAATATGCAAATAGCAGGTCTCTGTGAAAGTTTTGAATGCTAGAAATCTGTGGACATAAGAAAGGCAAATACTGTCAGATTTCGTATTCAAACTTGGAAAGATAATGCATATAGTATTAGTTATACAAAAACAAGCCAGACAAATAGATAATGTTCATCTAGAAAATTATACTCTTTGGCTCCGCTACTTTCAATATCCCATTAATGATTTATGAAAAACTTCTTTGAAAAACATGACTATATTATAATGATATATAGCACTTTGATATATAGTTGAGCACATTAATCATTTTGTAATTTTCCAGCATAAGAGTCTGATGATCTGCACAATTCCCTTGCTATGGCACTTGCATCCACCTTGCATACCTTTTATGAATAAAGCTGGATTTTTTGTGTTTAATAATCTAAGAAAGCTGGTCAAGGACATAAATCATAGTAGAATTTTCAGACAATCAAACAGTAAATATAAAGTCATGGGACAATACTGTCTTTCTAACTCTAGGATGCACAAACAGAAGAGAGAACTAACCTTCTCATGCACAAAAATTTCCCGCAGGCTTCTTGTATTAAGTACAGACTGCTGCGAACCCCATTAGAAAACCATGCTGTAAATTAGTAGACAGCATAAGAAATCAAAACCTTATAGCAAACAATATCCAAAAGTGCTTGGAATGAATGTTAAAATTTGAAAATGCAATAATTAATTAATTGTGTTCATATATATATATGGAAAAATGGTAGGTTCAAAACACTAATATAACTGCAAGAAAGCAAAAATGAAAGCTTACATTTTAGTACTCGAATGTCAGTACTTCTTTGAAGCATTAGCTAGATTTTCTGTGCTCAGGTCCAAGCATGATTGGATTCAATTTTTCGAGAACATTTTTGTGCCAATTGTTAGAGTTTTTCAGGTCTTAAGAAAATAAATAGAGAGAGATTGAGAACCATCTTTGCTATTAGAATTGGAATTAATAATTACAATTGAATATTTTGACAACCTACAGGCAATCAAAAAAGGGATAATTTAAATTAAATCTTAACTATTTTCATGATTTTGTAACGGCTGTGTGTTGAATATAGCTATGTACCAGGAGAAAATGAATGAGAGACAACCTTGAGATTTTCCCTTTTCTTCTTCTAGCGGGATGGATCTTGAATGGCATTCAAAACAGGAAAATTCTTTTTAAAATTAATGATATGATTTGGAAATTCAATTTGCATTGAATGCTTTTAAAATAATTATAATGTTTTTTTCTTAAATAGAAATAATAAGCTTTTGCTCTGTTTTGCAGCTACAAAATGGCAACTTAAGGGGATCTTTGGGTACATGCCATGGTATTCATATATATCATCGCTCCCAGCATCTAATTTCATGAATTAATTATTCAAAATCTAGCATAAAAGTTTTGATTTTTTCTGCTTAATTGAAGATTTTTCTTCGTTATAATTCTAATCCATGCAATAAATTATGAAACAACCATGTTTGTGTATCTTTAATGTGATAGGCTTTTCTTTCATATCTTGAACTCAAAAATTCAAATACTAAAACCGATTCAAGGCATGAAAGCTTTCAGAATTTCACTTCTACAATCACCTAAGTTGCCATTCTTTTGAAAACTCCAAGATCTCTTGGATGATTTCTCAATCCAACTGATTGAAGCTGTCTTGCACTCCTTAGTCTTCCTGATGCACCCTTTAAATGAACAGAGACTTTCCCAGCTAGTCTTCAACCTAGCATGGGCGGTGGCTATGGGAATTGTGACTGCTATGCTTGCTTTAAGGATAGAAGGGCTGGATTCTTCTTATCTTCCCGTTATTGATTCCTGCTTTCCACCAACACACAGATGGGGATACTTACATGAAAAATCACTTTTGGAGCTTGAAGTGTACTGGTCAGCTTCTTCCATGTCTCCAAATCGGCATCTATCTACTCGCTTTGTTCTCTGCAGTCTGTGCCATAAGAAGCAGGTGGTATCTTCTAAAGCATACTGATATGTTTCACATGCAGCCCAACACATCTCGCAAGGGCTTCATTCTTCCTATGCATTGGCAAATCCCCACCTCGAACAGTAGGAAGAGGAGCATCAAAGCTGCAGGTAGTATAAAGTGAAGACATGAAATCATTTCCTTATACCCCAAATCCATAACCCAACACAACATTAGCATCTATAAAATATTGGCATTTGGCTCTCACTAAAGCAAGCATTTAGCAGCAGCATTAATGATTTCAGCTCAAAAAACACGCATTACCAACATTCTTTACAGACCATGAACTGTTCTTGCCAAAAAAAAAAAAGAGTAGACACACACACGCGCACATATATATATGTATCACCAACATGAAGATTATGATGATCTGTATGTAAAATATCAAAAAACAATTACGTGTGTAGGAGAGGCCACAGATTATCAACAGTTTCAAAAGATTGGAAACGCATAAATGTTCAATGAAACAAATTAAATCCCAATATCCACTGGTTCTGAGCACACGTAAGTCCATGCAAATTCAAACCAAGAAAATCAGCAGCATACAAGAGGAGAATCGCAAGGATACGGTAACTAATACAAGATATCAATTACCTAAGCTCTCAAACAGAATTAACATACATACTAGCATGATGCGCCAAGAATAGTCTTGATAGGAACAGCCAAAGCATTTCCAAGAACACCTCCAATTCCATTAGCAGCTATATTGATGACAGACCCCATTTCTAAATAAGTCCAAAATCATATATTTCCCTTTCAGAAATCCACATTATGTCACTGGAAATAACTCCTTTCCTGCTTGCTTAATCATGGAAGCACGAGAAAGGATAGATAAAATGGTTGAAAAGAGTCAGTAACAAAACAATAGAAATAACTATCAATATAGTCATTACTATATATTACAGATGATAATTAACTAGGATGAAATTTCAATAATTATCCAAACCTGTTTCCAAAATTCTGCATGTTTTGTTCCTAAAATCCTTCTTATTCGCCATAAAATGCAGGGCTCAGAGGCGCAAGAACTTGATTATTATTTATAACACTAACAATAAAAGAAGATTCAAACAGATAAATATAAATGAATGGAAATGAAGCATATATAAGAAAAACTGGAAAATTAAGAAGAAGAAGATGGCCTGGGTCGTGACTGACCTCAAAGCCTTGTGAAAGCCAGAAAGGGTTCAAAGAGAGAGGGAGGAGAAACGGTTTTTAACGGTAAGGAATTTTGTTTTAAAATGAAAGGGGGAGCTTTGTAGATGTTTTTGGCGTTGGGCTGGGCTCACAGCCTAGCCCGTATTAAGCCCAACTATGGATTATATAAATTTGAAAAGAAATTAACAAAGGGAAACCTTTTTATAATAATAATAAAAAAATGCTTCGAATTAAGAAAAAACTAAATAAATATTTTCACCTCTGTTGATTTTTCTCGTAAAAGCAGTATTCCAACTAGTAGTCAATAACGAGTATTGTAATATCTCTCGTCATGTGAGAGAAAAAAAAAACTTAGAAAATGAACAGTGAAATTTTGGGGGAATTCTCAGAAATAGTCCCCTCTGTAAAGTATTAATTTAAATTCCAATTTTTTTTATCAATTTTTATTCTTTTTAGTCTTAAAAATTTTCAACTGAATCTTTTCTTTTATATTTCATTATAAATCCCATTCAAATTAAACTTTTTGTTAAAAAAAAAAAACAATATTGTTTGGTAGAAAATATAAAGTTTTATGTTAAAGAATATTAAAGTTCTCTAACAAATGTTACAATTGGAAGAAAAAAAAATTGAAGGTTTATTTTTGTGGGATCCCACAATGATATTAACAAAAACCAAAACATGTAGGTTAAATACTGTAGTTTTTATTATTATTTATATTTCACCATTATGTGGATTGAATTAGTGAATTCTTTAAAAATGTTACATAGGTTAAATTAGTTTTTAAAAATAAAAAATATTTATTTTTTATAATATTTTTAATATATGTATTCTTGCATAGTATTTTTTTTCTTTTATTTTATTCAATAAATTTTATGTATGTATCGATTTCTATTACAAATTAATCAAATAAATTTATTAAACACAATCAGGTAAATGACTTGTATTGCAATATAAAATATCTTAATTTATATTTGTGTTTCAATTTTTCTAGTTATGTTTTTATTTATCGTTAATAACATTTTTTTCATTTCTTTACATAATGTTTCTTAATTTTTTAATTAGACACATGCAAAGTTTTTCAATTTACATTTATAAATATTTTTATATAAGAAAACACATTGAAATATTTATCATGTATTGATGTTTTCAATTTAATTTTTATTCTTTGGGTTTTTAGTTTTTTTTTTCTTTGATCCTTTTATAAAAGTTTTATTCTTTCTTAATTACACCCTTTAATCCAAGTTTATAGTGTATTGTGTCAATTTATTTTGGTCATCATTTTTTTAATTTTTTTTTGTTGATGTTTTTATTCTTTTCAATTTAACTTTCAAATTCAAAATTTATTATTGCTCTTTAATTTATTTATTTATTCGATTTTAACCCTCATTCTTTTATTTATTTTTTTATTTTTGGATTTTTTAGTATAAGTTTTTTACGATTTCATCCTTCAATCTTAGAAATTAGGTTTCATGATTTTTTTCATGTATGATGTTTTTAATCTTATAATCTAAGTTATAAGTTTGAAAAGTTAACAGGATTTAGATATTTTTTTTTTGTTTCATTTCCTCTTCCAATATCATCATTCGAAATTATCTCTCTTTTTTTAGATTTTGTTTTCAAGTTATTTAGTATGATATCATATTTTTATAAGAGTATCTCAATCTTCTATATTTATCATGAATTTTACGTGTTAATCGAGCTTTGCTCAGGATAATATTTTTTATTATTATCTTATTTTTTATTATATTATTAAATTAATCCAAATTTAATTTAAATATTAAATTTCAAAAACATAGTTATCTTTTGAAAAAATTTCCCATGTGAAATAAAAATTTAGTCCAGCACGCGAGGTCACAGTACTAGCAGCTAATCTAGTGTATGATTCAAATGAAAATCTATTTTTATGATCACCATGTCAATTCATGCTGAATTATGGTCCTCTACGAAATGATAAATGATCGACTTTAGAAACTTCAAAAATAAAGGAGTTTGAAGCATTCAAACTCATGGAAAGCATGCTTCCATTCCATGTATCACTAAACCTATTTTTCTGTCTTTACCTTCTATGATTTGACTAATCTCCTACTAAAGAACTTCATGTTGTCTCGCCAAACCACTTGATTTTATCTACTAGTCATTGCTTAACATTTTCCAATGTCTCACCTAACACTCTTACAACAGAATTTTCTACTGTTACCGTTGGCCAGAAAGTGAAAAGTATAGGTACGACAGAGCCTGTCGCTGGTACATACAACCGACAACAGCTGCATATGCAGGATTGGACTAGTCATGTCCTTGCCAAAAAAAAAAAAAAAAGGTAATGTCCTAGGAAACTTCAAGCTGTCGGCTACTAACCATTGTAGACTTGTAGTTCGCTAAAGGATATTAACAGATTCTCCACCAGTAACCTAAGTAGATTATCAAAAATGTAGACCTAAGTAAAAGTTAAATGGGGACAGGGACATGAAAGAGGAGAATGCTGGAAGAAAATGCATACGAGTTTCCTTGGGGCAGCAATATGTAAAAGTTAAAGCATATAGTACTGCATTGGCTTGGGAGAAGGAAGGAATTGGCTATCCACAGTAAAATGCTTGCAGTAATCTCTACTAATGCAATCTTCAATCATCAGGAAGGAAGTCCTCATCTGAGGCATATTCCAGGAACGAGCCAAGGCTTTTCCTCAAAATGCAGAAAGTTTTGTCGTCCTGTGTTTCGCAGAAAGAAAAATTAGGTTAATAGTACTGTTGGCATGAAGGTTGGCAAAAATGTAGACGTTTGTTGAAATTAAAAAAAAAATTAATTAATTTTTTATTTTCAAATCATTTTAATATTATAATTTAAAAATATATATATTTTTATATATTTTTAAAATACTTTAAAAAATAACCAATAATATACTCTCGTATACCCTCTAAATCAATAACTTGATATCTTTAATTAGGCTACCTGCTTTTTCTTTTTCAATGACTCCGCCAATTGAGCAATTTTATCGGCACAGGTTTTCTCATGCTCAGATATCATGCTCTTCTCTTTCTTCCCTGATACGGACCCATAACTGAATGAGTTGTATTGTATTTCACTAGAAGAAAGTGAGAGTCTTATCTTATGTTCAGTCCTTACTCATTTGTTCATATCTCATGCACAGCGTTTCCTTGTCTTCCTCGAATCTTGAAACAGTATCTGCTAAAAAGGATCGACAAATAGCACTAAATTAAAACCAGAAGTTATTATTTGGGATTGAATTTGCTATCATATAGAGAGTAGCATTCTGAAAAGAAAAGAGCAACAGCCATTTTGCACAATTTTCAACTTTTACCGATCCTCCCGAAATGATTTTCAAAGTGGCCACGTAAGCAAGCAAGAACATTTCATTTTCAAAATAAGGGTTGAGAATACAGTTAGAAACGACAATATCAAATGGGCAGTTACTATGCTCAATTCGTTTTCATCGTTCCCATCATCATCTGTGGCCTAATCTCCCTCATTTCCATATTGAAGCACCATCTTATTCTATTTCTATGCAGTGTCCACTCCATCCACAATCCACGTATAAAGTTTCGTCAGTCAACAATTATTGTAGCAGCTCGACATTTAAACATCAGTTGAAAAAATACATGAAAAATATTAAGCCCAGAACTTGGAGTCAACAAAGTACCTTTCTGGGCCTGCAAATGAGTTGCTTTCTCCTTGCAAAATTTGTCATAGATCTCTTGAAACTTAGCGGTCTCGCTCTTCAAGCAATTTTCGCACTACAGACATCCAATCACATAATCACACCCATATGCACCCATTAATTACACATTCAAAGATCTGAAAAACTAACAATAAACCTAATTTTATTCTCATTTTAACCCCCTTCTGTTCTCTACAAACCTCCTTTGAGCTTTTTGTGAGTGCCTTCGCAAAAGTTTGCCTAACAGTGAAAAAAAAAAATGATAAAATCAAACAAGAACATGTACAGAGTACATCTGCAGGTTTTAATAATGGATTGTCGATGGTTAATTGTTAACCTGTCCTTCTCTATTTTACACTTCAATTCATCAATCATAGACTTGATCTCAGAGCCCACACTGTCCCCATAAAAGAACACAGTCAAATCTTTGTATAAATTACAGAGATCAATAGATTATTAAAAAAAAAAACAATAAGCAAAATCAATTCCTAAATTAAATTCAAATAGTTTTTAGAAAACTAGAATTACTAAACCTGTATCGGATCAAAAATTAAAGTTATTTAAAAACACAAAAAAAAAATCAGTCTCTACACAGATTTCAAAAAATAAAAATAAAAACTCTGAAAATATTAGAAACCTGTGAATTAATTATTCGTACGGAATCAAACACTTCATTCAAGTTAATACCACTAAGATACCTGAAGACTACAGAGAATTAGTAAAAGACCATGTGAAATCCAAGTTCTAGCTAAACCAGCAAAAATTGAACTTCTTCAATCTCTAAGATAAAATTATTATCCGCGTCTCACAAAAATATATCGAAATTAAAACACACGCGCATAAAATCGATGATTCCACGAAAATATCACTGAAAATATTAGAAATAAAACAAATAACCTATTCATATCTAACCAAAAACGACAATAAACTATAGTGACCTAGAAATCGTCTGTTCGTTCTTCTTTTGACCGTCCTTTTGAGATTTCTCTCTGATCTGCTGTAACGCCGACATTATCCCCTTTATATCACTGCAATTAAGATCACAATCTCAATTTCAGTATATTTCTTCATTAGCACAACAAGAAATTACTAGATAGAGGTTTTGAAGATGGACCTGGAGAAATCGGGATCGAACTCGTCCTCGACTCGGAATTTGGATGCCGATTTGGTAAGTAACGACTCGGCAACTCGCTTTTTGGAGCTTGTTTTCGCTGCTGACATTTTTGAGTGAGTATTTTCTGGAATTAAAATTGAGAGAGAAGGAGAGATTTTTTAGTTGTGAGATTCTGTTGGAAATGGGAGAGTGAGGGGCGTTTTGTGCGTGTGGCGCGCCTTTAAATTTGGTTTCTCCTTTTCAAATTCAAATTTTTTCGCTCCAGTCTAGTTTTTGTGGGGTTAATGAGCTCAGCTCCTTCTATTCTCAATATTTTCTCAATGAGGTCCTTTACTTTAGAAACTTTCTAATCCAAACCTTATACGACGAGTTTCTTAACACTGTTAGATCTTCCTTTATTAACGGTGTTATTTGACTGTTAACTTTGAAATATTTTTATAATATACTTTTTTTATATTAAAAAACATAAAAAGATGAGAAATAAATTAAAAAATTACAAATACAAAAATAACTCTTGCCAATTTTGTCTTTCCTTGATTTTATAATTCCATCTTTATTCATTATAAATAATAATTATAAATTAGGGAAATAATTAATTATATAAAAAAGAACATCTTGGATACTTTTTTTTTTATTTTTTTTCCTTTTTTTAATTTGAATTCATTATATTACTAATATATGTTTTCATTAGTTAAATTATTTTTTAATTTCTAAAATGGTTAGTTATACATGAGGAAATTGCAGTGGTATAGAACTTAATTTATCAATCCTTTTCTTCTATTTCTTAGTTATTTATCTATTTTTATTTTATTTTTAAAATAAAATATAAAATATCATGCTCTAAATAATATTCCTAAATTAACGATTATAGTAGAAGGTTTGGATTATGACCACACCACAGGGCTCATTAACCTAATTTTTTTCTAATTCATCATTAGTTTTTTTCACCTTGCAACCAAGTCAACTATTTTAAATCTATTTTATTTGCACTAACACCTATAAAATTTCACCATGACAAGTGCCATTAGCATATGCAATTTCACTTTCTTCTTGTAAAAAAAAAAAAAACTTAATCTAAAATTTCAAGTTATTAAGTCTCAATCGTGTTATTTTTGTATTAATTTTCTAACATATTCTCTCAATTGAAAATTCTTTAAATTTAAAGCTTACATAGATTCATTACTAGTTTGTGTTTAATTTTTTATTTTAATTAGAAAAATGAAAATGATAAGAATTAAATTTATGATTATTTGATGATTAAAGCCTCGATACTATATTAAATATGTTAGTATATATGTTATGTGGCCGATTGATTAGTCACACGTGACATTAATGTTATTTATGTAAACATATTTATTTTTTAACATAGGCTTTATTTATCTTTAATATTTATTAAATATTTAATTGATGATATAGATTAAAGATAAAGTCTTAGAGACAAAAATATTTTGCAAAAAAAATTACAAAATTGTTATAGTTATGATATTTTTATTGCATCAAAATATTGTTTCTAAATGTTCATGGTCAATACTCTATTAGAATTGAATATTAATTAAAGTTGTTGATATTTATCTATTTTATGCTATCTTTTTTATAAAATGAAACAATTATTCTCATAAGTCGAGATATGAGAGATACTTAAAATTAATATGTAAATTTTTGTTAGATAACAAGTACATTGATCTGAGCAGCATTAGAATTTCATACGAAGAGATCATTTGTGTCTATGAAAAGACTCATGTGACGGTTTCTAAGTGATTCTTAGTCTTGAGATCACTAAATTATCTTATATAGAAAATGTTATACTTTATCATATTACATGTTATCTTAGTAAAATGGTAACAAATAGACACATATCGAGTATAATATAAACTACATGAAGGTGTTTGAGTAATCAAGAGAAAACACATCACCCTAAGTGAATTAGAAAAAATATTTTATTTATTCTTAAATAGTATTGATTGTAAATCTTTGTGTAAGGTGAAGTGAAATTTGAAAAAAATTTCAAATCTTATTCATATAACCAATAACTATGGTGCTGAGAACAAACATGATTTAATAGTGTAGACACACTTCATATTATAATATCTAAATCACAACATTGTTGATGAAGGGATAATAATTATACCAAGACTGAAAGGTTAGGTCAAATCACTTATAATTTTTCTAATATTTAAGGGATCATGACACGTAACTAGACATTGAACTTGATCTTCAAATATAAATCAATCAATAATTTAATTGATAATAAATCAATTTGTTTTATTTATTTAATCCTATTTTATTTAGGATTGTAATTTATATTTGAACTAATTTATTACGAAACTTACATGTGTAATAATCATTGGTCAGAAATTAAACTAGTATGATTAATCAAGTGTAACTTGATTGTAAATAAGTTTTAGAAATTGAAAACTAGATTGTAATTAATGCAAGGAATTTCAATTCTAGAGCTTAAACAAAATCAAGTACGGATTTAATTGAATAAAATTTTAAAACTTCTTTACACTTGAAAAATACAAAAGAAAAGAGCTAGCACTCAGAAGCATAACAATTTCTTTCTTCTATAAGGGTTTAAGAGATTTCTCATTGATGGTTTGTGTGGATTACCGTTAGAAGTTAGACACTTGAACGACTTGTGGTTTGTGAAAACTCAGCCTTGAAGTAATTATTTAAAACTAAAAAAACATTTGATCTTTAGGTAATCTATCTAACAAGATCCTTAAAACTCTTGAAAAACTCTTAAATTTATTATTTCTGTTGTGTATGTGTGTTTTTGAAAAACTCAACAAAATAATTATCTCAATTTAAAAGGTCGGGCTGTTAGATAAAGCTCTAAAAAATATTTTTTATATTAATTCTCTAATAGTTTTAATTCAGGCATAATTATCAAAGTCACTCCAAGAAAAAAGTTTGATAGCCTTTCTAAAAATATATTCAACTTCATTTTCAACAATCTCTAACATTTGCCAACCACCACTATCATCGTAATCTTCATCATCATTCCCAGAAACCTTGTTGCCAATAAATTCAAAGCATACCTGCAAACACAACCCATAAAACAACAACTACAATTACTACTTCATGCAACCCTCCCGGCCAAGAATCAAATCTACTAGTCCTGAAACTAGAAACAAATCTCAATATTCAATTTTTAAAACAACAAAAATTAATAGTGATAACAAAGATTATTAGAAGTTGGCAATGTGGTGAAGAGATAGTAATGGAGAAAAGGTACTATGAAGGGAGGTAGATTTTAGGAAGAATTTTTAGTTTTGGATGTTTGATCTTAGAGAAAGTGAAGATATAGAGATTTGGTGTTTTAGTTATTTGGGATTTTGGATCAAATTAGAAGGAATAAGATATCGTAAAAGAGAAGGGGTATTTTTATTTTTTTAAAATTTCATCCTTTTTTAGCGTATTATTCTTTTTTAAAGAGTTTCTAATCCATCCAAATAAGTTAAAATATGGCTCATTTTAATGCTGGTGTTTGAGGAAGTGTTTGAGAATGTGATAGCGGTTGTTTTATAAAGTATTTGTTACTTGAAAATATATTAAAATAATATTTTTTTTATTTTTAATTTTTTTTTTGACAATAACACATCAAAATAATTTAAAAATATAAAAAATATTAATTTAAAATAAAAAAATAAAATATTTTTTAATTTTTTAAAAAACATTTTGAAAATATAAAAATAAAAAGTTAAAAGGGATGGCACGATATTAACATTTTAAAGCGCTGGGGTAGTTCAAGGAAAAGTTGGATTTGTCCGACAAAAAATATTGGAATTCAAACTAGATTGTCAATAACACAACAGTAAATACGTGGTGGTTGATAAGCTACCAACCTCAACTTGAATTAGTCCGAGAAAACAATCGTACGAACATAGTGATAAATTAAGCATAGAAAGGTAAAAATCTGATTTTGTGGTTACGGATGCAATAATTATCCAAAAGTTTGGAATCTTAAACCAAGATAAGCTCACTAATATCACGAATTAATTGTTTTTCAGCCCTGATAATGCGGTTTAAATGAAAATGGGTCGAAATTTATTTATTTTTATTGATTTATTTATTTTTTTAATTATTTTAATACACTGATATGAAAAAAATAAAAAATAAAAAAATATTATTTTAATATATTTTTTAATAAAAATATTTTAAAAATAACTTTACCATGCTTCCAAACACTAATTTTTATTTAATAATAGAATTTCAGGAAAATGGACGTTCAGGGAAGGGTAGATGATTGAATTTCCAAGTTTAGCTTGTTTTGGCCAATAGTGTTTCATTGACTTGCTTTGATAATTTGGTTGTTGCAATGACCAACATAATACCAGAGAGTTTTATCTCAAATCCGCCAAATAAAAAAATAATAAATATATGGGTAGGGTATAGTTTTTTTATGTTGGAATTTTGTTAAAATTATAGTTAATGGATATATTCGAGTTTGCTTACTCATTTTTTAGGTTAAAAAATTATTGAAAATTAATTTTTAATATAAATTATTTAAAATAAATTATTATTATGATTTAAAATTTTTTTAAATGAATAATAAATTAATCTCAACAAATCTTTAGTTAACATGTTTTAGAGAATTCCAAAACACCTTGAAAGTTTATATCCTACTTAAAAAGAAACAAACTTTCCTAGTGGTTTATTTAGCGAGAATGTAAAAAGTTAAAATTAGATTTAAATAACGGAAAAAAACTTAAGAAAATTGAACTTTTAACTTCACTGAGACCTGACTTTATTATAAAATAATTTTTGAAAATACGATATTTTTTATATTTTTTTACAACCTATTCTTGACTTGGGATTTGGATTTAAGATTCTTTAACTCGTAAGGAATTTGTAGCAGCCCCAACTTGGAAATAATATTATATCCCAGCAAAACACTTTTTGTTTTTATTTATGCTGAAATCTCAATAGAGTTTTTTTTTATTTAAAATATCACAAGTTATCAATTAATCTATACATTTAAAATAAATATTTCTCAAACTTGACCATCATCTGGATCAATGATCACCACATCCATTCTTTATAATTATATGTCTTAAAAAAAATGCCCATATATGTATTCATTCTTGAAATAAAAAACTTCAAAGAAAATAAAATAAACATTTCTGGTTAAAATATTAAAGAATTTCCTAAGTAAATTTCAATACATAAAAATCAAATACATTATCTAATAATAACTTAAGAGAAAATAAAATAATATTTTTTTGTATCGTAGAAATCAAGTGATCTTTCTTTTTAATCTCTCAAACGAGAAACTAAAAAATAATAAAAATTAAATTTTGTATTAAAATTTAATTCAAAAAATATTAAGGTGTTGAATATATATAAGATTTATAGTATGAGGATTAAATTAAAATTTTTAAGCGAATCTTGAAACTATTATTTATTTGTGATACTTTTTTACTTGGTTTTTTGTTTTTTAATTTGAGAACAGAAAAAAATACAATCACACCAAAAAAATATTTGAAATACCAAATTAAAAATATTATGAACAATAATAAAATGGTGCACAATATGAGTGCACCAATATGAGTTGAACGGTACTACTCTTCACACACGTTTTTTTTTTACTTAATAACCGAGCAGTATGTATATTGTATATACTGATGTGTCACGCTAAGGATAGAGAAATTGTAACTCAGATCTGTCCTTGATGTTCCCTAGTGCTTGCCTTGCCTTGCAAGATACTAACTACTATTTCGCATGCGAGTCCTCACCTAGCCTGTGATACATACCTAACTCACAACTGGCCAGTCTACTTCTTGATAAATGGCCTTCTAGATGGAGCTTTTAGTCTTTTAAATAACTGTTTAGGATTCTATTTTTTATTTTCAAAATATTTTTTATTTAAAAATATATTAAAATAATATATTTTTTTATTTTTTAAAAATTATTTTTAATATCAATACATTAAAATAATTTAAAAATACTAAAAATATATTAATTTGATAAAAAAAAATTAATTTTTTTTAAAAATATTTTAAAAACACAAAAAGAAACAGTTGGTTCCTCTCACGTTACTCCAGCAGACAACTTTTTGTGCCTAAATCATTTCATTGCAAATCATGGCTTCTCACTTATGAGAATAGTTTTTTTAAAAGAAAAAAAATAAATTTAATGCGAGCAAAATCCAAGTTAGAAACTTCTCCTGAAAAACAAATCAGTTACTGGTGTTGTTATTATTAATCAGTTACTGGTGTTGTTATTATTATGTGTATGGTATTAAGGTTTACAGTTTTTTTTTTAAATGTGTTTTTATTAGAAAATATATGAAAATATTTTTTATCTTTTTATTTTTAACTCTAATTAATAAAAACTATAAAAGCACTAAAAAAATTAATTTTATATAAAATACCTTTTTAAAAACAAAAATTACAATGCTCTCAAACACATTTAAACTACAAGCACTTTACAACTTCTACTATCATTTCCTTTCAATATTAATGCCAATTACCATGAATTCAATGTTGCTAATAAATTAACTACCGAGTACTAATAAATTATTTGGAATCAATTCTTTACTGTAATTTAATTCAATTATAGTACATGATTTGAATTTAATTGATAAATAAATTAAATTTACATGTTTGGAAGAGATAAGATTCAATTCATTTTATTTTTTATATTACTCTTATTACCTTCATCTTATTTCTTTAAATGTCTTTAAAAATAAAGGGTAAATGAGTATTTTGAAAAAAAAATTAGTTTTGATATTAAATTTTGTTTTTTTTTTAAATTGTAGATTAGAGGGGCTGATCTCTAATTTATTTTCATAGTATTTTTAAAAATTAAATTTTAAATATTATTAACACTCACAAGATTTCAAATATAATGAAATATTATTCATATAATTCCAACCAAACTGTAAATTATTGCCGCTGTAACAACAAAGTCGACCTATCATGTTCCTTTCTTGATTATAAAAAAAGAAAAGAAATGAATATGTACTTTCAATATGTTTTTATATTTTTAATTGAGTTAATTCTATGCCTGCAACCTATTATTCTTAATTTAATACTATAGGTAAAATAACAACATCATTGAAAAAGAAGAGGGGTTGCTGAAGTGAGAGAGAAGGAGAGGGAATTTTTAAAAAAAAATGGAGAGAAGCGTGGTCATGTGTGATTTTTTAAAAAATAATCTTTCATCGGTATATATGTCACGTGATTTAATATAACAAGGATAATTCAGTTAATTTCTTCATAGATATTGGGGTTATTTTTTTTTTTATTAATGTAGGTGTTCGGGTCAGTTTTTCTGCACCTCGACTAATCTCACGGGCTCTGAAGTTAACGATCATGTAAGCATCTAGTGGCTATCATATTAGCAACCACAAGATTTGAACTTGAGACCACAAGAAAAGCAAACCTTTTAATTTCAAATTCTTACCATTACTGTTTATATCGGGGTTATCTTAATGTAACATCAAGTTATGTGTATGACTCATTTAGTTAATTTAGATGGAAAAAATAATATTATAATAAATTAGAAACTCAGTTATTTTATATGGGTAAAATTAAAGATACAATGATAAATAAATAAATAAAACTTACCTTATTATATGATATGAGAATATACCAATTCACTCCCGCTTATAAACAGTCCTTAATTAATTCTACTTGTATAGTTTCCAAACACAGCGCAGGTCCTTCCACATCGGATGTGCCAAAAGACAAGACAGACTGCACCCAACTGCTATAATTTTATAATAAAATATCGAAATAATTAATTAAGATTCGATGAGATTATAGTGTGAATCATCTGGGATATAGCTAGGGGTAAGAGTTTGGGATTAAAAAATTTGTTTTTTTTTTGTCTTAGGTTCGAGCCCTGTGGTATGATAGCCACTGGAGGCTTACATGGTTATTAATTTTAAGGTCCGTGGAATTAGTTGAGGTGCACGCAAGCTGGCTTGGATACCCATGTTAAATTAAAAAAAAAAGTCTGATGTGTGAGCCGCACAGAAATGTAGTGATATATAAGGTCCACTTGAGCTTTGTGTCTTTTAACTTTCTGTTCCTGTAACCTTGTCTATATATTAGCTTTTGTGTTTACTTTACTTCGTGGGGTTTGACTTTAGGTACTGGTAGGTAGTGTTTGTTTTAGATACTTTAAAAAAAAAATTAATTTTTTATTTAATTTTTTATTTTTTAATTGTTTTGATATATTAATGTTAATTAGCAATAATTTTTTTAAAATATATTATTTTAGTGTATTTTTAATAAATTTTTTTTTAAAAAAACAACTACTAGTATAAGATAGCAGCCTGTGATAGGAAGGAAAACAAGAAAAATAAATTATCGAATAAGGTGAAGATAGATTAGAAAATTCCTCAAATTCAGATAGTGTCATAGCAACCTTTAACATGAGGAATAAGACAAGAAAAATAAAGTATAGAATAAGGTGAAGATAGATTAGAAAATTCCACAAATTCAGATAGTGTTAGCTATAAAAACATATAATAATCAACAATATACTCTAATATTAATAAATATAGTGTTTAAAAATATGGTAGCTGTTCTTTTTTTAAAATGTTTTTTACTCAGAAATATATTAAAATAATTTTTTAAAATAATTTTTGACATCAGCATATCAAAATAATTTGATAATATTAAAAAAATAATTTAAAATAAAATAAAATAAACTTAAAAAAAAAAGACTTTTAAAACTCAAAGAATAAAAGAAACCCTTAATTTGCCCATATGTCACTACGCAGTTGGACTATTCTTTTTGGGGCTTTGTGGAGCTCGATTAGTCAGATTGTAACTAATAATTAATAATAATAATAATAAAAAAGAGGCTAACACCTAGGTGAGCAACCGGCCAAGAGCACGAGATTAGACTTAAATAAAAAGTGTTGACCCGTAGCAGAAAGAAAAAGACTTGGGACAGGTTAACGTGGAGCCACGATCAACGCAAGAGACCTGCCTGCCAGGGTTGCAAGAATTATAAAACAAAGATCTGGTAACCATGTCACGAGCAGAACTTCTAGAAAAGGGAAGCTGCTGTTGAATTTTAGGCGGTCTTGTTTATCTAGAAGGACTCGTTTTCTTCCCAGGTTTCTACCGGTCCTGGCTGATGTCTCTCTGTTCTAGATCCATATGTTGTCTGTGAGGGGCGATGTATGGGCAAATATATATCCAACTATCTTCAGCATGTATATGTGACGTTCATGAATGTAGTTTCAAACGCTAAATCATCTAGGTTTGTTGATCAAGGGAATAGATCCTGGCCTAAATCAGAGCCGGCTCAAGGTTAACGATAACGTTTAACAAAACTATAAATGAGACATTTTAAGATATTTAAATTATATATATATATATATATATATATATATATATATATATATATGTTTGATATAGATAATCTTCATTTTATACTTGAGACCTTTTATTAAATGAAAACAATTTTTATTTCATAAAATATAATTAATAAATATATCTTATTTATTTTTGAAATCTAATATATAGTTTGATATCATTTAAATATTTTTTAAGGAAAAAGCAGGACAACATGTGCGCACATATTAAATATTGTTATGGATATATATATATATATATATATATATATATATATATAACACTGCATAATAAAATAATATTAAAAAAAAATAAAAAAAAAACAATTTTAATAAAATTACGGTCCAGCCACTAGCCAAATAGGCTATAGACCTAACCTCGACACCTTAAAGCCCCGTACCTAACCTCAGCTCTTTAGGCACCCCGAATCTGGCACTATCTCATCCAAACCCCCCACCAGCCCTAATCCAAACTCCAAGCACTTTGGACTAGCTAGGTCCTGGACGACTCCCGGTTCCCTAGTCTAGGTCTCACACCGCACCATGGACGTCCCAAACCAATCTTGGCATAATCCCTAGCCTCCTCGAACCTTGTCCTCGACCGATCCTAGGTATGATCCATGCCTATTTTATTATTGAACCAAGTGACCTCCAAAATATAGTTATTATAGCGTAAAAAACTAGTTTTAAGAACTTTTGAAAACCAATTTTTTTTTTGCTTTTAATAGCTTTCAAAACTTGTAGTCAATTTTATATTTAAAGAAAAAACATAAAACGAAAACAAACAATTTTTCATATTTTGTTAATATAAAAATCAAATTAAATCAATTTTTAAAAGAAAAAACTGAAATTTTTTTTTTCAAAACAAAATATATAGTAATCAAAAATTTGAGAATCAAATTTGATATAATCAATAAATAATATGAAATTTATAATTTTTTCACAACTTCTAAAAAGTGTTTTCCGTTCAAAATAAAAAAAAAATACTTTCCTGAAAACCAAGCCAAATTTTTTTTAAACTAGAAAGTGTTTTTCATTGATTAATTTTTCTAATAATAAATAAACATAAAACAATTTAAAAAATAGTTTTTAAAAAATTATTTTTCATGAAACAAACGAGACCTAAAAAATCAGTTTAATTATATCAAGTACACAATTCAACATGTAATGCATGTGTATTGGGCCATACCACAGTTTTTTTAAGAAAAATATTTTTTTTGTTTTAAATTATTTATATGTATTTTTTTTATTATTTTTATGATAATGCTGATATTAAAAATAAAATTTAAAAAATAATAAAAAATATTATTTTAATAAATTTATATAAAAAAATACACTGTAAAAATTGGAAATGGAGGTTCTGGGTCCAATTTTGGTGCAGTAATTAATACTTTGACTTTGGCCAGAAGTTTCGATTACCGGAGACTCTAAGCATTTTGAAAAAAATTGCAACTTACAATTAATCCATTCACATAGTTTTATAAATTCTTGGATTGCCGTAATGTGATATACGTAACAAGCTTCTTAATTATTTGATAAGTTCTTGCTTGATTTTGTAGAAAGTTGGGTATAAATTAAAGATAAGTCGAGCGAATAAATGAAATCATACTGAATACGAAGAGTATAATCCAACAAATTTATTAAAAAAAACACAATCTAAATTAAATAAAATCCTCTTTCTTTCAAGACTATGATAAAATATCACAATCTTGAGTGGTATTTTCTATAATTTTTCTTAATAAACTGGATATTTTGAAGATAATTTTAGGGCTTGACATTATGATTCAATTGTATTTTTTTAAAAATTAATTTTAAAATAATTTAAACACCGAGCGGTGTTTTTAAAATACTAAACACAAAAACAAATATCAAGTTTAAGTGATGGCGCCACGTCAAATTAAAAACACCGAGCGGGACCCACACATGTCAAAGCGCCTACGTAATAATCGAAAAAAAAAAAAAATATAATCTTAAACGAAACGGACGTTGGATTCCCCCTTATAAACCCCACCCCGGAGGCTACGCTTCATCAATACCCTTTGCCAATCTTTACCACGCTCTATCTCTCTCTCTGATCTGCAAAATTTCCATTGAAGCTTACTCGAAGCCTCTCATTTTAATCAAGCCAAACGAACACACTGTTATTTTATCTCTAATTTCCTTTTCAGGTAATCTTTAGTTAATTGGTTATAGGCTTCTTTAGCTGATGATTTTTTTTCTTTGTTTCTTGTGCTTCATTTCTTATACTTTGTTGTTTGTTTTGATTCTTGATTTGTGATTGTGGCATAGATCTTGGATCTCTATCTTTTGTATTTGGTTGATTGAAATGTATAGTGTATTTTGTTAGGCTTCTAGGAAAGAGGGGGTAAAGGCAAGGAAAATGAAGGAAAACAGCTTAATGAGAGAGGAATGAGATTTGATTTATTCTGATTTTCAATTTTTTATTTGTGTAAAAGTGGCAAAATTCGCTTTAAAAGTGGAAGAATCGCACAATTTTTAGGTCCAATTCGACTTTTTTTTTCTTCTTAGCCATCTCTGAGAAGAACCCCTACAAAATTTTAGATTTTGTTTTTGATATGGTTAATTTCACAATTACTTAGATGTTGTTTCCAGGTTCCTTGTTGATGCTAGTGATCACCTTTACTCAGAACCAACTTTTTTTTTTTGAAGTTATTGCTATCTTTCTGAGTTCATGGGTTCTAGAAAGAATTTTATTTATTTATTTAATTTATGGTAGTTTTTTCTGTCATAGATTATAATATGATTTAACAAGAATCCAATGCTTGGATATTTTTTTTTATTTGACTCAGCTTTTATATATATATAATTTTGAAGGGTCAGTGCCTGGTGATTTTATATTTTAATTTTTTCCATGATTTACCAGTTCCAACCTAATAAACTCGACACATAATTATTTAATTAATTAGATCTTGGTTTAAATGAACAATCATTTTGCTGATTATTCAATCCTTCGTTGTCACTTTCACTGGGCCAACTAAAAAGAGATTTAGATGAATTTGCTTTGTGCTTGAAGAAGATTAGTCAGAACTTGGACTTTAATGGACGAAAAGGCATGCGATATTGAATTCTGTAATGATTTTTTGTTGCGTGGGGAATTGCTCTTCCTGATCTTATCTGTGTTCAACTTGTTCTTCATGCCTTATTTTTTGTCTTTGAAAAGTTTGGTTTTTTTTAGTATGTACGTGGTTTGTCTTCCTAGGATTTAGAAAGCGGTGCTTATCTAGAATGCATATGTTTCACATGTGTACTCAAGTTGTAAATATTGTCAGATGAGTCCTTATCTGAGGAGTCATTGACGCTTCCCCCCTCTGTTTTGTAGATGGGGCGCTAGGTGGCCGTGGGGATTTTTGGTTGATGCATTTATTATTCTGAGTTAAGACACATAATTGCTATGAACTTAATGCGGCTGTTGGCATATATCTTGTGTCTATCTAGATTTTTTATATGCTTATACACGCAAGTGGGTATCTTTACTGGTTCTTTATTCTTGCCCAGTTCCCCTTCCAAGTAGCGAGTTTCAGATTGTGTATTAATGGAAGTTTATAAGTTAGGTTGGTGCTTCAACTTGGTTGATGAGGGAAAATTGTTACTGATCTGGTTTGATTTCTCTTATTCTATTTCAGAGTTAAAGAAGGACGCGAGAATAGATCCATGGACTTTGAGCGATATTTTGCCCAGGGATGGAAATCAGTTTCAAGTGCAGCAGCCGACTCCGAAAGTTTTAGTGGCTGTTTTGACTGTAATATCTGTTTTGATTTTGCAAATGAGCCAGTAGTCACCCTCTGTGGCCACCTCTACTGCTGGCCCTGCATTTACAAGTGGCTCCATGTCCAGAGCGCCTCCCTTGCCTCTGATGAACATCCGCAATGCCCAGTATGCAAAGCTGATATATCTCACGCTACCATGGTCCCCCTCTATGGCCGTGGCCAAGGCTCAACTGAAGCTGAAGGCAAGGCACCATATAGGGGTATGATCATACCTCCCAGACCATCAGCTTGTGGTGCTCAAGGTGTCATGTCGAACACATCTAATACCAGCCAGCGGCTTCCATATCGTAATCCTTACCAGAGCCATAACTACAATTCTAATCCATATGGCAGTTTCGAAGAGGCTTCCCCATCACCATTACTTAACCTTGGAGACCCTACGATGACTGGTTTGCAGGAACCAGTTGTTGGGATGTTAAGGGAGATGGTTTATGCAAGGGTTTTCGGTGCATTTCCAAGCTCATATCACTTGACGGGAACTAGCAGCCCCAGGATAAGAAGGCATGAGATGCTGGCAGCCAAGTCATTGAACAGAATCTCGATTTTTCTCTTCTGCTGCTTTCTCCTATGCCTTGTTGTATTTTGAAACACAGTAATAGGTTATTCACCATTGTTCATCTGTATATTTTGTGAAGAGCAACGGATCGGAGGTTATGGAACATCTTAGATCAGATAATATATATGAGCCGATTTTTTATATTTAACTAGAAATACATGCCGTTTTATCAGGTACATGTGGTTTGATCAGTCATGGTGTGAACCTGAACATTCTTTCATGAGAACTAATGCTGAATGTGCAGGTTGTCAAATCTGACTTCCACTGTTCCATCATAAGCTTGCAACGCTATTGATGGCTCTCTCTGCTTTCAACTCGATTCATAGTCTTTAGAGTTGAGGTATGGTTGATGAGGAGACCCGTGGGGAAGAAATCATGTACTGATCAACAAGCTAGTGACCTGCGACCCTTCTCAACCATGCAATAAAATGGATAGGTTGGCTTGCACCTATCCAGTGCACGTTAAATTTTCTGCTTGGTTGGAAGTGTGATTGTAATTTTTTTTTAAAGTATTTTTTATTTAAAAATATATTAAAATAATATTTTTTTAATTTTTTAAAATTATTTTTAACATCACCATATTATTTAAAGTAAAGAAAAAAATAAAAAAAATTTAAATTTTTTATAAATATTTTTAAAACTTAAAAAAAATAATCTTAATAATTGATTGTTTGTTTTAAAATTTTAAGAATATTTATAAAAAAATTAAATTTTTTTTATTAAAAGTATTTAGTCACCCTCACTAGCCAGAGACAAAATGCATGCCTCAATGCTCAGCGTAGAAACATGTGCTGGAGACAATGCTAGAGACAAATAGATGTTAGTGTGAGAAAAAGACAGAACCCGTTTGTCCTTTAGGCTCGGTACGCTGAATTGGGCCACTCCTAACGATCCAATTCATTAAAGACAAGCCGATAGACTAACTTGCCCACCTAGAAGGACAATCAACAATGATCAAATTGACTACAAGCAAGCATAGTGCTAGCTTCCTCAACCACGTGAGTTTTAATGATTTTAATTTGTTATTTTTTTTTGATAATATGATTTTAATTTATTTAGTTATTGCGTAAAAGGGACATTTTCATTATCTAATGCAAGTTCCATTAAGTCTCTTGATTTTAATTATTAATTTTATTTTTTACATCAATATATCAAAATAATTAAAAAATATAAAAATTAATTAAAAAAAACATTTTAAAAAAAAAAAAACAGTTTTACACAACAAAAACAAGGGTGATAAAAAAGCAAATAATGCAGATGATCGTGATCCATCTTCCACGAATCAATGTGTTGAGAGCAAGCAATACTTGGACCAAGGTCCAATCCAACTCACATGGTAACTCCTCTGCCATGACTACAGCAATATTTTACCATTCAATTTGTTCTTCTGCAACGAACTTGGAACGCAAAACCTCTTGTGTGAGAAGAGTCGTCAGTTGAGCTACAGACCTACAACTTATTATTGGTCGCCACTTAAATTTGTTCACAGGTCATATAGGAATCTTTTATCTTACTGAATAGGGTTAAGTATTTTGAATAAAAGGAAATTAAAACGCATCAATCCTTCAAAACATCATTGCAGGAACTATAATGAGGAGTTGAATCTACTACAAGAACCAGAACTTGTTGATCCGATGATCCAGACATTTCCTCCAAGACACCACTCTGGTTTTAGATGACCTCACAATCCCCAAAGCCCTCGTGTCACGTTGTTATCACTGGAAATTGGACTCCAAGAAACGCACACTTGAAGGCTTGTAGGGTTCCAGGCTACGTACGGCGTGATAAACAAATATCATCAATGGTGGCGTTGGATGTGTTGAGGGATGGTCAAATGAGGATCGCCTTGGGTTCTGCAAGAGGTGCTGAGATTTACTTGGAGTTAGCTATGGCGACAAACTCCACTGCTAGAATGAAAGTCGTTTGCATACAGAGTCTTGGAAAATGAAAGGTATATATTAATATTATGTAACTTGATGATGTTGAAGCTCTGTTGCGTGTTTGAAATAAACTAATAAAAGCTTTTGACTTACTGATCTTTGCTACTTCTATAAGTTCCAAGTCTTATATGTGTATGTTCCTTTTCCATTTACCTTGTTTTTTTTTTTTTTTAACATCTATATGCCTTTTTTCCCCAAAGGATGTAGTTCGAATAAAAGTTTACTAAAATTTATTTATTTTATTTAAAATTATTTATTTTGTGTTTTTGAATTTTTTTAATGTGCTAATATTAAAAATAAATTTTTAAAAATAAAAATAATATTATTTAATATATTTTTAACAAAAACACTTTGAATAACATCGTAACTACATTCTTAATATTTAAACATGTATTGAGACGTATGATCACCATGAACCCAATATAGCACAGCCCATGCAATTAGTGGCAGACACAAGAGGGCCCTGGTAAGGGCCCCGACCCCCACAGAGATTTTTTTTTTTCAGCCTTTTTATTAATGATATTTATAGTTTTAGTCAAAAAGTTGAAAAAAAAAGAGAAGAAATTTTAGCCACCCTTAAATAATCCAGTTCCAGTGCACTTCTCAATCCTTTCAACCCACTTGCCAATGAAAACACTTTTTTTTTTTTTTTAATAAAAAAAAGCAACTAAACCCACAAGTTGTCGTCAAGACCAATCACAACAAATTCAACGTAATCAATTCAACACAAATTATAATTTCATATCAAGTCATTTCGTAATGAAAGAAACTCAATTATTAAATAAAATAAATATTCATTATAATAAACAATTTCAATTTGATTATATAATGTAATTGAGTATAATAAATTAGCCATGTCATTGTGGTTAACGATAAATAACCTTATTTTTCTCTATTACAATGTTCAAACACTAAACCTCTTCAACATTGTCAAGAACAACACGATGAGAATCAAGTATTGAATGCATAAGAAACAACATTATGTAACCCTCATGTATTAAAAAATTCCCATGATATATAACAAAAAAATATATCTTCATTTATAACATATAAATAAGATTTTTATTATATGTTACAAAAAAAAAAATTCATACCAATTTATTATATCTTGGTGCATGGACTTCATAATTATTCGGATTACATGTCGGCTGATGCGAAAGATCACATAGACATCTCGAAATATACTTATATGGTAGTGTAATGAATCATCTTATTATGTTCATGTACCAAAAAATATAGATATCTAACTTAATAGACAAATACTGCTTTGTAAATATATAATCTTTCATTACATGCCAAATATTGATATATTTTACATGAATAATTGACTAATAATTATCCCTTTAATCTCGACGATTAACAACACGTAAGTCATAAATCATGTCAAAATCATCAGGGATGTGTTAATGCAATCCAAACTACTACATTATCTAATCATAACAATATTGCACCTTAATAATAACAAAATAATGCATTGCACTTTTAGCCGTAAATCATTGCGCATAAAGAAACTCTTATTATCAATTTGCGATGAACAATCTCCATATCACATATTAATGCATAAAATAAATATATTAAAAATTGAAAATTTCCCATATAATTGAGGAAGGAGGAAGGAGGTGAATTATACTTCAAATTGGTTAAACAAAGGTCTTGTGGGTGGTGCTAGTGGCGAGAAAGACTTGATGTTGCGCGGGGGGGGGGGGGGGGGGGGGACCAATGGTGGAGATAGTTTTTTTCACGATGAAGAGAGAGATTGAGAGGTTGAGACTGCGGGTGATGTTAAGGAGGAAGGAGAAGGAAGAGGAAGAGGAAGAGGAAGAGAGAAATAAGGCGGTGCTATATTGGAAAATGTTTGATAGCTTGGGAATATTTTTTGCTACTATGCTAACGTGGAAAAAAAAATCCATGAGTGAACAATCACGCTTTTGTCTTGGGGACTCACATTTTTTTCTAGCCTAAAAAAGCATAGAAAATAGTACGACGTGTCATCCTCACTTTTAATTTTTTTTTTAAAAATTAAGAGGCCTTGTTGCTAGCAAGGCCTATTATTAATGTTCTAGGTGCACATGCCTAAACGCACCCGACTTGTTTTTTTTGTTTTATTATTATTATTTTATAATTTCTCATATTTTTTTTTTGTTATTTAATGCATTTTTAATCTCTCTTTTTGTTATTTTGCTTAAAAAAATTAGGCTTGCTTTTACTATCTCAGTCATATGCTTTTATCTTGATTATTTTTTTCTTTTAAAAACATATTTCACACAATTTTTTTTTAATGCATTTTTTTATAATATATTAAATGAAAAGTAATATGAGGGATGAAAAAATTATTAAATTTAGTGGCGTGCATGATCAAGTCGTGAGTTTGACTGATTGACTCGAGTTCACTTTGATTTTTTTAATTAAGTATTGTTTTTTACCCATTTCATTCTTCGAAACTAAGTTAATTGATGATTGAGCTTTTTAATTTGTTTTTATAGGATTATACCCCAGGTTTTATAAATTAACTTAGATGAATCCAATATATTGCCGTCTAAATATTAAATAAAAATATTGTTCAGTATCACTATATCAATTTTTTTTTATATAAAAAATCCAATATATGGTAAATTTTGAATTCATAACTAAAATTTTATTAAAAAATATATTAACAAAGCCTATGTATTTAGTTTTTGGTATTTAAAAGAAATTTTATTTTAACTTGTAACGTAGCGTCAACCAATGGTTTTGTATAAAAATATTGCGTGCCAGAATATTTTTTTTTAATGAAATTATGGCAAAGATAATGGTAGGACATGTCTCTTTCCATAAAATAGTTTGTATTTCTTTATACTTCGCACATAATATATTGTGATATTTATATTAAATATATGTAATGATGCTGGGATTGGCTAGGCTACCCACCATCACGAGGCCTAAAGCATCTTTCTAAAGGTCAGATATGTGAGGACCAGGCAAAATAACATGAGATGGCCAACATGTGATTCTAGCTGACAGTAGATGTCCAATCCTGCCCTTGACTTGTCAACTCATGTTTTATTTTTAAAATATTTTTATTTAAAAATATATTAAAATATTTTTTTTTATTTTTTAAAATTATTTTTAATATCAACATAGTAAAATGATTTGAAAATATCAAAAAATATTAATTTAAAATAAATAAAAAATAAATTTTTTTTAATTTTTTTAAAACGTTTTGAAAATCCAAAAACAAACAATCATTTAGTTCTTATGTTTCTGGGACAGTGAAATAGAAAATCTAATTTTGGTTGATTAGCAAGTTATGTTGATGATATTTTTATTATTGAATTATTAAATAAAAAATTAATGTTGAGTAGATAAAAAATGGAATAACAACCAGTATATTTCTATAATTGTTTTAATATTTTAGATTAGTTTTGAAAAGCTATATTAAAGCTCCTACTTGGCTAATCTGACAATAAAAGACAAACCTTATTGTATAAGATACTAGAAGAATAATATTAAATATGTCATCAAACTATTTGAATATTATTAATTTTAAATTTAACCCCCCCTCTCTTTTTTTTTAATCAATTTGACCACTAAAATATTTTAATTTTTTAATTAACCACTTAAAAAAGGTTCTGTAAAATGATGTTATTTCTTACAAGAAAATAGTTTTTTTTTTTAAAGATATTAAGATCCTGCACATCAGGACAACATCCTATTGGTAGTCATTCTTCTAGCTTTTATTTGGTTGCCAGCCATAATCATTCCTAGTAGAACATTTTCTCTGCCGTGCCAGAACTTGCTGTTAGCAAATTGCTTTTTAAAATAGACAAAATATTCTTTGAATAAGGAGGCATGAGCATGACCGTCTTTCTCTCGACATGACAAGGATACGATGAAAAAGACAAAGGGAAAAGCAATGCGGAAACAAATGAATTAATTCTTTCTCTCGTGCTGGTTTGGAATTGAAATTTTTTTTTTTTAATTTGATTTTTTAATTTTTTTCATAAGTTAATGTTAAAAATAAAAATATTATTTTTATATATTTTAAAATAACAAATATTTTAAAAAACAATTTATACCTCAATTCCATGCGATTAAGAGACTGTTTGGCATTGCGTTTGTAACTGCGTTTCATCAAATTTTGAATTTTTTTTTTGCTAAAATTGAGTGTGGTTTGTACTTTTTGGATCGTTTTGATGTGCTGATGTCAAAAATGATTTTTAAAAAATGAAAAAATATCATTAGCATGTATTTCAATACAAAAAACTATTTGAAAAGCATCCGCTACCACACTGCCAAACACACTCAAATCACATTTTGCATCGGTCAACACCTAACCACATCAGTAGTCAAATCGAGTTTGCTACCACCGCCTCAGGAAGATTCTAACAATCCCATCCATCCATCCATTCATCATCGCACCCTTGAACATTAATTATGGCGTAAGAGAGAGAGAGAGTTTATTTTTGCGTTTTAATTTGTTTTTTTTAATATTTTTTTAATTGTTTTTTATTTAAAAAATATTAAATTAATTTTTATATGTATTTTAGGGCAGTTTTAATATTCTGATATATATATATATAAATTATTTTAATATATTAAAACATTTAGCAACATAATAAAAAAAACACTTAAATTTAAAATTCTAACTAACAACTCTTTGTTCAAATTCTTGATAGACGAATGAGAATTTAAAAATTTATCTGTAATTCATAACCCTTTCCATCTTTTATTTGGAATTTTTTTCCTTTTACAGTGAGGAACATCATGGGTCATGAAGATTAAATCTAATTCTTTTATTTAGCAAACAATAAATCATTTATATTAAAATAATGAGATTTATAAGAATATTGTTTCTTTCAATCCAAATAAGTTACCAAAATACATATTTCTCTAACATGTTTTTTGAATATTTGTTCTTGAGTTACAGTTTTCTTTTTAAAATGTTTTTAAAATTATTTTTCAATTCAAGAAACAGTTAATATTTTTTTAAATAATTTTAATATGTTAATATTAAAAATAAAATAATATCTAAAAAGTATATTTTTTATTATATTTTAATTAAAAAACACTTTAAAAGAACATCAATAAAAAAACAAATCACCAGCCTCTTGATATTAACTTTTTAGTCGCATCCTATGGTTTCTCGAAATTGGGATTGGATAAATGTAGTGATTACAATCACACAACGAACGACTACAACTCAATAATGGCGATAGGCAGACAAAGAAGCTCGCCGGACACTTCCCAGGTAGGGTCAAAGTTCCCTGCCCTTCTTTTGATTTTGTAGGTTGACCTTAATAATAATTGGTGATTAATTCACCCTAATCATCATATCCGTCCAATGCTATCCATCTGATTAATACTGTAGAATTAATCCATTCTTCAATCAATAGAATCAGAAACTTATTTTTTTGTCTCATCGTGAAAAAAATTGCAAAACCCCCACAGCACAGCTGCGTAGAAGGAAATCTATGGGCTCCTCTCTAAATGGGAGAAATTAGGTTCAAGTAAGCAAAAAGTGTGAAAGTACTTGGCTTTTTTGTTTGTTTGTTTTATAAGGGGAGAATTAAGAAGAAAGGCTGGAATTTCCACCGTATAGACTATAGTTTTGCCACTCCAATCGTTTGGCTACACAATGTTTATTTATTTATTATTTCAAAGCAGAATATATGTAGTGACTTTTGAAGGGATAACGTCTACAATTTAGAAAACGAGAGACATAAATTCTCGCTACTATTATTTTATTGCAAGAGATTGAGAACAAAGCAACAGGAAGGGATCTCCAAGAATGGTTGCCTTCCGATATAAGAAGGTTACATGCACCTAAAGAAAACAAAAAGGTAAGAAAAGACTAAAAAAATCTAAAAGAAATAATAGAAAAAGAAACTGTCCACCTTCCACGGTGGTTTCCTGGAGGGTGTTGGTCATGATATATATTACAAGTAGAAAGCCTCGATCCCCATTTAATAAGAAACCTCTTGGATTCCATAAATCTAGCTGAGCCAAAACATGGCAGCCAATTTACTGCAGCTTGATGATCCTGGCACAACAAGCAAGATCAGTTCTTCAAGCAACATCAAGTCTCCGAAGACAAAATGTCCTGCTCCATTTTTATCCAAGACTTATGACTTGATAGAAGAAGGTGGTGCAGATGGAGTTGTCGATCATCCTCATGGCAAGAGAATTGTTTCTTGGAATGCAGACGGAGATGGGTTTATAGTATGGTCTCCAGCTGAGTTCTCAGAGCTCACTTTACCCAGATTCTTCAAGCACAACAACTTCTCCAGCTTCATTCGTCAGCTTAACACCTATGTGAGTTATCGTTATATACATGCTTTCATCTTTTAAACATTCGATGCTACCTTTATCATCAAATGCCGAAAGCTCTCCTGTTGTTTCGATTATTTGATTATTTATTTATGGTTCACTAAATAATATACTTGGAAACATTCCTTTAAACACAAGATAACAGGAAATTAAATAGTAGAATATACTATTTATCTCCTTCTTCTGCATGATCTAATCCAAGTTAAGAATTGTTTGATGAAGAATATAAATTCCCATGATCAGAGGTGATATAGAATATTGTTCATCTTTGACTGCTTAAGGAATATTGAGTTCTCAAGGTATACGGTAAAAAATGGACTCCCACGTACTAAATTTACTATTGTTGTATAACTATATGATATGGAGCATGCACTGTTTTATCATGTGGGCGTGGGTGAGCTACAATTTATTCAAGAATGTTTTGATATGGATGAATATATCTTGATTCCTTCCATACTTCAGTCATGGTGAAGAAAATGTATTAAAAAAAGAAATACTGAGTCAAAACCTGAGATATTCTGATCCACAAGTGTCAAAATAATCACACGGCGTATCGCCTTAAGCGATGACTTTTTCAGGGAGCAAACCTGGACTTCAATTCATGTAAGCAAGCACCGCAAGCTGCTGTCATACTGTTTTTATAATCCATGTATGAGGCAGAACCTTTCAAATCTTACAAAATTCTTGATCTTGATGACAACGATGGTTTTTATTACTAGGCAATTAATAGAGTGGCAAGTTTTTGTTGAGTTTTTAATCTGTCGACGATAGGAAATGTTAGAATTTCGGATAAAGCAAGATAATGTCAAGATCACAAAGTGTATCAATGACTCCCTCTCCCTCTCCCTCTCAAACAAGCTACTGTGGATTCACATGGATTGCGTTAGGTTAACATCTTAGGATAAAAAATACATAAAAAACATATTTAAGTACGAATGGATGAAGACAAAGATATGAAAATGAAATTATTTATGTGATAGTTTTGGAATATACAGGATGTATTCTCCCTATTCCAACGTCTCTTCCATCAATTGACAGTAACCAGACATTACCTTGCTGTTTGGAGTTGGTGATATAATTGCATCTTGTGCGCATATACAAAGTTACGCTCAAGTCTTCATTGTTTTTCGATTTTTTATAGTGAATCTAAAAATATAATTTAAAAGGCAGGGATTCAAGAAAACATCATCGAAGCAATGGGAATTCAAGCATGAGAAGTTCTTGAGAGGGAGGAGGCACTTGCTGGTTGAGATCACTCGAAAGAAATGCGAGCCCAGCACGTTTCCAGCATATTTAGAGGCTTCTAATCGAGAGAGTGCAACGCTTGCCATGGAAGAAAGTAATCGTTTGATACTCATGGAGGAGAACAGGAACCTTAGAAGAGAGAAAATGGAACTAGAAATCCAAATAGCCCAATTCAAAGCTCTAGAAATGAAGTTGTTGGATTGCCTTACTCAAGACATGGGAAGCCACCAGAACAAAACTAGGAGGCTATGTTAAGGTCATATATTTAGCAATGGCCTACGTGGGTCTCTTCTGATCATAAGCTCCTTCCTTAATGTGTAGCTAAATTATTGATAATTAAAAGCAAAGAGAGAGAAAAAAACAAATATTTGTGTTTATGGTGGATTTGTTTTTTAAATGTTTTTGTCTGGTTCTGTTTTGTTTTTAATTTGACAACTTTTCTAATTTATACTCAAAGTGTCTTTCCTTAATTAAGTTAATTTGTAACCATTAATTAATAATGAAAGCACCTAAATATATTCAACTTATCTTACGAATTACAAAATTAAGTAAATTTGATAGGATGATTTTACAAGGTATTTTTAAAAGCATATTTAAACTTAGTAACAGTTTGATATTGTGTTTTTACTTGCATTAATTTAAGAGTGTTTACCTTGAAAAAAAATTAATATTTTTTTAGTATTTTTTAATAATTTTAATATGCTGATATAAAAAAAACTAAAAAAATAATATTTTTATGCATTTATAAATAAAAATTACTTTTAAAAAATACCCTACATCACAATATCAAATACATATAAAAGCCCTGACACAAGATATAAAGCGAAAGCAAGTGCCTACACAAAGCAAGACATTACTTTTATTGTAAAATTATAATTATCTATATTAAGTAAATTATATAAAAAAAGAGAAAAAAAACAATAACAAATGATATAATATAATATCATATAAATGTTATAACTCTAAATTTTTGCAACATTAAAAGAAACTAAAAAGGATAGTTGTTTTAGTGTGTAATTTTTACTATAGCTATAGATTCATTGACACTATGGATTAAAATAGTAAAATGATAATTTTGCCTTTGTTAACATTGCATAAATGGCCTTTGAATATGGGGTATAATAGTATTTATGTTGTTTATTGAATAATAAAATAGCTAATATACCCTTAAAGTCAAAAACATATGCATTGACAAGTAGGGTTAGTTTTGACTTTTTTATTTTATTCATATAGTAAAATTACCACAAAGCCCTTGAATTAGAATTCTCTTTGCCTTGGATTAAGGGATGTTTTTATCTTTTCACTTTGGGTTTTCTTGTAGTTATCGAGTATGGCCAGGGATAGTTTGATATTTTACATAAATAAATATTTTTAAATTTGAAAAAGACAGCTTCGTGTGGGGCTGACACGCGGATACGCACGGGTTCTCTCGTAGTTTTTGTACAACGCTATTCGGCGGCCAAACTATGGTTTCCATATGGCAAAAATACATTGTGTTTTGCGTCGATGGCCGTTTATTTTATTCCTTCCTTCTTTCCTCTCTCTTTCTTGGTTTTAGAGCCAACCCCCACACATTTTCAAAGTAGCTCTTTGATTATTTTTTTTTTATTTGGCCTCTGATCTTTTTATTGCTATTTCTTTTATTTTAGATTATCTATACAGTTAGAATTTTCTTTCAATTTAATCCTTATTTGGTTTTTTCAGCTTTCAGATTTGGTCTAAATTATTTTGATTTTGATTTTTTAAAAAACTATTTTCTTAATTGAATTATCTTTTCAATTGCATCCCTCAATATTTTATATCATTCTCTTCATTGGATATTTTTTTTTCAATTGAATCCTTTAATATTTTATTTCACTCTCTTAATAGAATTATTTTTTCAACTGCATCCCTCAATATTTTAGTTCATTTTATTTTATGTCAAATTCAGTCTTTATTTTATTTTATTGTTATTTTTTTTGTTTTTAATCCTTTTTTATTGGAATGTTTTTATTTATTTATTTTATCCCTCATCATTTTATTGATAGGGATGTTGTTAACTTTTCGGATCACAAGTTAATTTGAAAGATTGGATTAGCTTAGATTTTTTTTTAGGTCCTTTTTAACAATCGATTCTTGCCAGTACCATCCTTTTAAAGTTATTAAAATATTAAGATGTTGCTCGTATGTCTTTTTTTTTTTAAATTGAGACTCAAATTATAGTTCTGACTAAGTCCAATAAATTATTTTTATGATTAAAAAAGAAGCAATTAAATAGACTAAATTTTTATAAAAAAGTTATCATAATGACTTGCACAAAAAGAATACCCGTTGTAAGGAAAAAAAATCACGAAACTCAATTTCTAGAGAACCCAACATTGAAAATTTGAATTTTTTTAAAAACAATGACAAAAAAAAACATGTGTCACCCCGAGATAACATGTCATTATGAGGTTGAGACAACTCCATAAAAACAAACAAAAAATAATCATGATTTCCAATTTCCAACAATTTAATTGTTAAAGGATAAAGTAAAAAAAATCAATTAACAAAAAAAATACAAAATACTAGTAAATCCGGGTAAGTCCGCCAAACCCCATGAGTATGATCACTCGAATGATATAACTTAAAAAAAAAACAAAAAAAAATCATGAAACTCAATTCCTAAACCTTGTATGAATATTTTAATGTCCATTCAAATCTACTAAACTATATAATTTTTTGAACTTGTATTTTATTAATTTATAAAAATTATCAGTTATGATTCTATAATTTATTTAAGAAACTAATTGTATGTGTGTAAATCACAAAAAAAAAAGAGAAAAAAGAAATAGAAAAAATAACATTTTTTTAAAAGATAATAACAAGAGGAGAAATGAATTTCATGTAGACGGGAAACAGAGTGCCTTTGAATTAGGTTTAAGTGACTGGACACCATTGCTCCCTCTAAACCTGAAAAGCGACTTGCTCCTAAAGCTTCGCGCCTAGCGCTTGAAAGGCGCCCTTTAAACAACACCGAATTGACATGAACCAGAAATTATGGAGATTTCATACGTAAAACCTTCCTTTTCTCTCCATTTTCCTAATGTGCCAACAAAATAAATAAAATAAGTCAAAAGCTTCATCTTGATTTTCAAATCCTTGCATGAACCAGTTCAGCTTTTCTCCCTTGAGAGCGAAATGGCAATCCAAGAGAGAAAGAGGAAGACAAAAAGATAAGTTAGGTCAGCTAGGACGTAAAACCATTGCCAATTTACTCTTTTTTTTTTCTCTTTTTTTTTAATAATCATGTTACTGCAAAATTATACATTATACAGTATAGCTATAGGGCTTTTATCGTTACTATATTGTTTACATTACGGTTTATAGCCAATTCTTCTTTTTAGATCCTTGAGATTCTTGTTTTTTACACTTCAATCATTAAACTTTGTTTGATTTTAATCTCATCATCTCAAGTTATGTTTCCATGGTTTTATGTTTTAAAATTTGTTTCAATTTGCATACTCTAGCATATTTGATGTGTCTTTAAAAAATTGAAAGAATGACCAAAATTAACACGAAAAAGCTCATCCATTTTCATTTTTACTTGCTCAAAGGACTTGGAAAGAAATTAGTTTGATCCCTGAAGTTTTCACTTTGGCATTTTTGGGCTGCAATGTATTAAGTTTTTGCATTTTAGTCCTAAACTTTAACGTTTCAATCCCTTGAGATTGAGGAGGAGAAAAGGTCTTTAAAAAAAAAAGAGAATATATAAAGTGCTTAATCATTCACATTTCAACTACTGTGATCTTGACATCATTCACATAAGATATAAAGTACTCAATCATTCACATTTCAACTACTGTGATCTTGACATCAATGAATTCCTTTTAGAAAAAAGAATTCAATGAAGATGGTTTGGTTGTTTAACAATGTTGAAAGAAGTAGTTCGAGGCTTGTAACGGTTTTTCTTTCATTTTGATTTTTAGTTTTTTGAATGATTGTATGTTGTTTTGGGATTGATAATAGGTTTATGAAGGCTCATATAATGTTTTTAGGGGTAATTTTAAATGAAAACAAGTTAAAATCTAGGGGTTTGGGGTCTCAAAACTCAAACCTTGATTTTTTGGTATGTTTAGTAATTGAGAAATGGCATGACGATCAGGGATGGAATCAAGGGGAGGCAAGCAGGGGCCCGGGCCCTGCAAAGAAAAATTGTGAAGACTGATTCTGTAGGTTTTTTTGCTCTTAGTAATGGTGTAAGAAGATGTGATATTTAAATAGGTGGGCCTTCTAATAGTAAATATATTTGTTGTTCACTAACTTCAAAACTATCTACGTGGACATGAAAAGAAAAAATATAAAGTTATAAATAACTTTTTTAACTTAATGGATTTTACTATTTTCTCTAGTTGCAGCCCTAATATAAAAAATAAGATACAAAAATATAAATATAAATAGCAAACAAAAAGATTGAAGCAGAGGCTATCAATTATTATTTTTTCATCAAACAAATCAAGATAATTGAGCATCGCTAACTTCAAATTTAAAATTTATTTTTGTCTCGTTTTGAGATGTTTATTAAGAATTTGATTTTATAATTCTATTATTTTAGCTTCTTTTTGTTTTTTTTGCTCGGATCTGCTAGTTTTACCAAATTTGTTATTGAATTCTTGTTATAATGATGTTTTTTTTCTAATTAATTAGATATATTTTATTAGTTTGTCTTGATTATATTTTTTTTATGTTTTGTTTTAGTAGAACCACCAAAATTACCAATTTTTTTTCTCACGATGAAGATGAAATTAAATTCATCGCTTTGATTCAATTTGGTATTGTTCAAAACCTTTTACCTTGTGCAAAGATCATTATATATTTTTATTTTTTTTATAACTCATGTATAATAAATTAAAAAATATTATATCTTGTTATATTAATTTTGGCATTCCCTAATAAATAATTCTAGCTCCGCCCCTGATAACGATGACACATTGTCTGCCAAGGCAGGCGACTTGTCACTTGTTCTCTTAAAAGGATTCTTCCACGGATGACATATCATCATAAAAAGAAAATAAAAGATAGGTGCACCCATGCTTTTTCGTTTTAGATAAGGTGTCTAGGCCAGTCTTTTTTTATTTAATTTTTTTTAAATTCAATTTTTAATTAATTTTATCTCTGTCATTTTTTAAATGTTTTGGTTTAACTATTTTTTTTTAAATAGAAATTGATATTTTTTATGGTTCTATAATTTCATAATACCTCAAAAATATTATTTTAATTTATATTTAAATTTTTCTTCTTAAATTCTAGATGGATCAATTATATTTGAGTGATGCATTTATAAGACCAATAATCATATTTACTTAAAAATCACAGTAAACATCTAAGATAAATAAAATAAATTGTAAACAATGAAAAGGACGATTGAAATAAAATATGCTCATGAAAGATCTTTTATTTCCCATGAAAGATAAACTTTATACTTTAGTCTTTAATTAATGTTGACAAATATTTCTATGACTTATCAGCTAATATATTTTTCAATTTATTATATTAAATACATACATTCAATTAATAATAATAGAAAACATGTCCATAAAACCAAAGTCGTCTTCTCTTGTATTAAAAATTAATTTGGAATCCTACTTCAATATTGGGCTTCTTTATACGAAACATTAAAAGCCTGAGATTACATGAAGAACATAACTTTATATTGGGCTTCAAGAGAGATGGGTCTAAGAAGAAAAGGTCCAAAATAAGCCCGCGAAAGCCCATCCAAGTTCTAAGACCCATTTCTCTTAAACGCCCACCGGCAATTAACAGCAACATTTCCTTTCCTTTCTCACTTGAAAATAAAAAATTAAAAAATTTCCCTGTTTCTCTTATCCTGCAAAAAACCAACAATGAACACAAAACTAATCTCTAAAACGCTAATCCAAAATCAAAATACAATCATTACAAGATCTTACTACACTAACAAAGCTAATAAAGCTACCTTGTACTCAAAAATCAGTCCTTTAGGAAGCACCCCAAGTCTGGAGCCTGAGCTTGACAGTTGGGTCCGAAGTGGAAACAAGGTCAGGGTTGCTGAGCTTCAACGCATTATCCATGATCTTCGTAAGCGAAAGCGGTTCTCTCACGCTCTTCAGGTTTTTTCTCTCTCTTTTTTTTCAGGTTTTTCTTGTTTCTTTTGTATTTTGTTGATTTGGGTTTTGTTTGGTTGCCGGGAAATTGTAGGAAAGGAACAGAAATGAAGGTTGAACTTTAAAGGTAAATGAAATGTTGTAATTTGCATCAAAATGAGTTTTTACGGGGAAAATGTTAGGTTATGTATGGATTTTGACCGTATGTGCATTACAAGCATGCTCTGTGATTGATTGTTGGCTTTTTGATGTATCTATCTTTCTTTATGAAAAAACATAGAAATGTTTTTTTTTTCCTTTTTTGGATAAAAGATGCTATCTTTATAAATGTTGGCTGCCAATGTTTTTTTTTATAATAAAATTTGCTATCCTTTAGAATTTCTGTAGGGTGTATCATTGTTCAAGTGATAAATACTTTTATTGTATTGCCTCTTAGCATGTGGAAATTTGTGGGTGCAGGTGTCTGAATGGATGCATAAAAAGGATATTTGCATATTCTCACCAAGTGAACATGCTGTTCAATTGGATTTGATTGGTAGAGTTCACGGGTTTGTTTCTGCTGAGAACTATTTCAATAACCTGAGGGACCAAGATAAAAATGAAAAGACATATGGTGCGCTTCTGAATTGTTATGTTCGGCAACGTGAAACTGACAAGTCCATCTTACATTTGCAGAAAATGAAGGAGATGGGCTTTGCCAAATCATCTCTCACTTACAATGACATTATGTGCCTCTACACAAATGTTGGCCAGCATGAGAAGGTTCCTCAGGTCCTAAATGAGATGAAGGAGAACAATGTTTTACCTGATAACTTCAGCTACAGACTCTGCATCAATTCCTTTGGTGCTAGGGATGACCTTGAGGGAATGGAAAAGATTTTGAATGAGATGGAGCACCAACCAGACATTGTCATGGACTGGAACACATATGCTGTGGCTGCTAATTTTTACATAATAGGCGACCTTACAGATAAGGCCATTGATACCCTGAAAAAATCAGAAGCAAGGCTAGATAAGAAAGATGGAACTGGCTACAATCATCTGATTTCACTCTATGCTAAGCTAGGAAATAAGACTGAGGTTTTGAGATTATGGGATCTGGAGAAATCAGCTTGTGAGAGGCATATAAACAAGGATTATATCATCATGATGGAATCTCTACTGAAGCTTAGTGAATTTGAAGAAGCTGAGAAAATGCTTAAAGAGTGGGAATCGTCTGGCAATTTTTATGATGTTCGGGTACCGAATACCCTTATTATTGGGTACTCCAGGAAAGGCTTGTGTGAGAAAGCAAAAGCACTGCTTGAGAACTTGACTGAGAAAGGAAAGATGACTCTCCCAAACAGCTGGGGCATTGTTGCTGCAGGATTCTTTGACAAAAGCGAGGTAGCAAAAGCTTTCAGCTGTATGAAGGCTGCCCTCTGCCTATACGTGGAAAATAAAGGATGGAAGCCAAATCAAAGAGTGATCAATGGCATATTGAGTTGGCTTGGTGATGAAGGCAGTGCTGAAGATGCAGAAGCTTTTGTGTCTTCATTGAAGACTGTCATCCCCGTGAACAGGGAAATGTATCATGCTGTTTTGAAGGCAAATATAAGAGCCGGGAAGGAAGTGCATAGACTTTTGGACGGCATGAAAACTTACAATATAAAGGAGGACGAAGAAACAAAGAAAATCCTTAGCATGATGTAGTAGTAAACCTAAAGCCTTAATGCTATTCCATTGAGAACCACCATAACTTGCTTATTCAAACCAAGCTTTTTTTTTTTTTTTTTCCTAAGAGAACCATGCAACTGTTGTAACAATCCATTTTATTTGTTTAGTTGCGTTGAAGCAATCGGTGGTTCAAATATCAAAGATTATTCCTCAGCAATTGATTCATGTTGTCCATATGAAATTGTTCCAAATCCTGATGAGTTATATTTGCATGTTGGTCTGTGTAATTTAGCCGCAGCTTTACGTCCTTGAACGAAGGCAAGCTGCAAATATTTTTTACATGCATGCATTAACTGAAGTGCTGCTTGGGATTTGTTGTTTTTCTTTTAGTTCATCAAGAACTTAATCTCTGAAACATTTCCTTTTCCAACTGGAGTGGAAGGTCAAAGCAATTGACCTTGTTAATCGTCTCTGTTCAAAACGGGCATGTCATCAGCCTGCCGTGCCTGTTGTGGCAACGTTTCAACATTTGTAATCAGATTTTGTTCGAGAATTGGGAATGAAGTTCACAATGAAACTTGGCATGCACGGGTCTAGTTCACTGAGTTTTTTGTTGTACAACTAGGTTGGATTTGACAATTATGATTGGGGGAACTTTGCTGCATTATTTTTTTCTTTTTTCCACGAAGTAAATTCTCTCTATACTTTCTGGTTTGAAGATAAGATTTCTTCTTCACACAAATTCAAGTCGTAAGATAATTACTCTCCTGGAAGCTACCAGCATTTACCGAGTGTATTGTTGCTTGTGAAAGAAACCATGTAAGGGGCCTAAGCTCAAATTTCCAAAATCACAACACACACCTACATCTCTCATCATCTCTAGCTAATACAACATCTCCAACGGAAAAAGGAAAGACAACACTCTTGTTCGAGTAAGCTTTCCTCAATGCTTTTGTTTGCTCTCTTACTTGCTTCTCTAGTGGGAACCTCCAAGGGTGGCCATTTCTTCCAAGACTTGGACACGAATTGAGGTGATCAACGTGCCAAGATTCTGAATGGTTGCTAACTTCTCACACTATCTCTTGACAAAGCTTCTGTTTTCCGCTTCCAGTCCAATAACGAGTTCCTATTTGGCAGAATTGAAATGCAAATTAAGCTAGTATCAGGCAACTCGGCTGGCACTGTCGCTACATACCATGAAAGTCTCAATATAGATATCCCTTTCCACGTACTGATCATCAATTCATTTGGTTCCTCATATGATGTCTGAGATTCTCAAATATGTCTCAACATTTGTGAAGCTATCTTCTCAAGGGACCAATCCATGGTGAGATAGATTTCGAATTTTTAGGCAATGTAGCTTAAGAACCATATGCTCTCCACGCTAATGTGTTCTACCAAGGGAAAGGCAACTGGAAACAACAAGTTTACCTCTTGTTTGACCCCATGGGCTTTTCATACCTACTATATCGTGTCTTGTGGATCCAACAATGTATTGTATTGTGATTTAAAATATTATTACATAAATATATAATACCTAAAGTAAATTAAGAATATATTTAAATTAAATATTCATACAACTGGAAAAACATCCTCTAATCGATGTCTATCTTGCAATCACTAGACAGAAATGTCAACGAATCTGGTAAGCATATATTGAGATTCATGCTCTCTATGATCATAACCATGCTCTTTGTGGATGTCATCATCATGCTTTATGGGAATGTCATCGTCGTAATGTGGCCGCTCAACATGAGCAGAAGATCTACCACTTCACATGCACGACATCCTATGTAATAGTCCATGTGTTTGATTTGAAATTAGATAAGTTTAAAATGATTTACAAAAATATCATAATATATTTGACCAAATATTTTTTTTTGTCATACATATGTTATTGATTAGGACATGTTTTTATATTATAACTCGTGTCATTATATATGCCACACTTATAATATGCATGACTCTCTCTTGCATCCATTTCATTGTGTGAACAAGTAGACTTTCGTTGACCACGCCTGAATTTTCATTTAGATGAGTTTGCTTTCAACTCGAGGTCTAGTGTAATTACTTTATTATAATCTCGTCTGGTAATGGATGAAATGACATGCCATATATGGATTTGTAGCTTTGAATTGTGTAATGATCATTAACAAATCATGTAAAGTCTTAGTGATTCTTAACACAATATGCAAGAACATATGAATATAGATGTTGGAATGTCTATCATTTACAACATGTGCATGTTCTATCATTTAATTTGACTGCCTGTCTAATTTCTTTTACAACACCTAGTTTAATAGGGGTGTTGACTTGGAACACATGTCGTTCAAAGTCAAATAAAATTATAGTATAATCTCTTGATCTATCAATGTTCATTATCAACTCAACTTGAATTGATGAGATTCAAATTATTCCATGTTGAATAAAATCATTTGCTTCACATCTTCACTGGACCCAATAATTATTTCACTTGTAAAATGTCAATTGCACTAGAGTTGAAACAAGCATTGCATGAGAACCTTTTCAAAACATGATTAAATGATTCTGAAAGATTAGTTGTCATATTATCATACCGATGACCACCATCATAACATAATGCATATTTTTCTTTTAGTTCTCGTTTAAGCCATTCTTTATATGTTGGATTCAACTTACACTTCAACTTACACATTCTTTCGTATCATAAATTTAATTTGCACCTTGAAGGTTCATAAAACATTCTCATCAAATCTTTCTTTTATAGTTGGGTCTTTGAATTTATGATTGAAGTTATTAACAAAATGTCGGGCACAATATTGATGGTATCTTGTAGGTTCACATTAAATTTTTGCTACCCTATTCTTTATGCCCGCATGTCTATCTGATATTATACATATATATGTTCTATCATTGGTAATGTATCTTTGTTATAAGACATTTTATGAGAAAAAAAAACCAAATTGAATTCTAGTCAATTGGACATAATTTTAACTAAATTACATTACTTTAATCCTAATTAGCAAAATTTATAGCACATTCAATTAAATTCCTAAAATCTAATGCAAAAGCATGCTTGACCAAAATTAAATATAATTCATGATATCAAATCTAATTGATATTTTCATGATTAATTGTATTAAATCAAACCCAAATTCATAGCAAACTAAAATAATTCAAAAAAAATATCAAATTCTGCAACTTATCAACAATTCAATGCAATGTGTAATTCGTCATAATTCTACCGCATTCATACTCTATTGCATAAAACCATCAAGCATATTTGATTACATTATTAGTTGATTCTAACAATCCATAAAAAATTTCCCAATTTGATAATTTATTCAAAATTAAACGCAACATATAACTAATTGAGATAATTAATTCGTAATTAATTTAACTTATTTTCATGTTGAACTATATCAAATCAACACTAATTGATGGTATTTATAACTTATTTATTATTAATTTAACAAACTCTAAATTCAACCTAATCAGTCATTTCATTTCAATTAAACCAAACACAAATGCATAACAACAAACTCTAATTTTTTTTTATGCGTGCAAATAGAAGTTTAACGTGAAATAAGTCGATTTTTAATTTTCTGCTTCCATTCAACATCTTACAAACCTTTGTCAACTTTCGCCACGAAAGAAGGAAAAGAAAAATCAAAGAACCAATCGTTGTATCAACATTTAATTTGTCCAAGTTTCTGGTGCAATCCATGCTCTTACCAAAGGATCTGACCATGTCAAACACAACTTATATAAGCCAAGACCCCAATTGCATTTCCACAAAAACAAACAGAACTTCACCCCTGCCCGCAAATCTTCTACGTTTTGCAGAGTAAAAACTACTCCTGAAGACGCAAACTTAGAATCCATAACGAGTTGAAAAAAATGTAGACACTTGTGATTTGCTTATTTGAAAGAAGCGAGTATATTCCCACAATTAATTTAAAATTAATAATAGAAGAGGACAATGCTATTAAGAGCCACAATTTTGTTATCGGGAGTTAAATGGGCAATTGATGCCCTGTTTACAGAGGAAATAACTAGGGGCGTGCTTTTGTGAAGTTGAACAACATTCAAATTTCAAAGTGATAAGCCAGTGCAATCCATTTATCCACAATGAATGTTACAAGGATCAACTTGACACGGTCTGCTTGCAGAGCATCTGGTTGACTTGGGAAAAAATTTTCTAGTTTGAGGACCAACATCAAGGAAATTTGTCTGTATTTGATTTTTCAGTTGACCGTGCAATTTGGCCGCGAGATGAAACCATCTTTCATCCGGCAAGGAAAGGAAAGCATGTACATGCCTTGGCCAAGCAGTGAAGCACGTATTGTGAACCCAAAACCACCTTCAGGTTTTTGTTAGGGTACACTGTAATCTCCCCTTCTGTTCTACCAATCTATCCCTTTCTCTGTGACCTCTTACTATCAGGATTTACCACATTAAGACTGCACTTAACGAGTATATTGAGACAGAAAGATCAACCCAGCGTGCATGTGAAAAAGAATCCCTTCACCATGATAAGAAACGGGAAAAATATTGCATGTTGCATAAACTGGCACATAGCAATAACACTGCGCGAAGGAAAAACCTATAATTCATCCATTGTAAAAGCAATCCAAAACATACTTGATACTACTTGAGCCACGTAGAAAGCAAAACTTTCATAATATAGCTTAATTCTATGATCTATCAGAAAACCATGCAAGGCATCAGGACATTGATGAGAAAGTACATTGTGCAAATTTCATGCTCGTCACTCAAGTATAACATCAACAGACACCGCCAACATGACTAGAAAAGAACGTTGAGATTTGCCTGGCATTATTTGAAAGAATTGATGTCAACCCTACTCGGATAGGGTAGATTTCAGTTCTCCGTTGTCTCGCAGCTCCATTATAATATCACAACCACCTATTAGCTCACCTTTGTAATAAAGCTGAGGAAAGGTTGGCCAATTTGAGAAGACCTTTAGTCCCTGCCTCACTTCCTCATCTGATAAAATGTCAAAGGACTCAAAACTTACACCCTCCTCCTTCAGGGCATTTACAACTTTGGAACTGAAACCACATCTGGGGGCATCTGGGGTACCCTTCATGAAGAGGATCACTGGTGAAGAAGTAATCAGGCTCTTTATGCGATCTTCTATGGTCTCCTTCTGAACAATACCTTTCTCAATCAAAACCTTTTTAAGTTCCCCACTTTTCTGCATCTCCAGCACAATGTCTGATCCACCAATAAGTTCACCTTTGATGTACAGTTGAGGGTAACTAGACCAGTTGGAATAAACTTTAAGCCCCTGACGGACTTCTTCATCGGTGAGAATATCAAAGGTCTCAAACTTCACCTTTTCCTCTCGAAGGATTTCAACTACCTTCCCACTGAAACCACACTTTGGTTCAGTAGGTTTTCCCTTCATAAACAACATAACTGGGCTTGAATTAACCAGGCTTTCAAGTCTGGAGGTCAAGGTCATACTCAATCCAGTGGATTGTGCAATGCCACCCTTTCCATTTTCACTTCCACTCACTTTTGCCTCATTGGAACCAATAGTATCAATTCCATGGTCTCTGAAAACTTCTTTTAATTCACCACTCTCATGCATTGCAATTACGATGTCACATCCGCCAAGAAGCTCTCCCTTGCAGTAGAGCTGAGGAAATGTGGGCCAGTTCGAGAACAACTTCAACCCCTCACGAACCTCAATGTCAGAGAGGATATCAAAAGTTCCAAATTTCACATTTTCACCCTTCAAAATATCAACAACTTTTCGGCTAAACCCACACTTAGGCGCTTCAGCATTCCCTTTCATGAATAGCATGACAGGATGAGAGCCAATCAACTGCTGCAATTGATTTTTTAATGCATCACTCAGGCCAGGTTGCACTTGGTTTGCTTGTTGTGAGGAGCCATTTTCTTTGGTGAACTCTTTGACTGTTTCAAGAACAGTAGGTCCAGCAGCCATTCCAAGGCTGGCAGGGGCTGCAGGTTCTCCTGGGTTAGCTGAGCCAGCAACTTTAGCAACTTTGTTTGCCAAACTGGAAGGATCTGCACCTTCCAATGTATCAACTGTCTTGCCATCCTGATGAAGAAAATGCATAGAATGGCTGATCAGTATTCACAATGAGAAAAAAATGTTTTCAAAGGATGAGAAAAGTAATCCATTTATAGGTTGATATACATGCATGTGTACGTGTGAAATCTTGCAAAAATAGAATATCTAATTGAAATTATCAGGTCATTTTCTTCACTTAAGAACACAAAGACGATGGCAAAACCACAACCAGCACATAACATAGGGTGACCAAATGCCACTCCACATTGTTATAGTAAATTATCCAAAGTTATCATTTGAAGTTATCTAATAGGTTTTTAGCACAACAAGGCTGTCATTGAGCTGAATTTATGTCCAAAACTCCAAATGTGATTTGTGAGTCATCTAGTTGATGGGGGTGTTCCATGTTCAAAAAACAGACCATTCAACTCAAACTGAATCAAACCAATTTCATTGGTTTATTTATTAAATGAGCAGCCCTGTTATTTGAAGAAGAAAAGGATATGTTGATCAGGACAGCAAGTTGAGTCTCCCTGAACCTGCCGGCAATCAGACTCAAAACTAACCAGATATCAGGTCACCCTAAGTCTCATATGGTTACCAAAGTTTTCCTCCCTCCCCATCTCTCTCTCTCACACACACAGACAGATGTGATATCTTCCTTTGTCTAAGAAAATTTCTAAATATTGATCAGAAAAAACGAATTGTTGGGTTCAAAGCTTCAAGCTGTATATGGCTAACTAGTGGATCTACCTAGTGTGCTTGTACACAGCAAAGAGATTAGGCCCTTTACAGTGACTTGAGTGCATGTGCTATAAGTCAAGAATTTCTCTGGTTTGCATGGCTGAGGAATAGAAATTGTACATCCATCTACCTGCTAGATGAACAGTTTGGCCCAACTCAATCCAGCCCATGCAGTTTTACAGATTTCAGAATGTTTTTTTTAAGAAGTTCCATTACATGATTATGCTAGGTGGGTGGGTTTCGAAATGAAGGGTTTTGGTTTTGAGAAGTTTGGTGAGCTGATTAGCCAGGTGGGTTTCAAAAATGATCCAATGCTAAGCTGCAAACCCAACGAACAATATTAAATAAGTTGGGAGTGATAATGCAGTTTTGATTCATTTGGCCAACTACGAATCTTGTCACAAAACAGCTTAATCCAAAATTTACAAGAGTGTAAAATAATTAGCATCTTTCTAAAGGGAATTATTGGACAACACTCAATAAACACATAGAAAGCATGCAAAAAGTTACCATATCTCATCATTTGTGAGATACATTAAAGCATCTCAACACTTAGGACCAAAAGTACATGCATCTCACAAATGTCTAGATAGTCATTCTTAACCCGACAATACTTGACACTACTTTTCTTTTTACACTTCGTACTTCCATTCTTCACGAATTTAGTTTTGAATAAAATAAGAAATAATAAATCTGTGAGCTAAGACATCACATGCTGGTCCATTCAATTATCACTTAAGATCATGACTTGCAAATGCGAATTACATAATTCAATACATTGATTCATCACTTAAATCAGCCAGTATTCAGACATGCTGCGGAATCATAAAAGCAAAACAATCCAAATTAACACAACCAAAACATGTTTTTCTTACAATTCCCTTACATCCTAGATTCCCAGTTTTTTTTTTTAAAAAAAAAAACAAACTGGATACTTCCTAATGAAAACAAAGCATCAATGACAACCCAAAAGAGCATACCATTAAAAGAAAAGGAAGGTACCTTCAAGAAAACAAAATAAGGCACAGAAGAGACTGAAAAGGCCTCTGATATCTCTGGTTGCTCCTCTGCTTCAACCTGCAAAACAAAACCCACATAAAAAATTCAATAACAATAATAATAAAAAAAAAACCACACTCACATAGAATTAGAAATACATATTACATACCCTGAGAAAGTGGGTCTTGGGGAAATCAGTGGAGAGATGAGAAAAGACTTGGTCCATTTGTTTTGAAGCATCACACCATGTTGCCCAGAAGTGAATGATCACTGCTTCTTCACTTTTGGTTATGTTATCAAGTTCAGCCTTTGATTTCACGTCCTTCACTGACCCACCCATCTTGTTTTGATAATCCCAGACAGAAACCACACGCTTACAGAAACTTGCAGAGACACAAGACAAGTTCCCTTTCCCTTTTCTTATCGACAGAAACACAGCTCTTCAAAACCTAGAACCACCGCTTCGATTCTCTTTAATATTCTTCTATTTTATTGGTTATTTTTTATCAAACTATATTTTGACCCCCATGAGATTCAACAATCTTCAACTTCATCCCTTTATACTTAGGTTTCCTAATATAAAATCCCAAGTCCTAACCAAATGTTTGAATATTTATATTAAATAAATAACAATCCGTAATTAGAACTTAATCCTTTTAAAGGAAGTTCCTCTTTTTACAAACGCTTTGAAGGATGTATAGACAAGAAAGAGTCATAGTTATTAAACTTATGGAATTGAGCAAGAAAATTTGTGATTTGTAATTTGATTTAGATATAATTTTAAATTTAATAAAAAAATATTAATTTTAATTAATTTTAATTGATCTCAAGTTTTTAGTAACTTAATTAAACTTGATCCAATTTTAGTAGTGTAAACTTTAAGAATTTTTTTAAAAATAAATTGATATTATTTTTATAAAAATAATTAATTAGAGTTGAAGAACCAATTTTTTTCAACCAACTATAAAAAAAAGTTTGTTTTTTATAGACGAGAAAGAAATTGGTGAAGGGTTTGTCACAGAGTGTAGAAGAAATTATTTTTTAAAGTGTTTTTTATCCGAAAATATATTTAAATAATTTTTTAAAAAAAATATCAACACTTCAAAATATTTAAAAAATTAATTTAAAATAAAAAAAAACAACTACACTCTCAGAAAGGTCCGAAGTAAAAAAAAAATGAAAAACTGTAGGATTAATTGCTATCTAAAGGGACCAAAAAATACTTTTGGGGGAATCATGAGCTTTCTTATGGCATTTCATGCATCAGTATCAGTCACTGTCTATTTCTAGAGATGCCTTCTGTGGGTCCCGGATGGGTTAGTGTAGGACACGTGTAAGCATTTTATTAGAGACTGAGTGGTGTGTTGGGCTACAGTGACATTTCCTTTGAGGATTGTGGCTTTCAGTTTGGTAAAGAAAATAATACATTTTAAAAGTCTTTGCAGAAATATTAAGTTAAATATTTTTTTAGTATTTTTTAATAATTTTAATATTAAAAATATAAATAAAATTCATTTTAATATATTTTCAATTAAACAATCTATTTAAAAAAATATTATGCATCGCAATTCTTAACACCTTTAAAGCCACAGATTTCTTGATGCCAGAATTTCGGACAAACATCACTCCTCTTCCTTCTTGAATTTTAGTTCAATTCTAAACACTCGTTAGGATTTGGTTAGCCTTTTTCCAATGCCATTGGAAGTTTTCAAGCACCTCAAGAACGAAGCTAAAATCAAGAAACTATGCCACCGAATTACAGAAAACAATTGCTAAAAATACTTCAAGGAATTCATCAAAAAAAATTTCCTCATTCCTTCCTTTTTAACGTTAGCATGGTCAACGTTTTGATAACTTGTCAACAAATGATCAAGTTATTGTCATCCTCACAAAAAATGGTGGCTGCTTCTCAAGAAACCAAATTGATTCCATGCTGCATACTATTTTTTGGCGAAACTCAAGCGCTTTGGGTTGATATTATCCAGTTGAATTAGTATTGTTCCAATATCTCCTTCAGTCCACTCGATTGATTCCTTCTCTAATAGCTTCATGATCTGCAAAAGAAAAGGGAGGAAGAAGCTATAGATTTTGTTTTCGGTCCTGGGATGATAAGTAAAACTTGAATAAGAGATTCAGCTCCCTCTCCTTCAGGGAACTACCGCTGAGTTAAGCACCCATTGGTGGGCGTAAGTATCGTTTTTGGTTCAATCTCTCAAACAAAAGACTCTTTTCACACTAATATCTCAGCCTCAATGAATCCTTAACAGAAAAGACCAAGGTTAAATTAAGGCAGTCTTACCAATCTTCTACGAGCCCCTTTCGTCACATCCCTTTTCGTAACGTCTTCCTTGTTCGACTCGATGATGACTTTGAGGTACTTGAAAGCTGATGGAAAAAAATATATCCGGATAAGATACATGACGAGGGAAAATTATGAGGGGAAAAGAAAACACAATGATAGCTTACATGGGATGCCTGAAAGTAAGAGAAGGTTACTCCTCAAGGAGCGTATTGCATCTTTCGTGCCATATTCATGTAGATCAAGCAACATCTCGTCTTGTGTCTCAACATTTCTGCTCATGAATGCTTCCAAGAGATTAGAAAAAAGTAATGAAAGAACACAGATTTACAACGCAAAGGGAATAGAAAAACCAAAGAGACACTACAAGAAATGGAGAAAAAAATAATAATAATAGTCACTAACTTGCTTTCAAAAATCTTCTGAGTAGATTCTTCATCTACCTCGTGAGCCTTGTCACGAAAAAAAAGTCCCTGCAAATACCAAGGACATTTACAACTAAACTTCTTATTTTATCCAACAGTGGCCTCCTAACAATTGAAATTGATATAACTGAGATCCCGTTAAACCCCACAGCTTAAATACATACACGACAGTTCCACTTGTAAGCATTTTCATTTTGACTATTATACTACCAATACTTATGTTGACCAGCTATATCAACCGGACACAATTTAGTTTTGATCTTGTGTTCAACTACTTGGTAATCATCCAAGACAAAAAAAATCTTATCTGTATCTCAAGTGCTGATCATGTTGCCAGTGCAAACAAAAACATGATTTATGAACAGATTTCTTCTTTGTGACAACAGTCAGAAACCATACCTCATCCATAAGTTTGTTTGCTCGCTCATAATCTCCTTTGGCAAATGCATCACCACCCTGACAAGGGACATTCATATTTTATCATGACCAGACAAAAAAGGCAATTGATACAAACCATATTGTAGATTTCTTATGCAAAAAGCCAGTCTGGCAATTAAATTGCAAAAGCCTGTAGCTATAAATTTACCTGGGCAAATATTTTTTATCAAGTTACTAAAAATCATAAAAAATTGTTATAGAATCACAACAACAAAAAAATGATTCCCTTCATTAACCGGCCGGAAATGAAAATTTACACATACAGGTATAAAGGCCACTATAGTATTTGCAGCATAATAATAATAATTAGTAACCTACAGCTTTGTAATATTCATTCATTGTAGCCCGATACTCCTTCCAAGCTTTACGAAGAAGCTGGTAACTATCCTCTCCATCCTTATCTTCAACTGATGATACTACTTGGCATGAAGAAAGAGTATAAAATAGACAACCAGAAAAAAGTCAACAAACTCAATTAGCCCATATACAAAACAACATTTTTTTTAACAAAAAACCTAGTCCATAGAGTTCACACATGCTTTCCCAAAAACCATGAAGCTCCACACGACATGATCAGACACAGTTTTTGCAGCCAGTGAAGCAGCCCATAAGCAGTTTATTACTAGTCAAATAGATTATTACTAACCCCAGCATGGTAACATATAAACATCATAGATTGTTTCTTCTGATGAAAAGAGTAAAATGTATCAGTGGTGAATGAGACCTCTTCAAAGTGCATCATATTGATATTTGAGAATGTGATATTTCAAGAAAAGAAAAAAACAGATTCATTTTGCAACATGAATCACAAGCTGCCATGTTAGGCTCAGGAATGGGCAGGCATGACCATTTATTTATGACATTCCAGAGCAACCAGAAAAAAACCTGCCATAAACTTCTTGCTCGACACATCCCTTAGATACCATCAAGCAACAGCACTTTTCAGATTTTAGAAGGCAATTCACCATAAAATATGAAAGCAAGAATGGTGCTTGTCACTGAATCAGCGCATTAATCCCATATCCCAGATGGAAACAATATAAACAGGCCATCAAACAGTTCTAACTCAAGCTACAGTGAACATATATGAAAGGAAATCGTAAGTTCCCAAATTTATACAAGAATGTTTCAGTTTCTTTGTTTTTTTCTATTTTGGTTGAAGGAGACTAGCAAAACCAGATCTAATGTGTTGCTCGGCTCTCGATGAATGAAAAAGAAATGTAGCTGCAGCAAAATGAAATCTAGTCCATAAAAGCCAAAATATGAACTCCAAGTCCCAAATTTCTTGCGAATGAGCTACTAAGGCATCGAAGCCTACTAAATTTCTTTTTAAAAAAAAAAAAAATTACTTGGTTAATGAAGTTCCTTTCAAAAGAGTTCCTTACCTTTGTCATAATCTTGCTGGGAGTACACTGAATCAGCCTTGTTCTCTAAGGTAAAGTCTGTTAGAGGTTCAGCCACCGGCTCTCCATATACTATCGACCTCCGTTCAGCCTTTGTTTTTCTTCTAGATAACTCCTCAGATCTCTCAGCAGCACTAAAAAGTGCAGTCAAAACTTCATTCTGGAGGTTGTTTCTCTCTTTCCCCAGCCCAGGTAATTCTCCCCGATTTGCATTTGAAATTCTGTTTGCACAGTAGTGAAAATACAAGAAACAAAAATGTATTATGATGTAAAATAATCATAAGGATAAGCTGTCTTTCCCTATTTATACAGAAAGTAGCCTATAGCTTAATAAAAGCTAACTATTTAACTTGCTAGAAATTTACAAGTATCATACCCTCCATGGGAACTCATCGATTGCAAATTTTTTTTACATGAAGGTCTTCCATAATTTGACTGTACATCTGTGAACTGTAAGACAATATTGCAAGAGGAAAAGGATATATATTAAGAATGTTGTTACTGCCCTTAAATTGGAGAAAAACCCTTAATTTCAACAATTGACTTCGCTTAATTTCTCAAAGTCTCAAGTTAACTAAAAACAAATACCAACTAGCAGTTTCACTGTAAAATATAAATCAAATGCGACGTACAATGATCTCCAATAACAGATTAGTTTTCTAAACATGCTAACCTTTCCAGTGGAACTACCTACATATTTGTTACTTTTGTCCGAAATCACTCCTGACAGATTGAGTAGTTCCTCCATGCTCTGAAAGGTGCAAAAAGAAAGGAAAATTCATAAGTGCTTACTAATGTAGATGATAAATTCATATCAATTGAGAACAAAACTAAAACATGCAGTATCTTAATGAATACTTCATTGGGCACATTAACTATAAAAGGTTAACCCTTGTTCATCAGATATGTTCAAACATCAATCCATAGAGGAAGAGCAAACTTCACCGGTAGAGACATCCTACTAAACAGAAACAAAGCTGTAGCATGATTATGCTGGTAACACTCACGTAGTTAGTTTGAGAAACGTTGGGTATTTCCAGATACATTCCACCTTATAATGCCCTCCCTATAAAGATCCTCAAAATTACATAAAACTTTCATAAGGTAGCCGTACTTGTGGGCATGATAGCATACTAAAAGAATGGCTTATAAGTCTGAAATAGCAAAACACTTAAATAGTTGCACAAATTTTAGGGTTTATTGAAGATTTCAGGATGTAATCACAAATTCAACATACTAAAGCCCAAGCCTTGTGGCTCAAAACTCTACCCTACTTTCTGAAGGCCTCTGTTCTATGTCACCATGAGTCAATGATGCCTTTTAGTCCTCTCAGTTAACTAATATATAGTGCTGAACTGCCAAAAGTATCTAATTCTGATTCTTGGCAAGCAAGAAATGCCAACCCAAAGCATGTCTGGCCTTTAAAAGCAACTTGAATTAACTAGCAACAAGTGCAGTCAAGATCTGGTTTTGAAAAAAATTGTGACTGTATTGGTAGAAAAGAGGGATTTGGTAAAAAATCAAACTAGTCCTTGATCATGCATACCTTTTCCATATCATATCCACATGCATCTGCACATTCAACATAAAACCTGATTAGAGATCTTGCTAGTTAGTTCATTTACATTTAGTGATGCAGGATGAAATCCATCAAGAACTAATCCTGCATCCCATGTCAGATTTAATTTTTTATTTTACTAAATCTTTATGTAAATTATGAAATTATACAGAATAGGTTACATAATCATAAAGAGTAGATCTCATATTTTACTATAGAAAATTTCATCAAGTTAAAACAGATTCCACTCATTCAAGATATTTTTTCAAGGTAGAAATTATGAAACAGCCAATCTTAGATTCTCTTTATTAGGGAACATGTTTCACATCAATATGATTGACAGAGAGGACAAGAAGCAACCACAACAGATCGTAAAGATTTCAAGCATTGTTTACCAAGAACTTGTTGAATCACGCCCCTTTCCAGCTGGAAGCCATCTCCTAGCATGTTGAATAAAAAATCTTCCATATCCTTGTGCATATGGTCATGCTTTGATTGGGTTTGTTTGGGTTCTTCTCCCCAAAGTTCAGACATCGGGAACTCCTGTGCATCCAATTTCAATGGTTTGGTTGCCACACAAGAGCTATTGGCCACTGGCATGGATGTAATGTAACTTTTACCGAGAACACTTGAAACAGTTCCTCCTGATACCGGATGCCATTTTTGCTTTACAGTTTTGAACTTTTCATTTGCATCACACTTCTTCTTCGGAATATAATCATTGGATGACTCAGAAGATTTTTGATTCTCCATTGCCTCTCCAATGGATGAATGACTTGAAGAGGTAGGGGAACTTCCCTCCATATCTAGCAGGATTTGAACAGAAAAATCTGCATTTCGGCCTGCTTTGCAGTAAGCAGAAGCTATTTGTTCAAGAGAAAATTCAGCACCAAATGCTTCAAGCAAGCCCTTCAAAGCCTTTTCCTCATCATCGCATTTCAAAATGTTTGAAGCAGATACTTCCATTTCAATACACTATTAAAAGAAAGATGAAAGAAAACATTCAATGCACAATTCAGATTTTTTTACTGGAACAAGGAGATCATTTAAATATCCACACAAACCATATCTGAGAGGAATTGAGCGATATCCCTCACCAAATCAGCACATACATACACCAGAAAGAGGAAAAAAAAATGTCTGACACTTAATTCAGTAAAATGCAAACCCACCTCACATGCTTACTACGGGCAAGACATGCTGACTTCCCATTCGCATACACCCATGAATGTTTTTTCACCAAACATCTAAGCAATAACAAAAATAATTGCAAGGCATTGAATTCATATGGGACAACAAGGAAAGAACAAAAAAAAAAATACTAAAATCAAACAAAGCAATCAAAATGATGATACTACTTGCAGAAAGGCAGTTAACGAGGGTGAGTCATCATAAAGAATAGGTTTGGGAGAAAAATGCTCCATAACACATAGAAAAAACTATTATACTGACAAAAAGGACTCGTCGAGAGAGAAGCAAACCTTTTCCCTGGATAAAAAACCGTCCCCCAAATAATGCAGTCGATATGTTCAACAAAATGTCAATGACCAAGCAAATTGCAATCAAGATGCAGCAGAAGTAGTGAAACCAATCAAAAGATCTATAATTTATATTCAATAACTGGCCTCTCTATTAAAGTAATCAAATCTTAATTTCAAAGCTATTAAATTTAAAATAGAACTGGATTTGAGTTCCAACAGAAATAAACATATGCATGGGAAACATTTCCAGTTTGTTATAGTTTCTTAAGGACCTGAAACACTTAAGGAAAAATCGCAATCATACAAGATTAAATTCATATGAACTAACTAAACAAGATCCACATTATTGGAACTAAAAGAAGCCAATAATAATAGATTAAAAAAAAGTATAAAGGAAGGGCATTCCAGAGGCTATGCCTAGGAATTCAACTTTCAAAGCAAACCCTGTTTGTTTACGCGTTCACGCCATGTTTTTTTAAAAAATATATTTTTTTTTTTGCTTTTATCAAATATATATTATTTTAATGTATTTACTAAAAATACAATTAAAAAAACATTCAAATCATAACATCATCATGCATTACCTTAAACTCGTGCCAAAAAAAGTATTGAAGCAATGAAAAGGAACGAAGAACTGACAACAAACCAGCAAAAAGAAACCCCATTTCCCCAAAATGAATAATCCAAGATCGGATTACAATAAAATTATGCATCGAACAATCTAAAGATTCACACTTTATATCCAAGAACCAGTCTTTGGCTAATAAGATAATTAAATCTGATCAAAAGCATTTAAATATACATTCACAAGCCAACAAAAATTCAAATTCCAACAGAAAAAAAAGAAAAAACACTTACTTTCCCCAAAAGAAACCATTTTTACAAAATCAACAACTTAAACCCAATGAAGGTTTCTACTTTCTAAAGAAAAAGAACTGGAGTAACTCACCAGGGAGGTTCTGGCGGTGAAAACTTGTAGAGGGAGGTATGGCTATTGGCTTTGGGAGGTTGGCGGTTTGTGTATGGTTTGGTTTTTATATACAAAGAGAAATGGAAAATTTATGTTATTATTGATTAAATACTGTTTATTTATTTATTTATTCTGAGTAAAAACAAAATGATTGCCTTTTGGCGCTCAATTGCTTTGCTGAAAGGTAGAGTCAGTCACTGAGTTAGGTTTTGATTCTCTTGCTATTTTATTGACGCGTCTTCTTCTTCTTCTTCTTCTTTTTATTTGTTTCCTGCTATCCGTTCGCCTTCTCTTACAAGTTGTTTCGGGCCTTTTTATCAAAATTAAATTTGATTTTGACAGCTTGGCATAGGTGCTACCGTTATAATCATAGCTGAAAGATATATATATATATATATATTGTGGTCAGTGATAGAATGAGATGGGTGGAAATGGCGTTTAGATTGTATTTTATTTGAAAATGTATTAAAATAATATTTATTTAATTTTTAAAAATTATTTTTGATATCAGCATATTAAAATTATTTGAAAATATCAAAAAAATATTAATTTAAAACAAATAAATAAATAAATAAAATTCATTTTTTTAAAAAAACGTTTTTAAAATACAAAAACAAATAAGTTCAAATTTAATCAAATAATTAAATCAATAATTGAATCAACTACATTTTATTAAATTAATATTTTATCTAATTCAATTAGAAACATGACTAGAATTAAATTTTTTATTCTGAGTTTTTTATATTAACCATATAAATTAAGTTGAGTTTAACTATATAACATCGAAAGGTTAGTTTGATAATTGAAAACAAGCTTGTCATCTTCTTAATTTTTGAACCTTTACACTATATTGGTATGAGGTGTGCTATTTTTAAGATCATTAATAGAGAAATCTAGTCTAGTTGATGCACAAATTACTGGAAAATATCTTTATTATTAAATAACTTGTTATTTAAAATTACAAATCAGATATTCTATACGAATCTTTATTTTTTAATTCATAATATAGCCTTGGTTAGTTTTAGGAGTTTAAATTTAACCCATTTCTTTGTAGATATCAACTTGTCTATAAGTACATGACACTTACTATTTTGTGATTGTTCTATAACAAACCTGAAATATCAAAAGGTATTTGAAAATAAAATAAGGTAAATTAACTATTAAATGGATGATGGGAATTTATTAAGGACTTTATTAAATAAAAATTGATATAAAAAAAGAGAAAGAAAAGTTGGTTGAAAAACCTTACCCTCATGGTGAGGGTAATTTCATATTTAACTATTGGATGAAGCTAAAATTTTATAAAATATTTTCAGATATATTCTTTTATCTTGGGTTTAAATTTTAGGGCAATTAAAGTTTGGTAAGACTTTCTAATAAATGATCGAAGTTGTTGTCCGGATTTTGCTTTGTATTTCTTGATGAGATCCATAGTGGTTTGCCATTGATAAAGAATGCAATCAACAATAGAAAGGTAAAGTATAGACATCCTATTACTATACTAGATTATATTCTTAATGAGTTGTATGGATCTTATAAGACTGATTTGAAAATTGATTATTATCAAATTAAAATGTAAAAAAGGGGATTAAAGAAAAAATAATTATAAGACTAAATATGAATTATTTAAATGGTTTTTCATGTTGTTTAGTCGTACTATTGCACATGGTAATTTAATGATATTGACGACTCATATATTATGTGCATTCATAGATAGTTTTGTTGTTGATTACTTTGATGATATTCATAGTAATAATTTAAGTTAGTATATTGAGCATTTATGATTTTTGTTTAATATGTTACAAAAGAAATTGTTATGTCCTAATCTATTAAATTGAAAAAATTATTCACCATTTTAAATAGTTTATGGTTTAACTCTACTAGATTTGATTTCTTTACTTGTTAATGAAGGGGTTAGACTTGATGACAATAGAAAAAAACATGTTATGAAAGCATTGTTTAAGAAGGTACGACAATATATTGATGAATTTTATCTAAAAGTTGTCATATATTGTGTGTTTATTTCTCTTTGTGTGATTGAGTGATTCTCATATTAAATTATTAATTAAACTTGCAAGCTCGTCAAATTATTGATCAATTTCGTTGTGATTTATACTTTTCATTCACGTCTTATTGTAGACGTAAGGTGGGGTGATCAATTGCATATAACTTTGGTTCTTTAAGGTAAGGTTCTTGTTGGGTCAAGTTGCAAACTTTTCTTCGAGACCTCAAATTAGCAATTTTAGGGACAATTCCGCATCAGTTTGCTCACCTCCAAAGCTTAAAATTAAAAACTAATTTTTTTCATAATTTAGGAATTCTACTTGACTAATACTTAAATAAAAAAAAATCAAACAAATTCAAACTCACATTTGAAAGATCCTAATATGATACCTTTGAATTTAGATATGACTAAATCTTGTTAACGAGTCAATTGTAAGTGCTTTGATGGAATCCAATCGTCCTAAAAGATATCCTAGCCATTTATTCTATCCTTAACAACTTTCAAAGCCTTTTTCTCTTTAATTTGAAAAGAAATCTTCTTCTTCGTCCTCTTTTCTAGCTAGTATCTTTATAGTTACAATTTAATTTTTATCTAATAATTTCATTTAAGTATAACTAATCATCATATTAATATTGTTTTATATAATTGAACTTTGTAAATCTTATATTTTTTCCCCTTCTATATATAAATTATAACTTTGTCAACCTTAATGGTTTTAAGAAGAAAACTAAGAGAACTCTAATTTTTATTGTTGATCCCTTTTTGAGTTACTATGGATTCACACGATGATTTTTTTTTTCAGTCCTCTTATTCTTATTTTTTATTTTTTAACTTAGTCCCTTCATATCATGCTTATTTGAGATTAAGCTTCATTATTGTTCTGATTTATAATCTATAAGATTATTCTAATCTTGAAAAAATATCCTGATATTGGGCTAGTGCTCAATTTTACAAAAATAAATTTGTTTTTTTTATATGAAAGAAAAATATCCTAATCTTTGCAATGTTGTGTTATTGAACATCCTTTGATTAAACTGCACTACACCTTCCTTGGCTGCCTTTTTTCATGCACAACACTGTCAGCTTCACAAAAAAAAAGGACACACAACCTTTGCAGAAAGTTTTTTGACGCACCTGTTCGCCTGGGCACACCTTAGCTGCAAATTACAAGGTCACAATATAATCCACAGTCTTGATTTCCCCCCTTCTTCCTCCAATCTTGATGGCCTGCTTTTTGTTATGTTTTTCATATGCTTTTCTTCGTTGCCTATTCTCATTGTTGCTGGCAGCTGATTAGCATAGTTCCTGCTCATGATTCTTCCTCGATTTGTTGCTGTTTATTGACATAACTTGCATATTAATTGAAATCATCCATACTAAATGCAATCATCCACTGCAGGACTCCTGCTGATAAGCTTCGTTCCAAGGGCTGCTGGGGTTTTCGGCACTGCCTCACAAAATGCTTTTTGCCTGTTTTTATTTCCCTGGAGATTTGTTGAATGCTTTGTGGACAACTCCTACTTTATCTCCATTCTTAGCGTAGAAAAAAAAATCTAGCCTTTGTCGAGCTTTGATTGTTATTTGGATTCCACTTTCACAGTCGTTATTGTGTTTAAGATTTTAAAAATGAATGGTGCCCGTGTTATGGTGCTTTGAAATTTAATTTCACGCCAAGAGATAATCATATAGGTTTCACTTGTATAATAACAGGACAGTAACCTCAAAATATAACGGCTTATAGTAGCATTAATGCACGCAAAGATGGTGGTAAAAGTTCATAGATCTTGTATGAAAAGAAAATGCAAGAATTATGAAATCCAAAGTAAAAAAAAGAAGAAGAAAAAGATTTACCGGGGATTGAGAATAAATCTAGCATGATATTCCATTTGAATGTGCATCAAATGAGTTGGCCTTTTTGATTCAGCTACCATAATGGTTAGTAACTCTGTGATGTCTATAAGCCAATGTAATGAGGTGCTCAGAATCTCAGATGAGTTTTTATATTAATATCCCTAAGCGCTAAAAAAGTATTGTGCCCTGCACCAAATTTTTTTGCAAAACATTGCAAGAGATTTTTGGATCACAGTTATGTAGCCTCCTTTACTCCTGCATGTTTATCCACCTGGAGATTGCATCTAACAATCTCGCTGATAGAAAAAGGTGCAGTTTCAATAATAGCTTCAAATCTGCTCACATTCCCAATTTCAAGAACAAAGTTGCAGAAAACCATCTCTTTTCTTGCAAATTTTACTCAACCAATACCATTCTTCAAGCCTTTTTACCCTCAAACAAGAAAACCATGCACCATACACTATCGATTTGCACCCTATAAATTAAGCAGTTTGCCTCCATGCCTGCTAAAAGTCATTCAAAGCATGAAAATAATCCAAAAAATAGTAGTGTCTAAACTATCTTTGCTTAGCCTAATTGATTCTAATTCTAGGATTTGGACTCCTTTCTGCCAATAGGGTTCTCACGGACAAGGATCAAGGAACTCGCAAACCTGATAGCCTGGATCTTCAAGAAACATGGTCATGGGGAGGTGGTGGCAATTTCGGTGTTGGACAAGCTAGTGGCAACCTTGGAATTGATATTGGCCTTTGTAATGGTGCAGCAGGGGGGAGAGAAGTTGTCAGTGGAGGTGAAATTGGTGGTGGTATTGGCTGGCCTAGTTTTAGTGCAGCAACGGTCATACCAGGATGAAAAGAACAATATTCACCAACAAGAGGACATTCCGCCTAACTGGCTAAGGTCACAAGGTTGGTTTCCTCAGCATAGAAAATTTTAAGTGTGTGCCGGTTTAAGCTCACCTGATGGAATCAACATGACTGCGTTATTAGCATAGAAAGTTTTAAGTGTTTCAGTCTAAGCTCACCTGATGGAATCAACATGACCACATTAATATGGCATCTATATTTCAGTTTTAATAGAACTTATTCAATAGATGATAATGAAGTTTTTAAGTATTCCTATAACTCATTTCTTGTTTGAATATAGAATGCAATGGAAGAAGAGAAGGCAACTTCATGCTTATGAAAAGATTTGCGAGTAGAAGTAAAATTAATCACTTGATATAAGCAACTGTACAACCAAAATTCATTGGACTTTCTGGTTCATATTTGGCAACACGTGGATGCTTACCTAGTACCTCCAGTGCGCCCTCCTTAACAGCTCCAGTGCCCATGCCATGCACAACAAAAATAACTGAGAGCGGCTCTCTTGCAGATATGGCCATGTTGAGGTGCTGAGCAGCTTCTTCCACTCGCATGCCTCGCAGATCCACAGTGTTCTTTGATGTCTGCACTCGTGGGCCATGAGAAACCTCCTCATCTTTGTTGAGCTCTGAAAAACTCTGCTTTACCTATAATTCACACCAGAATGATAAGAACAACTAACTTAAGGAATCCCAGAAGATATAGAAGCAAAGATAGACAGGAATGCCTGCTGTATCTGAAACCAGTGAAACTTCTTCAGGGCCGTGTACCATGCATACCTGTCTCTTCAAACTAGGGACCAAAATGGTTGCTTTGCTTTTTTTATCACTTTTAATTGCTCTAATGTCACTTTTCTTCATTCGAACTCTTATTTTACCATATTGAACTAAGACTGTCTCATCATCACGAGGTGCTTCAACTACAGTAGCTAACTTGTTTCCAAGTCTCTTTACAAGAACTTGCTCCCCAAGTTGTGGGGTATATGAGCTCGTATCTGTTTCACTGGCAGGAAGACTGTCACTTGAGCAGTGAGCTTCAACAATAGATGCAATTGCAGATTCTGATTTCTTAATCAGTGAATTGAACTGATCTGGACTGGCTTTTCTGAGCTGAGTTTCAACATTCTGCACCACAGTTTCAATCTGCGAGTTTGCAGCCTTCAGTTCCAGTTGGACCAGTTGGGTTTCCTTTGCCATGAGAGCTTTTACACGCCCATCAAGGTCTTCAGATTCAGCTTGAATCTTGATCAGTGGAATTGGGTGGAAATAGAGGGGGAGAAAACAAAGAAATCATAACATCAATAAACGAAGTTAAGAAAATAATAATAAGAAAAAGAACACATGCAACAGGAAGAATTATAAAAGAGGATAGAAAAAAAATCAGATGCTGTTGTGCTCATCTAGTTCTTCTAAATTCTACCTCATGGTAAAGCTCCATAATTTCTGTATGAAGAGATGCACCTTTCCTGGCCTGAGCTTCCAATCTGTTTCTTTCCTCCAACAATGATTGATACAGCATGCCACTTCGCTCTTGCTGCTTTTCAGGAACTAACTTCTCCACCCACTTCCGTGCTCGTTCAATTATATTACTGTCAAAACCAATTGATTTAGCAATGCTTAATGCATTTGAATCACCAGTACACCCCCAGAGTATCTGATACGTAGGTTGTAATGTTTCAAGAGAAAATTCCATGGCTGCATTCTCAAATCGACTATCCTTATCTTTCAGGAGACTTAAATCAGCATAATGAGTTGTCACAACAGCTAAGTTAACATGATCTCTCAGATAATGCAAGATACTGGTTGAAAGTGCCACTCCCTCAGAAGGATCAGTTCCACTACAAATTTCATCAACGAGGACAAGTGATTCATTTGAAGCCACTTCCAAGATCTTACAAATCCGTGATATGTGCCCGCTAAAAGTTGAGAGATTTTGTTCCAGAGACTTCGATAAAAGATAACCAGAGTCAGAGTTAAGTAAACCAATCAATAGAACTCAGTACATACCTCCCATAAAACAAGAGTAACTTTTACCTGGTGGTCCCCAATATCTGCTAGAACAAAATCAAACCATGGAAGCTTTGGGGTGTTTTTAGCAGGCAAATATAAACCAGCCTTTGACATGAGAGATGCCACACCTAGAGTTTTCATTGAAGCAGTTTTCCCTCCAGTGTTTGGTCCTGATATCACAACCACTCTGGTTCCACATTCCACTTTAATGTTTATTGGCACAGGAAATTCAGATACATTTTTGGAAGGTTTTCCGGTATCTAGCATGCTATCCTCATCCACCTCCATGGAATTCAAAGAGTTGGATCCAAGAATATTGGACAGGCGTTTTCTAGATGTCCCATTGAGCAATGGGTGTCGTATACCTTCAATATCTATTGATAATAAATAATCTCCTCCACTGGAAGAAATGCCTCCACATCCCTCTGAAGTCCATATTGGACGGACCCCATTCATCCAGTAAGCATAAGCAGCTCTAGCAAAAGAAAGATCAACTTCTATAATTCCATCCAACATATATTTTATGTCCCTTGCTGATTCTGCTATTTCAGATGTAAGCAAGCTCAAAATGGCTATTTCCTCAGCTTTCTCAGAGTCTGAAAGCATGACTTCCAAGTTATTCAATTCAACTGCCTCACCAGGCTCCATAAAGTATGTTACACCAGAACTGCTAACATTTAAAACAACACCATCTGGAATCAAATATCTGTGAGAAGCCCTGACTCCCACACACAACCGGGAGCGGCGCTTCGTTACCAAAGGTTTGTCGATACCCCCAGCTTGAAAAATCCGAGCTGATATTCCCTTCAACAGCCTATCCAGATTTTCCATGTTTCTCTTCCTTTCAGACCTAATGATCTCCAAATCTTCACTGGCCCTATCAAGGATTTTTGAAAGATTGCAGTCTATGCAAAATCCAACTTTCTTCTCCAACTCTATTTGAAAACTGCAATTCTGAAGTATTTCAAGCAGTGGAGCATACCTATTCAAAGACAACAAGATCGATGAGATCCTGTCCAAGAAAACTTTGTCATACAGTGGAATTCAATGCTTGAAGGTTCCTTTTCAAGTTCCATTAAAGATTAAAAAAATGTAACATGGACCCTTATTGCAACAGTACCTTGAAATAAATATTCTTTTTTGGCCCTTACTGAAATATGAGAATCCAGCAATAGTATATGATTTATGCCACTCTCTCCAAATTGTGACCTATCGAAAGATGCACCAGATATTTCTTACACATAGAACAAGTTCACATTAAGACCTTCAAAGCTTTAGATGCCTTGAAAAGAATACATGATCCTATGTATCATCCTGAAAAGGTTGAACGACATTATCTGAAAGTAAATCATCGTCATAAGTTTTTCCCTAAACCATTCTTTTAAATTAGTGATCCATGTTTATCCAAAACCTACTCAATGTCTTCTACATATCCTTTCCAAATACTTTAGAAGACTTGCATCTTCCTCCAAAAGCACAAACCAAAAGGTGGTCTAACAATAAAGTACTACTTGAGTGCACCAACTTCTACATATAAGCAAACATGAGCATGTTGTCAATATATCAACAAAACAACCAACAAGAATTATTCCAAAATTATAGACCTTCATGCATTTATTCCATCCGCATTGATCATATACCAAACCACAACCATTATCAAAAACACGCATCGCAATCCTTTTCATACTCCAAAACATCACAACCACAGGGCCACTAATCAAAGCCGTCCATGTCCTTCATTTGCAGTGGACCTCACACGCGCATGAATAGCACACGGCTTAGATTTAGCACAGTTAAGCCACTGCCCTTAGACCTAAGCTTTCGAGTTAAGTGTTATTTAACAATAATGAAAAATGAGATCCGAAAGCCAATCATACCTCTCCGAGCAATCTCCACTATCTTTTAACCTCTCCAACACAGCTCTAGCAGCTCTCAACGTCCTTCTCACAGCACATAATTCTCCAACCGTAAGCAAGGTCCCCGAAACAGCAGAATCCAGAATACGCGTTATATCCTCAATCCCTGAAAAATCCAACGGTCCAGATTCCATCACAGCCAATGCAGCTGCAGTCTGGTCTAGAAGCTTCTGGCTCTCTTCTTTGCTCTTGCCAATTGGGATTTTTGCGTTTCGAGTGATCGATTGGCCCATCGAAGTTGAAGTGAAGGGAGTGAGTTGGTTACAGAGGGAACTCCATTCTAGGATTTTAAGGGTTTCGAGTTGGAGTGAGTGAGCTGGAGAAGTGAGTTTCGGTGAGTGTGAATCAAAGGGTTTTGTTAGGGCTTTGGTGGAGAAGGGTGGTTTGGTGGTGAAGAAGAGAATCGGGGATTTTTTAATGGATATGAAGTGATTGGAGAGTTCCATTAATGGAAGATTTTTGAGGGAGAGAAGGAAAGGGATGGGCTGTTTGGCATCAGCTTATCCTTTTCATTTTCAGTTAAGAAACTACTGAAACTAACGGTAGGAACTGATGATGACGTGGCACAACTTCGTTTAGAACCATATGTCGTATCACATTCGCGCTATAAATTATTAGATATCTTTTTTTTTTCTTCATCCAAACTGATCCGATGAATTAACCGCAGAATCAATCTAAATTTATTATTTTTGTTACAATAACAGAATTTTGATTTTTTTATATATAAAATATTAATATGGTTAAGTTTTATCCGGCAAATAATGTTACTAAAAATTCTATCAAATTAAAAAAATTTAATATGATCAATATTTTTTTAATTTAATTAAAAAAATATAAACTAATTTAATAATTATATATAAAACTTTGAATTAATTAGGGACCCTTTGATATTATTTTCGTCTTTCGTTTTCTGTATTTTTCTAATTTTATCTGTATTCTCAAAAACAACTTGTATCCGTTTATTTATTTATTTATTTATTTTAAGTGCTATTTGGCTTTTGTTTTTTAGCTCTTTTTTATGACCTTAACGTATACAACATTATCAAATCTTTCACGAACGGTTTCAGAGAAAATTATGAAAGGAAAATTGAAAAGGACTTGTAGGATATATGGCTAAAACTCCAGCATCTTGAGAGTATCCATCCTTTAATAATACCTTTAAATTTCCATTTAGAATTCAAAAAAAAAAACCTGCAATTTTATTCCCACAATTATATATACACACGGCTCCAATGGAGTATTCACATTCTTTCTTGGCAGGTTGTGAGCACGGTATTCACATCCAAGCACAAAAGTTAAGAGTGCCAGATATGGTTTATGAAATTGGACTGCAAATTGCACCAGACAGCTACTAAGACACCTTGATAGTACTTGAGTGGGAAATGAACAACATTTTGAAGAGATTAGGAAGCTAGGAAATTCAAAATTGAAATCCAAATAAATAAAAAAGGCCTCTTGGAGAGAAAATTTGGAAATTAAACTACAGGGCTTCCTGTTCTTATTTATCCCATTATGTAGCTAAGATAGGAGCACCACAAGCAGCAGGAGCGTGCTTTCCCTCTTTGTAGACCAGGTTTCCTCTGACAAATGTTGACATAACTTTTCCAGAAAGTTTGCTTCCCATGTAGGCTGAGATACTCTGTGCACAGCACAAGTGTGATTAGTGGTTTCGACAGTAAAATCATTTTACTGTGGTGATTAGGCAAAGTTCATTAGATCATTGACAATTTGGCATGCAAACTTCCTACTGCAACCATACACTTTGAAATATCCCTTTGATGGTAAACGTTTTACTAAAAACTACTATTTAGAACAAGCAGCATTAGTTCAATGTATCAGAAAGGAGGGTGGAGAAATCGGACGGCATACAGGATGTTTAAGGTAAACAGGAAGATCATTGTTGAGCTCAAACTCCACATTTGGCTCCCATACCGTAATGTCTGCATGGTTTCCTACTGCAATGGCCCCCTGCGAAATGAAGTTCAGCTTCAGGTGATATTAATGTAAACAATGTTACGATCTTTCTCATGTGTTTGCTCTGGGTTTTTTTTTTCTTATTTTCTTGCCTTGACATCTGCCATTGTTAAGTTGTAGGAAAGAGAAAAGCTTTACCTTCAAATCCTGCCCAGCAAGCTTGGCAGGCCTTTCACTCCACCACAAAGCCAGCTGTTCCAGAGTGACACCATATTGCCGTCCATGTGACCATGTCACAGGAAGAACAAACTGCAGATGCTCTCAAGAAAACGCCTATGAGTTTCTTAAATGATAGCCAATTGGCAAACATATCTATTATAGACAACAATTTCTTTCTCTTTTCCATTGGTTAAATTATGATCCTAAGTTCCTAACAATTGACATGGTTTTTTTTTTCCGGTGATGGTTACTGCAAGTGTTTGAGTTGCTGTCTGTTTAGGCCAGAAATTGTCTAAAGCCATCGGAAAATCTTTCACTTCACAGGTGCTAGAAAAAGTTACTGCCCAACAAGAGATGATGGGATCCTTGGATGTGTGTACAAGGAAGAGGTTAGCTCTTTTTCATGCACAAGAATGTAAACCAAGTGAGCTGCCATTTGTTAATCTTCTTTTTTCCATATTTGCCTTTAATTCAATCTGAAATATAATTTGCAATAAAATGTTCATGGTGATTAGAATGTTCTTATGGACAAAAATCTGCATGAAGAGTGAGCCAAAAATTCTGAATTTGAACCTTCTTCAATAACCTGTAATCCAAGTCCACCATATTACTATTTCCAGTTTCAATGATGACAAGCCAACTCGTTGAAATTCTAAACGGGCACATTGTAAGACAATATTCTGTATAACTACAAGATTGCATCTCGAGGATGTTAACCAGTAGAGTTTCACGTGTATTGGCATTGTAGAAATAAAACAGTTATATGAGTTGGTAATAAAAGAAAGACCAACCTGCAAAGAAGATATGCCACCCCAAGCCTTCAAAAAGTTACCTTCATCGAAGAGTTTAAGATCAGGAACTGATGGTGAATGATCAGAACTTAACATGTCGATGTCACCTTCCTGAAATAGAATTCAAATCATGCATAGACAAGTGATGTGAAGAGAAAAGGCAACATATCATCCTGGAATCTGTAAGTACCAATAGAGCCGTCCATAATCTTTCTTTATTAGCTGCGTCACGGATTGGTGGAGCACATTTAAAACAAGTGTCTCCATCCTTAATCTCTTCTGCCGAAAAGGCTAGGTAATGGGGACATGTCTCAACAGTTACGCTGTCACCATTACTTTTTGCTTCCTGTATAAAAGCACAGAAAAAGACATCATAAAAAATATGTGCAATTATCAAGGACATAAAACTGTTTTAACACAACTAAAAGGGAAACGATGACCCTAGGTCAAAACATGCAATTTGATTTGATTTGATTAAATTTGGATATATTCAACTTGTATCTAAATTCCACCAGCAGTGCAGTAGTACCAAGCATCATTCCCATCCCTCCCCCAACAAGGCTCTATTTCTATGCACATGCACATGCAATCCGTACAAGGAAAATTATATGATACCTTTAGAAGCTGGAGGGAGGAACCTGCATCGGACAAATGAACAACATGAAGATGAGCTCCTTCGGCAGGACCACCGATCCTAGTGTCCTTGGACACTGTCAAGAGCTCTCTAATCGCTGCCTCCTCCCTGGTTAAGGAATGTATATTGTCACTACTTATATGTGCAGACATATATAGAAATCATGCCAAGTGCCAGCCAAACATGTACAATGAGCTCATATGAAGATGCCACAGGGAACCTGTTTCTTGATAACATGTAGATGAAAAGCAGGATCTTGAATCCAGATTGATAATAAAATATATGAAAATGTTGATAGTTCACTGAATGACAGAATAACTCGGCCTTCTGAAAATATGAAAGTATATGTAACTTCTAGCTTTTCCAATGTCTCATCTAGGACAGCATACATCAAACAGAATAAGTAAAAATTGGCCATAATATTATGACACTATCTGAAAAGGCATAACTCTATGCTATTTCATAAGTCAAAAAGTTTTAGCCATATGCCCAACTAAAAAAAGAAACTGCAATCATTTAGATCCACAAGCTAAGTGTAGATAAGTAAAATATAGCTTCATATGTCGCTCACTTCTTCAGAAAAAGAAGTCATCAGCAATATCATACCATGATGGTGGCCTTGTCTTAAGGTATGTTGAATAAGATCGAGGGTCATTTTCACCGTTTTCTAAGTGGCTTTCAGAATCTTGGGGAATCTCTGCATGTACAAGTAAAGGTCTTCTGTACTTTGCCAGTATAGATAGTCCCTCCTATGGAGGCAAAACACAAAAAGCTTAATACGCATCAAATAGAATCTAATATTGCTGAAAGAATGGAGATAATATAAACAGATATGCAGCATTGATTTGAACTAATAGGTTCCAAACCCCAAACACAATTTTATTTGACCGGATCAAATTTGTTATAAGAGAGGCTAAACCATGAATCAAGAACCCAACCTTGATATGACTGGAATTGGTCATTGGGAAGTCATTGATCCCCGAAGGACACATGAAAGACTGCAAAACAAGAACAGGAAAGTAGTTATATATAATTCGATGAATGAAAACAACAGAAAATACACGTGCATGGGCATGGGCATAGTAAACAAAGGATCTAAAAATTGATTTGGCATCTAGTAAAACTGCAAGCTGATAACAAAGGACGAAATCCATCAAATCCCTCACTGATATGGCATCACTTGTATCTGTAGCAGCAGATAAGTGCACGCCACTTATTAAATAGTTCCAAAAATATATGCTGAGAGCATGTTTGCATGGGAGAATACCACTACATGATTTCAAATTCGAGCAGCAAACATCTTGCAATGCATAGAAATATTGTTCAGTGAAAGCTCGTAAGAAATGATCACAGATAAAAATCCTAAGATGCTTCCCTACCTTCAAACCAAGAGCACCGGCACTTAGGAGGGCTTCTAGAGAATTTGCATCGAATGCATTTTCAGGAACAAGACCTCCCCAAAAACCTAGTGATATTAGAGCTTAGAAACAGGTCCTTGAAACATTTTTAAACTGAGATGAGGTTTTAGGAGCATACCAACATCAACGTAGATGTTCTTCTCTGCAGCGTCAATCTATCACATGCATGTCAAAAACATGAGGACAAAACCCAGGAGTTGGTAAACTATATCCTCATTTAGGAAAAAAAAACCCGAAACTTCATAACCCAAGAAAAAGCAAGGATAATTGGACTTGAATGAGAATCTCCCTAGTAGTGTAGGAAAATCAAAGAGCAGAATAAGATTGCAGCTTAATCTTTGCAACTGAAAGCACTGATATTACTCGATGATATTAAAATAATAATCCAACCCTTAACTTTATACCTTGAGTTTTAGAGTTTCTGCAGAAACAGTTGCGGGAAAATTATTCAAAGGCATGTCAATCAATGTTGTAATACCACCTGTAAATGGATAGTAGTGCCAAGCTTAGTGCATACAATGAAGCAGAGGAGATAATTGAAAAAAAAAAATGGCATAAAAGATCCCATTACAATAAAATTCAGAAGGTTTCAAACTGCATGAAGATGAACTGACCATAAGAAGCAGGCAAAAAAAAAAACGAAATACGATTCTGGATGTCCATTGACATCCCATGCCACAATTTATAAACATTGTGTGAGATTCTTAAGAAGTCTAGACCATGCAGAATTTGGGATATTGAAAAAAAAAAAGGCATCTTCTCTTGACAAACATCAGTGAGGATCACAACATTTGTATAAGAAAATTCAAATTCAGTATATTCTAACAAGCAAAAGAGAGTACCAGCAGCAGCTGCTCTAGTCCCAGAAGGAAACCCCTCCCATTCAGTTCTTCCCGGATCATTAAGATGTGCATGCCTGATGCAATCATACCAAAGTCGTTATTTCATCACTTATTCATATATACTTTAATACTCAAATAAGATACTGCTAAGCTGATGCGAAATTAACAAACTAGACTTCATGGCCGAAGTATTCTGTCAACAATTATTATAATCAATCATTTTTCAAATATTCATTTCAAATTGATCATATTATCTCAAAATGAAGAAGCTTCAGGGCAATCAGATTCCTATTTCTTACACATCAATCAAGCCAGGCATGACAACAGCTTCTCCATAATCAATTATTTGCCCCTTTTTCAAATTACCATGCCAATCCTCTTCCTTAATTATAGACACGATTTTCTCTTCCTTTACCTCCACTGCTTTCACAAAAAAAAAAAAAGTTGTCAAGAAGCTTGTAACAAAATTTTATAATCCCAGAAAGAAAAAAGGAATCGTTATTTATTAAAACAAACCTGCACCAGAAATAACTCCATGAGGTGTCACAATACGCTTACTAATAATCCAGTAATGATTATAAGGAAAGAGGCTACAATCACTTCTTTCAAAGAGCTGCAAACCAACATTTCAGTAAAAAAAAACTTCATCTCTGCAACTATGTATGGCCAGTCCATCTTCATCACTGTAAGTGAACTTACCGTGGGAGAATCCTGAAAGTAGAAGAAGTAGATAAGAGAAGCGAGCAGTGCTAGTAGAGGTAAGACTCGCAATTGAAGATAGTCCATATCCTTTTTCCTTCTTTCTCTATGGCTTTCTTATTCTTATTAGCATGGCTTTATTACACTGGGGAGCAAAAGGAAATGGAAAGATTAGAGGGCGTTTGGTTAGTGATGACCAATCACGTGCGGCGCAGATCAACTTTTGATTTGTTGCTTTGTTGTGTTTTCTCTTCTACTCGGTTCCCCTGACAGTGGAAAAGAGATCGGATTCCTATTAAAGCTAATAGGAAGATGACACGTGGATATGAATGAAGACAATAGAGTGGGCCTCTGGCCTGCTAGCTAGGACAAAATAACTGTCTTTTGGTGTTTTGTTTTTCCAATCCTGCCTGCCTGCGGCAAGACTAGTGTGGGCTTAACTTGCTCTTGCTCGCACTCTGTGTTTTATTTATGATATGTTTTATGAAAAGTTATTTTTAAGAAATTAGTTTTTAAATTTTTTTATATTTATTTATCATTAAAAAAATTAGTTAATGAAAAACATTATTCAATCAATGAAAAATATTTTTCAGTTAAAAAAAATTTTGACTTTATTTTCAGGAAAGTGTTTTTCTTTTATTTTGGATGGAAAATACTTTCCGGAAGTTGTGAAAAATTTAAAAATATCATATTATTTACTGATTATATCAAATTTGATCCTCAAATTTTTTATTATTATATATATTTTGTTTTGAATATTTGTTTTTCAATTTCATCCCTTAGAATTTAATTTTTATATTAATTTTGGTCCTATTTTTATAATTATTATTTGCTTTTCCCTTATTATTTTTTAATTGAAATTTGTTATTTATCAAATTTGATCCTTATTCTTTTGATTATTACTTATTTTATTTGAAATAATTTATGAAATATTAATTATTATTATTATAATTTCTTCATCTTTCAATTTTTTATTTTTTAGATTTGATCTCTATTATTTTGATTATTATTTATTTTATTTGAGATAATTTATAAAATTATATTTTTTTCAATTTCATTCTCATTCAACTTTTTAATTTGTAAGATTTATTCCTCATTATTTTAATAAACTTAAAAAAAATAAAACATTAATAAGTTATTTTCCAGCTTATTTTCCATGACATAACCAAATACTGGAAAATGTTTTTCAACTTATTTTTCATTACACTACCAAACATCGAAAAATAATTCACTTTCCAAAAAGAAATTATTTTCCAGCAAATAAACGAAGCCTTAATAACTTTTGAGTTTTGTGTTTACTCTCTTGTTATTATTTTGTTTTGAATACCAACTTGCTCTATAGTTTTTGTTGGGAGGCCAACTTATTAGTCCCCGTTTTTTTCTTGTTTGGAAAGCATTTTTAAAAGAAAATTTATTTTAAATTTATTTTTAAATTATTTTGATGTACTAATATAAAAAGAATTCAAAAAAATAAAAAAAAATATTATTTCAATATATTTTTAAATAAAAATATTTTAAAAAATTATTATTATTATAATATCAAACTACATATTTAAGCTAGCTTCTCGTGGCAGTTATGGGCTCTCACTTCTATTTACGAGGCTTAACCCATGACTTGGGTTGCATGGGTCAGTCTGGAGTTAATAAACTGATTTGAGTTCTTTTATCTAAGTCTAAAATGATTTTTTTTTAAATAAAAATATATATATTATTTTAAATAAAAATAAAAAAATAATAGATTTTAGCCGGATTTAACCACATCACCCAAATTTATTCAAGTGGATAATTTAAAATAAAATCTAACATGATCTAGGATCAAGGTCGGCTTTGCAGAGTTTCAACCCTAACTCTCTTTATCTTTACAAATCCAACTTATAATTAACTCTGTCAAAAGTTTATAATTTTATTTTCAATTCTTAGTTTTTGGTACTTTGTATCAAAATAAATTGCTAATTGGTCAGAGTTTTGTGCCTAATTATAATTCATTGATGGCTATTCTTTCTTCATGTAATTTATTTAATAATATAATAATTATTCTACTAAAACCAAAATATAAATTATAAAACTTGTATCATAAAACTTATCATTGGAAAAATGGGAACATGATAATTTAAGAAAAAATAATTAGCCTTTCCACGTGTGCAAATAATCCATTGATAAAGTTAGAATGATTCAAAATTATTTTGACTTCACATCAACGAATCTCGCACATTGAGGGGGAGAATTAAAGAAATGGTAAGCTTACAGGGGGGGGGGGGGGGGGGGGGGGGGATTTATCTTATATTTTTCGCATTTTATCACTATTTCATTTAAATCGAATAAATTGTAAATAATTAGCCATAATAAAAGACTAAAAGGTGTGGAGTAGATATTATTCTCAAATACATAAAATATTATGGATTGAAACAATATTTTTTCTTTTTTTTATCTATATTTTTATTTTATTTTATACATTGTATTGATTATGAATTGAACTTTATATTATATTTTTGTTTGATTTTTATCAGATTATTATGATGTCAAAAAATATTATGACATTAGATTAATACTTGATTTCGCAAAAAAAAAAAAGGCTGGGTTGATTGTTTATGAAAAATTAAGAATAAAGAGATCAAAATTGACACTGAAGCAAAAATAATGGTTTTTTCTTTTCTATTACTGTTTCTATAGTGTTTTTTTTTTGTTTTTTTGCCATTTTTTTCTTGTCATCAAACTTTTTTTTTTAATTATATCATTACAGATTATATTAACAGGGAAATGAGCTTGATAATCTATTTAGATTTTCTTTTTACAACATTGTCACGGTGTCAAAAAATATTATGATACTGGGTTTGATGTTCTATTTTAAAAAAGTAATTTGATTTGATTATCTTTTAAAAATTTAAAAATAAGGGAATCAAAGTTGATAACTAGATAAAAAAAAACTTTTTTTAATGTTCATCCAACGCTTTTTCTAAGAAAATAGCCCATAGGATTTTTCAAGCTTTATTTTTTGTCCAAAACTTCATCTTGTTCACATATAAGTCAAAAGGAAAAAAAAATATATCAAAAAACACCAAAGAAGAGAAGGAGAGATATTGTCATTGGTTGATTATGTTCCAACAATAAAAAAAATTAATCTTAATGATAACGAGTTCTATTCGGTAAGGAGAATTCCATTAACGTCGTTTTAAGCCTTAATCATAAATTAGAAAGGTAGATTAAGGCCTATAGATTTTTTGAATTCGAGTTAATTTTTATTTTTAAGTGGGTTTGTGCTAATTTAATGTCACAAATAGGCTTATTGAAGTATATAGGGTGTTTCTTAGATGTTTTCATACCATAAAATACTGAAAATGGATTTTATTTTAAACAAGTCGGAATCCTAGCCTTTTTTGAATAGTTGAACTAGCTGAAGATGAATAAGAAACAATATGTTTGTTTGCTCTTACAAATGATGCGTTGTTTGTTACATTTTCTAAAAAAAAATAAACATTAATTCAAAAAAGGCTCATGCACGCAGATTTAGCTTTCCAGGCCCACTTGTTTGAGTTTTTTTTTAAGACCTAGACATGTTACGCCTCTCAAACTTTCATAGCTGAACTTTTTTTTAATTATTATTATTATTATTATTATTGATTTTTATTTATTTATTATGTGTTTTTTTAATTTCATCGTTTAACATTGAATTTTTTTTATTAATTTTTTATTAATTTCATCATTTAATATTTGATTGATTTTGAGTTGATCTTTATAATTTATTTTGATTTGTTTTTTTATAAATTTATTGTTGTCTTATACAAGCATCATGATATTTGAATGGTGCTCAATTTTACAAACATTTATTTTTGTTGTCGTATAATTAAGTAATGATTCCATAAAAAAATTAACTCCAATGAAGTCCACGAGTCAAATCGCAGGTTTGGTAAGTTAACTTGAGTTGACTGAGAATTGAACTTCATAATTTATTTTGGTTTTTTTTCTATGAAGTTATTATGGTTTCAAACAAATATATCGTTATTAGATTGATGCTTGATTTTACTAGTATCTTTTTTTATTATCATATAATTATATAAAAAATAGCTTAAGAATTTTTTTTATTAAACCTAATAGAATCCATGATCTAGATTGCGAGTTTGACAAGTTACGCCATGAAACTCAAATCGATCGAATACATTGTTATAGTAATGTTGTTTTAAAATATTATCTTTAAATTTTTTTAAAACCAAACCGTATTTTTGTCTATTACTAAGAAAATTTTCACACAATTTAATTAAAAATTTTAACCATATATATAAAAAGATAGGTTAGAAAGTTTTAAAATTTACCTGCTATGTGGTGTTTAATGATATTGGCAAGGAGTTTCTCGTGAGTACAGTGAGGGACAAGTCGATGAATTAAATTGAAGAAATGCAATAAACTTAAAGTGAATTTGAAGATTTTTTTTCATGATTAAAGTTTTACTGTAGTTGAGCACACTGGCATGTAGGTGTTTTAATTTCTTTTTTGATAACATAAAATGCATGCATAGATAGATTAATCATAAGTTTGATTCGAAATACAGACATTTCACACGTTCTTATTTTTTGAAGGATCACACTAAATATTTATAATATTTTCATCCATAAAATTAATTTTGCGTTTTGAAACGTGGTTATATTTATATTTTTTAAAAAAATAAAAAAATTAATTTTTTTATATTTTAAATTATTTTAATGTACTGATTTATTCAATATACATATATCATCCACTAGCTGGGTTGAATCTATAACTTCAATTATATTTATTTACTGAATTTTTTAAAAATTACAGTTTTGATTGCAAATCAATAAAAAATTTCAAATCTTACAAGATAATAATAAAACAAAATCAATCAAAAAACAATATGATCTCTCTCTTCGAAAGATGATTTCTTTCTTTTACATGAATCATTTTCTCTCTCTTTCTAAACACCAAATTCCTTGGAAAAAAAATCTGGGTTTTCATCTTGTTAAAAACTTAAACGAGCTGTGAAGATTTTTCGACATTTTTGAATAAAATCTTGAGGCTGGGAAATGAGTAACCCATATGCATACCTATATGGATTAATCAAAAAACTTATTCCCAACAATGGACTAGTTGAAAGCCCAAGCAATTTCTCTTTACAAAACCCTAACCCTAACCCTAACCCCACTCTTTACTGCCACCCCAATTCGATCTTCGCTGTCTGATCCTCTCAAACCCTAACCCAAAAGCATACCCATGAAGGACTGCAGGCTTCGTCGTCACTTGATTTCTTCCCTTTCTTTCTCACTGTGAAATCCCAAATTCCCAACTCCTTCTATATTGCCAGGCGTAAAGCAAAAATCTTGGGTATCAACTCCACTCCATTGGATTTGACTCTTGTAGACACCATTGAGAGCTTGAAAGAGAAAGACGTCTCTCAAAATCTGATTTAGGCTATATTTAACGGGAGAAAATCCAGATCAAGAAAAAAAAAGAGAGGATAAAACTCTTATCTAGCACCCACCTACCAATTATAATTTTTATTAGAAAATAAATATGGTGTCATATGGGCAGGCAATAAAGAATGAGAAAATGTGGATGCGGAGGTTTGACAGAGAAAGTTGAAAGCTTTAAAATGTTCTTGGTAGAAGAAGGAGAAAGAGAGAGCTTTGTCTTCAAGAAATGCTTTTGCTATCGTCTGCCTCTATTTTTCTCTGCTCACTACTCCCTCCACGCTCAACAAGCATCCAAGTCGCAATCTTTTCCTTTCTCTCTCTAAAATATACATTTTCAGCTTTATATTTAATATAAGAATATTTTAGTAATTAAATAAAAAATAATAGTAAAATTATAAATAATTAAAAAATTCTTATTAAATGCTAGTGTCAATATTTATGATAATATTTAATATTTTGCTAGAATATTTTTTATATTTTATATTGTTTTTTAAAAAATTATCTTTGAAAGTATAATAAAAATTATAGGTTAAAATGTTTTTAGCTTAAAAATATATTAAAATAATATATATTTTTATTTTTTTAAAATTAATTTTTATATAATATATCAAAGAAAACATAAAACAATTTTAAATAAATTTTTTTTTAAATAAAATTTTAATTATGTTTTCAAATAAAAAATAAATACCTAGTAAGAAATCTATGTTTTTCGTTGGCAAGTTGAAGTGTCCACAAAACACCCGGACGATCACAACGGAGAAGAATGGTCCGAAAACCTTGTAATAAAACCCAAGATGACCAAACTACCCCTATCTATATATAACGGGACCTCCTCGTCCCTTTTTCGTTATCCTCTTCCTCCGTGGCATCGCCGCCCTGCCTGCCTGCTAGTGAGATAAAGAAAAAGCGTTGTAGATAGAGAGAGATGCTACCAGAACAATGGACTCAACCTTGTGGCAATCAATGCACACAAAAATTCTCAGCTCTCACGCAGATTCCTTGTAACCCCTTCTCTCTCTCTCTACCCATTATCTTAAATTGCTTTTACCTTGCGAATTATCTGTCAATAATTGCATATTAGATCTCTTATTCTTATGAACTTTGTTAATAACGTTGCATTTTATTTTCTTTCCTTTAATTTCATGATTATACTAAAGATTAAGGAACTACTTTTATTATGTTATGCTGTTTGAGATTATCGAGCAAGCATTAGTAGAAAGAAACATCCATGAAAGGAAAGCTTTTGACAATGTTTTTTATTCAACGGTATGGTTTATTCTAGCAATCTTAAGGGTGGATGCTGACCCTAAGTGTGTGTCTGGCATTGAGGTAGTATTGTGGTTTGAAAAAGTAGGATTGAAAAAAGCAATAAATTGTGTTCAAGAGAGAATTTTGAGTGGGACCATGCAGAACTATGGTGTGTGTTGAAATTTTGGCTGTGACAAAACGCAGTTTCAAACACACATCATCGCACTACCGAAGGAACCCTAAGGCTCGAACCCTAGAAGTGGAACAAAACTCCTTGACCATATTTTAATAAGTAATTAGAAGGAAGCTTGTTTTTGTTAATTTTATTGTGATTAAATGGGTAGTTCTTGATTATTGGTGTTGGAGAGGGCAGCTTCTATGCTCCTTTGTTCCATTAAAAAAAGTAGGTACATAGCAAACCTCCTTTCCTGTCTGGCTTATGCTTGTCTGATTGTTTGAATTACACCATAGAATATGAAAGTAAAGTTGTGCGTGCTTTGAATTTCTTGCCAATGGATAATTCTGAATAGATATTGTTATCTCTCTAATGTAAAACTATTGGTTTGATCAGTTTAATCAGTGGCATAGATTTTCACAGGGAGAGTATTTTGCAAGAAGGGCTGCGGCACTGATGGGGAGACGTGGGAAGATTGTGAGTTTTCATCTGCTTTGTTGCCATTTTTGCTTAAAGATTGTTTTAAGTGTAAGTTTGTGCTACTTTTGTTTGGGAGTTGTAGTTTGTGGATATATTGTGCTGGAGTAGCACTGAGATTTTACGCCACTGGACTTCATGGTTTCCAACTTCCATTAAGTCAAGAATCAACTTTCTCTTCAATGACTGAATAGATTGGATTTAAGTATGGTTCTTTTATCGAAAAAAATGGATGAGGCAATTCGTCATCATGGTATTTCAATTTATTAAATTGATACACGAGTGCAATGAAATATCCTGATGGTATTTCAATTTATTTCCAAGGGGAAGCTTTTGAAAAATCCTGATGTTGTTTGTGGATAATTTAATCTCTAAATGTTACTTTTGTTGGATTTTCAGGCTTGGACGAGTGCAATGAAATATGTTACAAGGACCCTGTACTCAAGGACCGGCAGTGGACTGCATACATTGACCGATCTCCTGGATCTGCCAGTTACTCTGAGGTATATTGTCTTTCAACTTGCTCTATTTTTTATTTGTTTTCACACTTTCTATCATTGTTTCACATGGAAATTTCAGACCGTTTAGATTGTTATTTGATTTATATTAAAGAAGACTTAACATGAAGCTACCTGGCGGGACAATCATTCAATTTTGTCAGTTCCCAATCTACAGCGGTGGTCCAGGCCTCAAAGTTTTATTTGAATTTTAAACTAAAAATATTTATCTTCAATGAATTTCTTTTCGAAGTATGAAAATTTTGTTTGCATATCCATCTGACTTGCTGCTTTGATTTGTCTGCCAGGAAAAAAAAATGATTGTTGTACTATAGGGGTGGATATGAGTTCTTTGAATGTAGAAATTGGCAAGTCTACTGTTGTCAGTAATGGTCAAAGACCATTGGCAATTAGTTAAATAGCTTCATTTGGGGTCAGTATGGTATACTTTTTTCTGGCCAATAATGAAAAATCATGATTGAAGCCTGAATTGGACATACAGTTCACCAACTTTCAGGTCTTTCAACCACTAGAGTTTGGGGAGGTTTATAAGCACCTAAACAAATGGCAGTCCACCCTACATCCTGCCTCTGATCTCCCAGCCACGTAGAAATTGTCACTGCTTTGCAACGATATCTCTCACTGTATATTGCAATAACAACTCTTTGGCTGCTTACTGGATCATGGAGGATGAGCGTTGCCTAAGCCACATAGAAGTTGCTATAAGAGACGGATCCAGTGCTTTGTGTTACTAAGCACTTCTGCCATATTTATCCACTCTAGGATTCATTTAAACCTTGTTTGAACAAAAGCTGCATTAATATTAGAAAATGGTATAGTTTCATGTTATTAAGATGGGTTTTTGAATTGACCAATGTAATGCATAAACTATATAATTAAGGTTATACCTGGTTGAATTTTGAGGTGTGACTTAACTTACACGTGCTTGTAATTAATGATTCTGTGGTTAAATAAATGATTAGTACTTACTTTTCATTGATCTCTTCCTGTATACAGGAATGTTTCAAAGCCTGTAAAGCTGGTTGTGGTTACAAGGTGAGTTTCTTCTCACAAGTAAAGTCTTTTGTTGCATTGAAAGCCATTTTTATCTTTAGAATCATGTAAATATTTGTATTTGAAGGTACTCCCATGAGTTCTGAATTTATGGGACAGTAATATATTCCGCATGAATCATTTACTCTGTTATGGACGAATCATTTACTCTGTGTTATGGAGAGAGCTTCCTGGCAAACATTTTTGTGGCAGTTAAAAGATTTTCTTTTGCTTGATGGGAACAATATGAATTTCACCTGGTGTTAAATTAATAGTTCAGTGGGATGCATCAAACCCTGTTTTATTCTGTAAGTGAACATGATGCTGAAACATGCTATGACAAGTATGCCATCTTGTTTTACTTAGTGGATCTCAGTAAGTTTATTCTAGAGGAAGGCCCTTATTCTTCTTCTCTCTGTTATTTTTCCTCTCACATTATGCCTCCAAAACTTATCATTGTGGATCGTAGGTTGGTATTTGGTAATTAACTGGAGACCACAATGACATTTTTGCAGATTATATTATTTTTCTAAAGGTTTATAACCAATTCAAATGGTCCTGTGAAAAGTCTCTTTTTTCTTCTTTTTCATGCAATGGTGTTACTTTGTTTGTTGCAGTTTGAGATTCACCCAGGGGAAGTTGATAAGGCTCGTCCAAACAGGCCATGCAATCCTCCCCCTTCTGAGAAACCACCCCCTGTTCAGAAACGACCTCCACAAGCTGTCAAGCATGGTGAACCTACTGAAGATGTACCGTGCACTTCTGCGTAGCGACAAAAAAGATGGGGGAAGAAAAGAGACCCTTTTAGTGCCAGTTAATTTGTTAACTAAATAGTCTGATCGAGGATTCTTATTTCTATTGGTTCTGATTAAGGATCTTTCCAGTTCCTGGGCCCCTTTTCTGTTTGCAGAAAAGCTTACAGTTTTGGTCCCTCTTCTGTCCCTTGTTCAGTGCCTGAAGGTTCACAGCACTTGACATCTGGTTTTCCAGATTTTTGATAGGATAGCTTGGATAACTTAACTGTAGAGTTGATAACCTTTCAATTTTGCTGCTGACACATACATGCATAGATTACTTTGGACGCTGCATAGGTTAAAAATGTATTCTCTAAGATTTTGAGAGAGAAAACACACCAGGATTCTGTTTATTTCATCAAACAGATGTGAGAACCGTGGAGGATCAGCTAAAGCTTTAGCAGAGATAGCAGTGATTTTCACTGTGCCCACTTTTATCATGCTTTTGATGTAACTACAGCAATGAGTAGCTTGCTGAGCTGCAAGATGGACTTTTACTATCTAGCTTTGACGAGTACTTCGAGGGATTCGGACTAACTTTTGCCATGTATACAGTCGCTGATCAGGAAGATTAATCCCTCCTCTTCAATCCAGTTATAGCAGATCATTTTCAGGTGAAGAATGGAGGGAGGATTCATTAGCAATTAGCTCCTTGTCTTTCGAGGAGTTACCAAGGTCAAAATCCATGTCTTGCTCAACCAAGCTCCTTACAATCAATAGTTTTTTTTAATTAAAAATATATTAAAATAATATTTTTTTTATTTTTAATGTAATTACATCAAATTAAAAAAAAATATTTTAAAAAATCATTTTAATATTTTTTTTAAAAATGAGTTGAATCCAAACTCTTATAGATATTAATCCTAGTGTTTTTTTTTTTTAGTTTTGATACACTAGTTTTTATTGTCATTAAGTAATGTCTATTTCTTTTCATTTTTTTTTTAAATTCTCTTACGTTTTTCCTCCCCAGAACCCCCCATACTTGTGATAGCATTCCACGAAAATCCCGAACAAGTCTATAAATTCTCAACAAAAATTCCAAAAGATCAGCTATTTTTAACAGAAAAGACCAGCTAGGGATTTCTGGAAACTGCAAGTACTATTCAGAAAATTTTAAAAAATAAGGGACCTAAGTGGAATATTATAGAATTTATTCAAGAATTAGCATATAGTCTTCAATCTTCATCCCTTCTCTCTATATATACAAAGTCCCCTGCTACGATCAAAAAGCACCTCACAGTTAACACAGCACCAGAACCAAAGAGAAAAAAATCCCCCAAAACGACACTGCTTTCAGTACTGACCCGCACTAGTACCAAAATCAAAAATCAAAATCCCCATTCAATTAGAAACCCTAAAAATCAAAATGCCTCAAGTGAGAATCATTGCAAAGAATTTCATGGACATGGTAGCTTCCTTACCAGCCATGAAACTCGACACGCTCTATCAAAACGCATTCATCTGCGAAGCCATACTCAGGTTTTGTTTTTGTTTATTTATATGTTTATTTATTTATTGATCAATCAGTAAATGAGAGCTGTTTTGGTGTGTTTTTTTTTTTTGTTAGGTCATTGCCGCCTTTAGCGAAGAAATATGTAGTACAAATTTTGTTTTTTGACGGCCCAGTATCAGGTAAATTGCTGGAGCAATGGGTGCTTGCTGATGGGGTCACCAAACATAGAGTTGCTATTGATCGGTTGATTCAGTTGAGAATTTTTATTGAAGTTTCTGACAAGTAAGAACCGAAATCAAAATCAGAATCTCTGCTTTCTGTAAATTTCTTGGAGTTAGACTTTTCCCTTCATTTTTTGCTGTTATTGTATTGTTTGTATGGGAGCTTTAATGACAATAATGTGATAATGGTAGGTAATTCTCACTCATTAATATTTCTGGGATTAGATTTGTGGGACCCACTACCGGGACCCCATTCATTCATTCATTCATTCGATGGATGAAATCTCTATGGTGGATTTTTTCTGGGGTGAAATTAGAGGTGCTCTTTCTGATATTGTTTGCCTTTTACTGGCAGGAAAAGGGAGAGTAGTTATAAATTAAACCAGACGTTTCAGGCTAATCTACGAAAGCATTTAACAAATGGGTAAGTCTTATATTTGCATTTGAAGCATCTTCATAGTATTATATTGCCTATTTTCAAGTTATTAATTTTTTTTCTCCATTCTTTTCTTGATAGGTAAAGTGTAAAATAAAAAAAATTAATATTTTGTTGTTAGTTTCTCGTGCGTTTGCCAATTTGTTACTGTTTGTTATCTATTTGATTTATGGCATTGTGTTGCTTGGATACATTGAACATTGTTTTTTGTATCATTTTCTTGTGTTGCTCTTCGTAATAATAATTGAATCTTGGATACTGCAGTGGAGTTTTGCCAAGGGAAACAATGGCTGCAGTTGTAAAACTCCCTAGCTTGGAGGAATTAGATACCTACGCGCTTGAACAATGGGAGGTGGGAACTTCATCTATGTGTTTCCATTATCGGTCTCGTTTGCACTTGTGTGTTTAAGGAAACTGTATTCTAGTTCCTATTTGCCATGGTAACCACCATTATATGAATCACTATCACTGACTTTTTGTGTTGGTTTGTGACCAGACTCATGATTAGACTACTCACTTTTGACTTGCCATTGTGTTAAACCAGTGTTTTTTGCTACTTCTTATAAGCTCTGGCCAAGCAGAAAAGCCAACTAGCTTGAGCTCTTCCATGATGAAAATTTTTCAGCGGGGTCTTTTGTCTCAGAGGTATTTGCCTTGAATTGAGGAATTAATTTCTTTTGTCTATTTAGACAATGGGAATCCTGAATAAAGTACCTGACTTGTGCTATGCTGTGTACCTGCCTTGCGTGCAGGGATAGAGATGCTCCAAGATTAACTGAGGGTGGTTTTCAGTTTTTGGTATGTATCATGTTAATCACAAGTAAATTGCACTTCTTATGGTTCGCTACTGGCATGTGCAATTCTTTGAATGTGTTTAATTGCAGCTGATGGATACAAATGCACAGCTGTGGTACATCATCAGAGAATATATCACTAATTCTGAGGTATGGACTTGTTAAATTCCTTTAAACTGTTCTTTCTGTAGATTTTTGCCTCACCAGCGTCAGAATTCTGATTGTTTCTGTTATATACATCCAACTTGCTTGAATATCAATGTCTTCAGGGGATGCTTGAAGAACTTGGATGTAAAAAATTTAAAACCGTTGTAACATGGAATCTTATATGGCATTTGATCATTTGTTTTAGAATCTTGAATGAAAATTATGAATGTAGGGCAGTAAATGATCCAAACTCCTTCCCAGCATCTCTTTTTAGCTGCTTGCTTGCCAGTACATGACCAGGTTGCCTTTAGCCTGTTAACCAAAATGGCTGAGATTGAAGCTGCCTATGATTGTGTTGACTTATGGAAGCTCTCAAAACAACAGATAGATATTAGCTTGCCTTGTTTCATCTGACTTGTAATATTTCTTCTGAGATAGGATAGAGTTTCATACTATGTTTGTTTTTGGATAGATATCTGGGTTACTGCAACTTGGCATATACTCTTTATCTCATATTGTATTAAGCCCTCTGCCTTTTGGTTCAGGAGAGAGGTACAGAGCCTGCGGATCTGATTTCTTTTCTTCTGGAGCTTAGCTTTCATGTCACTGGCGAGGTATTGAACATTCTTTTTTATTGGTAGCTGTTATCTGGCATTATTATTTGATTCTCATAATGAATAGTCATCTGGTTAAAATTTGCTACTGCACTGTTTCCACATCTTAACATAATGTATTTTTGGATAGTGTTATATTTTCTTACTGTGTTATATTTTTTTCTTCATCATGATTTAGGCATATAATATGAATACATTGACTGAGATTCAGAGAAATACTATCAAGGACCTTGCAGAATTGGGATTGGTTAAACTCCAGCAGGTTATTCTAGTTTGGGCTATTGTGGGTTCTCATTGTGCTAATCACCTTGAAGATAATAGGTATTACTGTGCTGCACTTCTGATTTATATTTATATTTCCAGGGAAGGAAAGAGAGTTGGTTTATACCTACTAAATTGGCTACGAATCTTTCAGTGAGCTTAACAGATTCATCATCACGGAAACAGGTATACTTGATGTGAAGTGTATAAATGAAATGTGAATGCCTGGATTTTATCTTTATTTATTTGTGGTTTGCTGGTTCTTTAATGATTTTGGTGGCATGTTTTTCGCTGTGATTGTTATCATGTATACCACTGTATGATTTCAATGTTGGTTCAATCATATAGATGGATATGTTAGTGAGTATAAGTTCAATACATTCTCTTTGTTCAAAAGAAGTTAGCAAAATCCTCAAACTTCATTCAAATTTGCTTCTAGTATTTGCATTATTATAAAATAAGAAGGCAGCTTCATTATCTGGTCAATGTGGATTTTCAATTCCCATATGACTCGTTCCCTTGAAGCTATAGGGCTTGTGTTGATCTTTTTTTACTATCTCCTTCAACTTTGTCTCTTGTTGGTTGGGAGTACACTAAGGCAACTATATTTCTTTTTCATACTTAATTTCATATTTAAAAAGCTAGAGGTTCAATAGCTTCTTGCTTGGGTGAATAGTACTATTGCTTGAGATGTACACTTATCCTCTAAATAGGCATGCAAGATTTAATTGGTTACATCATCTTGATCTGTTGTAATTAGCTTTGTTTCTTTTGAAATAACTTAGATCAGAGCCATAGTGTCATCTACTATTTGTATATCTTAAACCTGAGGACTGAGGCTGGACATCCTCCTGTTTTCCCATAGAGCTGTAGCCATGAATGATTTGAATAGGAAACTTGCTGGATTTAACTTTTTGTAGTCTCTAATTACATTTCTTTTCTTGTTTTCAGGGATATGTTGTTGTAGAAACCAACTTTAGATTGTACGCGTACTCATCATCAAAGCTTCATTGTGAAATTCTACGTCTTTTCTCAAAGTATGGCAGCCCACTTCTTGCTAACTTTCCTGGTCTTTTGTTGGAAAAAATTGTTTTCTGCTGAGAAGTTCTGTTTCATGGAATCATTGCATGTAAATGAAACTAGGAGAACTCTGAAATGTTGTTTTTGTAATAGAATTTGTTGTCTTCTATGTATGCAGGATAGAATATCAACTTCCAAACCTTATAGTTGGAGCAATAACAAAAGAAAGTTTGTATACAGCTTTTGAAAATGGCATCACATCTGACCAAGTGAGTTTTAATTTCCAATAATTTTTCTCCAAAGTATGTTGATGCATTTGAATGAATTGTGTTAGCATGCATCCATGAGAATCTTATAAATAAAGCTGAAATATGTTGGGGTGGGGGTTGCAACACTAGCATATTATCATCCTTCTGGTTTCATTTTTTAAGGAATGTTGTTTTCATTTCTGTTTCTAATTTGTAACTTTGGAAGCAATTTTGGTTCAATTAACTGATGCAACATTTCTTTTGCAGATAATTTCTTTTCTTCAGCAGAATGCTCATCCTCGTGTGGCAGAGAGATTACCATCAGTTCCTGAAAATGTCACTGATCAGGTCATCTTATCAATAAGTTCAAATAAGTACTCAACACAAAAAGTTTGGCTTCTTTCACTAGTTGAAGTCATGAATCTGGACTCTCTGGCATTCCATCGAAAGCAAAATCGGCTTTGCTCTTCTATTAATCAGTGGTGTTCTCCATATGATGTGTGTAAAGGATTTACATTTTGTTTGATTTTCCTCATGTTTTTCCACCCTTTTTTTTTTTCTCTGACAGATTAGATTGTGGGAAGCAGATCTGAACAGGGTTGAGATAACCCCCTCGCATTTCTATGATGAGTTTCCATCCAGGGTAAATATTAAGCTTCCCTTTTTATCTTTTTTTTGTCACGACTCTTCATGTTCTGTTCTGTTAAGAGTTTGTTTATTTTCCTGTTAGGATACATTTGAGGCTGCTTGTGACTTTGCACGGGAGTGGAATGGTTTGCTGTGGGAGGATTCAAAGAAAATGCGGGTTGTAGTGAAGGCAGAAATTCACATGAACATGCGAGAGTTTCTTCGTGGTCAAAAGTAGTACGGCAGATGTTATCTATTTGTTTGCGACCATGACAACTTCGATAAAAGAAAAACAAGCCAAAGCCATGTGCAACATGCTACATATACAATATAGGGTTCCTCGATGTAAGAGTGTTTTGGGTGATCTTAGGTTGATTTTCCAGTAACATAGAGTTTTTTGGGATCTTGTGGTCGTGGTTTTCAATACGTGGGAAAACGAAGTAATACCTTCTGAGAATGTGTACCAAGGGCAAAAAAGAGCTCTTACAAGCAGCGAGATAGGTTTTTGTTTATACACAATTATTATTTGATACAAAGGGATGAGTTTCATGTACATTAAATTGGGCAGTATTTGTTTTTGCATTTAAAAAGTATTTTTAATTTTTTTTTTATTTTTTTATTTTTTTTTATGATTTAATTTTTTTTTGATATATTAATGTTAAAAAAATAATAATAAAATTATTATTTTAATATGTTTTTATGTCAGGTAATTCTTATTCTTATTATTTTGTAATTTGTATTTTCTAATTTTCTACCCAGAATACCAGTTCAATTGTTAATTGTTTGCCACCGCAGTATAACATGCATTAGTTTTCAAAATAATCATTAATAAAACACAATAATCTGACTTTAATTTTGTTAACAGTAAGAAAATACATTGTTTTAGATAAAAAAAAAAAAGGAAGGAAAATATTTAATAAATGAAAAATAAATTTCAAAATAAAATTTGTTATCAGCTTTTCTCATGAAAAAACAGCAAATTTTAAAATGGATTGTTGGTATGTTGTAGGAAATATTATGAAGTATTATTCATGTATAGTGTCTAATTGAGAATAAGGGGAGCATAAAATAAATCGAAGAAGATGTTGCTGCCCAGGATCGAACTGGGGACCTTTAGTGTGTAAGACTAACGTGATAACCACTACACCACAGCAACTGCTTTGATATAATTTCTTTCTCACAATATATATAATATATATTAAATTAAAAGAACACTTCATAAATCCGCCTTTCAATATTAATTAAGACTGCAGCCTCTAAAATATGATGAGGCTTTTGATTTGTGGCGACTGGCGAGTGAAAACCGTTTCAACAAGTAGTTCAAATCCTAGCAGAGCCCAAATTGCAGTCTGCATATGATCACTTGTGGTGTGCCGCTAAGGAGAATTAATGCAGAGAAAGTGTTGTCAGAGTTCATACATAATTTGAAGGCTTGCAGGTTTTGTGAGTGCAAATCCAAAAATAGTCATATCTTTGTTTTCTGGGAAATTCAGGGATGGAGAGGTCTCTCCTGAACGTTTGCAACCATGATGCAATCCCATGAATGGTTTTTCTTTTTTGTGATGTATAATATACTGCATGCATACCTTTGATCGGCTTATACGAGTTCAAACTATAATAAATTTAGTGTTTCCATAATAATCTACAGCTCAGGATCATGCATCTCTTGCCTAGGCAAGTTCTTGGAAGATAAACATTTGAGTTGGCTGCAGCCACTTTGGATGATCAATAAGCTTTTGTAAGGAACGAATGGTTCACTGGCATGCCATTAGTTACTATCTTTTATATACAAGTGAGGTGTTTTAATTTCTCTTTAAAGCCCTAGCTATTTTCTTATTTTCCTTCCTTTTGCGCTTCTGCTTCTTACTCTCTCTGATTTTCTTCAAGTTTACATGCAAATCTAACAAGATTTTCACCAAATCCTCGCGAAATACCAGGTCCTAAGACTTCCCCAAGGAAACCTGGCACAGAGGAAGAATGGTCCTCTCCATGTGAAAGCTAAAGCGACACTGAAGGTTCTTGTTTAGTATCAACAGATGCAGATGCAGAAAATGAGGCTCACGAGACTCTTCGTGAACTGACACAACTTATGCGGGAACTTACAGTTGATGTGGAGGAAATGAAGGCCGCCATCAAAAAGATTTCTGATAACGTTGCTGAATTTCTCAGGAGACAAGAGGACTCCTCCAGCTAGGTCTAAGAAAAATTAAAATTTGGCCCAGTCTCACTCTAAGCTGATCAGCCTGGAAGCTTAATTACTTGCATTTCATAACGTTCTGGGTGCTAGTTGAAGCTAATTATGTTTTCTTTCAAGTACTTCTATGCTAGGGTCTTAAGTCGTGTTTATTTTCTAGTACTGTTTAGGATTTGCTGAAATCTTATTATGTAGCTATGCATTATGAAGCGTTTTACCCCTATTTTTGTTGATGACAAAATGGGGAGAACGTGTTTGATGGATATGTTTTAATGCATGAGGGATAATTTTAATATTTGGATGCTTTTGCATGAATACTATTGTTCGCTTTACTGCAAAGAATTTTCCTACATGGCAATTTCAATTTAAGATGTTCTTGAAAGGAAAAGAATTATCACATCACCTTGATAGTTCTATTCTAGTTCCCACTGATGAAAAGGAACTTGCCCAATAGGAGGTGAAGATGCTAAGGTTATCTCTTGGCTATTGGGAACGCTTGAGCCCCATCTTGTCACCAATCTTCGGTGTTTTACTACTGCTCAAACTATGTGGGCCTATTTGCATTGTATTTATCACCAAGATCACAACGCTCGGAAATTCCAATTGGAGTTGGAAATTAGCACTTATGCTCAAGGTAATTTGACCATTAAGCAATTTTATTCTGGTTTTATTAATATTTGGAGCTAGTATTCTGCTATTGTTCATTCTAAGGTTCCCACCGCGTCACTCACTGCTCTTTAAGCGGTTCATGCTGAGCGTTGACACGATCAATTTTTGATGAAGCTTTGACCTGAATTTGAGCCTATTTGAGCCAGTTTATTGAACCATGATCCAGTTCCTTCCATGGATATTTGCTTGGGAGATTTATTGCGTGAGGAACAACGATTATCCACTCAGATAGGTATGACTTCTGAGAGCGCATTTTCTGAGGCTGTGAATATAGCCTAGCAGCACAAGGGAAAGGGAGGAACAAGTTGCAGTGTTTCAATTGCAAGGAGCACGGTTGCTCGCAACTGTCCGAAGAAAGTTTGTAACTACTACAAGAAAGAGGGTCATCTTATCAAAGATTGTAACGTGCGGCCTCAAAATCGCCAATCCCAAGCCTTTCAAGCTGTTGTTCAGTCCTCGTCTTCTTCTGCTCTCCCACTGTAAGCTCTGATTCTCTCTGTTCTCACGCCTGCCATGGTCCAGCAGATGATTGTGTTTGCTTTTTTGGCTCTAGGCCTCCAAGGTACAAATCTTACCTCCATTTCTTCTTGGATTGCTAATCTGAGTGCCTCTAATCATATGACTGGTAGTACGACGGGTCTCCATGATGTTCGTAAGTATGGAGGCACGCAAACTATTCAGATTGTTGATGGCAGTACACTTCTTATTACTGCTGTTGGTACTCTGGGTTCTTTATTTTGAAATATTTTTGTCTCTCCTGGTTTATCTACCAGTTTGATTTCTGTTGGCTAATTGGTGTATAATAACTATGAAGCTCATTTCTCTCGTGGTGGTTGTCATGTGTAGGATCAGGTGTCGGGGATGATGATCATGAAGGGGTCTAAAATGAAACGTCTATTTCCTTTACAATATTGTATTCCTAATGCTGTTTCTTTTGCTTGTACAGTTATTACCAATAATAATGAAGTATTGCATAAGAAATTAGGTCATCCTAATTCTAATATTTTGACTTATCTTTTGAAACATGGTCTTTTTGGGCAATAAAGATTCATTTTCTTCATCTCCTGCATCTTTTAATTATGCTACTTGTCGTCTTGGTAAAAGTAAAACATTACTTTTTTTTCCTATGCATGGTAATCATGTTTCTACTTGCTTTGAAATTGTGAATACTGATGTTTGGGGTGTCATTCCTATTATTTCTTATGATTAGTATTGTTATTTTATGATATTTATCAATGATTATAATCGATTTACTTGGATTTACTTTCTTCGTTCTAAAGCTACTATTTTTCAAACTTGTTATGCTTGTTGAGACATAGTTCCGTACTTATATCAAAACCTTACACTTCGACTCAGGAGAGGAATAAATGTTTCATTCCTTTCAGGCTTATCTTCAACATAAAGGGATTATTCCCAGCATTCTTGTCCTTATACCCCTCAACAAAATAAAATCGTTGAGCATAAGAATCATCATCTCTTAGATGTTGTTTGTACTTTTTTGATTGATTCGTCTGTACCTTTTAAGTTCTAGATAGAAGATTTATCTACTACTGTTTATTTGATCAATCGTTTGCTTACTGCCACTCTAAATTATGATTCTCTTTATTTTTTATTATTTGACATATCTCTTAAGTATCAATCATTCCATACTTTTAGGTGTGTTTGATTTGTTCACTTACCACTTGTTGATCGTCACAAGCTTGTTGCCTAGTCTGTCACGTGTACTTTTACGGGATATAACCCTACTTAGAAAGGATTTGTTTGTTATGATGCTCATGCGAACAAATTCCAAATCTCCCGGAATGTGATCTCTTTGAAAATCAATATTTCTTTCAGTCTCAAGTTATTTCTGATCCTCCTATTACTCTTCTATCTGCTTTTAATGTTGCATCTTTTTCTATTAAGCGATTTAAACTAGGTGTGGTGCATCATAGACGTCCTTCTTCAACGCTTCTTCTAGACACTAATCCATCATCTGGTTCGACGCTTCCTACACTTCGACGCTCCACTCGGGTTACACATCCACCAGATAGGTTTTTTCTCATACCTCGCTTATTGCCACTCTAGACATTGTTTTTGTTCCTCACTCTTATACTCAGGCAACCACTTAAGCATATTGGCAGCAGACCATGCAAGAAGAAATCCAAGCTCTCTAAGAAAATCACACTTGGGATCTTATGACTTGTCCATCAGGTGTCAAAGCTATTGGTTGTAAATGGGTATACTTAATCAAGTTTTGGTCTGATGGGTCACTGGATTAATATAAGGCTTATCTTGTGGCCCCTGGGAATCGACAAGAGTATGATATTGATTATGAAAAGACATTTGAACCTGTTGCCAAAATGACTATTGTACGGACTATCTTGGCACTTGCTGCGTCACAAGGGTGGTCTCTCTGACAAATGAACGTGAAAAATGCTTTTCTACATGGGGATTTGAAGGAAGAAATCTATGTCTCCACCTCCCGGTATGTTTGCTACACCTTTCTTAGAGGTTTGTCGGTTGCGCCAATCTTTATATGGGTTGAAACAAGCTTCGCATGTATGATTTGATAAATTTCGCTCTACTCTGCTTGGTTTTCACTTTACGCAGAGTCAGTTTGATTCCTCTTTGTTTCTTTGCAAGACTTCTGCAGGAATTGTGTTGCTTCTAGTATATGTTGATGACATTGTGATTATTGGCTCTGATGCTGCGTTACTTACGCAATCACCATCTCAAGGCCTCTTTTCACATGAAAGATCTTGGTCCCTTGCAGTACTTTCTTGGCCTTGAGGTGCAGCTTACTCCGACTGATACATTGTTACACCAACACAAATACACAGAGGAAGTAATTTCATTAGCTGGCCTCTAATTGGGTAATTCTGTTCTTACTCATTTGGAGGTAAATCTTAAGCTTTGTCAAGATGAAGGTGACCTTCTATCAGATCCATCCTTGTATCGGCAACTTGTTGAGAGTTTGAACTACTTGACGATTACTTGTCCTGATATTTTTTTTGCTATACAGCAGGTAAATCAATTTATGCAGGCCCCTTAAAAGCTTCACCTAGTCGTTGTTCATCGCATTATTTGATATATGAAGGGCAACTCTACATGCAGGTTATTCTCTCCTAAGGAATCTTCCTTACAATTAGTGGGATATAGTGATGCTGACTAAGCTGGTTGTGCAGATACTCATCACTTTGTTACTGGCTGGTGCATGTTTTTAGATAATACACTCATTTCTTGGAAGAGCAAGAAGCAAGACAGAGTTTCCAAGTCCTCTACTAATTCTGAATATCATGCTATGTCTTCCGCCTGCTCCGAGATCACTTGGCTTCGTGGGTTATTGGGTGAACTTAGTTTTCCTCAGCATCATTCCACTTCTGTTCATGCTGATTATACCAGTGTTGTGCAGATCACCGCTAATCCTGTCTTCGATGAGCGCACAAAACATATCGAAGTCGATTGTCATTCCATACGTGAATCCTTTGACCGGCATATGATAACTCTTCCTCACATTTTCACCGAACATCAAACTGCAAATATTTTCACTAAAGCTCTTTCTTGGCACTAACATCAGTTATTGGTTGACAAATTGATGTTTCTTAATCTACTAGCATCAATTTGAGGGAGGATGTTACATAGATAATTTAGAGATTTGAGTTGTACTATTTTAGGGATGTTTTCTTACCTTGTATAGCATTTGGATGCTGAAAATCTGCCATTAATACTTACCTTGTATACTATTTAGGTGCTGTAAATCTGCCATTAATTATGTAAATCTTCTCTATATAATGAAGGGAATCTCTATGAAAAGGGTATTCAGACCAATTTTGACAGTCAAGTGGTTGTACGAGTTTGAATCAGAAAAGGAGAAATCTTAAAAAGAAAGTGTTTTCTATTTGCATCACTTCTCAGGATTTATTGGCTTGCATTTGTTTAAATTGTTTGAACCCTGTTGTTGAACGCTCTGCTGTGGATGTTTTCGTCAGCAAGAATTCTCAGGAAGCTAAGCAGGGTTCTGAATATCCCTGCTTGTCTAGTTCCTGGCAATTGCAACAGACATTTTTTTGTAGCTTTTGTTTAGTTCTGTTTCTTCGAGGAGTTGTGTTTCCAGCATTCCTTGTGCTCATGTATCAGAAACATTTCCAGATTCGGTTGATTTTAATAATGAATTTGCCTTCATTTATCTAAAAAAATGTCAACCGCCTCTATTTTGCTGAACCAAAACCATTAATTCCAATGAATTTCATCTGAATTTCATCTTGTTGTTTTCAGTGTAATGTGAATTATATTTTTCTTTCTTCATAATACTTGTATAAAAAGAGGAGGTAACGCTATGATAAGATTGCTTGATAACATCAGGTGAGTTACGAATTTTGTCCAGTTCCTATACCTAAAGACAAACATTAAGAACTCCAGAGACTGTTTGCCACCTTGGAAAGTGAGTCCAGACAAGTACTATGAAACAGAGTTTCCAAGAAATTTCCCAACTTCATCATTATTCAATTATGGCTCTTTTCTGTTTAGCACCATGATCATATCACATTGCAGGACATGAAGGGAAAGAAAAAGAAAATCCAAGTTTGCAACTTGGTGTACTAGTTTTACTTGCCGCTTGAGAAGAAAGCCCAGTTCTCCATTTGGTCAGTGAGAATTTATTTCTTAAAGCTTGAAACTGAAGTATGTTGTTATGTTTGTTTTTGAAAATGACTTTCTTTTATTTTGTCTTCCATTTGGATTAGTTGTAATAACATTCAATGCGAATTTTCTTCAGCCATTGTAATTTAATAGTAAAATTTAAAGTGATGTTTACGTCTTTGAATGTTCTGCAAGTTTTTTGGAGCAGCTCTCCGGTAATACAACAATGGCAGGAATTGCAAGGACTTGTCTGCAGTCAATATTGAAATTTGTGAATTCGACACTGGGACTTGTTGGTATAGCAATGGTTCTCTACGGTCTTTGGATGAGCAGAGTGTGGCAAAGAGACATGCAAGACTCGTCTTTTGATGATTTTGATTCTAGTGCTCCATGGTAAAGGCTCTCTCTTTAGAGTGATCTTCACTTGTGTTTTTATCCGTTTGACTTCTTATTATTTGAAGATTTTCACTATTCCGTCCCCAATCACTTACTCTATCATATTGATTCTAGTTTTTGCACTTAATTGAAACAAGATCCCCATAAAAGAGAAAAAGATTTGTCTGCTAAAGGTTATCTTCCACCAAGTTTATCAGCAGCTTGTTAGAATTTTAGCAGAACGATGCTTTCTGGCAATTTCTTGGCAGAGTAATTCATTATGAATCTAGGAATGGTTACTACTCACCATTGAAACAAGAAAAGGTTGATTGATACTTTATGATTGTCAAACAATTTCCTCCTTTTTTGCACATATTAGAGACTCTTTTTTTTTTTTAATTTCTGGAACTTGCTAACATTTCTTCTTGAATTTCAGGTTTATATACACTTTTCTCAGCATTGGGGTTACCTTATGCCTAATAACATGCCTAGGCCATATTTCTGCAGATTGCTCAAATGGTTTTTTTCTTTCTTGTGTATCCTTTTTCAGTCTGGTGAATCCAAACATACAATTCATGATCAAGCAGAAATTTTAAAATAAAATCATGTTCATGCTAAGCAGAACTTTGTTGTTGGTCTTAATAGAACATAGTACATGGAAATTATCTTCGTACTTCTCTTATTGGAAACAGCACTTGCAGCAGATATACTCCTAAATTCTGATTGGGAGAAGGTACGCTGCCTCTTCGAACTTCCTTCCACTTCCTATCTTCCATGAAAAAATGTTACTTCGTACTTTTAGGGCTTACATACTCTGTTGCTCTATTAGGATTTACCTGAGGATCGTACTTTTAGGGCTTATATACTCTGTTGCTCTATTAGGATTTACCTGAGGATCCGACAGGGAGGTTCCATGATTTTAGAGAATTTGTGGAATCTAATTTTGACTTCTTCAAATGGATAGGCATGTTCATCATCCTAGCTCAGGTACATTCCTGGTGTTTGATTTCTATATTCTACAGAGTCCTTCAAAAGTTGTTCAAATGGCGGCAAGCTAGCTAGTTGTTGATTAAAAGAAAATTGATTACCTGATTAACTTAGTTGTTGATGAGCATTTTCCTTTTTGAAAAAACAAAGAACATGAAGGAAAATTTTGTTTAGGCACAATTTTTAAACAGATATGTTTCGCATTTAGCACCCCACTATCTAAGAGTTCCTCGTCTGCAGGGATTTTCTATGTTATTAGCAATGGCTTTAAGAGCTCTTGGACCCAGCAATGAATCCAACTATGACATTTATGATGAACACCCTCCGGCCAGACTTCCACTCATCAATCACCATTTACAACAACCTCCATACGTTGTTGGTGAACCACGATTTCCGATGAAGAATGATGCTTGGAATGTAAGGATTCATTAATTTCCAGTCAACTAAAGGTCTTTCACTGATTGCATGTATTGTAGCAGACATAATATTTTGCTCTTTATTTCTCATCCTTCTCAGACCAACATGTGAAGAAAACAACACTTCTTTTCTGCAATATGGTACGAGAGGGGCGAGGGCAAACATTATTATTGAGACGAACATTAGGTTTGGTCAAGGTTGATATGGAATTGATGGAAGCTGCAGCCTGCAGGCATTTTATGGAACCGTATAGTACTAGTTACTCAGAACTACGTGCACCCTTTGAAGCTTTTAATTGAAATAACTAGCTTGTAGCATGCATCACACTTGAAATTCACAGCAATCTAATGTTTGAATATTTCTTTCACAGTTCAATTCCAAGAGATTTGGTCACACAAAACATAGAAGATGCTGCTTAAATTCTATGTTGTCCACTCCCAGCATCCAAACACATTCAATGCCGACAGGAAGGATATTCAACTCACCATAGATAAAATCAAAAAATAAATCATCAAAACTGTTGTATGATCTCAATTTGTTTGGGTGACAAATAAGTAAACAAAAGAATCTTCGTAAGAGATTGAATGGTTAGTCAAATCAGTTGTTAGTCTGGACTCTAGAACTACAACAAATTAATAGTCGACTAAATCCTCAAGTCCAACTCTAAGCCCTCATGATATTCTGGTGCAATCTCCTTCACCTTGTGAAGCTTGTTCCCAGGAATCCTCGGGAAATCATGATGTTCATTATGGTACCCCACATGCCAAGTTAGAAAATTAAGGGGGCCATAGGAAGAATATGTTTCTTGGTTTGGATTGAAGACGTGATGTTCTGAGATGACCAGCCATTGGGTGCATACCACCACCGACGAATGTGGAAAGGATCAAATAAGCAAAAGATCTCTAGCCCCAAAAATAAATCATGGCAGCAACTAGGGTTATCTGACAGAAAAATTAATGAACTCCCATAATTACCAGGGGGCTTTGGTTTGAGAAAGAGAGGCTGCAAAGCATAGAAGAAGAGTTGCAACATAACCCATATCGATTTTGATACCACATTTGTCACAAGATAGGTTTCAGTATGGCTTGGGATGTCCATATCTATGCCATCTACTCCTTGGCAGCGGTGGTGCTCAAGGTGATACTTTTGAAAAGTTACAGACATGGGTACACCAATAGGGAGATTAGCAAAAACACCAAGCCACCTGTTGTAGACTGGAGTTCAGAAGGCGAGATTGTGGGAGAGCTCATGGATAGCTAAGAAAATATTGTGGTTGAGGAATGAGCCAAAGAAGTCGGCTTTTGTCAGCATCTTCAGCCACCCAACATCGTGAAGTAATGTAGCAGTCCAAAGCTGAAGCGAAACAACCACAGTAATCTGCAACACCATAATGTTGAGATCATGAATCATATAAAAAGCATACAGTAACCAAACCAATTTTCATTAAGAATGAGCATTTCCTCAAAATAACATATAATTAATCCAACAAACTAGGTTTCAAGAACTGTTTTATCGTTATGTATAATTGCCTAACTGTTCTAAATTCATCTTGTACAAAGTCATGCAATAAAGAAACATAATTGGTTTTAATTTCTCTTCTTATTTATTTGGCAGGATTTGGAATTAGGACATATCAAACCAACCCACAGAAGAACAATGGATGGCATTGCAAGGCCTCCGTCAGACACAGTTTGTTCCCTAGTAGAAAAGGGAGAAAAGTGCCTTGAGGTGACAATCTACCTTGAAATCATAGAAAAGCATATAAAACCTTACATGATTTCGATCAAAGGAATCCTTGTTTGGACCCTCAGAACTTCAAAATAAGTCAAATAAAGGAAGGTGAAAAGCGTATCCATAAATATTTCAGTAACTAGAGAACAAGACAATAAATAAAGAACACGAGCCAAGTTCTTTGATGTGAAACCGAAAGGTTAGGTAGAAGCATTTCCTTGTTCAGCAAACAATGCTTAAATGGTCCAATCAGGAATTATGCAGTTATTTTACCCATTCGGATTGTATACACAAAAATTATTAAACAAAAAGAATGACCTTCTCGTGCTCTCAAAAGGGCAAAAGAAAACAGGTCAAACTAACACTAAGCGTGATGGAGAGAAGTTGCAAAACAAAGCTATGCTCTTGCAAAAATATGAATAATATATGTTTATTATGTAAACAACAAGAAATCTAATGCAGTAATTGCTCTAGTGGATTATCTGCAGACAAAAACATTACCGCGATAATGCCACATGTTTTGGCTTCATATTCCCGAAGAAAATAACCAGGTAATTAAAATTGAGAGGGTTTTTTTTTTCAGAGAATTTACATCGTTAGCGAATGCAAAATGAAGAACCAAATCAAAAGGAAATACTAGTAATTTGTCAGAAAAGCACTGTTAACCAGCAGATATGAAGGGGACAGAAACTCCTGATTGCAGAAATTGTTTAGCGCCACATGCACAAATAAAGCAAGTGCTAGTTTTGGAACCTGCAAAACATCAAGCTACAAAAGAAATTCAAGCCAAAAAGAAGAAAAAATCACATCCCACAAGGATTGGCATGAGAAAAAAAGATTGAAACTTTTCATCAAATCTAGCCCAACAACAAACACCGTGTCACGATGATATCTATCTCTTTCTCCCATGTTGGAGTCTGTATCTGAGTTTGCTTTGCTGTGGCCAATAGCATGTACGGTCTAAAGCGCTGGTTTTAGAAATTGACATAGACGCATGTCATTCCTTTTCCTTCTGCCTCACCAGGGCCTACGTGACCTATCCATTGACATGAGGTTCCTGCTCTTTTTTGGCCTGTGCACTTGTCTAGTTGTCTTTATCATTTCAGACTTTTCTCATCTGCCTCGCATTTGTGCCATGTTCGGGCTTTATGCATGGGTTGCCGGTCCATTCATTCAATTTGGATTAACTCTTACTAATTTTGGATATAAAAAAATTAAAACAAGGAGAAATTAATGTTACGTGTTTCAAGCTAATAAATAATTACCTACTCAATTCGAGATTGATCGGATCAAGAAAACTGATGTAAGTTAATCTATCGAGAATAATTGGATCACGAATCAAGAAAATTGATCCAAGCTGATTTACTGAGCTGACCTGACCGAGTCCTATAACTATGCTAAATAACTCATAATGGAAATTTGATAGATGATTGTTTTCTTTTTTTACCATATTTTTGTGTGTGTGATTGACGAGAATTTTTGCTATTGAAGTTGCTGTCTTTGGAGCATTACCTTACTGTATAATTTTTGGGACTGCAGTCGTAAAGGCCACGATTTCTTCCTGAATCCTTCTTGTTTTATACAAGTAAAACGAAGAGTGGAAATTGAGTAAATAACCGTAATTTGTTTTTTTTTACAAAAGTGGATAAGTTTGTGTTATTATTGACTGATCTTACAGTTTTAAAAAATGATATATATATTTTTTTTGTTCTTATCCGGGTATCCGGATACCCTTTTAAAGGATGAGATTACTCCTGTTCGGGGTTCGTAATTGTCCCTCCCAGTAAGTGCGTTTTCTGATAATCGAACTTGTATTCTCATCCTTGCAGGGATATAGCAGTGCCTTAACCGCTAGACCAATACTTTATTGGTTAAGAAATGATCCTTTGAAAGGTGTAAATTATTTTTTAAGAAGTATTATTTCTTATTTTTAAATGAAATTATTTTTCACTAATAATCCTAACCGACTTAAACCTTTTTAATTGGAAATTTAATTATATTGATTTAATTAGTAACATAACTAAGATAATAATAAAATATTGTTAATAATAGATATTTAATGCACGGTTTTCGTTCACTAGTATTAATAATAGGAGGTGCAAAAGTCATATAATTTTAACTTTGAGGGGTATAATTCAGCTGGTCAGATTCTAAATTTGCTCCCTAGAGATCACCAGTTCGAGTCTCACAAACTTCAGGGCTACTAGAGACTTACATGATAACTTCAGAGTTCGTGGGATTAGTCAAGATACGCGCAAGCTGGCCCGGACATCCACGTTGATAAAAAAAAAAAAGTTTGCTAAACTTGTGTCGGCGTGTAGATTTCCTTTGAATTTAATTAATATTATAATGAGCATGTATGAGATATTGACAAATAGGAATAATGATAAGATTTTAATAAGATTATCTTGCTTTTTTCAATAAAATACTGGTAAATTTATCCCCTTCTTGTCTCATTTGTAATAAGAAAGAGTTTCTTAGAAGAGCGGCACGTCCAAGTAGCATTTGTTTTTACATTGCTACATGCTTTTTAAATATAAAATATTTACTTTACGCTTGAAAAAGCACGTGAAAAAAAATAAATTCTCCTACTTGTTTTCAATGCTTATTTTGAGCTGTTGTATCTGTTGATCCAGTACTACTTCATACGAGCTGTCTTTAGCTTAGGAACAAGACGAATAGATCTTTTTTCTTCTCCCACAGACACAAGACGAATGTGGGAGGGAAATTGCAGAGCTTTTATAAGCGAGCTCCAGGCTATACAAGCATGTACAGATGTGCTAAAATACGATTTATAAAACCCGTCTTTAACTTCACCTACCAACCCACAATAACCAAGGCTGGATTTTCTTCTGACAAGAAGCGGGAAGAAAGCCCTGAAACTCCAAGTGGCCTCAATTCTGCCTACTGAATCTTCAGTGGTTATGTTATATTAAGGAAAAGGGGAGGTGGTAGTGGTACTATTCATCCAAAGATCAGGGAGATGGCGATTGCGGGCTGTACTTGTCGCCTATCTTACGTGTGAATCGTATGTGTCGAAAAGGTTGTCAGGAATTATCAGAGGCAACTTATCTACATACATAAAAAGCCTTCTTAGGTTATCTCTTGTCACCGTTGCCATGTCCACAATGTCCTTGCTGTCAGTAAACACCCAGAGATCTCCAGAGTTTACTCTCTTGAGACTGTCACGACAGAAGGGGCATGACTGGGATCTTGATCGCCTGCAAATCATTGCAACAGAACATTATGTTCAACTATGATTATGTATAACATTATGAAACGAAGGAACAGACAACTACTGGCATGGTACGGAGAAAGAGATGGGCACTAATACACCAACCAGAAAAGGCATTGCGTAAACTAATAAGAACAACATTCAACTGATGTGGATTCAAGGGGGGCCATCTAAAAGCCAGGCACAAAAACCTTACGTTTTCTCAGCCTGCAGCAGGTCTAACACTACGCATTCCATCTTGAACATGTGTTTTACCAGTATCATAGTGAAGGAGGGATAGAAAGACGGTAGCCAAAACAGAAGCAAGGCCCCAAAACCTATCATACATCAAGGCTGCAAAGCTGAAGGCCAGGCATGCCACATTAACTAATTTATTTGAGTGACTACAATGAGAAGGCTTTTTGCACCCAAAAGCCAGCAATCCTGGAATTGCAGAATCAATTTCATGGTCTAGCATTAGCCAAATAAGGCTACCAGGTATCATTATCAACTTCTTACAAAATTTCAACTTAAATTTACCTTCCTTTCCAAACATTACAGAACAGAGAGAGCAATGGGATCACTCATTCATGTTTACTCAAAAACAGAAATGAGATCATTTTTGATAATTCGCTGATGAACCTGTGGAAATCTTTCAGGTTGATGATACAGCATCCTTCCAGTACAATGTACAACAATTATTATAGCATTTCCTTTGAAATCACAGCCCAGCTGTGAGCCGGGATAGGATGTCACGGATCTTGCTTAAGTCAACTGCCATGTGCAAGGACACCATATCTTTCCCTGGTCAGGGATTCACTACGATACATGTAACCAAAAATGAAACAGAATGAAACAATTCTAATTTCCCAAAGAACGCTATTGTATCCATTTCTCATTTAAGTGTAGAGATTGAAAACCTGCACTACTTTTATCAGGATAAGGAAAAAGCCTAAAAGAAGCATTTTCCATGTGATCAACAAAAAAACTTGGCCAGCAGGGTAACTCCAGTATTTCAAGAGTAAGAGGGAGGGAGGGAGTACCATTCACGGTAACATTTCAAGCACATGGCATGGTGGCAGTTGGGCAGTACAATCTTGCTATTCATCTCCATGCATATTCCACATTCTTCTTCTCTTTCAATGTCAACATCAGCATGCTGCCTATGTTCCTCATCATCTCGTCTTCGGTACCTTTCCATGCATACCGCCTTCTGTTCCTTATCTTCTGTGTCAGTGACCCCTCTTTGAAGTTGCAATAAAGAGGGATAAATTACAGCTGGCCACAGTAAGGATGCAGATTAAGAAAACAGGGAGGGTCTAACTTAAGTGAATAATAAAGAAATTGTGCACAAAGATAATTGGAAGACAGAAATTTACCATAGAACTCCCTGATACTTGCTTTTCTTTCATGAGTAGTCATGGTGGTTGTGCCATCCACATAAACCTGAGGTATGGGGGAACAACCAAGTTTTCAATGATCCGGTTAATACTAGGGGGGAAAAAAGTACAGTCCCATCCAAATGAACAAAGTTCAACCTTATAAATTAGGATCCTTAGCAGTCCAAGTGCACCAGCAAGATGGCAGTCTGTCCACTGCACAAGAAAAAGAAACAGGTGTGCTGCTGGACTATATGACATTCTCATCTGAAGACAGGCTCCATCATAATCCCTTGAAATATCTGATGCCCTGCACCAACCATTGCAAAATAAAAATTTAAAATGGAGACATAAGAATCTAGCAATGGATTCAAGTTGATGAGCTCATAAATTTCATCAGTAAGACGCAAAAACTGGTAAAATGTACAAGACACAATAAAAAAAAAATCAAAGCATACTTAACATAACCCCCCACCCCCAAACCACAGGCTGCTGGAAACTATTTTAAAGATAAAAAAAAAAAAAAAAAAAGCAGAATATGGCATCTCCATCTTAGTTTGCCTTGATGATTGTGGCCTATAGGTCCACATTAATCAAGAATTTACAGAGCTTATCTTCAAACTTCTAAAACATTGTAAATATGCTGTGAACAAAAAAAAAAGATTGATTAAAAAGGATGCTTTGTGCAAAAAATCCCATAGTGAACATTCCAGGAAGCCTTTAAAGTCTTCAGCTTACAAAAATTTAAAATAAACTGGACTCTTGGTCCTTTACACAACTTAACTCAAGCTACAAATGACAGCATCTCCATGAACCAGATACCATTAATAAGCAGATCTAAATATGTGACTGCATTGATACATGATAGGTAGGAAGAGGGTCCCAGCAATAGATAATCCAACCCCAGCAGTCATATCATTATATACAATCACAAATAAAGTGATAACTCCATTAATGGGGTGGATACCATAAATCATGTGACGCCAAGTAAACTCAGCTTATCAAGATAATGAAACTATTCTCCAGTCTCCTCCAACTAAAAAAGAATGGCTTCCAATTGCAAGTGCAAATTGCAAAACCCACATAGATATTTTCAACTTGAACATCTTTGAAATACCATTTCAAGTAATAGGCTAACAAAGAAAAGTTTCCAACTTTCCACGAGAATCATTAAATCAATTACATAAATCACAAACCAGGCAAAACAATCCAGGAATTAAAATCAGTACGCTCAATGCTTGGCTTTAGCATGAAATGTAGCCATACCAACCACAAAGTAAACAGTCTGAACTCAAAAGCTAACCACAAGAACAAATTTCAAAGCCATAAAAAATTTCCATCTTGAAAAAAACTGAAATACACGGAGAAGACTTGCAACAGCTCAGAGATGAAGAGTAAAAAATGACTTGAAATTAGACTTTGTCAAGCAAAAATTTTTTTCCAAAGGGAAAAACTGTATATATTAACTGAGAATATCATATAATTCATTTTGAAAAAAAAAATGAAGAAGAAGAAGAGACAAGGTGGAAGTAGTGGCTAAATTCAACAATAACAAAAAAAAAACAACATAATTTAAGTTAAACTCAAGACAAAACAAAACATATTTAAGAAAAAAAAATCCTTCACCAATCTAACAAGCAAAACATTAAAAAAAATGCAAAAAGTCAGCACTTCTAGCATTCCACTCAAGCATCAATTACACCAAAAAAAATTAAAAAAAAATCACAGACAAATGTAACAACAAACCCCAGAAAACCCAGAAGAAAAGGAGAGAGAACAACTTACAGAGTATTAGCATGTTGAATATCAGCTTCAAGCACTTTAAGAGAGTCCTTGAAAGATTTTCTCACAGACCCTATATACATATCTCTTCTTCAAAACCTCCAAGATCAAGCAATCGGATTCTCTCTTCGGGTTAAAACCCTGAAAATTTTTCTTGTTTTCTCTTCACCAAAACCTCCTTCCTTATCTTTTTTTGGTGGTGGGGTTGGTTCTTCTCAGAGGAGCTTCTTCTTCTTCTACTCTGTTCTTGAAAGTGAAGCCATAGATAGAGAGGGGACACGTGGATTAGAGAGTGGGATGTCGTGGAGCTAGCGTTGAAAATTGAAAAAACAATTTACTAATATTTCGAAGATGATCCAAATAGTATTTAATTGAAACCAAGAAGGGTACAAACGTCCATTTAAAATTTTTGTATTAATTATTTAATTCCAACCACATTTTAGGATTAGGTAGTGTTTGTTACATATAACAGCAAGTACTAAGTTTATGTATTTGTTTGTTTGTGTGTTTGTAATTGTATTTGAGTATATTTTAAAAATATATTTAAGTTAAAAAATATTAAATTAATTTATTTTATTGTTTTTCAATTATTTTAATGTGCTGATATCAAAAATAAAAAATTTAAAAAAAATCATTTAAATGTATTAAATAAAAACACTTTTAAAAAGTATTTTGTACAATAATATCAAAGATATATTTAATATTTTTTTTCCTTGACTTTTTAGGTTGAAATCTTGAGATATTGCATTAAAAAATTATTATTTTTAATACATTGGATCAATATAAAGCTTAAATTCATTTTAGAAGAAAATTTAGTATCAATTGACATAGTCATACCTTGACAATACCCACCCACCAACCACACTGTTTTTTTTTTTTTTCAAACTTGTTATATAGATAGTTTGTCTTAATACGCGTCAATGAAAATTATGTTTGTTTGTTAAGAAATAGTGTTTTTAAAAAAACAATTATCAAAATCTTTTTCGACGATAATAAATTATATTCCGACACTCACCATGTTATAAAAATTAAATTAAATCATCATTTAAAATGCACAAAAAATAATTCTTTTAAAATAATATAATACAATCAATAAAAGGGAAGATATTTTCCCTTCATGATAAAATTCCCTGAGCAGAGCCTGGTTGACTAGCTTTCTTAAATTACACAGTTCAATGTTTCAAGTGGATATATTATATTAATTTGATGATTCATTGGAAAAGTGAAAAATTCAATATTTTTTATCAAAATAAAGTTATTTTAGGATGGTTTTTTTATTTTTTTTAAATATTTATAATTTAAATCGACTGGAGTCAACACATCTAATATATAATCTGAGCCAGAGTGCTAAGTTGATTCCTAGACTGAGACTTGTAACTATAACACCAACGGTGGAAAGGGAAGGAAATATTGTTCATGGAAACTTTTTTCCTCAACCAAACACAGCCTTAAGGGAGTCCAAAATTCCTCAGAGCACCGTCAGGATGCAGCAGCCCGTGACTGCCCCTTATCCACTCTCTTCTCGATACAATAATAACACATCCACTTTCTTTGGCTCTTTGTCTGCCACTTTTACCCTTGCTTTCGGTTTAGCTTTGCCTCCACGCACACTCCTGATCGTTACATATTTCCTCATACCTACTTATTGCCCTCTCCTTTTCACTTTATTTGCTAATATACCCTTCACGGCTCTAATCTGTCCTGTGATTTTATCCCAAAATAGCAAGAAATCAAAAGGTAAAAAAAACAACTATTTTTAGAAAGTAAATCTAAATAATAATCTATATTATATCTTAAAATTAATATTAATAGTTTAAGTTTTTAGATTAAATTGATTTTTTAACATGGTATCAGAGTCTTGATAACCAAGCGGTCATGAGTTCGAATCTCACCATCCCTATTTATTTGATAAAAATTAAGCACAAGATAATATGAGTCTGTATAAGTTTCAAGTTCAAACAGCTTTAACTTGAGGGGATGTATTAGAGAATAATATAAATTATATCTTAGAACTTTACCTAACAGCTTAAGCTTTTGGGTTGAATTGGTTATTTGACATTTAATTCATGTCTATAATTTACACCTATTATGTTATATAGTGAAAAGCATTTTTAAATTATTTTAAAATATATATATATTAAAATTGTAAAAAAATATTAATTTAATATATTTTTAAATAAAATATATTTTTAAAATGTATAAAAAAAAAACAGAAACTTGGACTTTCAAACACTTGCTCATTAACATTACCTCCTCTTTAATCTTATATCTACCTAGTACATTACTAGAAAGGATAAAGGAGTCGTTGGGCAATATGCTTCTATTGCCTTTTTTGGTGTTTTTTCGCGCACGAAAATGTTATAACATAACATTCTTTTAAAGGCAAAAGCCAAAACTACAAAATAAAGCTTTTTTTCAGTATGTTATAGCATAAAGGGAAACAACTAGAACCGTCCTTGTGTATGTAACAATTCAGGAAATTAATTCCTATAAATTAAAGAATATTTGATCAAAATCATACTGTATTTGGAAAATTTATGAAGATCAAACTAATTGAACTAGATTGCATTAAATTGTAAGATCTATGCTAATTAAGATTTACTAAAGTGTTTAAGAAGTAAAAAAAAACACTTACTTTCTAATAGAACGCCGGCGAGTCTACCCCTGCCCCTGTTTCAAGCCAGGGCAGATGAGCCCTGAGGACGACGGTGGGGATTTTGGAATTGAATGAAGCCCCATCAGACTGGGACAGAAGGAAGGGAAACTAAACAATGTTATGATAACGAAAGTGATGGCCCTAGAGTCACGGCAGCTAAGGTTCAAGCTATGATTTGTTTTTGTTTTTTAAAAATATTTTAAAAAAAAATTAATTTTGTTTTTAATTATATTTTTTTATTGTATTTTTAAATTGTTTTGATACTTTAATATAAAAATAATTTTTAAAAATAAAAAAATATTATTTTAATATATTTTCAAATAAAAAACACTTTATAAAACAATTACTACTACACTTATAAAAAAAATCAATCACCTAGTAGGCGGTCCAATGATAAGAGCTTGGGATTAAGGGATTTGCTCCCCTGTAATCTCAGGTTCAAGCCATGTGGTTGTTAATACGATGGTCACTGGAGGCTTATATTATCATTAATTTTAGAGCCCGTGAAATTAATCGAGGTACGTGCAAACTGAACCGGATATTCAATTTAATAAAACAAAAAAAACCTAAAAACAACATCCTAGGACAGTCTACAAGTAAAGGAGAAATCATTACAAACTCCTATTTCAGAGTCTAATATTTTATTTAAGTGCCCAACCTTCTATTCTTTTTTATTTGAGTGCGTACCTTTACTTGATATTGTTGTTACATGATGATGTGATCAGTATAAATTAACGCGTGATTGGTCTTTTTTACCAATACATGAGTGATACCGTGTAACTTATGAGGCAAAACATTATAGATTCTCTCCATGTTTTATCTTTTTTATTTTTTAATATTACATCAAGTAAATAATTTATTTTGATTTAATTTTTATATATAAACATGGTCTTTAAAATGCATCAAGATATTAAATTGATTCTTAATTTCATGAAAAAATAATAATTGATTTTAGTGTTCGTAGAAGATTGAAAATGAAGGGATCAAAATTAAAAAAATAAAAATAAAAAATGACATGTTTTTTGTTTTTAAAATATAAGGGTGTCAACTTTGATTTTTTTTTTCTCGGTCATCGAATTTTTTATTTATTTTCGGTTCAATTCTTCAATGTTGTGTTAATAAAATTAATGATTTGCTTTAATTTACTTTTTAAATGGTTATCTTGATTTTAAAAAATAATCAAGGTATTATGTTGGTTCTTGATTTCACGAAGAAAAATGATTTTATTATTTGAGAAAAATTGAAAATAAAAATTGAAATAGAAGAAGAATGGGAGGCCTTTGAAAAAAATTATATCAGCACCTTTGACCTCGGAATTCTGTCAAACTTTCTCTTCGGTCTCTTTACTTCAGAAATTAAACGGGAAGAACGCAGGGAAGCATCAACTTGTTTCTCTCCTAAACTCTAGTCAACCTGCATGCATTTTATACCTTCAATTATTGATTTATGTATGTATGAAGCTAGTTTACACATAAAGTTGAGGGATGGAGCAGCAACATGCATGTTCGTGTTGAAAAGATAATCAATTGTCAGCTGATGATTGAATCTGGGCACATCATTGTTCATGATGAACCCCATGGATGATTAACCTCAGGGTGAATAAATTGAAATAATTGAGTTGGATGCTCTTCATAATTCAGCCCGTTTATCTCTCAAGTACAGGGATGACTGCAATCCCTCTTCTTTTCTGCAGAATCTGATAAAAATAAGCAATCATTGTTGCCTCAGCAGCCAGCATGCAACCAACCTGCTGCTGCAATTCCAGTTATGAGTTCTGCATAAAAGGATCTAAACATAAAGAATAAATTGGAAAAGGGATTTAATTTCTACGCACATACTTTCTAGATCTGCTCGTCAATTTCTTATTTCATCCAAGATTTGACTTTGCATCCTCTTGAAGGATGCTTTATCATCAAGTTGGTGAGCCTCGCCAGTCACCAAGTAGCTCAATCTATTTAATTATGATAGGTATATGGTCAATTAACCAGTAATGTTAATCTATAATATAATCATGATTTTCATATTTATTATGATTTTTATATTTATGTAATCATCGAAGGTCCAGTTATTCATATTTGTTACTGATATTCTCTCCTAATGTGCACATTTTATGAAGAAATAACGGCAGCACTGTTTTGAAGAAAATTGATGGAAAATACAAACAAGCATGAACAAAAACCTTAATTGATAACACTATCATATTTAACAATTTTACCATAAAATTTTTTATTAGTATTTACACTAACATTTTATATATAATTATTTTACCAACGAAATCACAAATAGAAACCTTCTATCAATAAATTCTGGTCTATTTATAAGTCTACCGCAATATACATTTATTTTTAAACAATTGTAGGCGGAAATAAACACATATCATCAAAGTTTTTTTTTTTTTTTTTCAATTACATATCATTTTAATTTGCATGATATAACATCAAGCCATCCGTGCAATGTTGTTATATCATGCTTGAGTTTTGTTTTGGATAAAAAAAATTGGGACAAAATTGAATAAAAAAAATTAAAACATTATTATTTTTATATAAAATAAATTAAAATTGACCCGGTCGAATTTTATCTAGATTTGACCTAATCATCCTATCAACTCACTCTGGTTTTGCTGTTTCATTATCCAAAATAATTTAAAATAAAACCTAAACCAGGCTAGGTTTAATTGACTATGCATCCACCACCTCATAAAAAAACAGGGAGGAGCAATTAAATCTATGAGTGTGTGGGGGAGAGGAGGGAAAAAGATATTTGGTGGGTGGGAAGGGCAGATATGTGATGTCCAGCTCACTAGGCTAAGCCATAACCTGTAGATTATCCTGTCCACCTCATCATTCAACAAATAAACACTACTATATAGTTTTCTTAATAAAAAATATCATTGTTCGATAGCCATTTCATTGCACTGTCCCTTTCACCCATTCTTAGATAAACAACATTATTTATTTCAACATTACTTGCAACTCTCAAGAATTGTGTAAAATTATAACTTTAAATATGTTCATGCAGACATTATTTAATCTATTCGAAGCATATATCTGAAGGGTTAATTTGAATTAATTTTATGAATTTTTCTTTAAAAATAAAATTAACTAGGGTTAATGAGATCTACCTAATTATACTAAATAAACTCCGATTTAATTTAAAACTCAGTACAAGTTAAGCAAGTCAACAAGCTACCAGATTGAACGTTGAGCTGGCGCAAGTGGCCATTTGTCATAAGAAGAGTTTGTTTGGGAACGCGGTGCAAACCGCATCCCCTCAAATTTTGAATTTTTTTTGCTAAAAATTATTTTTTATATATTTTTAGATCGTTTTGATGTGTTAATATTAAAAATGAGTTTAAAAAAAAATATTAGTTTAATATATTTTTAAACAAAAAAATAACCATAACTATTATCCCAATTCTAAAGAGACCCGAAATCAAGAGAGAAACTTGGCGACACATGGTGGCTAGCTCAAGAGCAGGCTGCAGAGCTTCTTTGCCGTTGTCGGATAATTTCACTGGGAAGTAGAAGTGTCCAAGGGCTCGTGCCTGAAGGCCAGATTCATGCATGGCTTTGAGCCTTGGGCCCTTAGCAAGCATATATATAGTTAAACAACCAACGGAATCGTTCCAATGAGATGGACTCAGGCCCTTATTGCCAAGACCTTGTCAAGTATCAACCCCAAACTTTAAACATTCTTCATTTTAGTCCTTATATTTAAGGATTTTCTTTTACTCGGAATATGTATTTGGCCCTTCGAATATATATATATATAAAAGATAAAATTATTTTTTTTTCCTATGGGGGAATGGAAACTAGACTCTTCGTATCATTGACAAAAACCTAAAGCTAGTAGCTCTACGATAAATTACAGTTCATTGTAATGGTGATTTGATAAAATTGCTCCTATTTAAAATACATCTTTCAACTACGGAGTTAATGTGGTCTTTTTAACGCGACATAATTGTTTTTAATAATTTGTGAGGATTAGGCTGGTCAATTTTTACAGAGTAAAATTACCAATTTACCCTTATAATATAAAAAATAACTTTAAAAATACAATACAATAAAATTATGTCTATAGGCTTACGCATAGTTTTGAAACCCGGCCTGGCTCAGCGGGTCGACCCGGAACTGGAACCGGGTCGGGTTTAAGAAAAAATAGGGAAAGTCAAAACCCGGGGTGATCTGGTTGACCTGACAAGACCCGATCAAAAACCCGATTGCAACTCGTTGATTTTTGTTTTTTTTACTAAAATAATATCATTTTAATTTTTTTAAAAAAATTAAAATTAACCTGGACCCAGATCCTAAACTAGACCGGGTTTAAAAACTATATTTCTACAGAGAAAGGAATGGATAGAACAAAGTTGTTAAAATGGGGATCCTGAGCTGTGAACAGGGAGGAAGGGGTTTTGGTAGCATTGAATGTGGGCTCACAAGATTATTTAAACTAGAAAAATAAACAATCAGTCTTATAAATACACTACGTATTAACATATCCTTAGTTTTAGTATTCCAGACCTAAATCATTGCGGGTAAAGTTTGTGCCTTCAAGAATGGTTGTGAAAGATTTTATTTGTTTTTATTTTTTAATATTATATTATTTGGTGATTAAGTTTTGTAATTTTATTTAATTTTTTCATATATAATTATAATGATATCATGACTGAGTTAAAAATTTTGTATCTTGATCCAAGTGGGCTGAAATAAATAATTTTTTACTGAAATAAATAATTTTTTATTTTTTTTTAATTATATATTTTTTTAATTCTCATTCTTCATCATTTTATTTGCTAGAAATTGAATATCAATTTTTTTTCTTTTCTATTTTTTTTATAGAGCCATCACATTCTCATTTGATTTATTAGAAAATGACCTTAAACTTTTTTTTTCTTGATTTTATTTTATAAGTCGCAAGTTTTAAAGATTAGATAAAGTTTAGAAAATTTGCTAAGGTCTCCTTGTTTTTTTTCTTTTAAGCAGGTGTTTTTTTTTTTATCATTTTGTTTAGAGTTTCGCTTTATTGTTTTTTATGTTTACCATCTATAGGGTTAGCCTCGAGTTTATGATCAAAGTCATCGGTTTTAAAAATTAAAGTGGGTTGATTTTTGTTATATTTTTTTCTTCTTTTTCTAAATTGATTTATTTCATTTCTAGCCTTCAACATTTAATTTACTAAAAATTGATCTTCGAGTTTTTTTTTTCCTTTCATTTCTACTTGGCTGTCTCGATCCTATTGCTATGATCGAGATATTAGCGGATTAACTAGATTTTACTTGGATTTTTTTTGTAGTTTTTTTTAATTAAATTGATGTTTTTATCATCCTTCAACATTAGGTCATTTGATAATTGAGTTTCATGATATTATTCAATTTGCTTTCAAACATGGTTATTGAGCAAAAGATTTTGCATGTTGATCCGAGTGTGCTCGAATCGAGTTTTTTCAACCTTTTTTTTAATTATGTTATTTCTTAATTTTTGTCCTTCAACATTTTATTTGCTAGAAATTGAGCTTCAACTTTTTTTTCTTTTCAATTTTTTTTTATCTATGAAGTTATCACTTTTTTATTTGATTTATTAAAAATTACACTTCAAAATTTTTCTCATGCTTTTTTTTACGAGATTATCTCAATCTTATATCCATGATCGCGGCGTTTGCGAGTTAACCTTGTTATCTGGGGTCTGCTTTTTTTTGTTGCTCTTTTTTTAAATAATTTTTTTATTTTATTTTTATCCTTTAACATTAAATTGTTTAAAAATCCTAGTGAATTTAGGTCAGATTTTTTTTATTTTTTTTATTATTAATTTTTTTAACAATTTTTTTATGATTATTTATCTGGGGCGCTATCAATTGATGGGAATGATGTGAGAGCCTTGTACAATTGAGGCCTTGCCCTCTCCTTTCGCGCCCAGTTGATTGCAGATATTGGACCAGTAAGAGTTCACTGGCACCTTGACATTGTTATAATTTTATTGTTGATTCTGTATTGTGCTGCTCTGATGTCAATTGTTGTGATACTCAGAGCAGCTTGGTTTGGCCCTTCTTGTACAAGTGTCCATATAATTAGCTCGATTGGGATTTGGACTATAGGAATAAACTTTCAGGAAGCAGCCTACTTCTGAACAATTTAACACTATCGTTTTGGATTTCAGGAAGCTGCTTATGATGCTGACAAAGTGTTCTTGGCTGCAATTGACAAATTTGATGCCATGTTGTCCAAAGGCAATGTCTACGCACCAGATGGTGAGTAACTTTGTCTTCTTCACTAAAAGTAAAGTGTGTTATAAACCTGTACTGGAAGGCTTCGTTTAACAAAAGATGATATTCATTAAGACAATTATAATTGGATAAAGGGAGACTCTTGTGCCTCACCTGGAGCTCCAAGAATCATAGCAATGTAGGAGTTGCAAACATAATGTTATCATCATCATTCAGTAGATAAGATTTGTATCTTTCAAACACATGCTCTGATTGCAATCATAAAGTGCTCTTATTCGTCAAATAACAAAATGAATTTTCTTTCAGAAGCTATAGAAAAACAAGCAGTGCGGCAAAAAAGTATGAAATCATGCTGAAGTTAAACACTTGTGGTTTGCAGCCTTGTATAGATGGGGTGTGGTATTGCAGCAGAGTTCTCGTTTACAGCCAACTGATAGCAGAGAGAGTGAAGTTGCTGCAACAGGCAAGGAGGCTATATGAAGATGCACTTCACATGGACTAGCAATCTTCAAGTAAGAGAAGCCTTGTTGCCATGTATGTCTGAGTCTAATCATAGGCTCTTGTGATCACTTTGAAGCAGGAATTGATTGTTTCAATGCCTTTTATTTGTATTCCTTCATTCTTTCTAGTTTGAGTTCACCAGCTAGGTTGTATTCTATCTATAGAGATTAATACCCAGATAAGAAAATAAAACGGATAAGGTCTTCCTAATCTGCTTGAGGCAACCATCATCACTTCAGGCAACTGATACTGTCTCCTTTTCTTTTGTAGAACTATGCCATTTGTTTTTCGGGCATGTTCCACCTGAAACACCAATAAATGACCTTGTTAATGGAAATTATTGCTCTTCTGTTCCTTCTACCTTTTTTTTTTAATAACTTTGGTCAAACTTGGGAAACGACTCTTTGTTGATACAAGTCATTGATTTTCCATTTTAGAAAAGAACATCTTGTGATCAAACTTGATGGCCATTACCTTGACATAATGGTAGCAGTCTTGGTTTTACAAGCACAAGGACTTTCAGAATTTATTTTGATCAATTGTATTATTATTTTTTCTTTAATTTTGCCTTTCTTGACTGGATTATACTATGTGAATTATGACCGTCTAAAAAAGACCAGATTGCAAATGAGCGGACCGGATTTAATATGCATCTGATGCGGATTTTTGTTTAATTCTGCCAATCATACTCCACGGTGGATTTATAATACGAACACGGCTGAGCAAAGAGAATGGCTCGGCAAACAAAGTGACAAGGCAAATGAGAGGAACAGATATGATATGCAGGCATCTCTGTCCTTTCAAACCTTGTTAGCAATTTTCAACATTTTTTCCCCAGTTATTTGAATGTAGTGAATGCCTTAACGTCTTTGAAAGCAAAACAAGTTTCTAAGCTCTTTGATGCCAAAACGCTACTGTTTGCAGCTAAATTCATATTATCCACGCCCATTATAATGTTTGTTTCTTTCGACAATTACAACCATTATATTGGTAACGGTGAATTAATTTAGTTCATCATAAAAGGTCTAATTATCGAACAATTCCTTGGGACTGTGATGTCCATTCTGGCATTTTCACAGTTTAATTAAAATATAACGTTTTCGAAATTAAAAATATATTTAAATATATTTAACAATTCCTTGGACTGTGAATTAATTCTGGCATGATCACACCATTGACCTCAAACGTTCCCGCAAAACTTTAATCATTCCTGCGAAGGTAACACCACCAACCAAAGTGCCATCCTCTTCAATAACCCATGTGTAGCTTGAACGATGTGAAAGGGCTTGAATCATCACTGCTACCAATGAGCTCCATGGATAGCACACAATTGTCTCGGTGCTCCTCCCCACTCTTGCTGAATTCCCAGCTATCCTCCCACTCCTTACCATTCCGAACTCTTCGTCTGATGAAGATGAATAGGATGAATCAGATGAAGATGATAAAATTCCTGATTCCTCTTCTATTAAGTCCAACGCAGGTCCTAGATTCCTCTCTTCCAGTCTTTCCTTCACCAACATTATCAGGTCCTCCGGCGGGTCACCACATTCTATGTAAGCCATCAACTCCCCGGCTGAAAGTGTCGCAATTGCAGCAGCCACTGTCTCGTCACAGAAGTTCAATGTGAATGGTGAGATTTCGCCAATCAACTTGCCGTCTGCATCAAGAATTGCTACAGATGTTTGTTTAACGAGGGATTGAGAAATCAAGGGCAATGCAGCAGGGTCATCGTAATGGACGGTAAAGAAGGATTCAGTATCAATGATGTTGAGGGACTCGATGGTGTGGTTTGGAGTTGGAGAGAAGAGGCCAATGGAGTTGAGGAGGTAACGGACTATGTCTTCCTGAGTGAGCCAGCAGTACTCACGGTTGTTGTGAAGGGTGGAATTGGCAGTGGATTTGCTTATCAGCTTCTTTCTTGTGAAGGGGTTGTGAAGTGGTATCACAAGGTTCTGTGCACCTTCAAGGATGAGATCTATAGCCTCCAGTAAGCTGAAAAAGAGTAAACAGAAAATCATTAGATGCACATCAAAACACAATCAATATGAGACAAACAGAAACAGAACAGGAAATCTCAATGAAAACCAGTTTCAACTGCGATAGTAGTCATAAAGAGATGTAAGTTTCAGAATCCCATCCGTTTCTTTTCTTTTTACTACTTTTGATTACAAGAGAGAGGCTCAGACCTGAGCCGTCCTCTTGAGAAGGAGGGGGGAGGGAGGTTGAGTGCCGTTGAGCCACAATACTAATCGGCAGCCACACATCAGTTACTCCAAAATTTGTCTCTTTTATGCAAAATTTCAGATAAATCTTCAGTGATTTTCAAGTTACACCAATAAATTTTCTGAACTTAGTTGTCGCATATAAAATTCATCAAGATTTTAAGTATTTATGCATCACACCTGCAGGAAAGAAATCTATAGACATTGAAATCTCAATTAAAAACATATCGATGGTCACCTAGTTTCCAAATTCTGGACACAACAGGGTTAGGCGACACATTTCAAGAAAACTTTAGATTTTTAACAAAAGAAAAAAAAACAAAAATAAATAACTCAACCGAAAGGTAATCTAATAATGGAGAAGAGAAAAATATAGAAGGTGTGATAATAATAATAATAAAAAAAACATTACAATAAAGAGAAATAAACATTAGAAATCCAAAATTCTCTAAAAAAACAAACAATTCCAAATCCAAATCTCAAAAAAAGAAAAACCCTTTTCAAAAAATCAATGGACATACCTGGCGTGAGGTTCCAGGTGCCTAACAAGTCCAGAAACCTTAGAATTTAGAAGCAGGGACACCGGCTCCTGCAAGGCTTTCCCTGGATTCTTCAAATTCTCTTCTTTAGACAGGAAGCAAATCACATCTGCCAAGCAAACTTTGCCAATGCATTTACATTCTGCAAAGTCAACCTTGATCGATCTTGGAGAGTTACAACGGTGATGTTGATCACAGCTCCAAACGCTTAAAAACAAATCACCAAATCTCTTAAGAGCAGACAACGCTTCCCCGACGGTTGCAGAAACAGACAGAGAGCTCAGCGCAGGTTTTCCAAGACATAGGTCCGACACCTCATGAGATAAAATACTTGCTGCCATGCACAGAAAGAATTTATCAGAGAGGAGTAAGAAATCAACACAAGGGTTTTCTTTCTTTCTTTTTTCAGAGAGAAAGAGAGATTTGTGAGAGGAGAAAAATTGGAAGAAATGTGTGGTGGTTGAGTTGTGGAGTGGGAGAAGGAAGGTTATTTATAGGCAGTGTTTTACTTTTACTCTCACGGACGGATTTTTTTAAAAGATTATCACAGTAATTTAAAAGTTTTTTTTTTAAATAACACTATTTAAAAAGAATTTATTCTAATAGTATATTCTTATTTTATTGCTTTTTAGAATTTAATATTTATTAAATATTGTTATTTTCAAAAGTGACATGATAATTATTACACTTTAAAAATACAACATATTATAAAATTTAAATATCTCTCAAATCAATTAAATTAGTGTCACGGTTTAAACCACAAATTTTAATTAATGTCATTGTTAAGAAATACGACATTAATTATATATTATTTTTTAAAATTATAATATTAATTAAATATTGTGGTTTGGAAATACGACAACTACAAATATGTTATTTAGCTGAGAAAATTTTTGATGCCTTGTTACAGTTTAGCCTTACATAGACTTGGTTAGCTAGTTTTTAGATACCGCTCTATGGTATCTTTTGTTTTTTATTTAATTACAGATAAAAAGTTATTTGGTTAGTAAAATAATTTTTATTTTTCGGAATGAGTTCTATATATAATTGCTAAGATAACTTAATTTTTTATTTAGTTTTCATGTAAAAATCTATCACATAATAATTTTAATCAAATCTATTTTTTAAAAACTAATTTTTTAAAAATTATAATTAAAATTATTTTTCTTAAACTTATTTTTTAATACCGTAACCGCAAAAGCTATATAACAACTCTGAAAACACACTAATTTATCAACCAAGGTCCACAATAAATAATATAATAAATTTAGAGCAATAATCTTATACAATAATAGACATTTCTTATTGTTTAGGACCACATGGGCCCACCGCAATCAACGGAGCTCTGCTCCTGAGCACACGCAAATAGATAGTGATGGAATGTTTTAATTTCCATAATAATAAATATTGAATTATGTATATTGGGATGTCAATTATGGAAAGGCATCTACTCAATTATACATGAAGTGATTGCCACTTCATTTAATATTAATTAGATTGTGTCCTTAAGAGCGTGTTTGACAGTGTGGTTGCGAGTGTTTTTCAAATAACTTTTCGTGTCAAAATGCATGTCAATGATGTTTTTTTATTTTTTAAAAATTATGTTTGACATCAGCACATCAAAACAATTTAAAACGTACAAACCATATTAAATTTTAGCAAAAAAAAAATTTCAAATTTTTTGGGAACGCCGGTTAAACCGCGTTCCCAAACACTGTCTAAGTCATATGTTAGAGAAACCCAAAACTATATTTTTTTTCATTTATTTACAAAGGCTATACCAACAAAGAATCAAAGTTATTAAATATAGTCTAGGTCACTAATTATATGGGTTAACCTTATCAATTTAGAATGACATTGTTTTTTTAAAAAAATTTAAATATAATATTTTGATTTTTTAAAAAAAAGTTAAAGCCAAATCTTGATTGGATTGACTAGCTCGATTAGGTCTAATTAAATCATATTTTATTGATTTATTTTAAAACCTCACTCAAACTAAATTCCAAGTTAATAGATTACGGGTTGATTCATTATATCGAGTTAGATTAAATAATCATGTTTAAAAGTGTAATTATAAAAAAAAAGAAAAAAAGAAATTTTAAAGTGTGTCTATAGTATTATCCACATATACTATACCCGAATTTTAAAAGGAAAATCTCTCAACTTTTACTAATATCTTAAACAAAGAATTTACATAATACAAGTGTGTGTGCTATGCATAAAGATTGTGTACTACATGGTCAAAGCCTTCCAAGCCTATTTATAAACAAGTATAAGAGGTTACAAAGCATATAACTACCATCCTTACTTTTTATAAAGTAGAGGGCATTTTCTCCTCCATATTCCCGTGAACTTAATGAGTAGTTTTGACTCATGATCTTAGTGTCTTGAGGAGCAATCTCAGTCATACCTCCATGTTCAGCAATCATGCCCCCATGATCTGGCCACTCATTTCCTCCATGATGTCATGATCATAACTGTCATAACTACCCACCACAATGTTGTAACTGTAACCCACAATCTGTTTGTCTATGTGCCACCACTCTACTAATATTCTAGATGTGTGTTTGCCACATTGGAAAGTCTATAATCTAAGTCTAGTTTCATGTCAAGTGAAGAACCTATGACTCGCACGAAATCAATACACGCTACCTGCTAAATTCGATATTGCCCAATGTGAGCTGTCATTATCCTTCGCTGCTGAATTCTAGACAATGTGCATTCATTTAATTTCTCATTGAGATTTTGCAGCCCCTATGCAGCAATCCAACCCCCTGCCAGATTTAGCTTTCTATCTTTCTATCCACTTATATTTGCCTAGCAACTACATGTTTCCCCTCACCTAAAGTTTTCTTACACTCTTCAATGTTACGAGACAAGCGAAACACACAAATAGAAAGGATGAAACGTCTAGAAGCACACAAAATATTACAGGAGCTAATCTCAATCTTTATTAAACTCAATAACAAATAAAATATACAAATTCGTATGTAAGTATGCTATACACAAAACTTGCATGTCATTTAACACTTGGTATTATGTAACATAAATAATTTTTTTTATTTTTGGAATTAATTAATTAAAGTTAATTAATTTTTGGAATTAATTAATTATGCATGACATGTTCTACTAAGTTGTTCAATTAATTTGAATGAAGAGTTGCATTTTGAATTCTACAAACATATTGGTCTGAAAATGTGCGCCTTTAAACTGTACAGACATATTGGTCTGAAAGGGTGTTATTTTCTTTATAAATATTAGTTTGATATTTGCATAAATCAATTAGAAAACAATCTTCTTCTCTCCCAAACTTTTCGTTACAAACTATATGTTTATGTTTATCGGAAGCAAAACAGATATTATTTTAATCATGCAGTATATATAATAGGAGTAATTAATATCTTGAAGATAGTGATCTTCACGCCTCAAAGCATATTTGTTATACTCGCTAACTTTACAATAATAATAATAAAAGGTTGTGCTTTTTTTTAAAAAAAAAGTTGTCCTGTTTTTGTGTGTGTATATATATATATATATAGGATATTATTTATGTTTAAACAATCGTTTGATGTTTATTGATCAATTACAAATTTAGGATTTATAAAATGGGAGAAGCAACGTGTGGTTTTGATTTTAGGAAAGCATTTCTGGTTGGGTTTCCTTTAACTAGAGGTACATTAAAATCAAAACTTCCGTGATTGGTTGGATTTTGACAATTAAGATTTCATTCCTCTTAATAGATAAGATTATAAATTTCTTAAAATTGATAGTTGTTTATTTATTTCTTGGTAAGGAAATCAAAACTAAAATCAATTATTTGAATTAATATCTCCATTACATTATGCTTTCACTAATCTGAAGAAAGTAAGATCCATAATCAAAATATTTTAAAATTTTTAAGAAAAAAATTTTAAATTATAAGGTTTTATGTCGTCTCCCCTTCATACATACATAGGTATTTATTTTCGTGTTTAAAAATTATTTTTGAATTATTTTTTTATTTTAAATTAATATTTTTTATGATCTTATATTTTTTTAATATACTGATATTAAAAAAATATAAAAAATATTATTTTAATATATTTTTAAATATTATTACATCTCGATAATCATCACAATCCCAGTTTATTTGAAATTCTAGAATCCTCTATTTTCTGATTTTTTTTTTTAATATATCTTTAAGAAAGAAAAAATCATGTCATTTCAATCAATGCTTTACCTTCTTGAAAAATTGTTAGGTGAAGTTATCCCATCAATCAGCAATCATTAGATTATTTTGTGGACAACATCCGTAATACGGCTTCTGTCCTTGACAAGACTGAGCCGCTTTAAGGTTGTTTACCGCTGGGTTGCGTTAGTGCATGTACTTTGGATATGTATTAAAAGTTAATTTGATATGAAAATGTTTCTTTTTATGGGTTAGCATTAAAAATAATTTTAAAAAAATAAAAAACATATTTTAAAAATAATTATAATATATTCCTTCTAACGGAGATGGCCTCGATGAATGAAATGTAGACGGGGAACAGACATAGCTGTCAATTCAGGTTACACAGTCTTGGAATTTACTATACAACTAAAAAGATAGTGAGATTTGCTTGAGTTAAGAATAAATTCTTGCAATTTTCTAATCAATTATAATTATGTAATGATAGAAGATCATCACTCATTTTGTAGTTCAGATATATTAAATATTCCACTGAATGAAAAAAATAAAAAGTAAGCAATTTGAAATCCAGATCATATAACAAAAAATTTCAAGAAAAAAAAAATATCGGGTTGAAAACAAAACAAGACCAGAGAAAGCTGATTTTTGCGAAATCAAACAGTAAAAAGTGGTTAAATACATGTCTTTTACAAATATGATTGTTTTTGTGTTTTAAAAATATTTTTTAAAAAATTTATTAATATTTTTTTTATATTTTCAAATCATTTTGATGTGCTGATGTCAAAAATAATTTTAAAAAAATAAAAAATATATATTATTTTAATGCATTTCTGAGCAAAAAACATTTTAAAAAGTAACTGCAACTACACTCCTAAACCCCCTCAAAATCTTGTTGGTGAATTGTTATTATTCAGTGGTGCTAGATAATAATTAATGATATTTTATCGGTTACTTTTATATATATATATTAAAAAAAAGATAGATATAAAGATATAAAGAAAAAAAGATGAAACCCATAACTTATTAAAAATGATAAGAATATTTTCATCTAGATTTATCTATTCTAGTTTTATTTATTTTTTTAAATAAATCCAAAAATAATAATAAATAAAATCCATAAACACTGTAAAATTTATTGGTTATTGTTAAAGCCATGGGCGTTGCTATCTATAGAAATAATATCTTTTCACTAGCCAAAGGCTATTTGTGTCTTACATAAATAAGGTGCTCGGTGCCAAATTTCATAATGGAATAGATCTCAACCAATGAAATCCAGGGACCATTTCTTCTTCTAAGAGATACTAGATAGCTTGTCAGTGCTTCAGCGTCGGCCATACTGATTTGTTTTTAAGTCTAAAAAAATAATGCTCAAGTGTTACGAGCATATATATATATAACTACTCTATATCATAGAAAAAGAATAAAAAAAATTACCTTCATAAATTTTCAAGAATTAAAATGATGAAAGATAAAATCAGAAAAAAAAAATTAAAAAAAAAAACCATGAAACACAGATAATGAAATAGAAAAAAATTAAAATTATGGATCCAATAATAAAATTGAAAAGAAATTAAGATTTGATAGAAGGGTTAAAAATAAAAAATTAAATCAAAACATTGAGGGTCAAAAGATCAAATATTACCAAATATTGAATTGAATGATAAAATTAAAAAAATTTAAGACTAAAAACTCACAAAAATAAATAAATTCAAGAGAGTAAGGATTAAATCTGATTTTTTTTTTGAAAAAATTAAAATTAAAATACATTATTTCAAATCCATGCTCGATCTGACATGTTGACTTGTAACCCAAGAGACTCGGAGCATAGGCCGACCTGAGTTTTAAAAGAAATTAGAACGAAGCTTGAAAAATATTTTATGCTTATATTTAATTAAAAAACAAAAATCCTTATAAAAAAATAAATTGAACAAAATCTAAAAACAAAAAAAACATTTTAGGTAACACGTGTCTTTTTCAAAACAAATAGAAAATCTTATAAGAAGGGGGATGCAAGAAAACAGACGAGGATGAAACAAAAAATATGAGCTAAGAAATAGAAAAAACCTAGTAAATTTGGGTGAACCTTACAAACACGTATTAAACTCTCAAAGCCATGAACAGTTAAGCTTCATGCCTAAGCTCAACTAAAAAGCTTAATATAAAACAAATTTAATATTGAAGGGTGAGAATAATTAATTTAATTAAAAAAATTATGTTTTAAAAGAGTAAGATGTAACAAAAGGCACAAAAAATTAAGGTAACACAGGCCAATTTAATGTTAAAATGTGAAATAAATTAACTTAATTTAATAAAAAAACTTTTTAAAAGAGGTAGATCTAGCAAAGAAAAAAACTAAAACAACCCGTGTTCCTCTAAAAAAGTTAGAAAAGTCCCAACGAAAGTTGAAAAAAATATAGGATGATGAAAAAATAAATAAAAAAACCAAGTAAATTTGAGCAAACATTCTAACCCCGGATTAATATATCGAACTCGCAACCCATTAAAATTTAGACCTGTGCTCAATCAAGAAGATTAACACCCGATAAATTTAATGTTTAAAAATAAAATTACTAAATAAAATCAAACTAAAAAAGATTAAAATTTTAAATTTTAAAAAAATAGCAAATTATTTATTTTAATGTTTTCGGATTGGATTGTAACATGAAGTTGTCAAAAATAATTTATTAAAAATAAAAATTATTATTTTAATATATTTTTAAATAATTATTTTTTTTTTGGAAAACATGTACTATCAAGCGATCCCCTCACGTCCACAGTATTTTGCATCCACTTGCTAGCTGAAAAGTGATTTATGCCGTTCAACAAGTACCATTAATTACATAGTCAATCAGATATTTTGAAGGATCATCATGAGCGTGAGAATTATAGCGCTACTTAAAATAATAAAAAAAAGGGACCCCATAAGGCCGACTTCTATGACTACTAACTTCTACAAAATTGAAGGTGCTTGATAATCTCTGTCGCTTTGCTTTAGAAAAATGTTATTTTTTTTTTAATTCGGGGTATCCGAGCCAACTTACACGCACAACAACTAATTTCTAGATCAACTAAACACTCTATAAGCTTAGTAGACATATAAAACACTGGGAAGGTGACAGATATACACACTAAAGCTCAAACCTAGATGACAAAGATAAGAAAACATTATCTTTATTGCTGGGACAGAAGCCTCAGTGCAAAAATGTTATCTTTGATTAGATGAATTGGCTCCCAAAGAGCTAATTTACAATGTACCATGGATAGCGACAGCCTCGACAAGATTTTTATTTGGATTTTATTGAATTACGTGGAACAATTTTGATTGTTGAAGACTTTAATCAAATATTAGATATTATTTAATATCACAGTAATAATTAAAATTTATTTTTAATATTGATATATTAAAAATTTAAAAATTCCTAAAATCATTTTTTAAATGAAAAAAACACACACATCCCATAAAACCCAATCATTCTAGCTTGCATTCTCTGTATTACCTTAGTTGCTGGCACAGAGGTAGCCATGTTTATTTCCCATGTACGGTCATTGCTTCTTCAAAAGAAGTTCACGGCACGGGTAGGTATAAAAAGCTCTTAATTAGAAATAAGAAGTTTTTAAAGTGTTTTTTATTTAGAATTGTATTAAAATAATAATTTTTTTATTTTTTAAAATATTTTTTGAATATCAACTCATCAAAATAATTTAAAAACATCAAAAATATATTAATTTAAAATAAAAAAATAACTTTTCTTTAAATTTTTTTAAAAGCATTTTGAAACATAAAAACAACAACTTTTAATAGCGGACAAAAATAAAGTCACGGTCAATGTTGCCATCATGCAAGGTCTGCCGTTGATGTCACACACACTATCCTGATTGGCATCTATTAAATTTTTTCCCATACCACTTTAAATTTCTGATCGGCATTGTTCAAAATTGTTTTTGGTTTTCATTATTTTTTATATTGTTGAAAATTGTTGACTATAAATATGGAAAATGACATGGAAACCAACTCCCGCGGTTCAATCTCCATGGAGATATATAATTATTAGCAATAATTAAATAATTAAAAATTTAATTATTATATCAAGATAGAAAAAAGAAGATAATTAGAACTTAAGAAGACAGACAGAATTCATTCTAAAACCCTCATAAAAACATATTTATTCTTTAATTAAATAAGTATTTGTGTTTTATTAATTAGTCATTTCCAAACATAATCACGTCAAGATTCATGCTGGATAGGTTTTATTTTTCTCTCAGCAGTGAGATCAGAGGGTATTTTCTGCTCAATATAAATTTAAAAAATTCATAAATTTTTTTCATAATTTAAACTGAGATTGAAAGAAACGAGTCCAAAAATATCATGGTCCCCACACAGACAAGATTTATCCAGTGCTTCGTCAGCAGTGACGCATGTAGTCGGTGGGTCCACATCATGTGTTGACTTGACATGGCAGATAAAAAGCGGGCAGGCAAATCTAATAGAAAAATAAATATATCCGAGCAGGAACCAAGTGCCAGAGCAACTGGAAAGTGAAACGACACGTCTGCCATATTTTAGATCAGGACCTCGTGTTCATTCCGTGTTTGGTTTTACTATATAAGATGATCTACGTCATGGCATAACTCGAATAGATTCTTCATGTCAAGACAAACAAGTCGCCATTCTTTGTTTTTGTCTTGTCCGTACTTGTAAACTTGTGTGTACTTTTACATACGTAAGCTGCGTGCTATGTTTCTCCACTTGATGTCTTCTGTCTTGTGGATGCTTGTACCTGCCATTGCCGTCGAAATCTGTGGAAGCATCTAGCATCTTTACGAGTTTTGTTCAAACAAAATGGACCCAAAGAAAAAATCTTGACACAAAATCAGATGGGTAAATCATTCAAAAACACTAGTGTTTGACAAGGAGACAAAAGATATTTAATGAAAGCCTTGGTGTAGCTTCTACAAGGTTCTATAATGCAACAAAAAAATAAATAAATTCGATTGTCTGGATTACAGAAGGTTAAAATGTCACCATTTGTGTGATTTTAATGTTTAAAGATAAAGATGGTGTTTGGCAAAATTTATGTTCTTATTTTTATGTATTTTTTTAAAATATTTTTGGTTTTAAAAAGTATTAAATTAATAGTTTTTATAGTGTTTTATTATGGTTTTGATGTGATTATATCAATAATAATAATAATTTATTTTTGATGCATTTTTAAATTTTAAATAAAAACTATTTAAAAAAGCACCCTATATTACAATTCCAAATATCCAGAAAAATATAGAGAAGATGTAACTTCTTATCTAAGTGTTTTTTATTTAAAAATGTATGAAAGTAGTATTTTGTTTTTTTAAAAAAAATTATTTTTGATGTCAACGCATCAAAATGATATGAAAATATCAAAAAAATATTAATTTGAAGTAAAGAAAAAAATTTAAATTTTTTTAAAAGTATTTTTAAAACGCAAAAACAAACAAGGCCATAACCCTAGTCTTGGATTTATCAAGTAACCTGAAAACAATTTTTTTTAAATAAATTAATAGTTTTTATAGTGTTTTATTATGGTTTCGATGTGATTATATCAATAATAATAAAAATTTATTTTTGGTGCATTTTTAAATTTTAAATAAAAACTATTTAAAAAAGCACCCTATATTACAATTCCAAATATCCAGAAAAATATAGAGAAGATGTAACTTCTTATCTAAGTGTTTTTTATTTAAAAATGTATGAAAGTAGTATTTTGTTTTTTTTTTAAAATTATTTTTGATGTTAACGCATCAAAATGATATGAAAATATCAAAAAAATATTAATTTGAAGTAAAGAAAAAAATTTAAATTTTTTTTAAAATATTTTTAAAACGCAAAAACAAATAAGGCCATAACCCTAGTCTTGGATTTATCAAGTAACCTGAAAACAATTTTTTTTTAATAAATTAATATCTTTTAAAAAGTTAAAATGGATTAGATCGCATGCGTTTGTTAAGAATGAGATTGGTAGAATTTATAGGCTTGTTTTCAAATTAGTTTGAAATAAAACCAAATATGGATCAAGTTCCGGGTCAATAAATTATCGGGTTGATATGCTAGGATAAACCGAATTTAACGTACCTTTTGCTAATAAACATTTCGCTTTGCTCGTGGTTGTTTTAGGAGTGGATCATGCTGATTGATGATAACTAGCACAACCTAGTGACCTTACCAGAAGAAAGGAAGGAAGAAAAAGCACAAAAGGTTGCTTTGACCGAAGTAAATATCAGGAGATACCTAGAAAGCTAATATAAATTCACATTCTTGTAACTTCATTAAAATTATTATAATTAAAAGAAAAGCTAAGGCATAAACACAGGGAACTGTAGATTGGAACAGTTGCTCAAACACATAGCCTACTGACTTGTTTTTTTTTTTATTAATGTGGATGTTCGGGTCAGCTTGCATGTACCTCAACTAATTCCACGAGTTCTTGAATTAACAATCATGTAAGTCTCATATAATTATTATATTAGCTATCATATTAGTTAACGACGGTATTCTAGAGTTTTTGTTGGCTGGCTTGATTTTGTTTTTGGTCTGGCTTCTAGGTTCTGTTTTTAAGTCACAAATGAAAGGTTCAAACTCAATATTGCTTCAGGATGGACGAAGGATACACTGAGTTAAAAAAGAATGGCTTCAATTTTTATTTTTGTTATTATTTTGTGGTGGGTGCTGACCAGCCCAGCACATGTAAAGCAAATGTTAATTCTTAAAGCCTGGGAAATATCTGACCTTCAAATATTTTTATCTGGGCTTGACATATATCTCCAACCCATTCAGCCGATAATATTACCCAGAGAAGGATTTCTTTCCATCTGACAGAGTGAGCTTACCTTCACTTCTTCTCCATCTTTAAGCCAAAATTCAGATTTATGCTCGAACGAAAAGCCAAGACTCCTTATTATGGGTTTGGTCTTCAATGCTTAATCTGTAATGTCCTTTAAGAATACTAAATTTGATGAAAACGAAGATGATCACACATCTCACAGTGATTGTCTCAAGGTACCGTCCGTTTCTTCAAGTTCGTGGAAGTAATTCAATGTATATTTTAAATCTGATGGTTGAATTTTAATATTATTATGTCTCTCTAGAAGTGTAATTCTCGTGAATCTGATCATGACAGATCATGACCTTATGTTTCTCGGAACCTTATCATTCTGAATTTTTTGAAATGTCAAAACTGAAGTTTGATTCTATTTTATGCTGTTTTTAAGGATTTTATTGTTCCAAAACTAAGATTAGTTTCTTGACAGCAAACGGAAAAGTGGTTCTGAATCTGGCATGGCTCCACCTGTCGTTGCTGTTGCTACCTGGTGCTGCTGTGACAGGTCTGCATCCACTCTGTACATAAGCCTTACAGTTATGTACACGGGGTTCTTATCATATAGCTAGTAATTTTCAGCTGCTGCTGTCGCTATAGTCTTGTAAATCTTTAAATGGTTATTCCCAAAGACACTCGCTTCTTTTCCTTGTATAGTTTTTATCTATTGCTTATTGCTGAAATCGAGAAGCATCAGTCTGTTGGTTGTGCTTGTCAGTTGCCATTTGGCTAAGAAAGTAAGGTTAGCTACCAGTTCTTGGTTTCCTGCTCCTATGATTATGTACCTTGTTAAGATGCTGATATTGAGCACTGTAAAATGTTTTTGTAAGAAGATGATTTGTGTTTTCTTCTCACAATCTTTGTTTCCTGCTTTAAAAACACCTTTATAAAAGCACAATTGTTTGCTATTGCTTTTAGAATTCTTACCGGTATTATGAATGCATTGCAGGAAATATTCACCTCAGATAAACCAATGTTTTAAGAATTGTAGGATGAACGCTATGAGGTTTTTCTGTACTGATTCCTCGAAGTACGTAGTGCTATCTTGTTGCAAGTTTAGTTCAATGAGTGGAGCTTTGATGACAATTTGTTTTAAAAGCTCTACTGTATTCGAACAATATGAGTTTCTTTTTTTTGAAATCTTCATACATGCAGCTGCATTGTGGGCCTAACATGCTAATTATTATGAATTGGAGAGACATGATATAATATTTAGTAAGATACCTTGTTCATGGTGTTCCATGACTGGTTGCAATCAAGGTGGAGAGTGTCTTATTTTGAATGTTACTTTTTACGACTCTTAACAATATTTATGGTGATTTCCTTTAAATATTTGGAGCAAGTTACGTTTTCTTACTTTCTCATGTTTTAAAATAGACAATCCCAGCATCCTTTAGCCATGGCATGGCTGCAATTGGATGGAATACTGCTGGTCGAAGTATTTCAGCATGTCAATGTGCTCACATGAGTAGTTGTGGCCTTTTATTCCATTATGAAGCATGATCCAATGTTTGAACTTGTAGGCGATGCTGTGGTGAATGTATACGAAAATCACGATGAGAAAATCGCCTTTTTGCAGTTGAAGGAGCAAACAAAGCGATGGTGTTAGACGGGATTGTTTAATTTTAGGCATGCCATTATAAATTATTTTCCTTTTCTTGTCACAAACTGCTAGTAGAGGCTTATGATTGCATAGCTTGGATTATGGTATATTTTGCTTTTCTCTTGACGGTCGACATATTGATTAACATTAAATGGAAAATACTTTTGGCACATCAATTTTCCACGCAACAAGATGATGCAAAGCCTTTGCTTTCTGGAGTTTTTTCCACGTTCAGGTTGGTTGTAACTTGTAATCTTGTTGATGACGAGGGAAAACGTGCTTTTAGATGAGAATCAAGGCACTTCGTATATCTTTTGACAACAAATAACTAATCATGAGTTAACCTGGCTTGCTATTTGGCAAGAATTAGCTTATTCACGTATCCCTGGCAAAGAAAATGGTTAGCCTGGTCTGCATACTGCAATCCATCTTTGGCTGTGTTACCAAGTCCTCACCAGGTAAACTGTTGCTGGTCTCTTACCAGGGCAAGCAATTCCTGTGGGACTGACTACACGTTGTTTTTCTCTACCGAATATCTGATTGAAGAGCAAATGCCCGGTGTTGGAAAGTACTTACTTTTCCTGTGCTGCGTCTAATTTTAACCCCAGTTCATTGAATTCAGCTTCTTGTTCTCTCATGAGTACATCATCGTTGCTTTCGAAAGGTTTTGTTCTATCAACTTTCTAATTTCCAACTAGTTTAATGGGAAGTAGAACAATTCTCCCTCTTGTTGATTATATGCATCATAGAGTATAAAATATACAATTTTGTTAGGAGCACTCAATGCTTTTAAGTCTTGCAGGTGTTCCTAGAGTGCTCTGACACTCTGGTTGCGCAGAGGCAAGAAATCCACTAAATGGGAGTTAATGCTGTGAATGGTTCCTCATTGCCACGAGACAAGTGTTACAGGGGGGTTGAGGTGCATAAGAAACGTTTTCTCTTAATGCTCTGTATCACTTATTGGCTATTGCTAAGACCAGATCATTTATGAATCCGATTGCTACTTGCCAGGCGAGGTCATGACTCGCGAGGCTGTTGAGCAAGGCGTCTTGGGCCATGGAGTTTTATATCCTAGCTATTTTGCGGGCGCCCCAATATTTCTAATGGCCCAATGTGCGATTTTCTTAATCCATCGATGTATATTGCTAAAAAAAAATAAATTATTATTCTTGATATCAATTAGTCAATTTAACCGAAAAACTTAAGCTATTATATGAGGTCTTAAGATATAATTTATATTATTCTCTAATATACCCCTTCAAGGACCTCTTTGGACTTGAAACTTGTACAGACCTACACTACTTTGTGCTTAATTTTTATTAAATAAATGAGAATAATGAGATTCGAACTCGTGACCGCTTGGTTATCAAGACTCTGTTACCATATTAAAAAACCAATTCAACCCAAAAGCTTAAACTGTTAGGTGATGTCCCAAGATATAATTTATAATATTCTCTAACACACTCTCTCAAGTGAAAGCTCTTTGGGTTTGAAACTTTCACAAACTCACACTACCTTGTGTTTAATTTTTATTAAATAAATAAGGATAATAAGATTCAAATTCGTGACCGTTTGATCATTAAGGTTTTGATATTATATTAAAAAATTAATTCAACCCAAAAACTTAAATTATTAGGTAATGTCTTAAGATATAATTTATATTTAATTAAATCTTGTGGGTAGAATAGAAAAACAATAAATACAAACACTCAAATAGAAATAATAATAAAATGCAAGCACTTCACATGTCAGTTTCTCAAAAACAAATATTAAAAAAATATCAACAAAGACCCACCCGATGGAGAGTTGACTTCCAAGTAAGAATTCTACTAACAAAACTAATAGAATACTTGATTGATTAAATTTTACGAGTACAAGCACTAGAATAAAAACATGCAGTACCAGTACACAGGATATAAAAAATAAAAGAGTACATGTACTTCAAATGCCATTATCCCAGTCTAAAAATCATCTAATTTACTCATAAATAACAAATTAAAAGGGAGATACATAGTAATTATTAAATTTAAAAGAGAAAAAAAAAATTAATCGCCAATCCTTTTATGATCATCATAAAGATAATTTGATTTTCTATTGTCTAAATTTTCTCACTATTCAGCAAATATAAATAAATGATGTTTTTCCATTTCTCCTTTAGCATTCAACTGATTATATATTATTATTGGTTATGTTATTTTTTTAGTGTTATATATATATATATATATATATATAATATTTAAACTAATACCATTCTAGTACATAAAATATGCAAATTGAACATAAAATATTAAAATAAATTGACGAGGAAAATGGAGGAAACATATGGGATCTAATTGATAAGATTTGTATGTTTAGGACTTAATTGATAATGGGTATAAAGATTTGGGATTAATTTTAGGTTTCTAAAAAAAAGCTAATCTCGATTAGTGAGTCATGGTGAGTGGTTGTACTCCTTCAATGAATCTGTTCAGGTGAGATTTGGTGAAGACATGATTATCTAAAAGAGTAAATTATTTTTATTCCCTGATTTAGCTATTTATGTTTGAAAACATATGTTTTTTTTTTATGTTTTAAAAATATTTTTGAAAAAAATTGAAATTTTTTTATTTTTTTATTTGTTTCAAATTAATATTTTTTTAGTGTTTTTAGGTTATTTTGATGCGCTGATATCAAAAATAATTTTTAAAAAACAAAAAAAATCATTTTAATACATTTTTAAATGAAAAACATTTTGAAAAGCAACCATAACCACACTCCCAAATAGACTTGTCTCGATTCTTTTTATTTTAGAATCAAAATCAAACTTCATTAAGAAATCGAATTCCGAACATTATAGGACACCAAATCATATATTTTGGTTATGTTTGGTATGACTTTTTACAAATTAATTTAAGTTTTTTTGACATTTGATTCCAAGAAAAGTTTATAAGTATATTTGGTTAGAAATAAATTGACTTAAAATCAAAATTTTATTACAATTTTGAGTAGAATTTTGATTTAATCAAAAGTTAAAAATTTTAACTTAAAAATTATAATTTATACAATATTCATTCTTTAAAAAAAGTTAATTTAAGTCATTTTTACTTAACATATTTGTACTTAAAATCGTTCAAACTCATTTTTATCACAAGTTATTTATTATAACAACATTTGAATTATAATATTTTGATTTTTCATGACCATTGTTTTACTAAGCATTTTTTTTCCTGTAAACCTCCATTATCTTGGGTTTTATGTGAGAATTCAAAATTTTGGAGTACATTTGATATTAATAAAAATCAATAACAAGTACGGACTAAATAATTAAAAGAAACCTAGAAGAGAAGACAAACAAAATAGGGTATGCCATTTCACTATTGAGCCCATTAAAACAGAAAACCAAGCCTTTGAATATGGGCTTCCAGTTTAACTTTTTTCCGGGCCTATAAAACACTGGGCAACGGCAACAAGCTTTCTCTTTTCCTTCTTCTTCTTCACATCGCCTCTTCCCATTTAAGCCAAGATTGAAATCAAAATCGAAATTAGGGTTTTTGATTTCTCAAAGTTTAAGCTACAATGTCTTACAACGATACAGGAATCGATGAGAATGACGAAGATTACACTTCTCAGACTGATCGTGTCTCCCGTCACAAGGTACCGCATTTCTTCTTTGTTTCTCTACAAATTTTTAGACTTTAACATCACTAGAAGTACACTCCTCTTTCCATATAAAGTTTATGCCCTTTTTTCATGTTAGACGTACAGTTCTCGGGAATCTGAACATGATAGGTCAAGGACTCGAGGCAGGGGAAAAGATCATGACCGCTATCGTGGCGGGTATAAAGATGGAAGTGTGAGGAATGATGGAAGAAGAGATAAATTCGGTGATTTTGACCGTCATGAAAGGAGTAGCCGTGGTCGTAATTATCATAGGTTATAGTTTTCTCATTTATTTATTTATTTATTTTATGCTATTGAAGTTCTTTACGGTGGTGTTTTATGGTTTTTGGATATGTTTTATTGATTTTCGAGCTTCTCTAATGTGAATTTTCTTTTAGTTATCCATTTTAGATATGGTTGTTAGTGCTGGGGAGTGGGAATGATATTGTGATTATGAAAATTACTGTTCTTTTTGTAGGCACCGTGATTATGATGGTGATAGAGGAAGAAGGAATGGAAACAGATCAAGTTCTTATTCCCAGGGTAGATTTCAGAATCGATCTAGGTCACGCTCTCGTTCGCGATCTCCTTCGAAAAGGTATTGATCTTTTAATGTTAGTGTGCAAAATTTTATATATGGTTTTTTTTTTTTTTTTTTTTTTTTTTTTTGTGTGTGATTGAACCTTGTAATGAAATGTAGCAGATAGATTGCCTGCTTGTAGACTGGTTAGCTAGTCCTTCGACTTATTTTCAATAACTCTAGGCAAGTGGGGACAATCTTGGCATCTTAGGACAATAATTATCCAAGTTTGTAAACCCGCTATGAGTTTGTCATTGTCCAGTATAATCGAAGTTTCTCATGGCACTGACTATTAGAGAAACATAACTGCAATTTGTGTTGCTGTTGGGGTTAGAATTGCACTTGGTTCAACTTCACATAGCAAACCATTACAATTTTATTATGATTACCATTCTAATCTGCTTCTACCAGATGAATTTCCACGCGCACTACTACTGATTATCATAATCTTATTAATTTATTGTTATTTCTTTTCCTTTCTCTCCTGTTCCTCTGAGTAATTACCTTTTCTTGATTATCTTACGTTTCTTGTATTGAAAATTAATCTAATTTCTTTGAAATGTCAAAATTTAAATAATATTTCTTAAAGATTATATTGTTTCATCATGACCTTCTTAAGATTAATTTTGTTGACAGCAAGCGGAAAAGTGGTTTTGACATGGCTCCATCTGAGGTGGGCATGCTTCCTGGTGCTGCTGTGGCAGGTTTGGATCTAGTCTCTGCCTTATATATACATAGGTTCTACCAATCTAGTACAGTAGTTTCTTATAGGATAGCATTTTCAGTCTGCTATTGACGCCACCTTCTAGTAAACTTATAAATTTTATTTTGAAAGACACTTATTTCCTTTCCTTTTAGTTTTTATCTATTGTTTACTACTGAAACTGAGAAGCATCGTTCTGTTTTTTGGTTGTTGTCTGTTGTTTGTTTGTGTTTGTGTTTATCATTTGGGTAAGAAGGCAATGTTGGGCTACATGTCCCACCGTCCTACCCATCGGAGGGACCACTGTAGATTTAATGTTCAACGGAGAAACAATGCATCAATTAGCTGGATCTTGTTCGTCCTCAACTGAAAAGAGTGCCATTTGGTAGACTTACAAATATTTCCCTAGCATCTCCAGTGATGGAATTCATTTCTTTATTATTTGAGTCGTATACTTTAGGTATGGAATAGGCTTCTTTATCTAGCTTTATGACGAGGTTGATAGTTCTGAGCTTCCATACATCTAATGTTATTAAATTTATCAGCAGGATATTTTTTTGATCAATATATATGTAGTTAGCATATGTCTTCCTTTTTTAGCTCCATGACTCACTCCTCTATAATTATATGTTCCTTTTAGTTAATGATGCTGGACAACTGCCAAGTCTTCCTCAAACAATGCCAGGAGTGGTACAGAACGCTTTACAATTTGGAACAACACAGGTGCACCTTTTCTTTCAGAATATATAAATGTCAAATTTCTTGCATTTTTTTTATAGATGTATATGTTTTGTGCACGCGTGCATATAATTTCTCTTATTTCGTGTTACAGTTTGGAGTTTTTCCATTAATGCCTGCCCAGGCCATGACCCAGCAGGTGGATATACGATGATGCTTATTCATATTGCCTGTAAAAAGTATGTATCTATGGATTCACCATGATCTTATTCTCTGTGTTTCTGTCTTTCAGGCAACAAGGCATGCACGGCGTGTTTATGTTGGTGGTCTCCCTCCCCTGGCTAATGAACAGGTTCAACCTCAGTTTTTGGTTTCCTGCTTGTGTGATTACATACTTTTATAAAAAAATTATCATGGACTCTAAAATTTTTGAAAAAAAAAATTGACTGTTAACATTCTTCAACATTTTAAAACTTGTAATTTAGCATTGCAAAATGCTTTTATAAGTACATGAATTGTGTTTCTTCACGTTGTCTTTTTCACACCATCTTTGTTTCCTATGTGAAACTGCAATTTTTTTATTACTGCTTTTGGAATTTTTATGGTATAATATTGTGAGTGCATTCTAGGAGTTATCACTCTTGATATTTGATTTTAAAAATCTAGTAAAGATTAGGAATTCTAAGATGAATGCTATAAAAGGCCTTTGTAGCATTCAAAGTACTATTTATCTTCCAAGCAGTATTATTTTGTTACAATTTAGTTTAATAAGTGGATCTTTGAAGACCTTTTCTTTTATTAGCTCTATGTCACATGAGTTCTTTCAGAAATTTTTGTAGATGCAGCTACCTGTCAGGGTCTAACTTGCTAACTGTTATGTATTGAGGGGATACAATATTATATTTTATTAAGGTTGTCCATTCATGATGTTCTATGACTGGCTACAGTCAAGGTATTGGATTTATCACTTTGAATCTTTTGAACATCTCCTTTCTTGCATCTTACCAATATTTAGGGAGATTTCCTTGCAATATTGGAACATTATATGGTTTCTTATGTTTTGAAACAGACAATTGCAGCATTCTTTAGCCATATTATGGCTTCCATTGGAGGAAATGCAGCTGGTCCAGGTAGTTCATCTTGTTAATGTCCTTACCAGAGTTCTTCTGTACGTATTTCAAACATTTTATTTAATTGTGGTGCAAAATCTAATCTTTTCTCTTGCAGGTGATGCAGTGGTGAATGTATACATAAATCACGAGAAGAAATTTGCGTTCGTGGAGATGAGAACTGTTGAAGAAGCAAGCAATGCAATGGCTTTAGATGGAATTATTTTTGAGGCAAAAATTATTTTTCATTATTTCTTGTCACATTTAGCAAAGGAGTAAAACGTGATATTTTGGATTATTATGTAAATTTTTCCTCTAACTACCAGAGTATAGAATATTAAATGGCAAATGGTAGTTTGATGGATAAGACTCGTTAGCACATGGATGTAGATTATATGTATATTAGTTTTCTAAAACCCATGCTTGCCAAGCCTTTTCTTGTTGACTGTCATTAACTTCTGTTACATGGGAGACTTTGGGCTTCAGCTAGCTGTAGTAATAGCGGGAGATGGTTAGTAGGTCGTAACTTATTAACTTATTCATCAGGAAAATGTAGATGTATAGTGGCTTTCTTTTTCAATTCCACCTGGGAGGGAAACTAAAACAGCCGAGAGCGGGGGATTTGGTGACATTTCTGATTGGCTGTCTGAAGAGGTTTGATTAAAAAGAAGAATCTACTTCAACCGATATGCCTCTTTGTGCATCCTTTGTCAACAATTAATTATTCATAAACCTGGTGTGATATTTGACAAGAATGAACTATTTACTGCTTTTGGTGGTTTTTTTATCGTCATGCTGTGGGGCTTTAATTTTAAGATGTTTATGGCAAGAGTTGGGTAAAAAGATTTCTATATGCTTTAATATTTTTTGCATTCATTTTCATGGATGTGGATCTCATAAAGTGCATTTAAATTGGCACATGCTCTGTGTTGGTACTACTTATTTGCTTGACATGCATATTTGGTATCTCTAGGGGGTTGCTGTGAGAGTTCGGAGGCCTACTGACTACAATCCGTCATTGGCTGCGACTCTGGGTCCTAGTCAACCAAGTCCTCTCCTTAACTTAGCTGCTGTTGGTCTCGTACCAGGGTAAGCAAGTGCTTCCATTTTTTTTTATTTGAAGATTGGTTAAGCATCTCTTTCCATTATTCTGGCATTAATGATTATTTAATTTCAGTTGGAGTTTGTCTTACTAATTGTGTTTTTGTTATTGTTGATATAAGACACTACTGTCTGTCCATTTGCATCAGCAGAGATGGATTTTACATTCAGTTGAAGGATCTTCCTTGATTTGTGGTTTGCTTATTCATAATCTGATTTTCAGTACAATTAGCGGAGCGGAAGGACCTGATCGTGTCTTTGTTGGTGGATTGCCATATTACTTTACTGAGATACAGATTAGAGAGTTGCTAGAATCTTTTGGGTATGAAGCTCTACCAAACTTGTCATTCATTAACAATTTTCTTGCCACAGTCGTTTTCTTTGTGTTTTTGGCTCCTCGTATTCATTAATCTAATTTTAAGTAGTTTGGATGCAATTTAGATGTTTTAACTGTTGCAATGGTATGCTCTTGATCTACACAGACCTCTCCGTGGTTTTGACCTTGTGAAGGACAGAGACACTGGGAACTCAAAAGGATATGGTTTCTGTGTCTATCAGGTGAGTGATTTGAAACATTATAATCATTTGTTATGTGTCTCAACAGCTAAACATATTATTTTTTGATCTTAAAAGTATATGGGCTGCTGAAATTCAACATAAGCTTTTCGCGTCTTAGGTTGGATTTAGAATTGACTGTTAAAAACCTGCTTTTCAAGCTTGCTTTAGATCAAATGTATAGTTATGAGTGTGTAATTTTGGGGTGTCCTTTTTTTATCTCTAAATGGTGAGTAATGTGCAAGTACTTCAGGATCCTGCGGTGACTGATATTGCATGTGCTGCTCTAAATGGCTTGAAAATGGGAGATAAAACTCTAACTGTCCGTCGTGCTACTGAAAGGTTAGTCTTTTTAATCTAATGAGCCTGGATTTGGCTGGAATTTATATTATCATTCCTCCCGCATGCATCAAAATGGTACACTCCCTTTTTATGCTACCTTACATATACTTTTACTGCCATGCTTTTATATGGTAGCCTTGCTAGTTTTCGCAAATTTTCTTTTTGTAAAGTTTCTTAGCCCCAATTTTTTTTTCTAAAATTGGCACTGGTGGAAATCATGCCTGTAGATGACACAAGTTTCATTCAAAACTTATTCTTTCTCTTTAGCTTTCTGGAAGCTCAGTCTTCTTATAGTGTTGCTGATTTCCACGTACTTCAACAGTATGATAAATTCTAGATTTGGGACTTCTAGTTTCCAAATTCACAAGTGACATGAGATTCATTAATGTTGAAATTATGGACTGGGAACAGAAATGTGCCTGCATGCTTACACACAAGTGTGCGAGTTTATACAAGTACAAATATTGAAATTCATGCTTTAACAGAGAGAACAAGAGGTGTTTCATGTTTTTCTGCCTTCACATCGCTCTTCAATGAATTAGTTGGAGATTGATTGGTGTTTGGAGTGTGGCCCAGTGAATATATTTTGGTGTTTAGTGGGTTGTGTGAAACATAAAACAGTCTAGGAATTATTCTCTTTCTTTCAGTGATAGAAACAATCCTCTTACAATTATTCAGATAAATTTGATTAGTTTCAAGGCGGTATGAGATTATTGTTTCTCTATCAGTAATAGCAATTATATTTTTATTTGGCCTTTATATTTATATTTTCAGTGAAAAAGCAAGAAATTATTGCTTTCCTTGGCCTTGATTTTGTCCTCACCTTTCTAAGCTTTATTTAATCCCCTATAATACACCAGAGGCAAAATAAGTCACTGAAGATAAAATGAAGCTCAAGGACGATCCAGACATGACTGCAACATGAGATATGCATAAATTAGCAGATCCATAATATATATACATGGTATTTGGATCCAGATACAGTTGAATGGTTGAAGACTCGTTTTGAGACCCTATGAAAAAAACTAACCCTCCCTGAGGTGTCATTGCTCTTTTTTGCTATCCATTCAATCTTACTACCGTTACAAACCTAATTGGTAGGATTGTGTGGACCTATGGAGGGCCCAAAGTTGATGATGTAGCTGACTGTTGCCTGTGCATTGCATCTGTTGTCTAAGGCTATACGTAAAGGGTGAACCTTTTGACTAGCCCCTCTAATTCATGAAGTTCGCTGGTTATAAGTGAATATCGTGTCCCACTAAATGACTGAGACAAAAGACATGTACATGCGTGTGTTGGGAGAGGTGGGGATGTGGGGGTAAGGGGCTTGACATTAATTAAGCCGTGGACTTTTTTATTTAAGTTGAAGTTTTTACATTTTGAAAATCCATATGTTGAGGTCAGTTAAACCAGACTGATTGTGATTTGTGGATGTAAGTTGAAGAAGGCAATAAATCGATGCATTTCTGTCAATCAAATTCCTTCCCATTCTTTGTTGTTTCACATGTTTTGTGGGTGATGTGAAAAGTAGCCACAATCAAGAATGAAATGAAAGAATGTGTTGTATTCGTTAAACTTAAGAAGAACAAAAATAAAGCATGGAGGGACTTGTAAAATTTGTTTTAGAAAAACTTTATTTTCTTGCGCCTAAATGCTGTTTGTTCCACAGACCTTAAGCTATGAGTTTGTTCCACAGACCTTAAGCTATGAGAATGTGCGTGTGTGGCTTCAGATGATACTTTTACATTAGTGTTTGAATTCATGACTTTGCACACTTTAGTTGATGCATGTTGCCTGAAACAGTGGTGGGCAGTCCAAGTCAGAACAGGAAAATATATTGGCTCAAGCTCAACAGCATATAGCTATCCAGGTAAAAGAATACGTCTTTTGTTATATTTTTTCAGTTACTTTTAAATCTATGGTATAGGCTCACATATGGTTTTTGCTTGCAGAAAATGGCCTTGCAAGCTGGTGTTATGAATCTTCCTGGAGTAGGGATACCGTTGGCAGAATCTGCATACACTCCATCTAAAGTTTTATGCTTGACTGAGGTGCCATACAGCCTTTTTCTAGTTCATGGTTTTATTTTCTGCTTTGCTGCTATTACCACTATCACTACCTGCTATTTAAAGAATGGGGAGAATGAGAGGAAATAATGAGAGTTCCAAAATGCTTAGAAGCTTGTTTTGTGAGCACTCTGATGATTTTCCTCTACTTGTCCCTGTTCCTACATCCCCAAATGAAGTATGCCATGATATTCCAAATGTTTATTCTAATATATAATCATTGCATATTGCAACTGTGAGCTTAGATCACCCATCTGTTTTTGCGTACGGTTTTGTTTCACGATCAGTTTTTTTATCTTTTGTTTAATGGATTTATGCTGATTGAATGATTGATAAATCTAATTCTCTTCTATCCCCTTTCTGATAAAGGCTATTACCATGGAAGTACTAGCAGATGATGAAGAGTATGAAGAAATATTAGAAGATATGCGGGAAGAATGTTGTAAATTTGGTATGTTCATAAAGATATAATTATATTCTACCTCCTTGTTCTTTCTTTTTGCCTGTGGGGTGTGCATGAGTGTACCCATGCATGGCTGCGTGTTTGTATGGTATGCACAAGCACTTGCACATTCATGCAAGTACATCTCTGTGCATCTGTGCCCACACAGTTGTTACATGTGCATCACTATTTATTCTTTTCTACATTGAAAATATAACCTAGAACTATTTGTAAGATGCAAATTCTTAATCTGTTGTTGTTTTTCATTGCATTCTTTTGGATAAAAAATTTCTTTGGTGACAGACTATATGTAGCTTTACAGGGATCTTGTCATGGAAAGTGCTGTTCTCCTTGTTTCTAATATGTAGCTCTTTGGTACATGCAGTTTATTACTGCTTATAATATTTGCTTGGTTGTGTGATTAGGAACCTTGATCAATGTTGTTATTCCTCGCCCAAGTCAGAATGAAGAGAAAATGCCTGGCGCTGGAAAGGTATGTGGTTTCCTTGTGCTGCACCTGTTTTTAACCTGTGTATTTATTGCTGAGCTCTGTCTCACTTTTTCCTGATACTTCTGAAAGTATCTGCATTCATTCCTCCAAATTTGTACTTGCTGCCTAGTTTGAAAACAAAGGGAACTATCGCATGTAGATAGTAATATCAGAGAATCTGAGATTATGGTGCAGCTTGTAGTAATAGATATTTTGTAGTAATAGCACCTTGCACTCTTATTTCTTGCAGGTGTTCTTGGAGTATTCTGATACCATTAGTTGTGCAAACGCAAGAAATGCACTAAATGGGAGGAAATTTGGAGGAAATACTGTGAATGCGTTTTATTATCCAGAAGAGAAGTATTCTAATGGAGATTATGGTGCATAAGAAACTTAGGAACACGATTCCCTTTCTCAAGTTCTGTATCACAGTTTATATTATATTATCGAATCATTTATTGTCAACTGTTAGCAGCTACTTCCTGCGCAGATATCTCAGGTATGTAAATATAATTTTGTGTCGACTGTCAGCAACAAAAAGCATAATCTGTTAGTTAAGGTGGCTTGTTCCTTGTTCATTCTCTTTCATACCTCGTGCTCCATTGTTTCGAGCAACTTGTGGATTAATAGGTACTGTAAGGCAACCTGCATTTCTCTTTCCTGATGAGCAAGTATTTATGCTAATTTTGGTGTTGGACCTCCAAAAGTAGATACTGGCAGTGGTTGTTTAAGGGGTTGGTTGAGCAGTGGGAACTTCTGTTTATTGCTGAAACGCAATATTGTTAAAAGACTTTTTACCTTGCAATTTTTAAGATTCCAAGCAATAGTGTTTTGTATGTTAAGAAATCTCAAATTATGAAGAAGTGAGAAATGGTGTTTGCTATGTGTGATCGCATTTCTGGACATGTCTTGTCTATAACAGCAGCTCACATTAGCTAATGTGTAAATGTCATTGGTTCTGAGTAGTTTTATAATTCTTTTGCACTTTCGATCTGATCTCATCTCATCATCAACAGGTTTTTCATTTGTTTCTTTTGAGGATAGAATTGTTTTCAGAAGCCAGAAATTATAGTTTTTGTCAAGGAGGGTGATGCTATTGATAGATAAAAATAGAATTTCTCATTTAATTTTAATGAGAGAGCTTAAGGTTATGACTGACATGATTTATAGAAGTCTTTTGATTTTGAGTTGTATTTCTTTTTTCATATGAAAAATAAGTCAAGTTAGAGATATGTTTGGTAAAATTAATTTAAAATAATTTTTTTTTTTTTTTTGGAAGAATGGAGGTAGCTTAAATGAGAACTTACAAGTTAAAAACAATGAACTTCTTATGAAAGTACAATTTTGATCTAAGTTTATAATAAATGTTTGATTTAAGTCAAGGATTGTTTCTACTTAAATATATTCATGACTTTTCTTTGTTTCAAATGTTAAAATCTAACTAAAATAAAAATCGAAAAGTCAGGCAAAAGGTTATATTTGGTGTATTTTTCACAAATTGATTTAAATTGTGTTTCACTCTTCTAACTTAACGAACTGTTTGGTTAGGTTACATTCTTTGTTTTAACTTTTGATTAAATTAAAATTAACTCAATTTTTCATAAAATTATTTTAATTTATTTTTGTTATAAGTTATTTATAAAAATAACTTTTGAATTATGACTCAAAGTAAAGTCAAAAGTCATGTACTATGAATATTTATGTGCAAGCCATGTGGATGACATATAAATACACGCACAAATATACCAAGAATGCAAAAATATAGTAATAGATAAAATGTATCAATATTTCTGGATAAACTTTGACATTTTTGTCATCAATACTTATGGTTAAAAAACTAATAAAATAATAAATTTATAAATTTATGCTTTTGTACATTCTAGGCTTAATGCTTGTGATTCATCAAGGGTCAAAGCTAATTATTGAATAAAAAACAATGCAAGCATCAAATTAAATTAATTGACCACCATATATATTAATAAATGAAAAAATAAATTGGTGTGACTTGTTCAATCTTGTGAGCCAATAACAAATTGGTCGCCTGTTAAAATGATGATCTGGTTAAAAAAAAATTTAATGTTGTTGTTGTTTTAATCTTTACCTGGCCTTGACTTAAAAATAAAACAACATACTGTCAAATGATTAAATCATAAAAATAAATAAATTTAGGGAATAAAATGAAAAGATGGTGATATATTGTATTGACCAAGGTTAACCCGTGAAATTTACGGCCCAGGTAATGGAATGAAAACAATAAGTTAACTCAATTGGACAGTTTGTGTCTTTTTTTTTTTTTCCTTTCCTTATTCTCTTCCCGGTTGGACCTTAATTGAGTTTTAATTGAAATCAGGTTGGATTAAGTTTGGAACTAAATTGATGAGTTATAAAAGAATTAGATACAGAATTTAATAAATAAATAAACATTGAAGGAAGAAATTGAAAAAACATGAGCTTAAAAAAAATAATCAAATAAACCCGATCAAATCTCCTAAACCTGAGTCAATTCTCAACAAATTTAATATTGAAGGATGAAATAAAAAAAATTCAATTTAAAAAATTTACCAAAGTAAAAAAATAGTAATAAAAAGAAAGAATATCAAATTTGATAGGGAAAAAAAATGGAGAATGGAATTGTGAAAAAAAAATTAATTTTTAAAATTATCTCAAATAAAATAAATAGCAATCAAAAGAATGAATCGAATCTGACAGATTAAAAAACTAAAAGAGGATGAAATTGAAAAAAATAATAATATAATTTTAGAAACTATGTCAAATAAAACAAACAGTAATCAAATGAAGAAGTATCAATTCCAAAAGAAAAAAATTTTGAAGAGATACTTTGAAAATTTAGAAGGCCACGCTAGAGGAAAAGAGAAAAGCTCATTGGCATCAAACCTATGTTAGTAAGCACACACATCATCTCCATATACACCCACCGACTTAAGCATCGAAGAGTCCTTTATTCCACGATGAACTTGTTTTTTTAGGAACACTTAAGCTTAGACACAACCTATATTTAAAAGCCCACACATCTTGGTCCAGGATCACAACCAATGAAAAGCCCATTTTCCATGTGAAGTCTTTTCACAATTTTATTAGTGGTGTTGTTTGTAAGAATTGAACAAAAAATCAGTTCATCACCTTTCATTACGCACCAAAACTCTTTCCATGGCAAAAAAAACTCCAAGACAAGGAAGCGTAATTGATCTCTCTCCCATAAAAACTTTAATTTTCCTATATCTTTTATAACTTACTTATCAAGTTCAAGTGCTTAACAATGATGGTTTGGTCATATAAGAGCAACATCACACTCTTCTGTTCCATTGACAAGAAATTCAACACACAATTCCATTATACACACTAGATGCAAAGAGGAAACTATGTTTTCTTAAAAAAAAGGGATAAAATGACATGCAAAGTTTGCACGATATTTCTATGCTAGCTCTAAAGTAGTCGCTCTCCTTATGGAGATCACTTTCCCATAGATCCTAGCCATATGCGTGGATATCTCCATCAATCCTCTTTTAACTCTCACTTGTATGCTTCCTGATAAAAAAAGACCTAAATGCAATACTAGATCAATTCCTAAGAATGAACACTAGTCCCACCAGATTCTCTATTTTGTCATAGAGTGTTACACACTTATCTCTTTAAAGAATGTGTCACCATGAAAGCCAATTAGGATAACCATGATGACCTTACAAATAATAGAGAGCATATACAAAATATTATAGGCATCCTAAAGTTTGTAATACAAAATAATGATGCCATGTATACAATTTTTCCTGTAACTTTCCTGTATTTGCTAAGGTATGATATCACATCCTTGAAAATGACTCCATCATTGCCCTTCATGACCTCTATATTAAGCTTATCTTTTGTTTCAACACTATCATCCCATCCAAAAAGAGCATGACAAAACCCTTCACCATTACCTAACAAAAAGATAAAAGCACCATAACATATCTCTAGAGATTTAACGGGGAAGTGCTTAATGTGAAAAATCTACTCGAACCATTTGCCACTGAGACCTTGATAAGTGGAGTTTACAACTACTCATTATAGGGACACCTGTATATACTGTATTATAAGACCCTTCTGAGCATTAAACATGTAATGAAAAATTATATTAGAGCGGAATAAACCAACATGACCAGACAAAGCCATTCATGTTTTCACCGAGCAAAATCTTGTTAACATCACTAGTATCCAATCAGAGCATCTAAAAAGAGCACCAACGAACACATTCATGATCCCTTTATATTTCTTGAGCTTTTGACTGACCTTCTCACCACCACACGAGTTAAGGTATTAACCATCATCAAGGAAAAAAACCTCATAATCCACCTCCCTTGACAAATAACGTAGAATGAGAAACCTTAATAAATTCAACTTTTTTCACCATAACTATAAGAATGAAATTTATGAATACCATGCTCTGAAAAAAAAAAGATATAAATATTTATCGCTAGAGGATACCTTTACCAATTCATGAAAAAAAAAACAAGAATTTAGTATGAAATGAAGGGAGTCTACACACTTGAATCTATATGAGATCCAATAATCCCTAAATTAGCTAAATGAACTGTACCTCCATCTTTTAAGCATTTCAATAAAAATAGTAGTTTTCCTCCATATCTCCAATGCCTCTAACAAAAATCTTCATTAAAATCTTCAAATGTGTCTCCATAAAAATCTTCATGGTGAAATCTCTGTCTCCAAATATCTCCATGAAAATCTCTACGGTGAGATTTTTATGTCTCCAAACATGTCTGCATTGAATTTTCATATGTGTTTTAAATGTTTCTAAAACGATCATGGATCCTTCTCCAGGTCTCTGATACCATCTATCTCTAAAAGAATTAGGGATCCTTCTCCAACTCTCTATAACTACTCACAAGACCCTTTTCTACGCCTTGAATGCATGCACCATATCACTTACTTTTACACTCATTTCTTATAACTGCACAGTTTATTTTAAAAAGCAAGACAATTAAACTCTTCTCTCTTACATAAATATTGGCAAAAATTTATACGAAGAAAAGTTGCATACAAACACTTCATAAGATATGAAAGGCCAACATTCAAACACCTAACAACGATAACACTCTCGTAGCCATAACATGTAACAACATCACTTGTATGAAATTAATGAGTAAGTCCTTTTTTTTATTTTTACTAGTTAAGCCTTTCAAACATGTTTTTTTTTTTAAAAAAAGATTTTAAAAGGGGGGATGATGGTGCAATTTGTTTAAAAAAAAGAGTAGTTTTTTTTTTTGGTAATATCCCAAATAGACCGCACCACCACACTACATGTGGACACCAACCTATATCATTCGTGGCCACCAACCATGCCTCACCATTTGGACCAAGCCTCAAATGGCTGATTTTTTCCTCCCCCCACCTTTCAAAACACACTGAATGTTTTTATAGTTATGAGGAGTCATAATGCAGCTCCACGCATCATCCATGCACACCAACTTTTTATGCTTTTATTGACATATTCTTTACAGGTAAACACTTTTATGCAGGGTTGGCACCATCTTTCTTAACCTATCTCGACTAATGCTTATTTTAGCTAACATATCACCAACATTTAACAAACACTTCACCAATAATATGTTAAACACTAATTGTAATAATAAATACCAATATTTTCACCAATTAATTTTCATGCAACTCTCGATGTGAGCTGACATGAACAAAAAATATCAGTTAAATAAAATGGGCTCTCATAAGTCATAATTTCTTATACTGAACATTTCAAACCATAACCATGTCACTGGTTAACACGCCTTCATAATGACAAACTTAAGCAACTGGCCGCTGTGCAAAACTACGAGTTTCGAAAAACGATATACAAGAGTGAATTGGAAGAACTGACAACGTAACACACAGGGAAAGTAATTTTTTAATAAAGTAGTTCTAGGTAGTTAAAGGAAATTAATGTCTTGGTTGTGTGAGACAGGTGGTCTAAGAGCTGGGGCCTTAGTGACATGGGGTTCGGCCGAGAGAAAACTGCGTCTCGCTACTTTGCCGTTGCTGCTAGCACATCACCACATCAGGATGCTGAGATCAGAATGATGGTAGCAAAGAGTGCTATAGTTATCGCAGTTGCTGATGATTTTTATGATATGGAAGGCTCTCTTGATGATTTGGAAAGAATCACAGACGCAGTTCAAAGGTAAACCATTGTGCCTATACAGAGAAATAAAAGATTATGAACGGAGATCAAACTCCTAATGCTCCCAAAATTACTTTGACAGATGGGATGCTAAGGGCTTGAGTGGCCACAGTAAGATTATCTTTGATGCCCTTGACAGCCTTGTGAACGAATTAGCAAGAAAATACTTCCGGCAACACGGAACCGATATAACAAACAGTCTCCGAGATATAGTAAGCTTTCCAATATTTTTCTTCACCTTTATGGTTTGTTTAATTTTGTCTACACAACTGATTAACGTGTCTCGGTGTTTTGTTTTTTATGGTATGAAAGTGGAGTGAAACATTTGCTTCCTGGTTTACGGAAGCTAAATGGAGCAAAAGTGGATTCATACCTGCAGCTGAAGAGTATCTTGAGACTGGCATGATCACATCTATTGCTTCACACAATTCAAAAGCTTCAAACCGTAACACATTTTCTCCAGGTATTTTTATACATCATTTTCTATACATCCACTTATTTAAACATAACTTGTTTTTTTTCAAGCATACTCAAGCTTATATTTAAAAGCTTACATGTCTTGGCCAGAACTGTAGCCCGTGAATAGCTTATTTTTCATGTGAAGTTCTTCCACAACTTCATCAGTAACATATTATTTTGTTTCAATATAATACAAATTATTACTTTTGTTGAAAGAATATTGACATATAATTAAATGAGAAAACTTTAATAGCTATTAGTGATACATGATTAAATATCTTAATCTGCATTTATTTCTCAGTCTCTCGATCTTATTTTTTATTATCGTTAATATTTTATATATATATATATATATTTATATTTATTGATGCATGTAACTATTGATTTATTTTATTAAACACACACATATATAATTTTTATTTTATAATTAAAATATTTTTTAATGTAAATAAACATTAACAACTCTAGAAATATTTTCTTTTTTGGCATTAATTAGAATTAACTTTTGATTCATCCTGTAACATAACATAGCATGTGGTAGTCAAGTTGACTGGTATATACATATTCCTTGTGATATTCTAATAATTTAGAAATAATACACGATTAAAATTTCATCCTTTTCTTTATTAAAGTCACTCTGTTATGAATTTAAGATTGAATTTGATTAGAGAAACAACATGGATTACTAACCAATGATGGCTATTTAAACTCTACAAAAATAAAATAAAATACTGCTATTAGTGAAGGAATAATCTTTGATTAAATATTATGCAAACAATTTGAATTTGCAAACGAGAAACAAAAAACCATCAATAAGTATAATTTGTATTTAAGTGTGGATTATAAAATAACATAAAAAAATTATGAAATAATAAGTTTTCTAGCATTTAATGCACTTTATTTTGTTTTAAAAATTACAGTACCATAATTATAACTATTGCTAGGAATAAAGGTTTTTCAGATAAAAATTTTATTTGAAAATATATCACAATTACCATTAAAAAATAAAAATTAATGGAGGGACTGAAATACAGAAATTTAGGGGTAATTATTGCCCTCGTCTCTTCAACAGAGCTTCTCCAACTTTTTTTTTTTTTTTTTAGTTCTATTATTACACCTCTCGTGTATTAGATCAATTAATGGCTACTTTGCTTTTGATAAATAAAACATAATTTTGGCGCAGTGTCTTACAGGGTAGATTGAGCAAGGCATGGCTATTTCTGTATGCCTATATCTCACAGCTGAATTCGATCTTCAACAAAATGATACGCCCTCAAACAGTAAGGCTTCCATCTAGATATTCCTATATATAGTCAATCATTGTCATCTAACTATCTCTAACTGTTATCTAGTTTGTGGAGCTGTTTTCTCACATAAAACATCTGTATGTTTTCTGGAGATCCATGGTGTGTTCGTCATCTCTAAAAGTCGTCTTGTTTCCTTGAGATGTTTTCTCGCATCCAACATCTATATAAAGGCTAGGCATCCTTTTTGCTAATCAAAACCAAGTTGAAATATGGCCATTCAAAGCTACTTGTTGTTGAGCCTCCTGCTGGTTTTTGGCTCTTGTTTTAATAGCCTAGCTGCTACCCAAGGTGACACAGCTTCATTCAATCGCAAGAGCTTTCCTCAAGATTTTGTTTTTGGGGTAGCATCATCGGCATACCAGGTCAGAACTTATGGGTTCCTTTCAATTGGGTTTTTCAAAGACTCTATACATTGCAAGACTTGATTATTTGTGTGTTAAGCAACATCTTGATTGTTTTGTGATCAGTATGAGGGCGCAGCATTTGAAGATGGAAAGGGACCAAGTATATGGGATGAGTACACACATAAATTTCCAAGTCTCTCTCTCTCCGCCTCTTCTAATTCTTTAATTTGTTTCTTTCTTCTTATGAAGGATGATAATTGTATTAATCAAGAATGATAATTAGGGTGATCTAGTGGTATGTTTCACTATTTATAAGATTTTCACTTTGAAGCTATCCATGCATAAATTAATGCAGGCAAGATATCAAATGGCAGCAATGGAGATGTCGCCCTAGATTCATATCATCGGTACAAGGTATGGACGAGGGAAGACTGAAAACTAATATAGGTTCTTACAGTGTAGTCTATCCATCTCTGTGAAAAGAATCCAAATAGTAGCAGCTTTATGAAATGTTTCAAGTCACCATATAGTTTTAAACAGGATGTGAAGCCAGCAAATTTGCTTTTTGAAATGTTTCAAGTCACCATGTTCTAAGAAATCAAATATCCAAATATCATCGTATTCTTTAAACAGTTTCTGTAATTATTTTGGCTTGAAAAGGAGTTATATGACTTCAAGAAATAGAAAAATATTTCATGCCTTAGGAGGATATCATCTTTTTACTTTTCTATACGAGAGATCCATTCAATTTAGAAATTTATATGATATTGCATTAGGGTACCTATTTTTCATCAAAATATGAGGCCCGAGAGCTAAGAACTGTTCGATGATGTTCTTGCAGGAGGATGTTCAGATTATAAAAAAAATGGGCTTTGATTTCTACAGATTCTCAATCTCTTGGCCTAGAATATTGCCAAGTAAGAAGACTCAATTGCATTCAAGTATCTTTGAAATGTTCATTGATTTGTATCTAAATTCTAACGACAAAGTAAGATAAAAATGGAAGGCTCAAATTCTTACTAGAAATTTTTCCTCTTTTTTTTTTTTCAGAAGGAAAAAAGTGCGGGGGTGTGAATCAGAAAGGAATTAATTACTACAACAATCTCATCAATGAACTCCTGGCCAATGGTTATGATTCTATATAATAACTAGTAATTCTCAACAAATATAATTAAATCATGTGCATGCAGAAATAATTCACCTGTTTCTTAATTATATCATTTGCAGGCATAAAACCATTTGTCACCCTTTTCCACTGGGATCTTCCACAGGCTTTAGAAGACGAGTATGGAGGATTTTTAAGTGATAGAATTGTGTAAGTAAATCTCCTTGCCTTCCTCTTCCTCTAATATTAAACACTCGGAGTTAATCAGGATCTGCTAAATTATGCAGGAATGATTATCAAGACTATGCGAAAATTTGTTTCGAAAATTTTGGAGATCGAGTTAAACATTGGATCACATTGAATGAGCCAACCATGTTTACCATGCAAGGCTATATTGCGGGCATGTTCCCACCAGGTAGGTGTTCTGCTTGGATTGGAAAAAACTGCACCGGTGGAGATTCAGGAGCAGAACCATACATGGTGTCGCACAACCAAATCCTTGCTCATGCTGCTGCTGTGAAACTGTACAGGACAAGGTTTCAGGTTTAACTCATAATTCCCACACCATTCTCCGATTATTATTTTTGGAAGAAGGGATGACTCAATTTGATCTGTATAACGATTCCATCTTCTTAGTTTTTTTTTTTAATTGCCTATACATTGTGATTTAACTGGCTAAAATATTAATTTGTAGGCAAAACAAAAGGGCAAGATAGGGATTACATTACAAACAAATTGGTTTGTGCCATTGTCTAATGCTAAAGAAGACCTTGAGGCTGTCAGCCGAGCCCTCGATTTCAATCTTGGATGGTATGTGTTTGCTTGAATTTCATCTCATTTCTATTCGTTCACTGATGAATTCTTATAGCACTATTTTGGGGTCATTTTTTGTAGGTTTATGAGTCCATTAACCAGTGGCGAATATCCAAGTTCAATGAGATCTCTTGTAGGAGAAAGATTGCCCAAATTCTCCAAGAAACAAGCTGGATCTATAAAGGGATCATTTGATTTTATTGGATTGAATTATTATTCTGCCAATTATGTGGCCCATAAATCTCAATCTAATGATACACACCGAAGCTATGAGACAGATTCCCGTGTTGCTTCCTTCTGTAAGCACGAACAACTTCAAGATGGTTTAGAATATTTTTTTTTCTTAGTAATTCCATACTAACAATTGGCTTTTGGTTGTGCGTGCAGTTGAACGTGATGGAATTCCCATCGGTCCACAGGTATGAATCATCTAGTCAATAAGCCCTTAATTTCATATTCTTAATTAATGTAATTTGTGATTTGTGATTTTAACACACAGAGAGACTTCTTACTAGTTTTTCTTTCCATAAAATCTTAGCAAGAAAAAGAAAACAAACCCTATTCTTGGAACTCACACCCTACTCATGATTTCATGAAATTACAGGCAGGCTCATTTTGGCTCCTCTTTTACCCAAGTGGACTTCATGATCTTTTGGTTTACATAAAGAAGGCATACAACGATCCAGTTATTTACATCACCGAGAATGGTAAATAATTTTCATTAGTTTCTTGGTGTAATATACAATGGAAGCCAGTTTTTGTTTCGTAGATCCCTTTTGAGTTTTGATATGAAATATATCTCTCCCCCCTATTTTGCTGAAGGTGTTGACGAGACAGATAACCCAAGATTGCCCCTAAAGGAAGCCCTCATTGACAACCAAAGGATCGATTATTTCCATCAGCATCTTTCTTTTGTGCAAAAAGCCATCAAGTAAGTTCTCAGTGCAGCTCTCTCTATGCGTGCATGCATGCATGCCTCCATATAGGAGCTAGAAAAGCTTAATTTGTTCTGAAATGACGAATTATAAGCACGACCACTCTCTGCAAATTAATGGATATATAGATGACGTCCACAAATAATTAAAAATGCAGCACCCTAGCATGGAAGTTAATAGTTTCTTGAGAGAGTATTAATCTAACTTCATATATCTGTTCGTTTTGGTAGGGATGGTGTGAAGGTGAAAGGATATTTTGCTTGGTCGTTAATGGATGGCTTCGAGTGGGTAGTAGGATACACATCACGTTTCGGTCTGAATTATATCGATCATAAAGATGGACTCAAAAGACATCCTAAGCTCTCAGCCCAATGGTTCACGAAATTTCTCAAGAAATAGGCACGTACATGGCCTCAGTTGAAATCTCCACTGATGAATTGTATTAATTGTCTTCACAAGTGAGGCATGATGTAATCCTTCATTGTGTATTTTGTTCTTAAATAAATCTGAAGTTATGAGTAAGGAATTATTTTCCTTTCTCTTGCTGTTGATAATTTATATCTGATCAGTGAAAATCTCAAGTTGTTGGGCCCTCTCATGTATGATGCCATAGCTTTTTCTTTTTTTTTAATTTGCAGCAACTTTTCAGATGTTTTTGACGAAGATCATTTTGTCAATGCTCTAGCTGATGATGTAAAAGTCATAAAAAAAGCTTTATGAGATATATAGGTTTACTTGTCTCTTTTAATAATTTTTTTAACAAATATATAATTTTCAAATCTTTTAATAAAAAAATAATATGAGATAGGTTTACTTATATCATTTTTAAAAATATAAGATCATGATAATCTCTTATAAGACAAATTAAAACAAATTATGAAGTTCAATTCTCAATCAGTTCAATGTTTAATGATGAAATTAAAAAAAATCAATTAAAAAAAGAATAAAAAAAACAACCTAGGTTAACCTTAGTTAACCTGTCAAATCTACAATCTAGGTCATGAGATTATGATAACCCTATAGAAAAAGTCTATTTCTCAATCAACCTTGGATGAAATTGAAAAAAAAAAACAATTAAAAAAAAAGCACAAAAAAAGACCTATCATAATAAAAACAACCCAGGTTTACTTCAGTTAACCAACAAAACTCGTGGTCATAAAATCGAGATAATCTTATAAAATAAAACTGAAATAAATAATAAAGTCTAATTTATAATCAGTTCAATGATGAATGATGAAATTAAAAAAACAAATGCTAATTAAAAAAATTGAGTTAACTCCCATAAAACCCATAACACGGGTTGTTAGCGAGATAACCACATAGAAATTAAATCACAATAAATTAAAAAGCTTAATCTCTAAGAGCATCTCCAATGGAAGATGTTATATTAAAGAGCTAAATTGATAAAATAGCTTTTTGAATAGTGTAAATATAGTTTTTTATTTATGTGCATTGCAATAGTAAAAAACCATTTAAAAGAACCAATTATATTTTAATATATTTTATATTAAACTAATTTTAATATAATTATATAACTAATTTAGTTATTTTTTATATAATATAATCATGATGTTATTAATTATATAATTAATATGAGTAATTTATAAAATTAAATATAAAATTAATGAAGTAATATGAAAGTTAAAAGATATAATTTTAAGTTCAAATTTAAAACTTTAAAATTTAAATTTTATTTATATGAATATTTTTAATTTTTATTTTTATATGTTACTGTTAAAATTTTGATTTTTGAAGTTGAGGCACAAAGGTTTTGAGATTTGTAGGTTTATTTTTTTTCCTTTTGTTCTGTTTTTAAAGAGGAAAACAAAGAAAATAGATGTTGGCTCTGATATATATACTTTCTTTTGCTTTTAGTTGTTCTACATTGAAGTGTAGAAATAGCATTTCAGAGCAAAAAAAGACTTTTTAGCTATTTATAAAGCTACCCCGTTGGAGTTGTTAAAACTGAAAATAATAGGTAAAGATATAGTTTTTTCGTTTTGACTATTCAGTTAGCTCTTGCGTTGGAGATCCTTTAATAAATCAAATATTGAAAAATAAAATTAAAAATAAAAAACCTAAGATAAAAAAACATTATTGCAATGAATAATGTTTTGTGAGTGATGCAAAGTAACATCTCTTCTATTTTATTTTTTAATTTTAGACATTAGTATCCTTGGCAGCTTAATTATCATGTAATATTGTTGATACAATAAGAAAAAAATTTAAAAATTAAAAATAAGAATTAAATAATTTGAACAAGTTAAAGAAAATAATTAACAAATTGAATATGTGTAATATCATTGCAATGCTCAAATCTTAAATGATTATTACTTTAAGATTATAAAAGTATTTATCAATGCTTGATGATAGTGTTAAATAATTTATTATATTTCTAAGTAAGATAAATTAATGCGAATCACGTGCGCTAGTGTGTGTGTGTGTGAAAGAGTACAGTTCCGTCATGGGAAGCTCTAATGTGAGATTTGCGCTTGGAGCTTCTTCCTTGCTTTGATGATTAAGCCTGATGATTAAGAGTTTGATGATTTCTATTCTCTGGCTAGAGTACCGCTCTAATCAGGAGGTGATATCCTTAACAGGGATACGGTAATATCACCCGCGACTTCATAAATACTAATCCGAATCTTTTCAAATAATAATAAAAAAAAATCTTATATATAATTGAATTTCGAATTGGATTTAGGTCAAGTTTCAGGTTAAATATGGATATTAGTTTATGTCCGACCCAAACTTAATCTAAAATAAATAAATAATTTAAAATTTTAAAAAAATCACATGTACAATAGGTTAATTATATACTAAATAATGATAAATTATAGCATTCAGGTTTGGGTTATGAATAACTGATAAATACCTAAAACTTAAGATTAAGCATAGTGCAAACATGAATATCTATTACCATCCCTGGTATTTAAAAAGAATAAGATGACAGCCATACTATGAACTGGATTCCAAACATCCTTGCAGAATCATCTGACCTTTTTCTTTTGCAGGATAGCGTTTGTGGTTTTATTTTTAGCATATGAAATTTTGCCTTTACATCGCTACCTGGTAATTAATGCAGACATTTTCTACCCTAATCTTTTAAAGTTCTACGGTCATATGATTACTTGGAATGGTTCTTGTGCAGCAGAAAGACAGTACAGGAAAGATGAAGAATATGTATTGCTCCTCTCTTGTTTCTGTTCTTCCCTTTATCCTTTTTGCAGAGCTGAGCACTCGCTGTGAAAGAGGCAAGCATCCCTTCTTGGACCTCCATTGATCATCTTCCCTCCGCTTTCTCACCAGCTGCTTATTTTCAATGCAATGCATTTGCGAGTTCCACGAATTTGCAGATAAATAGTCGACGAGAGAGGAAGACATCAGGCACCAAATCGTTAATACTTGCTATCAACTCTGTTTACCTTCTATTATTATTATTATTATTATTATTAATATGGATATTTTGACCAGTTTGTACACATTTTAATTAATTTCATGAATTTTAAAGTTAATGACTATATAAGTCTTCAATAACCTAGAAATTTATAAAACTTAAACTAATAATTTTTATTAAACAAATTTAAAACCTGATTAATTAAACTATATCCCTTTCAGATTACTTTGCTTACCTTATCATCATGCCATGTGCTGTGTTTTTTCGTCACGGATAAAATCTTTGGGTTTCTCTCTTTTTTATTTCTATACACCGTTGTTTATTTCTCTCTTCTTTTTAAATGTTTTTTTTTTCAAATTCTTTCTTTATGTATAGTAAATTTAATGTTAAAACAAAACAAAAAAATATTGTTTTTTCTATCTAGATCTATTCATTGTTATAGAAAATAACTCTCCCCTGATTAAAAAAAAATCCAACGAGTTATCTAAATTGGAAATCATAAAGGATATATTATTATATCTATTTTTTTTATTTTTGTAATACTTGATTTTTAAATTAACAACTCTTTAGAATTTATAACTTTAATATAATCTTTAGGTAAATAAAATATTTAAAAGTAAGAAAGAACCACAGTTATACCATAATAGCAATCCGAGAATTTAATCATACTTGAAAAAAAATACAGTGACACGTCTAAAGAGGAGAATACAAAACTCATGGGTACCGTATTCCTGAATTATTAACCGATTACTTCAAGTTTCCCTTGGTATTAATCATGGTTATTAAATTTAGTATGGGTTTACTTGAAATCTAGTAGATTTAATTCTTTTTATAAAATAATTAACTCAAAGTTAATCAAGTTTAACCCGATTAATCTAATAGGTTAACTACCGACTTGATCAAAATCTAGCATGATTTTGCATGATTTTTTTAAAAAGATTTCTATATGTAAAATGATATTATTTTAATTTTAATTTAAAATAAATAATAGTGTTTTGAATTCATTCAAATCAATTCAGGTTGATCTACTTAACTTATGAACCAGGTCTTAAACCATGTCATAAATCTAACTGGGTTTAGTAGCTTTAATTTTTATTATAAAAACTTAGTTTGTGACTAAGATAGTATTTGGCAACGTCGCTGGCCACACATTTACCAAAAAATTAAATTTATTTTTGTTTGGTGTTTTTATATTGTTTTCATATACTAATATCAAAAATAAATTTTAAAAAATAAAAAAATTATTTTAGTATCCAAGAGAAAAAAAAAAATTGAAAACAATTGCATTGAAATTCTAAAGACACAAATTACGTTTCCAAACCAAGCCTAGGTCATCGGATTTAATTGATTCGGATCTAAGGGGCGATTTAACAACTATGGATCTAAAACTGCTTTTTTTGGACACAATCCTTCTAGACATGTCAGAGACGTGGCAGAGACATGGCAATCGTTTGGTGACTCATTTTCACCACTGGCCATCATTTTGCTGACTCATTTCTAACTCATAGTCAACTCACCTACTACTATTATGGATAAGACTGAAAGACCATTTCCCTTGTATCATAAATTTTTTATACGGATTCCTTGCAGGAAAAAGGCAGCATCACCATCACCATCACATGCTCTTCCTGAATTAAATCATTAAATATTTTTAGAGCTATATTTAAGGAAATCTTATCCTATTTATGTCCTTTGACTCTCCTTTACAGAAGTAGATTTTTCTAACAAAAAACAGGGCGTCATCCAAGCCTAAATCCTCGAGTTTGGATAATGTTGCCACGCTATGCCACATTTTCCTCCCACTACTATATATAGAAGAGGGCGTGACTCCTTTTTCTCCATAGCATTTGTTTCTTAAGATTCCCATCACTATTTATTGATCGTCTTTGTTGTTTTTCTGCTTCCAATCTCATTGATTGAAGATTTCTGTGTGTTAAAAAGGGTTCCTAGAAAGAGAGAAAGATGTTGGCAATTTTCAACAAAGGGTTAGTGAATCCACCCCAGGAGCTGTACAGTCCAGCTTCATTATGTTCATCAAGAAAACCAAAGCTTCCTGAGGAGATTGTGAAGGATTTTGTATCTTCTAATCCTTCTAATGCTTTCACAATGAGCTTTGGAGACTCTGCATTGCTTGCTTGTATTTCACAAGGAAATTCTTATCCCAGACAACAGAGGTACATTACATTCCTGATCCCCCTCTTCAGTCTTTCACTCTCTGTTTTTGTTTCATGTTAGGGTAAGGCGTTGCCCATGTGAACTGATCTTGAATATTCTGATCTGATGGAATTGCAGGCTGTTCTGTGGATTGGATGGCATATACTGCATTTTCTTGGGGAGCTTGAACAACGTGTGCAGCCTCAACAAACAGTACGGGCTATCGAAGGGCACCAACGAGGCCATGCTTGTTATTGAAGCATACCGGACCCTCCGTGACCGTGGCCCATATCCAGCTCACAAGGTTCTTCAGGATATGGATGGCAGGTTTGGATTTGTGGTCTATGATAGCAAGGCTGGACAGGTCTTTGCTGCACTGGTAAGCCGCTCTAGAAACCCTGAAGAAAGAATGGGATATGTTTAAATTCTAGGTAGAAATGGGAAATGATTTTGTTTACTGTTTTGCAATGCAGGGTGCAAATGAAGGTGCTGAGCTATTCTGGGGGATTGCAGCTGATGGGTCAGTGGTAATTTCGGACAACTTGGAGGTGATAAAGGGAAGCTGTGCTAAATCATTTGCTCCATTTCCATCGGCGTGCATGTTCCACAGTGAACAAGGCTTGATGAGCTTTGAGCATCCAAGTAGCAAAATGAAGGCATTGCCTAGGATTGACAGTGAGGGAACAATGTGTGGGGCTAACTTCAAGGTTGATGTCCATTCCAGAATTGGCACTATGCCTCGTGTTGGTAGTGAAGCCAACTGGGCTTTGGGAGGTTCACGAGCCTAGCTAATCAACTCTCCAAGGGATATTGTGATGACTGATGATTCCTTTTTCACTCTGTTCTTTGAATTTCCAGCTTTCTGGTTTTTATTTCCAGCTTCCTGTATATATTATTCCCTTGCCTTGATTTGGTTCCATTATCGGCTTATATCGGGAGAATTAGTGCCCTAAGAATCCCCCCCCCCCCCCCCTCACAGCTTTTGCTGGATTCAGTTTTTCTTGTTTTTGTTATCCGTTTCCTGTATTTCTCAACTTGATTAAGCTTGCCGATCAAGTTTAATGGGAAGAATCAGTGTTAATTAATCTCTCTCTCTCTCTCTCTCTCTCCAATCTAGTTTCTCTCCGTGCGCATCGAAAAAACACCGCTGAAGCACATGTAGAGTTACGATACTTCTTTTACTCTCATCTATAAGCATTATCAACAAATCTTGAATCTACCCAGGAGCAATCTCAACTTTACATTGGTTTTTAATGGATTCCTAGTAGAAAATTGTCATTGATGGCCTCAGCCTCTCAGTATCATCATCAAATACGCTAGGTCGCCATTCTAACATAGTAGATCATGTTCTGGAAGTAGATTAACAATGAATGCCATGGATACAAACTAAAATTATTTTAATTCATTAATTTGAAATGCCTAACTTTCATGATACAGTTTAGTTTCGTGGATCATGGCAAAAAGAGTTTCACTATCTACAACTGAAAAGCAACAAAGCTGAAATCTAGTCATCACAGCAAATGCTTGGAAAAGATGTTTCAAGCCTCCTCCCCAATCCTCTGGGATCATTTTATAGGGAATCCATCTGGACTTGCTCCTGGGGACGGAGAGATTAGTGAAGCACAGCAGCAAGTCAATGGAGCTGCTGGAACAAATGATATTCCATGAAGGTAGTTGAACAAGGGCTTTCAGTATAAAATTTGCTTGGTCTAGTGAATGACTGGATATATTAACACGTTTTGCTCCATGGATGGACAGCTCCTCACAGCATAGAAAATGGATAAGGAGGTCCAACTGATCAATGCATGTCCACGAATATCTGCAACAAGTGAGAGCATCAATGAGTATGCGGGGATTTCAAAGTAGCAGCAATTAGATTATGCATTAAACCTGAACTGTCCACAAATTATGAAATGGATCAAGTCAAACCAGTTCACCACTCACCAGTCAAGTGACTAGTAGAACAAGAAAAATAATTTAAAGCTAGATTCAGAACTCATGGTCCGTATGTTATCCATCCAAATAATTGGTCAGCAGGGATAAAAATTACAGCTTTGGGAAACAAAATCTAATTAGAGGATAAATAGTAAATACTAACAAATGCATTTTTATATATAATAAAGGCAGCAGGACAATTGTAGGAAAATTCCAAACTTGGATAGGGATAAAGATAAAGATCTAGTTCAATCTAACCTAAACTGAGTTTCGGAATTTTGCCAATTTGATTGTTTGAATAACCATTTATTAAAGAGTATTTTGAGCATCACAGGCAAAACAAAATTAAGGAACATCAAAGGATATTCAAAATGCTAGTGGTCACTAAAAACAAGGCAAATTGGCATACATAACTGACCTCTAAATCAGGCAATGGGGCATAAGTTTTCTTCTCTGATTTGTCAAATACTGTAATGCCTGTTATTTTCTGGACTCCAAGCTTAGTAGCAATGAGGTTCTGCAGAAATAAAAGCAGCAAGAAAGAACATAAATACCAGTCTACTACTCGTAACAATGAAAAAAGTGATTTCAGAGTCCTGTTTGGTAAATATTGTGTGAATTCTTTTTAGAGCAGAAGCAGTGTTGTCAAAGGCACTAAAAGGCACCAAGCCTGTAAAATGCTCGAGGCGCACGCCTGAATGAACCAAGGCGATATGCTACAGATTAGAAAAAATATAGGTATAATATTATATAAATCTAAAATATATATATTCCCAATTAAGATTAGAGTATTAGAAAATCAAAAAAAAAAAAAAAAACCATAACATAGTTGTATAAAGTTATATTTTTCAACCTTAAAACAAAATAAGATAATTTAAAGCGGTAAGTAGACTAATAGATTAAGAAGCAAACTTAAATATCATCATCATTATTCATTAATCTTAAAAAAATCTTCATCCATGCTTTCCTATTCTGTACTTGTGTTGTTGTTCTCTAACTCCGGTCAATGCAAAGTGTGGCCGGTGTTGAAGAATTCTCTTCAAGTGTCCTTCCTTGACTGTATGTCTCCCATTTTAATGATTTTTTTATTCTTTTTTTACCCTAATCTTTGTTTTTTACAAAAATATCCTTAAGTTGTTTCTTGTGATAAAAAAAAGGACAAATAGGTCAAAACATAAATCAGTTTTTTTTTTAAAAAGAAGAGAAATCCAATAGAAAAGGAAGTATTTCAATCAGGTGCTCGCTTTAACGCCTAGCACCCACTCATGAGGCACTCGCCTAGGCAGCGCTTCATTGAAATTCATCGCCTGAGGCTAATAAAGATGTTGTGGCCTCACCTCGCCTGGAGCGCCGAGGTGAGCACCTAAGTGCCTCTTGACAACACTGAGCAGAAGTGTCATTAATATAATGCACTGCAAAGGTTCCCTGATCAAAGATGTGCAGAATAAACTAAAAAAAAAAATTACATGCAAAAAGGGCCACGATCCATCACCAGAAACTAAATCAGTGTAGAATTTACAGGTCAGAATTATTCTACATACCAAGTAAAAATCTGTGCTACCAAATGCTTCCAACTGGGATAATTCCTGTGAACAGTGCCATATCCTCAGATCAGTAATTAAAAAAATCAGGACTTTTGTGCACTTAAAAAAATCAATTATCATAACATAGAAGTTTCTTTACAGCCATCAGAGCTCCTAAAAATATTTCATCAACTCATATCAAGAAATTTATCCTAACAACACCTTAAAATTCAAAACAAACATGAATGGAGCAAGCTGATGTTTGCTTGCACTGAATAATAAAATAAATCGTTGAGCTGTGCTACTAAGTTGAGGTCACAGGTTCAAACCTATATATATCTCATGATGATTCAACAAGTTGTCATGACAAACAGCAATACTTGATAGGTGAGTTTCGTTTGATCAATACACATCTTAAGCCAAAAATTGTATCTAAACAGAACATGGCACTGAAAATAAGGTCAGCTTTGGTAAAGGAGACTCTTTGAAGCCCAAATGAAGCATTACCATTGTTTGGAGACCATTAATCATAACAGTTTTCTCATCGAGAGTATCATCTTGTGACAACCAAACTTCAAAAGGGCCCAATTCTCTATCCGTCTGGTTTGTGAGATTCAAGTGTACCTGAAGAAAACTGACTCCTTTAGTTTCCAAATCAAACTATTTAAACAGTCGAAAAGTTTATATAAAGCAACATTTGGAAAATGAAAGTTGGTACGGGAAACTATATGGTGAACTTAAAAGTACATGACAAAAGGGATGAATTCTAGCTGACAAAAAATTACTAAGAAAAATAGCAAAAACAGAACTAGAATTACCAAAAATGGTCTATCCAAGTTGATGGCAGATGGAACCTCAGCAACATGTAACTCTATCTCCTTAGGCGTGATGGGCTGCAGAAGAAAATTCCCAGATGCTAAGTACAATACTGAAGCAATATGTATATGCATGTTTCCTATACACAGCAGACACAAGGACAACGTGTGTGATTGCACATATGTGAATAGAACCCCAAAAGAAGCAATTTTTAACATATTTCTATGGATAATCATATCACAATGTACAAGTAAAATCAATACAGTAAGAGAAGAGATAAGATGCAGGTGTAATAAAATTTTGAAAAACTAAATTTCTTGAATAAAGTTTCTTTAGCAAGTGATTGCATGTCAACATAGAAATGAAGCATCAATTTTTTCAATACTTGCAGCATACTTACAGTGCCAAGTATTTGCTGTGTCTGTAGGCGACCAGGTTCACCTAAATTTGTGCGCCATGTTATCTGAAGCTTACCAAGAACATTACTCTCTGCTGAACCATGTGAGGACAATGACAGTTGGTAAAGATAGTTGCGAATTCCTCCACCAGATTTAACAAGGACAGGTGGCTTGAATATTTCCCTGTCAGCAGTGTATGATCGATAGTAGCAAAAATTAAAGCTTGATAAGATCAGTTTCACTCAAGCTTCTGAAAAGTTCATGAGTAAATGCAATCACACACAACGAAAATTAAATGAAGCATATAATGTGTTGAGTTGGGGGAAGCCGTCCCAAATAATACACCTGTTACACACCTGGATGGAGAATTATCCTTAGATTTGTGTTCATCAGCTTTTAGAATTTTTGCACTCCAATTTGGAGCTGGCTCAAACTCAACTTGGTCCATGTAAAGGTTTGTTTTTGTGTGATTCTCAATGCATGCCTCTAAATATGTAGTTTCCTGAGATACAAGAAGCAGCACTTACAGGAAGAATAAACAAACATGAATACATACCAAAACAGCCTTGCAAAACTTGTAGATACAATGTATCCAAATGATGCCAACATAATTCAGAAAGTATTTCAAAATCTTCGAAGAATCATTATTGATAATAGAATTGTTAAGCAAGGAAGACTAGTGAGCTTAATCTGGATCAATACACGTGTACAAACTGGTACCAGAGTGGTAAATTGACCATAAGTCAAGACTCAAGAGTAGCATAACTGAAGAGTTTCAGGTAAAAATATATGATTGCATAATTGGGATCTCTGCATCACAATGAAGCTAACTTTAGCTTGCTCTAATCCAGGATTAACATGTATAAAACCACCTTGGCACTAAAAATAGCCCTCTTTCACCAGAGCTACCTCAAACATACATCATTCACATACTAACCCCCACATTAGATATTCGTTTTTCAAAAACAAGTAAAGAATGAAAAAACTAAAGATTTCTCCAGTGTTGCAAAATTAATAAAAAATTTATAATTCTGAAACTACTCGTCGGTTTCCATTCCATTTACTCCAATATTCCTTAAAGAAATCTAAAAGTATCACATATTAATCCAGACAGGATCTTAACTTACAGTAGAAAAAAGCTGAACATACCTTGACTACACGGACCTGCCAAGAAAACAGCACAAAGACAAATATATTAAAATCAAAATTCAGAAACAATTAACCTAAACACACATGAAAGTTTCTAAAAATACCATACTACAAAGCAACACTACTTCTAGCACTAACCATGTGCAACCATTCATATGAAATGATTTTGTTCACACATTCGCAGAACAAGAAACATACCTTAGTCCTAACCGAAAGCGGATTTGCAACAATAAACTTGAAAAACTGCGGCAGATATTTCCTTTCACCATCACCATCAGTATACAAAGCAGTACAAACCAACCTACAAATCACAACAAACACCACACAACCATTAAAAACATCCACAATCTAGTATCGTGCGTGCGTGCATTACACACTCGCATTCAATTAAAAAAAAAAAAAACCAAACAAACTCACGTATGAGCTCCGAGTTCTTTCACATCATGTTCAACAATAAAATCGTAACGGCCACTAGCTCGAATTGATTCAACAGGTGTTTTTGAGGTATCTAGCAGTAAAATCCTTTGTCTCTCCGTTTGCATTTCAGCCTGCGTTATTAAAAAGCTCAAAATTACAGGAATATCACAAGTAATTAACATATAAATTAAAGTTAATCACAGTACTAACCTTAATAACAATATCTCTAACTTCAAAATTAGAACTGTTATTAATGCTAACGTAACTGCAAAACGTCTCTCCCAAATAAATCGCCCTACGCAAATAAAATTATTTTGAAAAAAAAAGTTAGTTTTAGAGGGAGATAGAGAAATTTTAGAGAGACAGGGGGAGGGAGGAGGAGGGAGCGGAACCCGAAGGATTGAGGGAGGACGAGGAGGCCAGAGAGACCGAAGGAATCGGAGGGGTTTTGGAGGAGGAATCGAGAGCGGTAACTTAGATCGGAGGAGTCGATCGGATTGGTGAGGTGGGTGTCGATGAGTGGAGGGAGGTGAGTGGCGGCGAGAGGATCGTCGAAGATGTCTTCACCAAGAATGAGATCGGAGGGGTCCAGAAGGAGAGGAGTGTCGACGTGGAAAGATGGACGGCATAGTCGCATTACACGGAAGGCTAGTGATTGGGTAGCTGGTGCCGTGCTCATGATTTGGAGATTGTTTTTGTTTGCACTGGATTAATTATTTTGTTTGAGAATATTTTGCCCACAAGGAAGGGAGAGGTGAATAGAAAGAAAAGCAACAACTGCAGAAGGAGAAGCAAGCTGAAGAAGAAACTGGAAATAAGATTTCGCATTAGCTATTACGGTGTCGTTTTCAGTTTGAAATGGCATCGAGCAAATCAGCGAAGGGTGCTTCTTATTAGTAGTTTTAAGATTAAATAAGAAAAAAACTGTGGATTAGTGTTAGTGTTTTTTATTTTATTTTATTTAATTAATACCAGATTGTGTGTTTATTAATATTTAGAGTTGATAAATTATTTTAATTTATTTTTTATATAGTTAATATGATATCTAGTCCTTTATTTTAAAAAACTGTGGATTAGTGCTCCTTTTGTTGTTTTTAAAAAATATACTTTCAAATCTAGTCCTTTATTTTTTATTTTCTTTAGCTATTGAATTTTTTTATTTTAATTTCATTCTTTGATGTTGTGTTTATTAGGATTTTTTGTTGATAATTTCTTTTTATTTATTTTTATTGTGCTCACCATTGTATCAAATAATTATCCCGACATCAGTTTGATGGTCAATTTTTCAAGATATTGTTGGGATTCTTCATTTTTTTTCTGAAAAATGAAAGTAAAAGGACTAAAATTAAAGAATAGAAAAATATTGAAGTCTAGAGAGAAGAGTAGCATAAGCCAGTCACGAGAACTGAAGCAATGAAAAGGAGGGATAGGTTGCCACAGCCCCCATTGAACCTCCTCTTGCACCACGTGTCACCTTATAAGAAAGATGACACTGCAAAGATTTCAATGCAACGAAAAACAATACCACGATGGATGAGAAAAAAACTGAAAATTATTAAACTAAGTTAATTAGAATAAACAATAATTGAAATAACTAAACCGTGAAAAAAAATCAATTTAATTAATTAGAATATTTAAAAAAACTAATCGGTTCGATTCGGTCTCGATTTCTTAAACCTGAAACCAAAAAACTGAACTGAAATTAATAACCGAGCCAAACCGAAAAAAAACCGAGTCACTCAGTTGGGTTATGGTTTTTGCTCTAAAATAACCGAATCGAACAGAAAATAATCACCCCTAAACAACATTGATCGAAGCTTAGAGGAATGCTCGCGCACCGCCCAAAGGCTACAAGCCTACCTCACGCTCTAACGTCTATTTCGCACACATAAGACACTTTTTCCTTCTTCAGTTTAGTCCCTTAATTTTTAAAATCTCTTTTATTCAGTCTCCGGTTTTTTTAATTAATTTTTCTTTCTAGATTTTTTTTATTTTATCTTTTAATATTGGATTGATTGAGAATTTAACTTCATAATTTATTTCATTTTGTTTTGCTTTATATAAGATTATCGTGGTTTCAAACAAACATCTTAGCATTGGTTTAATACTCAATTTTATGATCATCTATTTTTTTTAACATATAATTAAATAAAACATAGATTCAGAGAAAAAATCAAATTCTTTAAACTTTGTGAAGTTCATGACCCGGCTTGCAAGTTTAGCGAGGTAACCTGAGTTGCACCGGTTCATAGGTTTGGCAAAGTAACATTTTTCTTCTTTTTTTTTTGTTTAATTGAACTCGATTTTGTGATCATCTATTTTTTATTATATAGTTAAAAAAAAGTTTTAGAAAAAAAAAACATGTTGTAAAACTATTTAGAGTTTATAAATTGATTCACGAATTTGATTGGTTAATCTAGTTTACGAAATTGACAGTTAAACTTTCCTTCTTCTTTTTTAATTTAATACTTCAACATTAAATTAATTAAATCTCATAACTTGTTTTCATTTTGCTTTGGGCATAGGTTATCACAGTCTTAAATAAACTATTTGTATAAATTTGTTGCTTAATGTTATAATAGTTTATTTTTATTATGATATAGATGAATAAATAATAGTTTTTAGGGGAAAAAAAATCATGTTATTAAAACCAGGTGAGGAGCAGGGTAATCAATGAGTGCAGATATTTCAGGGTAAGCAAGATACAGCTCCACCCTGATCCATTCCATTGCCATATCCCTAAATGAAACCTCTTGAATCTCATTTCTCGTTCTACAACATGTCATGTGCTCAACCAACGAAACATTTGATAGATAGATGAAAATAACAAGCTCAAATTTTGCAGAAAGACAGAATGTGACTCTTTTTGATGGGTTAACAAGATTAGACATGTTTTTATTTTATTGGATGCTGCAACTTGAAAAACCAGGGCATCATACTAATAAATGATTAATGTTGTCTCAAACAGACGTGAATCTACTACATTCACACCTGCTATCCTGATCAATTTCTCGTATCTATAATGTACAGGAAATGTTACTTCCACTAAGGGAAAAGGAAATGTTATATGTGAAATGCTGGGAACCTTCACTAATGGAGCTCTCCTGAACATTTTCCAAAACACAAGCCTTCCTTCCAAAACTGTTGCTGTCGAGCTGAGGAACTTAAACGCTGTTACCTAAGCACCAGACAGCTGATGCATAGGACAAACGGACGAATTTCCACTTCTGCAAGGCTAACGGCCCCTCTTTACTTCCAAGCTCCAACCAGCAACTACAAAAAGGAACATAAACTACCATCAAAGAGTGCTGCTTTCTTCAACATCAGCTACTGCATGAGCTTGCCCTGAATTGATTGTCATGAAAGTGGAAAGCCGCGGCTAATTAACATTGCAGTCATGCATGCACCACCTTGAATTGATTGTCATGAAAGTGGAAAGCTCCATCTAATTAACATTTGTGATTGCAGTCTCGTCTATACAACTCGAACCCATGTCCCCCCACACATCGGACAGCCATAGGCCCAACGGCTGATCCACCAAGCCTCTCTTTCATTTTGATCTGGTGGATTTGCAGCACCAGGGGAGGCCAAAGCCGAAGTCTGCCGCAAACATCTTATGCACTGCATTAATAACAATAATGTTAGATAGGTATAATAGATTACAGGCAGATCCACGCATGCAGAGAGGGCAGAGGATTTGCAACTGAAATAAACATATGAATGGTTATATGGCAAGAGAGAAAATTTATGAGTGAGGTTATTCCTTTGCAGATTCTTATCTCTGATGGAAACATATTATGCAAGAGAAACATATCTTATCATAAACAAAGCAGTTCACTTGTTTCATTCCCTAGCACCACAATTAAATTGAAAATAATGTCCGACCATTTCCAGATTATGAACCACGAGTACCAAAACCTAGTAAATCACCTCTTGACCATTCATCCTTGTGTCCAAGGAAATATAATTCAGCACTCCCAGAGAACTGCTCCACTCACATAAAAGTCGGATCCGTGAGTAATCATGGTTGATCCTCCTCTTATGTGAGTTGGGGAGTAAAGGGAATTGGGTTTTAAGCATCTTGTGGTGGATGCAGCAGTGTATAGGGGATAACAGGGGAATATAATTCACTGCCTTACAACGACTAAATTCACTTCAAGGCTTAATTATGTTGAGTACCTCCTTCTAGATACATGACACAAACTTACCAATAACATAAAAATAGATTTTCCTTTTTAATTCAGTAATCCTACAGAAAAGATGGCTGAATAACAAAAAAAAAATAACTGACAAGATCAAAACAAAAAAAAAAAAAAAAAAAACCAAATAAGAGGGAGAAGAAAAATGGAGTGACCTTGTACCAAACGCCTTCAAGACCAGTCTTCCACACTGCAGTAACAACATCTCTTCGAGAACCCATTATGCCAAGATATGCTCCCAGGCCTGCAGAGGTGTTCAAGCCAACAGCTGCATCTCTTTCAGACAGTCTGCGCTTCCTCGGCCAAAGGCCATGAGCTCCGTAATAAACATCACAATTTTCCAGTGAGCTAAAATCAAGTGAATTTGTGGAGTTAAGCTTAGAAGTATCGTCTGAACCCATATCCTCTGGATCAGACCAGGGTCCGCCAAACATATTCCGCCTGTGCCACTCTTCAGATGGAGGGTGTAGTTCTAACTCTCGGAGTAACAGACCAGCAGCATCTGCACCTCTGGGCCGTGGCATGTTCTGTGGATTCCACAACAAAATGTTACATAAAGTTAACAAAACAGTTGTTTGTCCAAAAAAATTACAGAAGGAAAAGTGGAGGGCTATCCCTATCAAAAAAGAAACAAGAAAGAAAGAAAGCTACTTCCAAACAACCAAAGGTTCATTTACAGGAGTAAATCATAAGCATAGATACCTGCATATGCGGACCAAGAGATGCTTCTACAACCTCTGGCAATACAGTATAATTGCCGTCAATATAATGCAACCGCACCTGGATATTGCTGCTTCCTACTTGAGAAACCGGCAATGGGTGTCCCAGAGATGCTGTTCGCCGACACAGATCCATGAGTATGAGGAAAAGGACCGTCACCTACATGGCAGCAAAGAATGAGCCTTTATCTTAATCTAGGGTACCACTGCTGATTGATTGATTGTTTCCTTAACCGAGAGAATTATCAAAAACCTTTCGGATGCCCAAAAACTACGCGATTGACTTGAAGGTCAAGCAGTTTTTTCCTCAGTCCATAGATCAGAAAGAATATATTTAGCCAGATAAGAAACCAAAATTCTAATGAAGATTCTTCGTAACATGTGAAGACTAGACGAAATTAAAAAGCACCAGTTTCTACCTCCTCAAAACTGTATCCTTGGCCAGCATTTCCATTGCCTACCCTGTGCCTGCCTGCAGGTCCCTCTTCGACTGCTTTAGCTCCAGGCACTACCTGACTACCTCGAACTGCCTGCCCTTCATCCGACCTAACTACAGCTGGTGCTGGCTTTGAAGAAACAGTGTTGATCTCCTCCACCTTGCCAGCAGCACCAGACTGAGGTTTTTGCGCATTTGTATCAGTGGGATTTCTCTGTGTACCTCCGGCAAAGCGAGGTAGTTGAGTTCGCCGAAAGAAAAAACAGAAAAGCAGAAGCTGGCATAATCTGTGAAGGAAATGGCAGTCACCGATGAGCCTCACTGCTGGGGTTCCAGGAAAAGTTCCAGTATTGATGCTTATTGGCATGAAAGAAGATGGACCACTTATGGGGTTTGGTGTTGCAGTGGACACTCCATCTGTTGTGCTACTAATCTTAGCAATGGCACCTTGTACCCAAGCTTGCATCTGAGTGCTTCCAGTAGAACTTGTACCGCCACTTTGACCACCTGGAGAAAATGCATTAGAAGACAGAGTGTTAAACATAATAACCATAAGAAAGTGAGAGAAAGAATATAAGAGTTTTTATGGAATTTTCCCAGAGACTAAGGCAGTAACCTCTTAAGCAGTAAAGATCATATTACAGGACTCCACAAGCTTTTGAAGTTGGACACCACAAAACTTAGCAAACACAAAATTATGGAATAAAGGAATTTTATCTTTCTCCTTCATAAAGATGAACACTAGACGCTGCATACTAACCCTGATTTGGTGCGGGAGATGCCGAACTTTGAGTAGGACTAGTCACCGTATTGCGGTTACTGCCTGCGCCTGCTGTAACGGCGTGACTGGCCAGTGTGCGACAGAAACTTGCATAACGCCGTAGACGTGTGATAAAATGTGAAGCTAGATCAAGAACTGCATCAACATAAGCCTGCATGAAATTACCACAGTTAGAGAAAATTAACAAATCATAAACCTGCATCAACAAGGGCAGATGTTTGAGCTGACTGGAGGCAGGGAAATATCCAACCAGCTCAGTCTGAGTGCTTGGATACAGCAGACTAACAAGCCTAAACTGCCACACATATATTGTTTGTTCAGGCATCAGTTTCCAGGCCATAAAAGCCAAGGTACAGCCCAAGCCATACAACCATCATCACACATTTCATGTATCAGATATAAGCATCTTATCACTGGCAATCAGGTCATGAGTAAGCCACATATTGCTGGTAGGAGTAGATCTTCAGTAGTAAAAACTTCAACAGGACCCAAAACTTAATATGAGATAATAGAGAGAAAAGAGCAAACCTGAATATTCGGAACAAGGTTTGGCTCAACAGTCATTGCTTCAGGATCAATGCCAGATAATGTCTCGCCAGAAGCCTGCCATGGTTCAAGTACTAATGCTGAAGGATTTATCAAAGCTGACTCAATGCCTTTGCCGAGCATATCAAGCAGCAACCTAGCTTGCATGTCAAGAACCATTGCCCTAACCTCCTGAGCATTTGTACCTTCCAATAGCCTACATTTTATCCTGTCCAGACTCTGCATCATTAAAAACAAGTTTACTTGCCCAGCCAAATGCATTCTAGAAAATGGGACAGCCAGTAACAGGAGCTTTGAATTGTCACCACAAAATTAAAGGAAAAGCAATGTCATAGGTTAAAGCAATGTCTTGCATGGGATTTTAGGGTTATAATGTGCAACGATATAACATGTGTGCTTATGAGGCGCACATTACATGTCATACCTTATGTAATGTGCCACAAGACCATTCTACGTCCAGTCCAAGTCGAATATTCTACAAGACCTAGGCTAGCAGCATTAGAATATTCTAGATGCCCTTGCTAACTATCAAAATTAGAAATTGTTTTTTTGGGGCGGAAATTGGGCCACCATGGCACATACGATTTCCAAAAAAATAACAAAAAGACTTTGACATGGAAAATTTCAGAGAAATGAACCGCAAACATAAAAAAGATTAGATGCGTTCTTTCAATATTGTAATTACAAATATCATAATGACAGACTATCTCAAAAGAAATAATGATGAGATGGTAATAGAGCAGAAAAACATACAGGACCATACAGCTGCCTGTGCTGTGTAGAGGGAAGAGAATGAAAATCAGCATCCAAGACTGCAATGACACTGTTAAGTGAAACTGAAAAGAAACGAAGAACCAGCCATCAACAGAAGATCTTACCATTGATTCATGTTACTTGCAAAGAAATCTAGAATAGGAATCCTTGGGAAGAAATTGTTCTTCAATATATTTTCTTTTCTATAAGCCACGGTAATACTGGAGAATCTAATTATTCTTACCGATGCCATCCTCAGCAGCACTCTGTGTACACCCAACAGCATCCCACCAATCAACACCAACCAAAAGGCTCCACCAAAACCTGCTCTGGCAAAACACAATATCAGCATGACCAACCAGAATGTTGAAATTTTCTGCACATCCAACCTTCATCTGATTTTTAACCAAAGGAAATGCCATAACCACTAACATGTGGATTTCCAAAGTAATTCCCAAACAAATGACTCTACTAAGTACCTTTCAGCAATAGCACGCTCCCAGATTGCTGAGTTAGCCTTCACCTGACTAATTGGACCAGCAGGAGGAAGAACACGAATTATCTTCAATATACTGCGATCCTTCCTAGTGTCATGCCAAACTGAAGCTGAGCTGCAGCTTGTGGAAGAGAAGGCAGGAGCAGCAATTGCAGATCCAACATTAATCTGGTAGTTGTCAACAAGTGTGAAGTTTGGCCCAGAGAAAATGTGAACTCCACCCCGCAGAAAAGCAATAGCAATCTCGCCACCATGAGCAGAATAAACAATTCGAGCAAGAGTTCTAACATCGCTGGGCAGATCAGAGGGATCAAAGGTGACTCTTTTCGTCTTCTCAGAACGAGAATCAGATGCCTTTCTTCCATCTGAGATTGGTACTGCAGGAGCTGCTTGGAGATTTTTAAAATCATTAGTTGGTGGTATGCTTGTATCCACTTTGGACACCCATACAGTTTGCATGGGTGCCTGCCCACAAAAACCAGAAGTGGGATTTCCAAATATTGGATGAAGTACGACAGGTTGAAGGGACGATTCCCATCGTTGCACCCTCCATCCCGTGATTAAAGGACCCTCATCTGGATCATAAGGGGACATATATTGTCCTGCAGGCGTAAAACTAGTTATTATTATATTGAATCCAGATAACTGTGGGCATAGAAAGGGATCTTCAGCTGACTCGAACATGAAATTTAGCCTCACATCTCTGTAAGAATATGAGTATTAATTCGAGTAGACGGAGAAAGAGAGCCCAGGACACTGTTGCACAAGCATAATCACACAAACTATATAAAAACATACTGAAAGAGGATTTCTTATGGGAAAAATATGGAACAGGCAAAAAATAAAATTTCAATTCAGAATGCTGGTAGGTACCCTCAACTATAACAACCGCAATCACAGAGCCACCACGAGTCGGATCAAAAGCAACGGCACTGACTCCAGAACCCCAAGTGGTAGTTGCTGCAGATTGAGCTGCAGCCTCCGGACTCACATACGCAGAAAAATTTGAAACTGGCGAACAATGAAGTGAGACAGTGTCAGTGAAATCTTTATCCATATGCTTTTTCCCTGGCATTGCTTCAGACATCAGATGCTCCTGCCAGCTGAATAAATATGCAGCCAAAGGAGCAAAACCAGACCAATTAGGAGGCTTGACTGAAGGCGGGACCCCATTGCTAGCACTCGCCATTGGGGTCGCTTGAAATCCATTTCCAGGGCCAGGAGTAACCTCCCAAACAACAACAGTTGAAGGGTTTACAATCGGAACACCTGCAACATGCATTGCACCACTATCTGTTATAATAGCATCAGCAGCCATAATCCCACTAGGGCCGGCACCCAAGAGTCCTTTGCTCGTGCAAAACCACTTCGGTGATGTATTATTCTGGCTAGGGGGCCACTGGGACCAATGAAGTTGAACACAGCCCGATGAGAAAACTGAACAAACACAGAGGAAATTTGGCCATCTAGCTGAAAGAAAAACAGAAAGCACGTTAGTGATGGTCATGGGGCTGTTTTAATATGCCAAGTGGAGGTACCTCAAAAGCAGAAAGAACACCAAAAGTATCACCATCATTATTGGAATACATAGCACTAGCAGCAGTGGTCAATAGTCGGTTAAAAGCACCAGTTCATTCTCATAATTAGGAGAAAAGGTGGCAGATATCAAAAATTCTTAAATTAAGAGTTTCTGTGCTTGACATACATTGCATCTTTCTAGGAACATTCACGATACAGTAGTTAGAAGTTGATCCAATAATGAATAAATCCTTAGCAGAAACTACAACCAGTAATGAATAAAACCATAGCAGAAACTACAACCAAATTACTATTCTAAATTTACAGCTGTTCAGAAAATAACCTGAACTATTCTTCTCAAAGCAACAGCCACATGATATAATTCAGTGGATGTTAAGTAGCTAGTCAGAAGGCATGGCCCTTACAAGCTAAAAATGGAACTGGGCTTAAAGCTCCCACTTGAGCCTCTACAAACGCTTATAAAGAGAAGTCATGAAAACAAACCTGAAGTTTGAGAATGCTGAGAAAGGAATTTTTCCTCAAAAGCTGACTTTGAGTTTGTGGGAGTACTGGACTTTGACGAAAGCCACCTGTACTGATTTTTTAAGAGAAGTCGGACTACAGCGGGAGTATAACCAAATACCAACACAAATTTAAAAAAACAGAGATAAACTAGAGAACTGAGAAATATAGATAAATACTAAACTACCACCACCTATGTGCAAAGCATAATACATGGATAATTTAAGAATCAGATAACAAAAACATAATAACTGCATACTGGAGAGACCCCAGATAGCCATTTAGTAACAACTGCAATGTCCTGTCGCCATTCATGCTCACGCTGCCAGCAGCTAGCATCACGCACCAAATTAGATGGACACTGCACGACCAGATAAGATGTAAGCTACAAGAGAATTTAAAAATTATAAGCAAGTGGTATGCATAAACACAGAGAGACAGCAATGGGTAAAAACCAAAACAGGGCCAGCCCCAAACCTCTTACGTTGAGCAAGCCATGAAAAGCTTAGTTCTTAAGAACTAGTGAGTGGAAAAGGGCATCTACTTATTTTATATCTGGCTTAAACAATCCATCAAGTTAGCTTACTTGAGAAGGCTGAGTCCAGATAGTTATCCTCCCATGGAAATTAGCTATTAATAATGCACGAGGGCAAGAAGTAGGGGACCATTCGATAAACTGAACAGAATCACGAGGAGAATCTGCAAAGGGATCCAATTCAATAACTCGAAAATGGGAAATTAGAGCCCAATAGAAAGAGGGAAGTAATAAATCAGCGAGAAATCTAACATATAATAGATGAATGAAATACACTCGGCATACATGACTAATTAAAACTTAAAAAAAAGGAAGACATGGTAAACGGTGCAAGGTGACTCAAAATACCTGCTATGACATTGAAAACTGCACATTCAGTTGGTCTCTCAGGGATAACCAAGTGTATGGGGATCCAAAATGGGGGGTTTGCATTGGAGCTACAAAAAAAAATTGCAAATGATGATATTAAAATATTAATTGCAAACATGTGAGTCCATCTTGGGTACAATCTTATATTTTAATTAGAAGAACCCGAAATAGTTCACTATAGCAAATATCAATCATGTTTCAACATCTGTTCTCAAGCACATTAGCGTATTTATAGGAAAGTCCAATTGGCAACAATGTATAGTGAATGCTCTCCCCTATTAAACTGAAACATGCTAGAAATCCAAAAATCCACTGACCTGGGAATTCTTGCACAAGTTTCTGATGCACAAGCTATCGCGTTCAGCTTACCACACCAAGCAACAGCACTGGAAAAGCATACGTTAAAATATGAATTTGGTAAAGACCAGTAAAATGGTAGAATGGACAAGCAAAGATGCTTTAAATAACTACAGCTCATTTACTTTAGACAGCTGTTAATAGAATCTCAAAACCTACATTAGGAGTATCATGGTTTAACAATACGCATGTCACAAACCAACTGCATGTAGCTACAAGTTTGTGACGCTCATTGTTATGGCATCATGTTTCGAGTGTAAAATAGATGAGAATGACCAGAGAAAGTAAGAGTGAGAAAACACCGTAGCAACTAGAAAGCATTTATAAGAAAATCTGCAAGTAAAGTCTACAATTTCCCGTTGTCCTACCTTCTGTTCTATTTTGTGCTCCCATGGCAGATCGATGTTAGGAATGCATATTTTTTCTGCCAAAAAATGCCATTCTCATAATAGTTCAACACTAGAAATTGCAGAAATAGAATGATTTATCACCCTGATACAAGTGTGAAGATGGTGATTTTCAATATTTAATCAAAACATAAAAGCAAGCTTCTATATAGCATATACCAAATAACTTGATCGTATACTTCTTCATTGTTATCACTTCACCAACTTTAGTGTATCCTTTACATATCCACCAATCAATTCTAAAACTCTCTTTCTCTATCATATTTTTCCAAACTTGATTTTTCACTCGTCCTAAACTCACTTCCACTTCCTACACTAACAACAGAGCATCAAAAACAACTAAATCAAAGCATAAATCCCACTTGAAGGAATCCAGGTATCTAAAGACTTAAACAAAAAAGAAACTCAACTTCCATAAAACTACTCAAAAAAAACACATTTTGATAAGTAAAAGAACCCTAACCAATAGCGATATCTGATAAGCTCAAATTGCAGAAGAAAAAAAATCAAAATTCAATAAAAGAAGAGTCTGTGCTCCAATCAACAGAGTAAAAACACTAAACCTTAATAAAGTTTCGCTTAAAACCCACGAAGTTTAGAGACTGAACAACTTCCATATACAAACACGACTCACTTGAAGAATCGAATAAAACACTTGCATTATTTCATAAACTACCTAAAAGAAACTTAACGACAATCACAATACACTGATATTTGTGAAAAAGAAACTCAATTCCAACTTAAAAGAACCTATAATTGTAACATTCGTAAAATTAAAAACACTCAAATCCCATCAAAATTCTCTGGTTAAACACTAAACAACCTCTATTCACAAACAGAACTCATTCCAAATTCAATTGAAGAACCAAGAACTTTGTCTTATCTCAGATATAACCATAAAAGAACCCTAAGAACTATTACAGTTCACTCCAATTGTCTAAAAGAGACTCCAAATCCACTTAAAAGAAGCCCCAACTAGGCCCACAATCCAAAAGGATAAAAGAACACCAAACCTAAATCGAATTTCACTTGAAAACCACAGCTTTAATAATCAAACAACCAAAATCCACTCAAATCTCAATCAAAAACTGACCTAAATTTGCGACAAAGCTCAGGCACACTCATTTTATGCTGCAAATTCGACCGTGGCTGTTTCAGCCTAATACAAAACACAGTAGCCGGACTCACTGAGTCCTCTTCCATTGAATCGTCAAGTTTCTCACCACCACTCTCTTCCTCCCCCCCACTACTGACAGGCTCAATCTTCTCCACTCCACCAACACCACCGTCAGCCGGTAAAATATCCGGCGTAACCTGCTCCTCCTCCGTCGTCTCCTTAATAGAAGAAGAAGAAGTCATTTTTGAAAAATAAAAACCGAGTCTTTATATAGAGAAAAAGAAAAATGAATGTTGTCAGTGGTGCAAAAGTCACATTTGAAGGCGACAGGTACTACCGACTGTTTAGAGTGGGAGAGAGAGAGAGTGGGGCTAGAGTGGGATTTTGGTGTGTTATTTTTTTTTTTTGGATTTTAGTTTTTTAGGGTTTTTGTTTCAAAGAAGAGAGACAGAGGGAGATAATAAGATTCCATCCAGGTGTTTCCATACTCTCCTAGTTAGAGAGAGAAACAGAGAGAAAGGAGACGTTTTCTCTCTATTTTTTGTTCTTGCTTACGTCAAAGATTTAAAAAGTTTAAGAAAAGCGAATGAATATGATTTTTTTGGTATTGTGAATCTTTTTATTTAATTTTTTTATGCTCGAGTATCTATTTTTAAGTGAATTAATGTGATGTTTCTGAACATTTTAAAAGCTGTAATAATCATTATTCAACTGAAAAACATCACTTTTACAACCTTATATTTTTAAAATCAAATATATATGTTCCATATTCTTTATTGATCTCCACAACATCTTGTTACTAATAAGCCAACATTACAGTTTCAGATACCATACTGTTTGAGTTGGCACTTTCAAATGTTTGAATGTGAAGATACAGACATTCAAATCAAGCAAGAATGGATCCGATTGAAAGATGTGCATCCCCTCTACCAAGTTCAAGTGGTCTTAGATAACGTTGATGTCGGAGTTGCTCCGGCAAAGCCATGAAAGTGACTACCCCAATCAACCTGACAATGACACCCATTTACAGGAAACCACCTAACTTTTTCATTTGCTCCCACTTAGAAACTTCTAGAAGGTTCCCGTCAAGGGTTTAAAACCTTGATCTCTAAGTTTCCTACAAAACCACATAAACTCAAAACCATTGGTTCTATAGTAAAACCAGGTAGGTTTTAGTCTGTTAGAACCCCACACTAATTATCAAAATAAAAATTCCAAGGTAGAGGAACAAACTCTCACTTTCCACAAGATCTTAAGAGAGAAAAGATATACTTTGAGCTCTTCAAAAGTTTTTCTACATTCTAGTGTCCATTCAAAGTTAATGATATTTTTCAAAGCTTTGAAGAAATGCCGAATGTGTTTCCTTATCCTAGATATAAATTTGCAGTTAGTCTTCCAGTGAGACGTTCTAATGGGGAGTTATATCCAATATTGCCTGAATCTTCTAAGGGTCGGACTTTATTCCCTTGCTGCTGACTAGGAAATCCAAAAAATTTCCTCCTCTTATGGTGAACACATTATTTGAATGGGTTAAGCTTTATCTAACACTTGTCCAGAAAAAAACCTCTTCTAGATCCTTGAGATGTTGCTCAAAAATCATGTTATTCACTAGCATGTCATCCACATATCCTTAAATGATCCTCTAATTTGGTGCTTAAACATTTTTTTAACCATATGTTGATAAGTAGCCATTGTATTTTTCAAGCCAAAAGGCATTGCCTTGTAGCAAAACGTTTTATCTTTCAGTAATGAAATAAGTATTCTCCTCTTATTCTAAATAAATAGGGATTTGACGGTATCCTGAATTATATCCAAGAAACTTAATAACTCAAAGTCTACTATAGAGTCCTCCAATCTATCAATCTTTATGAGAGAAAAAGTATCTTTTGGACATGCCTTGTTTAAGTCAATGAAATACACACCCATCCTCTATTTTCCAATACTTTTTTTTCACCATGACCACATTAGTCAACCAATCAAGATATATGATCTCATGAACGAACCTAGTAGCTAAAAGTTTATCCACTTTTATAATTATTACAAGCTATCTTTACCCTCTGAAATTTCTCTTTTTATGTTAGATATGAGAGAAAGTTAGATTGACTTGAAGTCTATAAGCAACTATTTTCGGATTGATCCCTAGCATATCTGAAGTTTTGAAAGCAAAATTGTACTTATAGGTGAGGAGGAAATCTATCAATAATTGTTATTGATTTAGTTTCAAAGCACTATCTCAGTGATGAGTCAGACCTAATTAAAGAGTTTTTAAAGCTCTAATGGAGCAGATATGCCAACAATTATAGGGAGGTCTATGACACGTCTCATCACAAGTATATCTTGATTGTTTGTCATAAACTGGCTCATAAAGGTCAAAAGCCAAACCCAGAAAAAAGTTGATGGCTTTTTGAACTTGTTCCCATAAATGGTGTCAAATGAAGACGTTCCAAAATCCAATATGCTTAGGAATGAGATTTTTTGGTATTTGGATAATGGGTAATCATATGTTTGTGTCAATATTCCATTCTTCAGAACTTAGAAAGTGGATAACTAGTGGTAAAAAGCCAAACACCTGCAAAACAATTCTTTTTAGTGGAGTTTAGGGACCCTTAGATGATAAAGTCAATAACTTTTAAGAAAAGAATAGCAATAAATAAGAGAATAAGCATTAAATCCAAAAACAAGAGTGTTTGTTCTTGTTTTTTGTATGATAAATATTCTGAGATTTAAAAGTATAGTGTCCAGAGAATAAAATTGTGAACTTTTTACCTGGAAAGTTCAAGGGGTATTTATAACCCCTAAACCTTATCGTTATGCTAAAGTAGAGGGTTTAGAGAGTCATTTCCTCCTGTTAACATTAATGATGAATAAATATCCCTTATACAGCATTAATGATAGATAAATATCTCTTACACAATAATAAGATGGGAATATAGTAGGTCATTACGAGATTTTTTATACATTTATAAAGGTAGGGAGACGGATATCCCTGACACTAACATTTTATGTTAAAGTCATAATAATAAACAAATAGAGCCTTATAGTCCAACATGGGGTCTATAATGACCTACAGTCCTTTAACTTTTCTGTGTTAGGCACATTACTAAGCTCATAGTCAAAAAGTCTAATAGCATGCCAAACTCATGCCTAATTAGGCTCAGTGCGCTTCCAAACTCAAAGGCGATATGTCTTGTAACTCGTCAAGCTCATACCTACTTAAGCTTGGCACAGTGCCAATGATTAAGGGCAGTGGGTCTGGCAACTCGTCAGACATGTGCCCATTTAGACTCGGCTTTTAGCCACACCCATGAATGTTGGGTCTGGAAGCGAGTTACAGTCATGTCATTTGGGTCTAATATTTTACCAAGTCTATGAATGTTGGGTATGAAAGCAAACCCTTCCCACTTATCAATGGATTACCATCTTGTTTTTAAACCTTTTAAACAAGGACTTAGGCTTAAAAAATATTTTTTCATGATGCCAAAAAATGTCGATCCATCACGCGGACAAAGATATAAAAGGAGATTAGTGCATTGCACTGCCCATCATAAGAAGCAAACAAAGATTGATATGAATAAAGCTTAAAAAAGTCATTGGTTTAGCTTCTACAAGTTTGACTAATAAATAACGATTCATCAATAAATAGTCGAAGCAACCCAACTTAAGTAGAACTGGATGAATATTGCCTTTAATGATGTCAACTTTTGAATTATATTATTTTATTTTGTTTTACATTTCTTGTAGACTCATGAATGAACAATGAACTATAAAAAAAACATGTGTTTTTTATGAAGGAAAAAATAATATGATCTAGTTAACTTACTTTTCATTTTTTTTCTTTTGTTTTACAAAAATAGATGTTCAGATCACATTCAATATGAAATATTGTGTTTTACATCCCACTAATATCAAGAAAAATCTCTATTTATATCCGAGTTAAAACTTAGAATACTTCTTAAATCATAAAATCAATTCATAATTACGTATAAAAGCATGATTATTTGAAAAATTTTGATTAAATATTATATCCTTAAGAAAATATTAATATTAGTAAAATTCTTTAAAAATATTAATTTTCTAAAAAGTATGTTTTTTTAAAAAAAAATGAATCCTAAAATATAAGATAATTTTTATTTTTTTATTATACTTTTATTCATAAAATCAGCTACTTAAATCACCCTTATATTATATAACACTATATTGGAACTTTATTTTTACCATCACAACCCTAGAAAAACTTAAAATCAAGCTAATTAAAAATGAAGTATTAAAATCTAAAAATAAAAATCACATAGAAAATTCATCAAATTATTAAATTGAAACCTTAGTTGATTTTTACATGTTATTGTTGTTTATTGAGTTACATTATTTTTTAATCTTTAGGAAAAATAGTGATAGTGATAGTAATGGTATTAAAAATACAAAATTTATTAAAAAATAATTCTTAAAACTTTTATTCATATGTGTAATGTTAATTTATACACATCATCATATATAATTGAAAATAATTGTTCAAATAAAAATAATTTGTAATAATATAACATCAGGTGAGGAATTTCTTGTAATTATTATTTTTAAGAGTTATATATATTTATCCAAACTATGTTTTATTAAATTTTGAAAGATAATTCAATCTTTTCCCTAATTTTTACTTAAATCTAGTTTAAAACTATTTTATATAATTCACAAAGTAAACTAATTAATTTAATAATTATTATCAAAATTTAAATACGATTATTTAAAAATAAAACATGTTTATATAATAAACATTCACAATTATTTATTTATAAACAATTCAACTTCACTTCAGGTAATAAGAACATGCTCTTGGAGGGTACAAGTGAATCAATAATCGTTAGGTTGGGCCCGGTTCGGTCCATCCCGGCTCATAAACAACTCGACCAGCAGTCCACTTGATAGCCCAAAATGAACGACTTGTCGGAGCATTTAGTGTTGAATGGTGGGCCTGATTTAGCCTTAGAGGTAACGGGCCATTAGCTGGGCAATTTGCCAATTTATAATTGGGTTCTTTGTCTAGTCCTGTTTACATAGTACCATTGTTGATTTGTGATTGACGTTGCGTTTGAAATTTTACTTGATTGCGTTTTAAAAAATGTGGTTGGATTGAAAAAATATTAAATTAATTTTTTTTTTTTAATTTTGATGTGTTAATATTAAAAATAAAAAAATATTTTAATATACTTTAAAGTAAAAAATATTTAAAAAAATGAAAGGTTTTTCATGGTATTGATATTGATGAAAACACTTCTATGGTTTTAATTTGGATAATTAAGTATATGACTATATGTAGTTTGATTCATCAAGCAATAGAAGTTACAAGATTATTGGCTGCGTTTATTTTAATATATAGTTTGGACGGTTCCAATTTAAAAAAGAAAAATTGATTAAAATTTATATATATATATATATATATATATATATATATATTAAAAAATGGAGATACAGATGCACAATTAAAAAAAAAAAAAGTAAAGACACTTGATTTGAAAACTTGTATAATTACAGGCACTGAATTTTTTCAAGATAAACTCAAGAATGGTTGGCTAAATTGTTTTCTGTTTAAAATTGCTGATTTTAAAAAATAAATATTTTAATATATTTTCAAATAAAAATTATTTTAAAAAATAATATCATCTACTCTCCCTAACATCCCTAAATATTTAAGGAGTGTAGTAGATTTTGCTTTTAGATGTATTTTAAAAATGTATTTTTCTTGGAAAAAATATCAAATTAATAAATTTTTAATGTTTTTTTATGGTTTTAACATGTTAATATAAAAAAATAAAAAATTTATAAAAAAATATTTAAATATATTTTCAAATAAAAATTATTTTTTAAAAAATATTTCTCATCACAATATTAAAAAAAAAATCTAATAATCATCTTATAGTTTTGACGAGAAACAACGATAGATGATAAATCCCACCCATCATGATTATTCCATGGAGAAAAATCCATTTCATACAAAATCAAAGCTTTCTTGGACACGTGTCACAGACTATTCTTGGAAGTCTTGCGATAAGTCAATTATGATTATCTAATCTATGTCTAATTACCTTCCAAGTGGAGATTTGGAAATCTTGGGTTTGCCCATTTATGTCATCTTTGAAATTTGAATTTGTTTGCTAGTTACTCCATGCCATGTTTTTAATAAGTCTTTACTATTCTAATTCCTTTTAACTTATTTATTAGCATATTATAACACACAGTGGATTAATAATAATTTTTTAAAATATTAAAAATATTTTAAGTGTTTTAGGTTCGGTGATTATACTAGATTTAAGACTATTGAATCTAGCGATTATACCAGATTCTAGAAGTTTAGATCTGACATGTTTATCAAACACAAGGTACTTGGGTCTGCCAATTCTTACCTAACACAAACAAACAACAAACAAATAGATAATAATTGTACATTTTAATTATCAGGAGAGAGAAAAGAAATAAAACAACACAAACAATTAAAGAAATGTCTTATAAAAAGATAAGATAAAAAATAAAAAGTGAGACTACTATTATAATTCACAGTAAATATCTCTTGATATACAATGATTTCCCTATTTCATTTAGCATTTATTATAATAAATTCAAAATTATTCTCTAATTTATCTTTTAATTATTTTTTTAATTTAATACTTAATCAGTTGGAATTTATACCTCATAAATTTTTTCAATTCGCTTTGCACGAGATATCTCAAACAAAACTTCCGATATTAGATTAGTACTAATTTTACAATATTTTATTTTTGTTATGATATAGTAGAATAAATAATAGTTTCAGGAAAAATAAAAGTTAGTAAATACCCACCGGGTGAAAAGAGTGGATCCAACCAAGTGAGGGATTGGGTAATTAACAAAAGCAAATATTTCAGGTGAAGCAAAATACAGCTCTCATTTCTTGCTCTACAACATGTCGTGCTCGACCAATGAAACATTTGATGGTTAGATGAAAATAACAAGCTCAAATTTTGCAGAGAGACAGGATTTGAATCTTTTTGATGGGTTAACAAGATTGGACATTTTTTATTGGATGCTGCAACTTGAAAAACCAGGGCATCATACTAATAAATGATTAATGTTGTCTCAAACAGACATGGATCTATTACATTCACACCTGCTATCCTGATCAATTTCTCGTATCTATAATGTACAGGTAATGTCACTTCCATTAAAAGGAAAAGGAAATGTTATATGTGAAATGCTGGGAACCTTCACTAATGGAGCTCTCCTGAACATTTTCCAAAACACAAGCCTTCCTTCCAAAACTGTTGCTGTCGAGCTGAGGAACTTAAACGCTTTTACATACACCAGACAGCTGATGCATAGGACAAACGGACGAATTTCCACTTCTGCAAGGCTAACGGCTCCTCTTTACTTCCAAGCTCCAACCAGCAACTACAAAAAGGAACATAAACTACCATCAAAGAGTGCTGCTTTCTTCAACATCAGCTACTGCATGAGCTTGCCCTGAATTGATTGTCATGAAAGTGGAAAGCCGCAGCTAATTAACATTGCAGTCATGCATGCACCACCTTGATTTGATTGTCATGAAAGTGGAAAGCTCCATCTAATTAACATTTGTGATTGCAGTCTCGTCTATACAACTCGAACCCATGTCCCCCCACACATCGGACAGCCATAGGCCCAACGGCTGATCCACCAAGCCTCTCTTTCATTTTGATCTGGTGGATTTGCAGCACCAGGGGAGGCCAAAGCTGAAGTCTGCCGCAAACATCTTATGCACTGCATTAATAGCAATAATGTTACATAAGAATAATAGATTACAGGCAGATCCACGCATCCAGAGAGGGCAGAGGATTTGCAACAAAAATAAACATATGAATGGTTATATGGCAACAGAGAGAAACTTTATGAGTGAGGTTATTCCTTTGCAGATTCTTATCTCATGGAAACATATTATGCAAGAAAAAGATATCTTATCATAAACAAAGCAGTTCACATGTTTCATTCCCTAGCACCACAATTAAATTGAAAATAATGTCCGACCATTTCCATATTATGAACCACGAGAACCAAAACCTAGTAAATCACCTCTTGACCATTCATCCTCGTGTCCAAGGAAATATATTTCAGCACTCCCAGAGAACAGCTCCACTCACATAAAAGTCGGATCCGTGAGTAATCATGGTTGATCCTCCTCTTATGTGAGTTGGGGAAGTAGAGCTCAAGGAGCATGTATCTTTGGGCATGTTTTCAGCTCCTAACATCAACCCAACACCATTATATATCTCCAGTGATATCATTAATACCATAACCTCTAAAGTAATATCCAAATTAGAGTGGTTAATGGATTATGCATGACCAATAATGGTACAGCATCGCAGATAAGGAAAAAGGAAGATGCATGCGGGATGATCGTTGATTTCCTTGTGAAACACAAAAACGCACCGGGACAGAAATTCAATTGCATTATGCATTTACAGCCAACTACATGCCTTCCACCTCATGGTTACCAAGGAAAGAGATCCATAACTCAAGGAATCCCTTCATGGGATCATCCGTGTGCTGTGAAAACTCTTGGGTGTACTGGTACAGCACCAGACTAAAACTACGTAGGTATTAAAGGGAATTGGGTTTTAAGCATCTTGTGGTGGATGTGGTAGTGTATAGGGGATAACAGGAGAATATAATTCACTAGCTTGCAACCACTAAATTCACTTCAAGGCTTAATTATGTTGAGTACCTTCTTCAAGATACATGACACAAACTTACCAATAACATAAAAATGGATTTTCCTTTTTAATTCAGTAATCCTACAGAAAAGATGGCTGAATAACAAAAATAAAAATAACTGACAAGATCCAAACAAAAAAAATTTCAAATAAGAGAGGGAGAAGAAAAATGGAGTGACCTTGTACCAAACGCCTTCAAGACCAGTCTTCCACACTGCAGTAACAACATCTCTTCGAGAACCCATTATGCCAAGATATGCTCCCAGGCCAGCAGAGGTGTTCAAGCCAACAGCTGCATCTCTTTCAGACAGTCTGCGCTTCCTCGGCCAAAGGCCATGAGCTCCGTAATAAACATCACAATTTTCCAGTGAGCTAAAATCAAGTGAATTTGTGGAGTTAAGCTTAGAAGTATCCTCTGAACCAATATCCTCTGGATCAGACCAGGGTCCGCCAAACATATTCCGCCTGTGCCACTCTTCAGACGGTGGGTGTAGTTCTAACTCTCGGAGTAACAGACCAGCAGCATCTGCACCTCTGGGCCGTGGCATGTTCTGTGGATTCCATAACAAAATGTAACATATAGTTAAGAAAACAGTTGTTTGTCAAAAAAATACAGAAAGAAAAGTGGAGGGTTATCCCGGTCAAAAAAGAAAAAAGAAAGAAAAGAAAGCTACTTCCAAACAACCAAAGGTTCATTTACAGGAGTAAATCATAAGCATAGATACCTGCATATGCGGGCCAAGAGATGCTTCTACAACCTCTGGCAATACAGTATAATTGCCGTCAATATAATGCAACCGCACCTGGATATTGCTGCTTCCTACTTGAGAAACCGGCAATGGGTGTACCAGAGCTGCTGTTCGCCGACACAGATCCATGAGTATGAGGAAAAGGACCTTCACCTGCATCGCGCCAAAGAATGAGCCTTTATCTTAATCTAGAGAACCACTGCTGATTGATTGATTGTTTCCTTAACTGAGAACTATCAAAAACCTTTCCGATGCCCAAACACTGAGCGATTGACTTGAAAGTAAAGCAATTTAGCCAGATAAGAAACCAAAAGTCTAATGAAGATTCTTCGTAACATGTGAAGACTAGAAGAAATTAAAGAGCAACAGTTTCTACCTCCTCAGAACTGTATCCTTGGCCAGCATTGCCACTGCCTACTCTGTGCCTGCCAGCAGGTCCCTCTTCGACTGCTTTAGCTCCAGGCACTACCTGACTACCTCGAACTGCCTGACCTTCATCCGACCGAACCGCAGCTGGTGCTGGCTTTGAAGAAACAGAGTTGATCTCCTCCACCTTGCCAGGAGCACCAGACTGAAGTTTTTGCGCATTTGTATCAGTGGGATTTCTCTGTGTACCTCCGGCAAAGCGAGGTACTTGAGTTCGCCGCCGAAAGAAAAAACAGAAAAGCAGAAGCTGGCATAATCTGTGAAGGAAATGGCAGTCACCGATGAGCCTCACTGCTGGGGTTCCAGGAAAAGTTCCAGTATTGATGCTTATTGGCATGAAAGAAGATGGACCACTTATGGGGTTTGAAGTTGCAGTGGACACTCCATCAGTTGTGCTACTAATCTTAGCAATGGCACCTTGTACCCAAGCTTGCATCTGAGTGCTTCCAGTAGAACTTGTACCGCCACTTTGACCACCTGGAGAAAATGCATTAGAAGACAATGTGTTATACATAATAACCATGAGAGAGAGAGAGAGAGAGGGAGAGAGATATAAAAGTTTTCATGGAATTTTCCCAGAGACTACAGCAGTAACCTCTTAAGCAGTAAAGATCATATTGCAGGACTCCACAAGCTTTTGAAGTTGGACACCACAAAACTTAGCAAACACAAAATTATGGAATAAAGGAATTTTATCTCTCCTTTATAAAGATGAACACTAGACACTGCATACTAACCCTGATTTGGTGTGGGCGATGCCGAACTTTGAGTAGGACTAGTCACCGTATTGCGGTTACTGCCTGCGCCTGCTGTAACGGCGTGACTGGCCAGTGTGCGACAGAAACTTGCATAACGCCGTAGACGTGTGATAAAATGTGAAGCTAGATCAAGAACTGCATCAACATAAGCCTGCATGAAATTACCACAGTTAGAGAAAATTAACAAATCATAAACCTGCATCAACATGGGCAGATGTTTGAGCTGACTGGAGGCAGGAAAATATGCAACCAGCTCAGTCTGCGTGCTTGGATACAGCAGACTATCAAGCCTAAACTGCCACACATATATTGTTTGGTCAGGCATCAGTTTCCAGGCCATAAAAGCCAAGGTACAGCCCAAGCCATGCAACCATCATCACACATTTGATGTATCAGATATAAGCATCATATCGCAGGCAATCAGACCATGAGTAAGCCACGTATTGCTGGTAGGAGTAGATCCTCAGTACTAAAAACTTCAACAGGACCCAAAATTTAACATGAGATAATAGAGAGACAAGAGCAAACCTGAATACTCGGAACAAGGTTTGGTTCAACAGTCATTGCTTCAGGATCAATGCCAGATAATGTCTCGCCAGAAGCCTGCCATGGTTCAGGTACTAATGCTGAAGGATTTATCAAAGCTGACTCAATGCCTTTGCCGAGCATATCAAGCAGCAACCTAGCTTGCATGTCAAGAACCATTGCCCTAACCTCCTGAGCATTTGTACCTTCCAGTAGCCTACATTTTATCCTGTCCAGACTCTGCATCATTAAGAAACAAGTTTACTTCCCAGCCAAATGCATTATAGAAGCACAGGCAGTAACAGGAGCTTTGAATTGTCAAGTGGGGTGAGAATTAAAGAATGCTGTTTTATCTTATTTCCTAATTTGATTGTGATGCATGTCTTGCATGGGACTTTTGGGTTCTAATGTGCCAGGATATACCATGTGTGTTTATGAGACACATTACATGTCATACCTTCTGTAATGTGCCTCAATAAGCAGAGAGTTTATTTGGTTGAAAGCAGATGATCAATGAATGCAATTTTTGTATTCACAACTTTTTCATATTTATGGTTTCAAGAACTCTTCCTTGAGGATTCATGGAAGCCCCAGTGAAATTCTAAATATCTACCCCCTCAATTTCCACAAGCCATTCTACGTCCAGTCCAAGTCAAATATTCTACAAGAACTAGGCTAGCAGCAATAGAATATTCTAGATGCCCTTGCTAACTATTGAAATTAGAATTTTTTTTTTTTGGGGGGGGGGGGGGGGGCATGGGCCACCATGGCACATACTATTTCCAAACGAATAACAAAAGGAGTTACATGGAAAATTCAATAGAAATGAACCAAAAATATAAAAAATATTACATGCGCTCACTCAATAATGTAATTCCAAATATCATAATGACAGACTATCTCAAAAGAAATAATGATGAGATGGCAATAGCGCAGAAAAAACATACAGGACCATACTGCTGCCTGTGCTGTGTAGAGGGAAGAGAATGAAAATCAGCATCCAAGACTGCAATGACACTGTTAAGTGAAACTGAAAAGAAACAAAGAACCAGACATCAACAGAGTATCTTACCGTGGATTCATGTTACTTGCAAAGAAATCTAGAACAGGAATCCTTGGGAAGAAATTGTTCTTCAATATATTTTATTTTCTATAAGCCACGGTAATACTGGAGAATCAAATTATTCTTACCGATGCCATCCTCAGCAGCACTCTGTGTACACCCAACAGCATCCCACCAATCAACACCAACCAAAAGGCTCCACCAAAACCTGCTCTGGCAAAACACAATATCAGTATGACCAAGCAGAATGTTGAAATTATCTGCACATCCAACCTTCATCTGATTTTTAACCAAAGGAAATGCCATAACCACTAACATGTGGATTTCCAAAGTAATTCCCAAACAAATGACTCTTACTAAGTACCTTTCAGCAATAGCACGCTCCCAGATTGCTGAGTTAGCCTTCACCTGACTACTTGGAACAGCAGGAGGAAGAACACGAATTATCTTTAATACAGTGCGATCCTTGCTAGTGTCATGCCAAACTGAAGCTGAGCAGCAGCTTGTGGAAGAGAAGGCAGGAGCAGCAATTGCAGATCCAACATTAATCTGGTAGTTGTCAACAACTGTGAAGTTTGGCCCAGAGAAAATGTGAACTCCACCCCGCAGAAAAGCAATAGCAATCTCGCCGCCATGAGCAGAATAAACAATTCGAGCAAGAGTTCTCACATCGCTGGGCAGATCAGAGGGATCAAAGGTGACTCTTTTCGTCTTCTCAGAACCAGAATCAGATGCCTTTCTTGCATCTGAGATTGGTACTGCAGGAGCTGCTTGGAGATTTTTAAAATCATTAGTTGGTGGTATGCTTGTATCCACTTTGGACACCCATACAGTTTGCATGGGTGCCTGCCCACCAAAACCAGAAGTGGGATTTCCAAATATTGGATGAAGAACGACAGGTTGAAGGGATGATTCCCAGCGTTGCACCCTCCATCCCGTGATTAAAGGACCCTCATCTGGATCATAAGGGGACATATATTGTCCTGCATGCACAAAACCAGTTATTATTATATTGAATCCAGATAACTGCGGGCAAAGAAAAGGATCTTCAGCTGACTCGAACATGAAAGTTTAGCTTCACATCACTGTATGAGCATGAGTATTAAAGTGGGTAGAGAAATCACTGTATGAGTATGAGTATTAAAGTGAGTAGAGAAAGAGAGCCAAGGACACTTTTGAACAAGAAAAATCACACGAACTACATAAAAACACACTGAAGGAGGATTTGTTATGGAAAAAATACAGAACAGGCAAAAAATAAAATTTCAATACAGAATACTAATAGGTACCCTCAACTATAACAACCGCAATCACAGAGCCACCACGAGTCGGATCAAAAGCAACGGCACTGACTCCAGAACCCCAAGTGGTAGTTGCTGCAGATTGAGCTGCAGCCTCAGGACTCACATACGCAGAAAAATTTGAAACTGGCGAACAATGAAGTGAGACAGTGTCAGCGAAATCTTTATCCATATGCTTTTTCCCTTGCATTGCTTCAGACATCAGATGCTCCTGCCAGCTGAATAAATATGCAGCCAAAGGAGCAAAACCAGACCAATTAGGAGGCTTGACTGAAGGCGGGACCCCATTGCTAGCACTCACCATCGGAGTCGCTTGAAATCCATTTCCAGGGCCAGGAGTAACCTCCCAAACAACAACAGTTGAAGGGTTTACAATCGGAACACCTGCAACATGCATTGCACCACTATCCGTTATAATAGCATCAGCAGCCATAATCCCACTAGGGCCGGCACCCAAGAGTCCTTTGCTTGTGCGAAACCACTTCGGTGATGTATTATTCTGACTTGGGGGCCACTGGGACCAATGAAGTTGAACAGAACCAGATGAGAAAACTGAACAAACACAGAGGAAATTTGGCCATCTAGCTGAAAGAAAAATAGAAAGCACGTTAGTGATGGTCTTGGTGCTGTTTTAATATGTCAAGTGGAGGTACCTCAAAAGCAGAAAGAACAGAAAACCAAAAGTATCACCATCATTATTGGAATACTTAGCACTAGCAGCAGTGGTCAATAGTCGGTTAAAAGCACCAGTTCATTCTTGTAATTAGGAGAAAAAATGGCAGATATTAAAAATTCTTAAATTAAGAGTTTCTGCTCTTGCCATGCATTGCATCTTTCTAGGAACATTCACGATACAGTAGTTAGAAGTTGATCCAATAATGAATAAATTCTTAGCAGAAACTACAACCAGTAATGAATAAAACCATAGCAGAAACTACAACCCAATTACTATTCTAAATTTACAGCTGTTCAGAAAATAACCTGAACTATTCTTCTCAAAGCAACAGCCACATGATATAATTCACCGGATGTTAAGTTGCTAGTCAGAAGGCATTGCCCTTACAAGCTAAAAATGGAACTGGGCTTAAAGCTCCCACTTGAGCCTCTACAAACGCTTATAAAGAGAAGTCATGAAAACAAACCTGAAGTTTGAGAATGCTGAGAAAGGAATTTTTCCTCAAAAGCTGACTTTGAGTTTGTGGGAGTACTGGACTTTGACGAAAGCCACCTGTACTGATTTTTTAAGAGAAGTCGGACTACAGCAGCAGTATAACCAAATACCAACACAAATTTAAAAAAACAGAGATAAACTAGAGAACTGAGAAATATAGATAACTACTAAACCACCACCACCTATGTGCAAAGCATAATACATGGATAATTTAAGAATCAGATAACAAAAACATAATAACTGCATACTGGAGAGACCCCAGATAGCCATTTAGTAACAACTGCAATGTCCTGTCGCCATTCATGCTCACGCTGCCAGCAGCTAGCATCACGCACCAAATTAGATGGACCCTGCATGACCAGATAAGATGTAAGCTACAAGAGAATTTAAAATTATAAGCAAGTGGTATGCATAGACACAGAGAGAGACGGTAAAAACCAAAACAGGGCCAGCCCCAAACCTCTTACGTTGAGCAAGCCATGAAAAGCTTAGTTCTTAAGAACTAGTGAGTGGAAAAAGGCATCTACTTATTTTATATCTGGCTTAAACAATTCATCAAGTTAGCTTACTTGAGAAGGTTGAGTCCAGATAGTTATCCTCCCATGGAAATTAGCTATTAATAATGCACGAGGGCAAGAAGTAGGGGACCATTCGATAAACTGAACAGAATCACGAGGAGAATCTGCAAAGGGATCCAATTCAATAACTCGAAAATGGGAAATTAGATCCCAGTAGAAAGAGGGAAGTAATAAATCAGTGAGAAATCTAACATATAATAGATGAATGAAATAAACTCGGCATACATGACTAATTAAAACTTAAGGGCATGGTAAACGGTGCAAGATGACTAAAAATACCTGCTATGACATTGAAAACTGCACATTCAGTTGGTCTCTCAGGGATAACCACGTGTATGGGGATCCAAAATGGTGGGTTTGCATTGGAGCTACAAAAAAAAATAGCGAATGATGATATTAAAATATTAATTGAAAAAATATGAGTCCATCTTGGGTACAATCTTATATTTTAATTAGAAGAACCCGAAATAGTTCACTATAGCAAATATCAATCATGTTTCAACATCTGTTCTCAAGCACATTAGCGTATTTATAGGAAAGTCCAATTGGCAACAATGTATAGTGAATGCTCTCCCCTATTAAACTGAAACACATTTGAAATCCAAAAACTCCACTGACCTGGGAATTCTTGCACAAGTTTCTGATGCACAAGCTATCGCATTCAGCTTACCACACCAAGCAACAGCACTGGAAAAGCATAAGTTGAAAATAAGAATTTGGTAAAGACCAGTAAAATGGTAGAATGGACAAGCAAAGATGCTTTAAATAACAACAGCTCATTTACTTTAGACAGCTGTTAATAGAATCTCAAAACCTACATTAGGAGTATCATGTTTTAACAATACCCATGTCACAAATCAACTGCATGTAGCTACAAGTTTGTGACGCTCATTGTTATGGCATCATGTTTCGAGTGTAAAATAGATGAGAATGACCAGAGAATGTAAGAGTGAAAAAACACTGTAGCAACTAGAAAGCATGTATAAGAAAATCTGCAAGTAAAATCTACAATTTCGCGTTGTGCTACCTTCTGTTCTATTTTGGCCTCCCATGGCAGATCGTATGTTAGGAATGCATATTATTTCTGCCAAAAAATGCCATTCTCATAATAGGTCAACACTAGAAATTGCAGAAATAGAAAGATTTATCACCCTGATACAAGTGTGAAGATGGTGATTTTCAATATTTAATCAAAACACAAAAGCAAGCTTCTATATAGCATATACCAAATAACTTGATCGTATACTTCTTCATCATTATCACTTCACTGACTTCATTGTATCCTGTACATATCCACCAATCAATTCTAAAACTCTCTTTCTCTATCATATTTTTCCAAACTGGATTTCTCACTCGTCCTAAACTCACTTCCACTTCCTACACTAACTACAGAGCAGCAAAACCAACAAAATCAAAGCATAAATCCCACTTGAAGGAATCCAGGTATCTAAAGATTTAAACAAATAAGAAACTCAACTTCCATAAAACTACTCAAAAAGACACATTTTGATAAGTAAAAGAACCCTAACCAATAGCGATAGCTGATAAGCCCAAATTGCAGAAGAAAAAACTCAAATTTCAATAAAAGAAGAGCCTGTGCTCCAATCAACAGAGTAAAAACACTAAACCTTAATAAAGTTTCGCTTAAAACCCACGAAGTTTAGAGACTGAACAACTTCCATATACAAACACGACTCACTTGAAGAATCGAATAGAACACTTGCATTATTTCATAAACTACCTAAAAGAAACTTAACGACAATCACAATACACTGAGATTTGTGCAAAAGAAACTCAATTCCAACTTAAAAGAACCCATAATTGTAACATTCATAAAATTAAAAACACTCAAATCCCATCAAAATTCACAGGAAAATCCACAACCTTAAACACTAAACAACCTCTATTCACAAACAGAATTCATTCAAAATTCAATTGATGAACCAAGAACTTTGTCTTTTCTCAAATATCACCCTAGCAGAACCCTAAAAACAATCACAGTCCACTCCAATTGTCTAAGAGAGACTCGAAATCCACTTAAAAGAAGCCCCAACTAGGCCCACAATCCAAAAAAGTAAAAGAACACCAAACCTAAATCGAATTTCACTTGAAAACCACGGCTTTAATAATCAAACAACCAAAATCCACTCAAATCTCAATCAAGGACTGACCTATATTTGCGACAAAGCTCAGGCACACTCATTTTATGCTGCAAATTCGACCGTGGCTGCTTCAGCCTAATACAAAACACAGTAGCCGGACTCACTGAGTCCTCTTCCATTGAATCGTCAAGTTTCTCGCCACCACTCTCTTCCTCCCCGCCACTGCTGACAGGCTCAGTCTTCTCCACTCCAGCAACACCACCGTCAGCCGGCACAATATCCGGCGCAACCTGTTCCTCCTCCGTCGTCTCCTTAATAGAAGAAGAAGAAGTCATTTTTGAAAAATAAAAACCGAATCTTTATATAGAAAAAAAGAGAAGTGAATGTTGCTAGTGGTGCAAAAGTCACAATTGAAGGCGACAGGTATGACTGACTGTTTAGAGTGGGGAGAGAGAGTGGGGCTAGTGTGGGATTTTGGGTTTTCTTTTTTGATTTTAGTTTTTTAGGGTTTTTGTTTCAAGGAAGAGGGACAAGGAGTGAGAGACTGAGATTCCATCAGGTGTTTCCTTACTCGCCTTGTTAGAGGGAGAAAGGAGAGGTATTTCCTCTCTCCTGGTTCTTGCTTATGTCAAAAGCAAGGCCTTTTTCGTGTTATTGGGTGTTCTTGGTAGTGGGTTTTTCTTGCTTGATTTTGATTTGAGAGACGAAAAAGGGAGGGTGTTATTTTTGTCGTCAGCATTTTTATTATTATTTTTTGTGATTTGATTGGGAATTGGAAATGTGTGCTGCGTTATGCTTTAGATTTTTTCACCTGTTTTTTTTATGCCCAGCAGTTTCATTTCATTTGTCTGCTCATGCAAGGCTCCCCCAACTTCACAAGTGGTCGTCTCATGGGGGATAGAATTAAACAAATTTGTCCACCACGACTAATTTCACGGACCCTGAAATTAACGACCATGTAAGCCTCCAGTGGCCATCATATAAGCAACCACAGGGCTCGAACCTGAGATCACAGAGGAAACAAACCTCTTGATCCCAAGCTCTTACCACTGAACCACCATCTAGATGATTGCAGTTTCATTTCATTTGTCTGCTCATGCAAGGCTCCCCCAACTTCACAAGTGGTCGTCTCACGCGGGATAGAATTAAACAAATTTGTGCACAGCTCTAATCAGAGATTAGCAATATTAATTTAATTTTTTCACATTATTTTGAATCAAGTTTGGGTATCAAGGGGAAAAATTGTTATAAAGAAGTGAAGTATTAAGGTTAGTTTATTTGTGCGTTATGTGCCACTAATACGTAATTATCTGCGCAAACAAAGGACATTTTATGTGTCCGTTATGTGCCACTTTTGATTTTATATGCTAATTTTCAAATTTGTTTAGAAACCTTTCTTTTTTTTTAATCAAAGGACATATTATGTGTCCGTTGGATCCTTTGCTTCACGAGGAAACATTTGAGGGGGTTGGGGTATCCCTTGAAGTTGTTGTGTTGTATCTAGCTTCTGCACCGTTGATTTTCTACAACCATCAAAAAAAAAAAAAATTTGATTAATATTGATGTTTTGGTCAGTTTCATGTATATTAATTAATTTTAAAATTAATAATTATATAAACTTTTAGTAGTATTAAAAAGACTCAAACTGTGCACGCCTGGGTTCGAACTTCACTGTGCACGTCTATCATTCCTGCGATGTCTTATATGCTTACTGGGTTTGTAGGATGTTCAGTGAGCCATGAAATTAGTCGTAGTGTACGCAAGCTGGCTCGGATACCCATGTAAATAAATAATAAAAAAAAAACTTAAACTTCGTAGAGCTAGTAGAGCAAAATTTAAGCAGACAAGGTTTTGACACAAATTTCTTGATGCGTGCAAAAGTTGGAGAATCTCCCTTCGGTTTTTTCCACGGACAAGGATGTAAGAGGGATTAGTGCACTGCACTTGCCCATCACATGAATCAAACAAAGACCGCCATGCATAAAGCTTACAAAAAAAAGTCTTTGTTTGAGCCTTTACAAGTTTGACTAGTAAACTACTTACATAACCCGTGCGATACTGTGAGTTATTTTTTTACATAAAAATATTAAAAAAACTAAAATTTAAAAGTCTTGAGTTTTTCTGTAAAGTTATACCCAAGAGTTTTGAGTTTGACTACAACACCTGACCTAAGAGTAATATTTATAATATTAATAATAACATTAAACTTGCATGACCCAAGTTTAAGTGAGCCTGACTGCAACACCGGACCCAAAAATATTGGATGTTGGTCTGGCTATAAAGTCGCGTCTTAAAAGTATGATAATTAAATAGATTAATTAAAAAGAAAAAAACAAATAAAAAAAACAACAGGAAGAAAAAAACTAATGAAGAAAAAGAAAAAAAAATCTGAATTAATTGGATTAACCCTTCAAACCAGGTTAACCCGTAAAACCTGGGATTCGCGTCATGAAAGGTTGATAACTAAATAGAAAAAAAAAATTGACGGGTTTACCCAGAATTAACTGGGTTAACCCATCAAACCAAGTTAACCCGTCAAACCCAGGATACGTGTCATGAAAGTCTAATAATTAAATAGAAAGAAATTTAACATTAACAAACTAAACTAAACAAAAAAAATTAATTAAAAAGAAAAAATATCCGGGTTAACTCGTCAAATCAGGTTAACCCATCAAATCCAGGATCCGTATCATGAAAATTTGATAATTAAATAAAAAAAATTTAATATTAACAAATTAAATCAAGCAAAACAAATTTCATTAATAAAAACCATAACAAAAAAAAAACGACAGTTCTATAATATAATATAATATAATAATAATAATAATAATATAATATATTAATAAGTGAAAGGCGTGGGGAAGCTAAAGTGCTTTCCCCACGCCTTTAGAGTATCACTTAATAAAGATCCATCAGCAGACAGTCAAACAAAGCCCAGCCTGTGCAGCAACGAACGAGTGGTGCCTTCGGTTGTCAGCAACAAATATGTGTTGTTAATTTATACACATCATCATATATAATTAAAAAATAATTTATGAAACACTAAATTAGTTCAATTATCAAATATTAGATTTACTTTTTAATAATTACAACTTCGAGTCCTCTTAGAATTATTAGAATTTTACATGATTATTAATTTCAGAACTTGTGAAATTAGTCGAAGTGTATACAAATTAGCCTTACATCTATATTAATAAAATAAAAATAAATAATTTGTGACGGTGAAGATTTTTTAGTAATTATTATTTTAAGATATATATAAGTATATGTTTATCCTAACTATTTATTTTTGTTGAGTTTTAAAAGATAATTCATTTTTTTTCTAATAATGATCAAAATTTACATGAAATCATTTAAAAATAAAACATGTTTATACAATAAACATTCACTTTAATTTATTTATAAATAATTATAAAATAATATATTATGAAGTAGAAAAAATATGTACAAGATAATTAAATAATATTATTGTGTCAAAAAAAAATAAACAGGGGGGTATAAATGTACCACTTCAAGCAATAGCGACATGCACTTGGAGGCATAGTTTTGAAACCCGACCCGGTCATTGACCCGGTTCAGTGATCGGGTCACGGGTTAGATGGGTTGACCCGGGTTAACCCGGGTCAACCCAAAAAAAAACACCTAACTAATGCGGATGCATTTATAATTACAAGACATGCCCAACTCAATGCTTCTTATCGATCACTTGACACAATACAAAGCTTCATTTCCATGAACATCATCGTCTTGCATAACCCTGATTTCATTCATGTCAGTATATGGCCACATGACAGCACCCTTAACTGAGGAATGATCAGCAAGCCCCAAAGCATGCCACAATTCATGCAATCCAACCGTCAGAAAGTCATAGGCTCCTGGGGCTGCACCAAATGACCAATTTAGATCGGCATTGAAAAACACTCTCCCATCTGTTAGTGGAGATGCAAAAGAGAACGTGCTTGTTGAATCAAGAAAAATGAGGCAGAGATCAAGAAAAGAACAAAGAAACATACATGTGGGTGTAACACAGGAAATGAAACATTGCAGAGATCAAAAACTGTGTATTGATGCCCAATCAAGAATTGTGAATCGATGCCCAATCAAGAACTGCGAGTTCAAAAAAAAGTAAAGAATAAAGAAAAGAGATAGTGAAAGAAGGAGATTCGTGAAGAGAAACAAGAGTCTAACCTTATTAAAGGGATCAAGAGTCTTCTACTCCATTGCTCTTCGCGATTTGCTTTTCTTTAATTAGGTTTTCTCCGTTTGCAATTGTAGCAATTTTGCATCAGTGCATCATTCATCTTCGTCGTTTTGGCTTTTTAAAAGGCCAAAACGACGTCGTTTGATGTTTATGCATATATAAAAAAAAAAAAGAGACCGGGTTTACCCGGGTCGGCCGGGTTTTGCCAGGCCAACTCCCAGGCGGGTTTTTGCTTAAACCCGGACCGGTCCCATGCCCGGGTCTCGGGTCAACCCGCCGGGCCAATCCGGGTTTCAAAACTATGCTTGGAGGATACAGGTGAATCAATAATCGTTAAGTTAGGCCGGATTTGTCCGGTCTGGGTCATAAACAATTCAACCACCAGTAATTAAAAGATAATTTAAGATTTGTTTAGTATTACAGTCTAGCCATGTTTTTTTAAAAAATATTTTTTTTTGTTTTAAATTAATTTTTAAAATTATTTTGATAACTTAATGTTAAAAAAATTTAAAAAATATATTTTAATATATTTCTAAATAAAAAAATATTTTTAAAAACAATTTTTATTACTCTCAAATTCTAAAGCTGTAGATAACTTGGTGGTAGCATTTAGAGTTGAATGGTGGGCCTGATTTAGCCTTGAGATACCGGGCCATTAGCTGGGCAATTTGCCAATTGCTTCGGCCTCTTGTAATTGGGTTCTTTGTCTAGGCCTGTTTACATAGTACTATTGTTCTTTAATGACATGAAAGGTTTTTTTTATGGTATTTATTTTGATGAAAACACTTTTATGGTTTTAATTTAGATAATTAGGTATACGTAGTTTGATCCATCAAGAAAAATAAGTTACTAGATTATGTTTTATAATAATAAATTAATTAATTATAAATTCAAAATATAATGTATATTGGTTGATATTTTTTTAAAATATTGATATGAACATATGGTAGATGATAGTTATTTTTAAATATTTACACAATAATATATTAGATTGATTTGAGTTAACTTGTCAAATATTTAATATCGATTATGATAACTCTAGACAACGAAAAACAAAATATATTATTGAGTTTAATTTATAATCATCCCAATATTGAAAGATAAAATTAATATATATATATATATATTAAATTAAAAAAATGACAAAAAACCTACTCAGTTAACCTATCAAATCAACAACCCGAGTCGTGAGATCAGAATAACCCAATAGAAATCAATTTATTTTTTTATAAAACTCAATTTCCAATTAACCTAATGTTAAAAGATAAAATCAAAATATAAATCAATTAGAAAAGGCAACCTAAAATATAAATTGAGTTGACTTAGATTAATCTATTAAACTCGCGACCTGAGTTATGAGATTAAAATAAAATCATAGAAATCAATAAAAGAAAAATACAAAATCCTATTTCTAATAAATCTAATATTAAAGGTTGACATTGAGAACAAAACTAAATTCATGAAATTGATATATAGCTTAAATAAAAAAAAATTATTAAACATAATTCTTAGAACAACCTAATATTGAAGAATAATACTAAAAACATTTGGATAGTAAAAAGTAAAGTTTAATAAAAAAATTATTATAATAAATAATATTTCGTGGACATAACTAAAATGATTTAGCCATGTCTTTTAATATTTTGTTAATTTTTGCTCATATATTCAAGTCAGTTTTTTTTGTTAATTTTAAGACGGACGGTTCCAATTTCAAAAAGAAAAATTGATAAAAGAGTTTTATATATATATATATATATATATATATATATAGAGAGAGAGAGAGAGAGAGAGAGAGAGAGTATACACAAATTAAAAAAAAAAAAAGTAAAGACACTTGATTTGAAAACTTTTATAATTACAGGCACTGAATTTTTCCAAGATAAACTCAAGAATGGATGGCTAATTTTTTTTTGTTTAAAATTATATTTTTATATTTTTAAATCGTTTTGATATAATTATATACAAAATAAATTTTAAAAATAAAAAATATTATTTTAATATATTTCTAAGCAAAAATTATTTTAAAAAACAACATTTACTCCTCTCCTAAATACCCTCGGTGTTTAAAGAGTGCAATAAATTTTGTTTTTAGATGTATTTTAAAAGTGTATTTTTTTAAAAAGAAAATATAAAATTAATATTTTTTTAATATTTTTTAATGATTTTAATATATTAATATAAAAAATAAAAAAATATTTAAATATATTTTCAAATAAAAAAATATTTTTAAAAAATATCTCAAACCTCGACAACAAACAAACAGAAAATTTAACAATATTAGATCTACTATCTAGAGTTTTAATAGAGTCCACCATCATATTTTTTCTACGGAGAAAAATCCATTTCATACAAAATCAAAGCTTTCGTCGACAAGAGTTACAGACAATTCTTGGAAGCCTTGTGCTGCGCTAAGTCAACTATGATTATCTAATCTATGTCTAATTACCTTCCACGTGGAGATTTGAAAATCTTGGGTTCGCCCACTTTGTCACCTTTGAATCTGTTGGCTACTCCTTCATTCCATGTAGTTTCGTAACTCAATTACTCAGATTTTAATTTATTTTTAAAAAGATATTAATTCAAGTCTTATAAATCTTAACTATTAGAGATTAACATGATTATTAATTTTAGAATATATAAAATTAATTAAGATACGTTCAAGCTAACCCGGACACCTACATTTAAAATAAAAAGTCTTTACAATTTTATTTTCTTTTAATTTATTTATAATTCTAGAATCATTCTCTAATTTACCTTTTAATTTTTTTTTTCCATTCAAATCAACATAAATACCCATATATAGGAAATTAAAACCCCACTTGATTTATTTAAGCTAAACATGAACAAGGATTGAATTTTAATATCACGTGAAAACTCGTTTTTTCTTTTAATAAATCATGTCGAGTTCAAGTTTTTCATATGAAAGTATTCTTGCCTACTTGAATCATAATATCTGTCAAAAGATAGATTGAAAATGACTTGAAACATAATAATAAATTATAAATAATTACTCTTGAAAATGTATTAGAGATTTGATTTAAAATTTAAAAATAAATTGAGCTAGTTCCTATTCATTTTTTTTTATTAATTTAACAGGACATAGACCGGTTGGAATAGAGAAAAGAAAGAAGAAGGAAGTGACTGTAGCGATGAAGATCCAAAAAAATTAGCAAATTCCCTTTTTTTAGGATTTTTTTTTAATTTTTGATATTAATATAAAAATTATTAAAAATTTTAAAAAAATATAAATTTAATATTACTTTTAAAACATACATGAAAATATTTTTAAATGCAAAAACAAATTGCAGAAATAATGAGGTAGAAAATCGCTTCAGTCATCGCTCATCGGTTCAAGTTAGCAAAGTTAAACCATTTAGAAGGTGGTCCAGAAGTAAGAGTTTGGAATTAAGGGATTTGTTTCTTCTATGATCTCAGGTTCGAGTCCTGTGGTTGCTCATATGATGACCACTGGAAGCTTACATGATAGTTAATTTTAGGGCTCGTGGGATTAGTCGAAGTGCACGCAAGCTGGTCCAGACACCCATATTAATAATAAAAAAAAAGTTTGGCAAAGTTAAGAACCTGCAGAATTTGTTTACTTTTAAGCCATTGAGAATTTCCAAGGATCATCAAGTCTCAAGTTCAAACTAGCAGGAAAATGATGGGAGAGATTTTATAAAACTATCTAACGAAGTCAAGAAAATTTAAAGATGATGTCGCTTTCTTCATGATTGAATGAATGGCACCACGTGGTACCAAAAGTTGAAAAGGCTAGTGGTGTTTCGCGTTGAAGTTTAAATATATTTGATTTTTTTTTAGTTTTAAATTGTTTTTTTATGTTTTTTTAATTGTTTTGAGATGCTATATTAAAAATAGTATTTTTAAAAATAAAAAATTATTTTAATAAATTTAAAAAAAACTTTGAAAAATAATCTCTATTGTATTTTCAAAAAATAAATTACTTAGGGAATGTTTTTTCTTGATAAATAATAAGGATTTTTTTAATGATTAAATCAATATAAAAAAAGGGGAGTGGTGCTTGAAAGTGCTAGTTAAATAATATAAGTATAAAAAGATAAATTGTAGAGTATAAAGTTGAAGAAGAGAGATTGTAATTGCATAAACCTTAATCTTACGACTTGTTTAGATAATAAGATGAGTCAATTCTCATGATATCAATATTAATAAATATTGATTTTATTAACCTAAAATATATTCATTATTAATAAAGATTCTTTTTATCTTTAATACTTATTTATATTTGATTAATAAATCTAATGTTTAATTAATGATCCAAGAGCAAATATAAAGTCCATGAAGCAAAAAAATACTTTACAAATAAAATTATTATAATTATGAGATTTTTATTACATCAAATCATTGTTTTTAAATATGTATGATCAATGTTTTATTAATACTGAATATTAATTAGAGTTGTTGACACCAATACATATTATGTTCCTTTATTTAAAGCACTTATTCTCATAAGTTGGGGTATAAGAGATATAAGGAACAAATATGAAGGTACTTGTCAGATGACACATATATTGAACTGACTCACATGTGAATTCTATATAAAGAGATCACTTATGTCTATAGAAAAGCTTACATGACAGTTGTAAATCCAAGACAAGTATAGAATCTTTCCACTCGATATAATAATTTCCTCATGGTTTCTTTATATCAAACTTTATACATTGAAATTAATTATTATTCAGTGCATAAAACACACGTGTTTTACAAAACTATGGATTTTTATTTTATTTTAATAAAGTCCATACCATATCTCTTTATCGTGAAAGACTAGACAAATAATTAGGTAAAGATCACAACAAACATCTCTCATTTAATTTTTCTGAATCTCAAAAAGTCAGCTAGGTGATTGACCCTCAATTTATAGTTTGAAACCCTAGAAGTGGAAATGAGAGAGTAAAATACTATACCTAGTTGTTTATTCTTACCATTCATGGATTTCATTGGATTATGAGATAACATGAAATTAACTTTTTTCATATAAAACGATTTGATTTGATTTGATTTGATTTTTTAATTTTGGATTTATTTTTTAATACAATGATATTAGTTACAATAATACCTATTATAATAAAAGCACTAATGAATAATCACAAAACTTAAAAGAGAAAAAAAAAATAAAGGATGAATGCGGCGGTGATGATATCAAACAAGTTAAATTCAAAGTTAGGTACAAGATGACAAGCATGAAGATACTTTTCTTTTTCTTTTTCTTTTTCCTTTTCAAATAAATATTGTTAAAAAAAGTAGAGAAAAAATAATTATATACCACTTTAATATATATATATATATATATATATATATATATATAAGACTTGATAATTTAGTAATTTATTTTTATCTTGCTTATTAAAAGAAGGGTCTCTTTTGATATTTGCAACAATATCTTTATTATTTGATCATGATACTTATTTTACATTAAGAAAAATATTAGTCATCTATTGCATTTGCTCATCAATTCCAATTCCATGATATGAAATGAAAAGTGGTGTCTAATTGTTAATTGTTATGACACATGATACTTGAAAAATGTTTACACTAATTGTCATTCATCCGTACTAATTCTATATAATATAATTTATAAGTGTATGTTTAGTATTATAATACATGATATTTTTTAAAATTATTTTTTACTTGAAAATATATTAAAATAATTTTTTTATTTTTAACATTAGCACTTCAAAATTATCAAAAACCACTAAAATAATATTAATTTAAAATTTTTTCAAGTAAAATACACTTTTAAAACAACATAAACAAAAAAACAATACAATATATGCACATCAATCACTTTCCTCTCATGGAAGCCACGCTTCACCTTCCCACTTTGTCTGATCTTTTGGCATAGTTAAAACAACAAATGAAAGAAAAAAAAAACAAGAATATAATAAATATATACACAACAAAAAGAAAAAAGAAAAGAAAATGCTTGATAAGTTCTAGACTTGATCTAATATCTAAAACTCGTAATCTATGAAATGAAAGTAGAAAAAAATAATCTAAAGGCCAGTTCTTAATAAATCAAATGAGAATGCAATAAACTCCAATAAAAAGAATGAAAATAAAAAAGCTAAAACTCAATTTCAAGTAAATAAAACATTGAAGGATGAAAATTAAGCTCAATCATCGAACAATTCAATATTCAAAGACAAAAACAAAAAAGTAAATTTAACTAAAAAAAGCTATGAAGAGAATATTAGTCAATCGGGGTTAAACTATTAACTCTACAATCATGAGCACAAAACCGAGATAACCCAATAGAGAGAAAAGAAAAAAAAGAAAAGCATGAAGACTAATTTTCAGTACATCAAAGGTTGAACAATGAAATTGAAATAAATCAATTTTAAAAAAAAGATAAAAAATAAAAGTCAACCAACGTTAACCTTTGAAATTGATGACTCTGGTCATAAACTTAGCACCAACTCCATAGAATGCAAACCGTAAAAAATAACAAAGAAAAACTCTAAAAAGGAAAAAAAAACATTCGCTTTAAAAAAGAAAAAAAACAATCAAACTCGGGCAAGCCTCATAAACCTGATCTAATCTTTAAAATTCACAACCCATGAAATCTAGAACTCGTTCAATCAAGAAGCTTAATTTTCAATTAATTTAATTTTGAATGATGAAATTGTAGAAAAAAATATCATTTTAAAAAACTTGACAAAAGCAAAAAAGATAGTAATTAAGAGAATAAGATCAATTTTGATAGAAAAAAACCTATGGATTATGAAATTGTAAAAAATAAAATAGATTCCAAATAAAACAAATAGCAATCAAAATAATAGAGACCAAATTTAAAAGATTAAAAAAAATAAAAGGGGTGAAATTAAAAAATATTTGTATATTTATAGATCATTAAAAAAAAACAGTAATCAAAAGGATACGGATTAAATGTAAATGAATATAAATTTGAAGGGATTGGTTTGAGATTTTGAAAGGACTGAAGTTAGATTTAAGGAGGGGAGAGAGAGAGAAGAAAAAGAAAAAAAAGGGTCGTTGATGTCAAACCAGTAGCATATTTAGCATGCACACCTTCCAATCACATAAGGATCACTAAGACCATCCAAATGTTATCCTAAAATGCGGTATTTGGTGGTTGGACGACACCGCATGTGCCGCTCAAAAGGCGCAGGGGCCATCCACTTGCTGGTGTATGCTATGCACATGCCAGCATGTTTTGTTTAATAATATTTAATATATGGTCAATTACATTAATGTCCTCGAGTAATCTTCAAATTAACAATAAAACCAATGCAAAAGATCAAAGAAATCTTTGCGAGGGAATTGTGTTGATTTTGTCTTAAAAATATTAAAATAATTCAACTATTTTAGGAAAAAAAATAAAAAGACTATAACGCTCCTGATAGAAAGGCATCATATTTTTTTAATTATAGGAGCAGATCAATATTTTTACTGTGCAAAAATATAAAATTACCAATCTAACCTTTTATAAATGGTTAAAAACAATTACATCATAATAAAAAGATAACCTAACCTTCGTTACCCGGTCAAAAGATTTTTAGACCATGAATAATTTCATCACATCACTATTCTAGTCAACAGTAGAGCTGCAATAATTTCGCTTCCAGCTTTAGGTTTTTTTTAATGTTAATTCCGAACGACAACATAAAAAATAAATTCACTAGCCGTCTAGAAGGAAAAAAAAGGAGAACACGAAAAGACAGAATTTGTCACAGCCAGGACCTCGAGGCCTTTGCCAGCTAAGCGCATCTGCGCTTCAATGCATATAAAATTATAAAGAGTAGAAAAGTCAACTCACGTGGTGGAGTGGAAGGATTAAAATTATTAGACTAGTCAGACAAAACACGAGAGCCAGGTTAATAATAATAACCCTTAAAAATATTATTTCTTTTCTTAATTTTTTAAATTTAAATTCTAGAGTTAATAGTTATTTTGAATGTATATTTAATTTCATTGATTTATAAGCTTGATTTATAGATATATTAAAAAAATTAAATTAAAAATTAAAAAAGAAATAAATCTCCTTGATTACTATACTAACCTCTTATGATTATAACATTAAAGGTTTTTATATTATAGCATAGTAAAAGAAAGTCAAATATTTCTTCACTGTTAACTTTTTTACTTTATAAACAGTTTATTATGATATCAAAGGTTTATTTTTCTTTTTAAATTTAAATTTTAAAGTTAATAATTTTTTTGAATATATATTTTGTTGTAATTGATGCATAAATTAATATAAAGATATTTTTATAATGATTTAATTTTAAAAATTAAAAAAATAAAGAAGCAGTTTTTAGAATAGTTGACAAAATCACAATAGGGCAATTTTAGAAAATATATATTCTCTCCGCCTCTTAGCATAATTTTTAAATCATGTTTAATATTACGGTATAAATATTTTTTAAAATATTTTTTATTTTTAAAATATTATTTTAAATTTTAAATTTTTAATATTAGCATATTAAAATTATAAAAAATATTAATAATATATATATTTTTAAACAAAATATATTTTTAAAATACAATTACAAACGCCAAAAATAAAGATGATAAATTGGGAAAATAAGATAACCACTCGACGAAGCTTGAAAGTGAAAGGTCCTAATCTGAAAACAACGAAAAACGCACGAAAATAAGAGAAAGGAAGACAGCCTCCAAGAAATGGCTTGCTGGTGACCGGTTCCACACGTCGCGGGCCCATAAACGAGAAAAAACCAAGAGCAAACAGAGCTCACCATCTCCAACTAATTTTTTCCCCCCATTAAAGGAACAACAGTAAAAGTCACGAACACCCAAAACATTGAAAAACACACCAAAAGAAGAAGTTCAAAACCTCAACAGCATTCACCAAGAAAATTATAAACCCAGTATTTTGGTTGGAATATATTTCATGCTCTCTGTATTTCTCTCTTATAATTGTTATTCATACAAAAACTTTACAACTTGGAAACTCCTTGATCAGCTTTTATTATGCTGCTAATCAGGTAATAGCTTCTTCTTAAGTACCATCTTAATCTGTTTCTGTTTTGCAGTAGTGGGTTCTTAATTGTACACAATAGAAAAGTTCAAGTCTAGAGATCTCTTGGTGGTGGTTGAGGTTTTTTTTTGAGCTAAAAAAAGTGGGGTCAAGCTTCATTAAAGAAAGTATGAAACTTTCAAAAGGGTAGCTGTCTTTTATTTTTTTGAGCTAAATTTTGTGATTAAGGAAAGGCTAGTTGGATTTCAAAGTAATTATATGTAATCAAGAAGTGGTAATTTGAGAATGTAGTTTAATTGGTGGCAGAAAGTTTTAGTTTGATCATTTATTGCAAAACCAAGGATTTCCATAAAGAGTCGATTTTTATGTTGCTATGTTTTTATATCTTGGAAGGTTAATAACTATGTGTTGTAGAAGATAGAGGTCATAAATTGCAGCAGAAAGATATGAGGTGTAGCTGTTTTGGAGGACCAAGTGTAGATAAAAAAAGAGGGAGTGCTGCCGAGACTCTCCACGGTATAGATGGTGAGAAATTTGCCAACTATTTAACATGATTTATGAACTACTGGATTTCAGATACCCTGTGATGTTTGTTGTGAAAGGTGCATGTCGTGTTCGTTATACTAGTCCTCGATCGAAAAAAACTAACTACATGCATTAGAGTTTCAATCACAATCAATTATTATCTTGCTGCTCGCTCAGTACTGCAACAATCTTTGCTGGCAGTTTTGAGTAAGAATGATATTATGTCAGCCCCAGATTTTCGCATGAAGTGCGTGACGTGATGCTAGCTAGGTTAGAAAATATAACATGTAGATTCTGCTCAATTACATTAAGTGCAAGTCTTGGGGAGGAATGATATTATGAGCTCAGATTTTCAGAGCATAAATGTGTAACCTGCTCATCTGACGTGTAGATTTATCAAATGGTTTTTTGGCAAGATTAATGACTATCACTGATGCTTGTGAGCCTGTCATTTGTGACTTTGGCATTTTACATTTATGCTGGCTTGCGATCGATTCTTTGGATGGTCTGGGATTTAGACATTCAGTCAGACAAGTCATATTTTTAAGCAACTATACATTCAGACAGAATGTGAAACTCTCTCATGTATGTTGCAGTTTCAGTGCACTTGACATGTATTCTGATGTAACCGATGCATGGATTGTATTATAACTTTGTGGTTCCTCTACCATCTAATACAGACATAATGAAGGCCATCTTTTCTACAGTTATGTTACAGATTATTTATTCTAGATCATACTTTCTCAGCACTATCATTTTGGTTTTTGTAATTCTAGCTGTCCAATGTCAGCCACTCAATTCTGATAATGTAACCACAATTCAAATTGATTTCCACCCTATTTTTTCTCATGCACATTATAATGTGATTTTCTTCTTGTAACTTCATGTTGTTTCTCCTTTTTGTGTTGCTAGGTGATTTGCTTCAGGATGTTAACCATATATCTTACAATGAATTAAGATCAGCAACAGATAACTTCCATTCAAGCAATAAGATAGGACGGGGAGGTTTTGGCGATGTTTACAAGGTAGTCAGAAAATTTCAGATGGTTCTAGTGATAACATTCTGCCAAATTAATTAGCTTGTTAATTTTGTTGAAAGTGTTAAACTTAATATGTTAGACTTTGAATGCATTCAATAATGAAATAAATAGCTTTCTTTTCTTTCCAGTTTGTTTCCCATATAAATTTCATGGTCATTACTCATTCTTGTTGCATAACTTGTAAACTCAGGCCGTTGAATGGAGCAGTAAAGGAAATAATCATGGCCTGGTTCAAAACTTATTGTACCAAAATATAAAGCATGCAACAATTTAAATTAATCTATCCGGATTCTTACAGTACTTGAAGTTATATGCTTTTGTTGACATCAATTACATGCTATGATTTTTGTCCACAACAAAATTCTTTTCTGTAACTATCATACAAGCACGATGGAAAACTATTCTGCTACACTGGAGATATTCTGAGCTTCTCCTATTGCTATCTCTTATGAGTTCACTCAAGCTCATTTTCTTTAATTTTTGTTGAAGAGCTTAAAACACCAATTTTCTAGGCCCCTTCTTTCTTTCCAGAACTAATATCTAACTCAATTGTCTTTGTTATCATTCTCTCATGACTGGACATATTTTGGAACATCCACTGTCTTGAAGATGCAATCATCATTTTGACCATTTTATGCTTTATAAAGACTTTTACTTGTTTTCTATTTGGAAACATTGGTAGGGAACCCTCAGGAGCGGAATACAAGTTGCTGTAAAGACACTTTCCGCTCAATCAAAGCAAGGCGTACGAGAATTTTTGAATGAAATCAAAACGATATCAAACGTTAGGCATCCAAATCTTGTTGAGTTGATAGGGTGCTGTGTTCAAGGAGCAAACCGGATTCTAGTATATGAATATTTAGAGAATAACAGTCTTGATCGTGCTTTGTTAGGTGAATTTATGAGAAGTTTTATTGTGACAGCTGAACTAGTTATTTTCTATCATGGCCAGACAGAAATGTGTAATATTTTTTATCCTTTTCTATACTTTCAGGTTCAAGGAGTACAAATATTAGACTAGACTGGGGAAGGAGATCTGCTATTTGCTTGGGTATTGCTAGGGGTCTTGCTTTCCTTCATGAAGAACTGGTACCACATATCGTGCATAGAGACATCAAGGCTAGCAATATACTTCTTGACAAAGACCTCAACCCAAAAATTGGAGACTTTGGGTTGGCTAAACTGTTCCCAGAAAATATCACCCACATTAGCACAAGAATAGCTGGAACAACGTATGTTGCTGTTCTTTTGACATTATTTTACTTTAAACAGATGCTGTAGACAAGCATCTTAGCTGCAGTGATGAAATGCTAAATCCTCATAACCAACAAGTTAGTTTTTCAGTCAGCGTTGCTAGATTTTAAAAAGAATTTTTCCTTCCTCCTATAACGATAGCTAAGGGAACTACATATACTAAACCAAGTAACACTGCATTGTCAGCATGAATAATGTTGCATCCTTATTGATCATTCAGAATAAATTTGACTTGTTAACAATCATCCAAGAGTTAGATGCAGCACAGTTTTGAAGTCATCAACCATCCTATATATAGTTTCCATCAAACCCTGGGCCAAATTCAATCTCTTCATAGTTTGAAGTTTGGAATATATTTCTTAAAATAAAAAAGTTGCTCCTACATCTATGACACTGACAGGTCTCTTTGATTTCACTTCATGAAATAGACATTTCATATCTTTCTCATTCTTTAATTTCGTTTAACTTTAAGTTTTCAACTTGGAGTGTCGTTACTCATTCATTCTGATTTTGAGCCCATAATGTCTTATATTTCAATTTCTGAAACTTGGTCAATGGCTTTTTTTTTTTTTTTTTTAATTCACGGTTCCTTTCTGACCTCTGACAATGTTAATCAAATCTGTCCTTTTAAGGTTTAACTGTTTCGCGTCCGAGTTTTCAAATTTGCTAGTCATGCTGAGCAGTCTGCAGTGCTTTTCTACATAAAGTTTGTATTTAAGTTCTATGTTGCAAGGGAAATTAAATAGCTATTACCTTTCTCTGTTTTTGTTTTGCAGTGGTTATTTGGCACCAGAATATGCATTGGGTGGTCAGTTAACCATGAAGGCTGATGTGTACAGCTTTGGGGTTCTTATCCTTGAAATAATTAGTGGCAGAAATAGTACAAAGCCAAGCTGGGGAGGGATGGAGAAGTTACTCCTAGAATGGGTATGTTGATTTTCCTTGTGCAAACAGACTTCCTGATAGCTTTGGATTTATATTGCCTATTACACGGGAGATCCTCTTTTTCGTCATAATTAGTATGCATTCATTAGTTTAGAAAGGTTTTGAACGTGATTTGGATTTCTGGTGTGGCAACAGCAATAAGTTATGAAATAGGAAGAAAGATTAATTTAAATGAACCCTCATTCATACAACTAATGCCTTGATATTTGGTACTTCAAATTTTCCTCACTGGATGTGATCTTGTTCACTAGCAATCTTATACTGTTCAATTACTCTTGCCCACTTCTAAAGGCATGGCAGCTTCACGAAGAAGGGAGACCCTTGGAACTCGTGGATCCAGAGATGGGAGAATTTCCCGAGGAAGAAGTCATTAGGTACATTAAAGTTGCCTTTTTCTGCACCCAATCAGCAGCAAACCGAAGGCCACTCACGAGCCAGGTTGTTGACATGCTTTCTAAGCAAATCCGGCTAAATGACAAGTTACTAACCGCTCCAGGTTTCTTCCGAGATTCAGATAGCGCTAGCGGGGGACCTTCTTCCATGAAAAAATCAACCACCGACTCTACTAGCTACCAGATGAGCTCTGTTCCGGTAACAATCACCGAGGTGACTCCCAGATGAAGGATAACCTTGCATTTGCTACTTAGCATCAAGCTTCGGGAAAGAAATGATGGAGGTGGAAAACAAAGAACTAGTTGCTAGGGAACACACTTGCTTCATTACCGTTATCATTAGTTACGGATACGTAGTTCATTTGTAGGAAGAGGATCACAGTTTATGCCCAATTGAAGTGGCAAATTTATATTGATGTAGCAAATATGTTCAACATGCAATTATGTGTTGCGTTTTTGATGATTTTATCTCTTGATATGAGAGTGATAAGAGTTGGTTATCTAATAAAAGGCCAAAAAAAAAAAAGAGCTCAGATGCTGTGTGATTATTATAGGAGGATGAGCCCGTCAGTTCGCCGGTTCAACTAGCCGTACTAATTTAACTGCCAGATGGCCGAGTTTTTCTCTCTCCTTGGATCATAAATAAGAACCGTGGTTATCATATATGATTTCAGAATCGGCAAAAATGTTTTTTTATTTAAAAATATATTAAAATAATATATTTTTTAATTTTTTAAAATTATTTTTAAAATCGATGGATGAAAATAATAAAATATATATAAAAAATTCAAACAAAAAAATTTAAAATTTAATAAAACATGATTTGCACTGCGTTATTAAATGTTCATAAAAAAAAAATTAGTATTATTAAGTATGATAAAAAAAAAAATTTAGTATTAATCTGGTTAGGTTTGGATTTGGATTTATAGGTTATTAAAAACTTAACTAGATTAAAAATGTTTAGTCGGTTTATATCTTGTTGGTTCAACTAAAAACCCAAACCCAACATAATTTCTCAAGTTCGGACATGATAGAGATTAACAACCATGATTAGATGTTGTCGTACAGTAGGGAGTATTAAAAACCAAGTTGGATTGGATGTGTTTGTTCTTGTCAATATCTTGTTTGAACCAATTAAAACCCTGGCCTATATTAAACTCTTAGCACTAAATTTTTTGAATCAACCCAGCAAATTAAAGCAACATTAAATGGCTATGGAATACATAAAAACCAAGTTGGATTGGATAATTTTTTGCCAATGTAAAAATAAATGTTCATATGATATCAAAGTTTTAGAAGGAGTAAAAAAAAATTAAGAATCTGATAACTAAAAGAGATTGCATGTGCTGTCAGAGCAGTGATCCGAAAAGTAAATAAAAACAAAAATATATAAATCGAGCATGTTCTTACTCATGCAATTAATTTAATTTAATTAAAAAAATAAATTTTTTTTTGAAAAAGCTAGATTCAACAAAGGTCAAAAAACAATTCTGAGTTAACTTTTGTTACTTTCAAAATCACAGAAAAATCTCATAGAAAGCGAAAAACAAAATGTTGGTGGATGAAATTGAAAAAAAAATGACCTTAAAAAAAATTCAAGCAAATCCGGGTGAACTTTGTAAACTCAAGTTAATCTCTCAAACTCGTAACTCATTAAATTATAGACTTAGACCAAATCAAGAAGCTCAACACCTGCAAGATTAAATGGTGGATGATGAAATCAATAAGTTTAATTTAATTAAAAAAACAAATTTTTTTCTAAAAACGATAAATTTAACAAAGACTGGAAAAAAAAAACTTGAGGTAACCCTTGTTATTTTAAAAAGAAAGACAATTTCATGGAAAGCAAATAAAAACAATGTTGAAGGATGAAATCGTAAAAAAAAAAAAGCTTAAAAAAAAGAAAGAAAAACCAAGCAAACCTGAGTGAACCTTGTAAAACCAGGTTAAACTCTCAAAACTCGCAATTTGTTAAATTCTCAATGGGCTCAACACTGAAAAAATTAAATGTTGAAGGATGAAATCAATTAATCTAATTTAATTTAAAAACAAAATTCCTTTAGAAAAAATAAATTTAACAAAAAAGAAAAGAAACAAAGGCAATCCATGTTATTTAAAAAACAACTTAAAACTCATAGAAAATGAATAATAAAAAAACAAAATGCTAGAGGATGAAAAAAAAAACTTAAAAAAGAAAAAAAAACAAGGAAACCAGTGTCAACTTTGTAAACCGGGATTAGTCTCCTAAACCTGCAATCTGTTAAATTTTAGACCCAGACTTAACTAAAAAGCTAAACACCCAACTAGTTAAATGTTGGAGGATGAAATAATAAGAAAATAATGAATCTAAAAAAAATCTTGCAATGTAAAAAAACACAACAATAATAATAAAATGGATTAGATTTGATAGGAAAAAAAACTCAAGAATGATGAAGTTGTAAGAAAAACAATTGCAAAAACTATCTAAAATAAAAATATAGTAATCAAAAGAATAAAAACCAAATATGTCTGATGAAATTATATATTGGGGATGAAATTGAAAGGAATCCTTAATTTCACAAATTATTCTAAATAAAAAATTATAATAAAGAGAATATGGATGAAATTGAAAGAAATCCTTAATTTTATGAATTATTTTAAAAAAAAAAAATGATAATAAAGAGAATAGGGACAAGATCTTAAAGACAACAAACTTCAAGAGCTAATTTAATTTTTTTAAGGTCAACACGAAAATTAAGTAGAAGAGAAAAAAAAAACTAGAGTCCACATGCATCAAGCTGACCATCATGATGCTACACGTGCCACTTATTCATGGAAGGGATGCCAAGATGTTTCGGCAGTCATCCTAGAAGTAAGGTTTTGACCATCGGACGAAGATGATGCATCGTTCGAAACTCACGGACACTGTTCACGTGCCTCTAGCTTTATTTTATTTGTTTATTGACAAAATTATTCTATTATTCCTAATGATACTCAATAACTATCAAATAACATAATGCAAAAGATAAAAGAACACTTAAAATAAAGGCAAAATCTCAAGGTTAATTATATAATTTAACTGTTGTAAAATTAAATTCAGAAGATGGAAAAAGCTCTTTAATCAAAGTTTAATATTGTTTTGCTGTCAAGGGTAATAAAATAATTATATTATTAAAGAAAATAAAAAAGATACCGTCCTTTTTTGTCAGGACTCATAAATCCTGTAAAAATACTTTGATACCCCTAAAATAAAGCCAACTGATTTCACCACTCAACAACATAATAGTAATTTCACTGTGCGATTTACACTGCTTTTTACTCAACTATTTTATGTTAGTAGTTCGCAAGCTTGAATCGATTTCAGTGAACTGGCTTACCCGTTTGCCGGTCTTTTTATTTTTTCATATATATAATTTTTTTTATATAAAAAAAACAGGCAAACGGGTCAACCGGTTCGCTGTCTAAAAAAAAGAAAAAAAGGAGAGGCTCACATTCCGGATGAGATGGGAAACATGACCTCCTTGACTTTTTATAGCCACATGTACGTTCTGTCCAACTGGAGAGAAACTTCAATCTATTGAGTTTCTATATCATTGAAAAACATCTTCTCATTAGCGCTGGTTGGTGTGGGTATTTAATTATGACAGCATAACAGCCTCAACTTCCCCCCTTGTCCTTTCCCATTTATGCATCCTGATGTGATATCTGTCTTGTCACTCTCTCCTCGAGCCGAGCCGAGCCGAGCCGAGCCGTCATTTATCACTATTGATCACGAAGTCAAGGTTCAACATTTCGATTGTCCAATCTCGAACCAAACACGATTGAAAAACATGTTCCGTTGAAAGTGTGATGAGTGTTGAAGCTTGAGCGTTTGTTTTGCAAGTGCTTGGATTTTAGATGCCATTTTTACGATGGGAATTGCATGGGTCTACAAGCTTGATGATCCAATAATTAAATATAGGAATATGGGGCCAAAATTTAAGACAAAAACAAACTGTTTCCAAACTAGATTGGAGTATATTTTAGGATCGGACGGGCATTTTATGTTCGAAGTTTTTATAGGGAGTGAATCTTCCGTTGCTTTCCCACAAGCCTGTGAATACGACAGAGAGAAAGGAGGCAGTGTAGAAGGCTAACTCCAAAAGACAACGCAAAAACAAAACCAATTTCAAATCTCAGTGCATACAAGTATAATATATGCCCCCAGAAAAAAAAGAGCAAATAACAGAACCAACATACCTAGTCATTATGTGATCAAAGACAGGGGAGGCATCACACTACAAAATAAAACCCTGGTAAAGATGGTACAAAAAGTATAGAGTTAAACAACGGTGAAGGGAGAGAGAATGTGAGGGATTAGGCAGCTGGAGTTGGCTCTGGCTCTGCAGTTGGCTGGGCAATGTCAGCAGCTGCATCTTCTTTGGGCGAGTTGGAGGAACCGTTAGCAGGGGCATCTTTGGCAGGTGCAGCAGCCTCTGCCTTTGCTCCTGACGTGGTTGCACCTAATGCTGCATCTTTTCCGGTTACGGGATCTTTGACATCCTTTCCAGTTTTGGCATCTTTTCCATCCTTCCCGTCTTTGGCATCCTTTGGAGGAGGTGGGGGTGGGATCATATGAGGTGGGGGTGTATGTTTCAGCTTAACAAGTATCTGTCGCAACCTTGAAAGATCAGTGGGTTTTCCTGGCTTCGGGCCCTGGATAACAGTAACTGATGGCTTCTTATCTTGATCCTTCTCTTTCTTGCCTCTCCTCTTCTCAATATTAGGAACTTCACGAGGAATGATCTCAGCTATTGCTTTCCAGTACTGTTTGTCGGCTTCTTTGTGGAATTTCTCTTGATTGGCTAAGTACAACTATTCCGTACAAATACTCGTCATCAAAACATGGCAACTGGTACATTATGCGCAAAAATCTAGCAAATTCAAAGCTCTTAGAAAAATTACCTTCTCTCTTTCTCTGTTAGTAGCTATGTTGGTCTCAATATTGAGCTTCCTCTTCTCATAGAAACCTCGTATATACTCGTCCGCTTCTTCAATTATCTGTTTCCTCATCTCCTTCTCTCTCATCTCCTTTTCCTCAAGATGCATGGCATTTTGACTGCCAACCCAAACGGATCATAAATTTGATAAGCAGAAAAGTTTGAGATAATTGTAATATGTTATTTTATGAAACAGGATCTGTTCCTATTCGAATAGCAAATAACTGGATATTTTTTACTGCCCAACCCAAACAGGTAATAAATTTGACGAGCAGAAAATCTCAAGAGAATTGTGAATGTACATGCTGATAATATTTTATGAACAGTGAGTGTTTTGACAAGACGAGCATCATAACAGCAACTTCAGAGACAAGTAATCTCTCCGAGGAGAATTTCACTGCTTCTGAAAATCATTCAAAATTTCTAACTTATGGCAGATTCGTAGCAGGCTTCCTACAGTACTTCAATATGCCAGATATTAAATCCATCTTGGCTGAATAATTGCAAAGAAACATGTTTGCTACCTGGAAATAGATAGATGCAACAACCAACAAGAAACAAGCAAAGATTTCTTTTCATCATCACATCATCCTTCCACTATAAATACCTTGTCAAAGGAGGATAGCATACCATCCGGTAATTTGTAGTTTACAACCACGCTTCAACCCACATAGCAGAGTGAAAAACTACACAGACACAGGAATGTCCTAAGAAGTATAGAAACAAAATCCTAAATCAAGGAAATCATCCAACTTGTATAACCCCAGCTACTTCCATTAGAGAATCAACAAAATAGGCACCTCAATAAATGCATAGGTTAAGATAAAAAGTTGACTAATTGCCAATGAACCATCAACTTACAATTCAAATATATAATATAACCACAACTCAATTCCAATTGATTCAACCAGCAACCCTCTCATAATTCAGTCCCTGATAGCACTGAGGCACTTGCTGCTCAAAGACAATCTCTCTCAACTCAAAACCTAAAACTACTGATCAAAGTTTAAAAAATCTCAGGCATTGAACTGCAGTGTCAATCTCACAAGACATAATCGGAACCAGAGATTAGATCACCAAAATTGGTACCTTAATCTTCCTATATTGCCCCCACTAGCTAATAACATCTAAAAGATAGCATTAAATTAAGCTCCTAACCATCAACTAACCTATAAAATACTCTCCCGAAAACAAATCAGTCAATTCACAGTCACATGCTGCTGCCATAAATGAATCACCAAGCCCACTTAAATAGGCCCCAAAACAATCTCATACATCAGGATGAAACAACTGACTGATCGGAAATGGTAAGTTGAAGCTCAACAGATATAGATTCGAGGAGCATTCCTCGCCATAACTCCACTGAACTCACGCGACACCAAGATCAGCACCGTAATCTACTTCCATAAACTCTAATAAGTACATAAACTTGTGCAGATCGCATTAAATTAAGTTCTAAATCATCAATTAACACTAAAGTCTAAAGCTAACCACTTGCTATAAACAGATCAATCAATTTACTTCTACTATAGAGAAACCAGCAGATCTAAAGATTAAACAAATTAATGGAAAAAAAAATCTCACCGACGCCACTCGCGAAGAGCATAACCTTCCTCAGGCTCCATTTCAGTAGGTGGAGGAAGGATCGGTCCATCACTCACAAAAACGTCGTCGTCCGCTCCATTATATCCATTACCATTCCCGTTCTCTACATGCACCGATCCGAACGGACTCTGATGAGAGAAATCCGGATCCGCATCAGATCCAAACCCGAACACATCAGGAGAACCACTCACGTGATCGACGGAGACATCTCCGCCGGGGAAATCACCAGGACCGGCGGCGGTGGAGTAAGAGGCGAAGTTGGAGTAGCTCTCGTCGTCTACTCCATCGAAAGAAGTGTGACTTGAAGCTTGAATGACTTCAAATGCATCAAAGGCAGCCATTTAAACTGATTGCGTGTTTCTCTCTCTAAAAAGCAAGAAATATAGTCTCTCTCTCTCTCTCTAGAAATTGCAATGAACCGGTGGTTTGTTTCCTTAGTTCGATTTTTGTTTCTCTCTCTATCTGTGTTTTAGCCTTAGCCGAGCAAGCTGGGGTAGCTTTGAAGGGAAGGGCTGTTTACTTCGCCTTTTTTGACCTTTTATATACTACTTTTGAGCGGTGACGACTTACTGACTGTCTGACGACAGAAAAGAAAAGAGGGAAACGAAAGGATTTTACTTACTTTTACCACCTCTTACCATTAATTGCGTTTCTTAAAAATATTTTTGATATTAATGTATTAATTTTTTTATTTTTATTTTTGTTATTAATATATTAAAATTATTAAAAATACTAAAAAAATGAATTTTATATTTTTTAAGATAGATGTAAATAGGCTCGAAGTGAAAAAAATAATAATAAAAATGGTGGCAAGGCTGGCAACCGAAAACGACGTTGTTTTTCGTAACTTTAAAAGGGTAAAAGAAGAGGCATTGTCAATTACGGCGATCCATGTGCAATGGATGGCAAAAATTAGCTAGCCTCCCGAGCTAATGGAGGTAATTAACTTCCGGGAAATAGGTTCTGTTTTTTTAAATGTTTTTTTTAATTAAATTAATATTTTTATAGTTTTAATGTATTAATATCAAAAATAAAATAAAATATTAAAAAAATAATATAATTTTAATTGAAAAGTAATTTTAAACCACAAGCCTACTGAAAATATTTTGTTTCGTTACAAAAATATAAGTAAATAATGTGAAAATAAATATACCACATTACGGAGGGGAATTTATTTATAAATAAAGCGTAAACATAAATAAAATTGCAGTGATTCTTTTTATTGTTCTATTATTTATTTAGAAGAAAGAAAAACGAATCTCTGTAATTATTTAAAATCAAGAAGCTATTCCATTAGTAGGACAATAGAATGAATCATGTTGAAGTCTCGAGTCGCAATTCAAGATAGCTTCCCTGCAATTTTGTTTTAATGGCAAGAACAGATATTGAGCTGGATATTTATCCTCTATCCATTGCTTTACAGAGCAAGAAAATTACCACTTCGCGCACGTCGTTTCATATACGGGTGGCCAAAACCGTTTCCACAATCATCAGGGGGACAGGGAAATGGACAAGAGAGATTGAAAACTTTCACCCCATTTGAACAAATGAAGTTCTACATTTGCTAGGTTAAAACTCAGGATCCAACTTGACCTGGTAAAGTGGAGACAGCCAACATAACCGGGTGGTTAGATTTTACATCTACAGTGTCAACGGTGGGTCGGAGCAGATACTCTGAGCATATAGCCAGAAAACACTCCCCCATCATCAAGTTTTGACTCGGGTTAAACATGTAAACATCATAAACAGTCCGGACCAAGGCAGCGGCAGCATTGACCGCACAACAATAATCGGGGGTATGTAGCCCTGCCTTTCTTGATGCACGAGCCTTCTGTGCATTCCGGAGCAGCGGATACTTGATTCGGAGAAAGAGGCAGAAATCACAAATATTTGAACATCACAGAATTGCAGTCACTTGGAAAAAATTCTGCAATAAGATTGGTCAGGTGGGGGAGCTCTTCTTGGCTTCATTTTATACGTAGCAAAAGACTTGACCAACAATTCAACTGGTGGCTCGAGATCAACGCAATCCGCGGTTCTGTTCAACAAAGTGGGAAAAGGAATTACTTTATGGTCTTCAAGGAACAGGAGAAGCATTCTTGTGATATCTAGCAGAAGAGGGCATGCGCTGCAGAACCCGTGGGAACTCTTGCTTTAGACGTTTATTTGGCATCCCTTGCATTAGCCTGTTGCATTATAAAAAACAATAATTAAGAAAACATAAACAAAGAAAATAAAATGCAAGCTGGAAACTCAAACTCTGTGCGGAGATGATTTTTGGACTAGTAAATCACAAACAAAAGAGAAGAGTCGTCTACTCGTTATTCAACAATGGCATGGAAAGACGAGCAAAGCATGGAACTTTAAGGACAAGGTTGTAATGTCTACTTTTCATACATTTCATCTTTCCGATTGGTTGTCAATTTTGTAGTGCAGAGCCATAACGGCAGTTAGCAACAATAATCTTAATACATGCCAGGGGGTGAAGATTAAAAAACAAAATGGAATAGTGCATATCAGGACATGGTATTTTGTGGTAGCATACAGAACATTGACAACTAATTGTTAAAATAAGCAAAATATACAATCACAAACCTAGGGGAACCCTGACGTTTTGGTGTGTATTGACCAAACATTGTTCTTAGACTTCCAAGGGCCTTTTCAGCAGCCTGGGGAAAAGAATGTTCGGGTGCTCAGACAGATAAAATTAAGGTATACAAATATTTATGAAAGAAGAGAGAAATATTAGTCTCACAAAAAATGATTCTGTATATGGAACAATGCATACCTGCATCTTAGCTTCATCCCATGTCAACCCAATACCCTTCCCCAGAACTTGTCCATCTATTTCAACCTAGGTGTGATAAAAAAAAGTAGTACTTTATCAGAGCTGAGTTGGAAAATGATTGATAATGATGAGGGCTGAAAGTCATGTAACAAGCACAAAAAAAATAAAAAAAATAAAAAAAAGCAAAAGTTTTCTTCTACTTGAAACAAACCACATAATTATCAATTTGTACTGCTCAAACAAGAAACAACCTTTGCTGTTTCAGTTGGCTTAAATTCTCCAAACACTTATAGAACTTCAATAGCCTAGCATCTTACTTCTTTGTTCTTACACAAGTAAATATCAATCCTTCTACCCATGACCAAGGGATAACCACACAGATTAATGTGCAAAATGAAGTCCAGGACAACATTAAATTTCAAAATGTCAATCCAAGACGAACGGGATTCTGGTTCTAAATTCTTACCTGTGAGTTTATCCTATAAAATACAAGACCCCTAATTGAGATAGTTTCCTTGAGATGAAAAAAGGTATTCTATAAAAACTGCCTGCAACTTAATTGGCTGGAACTGTCAAGATCAAGTGAATAATTAAAGTGCAAATATAAATATAAAAAGGAAAAGATACCTTCTTGATGTGGATGACAAAAGAATAAGATTTATGTGTTTTTTTAAATTCTGGAATGCAGGGGTATTTTAGTAATTTTCAAGCTTGCTGGAAAATCTGGAAATTGTCTAGGTCTAGGCTTTATTTCTGTTTAGTGTTACATTTAATAGTCCTCAAGTTATTAGGCTTTCCTATTCTAAATAGGAATAGTTATGCTGGAGGTTTAGGAATCCATGTCCTTGTTGGATTTGGACTACTAAAACTCTATAATAAGCACGTAGGCTTTCAATATTTTAATAAAAGTTATTGAATAAAATTCCAGCAATTTGCTTTAGTTTGTGTGACTCAATCTCCCTTAGATGTGATTCCTAAGAACCCTAGATGTGAAGCTTAGGTTTTTCTATCCTCTAGGTGAGAAACCCTATTAGTGCGACTCTGATAGTTTCTACAATTTCCATTATACAAAACCCACCAATCTAACCTTAAAACACTCACCAATATAGCCCCTGAAAGTCAGATCCAGAACATCCCCTAAGCTGTCTTGCATCACTTCTCAAACTTCAAAGTAAAATGCGTGTTCAAATACAAACCTGTGCATGTACCTCCTCTCCCGGTATTGAATTAGTTGAAAGTGGAGTCTGTGCCAGAAAATTTACCCCAAGACCCTCCGTCATGCACTGAAGACAATCAAGACATTAAATGCCAATCCATGACATTTCAGTGATAAAAAATCTTAATAGCCATTGAAACATGGTAGATGCATGACTAGCTCCTTGGAACTTACAAATTCTTTGAGTGCAGTGACCGAACCCATTGATTTCTTAGAGCCTTCCAGCCTTTGATCCAGAAGTCTGGATGGCTCTGAAGTAGCTGAATACGTAATGTTCTCATCTTTCAGCAATGGTTGATTCCCAAAAGAATTCATATCACCCAAGAAACCATTATCATTTGCACTAGGATATCTACTTGAATCCCCAAGCATGGGCCCAGAATCAGGCTTCACACGTGACATATATATGCCTGCAGAAATATTGTCATCAGCATCACAGAGCAAAGATGTTTGGACAAGAGGAATTTCCACCGTAAAGGATGTTGGAGCATCAAATTTTAAGAACATTGCCCATGCAAAATAATGTATGAGACACATGCTATGTTAATATTAACAAAGTACATCATACAGCATGTTTCAAGACAATAGCACACTGGCATAGAATCAGTTCAACCTCACTTCTGATTTAGACCATAAGCTCAGAGCAAATTCAAGCCCAAGGTACTGAATAGCTACAGTCTAGATTCCATGCTATAAGCATCAGTTACGATGGTAAGCACCAATATAGCAAACAATAAATTCTGTTCAGAGCTCAGCTGAGCAGTTGTATGATACACAGGACAGGCACAACATAGACAATGCACAAATGACAAGACATGCTAAAAATCAGACAGCTGATTCAATTCAATGACCTTGTGTACTAACGAGTAATAAGAAATATCATGGTATGAAATCTTACCAGCTAACTTCTTAATAGAACCCTCAGCTGCCTGGCGTTGGGCTTCCCTTCTTGTTTTACCAGTTCCTTCACCAACTTTCTCTCCTACAAACCAAGTCTGGGAAAATAAACAAGAAGAAGAACAGGAGGGTTAGGCAGCCATACCATTTCTCTATTCAGGTAAATTAGGTCCTTTTGGACTCCTAATTTTTTTTTAATCATAAGACACAGGATGATACCAGTTATGAACTAAAAGAACATATCAGATTTTACAGTTTCATACAGCTCCCTAATAAACCACATGGAGCTGGTAAATCCTTTAATATTCTCATTCTTCAAGGCATTAGGCCCATTGGGTTCCATGTAAGGTGACTGTGTCCTCATATTAGAAAAGAGTTATCATTTGGCTAAGCTTGGTAGTAACTAGGCTATAAAGCAATGCCATCATAATTCTATCTCCATTTGGTCATTTACTTTGACTGGAATGCAAGCTGTTTAATGTTTGCTTTGGTGCCAAATAGCTACAATATAGTAATCAGGGATCGGTATACTAGTTGTTTATCAATTTAAATTAGCCTTGTCCTGGAATTTCTTCAAGTTCTTTCACAACCTAGTAACTATTGCGAAAGAGAAAAGGTTAAAATATACATAGATCCCACCTTATAAACAAACTAAACACTGTATTCCACGTACTTAAGAAAATAAATTATTATGCAGATCACATATTTTAAAAGAGAAAGAATCAATTACTTTTGATTGAACAAACACAAATTTCATATTACTGATAATAAAGCAAAATTTTAAAATTTTAAGCCAGAGAGTAAAGAAAACCTCAATGGAAAACTGCAGATCACTAGTAGCAATCAAAGCAGGCCTGAATTCCACCTGTAGATTTCCATTAAATCAAGTTAAATTTAATAGAGAAAAAGGGAAGAAAAGAAGAACTTAAATGGAACATAAGGGTTAAGGTGCATAGATTGTTCAGTCTGACTTTTGCTCCAAAATACAATCTTCTCCCCTTACCTTGGTTCCACACTTCATCGCAATTTCCTGTAACACTTCAACTGGAGTTTCTGTGCTTGAAAAAGCTCGTTCAGATTCCAAGTCAAGATCCCTGTTACTGGATGATCTACTCAATGGACTCTCCTCCCCTTCAAAACAAAAACCCAAAATTTATCAGTGCAGTAATAACATGGAGTGAAATGCACAAAGTAACTAAATTGATAAGGCAACCAAACCAAACGCATCACAAGCAATATTGCAAAAGTCATTGCAACTTTCCCAAAAAGCTAATGGAGTTTGCATGTCAAATGTGTTAATGCAGGAGATTCCTCCGGGAAAAAAAACTATAGGATATTCAAGCTAATGATAGCTTTCATCCAACCCTACTCTTGCTGATGGGCAGAGTGAGGTTGATACTATATGCAATATTTTTTTCAAGAGAAAATATATCACCACTCACCTTGGAAGGAAGGATAATTAGATGTTGAATGGTTTAGCTTCATCCGATCATCTCTATATGTTGCCTGCAAATAAATGATTGTGCAAGTTTAATATACTCCATCAGTTACAGGTAAAAGAAGGCTATAAGTGGACAGTGCCAAGAAAAGTTACCTCTTTTGGCTGTCTTTGGTTCTCATGAATCATCCTATCAGACGGAATATTACTCTCAACCTTATGGAAAAAGGATGGATGGTGAGTTCGGTGCTTTTCAATATTCATTGGATCTGAATCCAGAGGAAATTCTCTAGGTGTTCGGTTCAGTTGCCTTGGGCTCATCTCTTCCTCCACTGGAACCCAGCTTCCAACAGATTGCACACGTGGAGCTGAAACTTGTGTTGAAGGTCTTGCAGGAAATGGAGATTCACTTGGTGCATTGTCTCTTGAATCATGCCCATGTTGTAATATAAGAAGCCGCCTCCTTGTATCAGGATCTAATTCAGATTCGGGTACTTCACCCTCTTCTCGAGCAGGAGAACTTTGCAAGCTTGGTTCTGGAGGGACAACCTGGCCCAATTGTTTAACTGATGGAGCCACCTGAGGAAACTGTGTGTTGGGAAATGGCGTCATTGATAGTTGTGATGGAGGCTTTGGTGGTTGTAATGCTGGCATTGGTTGTTGTGATGCCAGCATTGAAGGTTGTGATGTTGGCATCGAGCTTGAAGAAGATGCTATTGTGTACTGGAGAGACTGAAGAAGCCTTGGATCTAAGCTACTGACTGTTGAAGGAATAGTTGAGAGGATTGCTGAAGAAGCTGAAACTGCTTCCTGTTTTTTTTTTTTTTTTTTTTTTTTTTTTAAGGAGCATAGAAAGAAACCAATTTCAACTTGACACATAGAAGACAACACAGGCGCTCAGGAAGATCAAGAAGTATAAAACAAATATTTTCCATATCACAACTTTAACACTCCCATAGCCCTTTGTGAAACAAATAATACACACATCTAAATACCTTTAGCTGTCTTTCAACCTCAGCATCTGCCATGCCATCAAAAGAAAGTTGATCTCTATTTCCATTTACAGCAGAAGCATCATCCTGAAAGCCACAAAAGATTTAATTATGAACAAAAATAAAAAAAGAGCATACGTCTGCAAGGTGATCGATCGTATATGTATATTCATAATCAGAGCTTAACAGCACATTCTGACATTGTGAATTCAAATACAAAAAAAAAAAAAAAATTGTAAAGACTGACCTCTGAAACTAAATAGTTGCTCACATCAGGAGGAGAAGGAATATTATCAGTATCATCTTCGTATGCAACCTCAGGTATCTTCTGCAGAAGGCCCTCATCAAATTCTCTGTAAACATATTCCAAGGTCATGCTATACCCAAACAGTGTCACAAGCATAAACAAAATTGACTCAAAATTAACTGGTAGGTAACACAAGTAAAATGGTTAAGTATATAGGAGTGCCCAAGTAGATATATGCCCCTTGGATTTTGTATTCTTACTTGAAGAAACCACCTCTGACATTGCAAGCAACATTTCTCGCAACGCACAATACTGGAACAGCATTATTTACCTATGACATAAAGACTTATGATGAGTGCATGCTGCTACAACTTGATAAAAAAAATTGGACATATGCATGTGTTGTGTGTCTGGGTGTTTTGAGTAAGAAGTGTGTGCAAGTGTTGTTGCAATATTGAAGTTTCCACCAGCAAAGTGCTTATAGTTTATACTTCAGCTTGAGGAGCATAGTATGGAGCAAATGCAGGAACAACATGCACACGGGATTGATCCCTCTCATCCCACACTTTCAAGCGATCATCTATCACCAATGCCATCTTAGGATGGCATATTCCATCTTGAAAGACATTGAACAAGGACTTCCTTAAACCTGTAATTACATGACATATGAAATAAACATTAGCAGAAAATGAGCATGCTTGCTCACGCATTTGTAAGACTTTCAACAGTGAGCAAAAAGGTCAAATCACAAACTACATCATTGGCTCCATAACCAGCTAAAACAGTAGCAGCCATCTGCAAGCTGGATGACACTTACCAGACTTGACACACACAATCCGATCTAGCAATTCTTTTGAGTTTATCAAGTTTGACTCTGGATCCAAAAGCCTCCACATTTCTAAAGCATAATCTCTTTCAGCCATTGTGCAAACATAAACCTCAAAGCGCTTGCGCCCTCTTGCAGTCAAGTAGCTTCTCAGATCCTCCCAAGCAGGTCTCAACCTCACAAGCACACTTGTATCACGAATCTACATGATAAAAAAGATCCTTTGATTCTTGAACCAAAATCAATGCACATGTTCAGGACAAACTAAATATTATTAAACATTGTCGAGCATTGAAGTAGCCTATAGATTCCTCATACCAAAGACAAAAAAATCTAAAATCGTCATTCTATCAAACAAAGATCATTACATATCTACTAATTGGTGAATAGGAACTCGACAAATGATATTTTTTTCGAGGCAGTGGTATGATTCGAAAAAACAGCAATGCAGGGAACATCCAAACAAGGTTGATATCACTCTAGAATTCATTAAGTACACACCTGCGGATTGATACGAGTCAAAATAATGTTCTTCTCTTGCAACCGTATCAAGGGGCGAACCATAGGTTGATGGTTGTCAGACAGGGCTGGAACAACCTCAGACTGTGTTTTGATCACCTTTCCATTTTCAACAACCTGATCATTTTCCACATATTGCTTCAAAATGTTCTTGTCATCGTGATACCTCTTGACCTCTGACAGCATACCAAGAATGCGCTGCGGGTCCACCTCAGTGCTTATTTTCCGCTGCAAAGCATCAATTCTATCTTCAAATGAGCGCATTGTATTTGCAACTATGAGAGTTTCATCAAGATCAAATACAATGCCCAGGCATCTGAGGTTCAGCATGACAAGACAAGAGTCATAAAGTCCTGGTGCAACACTGAATCCCCAGAAACATGGATGCTGTCTTTCATTACTCCTGGAGGGCATTGCAACCAAATGGAGCTCCTCCCCTCCCAGATGCATCACTGCAGTCTGAAAATAATATCACCATCAACATCCAAAATGAAAGAGGAGCGTGAAAAATAAATAAATAAAGATATCAACATAAATCTGCTGATGTGCATGATACATAAACATGTACAATGAGAAGGAACAATAATCATTGTGAACAAGAGAAAGCCTTCAACAAGATAAAGCAACATAACTAACGAATTATCAGAACTCGTGCTTCAGATGAATAATAAAGGTTTTATTCATATTAAGGCTAGATCATAACAACCCAGGTTTCTTCTCAAACTAACAAGAAGACAAATGTCAGAAAAGGCATTCATGTATAGTCATTATATTGTCATTCTACATCAACAACCAATAAAACCCTTACAGAATGAGACATAGCCAGCAAATAAGCCTCCACTTACTTTTGTTGAAGTTCCTCAGCCATAAAACCAGAGAAAGACACCAATATTGCAGTCTAACTATCCAAAATTCAGGCTTATATTCACTCAACATTCAATTTCAGCAAATCCCAAAGTTGCCTCCTATAGAAGCAAAAATTCAATTACATATGAAGCAGCTACATCAGTAACACATAATTCTCATGATAAAATTTTCTTCAGCATTAAAATCCCATGACAGCACGTAATATTCACATTCAAATTCCATGAAAGCCAAATTCACTTCGAAGTCATCTGTTCATGACATGTACTGGGAAAATACAACAAGTTCAGAAAGTAATCATTATATCATGGCAAAATTGGCAAGAAATTCAGTTCATAATCATCTGGGTCACATTAATTACTCAACAAAGTTCACAAATTTTCCACTAACTTAAGGTTCATTCACTGAAAAAAATCAAAGTGGGTTCTGGGTCCTTGTCCGAAGTTGTCCAGCGTTCCCTGTACAACAAACCCAGTTAACTGAGTTACAAAGTTCGAAACTTTTTGCTGTGTTTTATCCACCGATTTCAATTAAATCCTTCAATGGGTTTTCTTTAAATTGATTATTAAGTTCATTATTATTGTTATCATTAACTGGCTGTACCTTGTTTTCTTGGATACAGGAGGAGTGCAAAAGATGAAGCGGCGATTCTTGTTGAGAGATCTTTGTTGTTGATGATGAAGTTGACTCTTCCATTTTGAAGCAAACACCAATAGATGTAATTGTATGAAGCACTGCAAGTGGTGGACATCTCTCACTTGTTTGTGAGAAATGGCTTATTCTGATTTCCTTCACTATCTCATCAATCACTCTCTTCTTCTTGTTCTTGTTCTCTTCTTCTTCTTGCTGTTGTTCTTGTGCGTATATTTCTACTTCTCCCAGTAACTCATCTCCTTTATACACCACTGATTTATACATCTTTTTCCACAAAATTCACCCAGAAAAAATTTCAATCTTTACTTCAAAGTTTCAAGCTTTTGAATTTGAAGTCCATCAAAGATCATAAATTTCCAGGAGAGAAAGTCATTATATGATCTGAATCCGATTTCTTTGAAATTGCAACAGGAAAAAGATCTCTTCTGGAGGGAAAATAAAAACAAAATTAGGGAAAACTTTTGTTGTTTTTGGTCAGATTTTTAAGATGAACAGATAGATCTGTAAATTGATGATGATAATCAAAAATAAAAACCCCAGTAACTTCCTTTGATGATGAAGATCGATTGATTGACAAAATTACCAGTCTAAAAGTAAAGGTGGTGCAAGCTAGGGTTTGTTTGCTTTTTTCTTTTCTTCTTTTTTTTTTTTTTTTTTTGTTGAAGATGGTGAAAGTCTGTAGAGAAAAGAAGGAAACCCTAGATCCAGATAGCGAAAGGTCAAAAATGGAACTCCAATCCAACGCCTTGTTGTGGTTTTGTTTGGTTTGGTATGAAATTAAAATATATAAATAAACAAATACAAGATGAAGATGACTTATATATATGCAAATAAATAAATGAAGCCGTACTCTACTTTTTTTATATTCTAATTTCATGTCTTTTTAGGTGTTAGCTATTTTACCTGCCGTAATTCGTCGTACGTTACATATTTTTAAAAACAAATGTATTAAATATTTATATTTTTATATAAAAAATAAATATAAATTAAAAATTTTATGGACATATTTAATTAACTAAAATCAAAACTAGAAAATTTGAGAAGCAAATTTAAGCAAAATATTTGATTTCACAAAATATTTACTCGATTATATTTACTGAATTTATTTATTAAAATTAATTTTTTATTCAATCAAGTAATAATAAAAATAAATACATATATAATTTATTGAATAAAATAAAATAAAAATATTATGCAACCCTTTAATATTTTATTAATTGATAATTGTGAGAAAACCCAAAACAAATTTTGCAAATAAATTTTCATTTTATAAAATATGTTATGTCGATTTTTTTTGACGTATGGTCCTTCTTCATATGTTATGTGGATATATATATATATATATATTCAGTTTAGGTTTTTCTAGTTTTTTTATATAAAGATTTATAATAGCATGTTAACAAGTGAGACTAAAATAAATAAAAAATAAATATTATAGGTGCCTCTTCATAGTTTTAGTATTCTTGATCTTTGAAGATCTTGACTTATAACAAACTATGTTACCATTCTCATGCAGTTATGTTAATTGGTATCAGAGCCAACAAATTTTTGTGGTTAACTTTTATGTATTGTTATTAAAAATTCCAGTTATAAGATTCATGATAGAGTGATCCATACAAGGGCGTTAAAGATCCATACATAGAAAAAAAAAAACATTTGTTTATTAACCATTTTTTATATAAAAAAAATAAAAACCATAATTTATAATAGATATTTTAATATTTTATACCTGTGATAATCTAATTGTAGAATGTTAATTTTATTTTATTCAAATAAGAATTATTATAAAACAATTGTATTGGTAACTCAAAAAATCTTTATATTAATTTTGTAATAAAACTTAAATTTATGATACTAACTAAATATTAAAAAAATAATTTAAATTTTTTACATTGCTAAATTCCTAAGATATATTTCTCATGTTTTTTTTTCATTTTTAAAACAGTAAGAAATTATATTGGAAATATGTGGAAAACTTTTAAAATATATTTTTTAAACTCAATACAAATTTGGAAAATAAAAAAACTAGTCTTTCAATTTTTTAAATGAAAAAATATTGTATTTAAACAAGAAGTTCTAGTTTTTCCCTTTTTACTTTAGTTTTTTTTTAATTAAAATATTACTCTATTTCTAAATAATCTCAGTGTTTAAATTAAAAAACAAAGTGAACTTCTTTGAATTAGAAGAAGTAATTTTTCTTTAGCAAAACAACTAAATAGGATGGTTAAGATAAAGATTTATTATTTTAAAATACATCAAGGCAGTATATGGATTACATCCTTAAACAATATTTCATGTCCTTTTTTAAAAAATTTATTTTTATTTTTTATTTTATAAAATTGAAAGAGAGAAAAAAAAGTAGTAGATGGAATCAAATATAAATTAATATATTTTTTATAACAAAAATATTACTAGATTAATTTTGAGTAACACTAGTTGAAAGACTATTTAAGTACTTTTTGTACAGTATAAATTAATTAATTTATTTTAATAAACAACATGGATTAAGTGTGCGTTTGTTTCATAAAAGTGATTTTTGAGAAATTATTTTCTAAATTTTCATGTGTTTGTTTACCATTAGAAAAGTTAATCAACGGAAAATACTTTCCAGTCAAAGAAAAATTTGGCTTGATTTTCAGAAAAGTATTTTCTTTTTATTTTGAGCGGAAAACACTTTCTGAAAGTTGTGAAAAATTTAGAAATATCATATTATTTGCTGATTATATCAAATTTGATCTTCAAACTTTTGATTGCTATATATATTTTGTTTTGAATATTTGTTTTTTAATTTCATCCCTTAGAATTTAATTTTTATATTAACTTTGGTCCTTATTTTTATAATTGTCATTTGCTTTTCCCTTATCATTCTTTAATTGAATTTTTTTATTTATCAAATTTGATCCTCATTTTTTTTATTGTTACTTATTTTATGTGAAATAATTTATGAAATGTTAATTATTATTATTTTAATTTCTTCATCTTTTATTTTTTTTTTATTTTTTAGATTTGATCTCTATTATTTTGATTATTATTTATTTTATTTGATATAATTTATGAAATTATATTTTTTTTTCAATTTCATTCTCATTCAAATTTTTTATTTGTAAGATTTGTTCCTCATTATTTTAATAAACTTGAAAAAAATAAAATATTAATAAGTTATTTTTTAGTTCATTTTCTATGACATAACTAAACACTGGAAAGTGTTTTCCAACTTATTTCTTATTACACTGCCAAACATCAGAAAATAATTTATTTTTTAAAAAAATTGGATATTTATCGCAGATGGACAGTACCGTTTGGGAACGCGGTGCAAACCGCGTTCCCAAAAAAATTAATTTTTTTTGGCTAAAATTTAATATGTTTTGTATGTTTTGGATCGTTTTGATGTGCTGATGTGCTGATATCAAAAATAATAAAATATTATTGGCATGTATTTCAGTAAGAAACATTATTTGAAAAGCAACCGCATCACCTGTCCCTCCAAATTCTTTGACAATTCACATGAGCTAGCTTTCTTCTTCGCGCAGATAATTTTATTTTGGATGCTCAAGATTTTGTTCACATTTTGAAATTAAACTCACTCAATTTTCATGCTCATTAATACTTGAATTATGGATTAGAAAATAATTTAATTCTAAAAATAATTTAATTAATCAGTTAATTTAAATTTTTTAATCATTTGATTAATTGAATTAATCCGATACTTTACATTATCTAACAATTTCAATGTTGTAGTTCCATTTATACACCATCAAAATTAGTTAACGGATTCTATTAACCAAATTTATTAGAAGCAAATTATGACTAGAAATCACTTTAAGAAAAATATATGATATATAGGAAAAGGAAAGAAATGTGAATGGAAGGATAATATTGAAATTGCAAGACAACTTTAAGGACTAAATTGATTCAATCGAAAGGTAACATTGTTAATAAGCATATGGGTAAGGGTATTTTTTATAATTATCTCTAATCAAGTACTAGATTGTACTTAGCAAATGAAATGTTAGCGTGTCGTTGGGATCTAATGAAACAATTTTTTTGTTTATTTAGTTGATGATGGCCATCCCCTTTATTATAACATTCATTACCATGTTGACGCTATCATTACCAACTTACACGCCGCCATCATTTTGCTATTATAACTAGTTTTTTAAACTAATAATATATTTTTATATATTTTTTTTAAATTATATAATTTTTTCCTTCATTAAAAATACACAATTATTTTACAAATAAAAAATATTTTACCATTTAATATTTTATATTGTGATATTTTGAAACATTATACTTATTGATATAATTATATTTATTTATATGATTTTTGTTATATTTAAAAGAGAATGGTAACAAATCTGGTACTTATGGAATATGTGTATTGACCCAGATTTGAAAGTTTGTATACATTATTTTCTTATTAGCTCAAAACATATTTTATATTGCACTTATTCTTATTCATTAATTAATTAATGTTGGTTGAAATGAATTTAGAAAAAAATATTATTATAGAAAAAATGCTGCATATGATATATTCTACATTTTTTTTTTATAAATATCCCATTTAAACAAATCTTACAATGCTGCATTAATTACAGGATTTTATTATTTTGTTAGTAAAGAGATTAATTAAAAAATAATAAGGATATCATATTTAATGAGATTGATTAGAATGGAGACAATTTCCTCGTCTTTTTTCTAGTTCTACTTTTCAATGAAAAAAATATTCAATATACCTCTCAAATCAAAGCTTCAAAATTCTTAATTGTTTTTTTTTTAAATAATAAAAAATATATATATTTTATAAGAAATATCTATTTAAAGTTTTCGATTCATGCAATTTCTCGTGTTTTCTTTCTCTTCAAATCTTCATTAATGTTTAAGTTATTATTTATTTTTATGAGAACAAATGGCATAAAGAATCCACCACACTTTCACATGTAGCATATAATATAATTGTCAATTAATGGGCCCCTTACACGGGTGACCATGTCCATGAGTTAAATTAAAATATCTCATCTTCACATTTTTCTTTAATTAAAACTTCCTTTTTATTTATTTACTTCTTTTTCTTACAGATAATATAAGAATAATTAATTATAATATATATATATATATATATATATATATATTATTCTCATATTCAAAACGAATTCATTAACACTAAAATTAACCTTTTCATAATAAAAATATGATCGATCAAATTTTCTATCACCCCATACTTTTCAGTGGCTCTCATTTTTGAATATTCAATAATTGAGTTATAATAAAAATAAAAATTTTAAAATTAAAGCATAAAAATCTAAAATTAAAGGATCAAATAATATAAAAATTGAAAACTTTAGATGCTAAACTATACTTTGCTGTAAAGGAACGCAATTCACGGGAATTTGGTGTCTTGCTGCTGTTGATGTTTTAGTTTAGAGTTGTTTTAATGATTTTCTTTTTAAAGTATTTTATAGTTAAAAATATTTTTTTAATTTTAAAATTTTTATTTTTAACATCAATACATTAAATTTATTTAAAAACATAAAAATAATTAACTCAAAGAAAAAAATTTAATTTTTTTCAAAGAAATTTTTAAAATGTAAAAACAAACGAGTTTAATATATATTAAATTAGATATATTTTTAAAATACAATTCCAAATATAAAAACTAGAAATTATTAGGTTGAGTATTTTATTTTATTTTATTTGTTTTTGTATTTTAAAAATATTTTTGAAAAAAATAAAAAAATTTATATTTTTTTATTTCAAATTAATTTTTTTAATGTTTTCAAATTATTTTAATATTGTGGTATTAAAAATAAATTTTAAAAAATAAAAATTATTTTAAAAAAAAATTATTATTATAATACAACTGACTGACTTTACTAACTGTTTTTTGTACTGTTGTGCGTAGGCCAAGACATTTTAGAAACCAATTTTGTTATGTTAATTCAACGTTTTGGATAAACTATTTTTTTGACTGATGTTTTTGCAATATTCTAATTCATTCCCTAGTTTCACGTTATCTAACGAGGGGTGGGCCCCGTCTACGGCGATCAAAGGTGGTTAATGTTATGTTGTGGGTCCAATCGATATTTTTCTAGCACAAGAAAAAAAAATACAAATGCTAATTTTTAAAACTGCAGAAAATTTTTAAAATTTTGGAACTTGAGTTATAAATTTAAATAAATTAAATAAGCTAAGTTAATTTAATAATATAACTAAAAAAAACCAATAAAAAAAAAAAACAATGACTAATAAAAAAACACTTGTTAATAGTTGAATCAATGTATTATATATATATATATTTATATTTGTTTAACAACTCATGATTAAAAGTGTAAAACATAGGGTAATAATTCAATATATCCAAGCTGGGTAGAATGTCAAGCCCAAATAACATGAGTTTAGCTTGTTTCTAGACCCAACATCCTTTGATTCAGCTATATGTTGAGCTCAAATACACATGAGTTTCGTAAGATGCCAGATCAAACCTTATTTTTTTTTATTACAATCTTTTATTAAAAATCACTGACTTTATCACCGGATGATCCTTAAATCCCGCTAAAAAGGGATTATTTTGTAGTTTTTTATTAAGAGATCATTCTTGTAGACATTAAGCTTTCCCAACAAGCGGTTTTTCTAAACGTGATACTTCAAGCTACCACAAGCTTAAAGTTAGCTACTAATCCTACCATTCCATGCTAGAATTATTTAGCTCCGTAGAGCCTATTGGACAATAGTTGGGAAAAATCATAACTGATAGATACTTTAATACAAGGTCTACAGTCCTCATGAGATAAATAAATTATTTTTATCTAAGAGGGTCTTACACACCCTCATCTTTAAGGAGTACATCTCCATGAAAATGACTTTGGAAAACTATGATGGTCTCCTAGATCCACGTGAACATATCTAAAATGTGTGTAACATCCTTGAGCTAGTCATTCAAGATGGTGATGCTATATATAAGATCCTCCATATATCTTCAGAGGGTTAGCACGAGCCTAGTATAACAACCTGGAGCCCGACTCTATCATGAGTTTTAATTACCTCTATGCTAAACTTATGTTATGATTTAACACTAATATACTCGCTAAAAGGAGCTCTATTAAACTATTTGACGTTAATAAATCAGAATGGAACCCACCAAGAAATATTTAAAGAGGTTTAACAAAGAAATGTTCAATGTGGAGGAATTAATTGAGCTAATAGCTTTAGATGCTTTGATAAATTGAATAAGAGAACATTCTCTATAGAAAGATTTGTATGCTCTACCAGACATAAGCTTATTGAAGGTAAAACAAGTCATGAAAAATCACATACAGGTGAAGAAGGCTAGTAGGTTGAGGCACGGGCCTCCCCGTTTCTACTAGGAGGTTGAGGATGAGAAGCCTTTCAAATGAAATCACTTTCCCAACAAAGATAAAATAACCATTAAAGGAACATATACAATACCCTGAGAGTAGACATATGACTTCTCTAAATGCCAGTATCATGGAAGTCTTTAAAGCCATCAAGGGAAAATACTTTGTTTAATATCCACCTTATATGGTGTCGTCTTCACACATACACACCTTCAAAAAGTCTTGCTTATTCCACAAGGATAAAGGATATAATACAGAAGATTGATTCACATAAAAAAAATAGATTGAGAGGTTGATAGCCAAGGGTTATTTAAAGTAATTTATCAAAAAACATGCCCACATGAAACATGATAGATAAGAGCCTAACCAACTTGTCCAAGCCCTACATGAGATTAATGTGATTCTAAAGGGCATTTTGACTTAGGGAGATACTTTTAATGAAGAAAGGAAGTATGGAAAACAATTCCTTATAATGGCTTGTTAATTAAAACCATGACATAAGCCTATAACTTTAGATTTCTTAGAAAAACCTTATTTGACTTCAACGATCAGAAATGAAGCTTATCACGCAAAATTGCCCAACACCATAATCCTAGAGTCAAGAATAGAAGATTAAAATTTGAAGACTCGATGCTAAGAAAGTTAGAGGCTACGAGCACCAAAGAGAGTAGAGGCAAGTTGGCCTCAAAATGGGATGGTCCCTTTAGATTCATGAGGGTGGTCAAGGAAGTACTTTAGTCATTTGAAAAGAATACTATAGTCAATGACAAAATATAAGTTTCTTATATATGAATTGATTTATTTGAAGATGATGTTTTCACTTTATCCAAGTGATGCCTAAGGGCCTTTCATCAACTCACCAAGAATAAGATTAACTTGGTCTCTCTAGTGCGATTGCACAACTCACCAAAGATGAGATTGGCTCGGTTTTTGTAGTGAGATTGCATAACTTATAAATTTACTTATGAACTAAAATTTCCTCTCGGTTCTAGACAGGGGGTGAATCCTACTAAATTCTATTAGGGTTAGGTAAATTTCAAAGTACAATTTAAGTTCAAAGATTAATTCTTGTTGAAATTTGAAATATTTTATCAACTATGGGCGTTAGACTTATACAAACTGTCTAAAGGATCCCCTTCTAAATACTTTTTTAAGTATAGGCGTTGAGCTCATACAAACTTTTGAAAAAATTTCTACATAGAGGTACTGGAACCTGCATGAAATTTCTACTATGAGCATTAGACCTATATAAACTACACAAGTCCACAACATATAAATAAAATATAAAAAGCTCATAAATTGAAAATAATATACAAAATGATAAACCCTAAAGGACCAGGGTTGTTTACATGTCTAAGGGGAGATGAATGCTAAGTGTTATATATCTAGGCTAGGCTCTTGGCAAGGTATTCCTCATGTTGGGCAGTTGTAGCCCTAACAGGGAACATGCCAGTAAAATCTAATATAAGGACTGAATAAAAGGCAACATTGAAACCCATTTGCATTCATTTTGATTGATTAAAGAAGCACAAGTTGGACATCCCAAACCATCTCGAATAAAGTTATAGACCCTCCAAAAAATTTATGAAACTCCACATGAGAGTTTCTTAAAGCCTCTAGCACATTTAAAAGCTCTAAGATTCTTTCTTGACAGCAAAAAGCCCAACCCTCGAACCATCTTGAGTAGTTTTCTCCTAAAGGATCCCCTATTTCAGGGCATCCATTTTATTATAAGCTGTTTGAAACTATCTTTCAGTATAGCTTAACTGAAGGATAACGTTTTGCATGTCATCCTTCAGAGCTATGTACTCTTCTAGCTATCAATAGTTGACAAATACCACCTCCTGTACGCTTAAGATGATAAGGGCATTGTCCTTATAGGCCTACAACAACCCCCCCTCTCTCTCTCTTTCCCTCTCTTCCTTGATGTTCCATGGTAATGGTAGAAGAAAAACTTCTCCGATAAGGATAACTACCTTTCCCCTACTATGATGAGGATAACTACCTTCTTTCTACTGGAGGTGGACGTTAGGGTTCCACCTCCTTTAGTTTTAGGTCGTAATATGATGGACACCTGTTTTTTACTACTTCTTCTAGTTTCAAGTTGGAACCTGAACTTCTCATTAAAGGCAACAATATCCATATTACCAGGGTCAGATTTAACTCATTTTGGTCCATTTTTCTATTCAAGAAGAAGAATAAAGAAATACTTGGTGGAAGATACCTAAGATGGCATTTCCTTCTCAGAATAAAGCAAAATTAGTTCAAGGATTCTGCAACAAAACTATTTTTTTACAGAGGTTAAAGAGAGTAAAAGTAAAAGAAAAAATGGAAGTAAAAACAACTAGGGTTATAAAGTAAAAAAAATTTCACCCTTACCATTAGATGAATGACCTTTCATGTCATCTCAAATCTCTAGAAATCTACTTAATTGATGTATTGAATGCACGCCACCATTTTGTTTTCCAATGGATATCTCTTTTAATAAAGATAGGCTATCTGGCCATCTCTTTCAATAAAGATAGCCACCTGGCCACAATAATCCCAACAATTATATGTATGATAGACAAGTCTCACGAGGAAGGTTAAAAGTCTTTTAAAGCTAATAATCTTTCAAATCTTTGTGTATTTAATACACAAAGACTTGAGGGCTACTAATGAATCAATTTATTTTATATATGTGATATGTTTGCTTAAAAACCCATGATTAAAAAGGCTAAATGCAAGGTAATAACCCAACGTACCTAGGCTTGGTAAAATGCATAACCCTGATGATATGGGTCTGCATTGCTTCCAAGCCCAATATTCTTAGGTTCAACTACATATTAAGCCTAAGTACATGTAGGTCCGATGAGATACCAAGCCCAACACCATTGGTTTCAGCTACGTATTGAGCTCAAGTATATGTGGGTCTAGAAAGGTGTCAGACCCTACACTTTTAGGTTCAACCATGCTTTGAGCCCAAGTACGTATGTGTCTAGAAAGGTATTAGACCCGATATCTTTAAGTGAGCTACATGTTGAGCTAATGTGTATTTGGGTCATGCAAGGTGTTAGACTCAACATCATTGGGTTCAGCCATGCGCTAAGCCTAAGTACATGTATGTCTAAATATATATACCCAACATTCTTGAGTTTAGCTATGTGTTGAGCCCGAGTACATTGAGGTCTAGCAAGTTGTCGGACCCATCACCATTGGGTTTAGAATCATTCCAGGTCCAAAAACATATGAAGTTGATAAATTTTTTAGGCTTATGTTGGGTCACGAAGATTTGTTTGTTTATTCCCATGTATTTTAACACCAAATATTAAAAGTTAAGAATGATCATCTCCCTACATCTTTAGGTACATAAAAGTCTCCAAATGACCTATCATATTTCCATCAATATTAATATTATGTAAGGGATATCTATCTCTCATTAATATTATGTAAAAGATATTTCTTCCTCGTTAATGCTATCAGGAGGAAATGACACTCCAACCCCTCCATTTAAGAAACATGACAAAGTTCAGAGGCTATATATACCCTCTGAACCATCCAGGTAAATTGTTCATAGTTTTTCTATTCTTTAAGTATTCATACTTTCAAAGTATTTATCATACATAATTGAGAAAAAACACATTTGTTCCCTCCATTCAAGTAACATGACAAAGTTTAGAAGCAATATATACCCTCTGAACCACACATGTAAATGATTCATATTTTTTATATTATCTAAGTATTCATATTTTCAAAGTATTTATCATACACAACTGAGAAAAAACACACTTGTTTTTAGATTTTAAATCTCATTTTCTTATTTATTACAATCTCTTATTAAAAGTTACTAACTTTATCATCTTAGAGTCCCTAAATCCCTTGGTGTTATATATTGTATCACCAATCATCAACCACCTGAACTTTAAAGAATATAATATTAATGTTAATGTTTGATCACCCTCTATCCAAATACTAAAAAGACTCTCACACCTGAGCATATTAGATCTTGGAACTTCATCAATAGTATTATAAAAAGATTCCATCTAAATATTCTTAAAAGGCCCTTAAAGATCTTATTTGATAACAAAGTAAAAATTAAGTAAGAATGAGATAACCTTATAAAAAGAAAAGAAAAATCAGAAACTCAATCACCAACAAATTAAACATTGAAGGATGATTTGAAAAAATCATTTTTTAAAAAAAATGACAAAAAGACTTGGCTTAAGTAGTTTTAAGGTTTTTTATTTCAAGGATAAGTTTGTCATTTTATTATGCTAATAAGAGGAAAAAGACGAATGAGACCATCCTTGCTATCATTTTATTTTTCTTGCTTTTAATTAAAATTTTTTTGACATAATGGATTTGGTAATGACCAATTGGTTATTTAGAAAAGACAAATTTATCCTATAAACAAGGTTATTGTTTTTTTTTGTAAAGAAAGGTAAAAACATAAATACGCTATTCTATTTTGTAATATTACATATCTTAGATTGAATAATAATACTTAGCCATCACATAATTATTTTTTTCTCTAGTTTTTAAGATTTTTTTTATTAAATCAACTTGTGAAACTCTCTTTTCACATATAATCTTAAATATACATTATCTATATTGATGTGATATATTAAAAAAAACTTAGTGAAATATTAGCTTTGAGGTTGAAATTTGAAAAATTAAAAAAAGAGCAGATTTTTTCACTATTTGACTTTTCCCATGAGGTACTTCTAAGAGTTTTCATATTATTGTATCATATATGCAATTGTTTGAATAAAAAATGATGCATCTCCTACTTATCCCATCCATGTTTATTGGAAGGATGGTGGAAAAACAAATTTCATGCTAATCAAATTTAAGGATTCTTATTAATAAAAAATGTTTTTTTTGTAATTATAAAGTAATATTTATAATGAATACATAATATAAAAGTAATTTATGTCTTATTATGAATATATAATTTTATTGTAATTTTACACTGTATGACGATATATAAATAACAACAACACAAATTCAAGAGATTAACCTGAAACTCAAAGAAATTTGCTAAATTCTTTGATTATTTATGTTTATACTTTAGAATTACTATTAAAGATAATTTATTAATTTTTCTTAGCTAATATATGGGGTGCATTTATGAGATTGTTAGAGAAGAGATATATTGTCTATTTGAAAGTGTGTTAAATATTGGATTTTAAAGTATTTTTTTTTGAAAATGCATAAAAATAATGGTTTTTTTATCTTTTAAAATTTATTTTTGACATTAACACATTAAAACAATCAAATAACACAAAAATATTAATTTAAAAATACGATTGGAATGTAATACCAAACAAGACCATAGTCATAATTAAAATAAAACATTAAGATAAATTTAATAATAAATTCATTTTAAAATATAAAAATCAAGTTTTAAAATTATAATAAAAAAAATATTTATATAAACAAAGTGCTCTATCATTATCAAAACCTTTCTTTCCAAACAACTTCTAATATATAAACAAGATCTAAAACTCTACTATCATTGCCAATCATATCTTTTAATCACTCATAAACCTAAAAAAACCCCACTAAACACCTAAAAAAACCCATATTTAGTAGCATTGAATCTCATAAACCTAAAAAAAAAAAACAAATATATAAAAATTAAACTAAATATATAAAAATTAAACTAAAGATCTTTTATTTTTTTATGGGTGTTTGAGAGTGTAATAACGATTATTTTTTAAAGTATTTTTTGCTCGAAAATATATTAAAATAATATATTTTTATTTTTTAAAATTAATTTTTAATATTAATTCATTAAAATAATTTAAAAACACTAAAAATAAATTAATTCTAAATAAAAATATTTCAAATTTTAATAAAAAATAAATTAAAATTCAATAAAAAACATATGAGTGTCTAAACCCACCCCTCTCCCCCACCTCAAAAGAGAGAATTTCAAATTTCTTCTTTCTTTCCTAAAAGCCCTCATCTTTCCCTCTTTTTTACTTAATCGGCCCTCCTCGCTTCTTTTTCTTCTTGTTCATTGCTTCTCTGAGTGAAACAAACGAAATTTCGAAAAAAACATGTTCGTTAGAACGTACGGTCGGCGAAACCGAGGGGGAGACGACACCGTGTCTGACCATAATTACTCCTTCAGTGAATCTCAAGAAAGCCCATCCAATCAAGATTTCTTCAGCAGTAACTTCCCTTTCTCATCTCAAGAATCCACCTCTTATTCTCTCGATCCCGATCCCTACAGTTTCGACGAAAATCCCATCCCAAGCGGTGTCGTTCCAAGGAAATCGAAGAAGGCAAGGCATAGTAAGTCAAAATCTGAGAGACCCAATAGTGGAAAGATTGGGAATTCAAATGTCTTGACTAGTTCGACGACGTTGATGGAGGCGCAAGAGTTTGGGGAAATGATGGAGCATGTTGATGAGGTTAACTTTTCACTTGATGGGTTAAAGAAAGGACAGCCTTTAAGGATTAAGAGAGCTAGTTTGTTGTCTTTGTTAAGAGTTTGTGGGACTCAACAACAGAGACGGCTTTTGAGGACTCAAGGGTATGCGGGTTTTGTTTTGTTTTTTAAAATTTGTTTGGGGTTTTTAGTTTTTTGATGTTTAAAGATTGATTTTGGAGTTATTTCGTGTTTGAAATTTGGGGGGTGTTTTTGGATTTGGTGTTGAATTTTGACTTTTTGAAGGTTAGTCTCTGGGATGTTCATGGAATTGAAAGTATGGAAGTTTTGGGGATTTTGTAAGTTTTTGAATTTAGATAAAAGGGTGGATTTGAATTTAGAAAGATTGAATTTAGGGGTTATTGAATTTAGAGAGGGTATTGGCATTTCAAAGAGTTCTGATTTTGAACTTTTGCATTGTAGTTTTAAGGGTGGTTTTATAGAAATTCTTGTTGAGTTTTGGAATTCGTATTTTTCTTGATGGCTTCTTGAAGAGTGTGCTGCTTTTTTTTTTTTTTTTTTGTGGACGGCTGTTTCAAGTTTTGAAATTAAAGAAATGGGTTGTTTGCTGAGGAGATCATTCTTTGGATTTTGAATTTAATATTTTGCTTACCATAGATTTTGAATCTTACAAAAGGGATGTCATTTGTTAAATTTTGTAACGGTTTATGGTTTCTCTGTTTAAGCTTGGAAGTATCGAATTAAGGAATGATTGGAAGATTTTATAATTAAATTGTAGAGTTTTTCGGGAATTTATGTTTAATGAATTCCGGAATACAGTATGCATATCCAAAAGTACCAAGAACTTGTGAGAAGTGAAAGTTATGAATTCTTGTCACTCTTTATTCCAATTGGTGAATGAAATACAACATGTTGGGTTGTCTTGTTAGATGTTTCGATTTATGCACTCAAAATGATTTCTTTGTTGGTCTGCTATCTGCTATCTTGTATTGAGTATACTATTCTCATCTTGCTGACATCAAGTTATATGTCTTATTTCTGGTGCACGTTGAAATTCTAAAGTTTTGTGCTTTCAGGATGGCCAAGACAATAATTGATGCTATTTTGAGCCTCAGCTTGGATGATTCAACTAGCAATCTGGCTGCTGCTGCACTCTTCTATGTTTTGACTAGTGATGTAAGTTTTATGTTCTCTACCATTTTTCCACACTCTCTTGTCCATGTACGTACTTTGTTGAAAACCTCAAAAAAGGGGCCTCTGAAATCTATACAAAAGCAACTGGGAATGCAGCATTACCTCCTTCTTACTTGTTAGATAAGGTACTGTCTTTAGTTGTTTAGACATGGATGGAAGGCAATGACTGGCATTAGTTATTTTGAGAGACCATAAAATAGCAAGTACAACCTTTAACTTATATAATAAAATATTCATATGGAGTTCTATGCTTGTAAAAGTATAATCTTCAGTTTCTTTGTTTGGAAGTTGTAATGTTCTCAAATCATATGCTGGTGTTCTTAGCCAGTTATTTCTTGTTTGTCTTTTTTTTTTTGATTCTCTAGGCTGGAATTCATTTTTTCCATATATCTTTTCCCTCATCAGAATGGTTTTGACAGCTTTAATTTTATTGTTTCAGGGTCAAGATGAACATGTTTTAGAGTCACCAACTTCCATTCATTTTCTTATTAAATTGTTAAAACCCATCATTTCCACTGCTACTGAAGATAAGGCTCGAAATATAGGCAGTAAGCTTTTATCATTACGCAAGGAGTCTGACATCTTACGAGATACAAGTAAGCTGGCAGATTCTACCTCCACTGCCATTGCTGCCAAAGTTCAAGAAATTCTTGTTAATTGCAAGGAAATGAAGTCACATTGCGGTGATGATAGTAGAATGGAGAGGCCAGAATTGTCTCCAAAATGGATTGCATTGTTATCCATGGAGAAAGCTTGTTTATCTAAGATATCCTTTGAAGGTATTCTAGATGTCATACCATTGAACTCTATCTATAAGGAACTGTTACCTTTTCATATCTGTTACATATGGTTTATTCTTATCATAGGATGAATAGTAGTTTTGTTGATTAGGACAATGAATACATTCCTGGATACCAATTATTATAAAGTCAATATTGTCGATGCAAGTGCTTTTATTCTCCCTTTTGCTTTTGTTTTTGACTGCTTCTGTCTTCTGACTTATCTTGTTGAGGTAGATCAAACTTACACCATTGTGTAATGGACAATATCTCTTAAATCATTTTTTTGTCCTCTGTTTTTTTTTTTTGCAAGTTTCACTTGTCTATTTTTGTTGGATTACATCTGATGAAGTTTTGCCTTTGAATATTTATTAATTACTTGAGTTAAAAATGACCTAGGGTTACATTTTGCATATAGCTGTTTATTACAAACTTCTTGAACTTCCTTATCCTATATGCATGTTTTCTATTAAAATTTATGATTTTTTTTTTGTTATGGAACATGGAGATTGCAAATCATTCTTCATGCAATGTCTTGTCATGAATTTTCATTTGTTGGATTACATGCTTTGTGCATGTCTTTTCATAAGCAATAGAATCTTGCATGCATGACCATGCATGCTTGCACACACATTTCTCTCTTGGTTTTCCTCCTTTCTGATTGCTTATTTACTTCTGTGTGTGTCACTTTCATGCAGATACATCTGGCATGGTAAGGAAGACAGGGGGCAACTTTAAGGAGAAGTTACGTGAGCTTGGAGGACTTGATGCTGTCTTTGAGGTCATCATGAATTGTCACTCTGTTATGAAGGTGCGAGCTTGTATGATTGTTTTTTCTATGTGTGTTATTGAATACGATAGCGAGCCATAAAAATCAAGACACCTTGTGCTGCTTTAAAACTGAAGAACAACTTTAATTTTAGTTAATCATTTGAGAAATTAGGAACAGTGTGCAACTGGAAATTCTGTGTTGCTTTAAAACTGAAGAACAACTTTAATTTGAGCTAATCATTTGAGAAATTAGGAACGGTGTGCAACTGGAAATTCTGTGCACAGTTCATGAATTCGATTGGGGGAAATCTTATGTCTTTGACATGCTACTTATGTGTGATAAATTTGCAGCATTGCTACTTAGCCATCTGGTTCACACATTTAGCCACTGATCTGTATTGTTCATTTCTTTCTATCTTGGAACTTAATCCTGTATGGTCCTGAGTTCAGTTCATCACTGTTCTTTGCTGGACTAAAAGATGAGTGGTGTGCATGGATGCATTTCCTTGCGTTTGACTTCCACCTTATAAGATCTAAAGCAGATCTTAAACCAATGGTGGCACTTTAACTTGTTTTCCAGTACATTTTCTTTTGTATATGGAAGCTATGTTATTTATTTATTCATTCTGAATTGAGTCATTATACCTGATAATAAATTCATGCCTATATGTCTTTGACATGCTAATTAGTGATGTGTATTATTCGGAGATGGTAACTATTGAACACATTTATTTGCAGAGGTGGACAGAACATCATTCACCTTCCATTCAGGAACATGACATGCATCTGTCAAGCCTGGTGCTGCTTCTGAAATGTTTGAAAATTATGGAAAATGCTACATTCTTAAGTAAAGATAACCAGGTGCAATGAGATGTGATTTTGTTCTGTTATTCTTCTCCTGTTTATTCTTCCTCTACGCCGTTATTAGAACTTAAAATGCTATCTGAAGCCAAATTATTAGATTTTAATGTTCAATATTTTCTTCTATGATACAGACTCATTTACTTGGAATGAGGGGGAACTCAGATTCTCATGGGCATCGGATATCTTTTACTAAAATCATTATAAGCGTCATCAAAATTCTATCCAGTAAGACTGCTGTCTTGCTTCTGTCTATTTCTGGTTCTTATAACTAGATTGCTTTAATCAGATCTGTGTTCTGATGATTGATTCATTGATTTCTAGGTCTTCATCTGCTCAAGAGTTCTGCTGCTGCTTCCAGTGTCGGAAACCGTTGTAGTCTTTCTGAAAGAAGTGATCATGCTTCTGATTTGGTCTTAATTGATGACTACAGAGGTATGTGGTAGCCTAATATCACTGTAGTGTTTCTGTATGCCTGCCGCCCTTCTCTCTCTCTCTCTCTCTCTCTCTCTCTCTATCTATCTTTAATGATGTATCTTTTATTTGAATTAGCAGTAGACAGCAATGGAGTTATAAGCATCAGTTCTTCTCCGAATAACTGCAATGAAGCGAGGACCTCCTCTGAGAAAAGCTTAAATGTATCTCAGAATTCCATGGCCCGGTTGAGGCTTTCTGCCTCCAGTTCTGAAACTACCACACCATTTATTGGAAATACTTGTCAACTGAAGATGAGAATACATCCTTCCATGTCCAGCTCATGTAGCGAGACATTGAGGAGTTATGAGAGCAATGGGTCAAGGACCATATTTGGCCTTGTTGAGAAACCTAATTGTAGGAAAGATGCCAGGAGTGAGCTCTTAGATGATAGCCAAGATCCGTATGCATTTGATGAAGATGATTTTCAGCCCTCAAAGTGGGACTTGCTCTCTGGGAAACAGAAAATCTCTCGAACTCATAATGGTAGGGTAAACTCCAGAGAAGTTGAAAATGGGTATCAATATAAGCTACCGAGTCAGGAAGAATTAAGTAATGGTGATAATTGGCTACAAAAATCAAGTAATGGTGAAAATTGCCTACAAAAATCAAGTAATGGTGAACAATATCATTCACAGAAAAGCTCTCATTGCAGTGTTCCTGATGAAGAACATTCCAGCCTTCTGGCAGACTGTCTTCTTACTGCTATCAAGGTATTCCTCTGAACCATTTTGAGGATTTTCATTTATGTTCCATCCTTCTTTTATGCTGTCAAAGTAAGAAAAGGTAGCTGCATATGCTTTTTTTTTTTTAATTTATTTTTTACATTTAAATTTAGCCTTTGTAGTTACCATCTTTACTTGGCAGGTTCTAATGAATTTAACAAATGACAATCCTATTGGCTGTCAACAAATTGCTGTTTGTGGAGGGCTGGAGACTATGTCTACTCTGATTGCTGGCCACTTCCCCTCATTCAGCTCATCTATATCCCTTGTTGGTGAGATGCAAGAGGACGGTTCAAGCATTGAACCTGACAATCAGAATGATGTTCATCTCACTGATCAAGAGTTGGATTTTCTTGTTGCTATATTGGGCCTACTTGTGAACTTGGTAGAAAAGGACGGGGATAACAGGCCAGTTTTACTTGCCCAATAATCACTTCTCTCATGCATATGTTGTTTTCTTGCAATTGGTGCATGGCATAGTGAAATGCTTCTTTGTTCTTAATTGCTATCGTGAATTTTAACCTATTGAAGCTTGATCTATTATCCTAGTTGTATTGCTTTCTACCTGCTGAGGCTTTCCTTCATGTTAACTATTATCTTTACAAGTATTATATGGGTAGATTTATACATCCTAGAAATTTCTGAAAATTTGATTTAGATGGCAACTGCATATATAGGATTGAAACTTAAATGGTGTTGCTTGCCGACCATCTTTTGAAATTATCTCTTGTTCTTGCATTTAAGCAACACCAATTCCTCAAACCAACTTTCTCCTTGTATTACATAGAATCCTTGTGCTATTATCTGATGACATTCGAATTTGAGTGAAACCTTTCCAATTCTCTAGTTTTCGTGTTACACAAGATGTCATTGTTTTGAACACTCCAATGATCTCTTTTCAGATTTGCATTTGATGAATTAGCTATTGTCCTTGACTTTATGGACTGGCTTAATCCCACTTGGAAATCTTTTTGTTGGTTAGATCTCTCAATTTAGTAGCAGTCTTCTCGTTAGGATTTCCTTCTTTTGATCTTGAAGGAGGCATTTGGTTTATGTTTCCTTGTATATTCATAGTTCTCTGGTAGAAAAAAAGCATGTTTTATGTTTATTGCCTCTCAAAACTTATGGTTAAAGTCGACTGCAGATCAAGGCTCGCTGCAACAAGTGTTCCTCTGTCAATCTTGGAAGGGTCAGAAGATGAGAGTCGCAAGGATGTAATTCCACTACTGTGCTCCATCTTCCTAGCCAACCAAGGTGCAGGTGATGCAGCTGGAGAAGGAAATGTTGTGTCATGGGTGAGTACCCTTCATAATGTCTTGGAATTATATTTTACAAATGTATGTGGGGATGCATGTGAATAATTGAGTAAATCAAATTGTTACTGATATTTCCAAAATGTGCATATTATTGAATTGTACAGAACGATGAGGCAGCTGTTTTACAAGGAGAGAAAGAAGCAGAGAAGATGATTGTCGAAGCTTATTCAGCACTGGTACTTGCATTCCTATCAACTGAAAGGTTTGTGTGCTCCATTCCTTCTTTTCTTCCACATTCTTTTCAGTGCAATGCTTCTCAAATTCTCCCTGTTCAATGACAGCAAGAGCATACGTGATTCCATTGCTGATTGCCTCCCAAATCACAACCTGGTTATCCTTGTTCCTGTGCTGGAGAGATTTGTGGTATTTTTTTTTTTTGTTGTCTTAAGGGTATATTAAGGGAAGAGATAGTTGCAACTTGCAACATATTGAAATCCCATACTTTCTCGGCATCAACCCTCTTATTATTATTATTATTATTATTGAGTGAAAAGAACGGTTGCACATTTTTTTTTCTCTCCAGGCCTTTCACTTGACATTAAACATGATATCACCGGAGACTCATAAAGCTGTGACCGAAGTGATCGAATCATGTAGAATCCGATGAAATACTTGAGATTTTACTGGAGACTCATGAAGATGTGAGCCAAGTGATTGAATCGTGTAGAGCATGATGAAAAAGCTCCAGAAATGCGAACTTTGTACAGCCTTTTTCTTCTCGGTCAATTTCTCTTTGTCCACCATGGTTTTAGATTGTTGTAGCACACCATGGAACTGACTACAAGCCCGCCTTATAGTCTGATTGATTAACCTTTTCCAGTCTTGCCCACTTTCTTTTATTTTCTTTTCTTCCTTTTCTTTTTCTCATAATCCATGTTATTCTTTTTGTATGGTGCAGGCTCAGACGCTTGTATACACGGTAATGAAAGCAAAATCAAATTGTATTTGTGCACTACACCTATCTGATATGTGTGCTCTCTCAAGATTCCTATTATATAACATCAGATATTTGCCGAGGCGACTTTAGCAGGGGAAAGACAGTGCCATGTACGAACTCATTTTGGATATGATCAAAATAAGTCCCAAAATAAAACATATGCTAGGCCAGGCTGGAGGAACAAGCTGAAATGGAGATCCAACAAAAAAATTGTCAAAAGAAAGAATTGAGAGTCGGTAGGCATGCCTTTATTTATTTATATATTTTTATAGAGGAAATTTAACGTCACAAATTACTAGCACTACGGGGAGAAACTTTTCAGTCTGCTTCAAGAGGATGAGTCTGGCAAGCCCAGCCTACAGGACAATCATTTATTTATAATGAAGTATCGAAGAAAACATATAAAACTTGGTTGACATTGCTCGAGCTCACAATTGATTGCCGCATAACACCAGGAAAAATGGCAGATCTTCCACAAGACATCCTTGTAGAAATGTTCCCAAGACTCCCTGCCAAATCTGCAGCACGTGTCTCCAAGCTGTGGCACTCTTTGTTATCGACTCCCAGGCTTGCTAGATTTCACCTCCAACAATCATGTACAAAAAACAGCCTCCCCAAGACTCTTATCGTAGTAGTATAACGCTTGATTTGCCACATTTGAAATACAGTACAACCCGATTTGTTGATGGATCGAAGATTATTGTAGGGTCTTGTGATGGATTGATATGAATAGAGATTGGCGATGGTGACCTAGCTTTATATAATCGTATAAGAACTAGAGAACCGTAGTTTGCGAAGTCTCGAGTATGATGAAGAGACCAAATATGGTCCTTGCTTTTATGGACTCGGCTGTGATTCTTCGATAGATGACTACAAGCTAATAAGAGGTGCCGCTGCCGGATACAATTTCATCCAACGGGGACTTCAAAAGGAGGGCTTGTCTTGTTGTACAGTGACTTGAGGAACAAGGAATGAGGCTTTGGTCCATGGAAAAGTAGACATTGGTGATCAAGAAAACTAAAAGTATAGGCATGCAAAGAAATGAAAGTCACAAATGATTCACAAGATGGGAATACTGGCTAGGGATTGAGTTATGAGATGGACAGAGTAGATGTTTATTGGGATAAATAGTTTCCATTTCACGAGATGTGGACAACAGCTTGTTATGAACCCTCTGTGGCAATGATCACAAGCCAATGGGAAAGCAGGCGCAATCACTTGGGCAGCTTCAAGCCTGAACCCTACAACCTCTGCTCCATTATGTTATCCAGACATGCTCCCATCTCAGCTGTCAAATGATTTGCCCAATCACCTATCTCACCTTTCCTAAGGCATACATTATTTTGAATAGCCAATGGTGTGTCTTTACAGTGTACTCCATTTTTATTCACATCCAAATTTCTCAACTTCTCAAAACTACACATTCATTATCTTCTGCACCTCCCCTTCCTCCTCTTCCTCTAAGGTGAAAGAACAACCCATGAACTCCGCTAAGTTCTTAACATAAGCAGTGGTGTCTTTCTTCCTTTCCTCATACGTCAAGAACAATGTCTTCTCAGGAGACTCTAAGCTCGCTCTCCAATACCCTAAAACGTGGTCCCAATATGGTCCATAGTTTGCAAGTCCATTGCAAATAAATATAAAGCGTCTTCCAGAGGCAGAGGTTCAGCATTTTTGCATCTTATCTGCCTGGCTATGAAGAACCATAGAGAATCAAACGCATCCTTTGCATGATAATTTTGCAAGCAGAAGAAATAATAGATTCTGGTAAGAAACAGTAAGGAACATGAGTAGATACCAATGGGATTGCCGAGTGTCGATTAGTTGGATTTTCGGCAAGGTCATATTCCAAGAAAGGAATACATTCATGTGGCACAAAGGGCTGTAACGGGATCGTGTAACAATGACAAAAGTAAGGGCCTTAAGCCAAGTATTGCCAGTTTTCGGAAAGCTGGTGACAGATATACCAGGGATTTGTGGGGAAGGCAAAGGGGATTCCATGAATACACAACAGAAAAATATAATGTATAATGGTGCACGTAACACATTAAGAAAGGCCATTGCCATTTGTAGCAAGTTGAGAGTTTGATAATTTTTTCCATTTGGGTGTCAATATCAGCAATTTCCATTTGATAAACGTTCTGCCTCAAAATCTTGAGACATCTAAGATTTGGCCATCGTAATCCAAGATTTTGTTACCGTTTTCTTTTCTCTTGGTCTGAACCAGGTGGCCTAATTTTCTTTAATTTACATCATTATGCTGCCTCAAATTCTATGTAGATTTAAATTATCAAATCTTAATATCACTATAATGTTCTTTACTCTTGTCTGCTGATGCAAGTTGTTTTATTTCATATTATATTTGATAGCAAATCTTTCAGAAAGATCCTGGGAAAAACAACGCATGCATCTGCTTGTGTTTAAGAAACCCAATAGGTAGAACGTTTTGATTAGTCAAGAACGAAAAATCACCAGTCAAATCATTGGAATGAAGGCTAAAAGATATTAACTGATGGCCATATTGTAGATCACTTTTCCAGACCAGTAAGAAATCTTTCTTTCAACACTAGTAGAATTTCCATCCCCTCTCCTGTAATAGCTCAAAAGACCGGTGCTCCATCCATTTAAATCGAGTCGAATGTATGAACAAATTGAGAAATATAACACATTTCTCACTTCATTTTGGAAAAAAAAAAAAAAACTGGCTTTGAGTTTTACGTAACAAATTACAGCTCTCTCAAGTCTCAATGGAAGTTCACCTATGCATTTGACATATAAAAGAGAGAACATTAACCAAAGATTTCTACCACTTTTGAGTAACTAGTATGTGTACTGTTTTATGATAGCCATGCTGCACATAACACCATACAATTATCAAGTCATTTCTTGTCTCAATGATATGGAGACGACTTTATTTTAATTAACTTGATCGAACTTGTTTCTCGAGGAAGTCGATGATTAGCTGGTTTACCTGGTCAGGGAATTGCTCTTGGACGAAATGGGTTCCTTCTGGCAAGGTCTTGATCTCTAGATCAGACATACGTTCTCTTACTTTCCCACTTGTTAAGTAGTCCTCAATCCCAGGGAATTTAAGGAAATAGTCTTGCCCACCCATAATTAGCAGCACTGGGGCTTGAACCTTTGGGTTTCTGATGGTGAACTCTTTGCGCAGTCCCCTGCAAGACCCAGATACAGCATGCTATATTGGTAATTACTTGCATTCAGATCATTTGAAGTGAATTTCTTGCTTCAAGTTTCAAAGAACAACTGGACAAAGAGGGTTTATTGGATATTTCAATACAAATTCTTACTTGTACGGGGCTCGCATTGGAGAATCAAATCCTGATTTTTCATATGCTTTTGCATAAATTGCAAGATCCTCACTGCTTAACCATGATGGTAGAGGGGTGGATGGATCCACCAAATCCATAATCTCCTTATCTTTATCTGCTATAGGGATTTCATTTCTTGAAAAGAGAATGTAGATGTTCCTCCACACAGTTTTAACATCAAATCTGCTAAAATCGGCCTCGGCACGCCCAGGTTCCTACCAGGGATGGACTTATAAACCAATCAACTCATTTTTTTAGCCAAAAAGAACATCAAGTAAAGGATCTTGATGATTCTGTTTGACGATTGAAGTTTTATAACAACAGCGCCTAACATTCTATGATAACAAAGCAGACCAAAAACTTAAGCACACATTATCCATTTGCAGCAGGATTCTTAGAAAGAAAAACATGCAGAATGATAGCACATCTTTAACATCATTTCAACGCTTTTCCAATTAAAAAAGAGAGAGAGAGAAAGCTTCGTCTTCCAAAATGACAAGGTTACTTAGATTTGATATGTTACAAAGAAAGCCTAAAGTTCCACTACAAGAAAATGAAGCAAAAAAAATCATGTACCTTCCACCTGTGTATGTAGAAACCTTCAGGAAGGTCCTTGTATCGTAGAGGCCTAGGAGGAAAGAAGGGCACACCCAATGAAACTATTCCAGAAATTCTTGTTGGATGGAGAAGAGAGAGGAGATAAACAGGCCAGGAACCAAAATCTTTTCCTACCAAGAAGGCCTGTGATCAACTTAATTTGGTTAACTTCAAACAAAGCTAAATATTTGCAAATGCACACCGTAAACATACTTAACCAGTTGGTACTTGGTAGTGAAACAAGAAATAATACATAGCCACAGCTAGGCTAAAAATGATACAGTGTAAGACCGCTACCTTCTCAATTTGAAAATAATCAAGGATAGCAATGGTGTCCTCCACAAAGTCATCGAAGGATGCCTTTTCAAGATCTGGATGGTGCTCGGATAATCCATAACCTCTTAAATCTGGTGCGATTGCGTGATATCCACCATTAGCAACAGCAATCATTTGGTGTCTCCATGAATACCATATCTCTGGGAAACCATGTATGAAAACCACCATCAAAGAACCTACACGTAAAAAGACACATTTTTTTCACCTGCTAAAAATTAAAAATAAATAAAATTGAAAGCAAAAGCAAAAGAAAAGGTGATAGTCGATCTAAACCAGTTCCAATCTCTGCAATGTGAAGCTTCACTCCTCTTATGCTAACGTACTTGTGTTGTATCTGATCCATTGAGACGGAGAGAGAGAGTTGACTGATCTGAAGCTTTCTGTACTAATAAAGTAGTCCATGAAGGTGGGAAATGAACCAGTGAGATGCAGCACAGTCCTTCTCACTCTACTATAAAAATGTACGCGAGTTTACCAAATCGTCCGCAGGCATAGAGGTATGCCCTTATTTTCCATCTACTGAAGGTACTGACTGGTGACAAATGGACCTATCAACTCTCATTCTTGACAAATGGACCTTCTTTTAGGTGCTGTGTTCATCTCCTTGTGTTGGTAAGGTAATAATCAATATGTGTGGCATTCTGAGCTCGAGCAGTCGCTAATAATATCCAGTTTTTATCAAGGAAATTCCAGTTTCAGAGAAGTTTAGGAATAGCAGATTTGTGTGCTATCCTTCAGCTTTCCACAGTATGAAACTGTAATTATTGGAAACCCATGTGATGCATTCGACCTCCAGGTAAATGTTTCAAGAATTCACATTAACCTATCAGAGATATAGCTCAACTGGTCAGGTTTTAAGTTTGCTCTCGAGATCACTAGTTCGAGTCCCACAAACCTCAAAGCTACTGGAAGCTTATATAGTCGTTAACTTCAAGGTCTCGGGAGATTAGTCGAGGTGCGAGTAAATTGAACAAGATACCCACGATAACAAAAAAAAAAAAAAAAAGAATTCACATGAACCTTGGTCAAACATAAAGGTGAGACAAGATACTGCAGTACTGTCACACAAAATGCTGATGAATTCGAATTCAATGATACATTTTACTTCTTGACATACTCAAATACATACAGGACATGCCACAAAGAAGAGGCAGAGAGCAGTGGTCTTGCATTAATACACTTCTGCATACTCAACAAAACACAAAGAGGAATCAGAATTGGATTTCAATGCGCTAAAGTTGCAGCATCAAAACCAACTGAAGCTTTCGCAACAAATATTAATGACCGAATACTGGCATTAAGGAAAGTGAGTATGAGCTGATCCACCTCGTCCGGTGATTGCTCCTGAACAAAACGGGTTCCTTCAGGCAAATATATGACGTCCAGATCAGGAACAAACTCTTTGACCTTCCTGCTCTTTATGTAATCTTCCATACTTGGAATTTTGAAGACATAATCTTTGTCATCCATGATCAGAAGTGCTGGAACTTTAATTACTGGTTCTGTTATGTTGAAATCTTCATCAAAGGACCTACAAAGTACCCTTTCAAGCCAAACTCTTATCAGAGGTTAACGTGCAAACAATTCAGACAATTTAGCAGAGACCGGCACTCCCTTTATCGATGTGCACTTACCTGTATGGAACTTGTAGTGCCGTTTGGAATCCAGATTCTGGTACAAGGCTCCATATGTTGCAAGATCTTCCTCTGTGAACCAAGGGGGAGGAGGAATAGATAGGTCCACCAAATCCATGATCTCCTGGTTTTCAGGAGCTATTGGTGTTTCACTTCTAGAGAACAAAATGTACATCTTTCTGACCACCGTTTTCCCATCAAATCAACCAAAACAAGCTTCTGCTCATCCAGGTTCCTATGTACAACTCAAAAGAAAAAAGTTCTAAGGGAAAGTGCTAAAAGATTTTTAGATTTCAGCAAATTAGATAGTCACGAGCATGTAGTAACAGTCCTTGTAAATGCCACAGTCCATGCACGCATAGATAGTATTAGACAGTCGCTTCGTATCTCTATACATTCTAACAAACTATCAGGAGCACTTCCATTGTTACAACCCCGAGGACCCTCTCTGGATGGAGAAGGCAAGCATGTAAAAGATGGGTTGGCTCCAAAATCTTTTGCAACCTATGTTCATTCAAGTAACAAAACAAAGAGGGAATCAAATCACAAATAATAAAACTCTCATTTTCTGAGATTTCGTCTTTTGCTTGAATTTTTTGTTTATTTAGAATCTTTGGAATTGAATTCAATTCCAAGATTTAAATCAATTCTTTAGTTTGAAATTCTTTTGAGATATTAATTTAAATTCCAAATATAATTACAGTAATTCTTTTTAGAATTAACATTAAAAATAATATTACAAAAACACCTTTAATAACACAAACCCCTTTCCAAATTTTCATTCAAAAGAGACACTAAAGAATTGACGCCATTTTCATCGTCGTCTTCCTGAATAGTTGCACTGGATTTCATTGTTTGTGATGAAAGTGATGTTTTTTCTACCAACAACAAAGGGAATATGGCCAAGATATAGTTTTTTCATAAGCAATTCCAAGGCCCTTGTAAACTGATGAAGAATTGTTTCTCCTACAAATATTTTTAGGCTCTTCTTGTTTTTATTTTCAAGTCCAGATGGCTTGACCATCGAAGTAATTCCTGTTGCAAACACAAATTACTTGCAATTTGCGGGGCTGACAAAATTATTATAAATTAAATTTAAATCATATGTGTAATTGAATTCAATTCTACATATGATTTGATTTGAAATAGAAACCAATCAAAAATCTTTTTGTTTATTGGTCACATGTTTCCCGAAGAAACTTTGTGTCCCCTTCAACAGCCTAGCCATGCATCCTGCATACCAACTATTAGTCCCTCATCGACATACTAACCATGCATCGCCGAGCAAGGATTATAACCTCTGAATTCAAAGGTTATAATTGGATGCACTCGAATCCAACTGCCATACTCGAATATGCTCGAATCGAACTATTAACCCGATACGATACCCTTAGTCAAACCTAATCTACTTGCCACCAATTACAAAGACAAAATATAAATTAAATGAAAGGAGACCTCTTGGTAATGTGTCATTTGAGAATTGTTCTTGTTATTGTTATCAACATTAGACAACCCACAAAACATAGAACTAAAATAACTTTTACAGAGATTCATAGTCACTCTAAGTCTTTATCTCCAAGTAATCCAAAACTACAAGTGATAAGCACATTAACCACCTTGCACGGACATACCCAAGTAAGTGCTAAGTATTAGGAAAATGCTAATGATGCATAGACACAGAACATAAGGTTTTGACGTGGTTCGATAATTTGTCTACGTATATCGATTCTTGGAGTTACTGGTTTTTCTTATAAAAAAGAAAATACGAATTATAATGAGGAGAAAACTCCACCTAACTCAACTCAATATCAATCTTTTTATCATATGGTGCACTCTTAATTTGAGCCCAACACACAACTATACTACCTAGAATATACACGAACCCTCTAGTAATTTTCTACTATCAATGTCACCAACCAAACCAGGATCCATATAACCTTGAAGCTTCATGTCTAACTTTGTGAAACAAAGTAACATTCTAAATAATCATTTAGATATGTGAAAATCTATTTTACTAGTCTTATAACCAATGTTGTTTACCTGGATTACTCATGTATCTATTTATAACCCATTATATATGCAATGTCTGATCTTATACAAACCATAACATACATTTCTGATTGTCGAAGCATAAGGAACTTACTCATGCAGTTCCTTTCCTTTTCTATCTTTGGTGATTGTTTCTTATTTAGTCTAAAATAAATAGCCAAGAAAATGCTTACTAACTTTATTTTTGTTGAATTTATGAAGCACCTTTTTCACATACTCATCCTGTAAAAGCTTCAAGGTACAATTAATTTTATCCCTGATTATTCTTATAATAAGGATTTGTTTTGTATATCCCAAATCCTTTATTTCAAGCAATTCTGACAGCTGCTTCTTTAGTTTATTTATTTCCTCGATGCTAGATTCTGCAATAAACATATCATATATATAAAGAGTTTTGAAAACTCTTGTATCATCCTAATAATATATATATATATATATATATATATATATATATATATATATATATATATTATTAGGATGATACAAGAGTTTTCAAAACTCTTTATATAGCAACAATGGTTTGCCTGTAATCTTATGAACCTATTGTTGGAAATAAAATTGTTGAACTTCTTATACCATTATCTGAGAGCTTATTTCAAGCCATACAAACTTAGTTTCAGTTTGTAAGCTAGATTATCCTTTTTTATATATATATAGATAATTCTTCTGATTAATTCATGTGTATATCTTCCTCCAAATCCTTATAAAGAAAAGCAATCTTCACATCTAATTGTTCAAGATACAGATCTTTTGTAACTATATTCTAGTACTAGTTTGATTGTTGTTAGCTTCACTACGAGAGAAAAGATATATATATATATATATATATATATATAACCAATTACCTTTTTTTAATTATTAAAATCCTTTCACAACTAATCTCATTTTATAGCATTTTCTTCCATCATGTTCTTTCTTTACTTTATAAACCTATTTCATATGCAAAGCCTTCTTTTCTACAAGTAGTTCGATTAGCTCTCATATCTGATTTATTAATAAAGAACTCATCTAATCATTCATGAATAACTCTTATTTACTTGATTTTTTTGTTTGCATAGCTTTATCAAGAATTTTAAGCTAATCATTTTCTATTAGAAGAATATAATTCAATAATGGTGAGAAACATTGTAGAAGCTTGATATTCTCATAAGAACTTCAAACAATCGTTGCTAATATTTATGGCTCCACCTGTGGATTAATATTTTCTTTGTCATTATTATTTCTTTACATAATACTCTCTCGGTACTTCATGTATATTAAATGCCTCAGTTGTCTTTATTTCATGTATATACCTACCAAATCTTTTTCCTCATTATCTTTATACATCATCTTCTTATTAAATATGACATTTTTACTTCTTATGTTTTTTTTTTGTTTTCATTATACTAAAATTAATATCCAAACTCATTAGTGCAATATCCAATAAAGGTACATTATAACTAAAAGGTTCCTTATAAACTAAAAAAAACTTCAGAAACAAATTGAATTTTCCATGGTTGAATCCTCGGTTGTCAGTATGATTAGGCTTGACCGCGAGCTTTTCTATAAAGCAAGTCTCTTATTGGCATAGGGGATCCTCCGATACCTAAGTCAGCAAATTTAAGATGAGCGTAATGTGTACGAAAATAAATTAAAGAGAAATGTATGCATGAAGAAAAAAAAAGCCTATGGTTTAGGCCTAGAATGACATGGTTAACTTATATAGTCTAGAATGGCATGATTGGGCTTTAATTGGTTTTTATGGTCTAGAATGACATGACTGGCTTTAATTGGTTTTTATGACTAGCTTTGATGGTAAAGAATGTGAATGTATGTTATCATGCCTAGTCTTCAATGGCTAAATAGAGCTTTGACCAAGGATGGAATCCAAATTTTGCAAATTGATCGGATGTATTTATATACATCCAGGAGAAGGTATCGTTAATGGAGAAACTGGTGTGCTACTATTGATTAGCCATGGTGACTTTGTTGGTTATTGTGTCATGTTATGGTTGATGTTGCCTTTGGTGAAAATGTTAGTGATGTATAATGTTATTGGTACAAAAAATGATGTCTCCTCTGTATAACAAAAGTTGTGTGCACATAGAAAAATTGTGTATGAAAAGTATATGAAAAACTGCATAAAATGGTATGGTAGGATAAGACTGAAGAGATTGGGATTGGTGTCAATCTTGGATTGGAATTTCAGCCATTTAAGTTGGAACTTGAGATTGGTTGGAAAAAGCCCAATTATTTAGACATGACCAAAATGGTTGGAATTGTTTTTGAAAAATTTAAGAATGATCAGTTTGAACCCCAAATCTCATTAGTGTTCATAATGTTACTCCATTTTGTTGCAGTTAAAAATATTTTATAAGAATGGTAAAATGAAAATCAATAGTACTTTGGTAATTTGAAGGAAATATAGGATTGTGAGAAGGTCAGTAATAATATCATTAAGGGAGTGTTTTCAGGTATGAGTGGCAGGTCAGATAGTCCATGCCCTCTATGGTTAGGTGCGATAGCCTGTTATTCAGCTTTAACAAGACAAATCATCTAGTGACATCATAAATATCATATATCAGGTAACCTATAGAAAAATACCACCACTTTAGGAACTGAAGATCAAAATGAATGGTTAGTAATAGTTGTATGATATCAATGTATGATATATCAACTCGAAAGGATTTGTGATCGATTTGGTCCTCAGAGTTGTGATCAATATGCTTGTATTTTTTGTTGGGTGTTTTAACTTTTTACATTGTTGTTTGATGTAAATGTTTATTAGCTAATTTTTAAAAAATAAACTTAACTTCATTTTTAAAATGATTCTTACAATTTAAAATGATAGTGTAATTCCAACCTTAATCAAGTTCAATTTTAGCAACAAGCTTAATATCTAAATTTATCAAATATAAAAAAAATGGAGGGTCTAGATGAAACTCTATAGGATTTCATTTTGGATGATTCCTAAGATTAGGGGTGATCATTTTCGGTTCGATTCGGTTTTTATCAAAAAAAAGTAATCAAACTGAAATTATATAAAAAAAACCGAAACCGGTACAAACCGACCGGTTTCGGTTCGGTTCGGTTTTTTAGGACAAAACCGGTTCAAACCGGTTTGGCTTGATTTTGGCTTGGTTTTTTCAGTTTGGCTATGTTTTTTTCGGGTTTGGCTCGGTTTTTTTGGTTTTTTTTGTTTGGGTTCGGTTCGGTTTTTGTGGTTTCAGGCTTATAAAACCGAACCGAACCGGTCGATTTTTTTAAAATTTTAATCGGTTTTTTTTCACGACTCGGTTTTTTTGGTTATTTTTTTCCGGTTTTCTCGGTTTAATTAGTTTTTCAGGTTTTTCACTCATCCCTATCTAAGATTCATATCGCTAATTTTTTAGAAACAAATAATGGTTTTTTGTTTATTTTTTGACTTTTTATTATTTTATCTTTGATTCAATGGACACTAGCTATTATGCTTAGATATTTAACTAATTTATTCATTTATGATTTTTTAAGTTTCTATTTTTAAAAACTCTTCCACTAAAACCATCGATTAGAAATCACTTAGCTTTGTTTCTACCTCCTAATTTCTTTGCTCTTATGCATTAAGTCTAATCCTTTTGATTAAGTGACATGTTTCTAGGAAGAGTGGACAAAAATAGCATAACTCTTTATAGTTTTGGATATATATATATATATATTTGATTGTGCAGGCTTTTCTCTATTTCCTTATTTCCTTTTGTTTTTATAAAAAAAAATAGTCATAATAGTGTTTGAGAATATAATTGTATTTTTTTAAAAATGTTTTTTTTAATATATTAAAATAATATTTTATTATTATTTTCTAAAATTTATTTTTAACATTAACATATAAAAAATATTTTTAAAAATATTTTTTGAACACAAAAACAAATAAATTATATACCATCATCCTTTTTTGGTGGTTAAATCATAATATTCTAAACTTTTTGTAGTGATTTGATATTAACTTTAACGCAGAGGATTGATTTTATATATACCAAAAATTAGTCTAGAAAAACACCCTGATTATTTCATTGAAAAAAAAAAAATCGAACTGCTATTCTCGGTTTCTCTCTGCACGCATCATCTGGATTGCAAAGATTCAGTCTTTAGCTCGACCCTGCCTTAGAAATTTCACCTGGTAGGCACTCTCTCTCTGTCGCCTCTCCAAGCCCTTACACAACTTAACTTTCTTGCCTCCTTCTCATGACTTGGATTTGCTTAATCTTGCGCTGTGTTTGAATTCTAGGGTTTCACAAAAAAAGAGAAGAGATTTTTTTATGATCTTGGGGTTTCAATCAGCTGTGGGATTAATTTGGGTCTTTTTTTCTTTACTGGGTTAATAAATATTATAGTGGAAATTATAACCCCGTGAATGAAAATTATGAAAAAGCAAAAACTTGGATTTTTTTTGCATGGTTGCGTTTTTATGATTGAGAGAGCTAAGAAGATTTTCTTTTGATAACCAAATGATGTTGTTCTGCTGCTTGCTTTTCTCTATTTGATTGGTTAACTTGTTGGATTAACACTTGGAGACTTGTTCAGGTGTTACTAGAAGTCTGTGTAGTGTATTGGGAGGACAATGGCTGATTTAGAAAATTTGCTGCTTGAGGCAGCGGGAAGGACTGGGAAATCAGGAAGAAACAGGAATTCGATACTGCCTTCCAGGAGGCGAAAACGCGAGGGTTCATATTCTGATGGTGGAAGTGATTCTAGAGATGATGATTCTGATGATGATCGCGGGTATGCGAATAGGAAGCCATCAGGGTCTCAAGTGCCTTTGAAGAAGAGATTGGAGACTAACGAGAGGGATGGGGAGGAGGGTAGTCAGGATGAAGGTGATTATGATGGTGGTGGTTCGGATCGTGAGGGTGGAAGTAGTGATGAATCTGATATTGGTGATGATCTTTACAAAGATGAGGATGATAGGAAGAAGCTTGCTCAAATGAGTGAACTTGACAGGGAGTTGATATTGGCGGATCGAGCAGACAAGAAAGGGGATAAGCATTTGACTGAGAAGATTAGATTGAAAAGGGATAATGATAAGCCAACCCGATCTAGAAAAGAGACTCCGCCTCTTCCATCGTCTCGTGGAGTGCGTTCATCAGCTAGGTCTGCTGACAGGGCAGCTGCTAAAGATGATGCATTGAATGAATTGAGAGCAAAACGTTTAAAGCAGCAGGATCCTGAGGCTCATCGCAAGTTGAGGGATGTGTCTAGAGGATCCGCTGGCAGCCGGGGTTTTTCACAAGTCAAGAAGAATAATTTCACTTCAGCAAGTCTGAGTAGCTCCAGTAGTGAGAGTGGAAGTAGATCTCACAGTGAGGATGAAGGGTCAACAGGTGATGGTGGAATGGCAGACAGTGATGAGGATGTGGAACCCGGGTCCAAGGGACCAACTTATGAAGATATAAAAGAAATTACCATTCGGAGAACCAAACTTGCGAAATGGTTTATGGAGCCTTGGTTTGAAGAATTGATTATTGGTTGTTTCGTGAGGGTTGGGATAGGTAGGTCGAAGTCTGGGCCCGTGTACAGGCTCTGCATGGTCCGGAATGTTGATGCTGCTGAACCTGACAAGCCATACAAGCTGGAGAACAAATCAACTTATAAGTATTTGAATGTTACTTGGGGTGCTGACACCTCTGCTGCCAGGTGGCAGATGGCTATGGTTTCAGATTCTGGACCAACTGAGGAAGAGTATAAACAATGGGTTAGAGAGGTGGAGTGTGGTGGTGGCAGGTTGCCAAGCAAACAGGATATCTTGGAAAAGAAGGAGGCCATAAGAAAATCAAACACTTTTGTGTACTCGGCAGCCACTGTGAAGCAGATGTTGCAGGAGAAAAAATCTGCCTCGTCGAGACCATTAAATGTCGCTGCTGAGAAGGACAGGTTGAGGAGGGAGTTGGAAATTGCACAGAGCAAGCATGACGAGGCAGAGGTAGAGAGGATCAATGCAAGAATTGAGGAACTGGAGGCATCTCGGCACGCTAAGGTGAAAGATGCTAAGGCTATTAGGTTGGCAGAAATGAACAGAAAGAACAGAGTTGAGAATTTTAGAAATGCATCCGAAATGAAGCCAGTAAATACAGGTCTAAAAGCCGGGGAAGCTGGGTATGATCCATTTTCAAGGAGATGGACTAGGTCAAGGAATTATTATGTTTCAAAACCTGCTGAAGCAGATGATCCTGTTGCAACTAAAATTAGCGAGGCAAATGAGACAGTGGCAGTTGCAGCTAGTAATCAAGTTGTAGCAGGGGTGATGTCAGAGGCTGGTGTGGCTGCTACAGAAGCTGCCTTGGAAGCGGCAGCTGATGCTGGGAAGTTGGTTGATACCAGTGCTCCTGTGGATCAAGGCACTGAGTCAAATACAATGCACAGCTTTGAGCTTGAAATCTCACTTATTGCACTGCAGGAGTTTGGAGGACCTCAGGGCGCTCAGGCAGGGTTCATGGCTAGGAAACAGAGGATTGAAGCAACTGTTGGATGCCGAGTCCCTGAGAATGATGGGAGAAGACACGCACTGACCTTGACGGTTGGTGACTACAAGAGAAGAAGAGGCCTTCTCTGAAATGCAACGGTGCACCAAGCAGTATCTATTTATTAACCTCCTCGGGTTCACGGTTTTCAACAAATCTGTCAAGTGTTAGTAAGCAGCTTATTGCTATTAGCTTAATTGTGAGACCAATGATTTGACAAACACACATTTGCTTGCTTTTACTTCAGAATCATTAGTAGCAGTGATTGGCCTCGTGTTGTGTACTTTTGATGGCTCTAATGCAAGATTTTCTGAATGTTAGTGTATGAGACATCAAGATCAATGAAATTCAGATTTTGCTGGCAGAAAATTTACTTGCTATTTCCCTGAGATAAACATTTGTCTCCTTTCGGTAGTGGTGGAATATTTCCAGGTCTAACATATTTGTGGTTTTGTATTTTGGACTTTATATTTTATGATTTTTTGTTTTATTTAAAGATTTTATCTTGTAATATGATTTTATGTGATTTTCATTCATATTCAAAAAAACAAATTAAGTCAGGCACCCTAACTAATTGGCACCCAATGAGTTTACAAAGCCCTCCTCCACCTTAAAACTCCTAGCCCCTCTTAAAAATTTAAAATTTAAAAGCCAAAACTAATAAAATTTAATTTGGACTTTACTTAAAAAATAATAATAATAATCTTGGCCCCCTTCAGAGATTTCCTAGCTCCGTCCTTGCCTCCACCGATCTCATCTGGTAGGGGCGTGTGCTAGTTTTCAGATATTGCAAGAATGGTGTGGATATGCCAAAACCCCCTTTGATCCGTTTCTTTTCCATCCACAAAATGCTGTTCAATTTGCGACGGTCAATAATTCCCATAGATTATAAAGGGACTGAGTTGCATTTGTCTAGAAATATAGTGACTAAATTAAACTTCTATTATTGGCCTCCCTTGCCACCATCAGGTCAGCCAGTGGTGACCAACACCAAAGTTCATTTAAGTACTTGTCTTTTTGAAAGATGCGATTTAATCTTTTCTAGTAGTCTATTTAACCATAATTATTATTAGACGAGGCAAATTAACAAAGAAAAAAAAGAATCTTTTAAGGTGTTTCCTTGTATGCGCGCGCAAAAAAAAAAAAAAAAAACAAATAATGTTATTAAATTAAAGTCATGCGATGGGTCAACTTAGTGGCCCGCTGATCACTTAAATTTAAAAAAAAATTAAACTGAAGTTGATATGATTGATTTGATAAGTTAATTCTGAATAATTTAGTTAAAATTCAGTTTAAATTTTTAAAAAAAATTCTTCAAAGTTTTTTAAAAAAATTATTGAAATAATATGTTTTTGAATTAATTTATATCAATTTGCTTAACATGTGACCTAGTTCTTCACCAATTTGCTTAATAACTTTGACCCGAAGTTTGGGATATGTGTACAGTTTGCTCAAATGCTAATTTGCAAGTGGCCAGGAGTGTGATTGTAAGACTCTTTTTAAATACTAGCACGAAGAGACTTTGCCAGTTTGTCCACTGGCTGTTCTTTTCCGAGTTCAAAACTACACTGCTAGTAGCGTATGATGGCAATCTCTGCCAAAAGATTATCCCGTCTCATTTCCTTAAAGAGACCAATCAAACACTCTGGTGTCTCAAGTTACTCAGCATCCTCCATTAATCAAATTGGTATGCCTATAAACATTCTTAAACCAGATAATGCTGATTCATCTCAAGTCCAAATTTTCTTGCATACAACCTGTTTGTTAAAATGTATGGCACAAGACATTTACTAACCGATTCTTGCTTTTCTGTTCTTATGAAGAATATTCAAAATGGAACAATGGAGGTGGAACTTTCCACAAATCAGCTTGCATCGACCCAACAGTGTTAATTGAAATTGGCGCAGTAGTTCATTCAAAAGCTGTGCTGGGCACTAATGTTCATGTGGGATCAGGAACTGTTGTAGGACCTGAAGTTACTATTGGTCACTCTACAAAGATAGGGTATAATGCACTTTCTTTATGCAAAAAAAGGTCTTCGTGGAATTTTTATTATGCGATTAATATTGTTGGTTTTATATATATATAGTAATTCTATTTTTTTATCAGGTATAATGTTGGCCTCAGTAATTGTAGGATAGGGGATTCGTGTGTAGTTCACCATGGAGTATGCATTGGTCAAGATGGTAAGGCTTAGTTATTTTTAAATTTAGAGTTAAACATTACCTGCTTTTTTTCATTAACAACAATTTTTATAACTTTTAAGGTCTTACTTCTTAGCACGTTACCCTCTATACGTATTGTCGATAGTTATATATATCGAACTGATTTATGATTAACTACATGTGTTAGGAAGAGCAATGCATTTGACCACTTAAATATACATTCTTTTCTATGTTAACATTTCGACATTTTGTGCTAATTGATGCTTGCTACATGTTTCTAAACTTCCATTATCTCTGCTTCTACCCAATGCACCTCATACATGGACCTGGGATTTGTTGGTGAAATATTGATCACTAAATCATATGTTTTTGACCTACAGGATTTGGGTTTTTTGTGGATGACAAAGGCAACATGATGAAGAAGCCTCAAGTTGGTGATATTTAATAGTTTTTGAGGACCATTTCAATCGATTTTGTTGTTTCTCTCTCTCTCCCCTCCTCTCTGTATATGTGAAAGAGCACACACGCACACACCACCCCTGATCCCTGTGTATGGACTCTCACATTTTAGACATCCATCGATTATTTATATGTGCTTTATGAATCTGGGCATTCTTTTCTTGTGTATTGCTTTAACATTTGAATTATGGAGCATCATAATCAGTGAAAGTGAAAATTCATAATATCACTCCTAGCGGCTCACACTATGCCATTTACACTTTTTTTTATGTCTTGTTCAGTTCTGGATCAGCAACTGAACTGTCCTATTTTATTTTTCAGCTGCTGAATGCTATCATAGGAGATCATGTGGAGATTGGGGCAAATACATGCATTGACAGGGGAAGGTGTGATGGCTGTTGGGACTAGTTTTTTACTCATATTTATGTATGTTTAATAGTAAACGGGCTTGAATTTGGAACCTGTCCAAACTAGATGACTAAGTACACCACCCATTTGGTTATGTGCAGTTGGAGAGACACAGTTATTGGGGATCATTCAAAGTTAGATAATTTAGTCCAAGTGAGTTTTTCTTCTCTTCCATTTTGGCCAGATGATATTCTCATTTAGTGGTATCTAATTGCCTTTCTACCTGGCTTTGCAGATTGGTCATAATGTGGTTATAGGAAAGGGTTGCATGCTTTGTGGACAGGTTGGGATTGCAGGCTCAGTGACGTAAGTTGCTTCTGAAGAACATGTATATGATGCTGTTTCTTTTGAAGTAATTCAAGTTTCCGGTAGATGATTGGGTAGGTTTAGAAGGCATTCGTTGTTTACATCTTTGTCTTGCTTGTTCTTGTTTAGCATGGGAGACTACGTCACTTTAGGAGGAAGGGTTGCAGTTCGTGATCATGTATCTATTGCATCGAAGGTATTAAATCATGTATTTGGTCTTGAGAAACAGTGAGTTGATTCTTTCATTGGGTGATTGACACATCGACACTTGTAATCCATGAAAAGCTGAATCATGCAAAGAATTGCTACTTTCTTTGTGTAGTTACAAGGACAAGCTGTAAATTTCTTATGAGTCTCAAGCCTCCAATTTGCATTCAACTCTCTTCATCTAGGGCCTCTGAAATATTTTCAGACAGATCTTTTTTCTGCAAACTTGTATCTGTCTGTCACATAGTACTATCACGATCTCCATTAGACTATGCATAGATCATTAGATTGAATTGCATGTAATGGCTGAGATACAGGCCTGGCCTTGGATGAGCTACTGTAACTGATATAAATTATGGTGTTTGTCATGGGATATCTGATTTGGTTGAGTTGCAGGTCCGGCTTGCTGCTAATAGCTGTGTGACCAAAGACATTAGAGAGCCTGGGGATTATGGTGGCTTCCCTGCAGTAAGATTTATTCTTTTCTTTCTTTTATCTCATCCTGATGTGTGGCCAAATTCTTGGTGTCTATTCATTCTCAATGACATCACAAATTCAAATTAATATGGAAATTATTTTCCCGGTCTGATCTGTAGGTTCCAATTCATGAATGGCGAAGACAAGTTGCTAGTCGCTACCGGATTTCAAAGAAGGCTATTCTATAGAGCTGTTTGGAATTGAAATCATATATACAGCTAAAATGGTTAGGACTCTTCTCCCAAATGATTGTATTCTGAGAATAACGGTTTGTGAAAGGTTATTTGAGAACTTTTACAAGACTTGCAGCGTCTTGAGAATTTTAATCTGTGGTGCTCAAGAAAAAACAGTGATACTGATTTTGGAAATTTTTTTTATTAATGTCCCACAAAACATTCCTGGTTAGGGGTCAGCTGAATTGAGGTTTTACAGTATTTGTTTTAGAAGAAAAGGATTGCATCGCTAGCTCGCAGCACTGTGGCAGCAGCATATTAAAGCAATAAAGAAAGAACAAGAGGGTGAATAGAGGAGGAAGAGAACTTTGGCACCAAGCTACCAAGCCTCGATCCCTAATTGGGTGGGGTAAGCTATATGGATCCTTTTACGTCATTCCATGCAATAATACACCAAATCCATCTCAACATCAAAAGATTTTAAATACGTTGATATCACTTCCATCCACGATAATGTAGGTTACTTCTCTGTCTCTATCATTGTCAACTTCTAACTTCTCCGATCTAGCCTCCGGTGTTCTACGTTGGGCATGGTCAAACCATCTCGAGCACCCTTCCCTTATTTATTCATAACTATATATAAAAATATTAACTTTGTTGAAATATTTAATTTTATCAAAATATCCCTCTTTTTAACTTGTATTAGATTATACTGATTACTAAGTAAAATATATTGAAAATTTTTAATTTACTGTGACGACGTGCATGGTATTTTCTTTTTGTTCTTTCTTTTTTCATAATTTTGCTTTCTTAAATAGATTCTCTCTTTTCTTCGTCCATGTAATTAGTCCATTAAAGCTCAAGCATTGCTGTCCCAGCGGCAATCAACATTATCGGTCTGAAAGTCAGGGTGTCCCTCCTGATCTGAGGGAATCCTTGTACTAGATATTTCTCTTCCGATAATCGAATAAACTACGTAGCTGGCGCCTTCTAAAGAAAGAAGAAAAATTCAATAACATTATAATCCTGAGCAATTAAAAAAGTAAAACTTGGGAAAAACTTTATCCAAGAGTGAAAAAAAAATATGTTCAATTTTCAAATAATTAAATATGAAATGATGAAATAAAATTAAAAAAGAAAAAAAAAACAATGTAAGTGAACCTAAACTAGCATGATAGATATGTAATCTAGGAATTAAGAGCGAGTTAGTTTAGATTAACCTCTTAAACTCATGTCCTATATCAGGAAGTCAGGATAACATAATAGAAAAGGAATTAAAAAAAATCACAAAGCTATTTTTTTATTAAAAAATGTCAAGAAGAAATTGGAAAAGAAAATCAGCCAAAAAAAAGATGTCAATCCCTGATAACTTTTCTAACTTGTGACCTAAGTCATCAGATCGAAAATACCATGCATGGAAAAATTGCAAAACTCAATCCCTAAGAAATAAAATGCTGACAAAAAGAAAAAAAAATCACTCTAGAAGATTCAAAATAAAAAAAATAACAATTAAAAGAATAAGGGTTAAAATCAAAATAAAAATAAATTAGAGGGAAAAATAAATTTTTGATTTGATGGTTAAATTGAAAAGACTAATAACATTAACAAAAGGATAAAAAAATCAAAAGAATTAGGATCAAATTGTAAAAAATAATATACCATAAATTTGGATTGAATGATGAAATTAAAAATTAATAAAACTTCTATAAAATGGTCAAGGGAAAAAATTATAAATTAAAAGAATAAGGACCAAATTATATATATATATATATATATATATATATATATATATATATATATATATATATATATATATATATATGATAAATTGGGATTGAATGACGAAATTGAAAACAAATATTTTTTTTATAAAAAGGGTCAGGAACAAAAATTAGAAATCAAAAGAATAAAAACTAAAGTTGAAATGTTAAAACAAAAAAGGATCAGTCTACAATTTTTAGGGGAGGAAAGAGAAAAGAAAAAAAAATATGAAAGGCCCACAAGCAATAAATCACTCCACCTCTGCCGTCACGTGTTGCGCCACCAAGAAAAGGACGTAGCGACACATCCAATGATATGACAAAAGGATAATTTCAGCCAACAGGAGGCACTGCATGCGCTGTCCAAAGTGCATGGACAAGTACACTACACATGACAACAATTTTTTATATTAAAAAATAATTCATGAAACTAAAAAGATGAAAGTACCCCGATACTCCTGGAATTTACCACAAACTATGTGAAAAGATAGAAATGTCACTCCACGTATGGCTTAATTTTTTTTTTATTCTTGAGGCAAAATTGTAGATCTACTGTATTTTTAAAAATAAAAAGACCAAAATACCCCTCTTACCTTGTTTTAGAAATTTTGACATGAAGGGTAATTCGGTCATTCAACTATAGTTAAAAAAGGTGAAAATTTCTCCCCCGCACAAATCTTTAATGATTGATGTATTGTGTAAAAAGACTAAAATACCATTGACGCAAAGGCTATTGGTTTTTTTAGAAGGGCAAAGATTTGCCTTCAGCTTTAACTTATACTAGCTATTTAACCTGTGCTCCGCCGCGGACTGGATATTTTTTTATATAAAAAAATTGTATATGCAGTCTTTTTCGATGTATTTTTGTACGTAAATTTTTTTTAAGTATTAAATTAAAAAGCTCATGCATACATGTAATCAAATAAATTGAGAACTATGTATATTAATAAACATAAAAAAAAAAATTATTAACGATAACTAAAAATAAAACTGGACAAATCAAGAAACATGTATAGATCAAGATAATTAATCTTGCAAGACAGGACATTTACGCAATTGTGTGTACTGAATTTGTTTAAATTGATTTGATATTAAAAATAGACACTCATATTAAATTGATTAAATAAAATAAAAGTGTGAAAAATATCATGCAAGATTGCACATATTAAAAATATTATCTAAATAAATTTCTTGTATACAAAAGATAAAAGAAAAATTATAGATAATGTAGAATAATCTTTTCAAAAATTAAATACGCACAACACCATAAAAAAAACATTGTGTATCCAAAAATGCTAAATAAACAAAAACAAATCACAATGAGAGATATTAATTGAAACATAAATTTAAAAATTATTTTAAAAAATACATATTAAAAAATATATTAGTTAAAAAAAGAAATATTAGAAAAAAAAAATAGCTTGGGTGTTGTGGTTTAACTCATCAAACCTGTGACTTGGAGCATGAACTCAACTAGATTCATTTTCCCTTAAATTTTTACTCGACCTAAAAAGAGAAAAAAAAAGGCCAAAAAGATCTAGACTAGGCGCGCCTGACTACTGGAATGAAGAGCCTAGGAGTGTTGGTGGGCCTTCAAGCCCAGGGTTACGGGCCTAGCCTTGGTTTTTTTTTTTCAAAATTTCATAAGAAGGTGGAAGACGCCTCTATTTTTTTGAAAAAGAAATAAGCATGTCACGTGCCGCCTATCAAGGCAGTCGACATGTCATCTACAAGCCCATATTTTGGCCACCAATCAGGGCAGCAACTCTTTTGGCGGAAAAAAAAAAACAAATTTTTAAGTTATTTCAACTCAAAAACACGTCATCAACACCCTTTAAACACTAACAAATCATTCCATCAACTCCAAATACTCAAAAAATAGCCCAACTACTTGAAATCAAACTGAGTTAGTTTTGACTTTCTCGACTTCAATCTGGTTTTTCATGCAACATTGAAGCTTCAAACAATCACCATGACTGAGGAACTTGTGGACACCAATAAACTCATTTTGGTGGCTGGAATTGGGGTGAAAGATGACTTTTTCTCTCATCATCGGAATCCAGTAATCCCTTTCTTTCTTCTCTCTCTAACCAGAAACTAAAAAATAACATAAATAAACATGTGTATCAAAAGTGTTTTTTTTTTAAATAAAGGAACCTAAAATGTCTTAATTGTGTCATTTTTAAAGATCAAGAACCTAAGTTTATTTTTCATATAATCTCTAGCACGCCACCCTTTTCTAGTGCCTTTTTAATTTTGGGCCCTTTTCTTTCAATTTCATTTCATCATTGACTAAGAAATCATAAGTCCAATTAGAATTAAATAACATAAAATAAAACTTTAAATACCAAAATGAATTATTAGAAAATAAACAATAAATCCACATGAGTTTGTAAACAGTGCTCAACTACAGTAAAACCACCCCACCTAGTGCGTGACTATATATATATATATATATATATATATATATAAGTTTTTAATTTGTCGGATAAAAAAATAAGTTATAATTACGGTACCGTGGTAATTATCATATATAGTTGGCAAAACCAAAAAAACTAGTGATTGTTGAATCTCCGAGAGAGTATACTGAACGATGAGATAATGCCTCCTGCCATAATTAATTGTCATTTTCGATCTGGAACTGACCTTTTAAAAGACTTGCATCACCAAATTACTGCACCAGTTCGAGTCAACCGTTTTTTTTATTTTATTAAAATAGCAGGTTTTTATTTTTTTATTTTTCAATTGATATTAAATTTAAATTAAATTTGTCCAAGTCAATCAAATATAAAAAAAACTTGATCATGTGAATTAATTATATATAATTCAAATCAGGTTTCAAATCTTGAATTTCTTGAATCAATCTATCTGGGCATGAAAGGTTTAAAACTATGTTTTATACTGCATGTCCATGAATACAGTACTATACTCTTAAGTATACCATCCAAAAAACAAAAAGAATACAGGAAAAAGAAACGTCTTTTTTGCTCTGTTTAACTTGAAGGAATATCAGTACTAGAATTTCTGAGGCTTGGCTCAGTAGAGCTTGGCATGGCATGGCATGGCAGCTAAGCTCAGGATTGGAATCTGCCCTGCATAAACAATTTTGAGGAATTAGCTGTAATGTGCTGACAACTGATTAAGAAATGGAACAGCCAAAATAAGCTCCATCTAGATAACGTGGAACATTAATTGTATGATAACGAGATCATGTCTTGTTACAGATGGTGCGTTAGTGTATTCTCCAGCGCATTGTTTGGGGTCGAATTATTATTATTATTATTATTATTATTAATTTTTAAAAAATATTAAGAGTATAGAGATTTTTTTAGTAGTATTATTAAATCCAATCAATCGATTCGATCTTGAAACCTGCAAACTCGACTTCTTGTCTACCTCAAGTTTCAAAGTAAACTGCATGGGAGCTGATCCAAAATGAATCATTCAATTTAATGGATCCAAAAACAACTTGAATGAGAGGTAAGAACATGACATAGCTTTTAAAAAAAAATTAAGATAATATTTTTTTTAATATTGAGACAATATCATATTGGATCGATCTCGGTCACCCTACAACACGAGTCATGAATTTAATAACTTTGTTATTTTTATAAATTATTTTTATTTAAACTTATAATAAAATTAGATGCTTGTAAAATCTAGCACTAAAAAAAAAAATGGTTATTTGAGATCATGATATCCTATAGAAAGTAAAAAAAAAAAAACCATGAATTTCTTTTCCCATCCAATCCAATATTGAAGAAGAGTAAAATAAAATTAAAACAATTAGAAAAATTATAGGATCAAAATATATATATATATATACAGGTTTGATGGGTAAACTCGCTAAACTTATGAATCGAGTAACCTGGGTCAACATGTCAAACCCACAAACCAGGTAATGGACTCTATTATGATTAATAACTTGTTTTCTTCTAAACTGTTTTTTATTGAACTGTATGATGATAAAAATAAACGATCGCAAAATCGAGTATCAAACTAATAATAAGATTTTTTTTTAAGACTATAATAATCTCATACAAAGTAAAATAAAATAAATTATGAAATTTAATTCAGCTCAATATCGAATGATAAAATAAAAACAATAAAATTAAAAAACAAATTAAACTCATCAAACCCGTCGACAAGCCCATGAATTTTCTAAAAATTAATAATATATTTTTTAAAATTATTTTTTAACTATATAATAAAAAAATAAAAAATTATATAATCAAATTCAATTAAAAAAAACCTACTCGACAGTAAAATTGAGCGTCATCCCTCGCCCTGAGCTTGCAACAGCCGATTAGGAGTGCTTGCTTTCTCTTAAAAGCTTCTCTTTTTCCTGCACAGTAAACTAGTTTTATCCGTCTTGCTTGCATCAAACTTTAAATTGAGTCATTGATTTTAAAAAATTTAATAACTTAATTTTTTTAAAAATATTTTTTATTTAATTATTTTTTTTAAAATAAATTATATCGTAATATAAAGATATTTTTATGATATCAACTTGATATTTTTGTATACTGCAATAACCATATAAAAGATAAATTAAAATAAATTATCAATTCTAAATCTTTATAAACATATCATATAAAAACTAAATTAAAAAAAATTAATAATTAAAGAATGAAAAAGGATCAAAATGCAAAATAAAATAAAATTATATAATCTAGTATTAATAAATATAAAAAAATAATATTTTTCCTGTGCCTATACTTGATTAGTTAGTATTATCTGGTTATAAAAAATTAAAAATAGTCCACCTACTACCCATTACATATGGTTTTTAAAGAGACGACGAGGTTACATTAAATATACTTTAAAATGTGAATCTAGGAACTTAGAGTTTAAGAAGGATGCTAAAAAATAAATATATATATTAAAAAAAACTAACTTAAAAAAAAATAAATGAAAAATAATAAAGTTCCTAAACAAATAAAAAAATTGAAAAAATAACAAAATAGTTTGAAGAACAACTTCTATGTTTAATTTGGAGGCATTCCAGGCTTTGATTGATTACAGCTGAATTTTGAATCTCTTAAGAAAATCTAAATATAATTTTACAGAAGCTTAATTTTGCGAACAAAATCCTTGTATTATAATCCAAGATTTAATTTCCAACTAAATCCTTATATTATAATCTAAGAATTCTTTTTATTTTTATTTTTAAAAGTTGAAGATTTCAGCGGTAAATCTTATTATAGAATGATATAAATTATATTTTAGTTTTTTATTTAAAAACTTAAGATTTTTGGTTGATAATGTATATAATATTAAAATCTTGTTGATCGAATTTAAATCTTATTATTTTTATATTAAAGAATAATATAAATTATATTTTTAAATATTATTTAAAAATTTAAATTTTTATATTAATATAGTTATTTATCTTTTTAAGAAATAAAATCTCATGAAAGGGCAAGAAGATTGAATGAAAAACATGTAAGATATTACAAGATTAGGGAACGCAATCACAATTTTAATTGAAAAGATCGTTTCGGTACGGTCATAAATCCAGGAAGTGTGTGTGTATTAAAGTTAACTTTCCATACATATTATATAATAAATAAGTATTATCTATTTTAATACTTCAAAAAGTTAAAATAGGATTGGTAGTGAGTTTGTGTTTGAGATTACAGTGAAAAGTATTTTTTAAAATAATTTTTTTATTTAAAAATAAATTAAAATGATATTTTTAAATTTTTTTGTAATTTTTGACATCAATACATCAAAATCATCAAAAAATACTAAAATAAATCAATTTGATACATTTTCAAACAAAAATACTTTTAAAAAATACCAAGAGTGCATATTAGAAAGTGATAGAGTTTGTTTTTTTAAAATGTTTTTTGTTTGAAAATATATTAAAATAATATTTTTTATTTTTTTAAATTTATTATTGACATCAATATATCAAAACAATTTAAAACCATGAAAAAACCAATTTAGAAACTAAAACAAAATCAAAAGGTTTTAAAAATATAATTTAACCGCAATATATATATATATATAAACAATGATCCTGTTTCAAAATGGGAGTCAACTTTCAAGTTCATAAACCAAACCGAAGCAAAGAGAAGCTTGCATATCTCTCCCTCTCTCTCTTCACTTTTGTCAGTGAAGTGAACTGGCCACTCCCACTTCCTCTAGACTATCTTTTTGGTTCCCAATGCCAAAGCACACAACACGAAAAATATTTCTTTGATTGATTTTTTGCCGCCTCCATTAAAATTTATTCTCTCTCACTCTCTCTCTCTCTGCAACTCTCAGGCTCTTATTGACTCATAAATGAACCAGAACCAGAACCAAAACCCAAAGCCACATTTTAGCTACTAATAAACACCATGTACCACCAGATCACCAAGCTTAAACAGAATTGTTTTGTCTGTGTTAAACAGTTGCAAAACATAAAAAGATCAATCTTTGCCTCTCTCATTTGCTTACCAACTTCACTCCTTGCTCTTATATTCTTTCTCCTACTTTTGTACAATGGTTTCGCTGTTTTCTACGTTCACCTTCCCTTTCCCTCCAAACCTCAGCCAGAACCCGCCAATTTCTCCAAGGCCAATCTTGCTGGAAATTCACTTAAAAAGCTCCCATCTTCAGTGATGTATGCAGTTAAAGAAGACACACCATCAGTTATTTTAAAGACCCTTTTGCCTCTCTTGCAAAATCCAGCCATTTCAGTGACACCAATTAATCATTCTGTGGTTTTGAAGCCAAAGAAGGCTCATGGATACAAAGCTGTGAAGAGAATGCTGAGTTCTGGAGACAATTCAAAACAGTTTTCGACAAGAATAAGAGACTTCCTTGGGAATCGTGGTTGTAAGGTTAGGTTCTTTATGACATGGATTTCTTCTTTGAAGCCATTTGGTGATAGAGAGTTGTTTGCTATTGAGAGCTTGTTCAAGTCCCATCCATATGCTTGTTTGGTTATTGTTTCCAATTCCATGGAGGCTGAAAGTGGGAGTCTTGTTTTAAAGCCATTTCTTGACAAAGGGTTTAAATTGATTGCAATTAAGCCTGATTTTGATTATATATTCAAGGATACTCATGCTGAGAAATGGTTTAAAGGGTTAAAGAAAGGGAATGTTAGCCCTGGAGAAGTTTCTTTGGGTCAAAATATGTCTAATTTGCTTAGGCTTGCTTTGCTGTATAAGTTTGGTGGGATTTATATGGACACTGATGTGATAGTGTTGAAGACACTTACCAAATTGAGAAATGCTATAGGGGCACAAAGTATTGATCTTGAAAATGGGAAATGGAGCAGATTGAATAATGCCGTGTTGATTTTTGACAAGAAGCATCCTTTACTCTTCAAATTCATTGAAGAATTTGCACTCACATTCGATGGAAACAAGTGGGGTCATAACGGTCCTTATCTGGTTTCAAGAGTTGTTTCAAGAGTCAATAGAACGCCTGGGTTTAACTTCACTGTATTGCCTCCATCTGCATTTTATCCGGTGAATTGGAGTCGAATTAAAAGTCTCTTTAAGGGGCCTGAAGGTAAGGCCCATTCAACATGGCTGCGTAAAAAACTTGAGCAGATTAAAAGTGAAAGTTTTGCAGTTCACTTATGGAACAGGCAGAGCAGAAAGATCAAGGCCGAAAGTGGAAGCATTATCAATCATATAATGTTGGATTGTTGTGTTTTCTGCAATTCTTCGAGCTCAAGTTTGTAAATTACTATAGGAAAATTGATGATTATGCAAGTGTTGAAGATTGCTTTGCTATCTGTGGACTGTGGTTATGGACTAACTCAATCCTTTCCACCATTACAATGTTGATGAAGGTTGAAGAAAGAAACAAAAGGAAAATCTTTTTCTTTCATATATCCCACCCTTTGTTTTTGTTTCCTACTATTTGTCTCACGTGTATCTTCTTGCAAGGTATGAATACTCGCAGAATTGAATATAATAAGAACCTTCCGTGTCTACTGCGGGTTTTAGCCATCTTGCATTTATATAATAAGGAGCAGAAATGGCTCGTTGGTGTTATAGTCTTCTCTTATGAATAGTTTATTGGTTAATCATGTACCGATTCAATTATTCCACTGTTTCTTAGAAAATAAATTATTCTCTGAGAGTTAATGACCCTTTGATTCTCTTGTAATTTATTGCATGTTCTTGGACAGCATAGAGAAAAATAACACAATTTGAGCGCTAAATGCCCATGCAATCCTCTTTAAATATGAAGCAAGGCCAGTTCATTTAATTCTTGAAAGTAAACTCTACGATTTGTCATCACAAGTAATGAATATGTAATCATGCTGAAGATCATGCCTCTTAAAATAAGTTGTGAGAGTGATTTTTCAGCTTCCGGGCACCTACTTTCTGGCCCCACATGAATCTCCTATTTATTTTTGATTGATTTCTTATCACCATACGATCTAGTCTTGCATCTGCAGGTTGTAAAATTAGAGATTTATAACATTATTTTCCTTTCAGTAGTCTATGGATAGAGCGATCTTACCCACTCCCTAATGTTTAATTCTCTATGCTTCGCCAGAATATAATTAGGTGACATCAACTTTAGTTTTCCTTTGTTTTTTACAACTACGGGGCTCATGCATGATTGACAATCAAGTTCATGTAAATTTGATGGGTTCTGCACATGAGACTTTGGTGATCTATCTGTCAAATAGGAGCTGGTTAGCTGATACACAAGCTGCTTGCTGACTGTTACCATGTGAGACTTGATCTTCTTTGTAGGGTGTATGACTACTTGAAGTGGAGAGCTAAGCTATTGCCAAAGTCTTTTTATTGGTAATTAAGGATTAGAATTGTCCTGTCGGTGGTGTGTTGACGATTATAATCTGTTATTGTTTAAAATATTATTTTATTTTAAAATATATTAAAATAATATTTTTTTATTTTAAAAAATTATTTTTAACATCAACACACTAAAATATTTAAAAATAAAAAAATAAAATAAATAAAACATCGGCATAACCATAATTTTTCTTAAAGTAGAACTACACCCTAGGTGTGCAATAGACCATGTGAATGTTGCATAGAACCCGTTGTTAATATGATGTGACTGTTCATGCTATGTGCACAACTGCACATGGCTATACTTCCCTGGACATGCTTTGGTCCATGCCGTGCCCCATATATTTTGTATTATTTTTTTGTTTTTACCTTTAACATTAAATTAAGAAAAAAAGATTCGGGAAATATTATTCACCATCACCCATTTCATCAATCAATCAATTAGGTGATCTGTACTGTGTCGTTTGATCAATTTTTTTTTAGCATATAAAATATTAAAAAAATTAAGATTCAAGAGCATTATATTTATCTACAAGCTAGATTTAAGAGCCTTAGTTTTGGCTACAATATCTAACCCAAAAGTAATATTTATAATATTAATTATAATATCAATAACAATATTTATAATACAAATAATAATATTTTTAATATTAATAAAAATATTAAACTTGTATGACCCAAATTTAAGTGGGTTTGCCTGCAACATCAGGCCCAAGAACCTTGGGTCTGGTTGCAACACCAGACCCAAGAGCCTTGGATGTGGGTCTAGCTACAAGGTCGTGTCATGAAAGTATGATAACTAAATAAAAAAAAATTAATATTACAGAATGAAATTAAACAAAAAAAAAGATTCATTGAAAAGGAAAAAACAAAGAAAAATACAACAAAGCGAAACACCATTCCAATGAATAATGTACAAGAGCCTTGGATGTGAGTCTAGCTACAAGGCCGTGTCAAGAAAGTATGATAACAAAATAAAAAATTTAATATTATATAATAAAATTAAACAAAAAAATATTAATTGAAAAGGAAAAAACAAAGAAAAATACAACAAAGCAAAGCACTATTCCAATTAATAGTGTTTTGCGAGGAGGGATACAGTAAAATCCCCGTAGGAGATCACAATAATCTAAAGAAAAGTAACAAAATAAATCATAAAGTTTAATTCTCAATCAAATTGATATTAAAAGATGAAATTAGAAGAAAAAAAATACTTAGAAAAAAAAAATCTGAATCAACTGGGTTAACCCGCCAAACTAAGTTAACTCGTCAAACCTGCGATTCGTGTCATGAGAGCGTGATAACTAAATATAAAAAATTTAATATTAACGAACTAAATTAAACAAAAAAAGATTAATTAAAAAGAAAAAAAAGCAAAAAAAAACTATAACTAATAATATTTTTTTCCAATTTATTAATTATTATATTAGCAATATTCATTATAATAAAAATAATAATATTTTTAATATTAATAATAATATTAAACTTGCATGACCAAAGTTTAAGTGAGTTTAGCTGCAACGCCAGGCCTAAGAGTCTTAGATGTGGGTTTAGTTGTAAAGTCGTGTCATGAAAGTGTGATAACTAAATAGAAAAAAAAATTAATATTAAAAATGAAATTAAACAAAAAAAAAGATTAATTGAAAAGGAAAAAACAAAGAAAAAAAACAAAGCAAAGCACTATTCTAATGAATAGTGCTTTGCGAGGAAGGATACAATAAAATCCCCTTATGAGATCGCAATAATCTAATGAAAATAAACAAAACAAAATAATGTTTAAGTTTAATGCTCAATCAAATCGATATTAGAAGATGAAATTGAAAGAAAAAACTAATTAAGAAAAAGAAAAAAAATCTTAATTAATTGGGTTAACCCGCCAAACCAAGTTAACCCGTCAAACCTGAGATTCATGTCATAAGAGTGTGATAACTAAATAGAAAAAAATTTAATATTAACAAACTAAATTAAAAAAAGAAGATTAATTAAACAGAAAAAAAATTAAAACTAAAAGGCATCTACCGTTCACTACGGATTTGCATAATGCAATTCACAGTGAAATGTTGACCTCTTTTAGTTATAGTAACAATATTAAAAGATGAAATTGGAAGATAAAAACTAATGAAGAAAAATAAAAAAAAATATGAATAAATTGGGTTAACTCGTCAAGCCTAGAATTTGTGCCATGAGAGTGTGATAACTAAATAGAAAAAAATTTAATATTAATGAACTAAATTTAAAAAGATTAATTATAAAGAAAAAAAACTATCGGAAGAAAAAAAACTAATTAAGAAAAAGAAAAAAATCTGAATCAACTGGGTTAACCCGCCAAACCAGGTTAACCCGTCAAACCTGAGATTCATGTCATAAGAGTATGATAACTTAATAGAAATTTTTTTAATATTAACGAACTAAATTAAACAAAGAAAATAATTAAAAAGAAAAAACAAAGAAAAAAAAACCTATAACTAAATGGCATCTGCCTTTTCTTGTGGATTGCACTATGCAATCCATGGTAAAAAATTATTGCCTCTTAGTTTATAGTTAATAGTAATTCATAATATTTTCTTCTTCTTCTTTTTTTATCCTTTAATTTTTTCTTTTAAAATTGTGTTTATTTAGAATTGGGTTTAATGATTTGTTTTGTTAGCCTGACTTATGAGATATCGCGAAAGAAATTTGTCGCACAGTTGATGTTTGGTTTGATAAAATTAAATGATTTTTTTATTGATTTGAAACAATTAAAGATGTTGGGACCGAATTTGAACAATAAATAAATATTTAGCCCCTTTTTCTTTAAGGAATTGGGGGTTGAATTGCGTAGGTAGGAGAAAAATCAATCCTTTTTTTTGTTACTCAATTTGTTTTTCAATTCGATCCTTTAAAATTGAATTTATTTGCAATTGGACTTGGCAATTCTTTTTGTTGCCTAGAAATGGGAATCTCGTGATGTCGAGGAAATTCTTATGAGTGTTTGATGCTTGGTTTTGCAAAATAAAGTTTAATTTTATTGATCTAAAACAATCACGGCATGATGGACTAAATTTAAAATCGATAAGAATTACAGGGATTGAGATCAACAAGAAGTGGCAGAGAGGATGACATGTGCATTGCAAGCACTAACGTGTGAAGGAAGTCATTGTGCTTGGGTGACGTGTGTGACTTACTCCAATGTCTAATTGTCACAATCATTGGTGGAGATAGAAGCGTCATGGCGACGCCATCGTGGTGGTTTAGCACGTGTTTGCTCTTTTTTTTTTTCTTCTCCTCTCTCTTTTCTCTCATCTCCTCTTGGTTTCCACGCCTATTCTCTCCAAAACAGCAAAGGGTCTTGTCATTTTAGTTTTATGTAAAATTTATTCCTCATTTTTTTTATTGTTATTTGTTTTGGATCATTTTTTGTTGATATTTTTTCAATTTTATCCCTTATTATTGGGTTTATTAGGAATTGAGTTTCACGATTTTTTTTGTTTGCCTTTTATGAGATAATTTTGGCTTCATAACCCAAGTCATGAGTTTGGAAAGTTAGTCTAGGCTAACTTTGGTCTTTTTTTAGGTCCTTAATTAAAATTGATTTTTTTTAGTTTAATCATTTAACATTAGATTGATTGAGGATTGGGCTTCATGATTTTTTTTTTATTTTCCATGAAGTTATCTCAGTTTCATGACCTAAGTCGCGAGTTTGAAAGGTTAACCTGAGTTGACTTGAGTTTTCTTTTTAAATTGGATATTTTTTTTAGAATCTAGGATATAATACTTATAACCACAAGGCTCTAATACCAAGGAAAATTGTGAGGATCAATAAGTATTAAGGCTAAAGAGTATTTGCAACTAGTATTAAAACTGAAGAAGATAAATGCAAAGAAAAAAAAGAGGAAAGATTTAACTTATATAAAATACTTCGTGATTACAAATTTAAATGCTGAAGACTTCTTAAAGAAATATTTAGTTGTTATAAAAGAAGAGAATTCTAGAAATTCTTCAATGCTTTATTTCAAACTAGGGAATTCCTTATAAAGGCTACGAAATTGAAACAACATTCAAACTAGTTGATTGAAACATAAGGCCTAAACAAATGGCCAAAATACCTATACGAAAAAGATAAGGCCTAAACAAGTGGTAAAAAATCTTATAGAAAAACAAAAGATTTCATCACATGCTTAGGAAACACATGTCTTTGGAAATTATAACAAAGGGACAATAAGCATTTAATCTTGATAGCATTAGTAAAGCCTGACAGGGCATCAACTATGCCCGAGGTGGGTGCTAAGCTCATCCATGATGTCATTGTCATCTTTTAAAGGATCATGAGAGTCTTGGTATAAACTATGATCATTTATTTCTTTGAAGGCTTCAAGAAAAGATTTCTTGAGCTCTTGCTTCAAAGATGAGGAGAGAAGGTCTTTAAAAAGCTCCTTCAAAAATGGAGATCTTGATCTTTGTGGAGAAGATTGATGTTCTCTACGAAAAACATACAGTTTGTCATAACCTATTTTTGGATTATTCCCTAAATTCACTTCATTTTCTTTTAAAATAAAATAAAAGCTAGCAACGTGAAGAAAGCAAGCCGAAGAGGATTTCAAACATATAGAAAAATTAATCTGCAATTTTGGATGAACTTCGAAGTCTAATTGTATCCTATTATACCCAAGACTAAAGAAACAATGCAGATTCAAGGTTAAATTAAATGGTTATTGGATGAATTTACATAAAAATTAAGTCCAAAGACATAATTAAATTTCTAATATGCCAATTTGATTTAATCATGGGCCAAATTAAAGTTTAATTATGTTTAAGAATTAATTTAGGTCCAATTAAAGGATTTAATTAGGTGCAAGGACTTAATTATACTTTAAAAGGGTCAAATTAATTTTATTAAGGGCTTAATTAGTAAAAATTTAAGTTTTGGACCCTAATTTGAGCTTTATTGAAAAGATTGAAATTTTCAGAGATCAAATTTAATTTTTACTAAGTCAATTGATTGAAATCAGGGGCAAAATCACAAGAAAATTGGAGTTTTGGAGTCAATTAGGGGTTAAATTGAAAAAATTCACAGCCAAACCAATCTGCAAAAGGCGTCGAACCATGGGAACCCAATTGATTGAAATCAGGGGTGAAATTAAAGAATTGAAAGTTTAATGGTTAATTTGCATAAATCCGCAACCAAGACCTAAAATGAAAAAGACACTCAAATATGGGGTTGAAATTGAAATTGGAGTATTGGAGTCAATTAGAGGTTAAATTGAAAAAATTCACAGCCAAAACCAATCTGCAAAAGACGTCGAACTATGGGGATCCAATTGATTAAAATCAGGGGTGAAATTAAATAATTAAAAGTTTAATGGTTAATTTGCATAAATCCGTAACCAAGACCCAAAATGAAAAAGACGCTCAAATATGGGGTTGAAATTGAAGTTGGTCAGGGGCCAAATTACACAGAATTAAAAGTTTGAAGTCAATTAAGGATGTAATTGAACGCAATTATAATCGAAGGACCATATTGAACATTAGCAAAACAACATCGTTTTAGTTACTGTTCATCTTCTTCTCCAATTTTTTTTTGAAAAGACAGCTCATGAAGCTACTTTGCAGGTGCATTTAATGCTTCTACTATTCACTAAATTTGACAAAATTTACACGAAAATGGTCATATGACATCCCTCTACACCCTGATATGGTCATTTTTGGTCGATTAGTACCACAACGGTCATGGTGCCAACCAAAAGAGGCTAACTCGAGCAATCTTTAACTGTCAAATTTAACAGTTTATGATGCCTACTTTGAGCCAACGATTGAGATCCTTCCCAGCTGAATCAAGGGCTAGAAGTTTTACAAGTGAAAACAAGATTACCCTCTTCCACCCCCTATAAACAGGAGAGGATTTCATGGCCTAAGCATGAAGAAAATTGGGTGCAAAAATTGAAAAAAAATCAGCCCTTCTCCTTGGTTTCTGCCATTTTGTTCTCTCCCTCCCTCTCCCCGCCATCCCAGCCGCCGACTGACGCCACCACCAGCTTGTCTGCCATCAGCTCCACCACAGGTAGATAGCACAACCACCAGCTAGCCACCAGGAGCCACCACTGGCCTCCCTCTCTCCTCTATAAACCTCCTTCTTCTTCTTCTTCTTCTTTTTCTCCCCGTGACCAATGTCGACCACCATTTCTTCCACTAACGTCTCTTAAGCCACCACTTAAGCCTCCTGATCACAGCTTAGACTCCTATGCCAAGTGAGCTCCTCCTCCTTCCACCCCCCACTTCTCATTACGGTCTGTAAATTTTGGTTGCATGCAGAATGTGAACTATTGTTCACGTTCTACCATTTAATTAACTCTTCATGTGGGCCGGACCTGATTTGGCCCAGCCTAGATTGGTGGGCCGGGTCCAACCCACCCCCTAAAAAAGATCTGTTGGGCCGATTCGGCCCAACCAAGACGGGCTCGACTCATATAGTTGTCATGCCCAGCCCAGTATAGTAATAGTTATAATAATATAATAATATTATTATATATTATTAAAAAACAAAAAACTCCAAGGATCCTTTTAAAAAATTGTGATTTTCTCACATGTTTTTCTTACAATTTTGCATAATATCTGACCGTATATTTACACTGTAAGATACAGATCCGGTATTAAAATACATGGTTTTCTCTGAAACGTTTCTAAAAGATTTTTAAAATAAAAAAATCTCAAAAAAATCTTCAAATCAATTTCTTCTTAAAAATAAATAAATAAATAATGATTTGTTTTCATGTATACCGCTAAATCCTAAAAGTTTTCCAAACATATTTTCATAAAAAAAAAAAATGCATCTTTCTCATGTTTTAAAATGTAAAATGGATATCATTTATGATTATCCGTTAGGGTTCGGCCATTTCAAACGAAGTCATTTCATTTCAACTTAAGGTTTATTACAAAAAAAAAAAAAAAACAAAACAAAACCTAATTTGAGGTTTTTAAAAAAAATATCATTTCAATTTTTTTTTATTGAACTGAGTCAATCAAGTTAATTTACCTTACCTAACCCATGACCTATGCCAGGCTGATTTAATAACTTTGGTCTGAATTACCAATTAACTTTGGTCTGAATTACCAATTAACTTCCAACTATCAAAAGACTAACCAGAAAAATGCCGGGATTGCAGCAGCAGCATCTTCATAGCCCAGATTCTCAATACTTCACTGGGGTACAATCTTGTTTTCATCCAAGATTTACGTTCCTGAGCAGGGATTAGGGTGGTCTTTACGAGATCTTACATAGATAGAAGCAGATGACAAGATGAATAATCTCAATGATTTGGATTAATAAGCAACTGTATATTAAGCTCCATGGTTGTGTAACTATTATCCATGGTAAAATAGTGTATTGAAAAAGAATTTTGCGATCAGCTTTATTGAATTCGCAGGATGTCCAAATAATGCTTTTAGCCTAAACTAGTTTTTAGTATTACAAGCCTCTATGAAGTTTGTGGGTGAAACAAGCATGCTACCCATTCATTCTTTCTGCACCAGTCTCTGTACTTCTACATCTCCCAATTCCACTTCACCTCTTTGCAACTCTCCTTCATCTTGAAACATCATTTCAATTTGCTCCAAAGACTTGCCTTTTGTTTCCGGGACACATGTATGGACAAAAGCAACAGAAAGAGCTGAAATCAATGAAAATACAAAGAAGGTTCCTCCAACTGTGATTGCAGCAGACACTGAGAGGAAGGACATAGAAACGGCACCACTACTGACCCTACTGCCCACTGCCCCGAGAGCTGATGCTTGAGCTCGAAGCCTTTGAGGGAAGATTTCAGATGACAAAACCCAACAAATAGGCCCAATACCTACAGAGAAGAATGCTACATTCGCACAGACTGATAAAATTGCCAATTCAATCCCAAATTTCTCATCACTCATGAAAGATAGAGTAAGGCTCAGAGAAAGCAAGCTGACAGTCATTCCAATGGTGCTTATGTAAAGCAAAGGTTTTCTACCCACTTTGTCAATGAGAAATATAGCTATTAAGATAAAAATAGTTTTGGTAAACCCAACAGCAACAGTTGCAGCAAGTAGATGAGTCTCGCTCTTGATCCCAGCATCCTTAAAAATCGTGGGGCTATAGTAGACTGTTGCATCAATACCTGTAATTTGTTGGAAACACTGTATTCCACAACCAGTAATCAGCATCTTTCGAACTGCAGGTGAAGGTTTTAATAATTCTTGCCACACTGCCTTTGCTTCATGCTTCTCAGAATTAGCAAGGTCAGCAGCCAGTTGTATCTCAGCCAATCTTTCCTCCGCTTCTTTTTCACTATCATTCGTTTTTGACAGCACAGCTCTTGCTTCTTCGATTCTGTTCTGCCCCACCAACCACCTTGGGGATTCAGGGATCACAAACAGAGCAACTCCCATAAAGATTGAGGGAAGAATTCCTATGCCAAGCATAACCCTCCAGTTTATATGTACTGGTAGTCCTGAAAAAGCATAGTTGGAAATGTATCCAAGAAGGATTCCTAGATTTATAAAAATTTCAGGAAAGGAGGTGAGGGATCCCCTAACAGCAGTGGGTGATATCTCTGCAATGTACACTGGCGCTATCATGATCCCAAAGCCTATCCCCACGCCAGCCAAGAGTCTTCCTGTCATCAGAATTGTAAACGAAGGAGCAAGAGCCATTACAGCAGCTCCTGACTGAAAAACAAATGTTGCGAAGGCTATCGTCCACTTGCGACCGATGGCATCTGACATTTTTCCTCCAGCTAAACTACCCAAAAGCGAAATTATGCTTAAAATTCCAACAAGAACTTCTTCTTGTACCTCAGATATCTTAAGATCTTCTTTGATGAATAAAATTGCTCCGCTCATAACACCCACATCTGCAGTCACAATGATGGATTACAAATTAGAACTTTGGACTATAGTCAAACAGATTCTCTTCTATAACAAGTAACAACATGCCTCATGCATGTCGGTTGTAAATCTTGTCTCAAGTGAATAAATAAATACAAAGATTAAAAAAACCTCGCTTGTGCATATGTTCACGGCCTAAAACCATCATCCTTCATTTGGATAACAATATTAGATGTTCCAGGCTTTCAGCAAAGTAAGTTATTTTCAAATCTCTTAAGTAATTAACCACAAATATCAACAAATTTTGCAAGATGGTATTTTGCCAATAGAATCCCTTTAGACAGCCTAGGATTATTTTACTCACATCGATCATCTTCAAGTATAACAAATTGCATCCATAAACTAGATAAGTAATCTGCACATAAGAATTAACCATCTTAATAGTTTACTTACATCCCTCTGGTAAGAATTTTTTTTCCACAAATGTGCATTCCAACCTACAAATTTCTAGCTTGAGCTTCTCACCAGACATTTTCCTATTAGTTCAGTAAAATTACTATGTTCACTTACACAAAATATCCTGTGTTTTACAGTGCTCGTATAAAAAATCAGACAAACCTAAGAGCCGCATTGAATTTACAACCAATGAAGTTCAGAATTTGATTTTGCATATGCTTTCAACTAATAAACAAATCAGAGAAAGACACAAAAGCTATGAAAACACAAATAAATTAGAGAGAAAAATATACACGAAAAATGCTAAATTGGGTATCCAAAATTCAAGCAGATCAAACACAAGACCAACAGATCAAGTTAAAACAAAAAAAGATCAACACACTAACCATATCCCAAAAGTACAGAATTGAGAGATGCAAAGATAGCACAGGCAAGAAGATAAATCCTTGTATCCCTTTTCTCAACAAAAACACCCTCTTGATCTTGAAGATTATTTGACAACACAATATCTTCTTCTAACGCATCAGAATCCATCCTCTTGTACTTGTTCTTTCCCCCCACAATCCCATTCCCATTTTCTTGCACCCCCATCTCTCCTTATATTCACCTACACGTTAATAACATTCAAAATGGTATTTATCAAAAAAACAAAAATTCAAAATGTTGTGTTTCTCTCTATACAGTTTGGACTCTCTCCACCTCTTTATTTTCTTCACTTGTTTGTCAATGAGGATGCAGAGAGAGAGAGCAGCAGTGTGGAGAAGAGAAACACGACTGTTGTGTTTATGTTCTCTCCGAGGTTTACGGTTTTTAGATCTGGTAAGAAAGAACCACGTTTGCGAAAACTAAGAGATGGCTAGATGTGGGGTCCTATGTTTGTCTTGGTCGTATATCACTTTAGGTGAATGTCAAGGGTTTAATGCCAATTTCTCATCCCCGTACTTTGACACTTATTCCATATTGAGCCTTGTACTATTATAATATTTGTGAGAGTCCTTAATTTCTAATTTGCCCTCCCCTTTCACTCGCTGATCTGAGCATTGTTGTAATTGTGATTGATTTTGAAAGATAAAATAATTTATGAGAACTTTTGTTTTACTTATAACAAATTTATTATTCATGACTTTTTCCATATCATTTCCTCGATCTTTGCTGATATAAGATGATAATAAACTATATTTTTTAAATATTTTGAGTTTTTTATTTTCATATTAATTTTTTAATTTTTTTTATCGTTTTAATGTATTGATAATAAAAATAAAAAATATATTATTTTAAAGTATTTCCAAACAAAAAATACTTTAAAAAACAACTTACAACACAATATCAAACATGCTCGACCCGAAATTGAATACCCAGGCAAATCTCAATCAACTACCATGCCAGCCACGGGTTACTAAAATTTAGGGATTTGAATGTACATTTTCATAGTATAAGATTCAATGTGGAAAATTGTTGTCAAACTGAGGGCCCTATTTTGCCTGTTTTTTCCATTGCAAGCAACGTCGAGGCAATCCAAAAATGACAGATGAGTTGAACTTCCTTTCTGTCCGAAAGTCTTCTTCTTGTCGTAAGCAACCAGTGATATAATGACACGTGGAGTCAATAGAACGGTCCGGACTAGCAAATTGACTGGCCAACAGGGAATTTTCAATATTTAAGCCGTGTCCAGCGTCGGTAGGAGATTTGATTATTCTCCGTGGAAGGTTTTACGGGGGAGTGCATGCATCATTTTGCATTTGAAGGTGGGAATTATTATATTTAATATGCAAATCAATTTTCCAAGAATTAGAAAAAATTAGTGAGTTTCGAGTTGGAAGGATACCATTGGTTTATTTTGCCTTGCTGACTTGTTGGGTTTATGATGTAAAAAAAATATATCCGATTTTTAAGAATATAAGCTTGATTTGGTAAAAATCTTATTTAATTGGTGTTTGATTATAGAAAAATAGGTAAAAAGTGGATTAAAAATGAAACTTCTTTTCACTTGCATAGATGGAAATAACGTTTCATTTTTAAGTTCTTTTTCATAAGTAATATGTGAGGTTTTAGAAGCGTCTTTTTTTCACTTTTGGACTAGATTTATATATATATAAAAAAAAGTAATTCCCGAGTAAATTAAAAGAAAAACTGAAACGAATAAGTGTGTTATTATTGATTAAGACTTTATTGTACTATGAATTGGTGTAGAGTAATGACTCTCTTTTTTTTTTAATTCTCGGTAAAAACCAATGAAATGCCTATTTGGGGTGGCATGATTTTTTGGATTTATTTGTTATTATTAATTGATTGGGAATTAAATGATTTACTCATTTTTTAAAAAAAAAACTCGTGTTTTTTCAATTTAATTCTTCAATATTTATTTAATAGGAAATTGGACTCTATTATTTTTTTTATTTGCTTTCTATAATATTTTTCACTAATTTTGAAAATGACACGGGTTTTCTCGGGTCTTTTTATTTGTTATTTTTCTAAAAAAATTGTTTTTTAATTAAATTAAATTGATTGATTAAATATAAGCATGAGATGCTCACTTTAAGATATTTTGTTTAGTTTGTTTTATGGGTCATTGCTCTGATGACATGTGCAACTTCTTTAAGTACCGTCATGCAGTCTTTTGTGGTGACGTTAGAATCATCTTGGTGAGCTTTTTCTGGTGATGAGGTGATATGCACGACAAAGTGACGGTAAGTCTTTAACATATTTTTTTTTCTTTCCTTTTCGGGTATGATATTGGCAACTCATTTTTTATAGTCAATTATTGCCTTTTTTACCTTATTTCAACGTCAATGTTTTTTTTTATATAAATCATACTATTAAATTAATCGAGCTTAGTAAACCCAATCAAGTCAATGACCCGGGTCTCAGATTTTTCTTACTTCTTTAAAAACACTGGCTCGCCTAAATATCTTTTTTTATGTTAAAAAAATTTAACCCAACCCACAACATAACATTGGACCTATTAGGTCATTTTAAAGAATTTATAGTTTTTGTGTTTGCTTAATAATATAGAATTCATAAGAAGATATCATTGTTATGGTTGTTGTTTTTTAAATTCTAAAATATTGGGAAAATTATCATCTTGTTCTTTTTTATTTTATATAATATATTATTATCAATATTTAATTAAATGTACTTCTAAGGTGTATAAAATTTTAAAAATGGTGTACTTAAAAAAGGGTTTCTACAATTAAAAAAATATATATATATAAAGGTGAGAGAGATTTTATTCTAGCCTAGGACTCAACTTTATATTCATTTGAATAATGTAATTACAATGTCATCCTTGAACAAAAAAAATATCTCTTGAAAAAAAAAACCATTTGAACTAGATATTAGAGAAGGCAAAGTGATTTTTTCACCTAATTGTCTTTTTTATATTATATAGGGTTGAATCGGTAATTTTAAAGGTGAGCATTTTCAATTCAGTTCGATTTTTCTTTAAAAAATAACCAAATCGATTTAAAAAAAAAATAAAAACCAAAAGTAGTTCAAGTTGACTAGTTTTGGTTATGTTTGGTTAGGTTAATTGGAGGAAAAATTGATTTTATTTTTTAGGCTTTTTTTTTCTTTTTGCAACTTTTTTAGGCTTTTTGTGCACTTTTGAGTTTTGATGGGCTTTTATGGGTTTTTAAAAGCCTTATAATTGATGTAAAATCCCTATTCTAACTGTCCTTCTAGTTCCTCAAATCTCCAATCAGAGAAGAAATTCCACAACATAAAATAAAATCCAAATACATTCAGTTATACTTCACACTTTCCCTCAATGTTATAAAACAATACCAGAGTGAACTGATAGAGAAAGTGAATGACAAGAAAAAATAAGTAGAAGAAGGAGAAAAGTTATTGTTACCTAAAGATAGAGACTAGCAGATAGAGAAAGCAACCAACAATGAAGGCTACAAAGAAGAGAACAAGAGATAGACGAAAAACCTTTGGGGTGACAGAAAAATTGAGAGAAAGCTTGAGGGAGGGGCGTTGTTCGAGGTGGGTTTGACTTATGCTTCAGGGTTAGAAGAAAACTTAGTATTTATACTCGGTTTTCAACTTGGTCCAATGTTGTTTGAATTGATTCAGTTCGGTTCAATCAATTTTTTATTTTTAAAATCAAAATCAAACCAGATTTTTTTTCTAATCGGCTAATTTGATATTTTTTTCTTGGTTTGGTATTTTTTGTTATCCCCCCCCCCAGTTTAACCGGTTTTTTTCTCCCCCTAGGTAATTTTATTTTATTTTATATGGTAAATCTATTAATTTAACCCTAGAATAAAATAATTTAATATCTACTACTCATAGATATTTTTGCATTTTTATTTTTTTAGAATAGTGTAATTACTTTGAAGCCTTTAAAGATAAAACCAACAAAACTCTCACCCTAAGGTTTTTTGTTATTTTATATTGTTTTTATAGTACATGCCAAAGGTACTCATGGGTATTGATGTAAATTATATTTATTAAATATAATTTTAAAAAAGACTTCTTGGTGCATATTAGTGGCTCTTGTATTGTTCTGGCAACTTGTGGGGGGTCGTCTAACAACCAAACATCGTCTTTCGAGATGGTTTTTAAAAGTTTATGGCACCCTTGACCCGATGAGACGGAGCATGTCCTAAGATTTACAGCGATTTGGTGTCGACAACCATTTTCCCCTCTTATTCTCTCTCTCCTAACCTATATTTTCATGTCATGCCCTTAATAATTCAAGAACGACCCTTTAATTTATTGATTCTTTAGATTTGGTCATTTTTCTTTTTATTATGATTTTTTTATCTTGAGTAATTTTTTAAATTGGCATGCCTTTTTAATTTCACCCCTCTTAAGTTTTTTCATATTTCAAATTTGATCCCTTTTCTTTTTAGTGATATTTTTTTGTATGGAATCATTTTTTAAATTGATTTTATTTTACGATTTGACCCTCCTTTGGTTTTTTTTTCCTGTCAAATTAATCCTTGTTATTTTTATTATGAATTTTTTTGCTTTGACAAGTTTTTAAAATTGATATTTTTAGATTGGTTCACAATAAACTTCTTGGTTGGACGTAGATCCATGGTTTAACAGGTTGCGAGTTCTAAAGATTTAACCAAGTTTGAGATGTTTGTGCGGGTTTGCTTAGCTTTTTTCCCTCTGTCTAAGTTTTTTTTTTTCTTGTTTCATCCTTTAATTTTTATTCAATTGAATATTGAATCCTATTTTTTTAGCTTGCTTTCTATGAAAAAATATTTTGGTTTTGAAAATGACCCTGTTATCTAAAGTCTTTTTCTTTACTAGTCTTTGATTTTTTTTTTATGGTTCTTTAAATTTACATTTTGTTCTGATCCATTCCTTCAATATTTGAAATGATTTTCTTTTTAACAATTTATAAGGTTGTGATTCTTTTTCTATTTCATCCCCGTTTATTTTATTCTTCTTTTAAATTTAGTTTTCATTCTTTTCATTGCTATTTATTTTATTTGAGATAATATTATTAAAAAAATTATTCATTTTTTCTCTCTATGATTTTCCATTGATTTTAAAAATGATCGGGGTTTTCTTTGGTTTTTTTTTAATTGCTGCTCTTTGTTGGATTTACTTTGACTAATCAATATTAAATTGGTGAGGAATTGAGTTTCTTATTTCAGCTAGGGTTTAGGATTTAATGGGTTGCGAGTTTGAAATATTTTCACAGGTTTAGAAGATTTGTCCAAGTTTATTTTGGGTTTTCCCCTATTTTAAAGATGATGTTTTTTTATTTTGTTTTGTCATTCAACTTTTATATCATTAGTGTGGTTAGGTTTTTTTTTTGTTCATCTGTCTTTTATATGATTCTTTTAAACTGTGCATTTTTTTTGTGTTTCTCTTCTTGATTTTTAATGGTTTGTCCATATATTAGGCTTTTTTCCTCAGTTGTGTCTTTGTTCCAAGTCACGTTTAAAAATAAAAACACGCTTACATCATAAAATTACATTTTTTTTTCAATTTCACCATCTTCTATTTTTTTATCTTTTAAATTTGATCTCTAATTTTTTTTATTGCTATTTGTTTTGTTTAGGGTCATTTTTTGGAATTTTTTTTCTAAATTTCATCCTTATGGAGTTTTTTTTATATCAAATTTGATCCCCAAATTTTTTTAGTGTTATCTTTCTTGCCTTTGCAAGTTTTTGAAATTAATATTTTTTTATCACAATTTCATCCTTCAAAATTAAATTGGTTTAGAATTAAGCTTCTTAATTCAGCTAAAGTCCGGGATTTTACTAGTTGCAAGTTTTTAAGATTCAACTAAGTTTAAAAAGTTTGCTCGGGTATGTTTAGTTTTTCTTCTTTTTTCAAGCTGGTGTTTTCCCCCTTTTGTTTTAGAATTTTGACTTGTTATTTTTTTTCCAGTTGAACTTCTATAGGGTTAGTCTTGGATTCATGGTCAGAAACACTAGTTTCAAAAATTAATGCGAGTTGAGTTTGTTTTTTTTTGTCATTTTTAAATTTATTTATTTTAATTTCATCATTCAACATTTATGTATTGAAAATGGATCTTTATACTTTTTTTTCCCTTTTCTTTCAACCGATCCTTTTTTTCTTGCTTTTCTTTTTATGAAGTTATCCCAATTCTATGTTCATTCTTATGGAGTTTGTAAGTTAACCAAGTTAAACTAAGATTTTTTTTTCTGGTTTTTTTTTCATTTTCAACCTTAAACATTGGTTTTTTCAAACCTTGAATGGGCTAATGTCAATTTTTTTACCTCTTTTTTGTTATCATTGTTTTGCTATTTTATTTGTTACTGTTATATTTTTATTCAATTATTTAAATTACTAATTGAACCGGTGATTTTGGTCTCAAATGTTTTTTCTTAGCTTTTTGTATTTACACAAAACAAAAATTGATCAGCCCGTGGTGAAGTGTGGGCCACAAATCTAGTGCTATTATAAAGATCAATGGTAGTAATATAATAAGTGAAATTAGTGATTTATTATCATGAAACAAATTTGATCATAATAAAATATTAATGAAACTCTTTTAGTAGAATTTTCCAAACCGTCCTTTTAAATTTAATTATTAACTAGAAGTGAGTCGCGCTATGTTGAGGGGTTGAATTATGTTTTTCATAAAAAATAATATTTAGATGTCACAAACACGTTTTAAAAGAACAAAGAAAAATCTACGACAATAGTTATAGACTTGACTATGTCAAATAAGTTGGTTATATTTTAAATAGATATTAAACAATAAGCCACGATAGTAAATAAAGCAAAATTTTAAAAAAAAGTGATCGCGATAACTTGGGAAAGAAACCTTTTTTCAAAAGGGTAAAAAAAATATAATTTAATTTTCAACCAATTAAATATGGAAAGACAAAATTGGGTAAAGAAAGAAAGAAAAAACTCAAGTCAACCCGAGTTTGCATGATAGACATGTAACCTAGGTAATAAAAAATGAGTCAACCTAAACTAATATGCGAAACCCACGGGTCAAGTCATGAGATCGAGATAAACCTAATAGGAAAGAAATCTAAGATGAGCACAAAGCCTTTTTTTTATAAAAAAATCCAATATCAAGCGATGAAATCAGAAAAGAAAAGAAAAGAAAACAAAGATGTCAACCCACGTTAACTTTTTAAATTCATGACCCGGGTTATTTGACTGGAAGTACCATACACAGGAAAACTATGAATCTTAATCCCCAACTAATCAAATATTAAATGATAAAATCGATAAAAAAAAAAGTAATTATACAAAAGGATCCAAACCAAAAATAGTTATTAAAAGTACAAGGAACAAAATTAAAGAAAAAACAAATTAGAGGACAACCATGGATTTTCAATTGAAGGGTGAAATTAAAAAGAAAAATCAATATAACAAAAGGATAAAAAAAATCAAAAGAATGAGGATGAGATTGGAAAAAAATAATATATCATAAATTTAGATTGAAGAACAAAATTAAATTGAAATCAAAATTGTACAAAAGGGTGAAAAAATTAGAAATCAAAAGAATAATGACCAAATTGAAAAAAAATAATATATAAAAAATTAAGATTAAATGATGAAATTGAAAATAAAAAACTTTTGCAAAAGGATCGAAGTTGAAATATTAATAACTAAATGGACAACTATGAGATTTTATATGACCAATGCAATTTTCAAAGGGAGGAGAGAGAAAAAAGGAAAAAAAAGAGCTCCATCGACGACAATCCTACTCACCACCATCTCCACATGTCGCACTACTAGAAAGAAAACGTTGTGAAGATTCTAACGACACAGTGGAAAGGTTTGTTGTGGCCACTAGAAGACATTACGCTCACCACTAGAAGGCCGAGGGCTCCTCCCAACACGTGCCAACCACTTTTTCAATTTAATAATATTTTATATTTATTAAAAAATCAAATTGCCTCAACTAACTTGATAATAATAAAAAAAGCTAAGTTGAAAAGACTAGAAAGCCCTTTAATGCAAGCTATAAAAATTATAATTCTAAAGGCAAATGAGTTATTTTACTTTGCTAAAGATGTGAAAAAACTAAAAGCTCCTAGATGGTAGTGTTATTCTTTTTTTTTTAAGGGTAAATTAGTGATTTCACGGTGTTTTTTTTAAAATAAAAGATAATTCCACCCCCAATCTATTTGGTAATAACTAATGGGCCATGTAAAATAACCGAATTACCCCAATACCAAGGCCACTAAATTTTTTATGAATAGCAAAATTGTAATTACTCTATTATGGTGAATAATGAAATATGTGCAAGTGCATGTTTGTTTTTGCGGGAGAAATGACGTTGTTAAAAGTTTTGAATTTGTTTTTGCTTGAAATTAAGTGTTTTGGTGTTTTTTGATGTCAAAAATAAATTTTAAAAAATAAAAAAATTATATTGATATATTTTCAAGTAAAAAATATATTGAAAAACAACCATTGCCATAATGATAACCAAACAATAAGTATACAATGAATTTGCCTTCTGATATAGGTTTTTTTGAATGGTAATTTTACAGAGTTAAGGACCGGATATTTGTGAACTAGTGTGTAAATTGATTTTAGGGCATTTTTTACATATATGTCGTAAACAATTTGGATATATTTGTTTAAATTTGGATTTCAATAATAAAGTTTTTATAGATCTCTTTCTTAACTAGATTCGGATGGCCTATCTTTACTGGTCCTAGTCACTAGTCAGTCTCAAACTCTAATACCATATTCACATTTTTTTTTTAAATTCCTCAAAATGTTTCAAATCAACGTGGGAGGCGTGTCTTTAAAACAATGTTCGAAAATATAATTTATTCTTAGTTGATATGAGAATTTTATTATAAAGAAAAATATCTATTATTATTGTAAGAAAATTGATGTCCTAGTAAAATTATAATTATTAAATGAACAAAGCAATATTATAATTTATATTAAAAAAATATTAATCTTGTCAAACCTAGTTAATTTATGATTGTCAAATTTAACTAAGCCAATAATATTTTTTTTTAAATATTTTTGTTTTCATAAAAAAATAAATTGTGTTGGTTTAGTGACCTATGTATTTTGATGTGATAACTAAATTATCAGAATTTCTTTTTAATTAGACACCAAATTGAATCAGCAACATGTATAAAATCAAATCAAATCATACATAGAATTGAATTTATAATTTATTATAATTTTTATATTGGAAATAAAATACTAAATCATAAAATTAAATTCAATTATATTATCTAAAATACTTGTAAAATTAAATTGTCATAATAAGCTGGAATAACAATTTTTATTTGGAATTATAGTATTTTTATTTTAAATTTGTTTTTACTGATTTTTTATGATTTGAATTTCATTTTAAATTTAAATAAATATATTTAAAATCTAAAAAAATTTCAAACACAATTTAATATTTGGATCTATTCAAAGGAGAAACTAATACGTATACTCTTTGGAGTTTTCATGGATATCATCTTCCCGAAATGTTGCCAATGCGTTATTAAAAGGTCAAGGCCCGGTCCAAAAGCTCCGTGATCCAACCAGTCCAGGCCCGGTCCTTTATACACCTTCCCTATCCTTAAATTTCCTCACTACCTCACTCTTTTTCGACCCCCAACTCCCCAAAAAAATAAAAAAAAACCCCGCCATTAAGCATAATCTGTTCTAAGTGTTCTTCTCGAGTTCAAGAACCTCACCAAAAAATCATGACCGTAGAGACTCTGCCGTACCAAAACGGCGTCGTCTCCAACGGAGATCTAGCCTCCGCTAACCCTAACTCTACAAAGAAATCCAAAGTGAACGAACGTCGTCGTCGCAGACGCAAGCAGAAGAAGAACAAGTCCCAGGTTACTGATGCTTCCGCCAACGGATACGACAGCGACACCGCCAATGATGATGGCGATGATGCCAAGGAGAACGCCGATCCTCAACAGGTTCGTAGTCTAGTTCTAGGGTTTTTCTTTTGTTGATAATGCTATTGTGGCGGTCTATTTGTTTGAATAATTGAATAATTTGAGGTAGTTTAGTTGATTTTGTGGTGTGAATTGGTTGTTTTTGCTGTCTAAATTTGTGAAATTAGGGTTTTGCTTTTGGTACTTTAGTTGATTTGAAGCTAGGGTTTTATATCCTATGTTGGCATGATGTACCGATGATGCTGCTCTCTTTGTATTAATTTTTTTGAGCATACATTTATTAGAGGGAAAACACTGCTAGGAATTATTAGGAATTTATAGCACTGTTCGTGGTGTTTTCGGTAAATAATAGATGATAGTACAATGTGTGAAACTGATTTTGATGTTCCTTGAAAACAGTAAATACCAATTTAATCAATTGGGAGAAAAATTGGAGTTTATAATCTGTTCCCATGCTGCCTTTTCTTTCTCTTGATTGCTTCTTGTACTTAGAAATGTAATCAAGTTGCACTCTGAGGTTCACTTCATTGTTTGTTTGGCTGTTCTTTGTATAATTAGATGGACTTTCTTTGTATAAATGTCATCTTTGTGATCGCTCGGTTAATTTAGAGAAGAATTAGATTTGAATTTGTATTGATTCTATGTGTTTTTATGTTGATTTAATTGCAAATAATGCAAGTTATGGTGTATAGATTTTAACTTGGCAACTTCTTATATTGTCCAAACTTGCAGGTCGTTGACCAAGTTGTTATTGAGTATGTCCCAGAAAAGGCAGAGTTAGAAGATGGCATGGATGAGTTCAGGAATATCTTTGAGAAGTTCAATCTCCTTCAAAGTGCTGGTTCCGAGGTAAAAGGATTAGTTTTTATTTTATTTTATTTTCTTTTTGCTTGACAAATCTGTGCATCACTGTTTCATTTTTCCCCTTAAGAAAGCAGTTTTTTGAATCCCATGTACTTTCATTTTAAATAGGAGAATGATAAAAAGGATGAATCAGTCCAAAATGCGGAAGCCAAGAAGAAAGCTGACTCAGATTCAGATGATGAAGAACAAGAAAATGAACAAAAGGAGAAAGGCGTGTCAAACAAGAAGAAAAAGGTTTGCTTTTCTCATGGTGCTTTATTATTGTCGTTGGTATTATTGCATTAATAGAATGAATAATGGCTGTTCCACTACTGAATGGTGTTTTGGTTTTCAGCTTCAACGACGGATGAAAATTGCCAATTTGAAACAGATATGCTCCAGGCCAGATGTTGTAGAGGTACAATTGGTGTTTAATGTTTCAGTGGTTTATTATTTTTCCTCTTTTGTGTTTGGTTATCATATAATATATGCCATCATTAATGTTTGGTTATTCATTAAATTATTTGGTTTGCAGGTCTGGGATGCAACTTCTGCAGACCCGAAGCTTTTAGTGTTTTTGAAGTCATACAGAAATACTGTTCCTGTGCCTAGACACTGGTGCCAGAAAAGGAAGTTTTTGCAGGTTAGTGGATCTTGTAAAAGGAACTCTATGGGTTAAAATATGCATGATAAATGGGCATAGTACATCATGAGAGGTTTAGGGATGGGGTGAGGAAAGATAACACTCGATGAGGCTTCTCTTATTTGTATATATGTGGTTCTTGCAGGGGAGCGGCTGTGACAATCATGGAGCCCAGACTTGTATGTGTTTGGCAAAGGGGACCCTTAAGTGTTATCTCTTTTAACATATTTTCTAGTGTGACTGGGGACTTAGATATTATATGAACCGTAATTTCTTGCAAGACCAGGCAGCAGGACATTCCTGATTCTCAGTTTGGTCAAGCTTTCTTTCCTTCAAACCTCGATTTCAAAATTTGAACTCCGTTTAATTTTTTATCAACCAACTGTTGCTCCTTTAGGTCACCCGAAACTCATCACACATAATAACCAAAGGGAGTGCTCCTGCTGCTTGATCTGCAACATAATATGATTGTTTGTATGTTACTTGTGTTGGGAAACTTTATTTTTCTTGTAAAATTTTACTTTTGTATGATACACAATGGTTTTTTTTTTTTTTTTTTTTTTTAACTATTGAGGTTCTAATTCATATACTTTGAATTTTCAGATGCCTTTCCATTGTGCTTAATGCTGGTGTTAGATTCGTTTAATTCATTATATTTAATTTATTTAGTTTTTAGCTTGAAATGCCGTGAAGTGGATGTCAAATTATGCTGATAGAACTTATTTTTCCGAAGTTGGTATCTCATCGAGTTTCTATTTGTTTTGCAGGGTAAGCGTGGTATTGAGAAGCAACCTTTTCAGCTTCCTGATTTTATTGCTGCAACAGGAATTGAGAAAATCAGACAGGTAACTTCATTGCTACTCTTCACAATCATAATTCTGCAGTTATATTTCACGTGCTCATGCTTGTCATGACAGAATTCTTTCATTGGCTCTCTGATTTCCTCTTAATGCTTGTTCAAATGACCTGTTTTTCGCATAATACCAGGATGGTCTTTTGATGCTATGAGTTTTTCACTTTATCATGCTTGTCATGATGAAGAATAATCATTGCTGCTTGCTTTTCTGCTCATTTACTTGTTTTATTGTCAGAAAAAAGAATTCTTTCTTTGGAATTTTGATCACCAATGCTTGTTCAAGTTACCTGGCTGTTCCATAATACCACGATAGTGTTTTGATATATATTTTTTTCACTCAATGTAACAATTAAAATGATTTTCAGCAAATCAATGGTATTTTCACCCACTCCTGCTCTAATTTTTTATATTTATTTATTTTTACTTGAGTCCATTGGAGATTAAACAAGAATATGCAATTTTCCAACCGATGTATTATTGCTCATCTTGTTGAATGGCGTGAGTGATGCCAGCCATGGGTAGTGTTGATTTGATTTTGATCTCTTGCTGCCTTTGAGATTTCCTGATTTCACTGTCTGTTTTTCAAATAGAATACATGACAATATGACTTTCCAAATTAACTCTTGCTATTGATTAATAGCTTAATCATATTCATGTAAAATAGAAGTTGAGCCACTTAATGCAGGACTAACAGAGAATTCTGCAATTACATGAATTTTGGAATTTTAATTATTGCTGAGGGAATCTATTGAATATGCCATCTTTGAATATTTTTGCTATTGAATTTTCATTTCTTTCCTATTTTATCTCATTGTTGTGGATTTGAAGAGCCCTAGTTTCTTGTGGAGTCAAGAAGAATCCCTTGTGGACTTCAAGGGTTTGGCCTGCTGGATTTTAAGTTCTTAATCCCTCTTCTCATTCTACAGCAATTGTTATTCACCTTTCTTTCTTGTGCAGGCTTACATTGAAAAGGAAGACAGTAAGAAGTTAAAACAAAAGCAACGTGAGCGTATGCAACCAAAGATGGGGAAAATGGATATTGACTATCAGGTTTATTGCATTTATATATTTCCTTTTCATTTTAGGAGTTTGCAATGATTCTCTGCCCATTTTTTTTTATTTTGTTTATGCTTTTGTTTGTTAGGTTCTCCACGATGCCTTTTTCAAGTATCAAACAAAGCCAAAGCTGACCACACTTGGTGACCTATATCACGAGGGGAAAGAATTTGAGGTATGATTTTTTTTGGTACTATGCTTCTTTGACACTCGCATGTTTCTTTTCCATGTTAAAAAATCAGATCTCTATATACTTAATATTTTTTTTGTTGATACTAAAGATGTTTAGTGTTATACTACTGTAAGAGAATCTTCTACTTCAAGTAGATGAAGTAAATGTTATGAAGCTCTATAACCACTTCTTGCTGTTGATATATCTGCAGTATGAAAGTTAGAGTCTAGGTTATATGAATTTGGCTTTTGAAGAACTTCTTGCATAAACAATAAAATTTGATAGTTTTTCTTTTTTGGGGGGGTGGGTTCAATCATTAATAACTCATTGCTTACAGAAGAGGTGCAGCTATCCATGGGCCATATCTTGGCTAAAATTCAACCTTCTTGTTTCGATGCAGCAGTTATAGTTGTTATCTTAGAAGAAAAAGTGAGAAGACATGATAAAATTTCTTCATTCTATGGGCTTAAGGTTGCTGCAAAATAATGAAAATGTTTGGGGTGGCATTTATATAATATATTCCACTTGTGATTCCAATTTTTCTTCTGATGTGCAGGTAAAACTTAGGGAGATGAAGCCTGGCAGTCTTTCTCAAGAGCTTAAAGAATCTCTTGGTATGCCAGAGGGTGCTCCTCCTCCCTGGCTTATTAATATGCAGGTCAGATTGGCTGACATCTTGTACTTGTTGTTGAAGTCCGCTGCTTATTTGTAGTTGTACTCATCACTCTTTACCCATATTTTTAATTTTATATTGACGGTGATTCTCTTCTAGAGATATGGCCCTCCTCCATCGTATCCACATCTGAAAATTCCTGGACTTAATGCTCCTATTCCTCCTGGAGCTAGCTTTGGGTATCATGCTGGTGGCTGGGGCAAGCCTCCTGTTGATGAAGTAAGCTGTTTTTCTTGTTAAAACACATAAATATTTCATATTATGTTCTTTTCTGTCACACCCTGATATTATTTCAATGCGTAACCCATTTACTTGTGTATTGTGAATAGTATGGACGCCCTTTATATGGAGATGTTTTTGGGGTCCAGATACAAGATCAGCCCAACTATGAGGTACTTTCTATAATTAGGGTCTCCTTGGTAATTTGGATCATCATGCATTTCTTCTTGTTACTATTTATAATATCTATTGGATCTCCAATTCAGGAGGAGCCAGTTGACAAGACCAAGCATTGGGGTGATTTGGAGGAAGAAGAAGAGGAAGAAGAGGAGGAGGAGGATGAGGAGGAGGAAGAGGAGGAACAGCTTGACGAAGAGGAGTTGGAGGATGGTGCTCAATCTGTTGATAGCCTTTCAAGGTATTGGATTGAATTCTTTACTTCTCGATGTTTATTAGCGCATGCATCTTGCAATCATGTCCATTGTTTGTTAATCAAGGTTATTGTGTGCCTAAGCATGATTCTGCCATTGATTCCTTGTACGTGTGTAATTGTTCCTTCTCACATGTAGTTGTTCCTTTTACATGTGTAGTTGTTTAGTTTGTTGATCAAGATTTGGTGACTGTGTGCCTTTGCAATCCTATGGCTGAACATTCCTTTTAAGCGCACAGTTTTCTTAAAGTCCACCTATACCTTTTCTTCATCATGTTGAAAGCTACATGATTTTGTTAAGTGAATTGACTTTGTTTTCCATTATGCAGCACACCAACTGGAGTCGAGACTCCTGATGTTATCGACCTACGTAAGCAGCAGAGAAAGGAACCTGAGAGGCCTCTATATCAAGTAAGTCGTCTCACCATTCAAAATTGCACTGGTTTCATGTGAGTTTATACCTCACTGTATTTTTAGTGTTTTGCCTATTGTGTTCTGATATTATTACTACTACTATTTTGTTTTTGCCTATCTTCAAGGTCCTTGAAGAAAAACAAGAGAAGATTGCTGCTGGGACTTTACTTGGAACAACACACACGTATGCAATCAGCTACTTGGAAAAATCCTTTTTTCTTTTCTTTCTGAGAGTCTGTCATCTTGTTTAATGTTCTCATTCTTCAACTTGATTTTGCTTTCAGATACGTGGTTAACACGGGCACCCAGGACAAGGCAGCAGGCAAAAGGGTAAAAAATACACTTGGGATTGTGTTGGCCTTTTCTATTTGAAGCAAGTTCAATTTAGCGACATAAAATGTTCAAATAAAAAAAACCAGGCTTTACAGAAACTGTTTTGATTATGCATTTAAGCTGAGAAATCTTATTTCTGTAACCTAATCAATTTTTTTTGTTTTCTTTGCACAAAAGTAAGAATTAACATGTATCAATCTTGTCAATATTATTTATGCAGGTTGATCTGCTTAGAGGTCAGAAAACAGATAGAGTTGATGTCACTCTACTACCCGAAGAATTGGAAGTTATGGATAATGTTTTACCTTCGAAGTAAGTGGACCCAGTGTAAATGCTTGCCATCTATTCATGAATGGACTGCAAAATCGTTTTCTAACTTTGGTGAATTTGATAGATACGAGGAAGCAAGAGAGGAGGAGAAGCTGCGTAGTCAACGAGAGGATTTCAGTGACATGGTTGCAGAGGTGCTCATATTACTTGTTTATCAAATTAATGATATGGTTTTTTTTTTTTAATAGTTTTGGATAACCAAGATATGACATATTGGAGTTGGCTGGCGAGACCTCTCATTCCAGGCATGCCAAAAGGCACCTCCCCCATTAATGAATTCTGACATTGAAATCTCTACTGTTTATTCTCTTTGCAGAATGAGAAGAAGAGGAAGCGAAAGATGCAGGACAAGGATGGGAAATCGAAGAAAAAGGACTTCAAATTCTGAGGTGGTCATGTCTAAGGCTATTAGAAATGGAGGTCAAGAGTCTCTGGAGAATTACAGCATTTTGTTGTTAATTCTTGAATGAAGAATGATTTCACGAATTCTGTGCATAGCTTTGTTGTATGGTTTTGAAAACAATAAAATATCAAGTGCCAGCAGCGGCCCTGGTTTTCCAAAGCTATCAGTTTTTGTCCTATGCTGTGTCTAGATTCTGGAGGTGCATTAGCATTTCAATTAAAGTTGCTCGAGACATGTCAGTAAACAGGAATCTCTCTATATGAAACTTCAACATTTCATGTGGAATTGAGTTTCTTATTGCAGAATCAAATGGCTTTTTCCATGGAATCTCTTAAAAGAAGAGGACAAATGGAAGAGCTTCGGGGGCCAAAACCAGGGGAAGAAGCGATTCGAGATTCGGGATTTGATTGTTGTCTTCACGCAAGGAAAAAGGTTTCCGTGCTGGAGTGACCGAGTCAAAGTTTATAGCGTGGTCCACGTCGTCATCCTCCATGATAGCTTATAGCTGTCAGCTACTTCCCGAGTAAGCAACGAGAGGGCAGGGCTTTACACGTTCATTTCGTTCGTCAAAGTTTTATAAATAAATTCATGGAACTCAAACGCCTCTCGGATTCTAAAATAGCATGGTAGCTCGAGGCCCGGGTCACAGTCGGTGGTATCCAAGTTAATTAAAATAATAATGCAGTTTTAAATATTTTAAGAAAGTCAACAATGGTTTTCATAGTCAGGTATCATGTTATAGATTGACTCGTCAGGTGGGTGAATTAATTGGATCAACTCTCAAATAATGTGGTTTTAATTTAATAACTGTGCTAAAATGTCATAGTCGTCAGCTCTCTGATATAGATCATGGATACGTATTCTAAGTTATTGGGAAGAAAGTCTAGCTCGATATCCAAAAGGAAATCTACGTAGATATGGTTGTTTTGGTTTCTTCCTCAGGCACCTCTTGACTTGGGACACAATCCCATGTAAAATGTCATAAAATCCATGATTCAGGGAAAGACGAAGAAGGTATGTATATATATATATAAATGATAAACATTGTACTACATATAGCCTTGTGGCTATACCTAATATTTGACACTTCATACAAGAGGAAAATAGCGACAGCAAGTATGGGACCCACCTGCTTTGACACTAAGTTTTCTCAGTGATCAAATAATCTATTATTGGGTGCTTGTCCATCGTCACAAAAATCTAATCTCTTAGCTAGACGTGCATGCAACATGGCTGCTCGCTCGTTAACAATATTCCTTTTCTCGCCCCCCCTCTAGAATTACGAACATGGACCCACCGCCACCACAGCAATTCATAGCCCACATTTGGAACGAGATGACTGGCTAATAATTTCATGAACAAGAATCATGCATCTCAGTAGACAGTGTGATTCTATGTAAGGATATTTTGAGGACAACAGGGTCCTCATGTGCTTTCCACTAAAACTGGTCATTTTCTGATTTTTGTTTTTGTAGGTGGAACCCTTGATTTGAAGCATCTTTCTTGACACAAGTTTGATGGATTTTTGAGCTTCCGTCTTTCTTTCTGATCTTCACCAGCTTGCAAAGACTTGTTAATGGTTGAGCTCAATTATTGGATTCTGCTGTTAAGCTTGATCTGAATGTTCCAAATGTTGCAGTGAATATTCCTTTTAATTCAAGTTGTCAATTTGCTAGCTTCTGGATACGATGGTGACCTCTGTATGGAAAGAAGTCCCCCAGCATGACCTAACTTCTGGGTGTGCAAGTAACTAAGGATTGATACTTACACAGCCCCCCGTAAGAACTAAATTGCTACTTGTCACTAGCTTGGTTAGTTTCTATCGCAAATAATTTAGAATAGTCCAATAATATTCTTCATAAAGTTGATGGATATTCTCTCTTCATCATGAGTTGTTTCTCAGCAACTCCTGCTTTCTGATAAAACCTTCAGTCCTGCCAAATACCCCCACTAAGAATTAATCATTGGCGAGATAGAATTCATTATCATCAACTGAATTATCATGTTCAAAAGTTAATCTAGAAGGGAAAAAGCTTAACAAAACACTTACATTTACGAATTCTGATGAGGTTAGAGCTGTTGTGGTTGTTAGCTACTTTCGGATTTTATGGATTAGTTGGTTCTTCCATGGAAGCAATCAAAAACTTCATAACTGACTACAGCAGCACATAGTTTAAGGAATGCATGCATGTATAAAGACAATTGCGTATCAAATTGGTTCATGTTTTCTTTTATTCATCATGACAACCTTTGTTGACTTGTTCATTCAAAGTTGCAGCACTCCATCTCAGTTCTTTAGCCATGCATGGATTTTTCATCTTACATCTTATGATCATTATGACCCGCTATGTACAAATCGTGTACAGACATTAGCATTGATCAGCTGATGAATGTAAGACGCTAATGCTAGTTTTTGAAACTAAGCATTTTCAAAATTATGATTGTGACAAAACGTGGTTTCAAACTCCCCCCCCCCCCCCCAACCTGACCATGCTACTTAACAGACCTTAACCATTATGTCACACCTGACTGTCAAATTAGCACTTATAATCATGCATGCACTACTTTCCATGATTGTATAGGATGATAGGTCATAACCCATGATGTAACATGAAGATTTTATAATTCCAAGAAATGAATCTAAGCGAATTGAACATTCAAACACACCAACCTTGAGAATCCATGCTCCAACCTGGAATTGCACGAGTGGTCCAACCGTGAAGGCCCCTCATCACCCCTCTCAATGCCGCAGCAACACGTTCAATTACAACCTTTGGATCATCAGATCTCACATCAACACTCTCATATATTAAATTTGTTAATGACAATGATACGAATCCATTTCTTAATGTTAGAGCCACCAAACATTTGCACGCGATGGTGATAGATATAATATATATTTTTCATAATCAAAGTATTTCTCGATCGAATTCGCTTTCATACATCAAGATTGAATCTTTAACTAAATTCTTAATAATTAAGCTATTCACAATAAACGTTGATGCAATCACAGAATAACTTCTTTGTCGTGAAATCCCTTAGAATTCAGACTTCGAACGACAACAAATTAGCATATTCACGTCAAGCCTCTCAAGGGCAGGTAGTTTAACACTTCAAGTTGTGATGAATTCTTGGTATGATTAGTCAAAATGAGCTAGTAGTAATTAATAATTAAACTAAACAGGAGACTAGATGTGTTATAATAGGTTAAATTAGTCTCATATTGACTATGATTACTTATGAAGCTAGCTAATGAGTGTCACTTTCTAAATTGTTCGACAGACATTCGGTTTTGTCCTTTATGATAATGCGAAAATGCCCATACAAAGTCACTTTACCTAACCAACCGACCATGTTTGATTTCTGTATCTTCACATTCCCTTAATAATTAAGATTTGATTTAATTTGTTTAAGCTTAAACTTACTAATAATTTATGCCTTGTTCGTGGCTTAATCATATACATGTGGCTAGCTAGCTCTCGTGGTCCTAATTTGTATGCGAGGGCCAACTAGCTAGAAATAACCCTCTCATTTCCTTTGCCACACATCCCCTATATTCATTTAAAAAAAACATCTTCATCTCCCAAAATTATCTTTGAAATTCCATTTCCATGGGACTATTTGATTGGAAAAACTCCAATAAAAAATAAAATCCATATTAACCAACCATTAATTCTTTTTATCGGATTAAAATGATCGAAAAATTGGTTAAGAAACACTACTTGCCGTGAAATTATAAAATCTTGATTCAAGCAAATCATGGTCAATGAACTTTCGGTTCTTTTAGATTAATAATATATAGGGCTATAATTCGTCTTGCCGCAACAAGTAAATTTCCAAATTGAGCTATAAATTTTCTCGTATGGATTGATCCAACAACTCGATCATCATGACTATGGTAAGTGCTAATTGGTGATCTTCATCATGATTACCAGCTGCATGTTGTGATGTCTCTGTCCTATCCTTACTACATCGCCCTAGCTAGCTCTATCTATTGGCTAGTTAGAGCATGGTTCATGTTGGTGTAAAACATGAAAAATACTTGTCTGATTGCAACCTCCCTGGTTTTGGCATGGAACATTGTAAAAGCAAGAAGAAATTAAGCTCCTCCTCCTCCTCGAAGCCATGAGAAAAGAGAGGGGAGAGTCAAGCACAAAACACACATGGGGGCAGGCTACACGTGCATATGAAGCTAGCCACCACAAACACAAACGTATAACATGGAGTAATCACATGCATGGGAGGCCCATCGACACCTTCTTTGAGGTGGTCTCCCACCGGTAATCACGTGTGCCCGGTTTGTATTTCACGCCACCAGCCCCTCCAATAATCGGCCTTGCACAAGTAATAATATTTATCTTATCTGTAAAGAAAATCTGAATCTTAATCCGATTCGATGAAGGATGGGATTGGCTAGCTCCTTAGATCTTCAGTACTCGTAAAACCTATTCGAACTGACCAATTAAATAATATTAGTTTTATTTTGTTTTTAATATACATCATCATCATCATTAATTTGATTTTTCTACTTAATAACTTTATTATATTTAAATATATCATAAACATTATACACCTAATAACTAAATTTAAAAATTGTAGACTTGATCGAATTGTATATTTTATGTGCCATATCCAAACTTGTCTAGTCGATTATCATCTCTACTTATGATCTTGATACTTATATCATTTTGGATTCAAATTCAAAAGGAAATTATAAAAATTTCTTATAAATATATGAATAACTTTAATTATGGTTTGTTCGAGTAAAACTTTATAAAATTTTGAGATGTTATTCAAATGTTTTCTACCAGAAAAAAAAATTATATGGAGGTTGATGTGATATGATATAGTCGACTTTCCAAGTTCTAAGACAACTCGAATGACAAGTCACATAATCCTCTCTAGTGGTCGATTTAAAATCAACCAAGCTGTTCACAACATCAATAACAGATGATAAATCTTTTACCAAGGTTGAAGTCCAGACATGAAGTTTAATAACTTGTCCTCCTCGTATATATTCTCGATGTTGAGAATAAAAGAACTGAAAGATTTAATATTCTCACTAACTGACCTTTCATGTTTGAGCCTTTTCAATACCTCCCACACATTCCAGGATGTGTTGTTTGGAAGGAACTACTCTTTCAGCTCTTGCTTAAGATGATCCCACGTCTCAATCTTGGGACATCCAACACTTAAGTCCTCTTTGGTCCTCGTCCTCCACCAAAGTTTAACATCACCTCTAAGATACATCACGGTGAGATTTACTTGTTTAACCACACTGATCTTTGCAACACTAAAGTATTGCTCCATATCCCACAAGAAATTCTCAAGTTCATTGTAACTTGTTGCCCTACCGAAAGACTTCAATTCAGGCACTTTAGATTTAGATGTACTTACCCCACTAGAAATGTTTGTTACTGCTCGTTTTAGAATGACGATAGTTTCTTTGGCAGCTTCCAGTCGTTCACTCAATTCTACTACAAGAGAAATGTACAAACTTTCATCCCTTACGACGCTTTTCATAGCTTCCTTTAATCAATCAATGATAAAGCGTTCTTCAACCTCTTCTTCTGGCCTTATCAAAATCTCAAGACGCACCAACCGTTCTCGAATAACTTCCATGACTTTGGGTTGCATGATTTTAGAACCAATCATGCTCTGATATCATTTGTCAAGGTTAAATTTTCCACCTCAAAATTTAGCCTTATGTGACAGTCTAGTCCCTACTAGACTAAGCCTTGTTTTTTCCTTTCACTTGTGTTTGCCTACAACTATGTGTTTCATTAACCTAAAGAGGTTCTAACAACTACCTTGTTGTTAGCAAATAATCAACACAAGTAAATAATCTCAAAGCACACAACAAATACAAGAAAATCTCCCAACCTTTATTAATCTCATTAACAAAGGATTACACAATACAATTATATGTGATATGCACAAAGATTACAGGCTATAGATTGAAAAAAAAAAAACTCAAGACGATATGTTTTTTAAAATATTGAGATGACAACATATTGGATCCACTAGATTTAATCGGATTGACTCATGTTAACCTGCTAAATCTCCAATTAAGTCATAAGACCCTAATAACCTATAGAAAATAAATAATTTTTTTTTATTAAGCTCAATTCTCAATTAACCCAATTTTGAAGGATGAAAATAAAAATAAAATTCAATTATAAATATGAGTCGAGTCAATCTGGGTGAATCTATCAAATCTAAGTTATAAGATCGGAATAATCATATTTAAAGAAAATTAAAACAAATTATAAAGCTCAATTCTCATTCAATTCAATGTTGAAAGATGAAATAAAAAAAAAATCAATTAAAAAAAGACATGAAAAAACCACTCGAGTCAACCAACCAAACTCGTAACCTAATTCATGAGGTCGAAATAACCCGATAAAAAACAAACTAAAATAAATTATGAAACTTAATTCCCAATCAACCCAATATTAAGTGATGAAAGTAAAATAAATAAACAAATAATAAAAAGAAAAAAAAAACTTGAGGCAATTAGGCAAACTAAAATAAAATTATAAAGCATAATTTTTAATCAACCCAATGTTGAAATTGAATTAAAAAAAAATAAATTAAAAAAAACAAAAAAATATCTTCAGTAAACTTAGGTTAACTTGTTAAACTCAGACCATAAGACCATGATAAATCCATAAAAAGAAAAAAAAAATATGAAGTCAATTCTCAATCAATCTCCCAATCAACTCAATGTTGAAGGATAAAATTGAAAAAATAATATTTAATTAAAAAAAGACAAAAAAACTCCAGCCAACTTGGATAACCCAAAAAAATCATGACCTATAAGACCGTATAACCTTATCGAAAGAAAATAAAAAAAAATGAAGCTAAATTATCAATCAATCCAACGTTGAAGGATAAATTTGAGAAAAAAATCAATTAGGAAAAAGAACAAAAAAGGTCATGAATCCGGGTTAACTTGTCAAACCCGGGTTATAAGATCAAGATAACTCCACATAAAGTAATTAAAAAAAAATATTATGAAATCCAATACCTATTAAACTCAACATTGAAGGATGCAATTGCAAAAAAATATGAAGATCAAATTGTAAAAGGCCAAAGCATTTCACTGTTCATTGCTATAGTAAAATGTTAAGGCCTTTTAGTATATGTTAATTAATAGCTTGATATTATAAAACTATAGAATAACATGATATTATATATAAAAAATACAATTCTTTTATGAGAGTTTGATAATGTGGTGCAAATTATTTTTTAAAAGTGTATTTGTTTAAAAATGAATTAAAATATTTTTTTTAACATCAGCAAATTAAAATCATCAAAAATTAATAATAAATTAATTTAATATTTTTTCAAGCTAAATTTTTTTTTAAAATATTTTAACAAAATTCTAAACATAAAATCAAATTAACTATAAACTAAAACACATTAGCCTTTCACTGTGGATTGTATTGTGCAAATCCATAGTGAAAGACAGATGCCTTTTAGTTATAAAGGTTTTTTTCTTTTTAATTAATTTTTTTTGTTTAATTTAGTTTGTTAATATTAATTTTTTTTCTATTTAGTTATCACACTTTCATGATACGGATCGCAGATTTGACGGGTTAACTTGATTTCACAGGTTAACCTAGTTGATTCAGATTTTTTTTGTTTTCTTAATTAGTTTTTTTTTCTTCCGATAGGTTTTTTTGTTTTTTCTTTTTAATTACATTTTTTTTGTTTAATTTGGTTCGTTAATATTAAATTTTTTTCTATTTAGTTATCATACTCTCATGACACGGATCCTAGGTTTGACAAGTGAACCTGATTTAACAGGTTAACCTAGTTGACAAGACTTTTGGGTCTGACGTTGTAGGCTGACCCATTTAAACTTGGATCATGTAAGTTTAGTATTATTATTAATATTAAAAATATTATTATTTGTATTAAAAATATTACTATTGATATTATAATTAATATTATAAATATTATTCTTGATCATACATTTCAGTCTGACCTAAAATTATTAAGTCTAGCTAGAGATCAAATATTTTTAAATTTTAATTTTTTTAATATTTTTTATATTAAAAAAGTTAATTTACAGTGCAGTGGGACCATCTAACTGTGAATAATTGAATACGAAAAGACCGCACAATAAAAGTGTCGATTTTGTCAACCAATTACTGTGCCTTAGCTTAGTTTACCCTCCCACGAAGACTTCTAAATTAAGGAATAGCGTATGGTATATGGTAGCATGAAACATATCGACGCCTCTTTACACCTCATGCATTCGTAGGTCGGCACGATCGAGGGTGGCTAAACATCCACGTGTAAGAAACCCGCCACCACCTTAAGGACCAAGACATCCACGTGTAAGAAACCCGCCACTACCTTAAGGCTAAGTAAATGCATAGTTATTAAATATGATAATAAGGTTAATTTAAGTTAATTTTAAAAAAATAAAAAATATTTAAAATTTTAATATTTTCTATTAAAAAATTTAAAATATATATATTACATTGAAATGTAATATATATATATATATATATATATATATATATATATATATTTATATTGAAAAGCTAAGAAAGAATTCATATAAATATAGGTTATAAAAAATATATTAATTTAAATAAAATAAAATAAAATAATTTTATATTTTTCAAGTTTATTAAAAAATATAAAAAAACTTGGGTCTTGCTCGGATAATACTGGATCACCCGGGTTTTGGATTGACCTAACAGGTCATCCAGGTTTAACCAGATCAATTATAAACCTGATATATATATATATATATATATATATATATAATCTACGTAGAAATATAAATATAGATTATAAAAAAGTATATTAAGTTAAATAAAATAAAATAAAATAATTTTATATTTTTTTAAATATATTAAAAAATATATATACACAACTCGGGTTTTGGTTGGACAATACTGAATGACCTTGATTTGAGGGTGATCCAATAAATCACCTGGATTGAATCAGATAAATTATAACCATGATTTTTACCTATTTGAAACCTGTAGAAGACCCCGGGTCAAGCTGTGGGGCCGGCAACAGTAAGTAAATAACGTCCCTCTTTTCTATGAAATTGCGTGGAGAGGGAGGGGAACGGCACCAGGTATATTACCCACATATTTTACCAAAATCACAAACCTCCATTAGCCAAGTAAATCACTCAAAGCTTTCATGGACCACAAGGAAGCTAGTTTGAGTAATCATGATCTCTTAAATTCTTATTATCATCATTAATTTTACCCTTTAAACAGATAGTTTAGTAGATAGGTATATAGGGAGACTAGAGTAAGGTAGATAAGAGACTAAAATAGTCATGCTCACTTCTCATCACCTTCCTACCCTTTTCCTAGCAACATTTGCCACCATCGTATCACCAGTTTCCCTTGAGCAATATTTCCTCACTGTTTGGCTCACAAGGAACAACCTCATCCTCTTGTTATTCTTCATTTTGATTTCTCTTCTTGCTCCAAGGTCCAAAGGCTAGCTAGAATTTGTTTGTTTTGGTTGTCTGAATACAGAGAGAAACATTTGCTTCTTGTCACTGATCTCTTGGTTGATTTTCTTAGTTGTTTTGGGGTGTTTGTATGAGATGGGGTTGAGTTCTAAGCAGGTTACTAGTAACGGGTTAGATTGGAGCCAGACCCTATTGCAGGAACGGACTTTGGAGCTGCCTAAACCTCCTGCAATAAGGAGGCAACAGCAGCAAAACCAGCTGCAATCCGAGTCCTTGAAGTGTCCAAGGTGTGAGTCAACAAACACAAAGTTCTGTTACTACAACAACTACAACAAGTCACAGCCTAGACATTTTTGCAAGACTTGCAAGAGACACTGGACTAAAGGTGGTACCCTCCGAAATGTTCCTGTTGGTGGTGGCCGGAAAAACAAGAGGCCGAAAACATCAAAAACAAATGCTGACACCACCACCTCCACAAACACAGCAAGCACCGCTGCTCCAAGAACCGATAATAGCAACAATATGATCAATAGGGTTAACCCCCAGCAGCCAATTCAAGCTCAGCAACAAAAGCAGAATCTTCCTGATCTTGTACTTGGTGATCAAAAGAATTTATCTGGAATTCTGTATCAAGCAATGATCAATCCACCATCTTCAGTTCTGCAACAGAATTCAATCAGCTGCAACAACTTGGATACCAAAAGTTTCAACACCAACAACAATGGTGTCCTTTTGGGTTCATCTTTGTCTCTACCTCAAATTCAAGGCTCCCTCTTTCCTTGTCCAAGTTCTTTTGACACACACCCATCTTTAATTTGCACCAGCTCCTTTCAGCCCTTAAATGTTTATAACTACTCGGGAGAATCCATGGAGGACTCAACCATCACCACCATCATGCCTTCCACAAGTAGCACTATCGCTCAACCATGGCAAGTGCCAAATACAAGCAGTGGAATGGACATGACAAATTACTGGAATTGGGATGATATAGAGAATTATGTCTCTACTGATCTCAATGTCACATGGGATGATTCTGAAATCAAACCATAACTAAGGTCTTTATTAACCTTATTAGAAGTGTGGATAAATCCTCTTTCTTTCTTTTTCCAAGTAATTGAGTGTTTTTGTGTGAATGGTCAGTCTCATTTGTAATATCAGAGTCATATATTAATGTGTCTTAATTATTATAGCTAGTTAGATGTATCCTGTTTGAAGCTGTCCTTTTTTTTTCTCAGTTTCAGCTTCAGGCTATAATATAACGTGTCCATTTGTGTAGTTTTTTTCTTTCCTTATCCTACTGACATATGTTTTCAATTCCAATGCAGAAGTATTTCATGTGAAGTAAGCTAAGGGGTTAGGGTTCACGTTGTGCTAGAGAAGGGTATCTAAGTTGAGACTGGAGTGATGGGGTCTTCTCCAGCTAAGCTGGGGTATTAGTAGATGTGATGGAAGATTCCTGTGGATATGTATACTTTTTTGGAAATCTCAAATAATAACATTTCATGGACTTGTTTTCTCACCACTTGCTCAGAATCATTCTCTTTTTCTAGCCCTGACACATATTCTTGCTGTAAAGTAGTTTCTGCAAAAATTCTTGAGCATTTTAGAATTCTGATTATGAGTTCTTGATTCTCTTGAAACCTAACTGGGCACTTGATGGCTCTTACTATATATTAATGTTATTATAAATTTTTCCAGAATGTTTGTTCTTATCCCCTCAGTACTGCAGTTGAGCAGAACAAGCGTAAGTCTTTTGAGATCGTGATAGTTTTTGTAGTTGTGGTAAAACAAAAACTATAAATAATAGTTTTTTTAACTAAGATTTTAAGATAAGAGTTTCAGTGTGATAAATGCAAATAATAGTGTATATTGATTAACCAAATACTTTTAAATATGTGATTGAAACAAGACAGAGACTTGAAAATGTAATCACAGGGCTTGTTCTCCTTTTTCTTTAATGGCGAAGCATGCTGTTGATTGTGGGATAATTCAGGTCAATTGTGGGCTCCTTCAGTGACCTGCTATAAAAAAAATGTCTGAATTGATGACCAGTGAGCCAGGAAGTTGTGGTTAAGTACTAGCTTGCCTCTTGAACATTCAAATCCACCTGGCTACAGTCCTTCTCCGAGTAAAATATAAGGATCTTTTAAATATATGGTCTTTGAAAATAAGTTTATTTAATGATGGATTATTCATCTAATGAAATTATTTTATATATTCTGATTCTGGAGGGTCCTTCCTTGGACAAGCCGACAATGCCTCTAATCAGATATTACATTTTAGCCTCTTTTCAAGTGGTGTTATTGATGCTACAAGTAGGAAAAGGAAAGGCTGATTCAACTTGTTCAATCACTAACTTGATCTTTCTGGGAAATTATGCCAAGCACTTTCTATGGCTAGAAACAGAAGAGATGTCTCAGTGACAGGTTATTGTTTCTTCTTCCTTGTGGGGTTTACACTGGTTGCAATGATCAAATTTGTTTATTGGCCGGTGCACATGTTCTACATGCGTTATGTCCAATTTTTGGGTCCATTACAAAGCTAGAGGCCAAATACCATGGGGGCAGAAACTGATATCATATCAGTGATATGGGATGGCAACCACCACATTTTGAATGAAAGAATGGACCGGTGACTATAAGCCTATAAGACATTTAGCTTCCAGGAATCCATTATTTGGACAAAATTCATTTCAAATGTCTACTAGTAAGTTTTAACTGAAGATGATGCTAGTCTTCACCTGAAAAACTATGAAAAGTGGCTTCTGTCTTCGCCTGAAGAAAGAGAAGAGAACTGCTGATTTCTGGTATATGACCAGTAAGTGTCATACAATGAAGGGAAAATATACATGATCTCCAAGAAACACTATCAAATCCAGTTCAAATATATAGGCCTATGACAATTTTAACTGGTTGAAGCGAAGCTCTGGTTGCAACCTTTCAGCTCTTTCTTTGAAATATAGATGGTAAATCCTAGGGTATCAAAAGGCTAAAAAATGATGAACAAGAGCAGTATTAATTACAGACTAATAAGAGACCTATGCAATATAAAACAAGATCACAATCACGATATGCAGATCAACTAAACTGGGTTACAGACTCAATACTTTCTTCCTCCTCAATCCAAATCAGCTCAGGTTATAGATTCCCCATTCTTATACCAGTGTCTCTGTCATAAGAAGGTTGTTCATCATTAGCCTTGGAATAGCTAACATAGTAAAGCTCAGATACTATGCCTGTCAGAACAACAAATGCAGCTCCAGCTCCAAAAATTCCCTTTCTCACTTTCTGGCAAGAGTGAGAAGGATCTGATAAGTACTTGGTGTGGTAACCATTACGAACAGAAGCCACTAGCAAGCAGATCTCAGCAATAAAGAAGAATACCCTGGTACAAGGATGCAATGAGCAAATTAGCGAAAATGGAAAATAGCATCTCTCTCTCTCTCTCTCTCTAACATGGTTTGGAAAGTTTGCTTATGCACATACCAACAAGTGATAAACAGGACGATCGCCCATGCTCTAGAACCACTAGGTCTCATAGCCTTCCCACAACACAAACATCGACTAGCTACCATTATTAGGAGTTGACTAGCCATAAGGAGGAGGAGTGAACCGACTCCTAATCCAGTTGCAATGTCTGAATCATAACGACAATAGCTATCATTTCCCACTTTTTCAATTTTTGCCTGCAAAAGAAGACAAGGATAAGTTGAAATTGGTCCATCAGAGATTCAGGAAACTGGTGTGGTCTGCAATTGCTCATTTTCTCTGGTGGCAGATTTTGGCAGAAACGAAAAGGGAAAGGAACAAGTTACTAATTAATTTCCTCAATCAACAAGGTATTCAGTTATTTGGTTATATCCTTGGTGTGATATCATTAACAGAAACTTAGATTCATGAATCTACAAGACTATAAAATGCACAGAACAACCCAATTACAGCAGGTCATATGCAGGATACTAAGTTTTTCTTGCTACCAGTATCCAACCGTGACGTACAGAAGCCAGAGGGCAGAGACCATTTAACCAATGCTCTTAAAAGCATTCCAGGGATTAAATCCATGCAATCGTGAATAGACCATGGTCTCCACATCCACCTAAGTCCAATTCAAAGCCAACTACGTTTAATGCCTCGCCGGTTACAAGCTGGCTACATTGCAAATATTAAACTTGGGCACCCAGTTACAGTTTTCTAAACAGTTTTAATAAGTTTACTAGGTAAATTCCATCTTTATATGCTTTCAGTAGCATTCTTAACCTAACAGTAAAATCAAAAGGCAGTGTAGACCTTAGGAATAAGAAAACACTCAACATAAGCCACGACAAGGCATCGACCGTAGCATATGGAACTTGAAAATAAATTCTTTAAATTTCTCCAGATCACAGTGGAAAATGTCAAGCCTTTTCTCTATCTTAAGATCACAAATATTCACAAACAAACATATAACACCAACAAAGAACTTAAAAACCAAATCTAGTAAAGAATTCTACAAATAGTTGAAACAAATTCCTTATTCTCTTCCCTTACTGTATTTCCCCCCCTTCAAAGTTTTTGGTTGCACAAAGCTAACAAATTTCACAGACCAAACACTGACTAGAAATCACCACATCATGTATCAACAACTTTCAAGCAAAACCAACTATACTTAAAGAACAAGAAAAGTAAACCAGAACCAACTAGGCATTCAAAGACGCCCAAAAATAGAAAAGCCAACATCTTTCTAATTTTTGCACAAGCAGTTTAACAAAAACCGTCTTATCTCTACAACCCACAAAGCAAAAATCATAAAAAAAACCACCACCACCACCACCACCACTATAACAAGTTAATAACAACAGCAGCAGCAAAAAACTTCACAAAAAAAGAAAAAAAAATAACTTACGGTATTCCTTCTCTGTTCAGCAGCAACAGCAAGAGCAAAAGCAACCAGATCAAACACAAAAACCACTAACAGTAACAGTGTTGAAGAACCCATCTTTCAAAATCCCAGAAAAAGAGAAAAAAAGTCTCTTCCTTCTGTATCTTCCCTCTCTCAATGCAAACACAAACATACAGAAGAAGGAACGGTGGCACCAAAGCGTTCTATACGCAACAACTATTTAATACTGAATAATGTATGTCTTAAGTTAATAAATACTATAAAATAAACGTTATCGTTATTATTATAATAAATTCAGCTATAAACAAGCCTATAAGAACGAGTGGTTTAACTTCTTGACATGGGTAATTAAGACAAGTAAATAATAAAAAATAGATGAACAGTGGCGATGCTTTGTTGATAAGTTTTCTTTTTTATATTTAAGAGGGTAATTAAATTTGTGGGTAAACTATATTTTTGTCGTCATAGATTCATCAATGTTTTTCTTCTATCCTAATAGTTTAGAATCTCTCATTTTCTTTATTTCTTAAGATTTTCAATATTGCCCTTTCCTACTGGTATGTTTGAAGTGTGATTACGATTGTTTTTCAAAGTATTTTTCATTCCGAAATACATCAAAATGATATTTTTTAATTTTTTAAAAAATATTTTTAAGATCAGCGCATCAAAACGATCCAAAACATAAAAAAATAATTTTTAGAAAAACAAAATTGAATTTTTTGGAAACACTCCCAGGTGTGTTTGGGAACGCGGTGCAAACCGCGTTCCCAAAAATTTTGAAATTTTTTTTATTTAAAATGATTTCTTTTTAGTTTTTAGGTCGTTTTGTTATACTGATGTTAAAAATAATTTTTTTAAAATAAAAAAATTTCATTTTGATGCATTTCTAAATGAAAAATACTTTGAACCGCCACCGCTACCACAACCCCGCGCTTAACCCCATTTATCTCAACCTGCATTTTGTTTTTTAAAAGTTGAGAAGCATGAAAAATAATGCCTTTTAATCTATTTTCTTTCCCAAAAAAATAGGTTGAGAAACTTAAATAAACGATCACTAAATAAATATTGTAAACTAATTTTTTTTTATTACTTTTCTCCCATTTTCCCTCTCAAATCCCCACTTATCTCATGAAAACATCTAAAGTTCTTAAGAAAAAAAGCTCAAAAACCTAATTAAATAAAAGCTAATTAATGGTTAGGTGTAAGATTGAAATTTTGTGGAACTCAAAAGAGGATGATATCAAAAAAAATTTAAACTATACGATGAAAGATGAGTGCCGATTGAGATGGTTGATGTAAGGTTAGACGTGACAGTAAGGATTGAGACCATCTTCCAATAATTATTTAGCTAGCCACAACAGCTTCCATGATCTTATCTTAATAAGAACATCTTGATTTTAATTAGTGAATATTTAATTATATTTTTATTATGCATAGATTTTATTTACAAAGTTTATAATGTCAAAATTTAATTACTCTTAATTACAATTCCAAACTATTGGGTTTTTTTTCTTCATATTATTATTATGGGATATTATCACATGTATAGGACTTTGGAAGGACAATATAAGATGCAACTGTGAAAAAATAAAAAAGAAAAAGGATGAGTAAATACTATGGTCATTAAACTCGACTTGAGGGTTTATTAAATTATTTTTTAAAAAATATAATGGTTTTATTTTAATTATTTTTAAATATCAACTTGGATTTTATCTGGATCAATCAAATAATGAATTGACCTACAAGGTCAATAATAACTTGATTTTTTTGGACACTCAGCTTGAGTTAGGAAACAGATCGAATTGAATTGGGTTTAATAATAATATTAAATCTTAGATAGTTAGCTAAGTGTGATATTGTTGAATTTATTGGGGTTATAAAATAGTTAAACAACCCTAGATTTTATACCATTTTTTTAAAATGATTATCAAAAAAATAATCTTGATGGTTTCTCAATAGTTTGTTTTTTTTTTTTTTTTTTTTTTTTTTTTCAGATTTGCAATGTGCAGGAATCATGTGAAGAAAAGAGAGTAAAAAGATAGCACCTACATGGAAAGTGGATTCCACACCGTTACCTACGACAAGAATCATATGAAAGACAGCCATAAACAACAACCTCTCTTTTAACCAAATGCAATCCAACTTCATTTGCACTATCTCATGACGTACAATTGTAGTATTTAATCACATCATTAGGCATTTCTCCCCCAAAATAATATGTTATTTGTGGAATCTCTTGCCAATAATGGAGCATAAAAATATTATATCGATTGGACATAAAAAGAATCATAAGCCAAAAGATTAAGGATATGTTTTTTTTATTATTATTATTAATATAGATGTTGGAGCCAACTTGTGTTAAGTTTTCTTTTGATTTTATAAAAAGATGTTAGGATAAATAATACGCAAATTAGAATTAATAATCTAATAAAAATCTCAAATACAAAGGCAATAATGGAGCAAAACATTAATGGATAAAAAAAAATGGTGAGTGAATATGTATGAATGACTTGAAAATCACCAGATTAAGAAGTGGGAGGACCATATCTACAGTCTGTATACATGGTGCATGCTTATGCAGCTGGTCTCATGTGATATTCAAGCCATGCCTAGCTGCATTGGTTCTTAGTTGATGCTCTTTCTTGAGAGCTATGAATTTAGCTGCTATTTCATCGTAGTCCGGGAGCTTTGGATGTACATGGCTACAAGATGAGGCCGTGCTTCCTTTTGAAAGCTCAAGCTGAGAAGAAATTGACTGGTTATCATTATCAGGGACGGTCATGCCCTTTAGCCTTTTTGGTGGGATTGTCTTTTTTCTTGAACCAGGACTAGGCTCCTGCGAAGAGGAATCATAAGAGGAGGCATATCTTGCTGGACAATCTGATGATTCTTCAGTTTCCATTAATTTCTTGTTCTCTTGAGTTTGAGTACCATTTACCTGACCATCACATTTATAGCATGATTTCTCCAAGCAGCATCTAAACTTCTTTTCAGGGCTTAATCTGCTGCTGCGTTTACAGGACTTAACATACCCTTTCACTGGTTTGGACAAAACCTTATCATAGCATACCAATGAGGCACTCCTGCGTTCTTTGGCTGGCATCATTGTCCTCTGCTTATTTTGAAAATGAAAAACTCGATGATAGAACTGTTTCTGACATGGTGAAAAGTTGCAAAATTGACCGTTGAAGACCACGCAATCGTTGCCTTTCGTGTTTACTGGTGTCAGAAAAGATTCGTACTTACGATTGTTCTTGGTATCAACTCTCCTTTCCAACCTGTGACCATATGAGTTCCTGATCCTTTCATGAGTTTTCCTTGACAATGCTATCTTATCCTCAGGTTCAGGTCTGTTGCAATTGCCTTCACTATAACCATGGTGGGATAAAGCCAACAGTGTAGATCCATCAACAGCGTAGTTGTCAATTAAGGGACGGGGGGATGCATTAAACAAAAATAACCTTTTGTCCTCACCATTAAACTCAAATTCCTCCACTTCATCAGCATAGACAGTTCTCTTGTGATACTGAAATGAAATCTCTGGAGTTGCTGTTCTTGCAATATCAGCATTGCCTTTGAAAGAGTCTGCGGACATGCTGTTTGAGCCAGAACTTTCGAAATCACTTTGATCAGGTAGTTCATACATATACTTGTATTGAGAATGATTCTCTGTATGGACTGCTTTTTTGTGCATAGGAGCCTTGTCCGAAGGATGGATGGTTAATTCAGATGGAATATCAGGGCTATGCTTAGCATATGAAGCTAGCACCATTGCCCCACTGGTGCTGTTATAACTGACACCAGCATCTTCCTCGAAAACAAACCTCTCCAGTTGATGATCTGTGTTTCCAGGCATCTGCAATTGGATGATACCAAAGATTTTAAACTAAATTCTAGAGTTTCTCATCAAAAAGTCTAAATAAAAAGACTTGGTATAAGGCCATAATTCAGAAAAATGAATTGTGGGGTAAGCCTACCTGCAAAAGATGTTGTTTGGGCCTGTTATCACACCCCAAGTACCACAGCTGGAGGCCATAATCCATGGCTATTTCATTGATCAATTTTAGTTTCACACTATCACTGATGAACTTTAAACGTAGTTTCTCCATAATCTGTGACATAAATGCAATGCTTATTAAGAGTGACAACATCGAAAACAAAGCTTGAAGGGATGAAATTCCACGTAAGAAGAATTGAGGAAGACATGTTGGCTCAAACTTTGACAATTGCCAACCTCATGATTGACAAGGTTTCCAGACTGCAATGCAGGTGCATCCTTAATGAATTTCTGCCCGTAGCGCTTACCAAAAAGCTTTCTGATCGCTCGGAGCTCTGGCAGATCCCCAAACCATGCAGCAGCAAATATCAATGTTGAAACTGCTTCATTGATATCTTTCGGACGGTCCCTGAAATCAAGATTAAAAACTTATATTCAAAATGATCATCTTCCACATTAAAGTAGAAAAGCTGAAGTCACGCATCAACTTAATATTTTATACAGTACAGACACACAACAATGTAACAGCACTAAATGTCTACCAGAAGAACCTTAGGATTTCAGTTGCCACTTGATCTTTACGTGCAGAAAATTTAACAATTCTAGCAATGCATAAGAGTTATATGCCTGGTTTTGATTGTATAGTTGATCTAACTCTATAAAGAGTAGCTTTATAACTGAAATCATACTTGTGTCTGCGAATGTATGGAAAGTGAAGAATGATAAATTCACAGTAGTGGTCCACCAGATCATATGCATCCAATAAGCTCTGGTCCTTAAGAAGCTGTTCAACCTGAGAAATGCAAGGAAAATTAACTTCGCGGAATAGCAACAGTAACAGATCAAATTCTCGTGGACTGAACAAGATTTCAAGGAAAATGAAAGCATAAAATTTTGCCAAACATGTGTAATATTTAAATGTCAATGATCATTAAAATCAAAAGGCAAATAAATTCAATTGTGATTCATTTACAAATGGCCTTATTGCAAGCTTGCTAAAGCTACGTCAGCAATCAATATGAAACTGTATCCACCAGAATCAAAAGATTTTTTACAGTGCTTTGTTCAAGTTAAGGGAAGGTTCTAATACAGGATTACTCTAGTGATTATTCAGTTTTCTTAGCTTTCTCCTTGCTTATATAAGCTTAACGATCAAAATGAATGCATGTTTCCGACACAGAGTTGATTCAACACAGCAACTTAATTATCAATGTGGGACTCAAGTGAAACTCAAAAGGGTTCTGAAAAGCTGTATGATAATTATAATTACAGGAAGTGTAATATTTCAGGCCCCTTTCAACAGGCCTGAGCCATTGTAAATAATCTATCCTGAATCCTCAGTTTTGCCTGCATAATCTTTCAGAGGTAAAATAACTGCAATGAAGTTGCTGTTATTGGATTTTCCTATTCATCTCAAACTCTGGAAGCTACAACAGGAAAATCCCATAACTACCAGCACTTCATTAGTGGTCCAACACCATTATTTTCCAATTTGAAGCAAGCAAAAAGAAGAGAAAAAAAGTCTCAAGTGATGAATTAAAAGAGCAGGAGAGGGACTACCCTGGCAAAAGCAGCCTCATTTTGACCAATCTTGAGAAGCTGAGCAATGTCCTCACGTAATTGCCTTACAATTGAGTACCTCTTTCTCTTCAGTAAATTAAGGCGGCAATGAAGTAGCTTAGTTGATTTCTCGCTGCAAATTGACAACATGCATGTTCTCTAATCATAAGAAAAGAAAAAGCTGAGTCCAGATGGCTAATAAGAACATAATTAAGCACACAGCAATGAGATTAACTATGGATTATGGATAACATTGGCTGACTAAAATTACCACTTTGAAGCTTTTCTCCATCCAAATAAAACATCAAACATACTTGAAGTACACTAGTATCTGTGACCAGACTTGGTGTGACCTGATCATACTATTTGTGATGGCTGGAGAAAGTATGCAGTATAAGGGTGGTTACCTCCGTGGAAACTTATTTTAGTAACCAAATTTAGTTGCTAGTGAGGATCATGGAGGGAGAGGGTGACAGTTTTCCCTCTCAAGAAACTGCTCCTCTTGCTAGTGGCGCATTCCTCTCTTCGAAGTGGTCTCATCGAGGAATTAATTAAAGTGGCAAATTCTAAAAAAAATTAAGCAAATCAACAATTGGTACTTAATAAAATGGGTAGTTAAATTGATTAGATTTTAAGTTTGTTTTTAATAATTACAAGTTTGAGTTATTTTTAAATTCAGTCTAATTAAAAATATAAATTTAATTATTGGATTTTATTCAGTGGAATGATATAAATAAGGAAGAAAATATGAATTGATACCTTATTGGATTTTTTTTTAAAATTTTTAATATTAATATATCAAAATTATTAAAAATACAAAACAAATATTAACTAATTATCCGATGTACCAGTAAAAATTGACTCAATTTAACCTAATGAATGGTATTTCGATTATTTTTTTTATAATTTTAATTAGAAAACTCTTAAAAAAAATTCAGTCTGTTCAGTTTCAGAAACAAAAACAAAAATAAGGAACAAAACTGAAAAACGCTTTATAAACTAAAAGCCCATTAAAGATTCAAGCCATCTTATCCAGTGAAACCAAAAATCCCAAGTTTACACAATATGTCAATGCCATGGAAAGTTATGGAAATGGAATATCCACACGACTTTCTTCTATATCTCATCTACCACCAGAGAAATTTACGGTGGATGCATAGCACGGCACCTTAAGGCTTAAGGCTCGGACATCATTGCTGACGCATCTCAACAGTTGATTATATATCTAGCGACGGCAATTATTTTGATGCCTTGTTATCCTTTATCTTGAATAAATAAATAAACATGGAGCATTATCCTGTATCTGGCCATAAAAACGAAGGGAACCATGGCTCATATCTCTAGATTCTCTACTTTAGCGTTCTCCCCAACCACTTTTAGGACCTCCTCCTTCTGCCCCTCCTCCCCAAAAGTATCCAAGTACCATTCAACCGCTAGTGCTGTTTCAAGCAAAGCTACTAATGATCGTGATCCTCGAAACCCTACCACAAGAAGAGATGTCATCCTTGGTTTAGGGGGCCTTTATTATGCAAGCAGTATTCTTAGTGATGCATATGTCAATGATGCTAAGCCAGTCTCAGCTGTAGAGAAAACCAGAAGAGGGATAAGGGATTTTGATCACGGCAAGGTGGCACAAGCAGCTGAAACAAAGAATATGGTGCTAACACCAATCAGTGCGTTCCCTTTAGATTTAGATAAAGTGATTAGTACTGAGGTTTCGAGGCCAAAGAAATCAAGAAGTAAGAAGGAGAAAGAAGATGAAGAGGAAGTTTTAGTGATAGAAGGAGTTGATTTTGAGAGAGGTGAGTTTGTGAAGTTTGATGTTTATGTTAACGATGAGGGTGATCAATCACTCAGAGGACCAGACAAGGCTGAGTTTGCTGGGAGCTTTGTGAATGTGCCTCATAGGAGTAGGACCGAAAGGAAGGCTCGTTTGACACTGGCGATTAGCGAATTGCTGGACAATTTGGAAGCTGAAGGTGATGATAGCTTGGTGGTGACTTTGGTGCCTAGGTCTGGTAAGAACCCTGTTAATATTGGTGGCGTCAAGATTGAGTATACAAAAGAATGATCACTCTAAAGATATCATCATCAAGATTGAGAGATACGTTTATGTATGTATTTTGCTTCTCTTTTAGCTTGCTGATTAAGAGATTAGTGGTTACCTTTTGTTCTTCTGATCCATGTACTGATCTTGATTAATCAAGCAAAGAAATGTTGTCTTCAAGATAAAAATAAAAATAAAAATGATAAAGAACAGAAATGTTACCTTCATCGCAATTTCTTTTTTTATGCAAATTAATCTTCATTGCAGTTCTGTGCAAACAAGCTTATATTTGAGATAGCCTAAAATGCTGATCATGCTTATAAAATTTCGAAAGTCTTTAATCAAATGAAGCAAAATTTCAATGAAGGGTTCTCATGAATTAAAATGAAAACGACATAGATATTTTCCAACAAGAACTTGAGGTGTGATTCAACAACATCAAATAGAAAGATAAGAAAAGGACAATGAAATTTGAAACTACAAATGTAAAATATAAATTAGAAATAATAATAAACTACATGGCCGTGCCGAGGCATAGCATAATTGGTAGCCACATTTTTTCAAAAATGAGGTTCTTGTACAAGTCCAAATCCCTCAACCATCAATTGATTTATTGAAAAAAAAAAGGGGGCAAAGAATCAATCCCTTAAGAACATGCACCTCAAGAATTACTTATTACAAATGGGAGTAGAATAGCTAGAGTTGTGACTCAAAGTTTCATAGAGAATATCGTAGCATAGAAACTTGAAGCAGTTCTAAGTCCTAGCTCATCAAAATAGCAAGCAAAAGTTGTATCTAAAGATGTTCCATCGCCGTCAATCTACTCACTTTTCTCATACAATGCAGTATAGAATATAAACATATGTATATACTCTGGTGGGGTTTCTCTTTTCTTTAAGTGGTTTTTAATTATTCATTGATGATGAGGATCAGTCTCTATTTCATGGGCCAATTCTCTTGTCAGCATGTCAGCTCGATCATCATGTCCACCAGCAAAGCTATAAACCCGGAATGCGAATTGGAAAGCCCTCCAAAGCATCTTAGCACCAGCACTTCTAGGTTCTGTTTTGGTTCCAGATACTGCTGTCTCTGCTGCTTTTGTTTGCCGCCTCTCCTGAATATATTCAAAAGCAGAAGAAAATGGTAAAAATAAATCCTCTTCAAAGTCAAATCATCTTCTGGAAATGATCCTCAAGTTGTGTGAATTGAGCTTCTAGTTTGAAACAAAATGTTAATTCATAGGCGAATCTACCTTGAGTGCCAATTCCATGCAGCTCGAAGAAACATCCACCATTGATTCCTTGATTTGTACAAGAATATGGAAGTCGAAGTCGATGTTGTGACTTTGAAATTTCTTGGATTCTTCATCTTTTGTCCTCTCCAAGGCGTCAAGGTCTCCTTTTATCTGTATGTTATTAATTCTTTTAGCTGCATGTAAAAAATCTTGCAAATAATGAAGATTGTCTTACAATGAGGTTCAGGACTATGACAAAGTTACCTTGTTGAAGTAACGTTCTGTCTTGTCAAGAAGCTGGCCTAATGGGGGCTCTACCTTCCAATTTTTCAGTTCAGCCACTACGCCATTCAACTTTGAGCCTAGGGCAGCTGCTGTCCTTAATGCTTCCAGCTTTTTTTGAGGGAAACCTTCAAACCTTGCAAGCACCTGCAATGCAAGGAAATACAGGTCATGATGATATAGAAATTGAACAGGACATGTGGACGTTGAAGAGTAGTGAAAATAACAAACTTTTTCTGTTATATTAACCTGTGTTTCATCAGTTAATTTCTCAAGAATTGATTCGACATGCTTGTGGAACTTGATCAACTCTGTCATGTCCTTTGTTTTGAAAGTACTGATGGCAGCCTTCAGCTCTGTGATTTCCTTTGAATACTTTTGAACATCTTCTTCAATTTGTTGGAAGTATGCTGATCTGAGGCACAAAGAAAGAAACTCATTTGGTTCTCATTTATGACCTTTTCCATTCCCTTGAAATAAAATTTAACCAAACAGATTATTTCTTAATGTTAGAGTTCTTTAGAAAGCAATACGTACCTCTTTGTAATCTCTGCTAGTGCATCAGCCATTCCCTGCTTTCCGCCAGCACTGCTCGAAGCTGGACCCTTTCTTCCAGTAGGTGATTTAGTAAGTTGATTTCCTCCTTCCACCTTCCCCTTAAGCACTCGATACAAATTACCCATCTGACTTGATCTCTTCAATTTAGTCTGTGCTTTCTTGGGGCGTAAGGATCTTGCTGCACCAGGTGGAGGAGGTGGTGGAGCAGCTCCATTTCCGAGAGGCATAGGTGGCGGCGGCGGCAATGGCATCGTTCCTTTTGAAGACATCATGAGTGGTGGGGGAGGAGGTGGTGCGTTTCTTGCAGTTGATGTTTGAGGTGGTGGTGGTGGTGGTGGTGGCAGCATTGGTGCTGCTGTTCCAGTTCCTGATAACATACGTGGGGGCGGGGGCGGGGGTGGCAGCGGGGGTGCTGCTGCTGCAGTTCCAGATGCCATAGGTGGTGGTGGAGGTGGTAGCGGGGGTGCTGTTACAGTTCTTGACATAGTAGGTGGTGGACGTGGTACGCTAGCCACTGTAAAAGTCGCTGGCTGCAGCACGAATGGTGGTGGTGGAGGTGGAGTTGGAGGTGGTGGCTGTGTGGTTGCTACATCTGGTTGCAGCTTCATTGGTGGAGGAGTAGATGGTAGTGATGGTGTGGCCACAACGTCTACCATCATGGGTGAGGATATGTGAGGCTGTGCTGGTGGAACTGGTGATGCATTGACTGACAATGCAGCTGGTGGCGTTATGGCTTCAGCTATCACTGGAGTGGTCTCAGCTGCTGCAATCTGTGGCATTCCACGTTTGAGGCTGTAATCGCTGTGATCCTCAAGGTCAGCAGCTTTTTTCACATCACAATTACTGCTTGCTTCTATTTCAAACATCAGTTCCTCACAATTGCTGCTTTCTTCTGAATTGCTCCTTTCGAACAATGGCTTGCGCTTTGCTTCCACTTCTGTCATTGTTTCATCATCCACTCTGTCCTTTCGTTTCAAACTGCTGCCGTCTAGAATTTCCAGGTTTGAAGGCATGTGGAATGAGAGACGTTTTATGTCCATGGGGTTCAATTTTTCAAGTGCTTGAACTCTCAGAGATCTGAGAAGAGGAGAAGAGCTATAAAAATTTGAAAATTCTCCAGAAGCAGGAGAACCCGAAAACTCGGGAAGCACTGATGTAGGAGTCTCTGGAGAAGCACAACATGGGCTATAGCTGTTGTTGTCTGAAGAGGATTCCATCAAGATTTTGCTGAAGGCGTTGGATCGTTGAATGTCTTTATTTGGCTCATATTCATCCATCACATCAAACATTTCTCTTGCTATCTTAATCATGCAGGTGAGTGTTGCCGAAGCAATTTCAACTAAAAATTCAGAAAAAAAGAAAGATAGAGAGAAGTAATCACCTTCAATCATGAAACTTCAGACTAGTTGTGCAAGGAGATATTAAATGGAAAAAACCAAGCTCTTCAGTACGATGCACTCTTTCCAAAATTCTTTCAAACAACTTGTTCCATTTTGTTTCTTACAAGATCCGAAAACGTGGATAAAAATATACTGCTGACTAAATTCTGGAAAAGTTGTATCATACCTGCTTGTTCCGAACTGATCCTTTGATCACTGTTATTGTACATGTTGTATGTAGCTTTGTCCATCCACTCTTGATTCATCATCCATGAATCCCCAATTGATCTCAAAGCCTCACAAAAATATTTCAGAACCTGTTTGAGCATGCATTTAGATGATCAGCTTCGAAATCTTAAAAGAATTGCATCTAACAACTGCCATGGAGTGGTCATGATGGAACTAAATAGAAAACCTTATCGATAGATGATCCCTTAATTTCATACAGTTGACTACTGGGTATGATTTCAGGGTAAAACTTGTGCAGATCTCTCATTGTTCCCATCACCAGCTGCAACACAGATAAATGTTCAGAGATTCAAAGCATGGTGTTGTGTTCTAACTTCATTCAACAGACGATTTTGTGCTATGGTACCTCGTTTATGCTCAGAGAAGCATCAAAAGGTGGTAGGTCAATGATGTCTCTGAAGGTAATGATTTTCTTCCTAAGCTCCATCATCAAAATGAAGTTGCCTGAAGATCCACGTGAACGTGAACGTTCCATCTTCGGTTCTTCTGATTCCTTCTTCTTATCCTTGACCAAGTGAGCTCTTTTCACTACCTGCAATAGTACTCTTGTTTCTGTCAACATTGATAAGCCAATGCTGTTACCAGATGTTCCTAATTTATCATACATTAAAATCAAGTTGACATGAGCGAAAAACATTAAGAATTCCACAGTATGCTTGATTTTATTAATTCAATTAGATGGAATAAAGGTTGTGAGATTCAAACTCTTGATGCTAGATTATCAAGGTTCTAATACAAAAACTATTTCAATTTTGGAAATTTAGATGAATGCGAGGAAAAAGAAACCGAAGCTAACATTAGCAAGTCTATAGGAATGAAAAAAAATGATAGGGACTTAGCCAAGGAGCAGGGAAGTGCCATGAAATGGCTGTCAGAGGAACATAAACCTTCCTGGCATGAAAACACATATGACTACGCAGAATATAGTTGACAAGATGAACATAAAATTTAGTGGAGAACTCATGGTATTAGCCTGTGCCTAAAGCATTCTCTCACTTTGGAACAAATATTTTTCTCTACAGTATGAATCATAATTACTAGCATATTATCGAGATTGCAAGTGAAAAACATAAGAAAGAAAAACTGGAAAAAAATTTATACCTCAAATCTAGAAGTCCTGCCTCCAAAGAGCAAGGGCTTAACGCGACAGAAGATACCAGTAGACATAGCTTTTCTGCCAGCCCCTGAATTAACTTGGGCAAAACGTCTCAAGAATCATATTAATAATCAAGAAATTGACTAAGGGAATATTTTAATTAAATTCCTGGTGTGTAAACACAGAAGAAATATTCAAAGTACAAAGAGAGTTAAAACATGAAACATTAACGTGCAGCCCATGAAGGTTCCAGATGGGATAAAAAGAAATGAAAATGAATTCTCTGAAACTTTTCTCAAAGAGAAATCCAAGGAGAAATGGATGAGTTGCTGGCCTTTGTATTCATAACGTAGGCTTCCTCTCCTAAATTGTGTGTGCCACTCTTTTAGGTCACTGTCTCGTGATCAGTTTTCAGGATCATGGGGCTCTGCTACCATGGCTAACTATGATAGGGCTAATTTTGGACCTTGCCAACTAAGATTGTTTTTACTGGAAATAGAGAAAAGAAAAAAGAAAACTTAATTTACTTGTATTTCTTGAAACATTCTAAATTTTCTAGTTATTTAATCAACAATATTAGATCTAAGATAATTAACTACAGGGCATTGCTTGATTTTGAGCCTTTTCTTTTCTTTCTTTCACTCAAGTTATTATGCAGCAAGAATCTCTTTCTCGGATGCTTTAATATGCAATTCCATCTTTGATTTTCTTCAAATTAATTGTGGTATTTTGATTACTATTTTTGAAAAATAAAAATCGGAGAGCTCTTCGGAACTTATAAGCTACGTACATAGGCATGCATGCACTCCCAACAGAAAATTCTAAAACTTATTTCATTGATGATCACATAAAATTTTGCTCCCCAGCTAGGTATATATTTCTCGTATGACCATGGGGTTCATACATTTTACAGTATCCCATGTAATATTAATTAGAATTTGGATTTTCTATCCCAATACCATATATATATATATATATATATATATATATATATTAACGTGGATATCCAGACTAACTTGCGCGTACCTTAACTAATCTCATGGACCTTGAAGTTAACGACCATGTAAGCTTTCAGCTATCCTGAAATTTGTGAGACTCGAATTAATAACCTTTAAAGAAAAAACTTAAAATCTAATTAGTTGAATTATACCACTTCAATACTATATTCCTAATATAATACTAGATTTGATTTTGGCCACTTAGCAGTTGAAAATCAAAAGCGTGTGCCAGCCTCCATGTTGTTCCATTGGAGGTCGATGACCTCGTTTAAATTTAATTAATCTTCCAAATAACTAATGGCCGGATTAGTTTTGATAAATTTAAGGCATCCCACTCAAATTAATTAAAAGAAAAAAACATCAAATGTCAACATTCTACATAAGTGTCAACAAAGTTTGTTTAGTCATACAAGTGTATGTGTACGAGAGAGAGATATGAGCCTATGACCAAGTATTGGCTTTGTGTGCAGTTAAGTAAAACTGTCAAATTATAATTACTTTTTTAGAGATATTGGTGAATTGTGTTTTATGAAAAATTTAATTTTTAATTTTTTTTAATATTTTCAGATTTTTTATGTATTTATATCAAAATTATTTTTTAAAAAAATACTATTTTAATACAATTCGAATGAAAAATATTGTATTTCATTGTACACTGTCTGCAGGAAGAAATTACTACAAGCTGGCACCTTAATTTAGAGTTCACTGGATTGAATTTATATCCTCAAACCACGATAGCAAGGTTGTATTGACACTTCTAAACTAAATTGATAAATTAACATCTAAAAAACAATAAAAACAATAAAAATAGAGAGGACATGCCTCTGGATAATGTCCATGTTGCCTGCCTGCCTGCCTTCCTGCAATAGTAACAGCAGCAATTCCTGCAATTTTGGTAACAACAGTTCTGGCAATTTGTTACTATCAATACTGGATAGTGTCTGCAGATGTCATGTCAGTAATGAAGTTCTTAGTACAGGCAGGATTGCTGGTGGGCTCATTTCTTTCATTTTGCCTGTCACTTTTACTATCACTTTTAGGATGAGAAACATGAAGAATCTCAATCAGAAGTGTCATAATGTATTTGTACATGAGATTTTCAAAGTAAATTGGAGTATTTGTGACTCATATAATCCTCCCAACAATTCATCCCATTTTCGTGTTGTTTCTTAGTCCTCCCAAACGCGCTGCAAGCCTTGAACTTGGATTGAATGAAACTGGATACAATTTGCAACGAATTAAACACAAGTGTTGCAGAAATAGAATTGCTACAGAAGAAACCTATTTCCCAATAATGTAGTTTTACAGTGCAAGAAACAAATTACATACCCGTGAAATCCAAGAAACAAGCTGGAGATTATTTTCATGCACAATAATGTGAAAGAATTTGTGTAGGCGAAGTCTCAAGAATAGCTCATGAGAACTATATACATCATGGCTCATTATATGAAATCTTATAACTATATAAGCAACCCGTGGAGATATTTGCATACAAAGGAAGATTTTGAGAGCTTGGCAGGGTATCTGTTGAAGTTGATGAAGGCACTTTATGGCAAGTGTATTAGTATCATTTATTGTAGATAGCAGCATACTGTCTGTCCCATCCAACTCAATCAAAAGGAACAGGCAACTCATTGAGATCAGCAACTGAGGATCTAAACATTCACCTTCTGAGCTTTCTTTCTTAAGCTGCCTGATTTTGATGGTAACCTATCTTGTTTGTCTCTCAGGTCTGGGAATGATTTTATTTTTGTCAGACTTGGATGAACCTTTGACTGATTTGCTCTCCAATGATGCCCTCTTGGTTGCCGCCGGAGCACCACCAGCTGCTGCAGTTCTTTCAGCAATTCTTTTTAGGCGTTGAATTGCTAACTCTTCCATTTTCTTCCTAATCTCTTCTTCCTGTTCACAAGCATGTCTCGTAAGAAGTTGAAAAGTTGGGGAAACATAATGAAAAACAACTTGAATAAGCAACTTAATAAATACCTTCTCTTGCTTGCTCTTCTGAACTGTGGGCCTACTAACAACTGATGATTTCTTGCTTTTAGACATCATCTCAGTTCTGTTCTTACTGGGGGATCCTTGCACGATTTTAGTCCTCACTTCTGGAACTTTTCTCCCATTAATTCCATTTTTCTTGACAGTGGTCTTGTCACTGTTTGAAGGAAGCTTCTTCTCAGTTTGATCACCAGATTCAGCATTTGAGCTCCTATGAGCTTCCATGAATGATATGTCAATTCCCTGGTCTGTAACCCAGGAATCCCTTGTAGATTCAAATCCAGAATCTCGTTCAAGGACCACACAGAGGTCATTCGGTTCATAGGCATCCATAACTTCATGATTATGTTCTGTAATGCCATTTTCTGCCTGGGAAGATAAAGTTAGATCCGTAGCCATGCTTATGTCAGTTTTCCATTGAGAACCATATAAATCATCCACAGAAGATCGAGCATGAATCATGAAAGAATCGTCAACAAGTACGTCTCTTCTACTTGACTTGGCATTTGAATAATCACCCTCTAGTGATAGCATGTAATTGGCTGTATCCTGGTTTTCTGGTTTCCCTGAGTGATCGATAACAAACCAATCATCTCCTTTACCAGGCTTGATTATGGATGGCTCAGTGGAACGAGATAAGATACCCCTGAGGCCACTTCCTGAATCTTCTAATCTTTGTGAAATTACCAAATCCTCATCTGTCAAGTCCCTTCTCTTCATGATTGGTCGAAAACTCTCTGCATTTTCTATATCTTCCAGCCTAACTCTATCCTCGTGTTCCCCATCCCTCGGAGTCACAACAAAAGAATCACCTGTCACCATCCTTCTGTTCAGTAATTTCTCTGGTCCCAAGTCCATAGCACGATTGCTCCTTAATGAAGTTCCATCTCCAGAGCTTTTGACTATGAAATGCTCTTCCTGAACATCCACTGGCTGCAATTTTTCTACCCCATTAACTGTGTCATCATCTTTCATCAGAAGGCTCTGGAAAGCATCCCAGTTCTCACTAGTCCTTCCTCCCCTGGATGCATTTGAAACAGGGCCATCGTCAAAATCTTGGTCAGGAGCATCACTTGATCCATTTGACTTGTGGTTGCTCTTGTTTGAGCCTTTTCTTTTCTGTGTACTTGAATTTGACTTGCACAATTTTCCCAATGATCCAACTGCATCATCTACCTTCTTTTTTATGGTATCTTCATCAATGTACTCATCCTCATCTGAAGAAGTTTCATCAGAAAAACTATCACTTCCTTCATTTCTTCTCTTGGGGGTGATGTAGTTAATATTTCTGATGACAACGGTCTTAGAGGACTTCTTCCTGTGTTTTTTCCTGTATGGAACATCTATGGAGGAGTTCTTTTTGTCCTGATCTATATGGGAATCTGAATCACTCCTTCCTTCAGAGTCACTGGAGTTTGTTTGTCTGTCTTCTCCTGAATATTTATATCCCTTTTTGTTCAGGGACTTATCCTTTTTTCCTTGACTAAATTCTTTCATGCTAGAAGGCCACTGCATATTTCTTGGATAATTAGGAGGGATAGGCTGCATGGTAGGGAAAGGATATCCTTGATACGGAGGAAACTGAGGAATAGGGCCTTGGAAATTGTACATGTATGGAGGTATCTGGTTTGGCCACTGCATTGGTACTTGAACTTTGGCACTAGATGATGCTATCTGGTCAGATGTTCCCATGCTACCATCTGCATTTTAATGTATTTGACATCAGAAAACACTAAATTGCTCATCCGAAAGGAATATGGAGACATTTTGCCTTTTGCACAAGCAAGAATCCAATCGTGTTAATTCATCAGAAACAGCAACAAAACAAAAGGATGAGGAAGAAGAAGAAATCAGATCATGTTAATCTGGACAATATAATTCTAAGATTAAAGTTCCTAAAAAAATTACAATTAGCAAGTAATAGTTGAACTCATTTTCTGTTGCTTGGGCATCAAAATAGGGGTCATTGGTTGTGCTTGCTAAATCATACATGAAGTGCATTAACCATACAACAAGCACTACTGATTTTACCATATTCAGTATGCGTTTGGTAATGTGTTGCAGGTGCTTTAGCAAAAGTGCGTTTTGACTGAAAAAAAAAACACCAATTCGGTGCTTTTCAGGTGCTTTTTGATATTTTCAGCATCAGCCTATCAAAACCATCCAAAAGCACCTGAAAAGGCATCAATGCTTTTTCACTCCAAATGTGCTTCGAAAAACACTTTAAAATGTAGTGTAAACACATTACCAAACACAGTCTGACAAAAGGCTAGAAATTGCTTTATATTTTTTGCCAAAAAATGTGCAGGACCTCAGGTTTGTGAAAAATTCACTCTGCAAGTAACAGGAGGGAAAACAAGAAGATTGAAAACAACACTAATGTGTGACAAATTGAATGTAGCCCTGGTTCTAATCTAGTAATCTAACCATAAATAAACCAACATAGATGCTCCTTCGACGCAATGCAAAATAAAGAGAGGGTGAGCACGGAAAGAATAAACAATACCCTTTCTGCTGTCTGCAGTTGAATCAGATCTTGATGCATCTGTAGATCCATTGGGCATAAAATCACCAGTAGATACCCCATTGTTTGTCAAATTTAGCATGACATTCTGATTAAGGGAACTAATTTCATTTGCAAGTACAATTCCTGATGTTCCCAAAAATGACAGCTCTGATGGAGGGCATGCCTCCATTGCTGCTAATTCCTCCATCCAGAGACCATCCCCATGCTTTTTCTTACATAATTCCTTGAAATTGTTGCATGCTTCCCTGCATATAAACACCAGTAGATTTCAAGGCTGCATGATTGGCATCAGACGAAACTGTAATGGAATTTATAACTCCAGTGGAATTCGATATTTGGCAAAAACCAAGGAAGAAATCGCCACTTCAGCAGGCATCCCAAAGTTCAAATAACTCTGATACTGTTCTTTTCTCTTCATGTAAACACATATTTACAGCCAACAGAATTCAACCAATAAAAGTGGTTCATGTTTACAATTCAAATCTTGGCTGGTTTTTTGTATTTAAATTAAGCAAATAAGAAACACAGGGTGAAAATTGACTACTTATAACAAAAACAAAGATACTAGAAAAAGGGTTTTGGCATTTTATTTTCATAGTCTTCTGGTCAGAAAAGGGTTTTGGCTTTTTTTTTCTTAGTTTTCTGGTCAGAAAATTGTTCCCAAAACAATGAATGACAGTTATAATTTGTCCCAGGTCATACCTTAACCGTGAAGCTCCAAAAGCATCTGCGAAGGAGATGAGATCATTTATGCTGTCCACTTCAAATCCAACAACAAGGCCACGTGCATATGCCATAGCTTGCTCTTTGCGAAGCAATGTTTTCCGTGCTTCTAGAAGCAGTTGAAACTGAATCCTAGATATCACAACAAATGATTGATGAATGACGCTGATGGAAAGACAACACACACATACACACCAAGTTTGCTAAGAAAACTAGGAAGGATTACTTGGAATTTCCTTCCATTGAAGCGTGCTCACTTTTCTCAAGCTCATCTTTTAGCTGGGAACAAATACCAGTGAAGACATTCAAAGAATCAATATGATTTTCTAGCTAAGCATCACAATTAATCAACAAAATCCATGGAAATGTGATCTACCTTAGAGGAATCACTTGACTTCCTTGTGATAGTATTGGCAGCCAGTCCACTCCCTGGTAAAACAGAGCTATTCAGTACACAAAGTTGCAGTTTTTTGAAGTGGTACATATTACACAATTGATTAGAGTAAGCAATTCCAACACGGGTTGAAACTATTGCCAATAATGATTTAAGTCCTGATGATAATACCTTCCTCCAGTTGTCCAGCTACATTTGTGTTTGATAATTCATTGGCATGAACTGCACTCTCCTCAATCTGCAAGATGTCTCTTTCTAGGCTGACAAATCTCTCAAGTACAGCTGGTGTACTAACAAAACGAACAAATCTGCACAAAAGAAGAGATGAATTATCTTTTCAGGCATCCCTGCAGAAACAGAAAAACAAAATAGCGGTTGAACTCCTCAGCTCTCTGATAATACCCAGGGTTTAATACCGGTAAAGTTCCAAATTTACACAGACATGACGTAGTTTACGCATAATTACATATGCTAAATTCAATGCCAACAGCAAATTATAGTATGTTTTAACTTTTAACACGACCAAGAAATGACAGAGACCAAACCAATTTGACAAGGCAATTTATTTGCTCAGCAAATCAACAAGAGAATAGAATTTTGCCATTTTTATGGCATATAACCCATTGTAAATTGTAGTAAATTTAAAAACTTTGAGCACAATTCAAGATTAATTATCTATTTGAGTAGAAATCAAAATTCCAGTTCCGTTTATTCGATGAACAATCTACAACCATTCACACTATTTACATACATGGAAACAATAATTTGCAACAATTACGACAAAATCAACTAAATTTCACCCCTTTTTCAAATTCAAAAACAAATCCATGATATCCAATAACTCAATCAAATTGCTCAATGGAATTAAAGCCCAATGTCTAAATTTCCCAATAAGAAAAAAGAGAGCTAAGTCTCGGATTCATTACCTCTCAAAAGTACCTTTGGTGAACCAAGGAGCATTTTTGGTCGGTGGGCAAAGTTTGATGGAGTACCCAACTTTGGAAATCTGATCTTTAATAAATTTAAGGTGTAAAATGAATGGTTCAAATAACCCAGAAGCCAGTTTCTCATTCTTGCCTCCACAGAAGAGAACCAGATCACACCTTCACACACAAAAACAACAATATATGAAAGAAGAAGATTTTTAGCCTCAAAGACAACAACTCTAAGTGAATTGAGAGTTAAAAGAGAGTGAAAGTAAAGAGTGATAGTGATGTTGATATTGTACCTGGTTCGAGTTGGGGTGAGTTGAAAGAGAGCATAGTCAAGAAGAGTTGAAGAATCCATTGAGAAAAGTCAAAAAGAATGCATGGTCGTCTTGGATCAAAAGAAAGAATGGTGTTAGGGTAGAGAGGTTGCTTTCTTTGAATCAAATCTTGGTATAATATTTGTGAAATGTAAGTGCAAAGGAACAGTGGTAGTCATGTTGTTGAAACTTGAACGTGCCTATAGCACTTTGAATATGCTTAGCTTAGGTGAAGCTGAACTGGACATGATCATGTAAGAGAGTGACAGCAAGACATGACGAAGCTTCGCACATGCAAAAGTGATTGGATGAGAGAGTATCTTTCGGCTGACTATGGAGGGAAGAACCCGCAAATAATGGGCATCCAGACCAGACCGCTATTATTAACCTAGCCCGGCCACCGGATTAAACAGTGTTAGCTGCTAAAAGAATAAATTAATTCAGAATTTCATGGAAATTTAGATTTGTTTAGTGATGATAATTGTTGTTTTTTAAAGTATTTTTTATTTAAAAATATATTAAAATAAATTTTATTTTTGATATTATCATATCAAAATGATATAAGAATACACAAAAAAATTAATTTAAAGCAAAAATAAATAAATAAAATTCAAAGTTGTTTTAATTTTTTTTTTAAATAAATAAATAAACCTTGAGTTAAATCTACTTCATGTTGAGTTTAACAAAGGTAATGCGGTGGTAATTATCATCATTTTCCATAAGATTTGGAGTTGAAGCAAGGTATCATCAACATGTTATTCATGTTTGAATTATGATAATCTTATGATCTCTTCAATTTTACTTTTTTTATTTTTATTTTGATGGTTGAGGTTTGCTTTGCTCAATTTTTATTTACCGAAAAAATAAGATAATTATTAAAATCCTATTATAAATATTTTTCTATTTAAAGAACCTATTGAAATATTTTTGTATCCATAAAACCCAAAAATAAAATTTTTATACCAAAAACCCAAAATCTAACTCTCAATTAACACCATTAATCTATTTGAGTTTTTTTGTTATAAAAACTTTAGTTTGGAGTTTTATAGATACATGTTTTAATTAGTGATTTGGATAGAAATTGTTATACAATTTGTATATTCGATATCACACTTATAATATTTAAATTAAATTACATAAATAACTGTATATACATCTTTTCATTATGATTAATTTAAAGAAAAAATAAATTTATGGTATCAAGATGCATGTATATGTGTGTCTATATATAAAGTATAATCGTAAACATATTATATATTATAGAGATATAATTTTGTAGGGGTAAAATATAATATACATAAAATCCATTAAATATTTTGTATTTGCAAGCCCGAAATAAAAAATTTCAAGCCTTAAAACCTAAATGAGTTAAATATATGAAGTGAGAGTTAGATATGTGGGTTTTTTTATGAAAAAATTGTGAATGTGAATAATGATATGTCTACATCTACAGTGTACTGTCTCTTCTCGGAGAGAGTGCTAGGGTTTGAGATTTAACCACTATTTTTGACCGGTCAAATTCTACCCCTATTGACAATTTAAATCAGATAAATAATCACTATTAAATTAAGGGGCAATTTAAAATTGTGTTGCTAACACGAAGTTTTTAAAAAGTTTGATTAAAAAAAATTATTATATTTTTTATTTTTTTAACATGTTAATATCAAAAATATTTTATAAAAAGTATATTTTTTTAATATATTTTTAAACAAAAAAATAATTATATTGACACATTCTTAAACACATCTTAAAATATAGTTCGTGGGGGATAAAAAATTAATTCAGTGAGAATTATAGTTACAACTTACATGTTGCCAGCTCAATCTGACCATGATATCACAGCTTTTTTTTATCCTTTTCAGACAAGTGGTGTTATAGTAAAAAAAATAAAAAATTGAATGCATATTTGGTATTTTAATGCACAGTACTCTATAAAAATATTAAAATAATTTTTTATATCAGTATATTAAAACCATAAAAAATAATAAAAAAATTAATTTACTATTTTTTCAAACCAAATATATATTTAAAACGTATTTTTCAAACCTAAAAATAAATTTCCTAATGAACAATGATAATTTATATATCAAAGTGGAAAATTTTAGGATATTTACACTCGCCCATCAAAAAAATATCTAGAAACTAACATAGTTTTAATAGAAATATTATTGGAAATGAGAACTTTGTTAAAATTGTGATTGAGAACAATGATTTTGATCAAAAATTGTGAATGTGAATAATGATTTGACCAAAAAAAATGTAACCCTAAACTAACCCCAAATCACAACTCTGAATCTGAAAAATAGACACTAAACATTAACATCAATCATTAGCTCTAAAAACAAACCTTAACTAACCCTACATATTGTTGATTTAGAGTTAGTTTATAGGATTTAGGGTTTGGTTTAATGTTAGTTAAGGTTTAATTTTAGAGTTGTTGATTATTGTTTGTTCTTAGGGTTAACCATTAATGTTAGTATTTAAGGGTATTTTTTTTTTTATGAATTTAGAGTTATGATTTAGGGTTATTGTATTGTTTGCTTCTTATCAAAGCTAGTTAGAAATAGCAGAAAGTTTGTATTATCTATGGGTAAGAATTGTACTAACAATATAATTGGACAAAATGTTTCATATCCTATTTATCATAACTATATATTAGAAGTAGGCATAAAGCCTAACCATCCATAACATTATTTGGCATTGTGTTTGAAAGAAATTAATTTTTTTTTATGTTTTCAGATCATTTTGATATGATGATGTCAAAAATAATTTTTAAAAAATAAAAAAAAAATATTATTTTGAAATGAAAAACACTTTGAAAAGCAACTGCTACCATACTCCCAAACACACTTTAAGAATTCTTCTTTATTGTTCAGTCAAATCTTCATGGCCTTTTTAGAGTTTGTATTTGGAGTTAAAGTTAATATTAGTTTGCGGTTTGACTTTTCTAGTTAGAGTCATTGTTCTTATCACGACTTAAATAAAATTATGCTATTTTGTAAATATTATTTTTTCCGGTGCTAGTTTGTCAAATTGTATTTTATTAAACTTTGCTAATTTTTTAAAAAATCGAGATTATACACACATTGAATGAGTACATTATAAAGTGGTTAGCACTTCATTTTCTTATCTATAGGCGATAAAGACAAGACGATTCACGAAACTTTTGCTCTTTGCCATGCTTTCAATGGTGACGCAACCGCCAAGAAAATCAAAGACAGAAGGTCTCAAACACAGAGAATTTTTATTACTGAATTTTATCTCTATAATAGTCTATCTTATTTACAATTTTTTTAAATAGTTAAGTAACAAAATCAAATTTTTCAATAAAAAAAGAAGAAACAAAATAAAATCACTTGAAATTCAAAATTCAATTTTTTCAATAAAAACAATATATATATATATATATATATATGCAACAGTGCTCAATTACACTTATTCATTAAAAAAAATTAAAATAATCATGAATACATCAAGGAAAATCATATCAGGGTTCAAAGTACTGGTCTTCACTGCAACCACCGCACATATTAATTTTAATACTTTCAACTTTATCTTTCAATTTTCTTTTTCTCTAAAAAGAATTGAGAAAAGTTATCAAATATAACATGATTTCACCATAATTAAGATAAATAGTTCATTTGAAACATATATTTTTCCACTAAGTGTGTATATAAATTAATCACGTATGTATTCTTGTCTTTTTTCTTCTTCTTTTTTGAAAGGAAAAAGTTAGCAATTTGATTTATATCAAATAAAGTGCAAGCAGATCATCATTCATTGAAAGTAATATTATTTATTTTTCTCTTCAAGTTCTTATATACTAGACCGATCTCCAAACTTATTATGATTGATTTAGAAAACCCAACAATCATTCAGTAATATATATATATATATAAAATAGGGTAATTCCGAGAATTTATTTAATTCTGTCTTACATGTTTAATTTGTTATTTACAACTCACTACTTATACCTTGATTTGGATTCAAAAGAGTGTTTCATTTATAAATTCAATAGCCTCATTCATCAAGTTTTTTATTATTATTATTATTAATGTGAATGTTTGAATCAGTTTGTATGTATTTCAACTAGTTTTATGGATTTTAAAATTAATAATTATATAAGATTTTAATAGTTCTAAAAGAATTTAAATTTATAATTATTAAAAAATAAATTTAAAATCTAATAAATTAAACTAGATAAAGATGGCCGAGGAGAGGTGAGAGGTCTCCCTCCATTCCCACGTGAAATGGTGGAGAAAAAAAGGGAGATTTCTTACCGACAATGAATATTCTCAAAGCCAGCCATGAGACAGCTAGCTGGAAATAGACCACATGAGGGAGGGAGGGGTTAGCCAACTTTTGCACCAAATTATCTTTTGCAGAGTTTTTTTCTTGTTTAATGAACACATCAAATTAATTAAGAAAATATTGTTTTCCGAATGGAAGAAGCTACAACATTTTCTATGGTGAAAACAAAAATGAATTATATATAGAATTAATCAAGCAAGCTCGAAAAGCCTTACATTCCCAGTGTATATTTAATTTCCAACAACAATTAATTATAGCAATTCAGTGTCCCGAGTAGGATTGATACCTAAGCACATGGGACTCATTAATTGAGAACTTCAATTGAACATCTTAATATTATCTAAATGATATACGATGTTAGGTTGACCTAATTATTATTATTATTATTATACTGGTTTTTTAGAAAAACAATAAGGAGAATTAACAGAGAAGGGGAAATCATTGATACCTCCTTACAAAATATTATTTATTAAAACAATGTTTTTTTAAATTTTATTGTTTAATATTAGATTTATTAGGGTTTGAGCTTTGTAATTTATGTTAGTTTTTTTTGTACGGTTAGCACAATTTCATAACCTGAATTACAAGTTTTGCGGGTTAACTTAGTCGACTCAGGTTTTTTTTATCTTTTTCTGTAATTGATTGTTTTTTTCAATTTCATCCTTCAACGTTTGGGTTGATTGAGAATTAAGCTTCATAATTTGTTTCGATTTGCTTTCTACGAGATTATCTGAGTCTCATGATCCAAGTCAAGTGTTTGGGGGGTTAAACTGGGTTGACTCAGGTATTTTTTTTTTTGTTGTTTAATTGATTTTTTTTTCAATTTCATCATTCAATGTTAAATTGATTGGGAATTGAGTTTCATAATTTATTTTAATTTTCTTTCTATTGGATTATTCAAGTCTCATGATCCAGGTTTGGTGGACTAACCCGAGTTAACTCAGTTCTTTTCTTTTTTTTAATTGATTTTTTTTTTCAATTTCATTCTTCAACATTGTTTTGTTTAAGAATTGGATTTTAATATATTCTTTAATTTTTTTTATGAGATTATCATGGTCTCATGACCTGATTCACAGATTTTAAATCTTTAACTAGGTTGATCTGGGTCGATTCAATGTGTTGTCATCTCAATATTGAATTTATTTTTTTTCTAGTTGTTCAGATTGTCTTTGAACTGTCAAATTAATCAAATCATATTAGATTAATATCTGCACATTTTATTTTTTTCTTTCTTGAAAATACATTAATAATACCTAAATATTTTTTATTAACTTTTTTTAAAAATTAATCCAACCTTTAATAGTATAGTGCAAGTAAATAATTAATTGTTCCATAGAAGGCAAGGAAAATGGATATTTTTGCAGCAACTTGTACACCAGAGGCAAATCATTGATACTCTTGAAGGGAAAAAAAAATCCAAAAAAAGAGAGAGAGAGAACACATGGTCAACCTTTAGTACATGCCCAATTACAAATAGAGCATGTTGGCCCAGGAGGGGAAAAAAAAGAAAAATAAAAAGGAGCATTGTGCCTCCATCAATTAACTAATGCTCCCCCAAGCCTCTCTCTTCCTCACCTTCTCCCTCACTTGCCAAATTATTGTATGAGAGACCAACCATTATGAGCTTTACACTTACAAAATTACGTGGGTGTACTCATAATAAATCCAACTCGTCAAAATGCTTCTCATTAAATTAGAAAGGCAAAATCTAACACATCAAAATCCAATATATGTTGGGTTCCTTGCATGAGCCAGCACTTGAAAGACATTATGTACTTTGAATGACGGGTGTAATATCTCCTTGTGAAAAATAAGCTTTTGCTGTTTCATTTGGTTCTTTTCCGTGTCCTCTTTCTTTATTGGTAGCATGTAGCATCTAAAATGATCGGTTTGTCACTAGTGGTTCTCTTATTTTTCTACTTCATTTCTTTCTCTTACCCCAGAAAATCAACTTCGGTCCTTATTGTTGTTGGTGTTTCAGATTCAGTTCTTTTAGTTTTTATCTTTGTTCTTTTCCCTTTTGTTTAAGTTTTTTTTTTCGACTTATATCTTCAATTCTAATTTGAATATGTAATGTTTTTAATTCGATCCTTCTACTTTTGATTCTTTATTAAACCTAAAACCTTTATCAAACCTAAAACCTAAAACCTAAAATCATAATTTTATAATTAAACCTAAAATCTTTTTCCTTCCTAATAACACCCCTCTCTTGAAGGCACACACCATATTTTTTAGCAAGCTTAGTCATAACATTGTCACACCCACGTGTGACATTGTGCATGGGCTCGCCCAAGCACTAGGGCATTGAAGGCATTTGATGTTTGAGCTAGGCAATGTTGGGCTGACCTAGGTGCCTTCCAAGGCAACCCAAGAATAGATTATTTTAATCCTTTCGGCACTAGCACCCAACCTAGACATCTTTACCTCGGGTTGTCCAATCCTGGCCCTTATACTTCTTGATACATTTTTTTTTATATATTTTCCAAGACTGTACAACACATAATTTTCTTGCTCACACAACTCTTTTAATGCCAATTGTAACACTATTTGGCATGTTGGCATGTCTTTTATGCTTACTTTTAATGGATGGCTAGCTAATATCTCCATCAAACATTGCACATACCTCAAAGGCTTGTGCACAACACACCACTATGGCTAGCTAATGGTTTTTTGTCCATAAAAAGAATTGAATAACACTGACAATTATGTTTTTTTGTAATGGATTGCCAACTCCACAACACTAATGTCTTCACAAATGATCTGTCTCTTTCTCTATGAAGTAAGTTCAAGGTTTGGGTACATAAATACATACATTCATCGTGTAACAACTCCTGAGCATAAACAACCATAAAAAAGCAAGCCAAAGCTACACACAAAGGTAGCAACATACAAGTTCATCCTTGTCCATCCATATATAAAGCTAAACTAAGCTAATCCCAACAAGTTCTAGGTACACAATACAAATACAAGTCCAAATTCGTACTTGGCCATATAAAGCCAGTCTAGCCATACAAAGCCAAAGCATTCACAACCATACAAAGTCAGAGTCAGATCAGGTTATGCCATATAATTTTCCAGACCATCACACCTAGATACAAGCTCTCTATAATTTTTTTTTATCTTCTTGTATATTACTTTCTCTTCCCATAATTACTTACTTAACATTGGAGGGTGCCTTATCTCAACAAGGTATTGGTTTTTCAGCAAAACCCATACCATTACTCCACAAACCTAATACACAGCAAAAAAAAAAAAAACTTAATTTCTATTTAAGGTTTTTTCACATCTTCATCAAAACCATTATGTGATTTTCTACTCATACGTCATTTTACTTATTATTAACCAACTATTTGTCAAAAAACCATTTCAACCTAAAAACTTAAGCTTTTAGATGAGGTCACAAGATATGATTTATATTATTCTCTAACATACCCCCTCAAGTGAAAGCCCTTTGGGCTTGAAACTTGCACAGGTCCACATTACCTTGCACTTGATTTTTATCAAATTAATAGGGATGGTAAGATTTGAACTCGTGACCATTTAGTCATTAAGGCTCTGATACCATGTCAAAGAACCATCTCAACCCAAGATTGAAATGGTTCTTTGACACTATTGTCAAGTGATTTTTCTTCAATTACTTTGTAGATCCCATATATATAATTTATATGAAAAGGTGCCTATATAATTTAAGATAACCGCACTCACTTGATAATTTTGCATTGGCTTGAGCTTCTATCTATGATCCAAGTCCTAATAATTAATGAGAATTATTATATATTAGGTCATTGAAACTATTACTATAAAAAATAAAAATCAAATTCCTCACATTATCTTGTAATCATTTAACTCTATCATAAAATGTATTATTAACATTAATAAGTAATAACTAAATAATTAATAAGTTTAATTATATCAATTGCTCTTGTGTTATTTATTTTAAGTAAAGACATTATATCATTTTTAATTTGAACAATTGAATGGATGTACATTCCATATTAAGAGTCTTTTTATCTATGATCAAAGTACTTTTTTTTATTATTATTAATTATAACTTTTAACTAGAGGAGGGACACATGCCATATTTTTTATTGGTTTTAATTTTAGAAAAAAGAAAAAATGGTTAGATATAATCATGAAAAAAAATAGCTTGATCATGGACGGCTTGACTCCTACTTTACAACCGACCAAATCATATATATCTAATTATTTAAATTGAAATCACCGGGATGTCTATGTCATAAATAATCTCATGCTTATGTCATTAAACCTAAGGAAGAAATTAAATAAAATAGAAAATCGTGATATATATACATGCAATTAATTAATAGTCTTAATATAATTGCTAAAATTCGTGCAATTTCTTGTTGGTTACTCATCTTTGACAGACCATGCATGAGACCACTACAAACCTTTAAATTCATAGAAATAAACACTTAAGGAGTTTGGGGAGCCCACAAAGTTTTAATATTCTTGTTAATCAAGTTGTAATACTAATTAATTCTCAATTATTGGCCCTCAAATATGAAGTGTAAATTCATTAATTTTGTAGTCATCATAACCCACACGTTGTCAATTCCACGAGCCAAGCATTCATACAAAAGCTTGGAGGACAATTAACTAAAATCGGCTTCCAATGCCAAATCATACAGTACTTCTTGATCAATTGATTACTTTTCTTTGGTTCATAAACGAAGAATTAAGGAGGGGAAGGAACCTGGTTCTTACCCTACAAAATACACTGTGCACAATACACGTTCATGCCACAAGGGATTGGTCTTAATTTGCTACCAAAATATATACCAATTTCATTCCTTGACCTGTGCATATGGTGAATGACCTCCTGAGCAATTAGGGCATTAATTATCGTTCCTGGGACAAATTATATGCACGGATCAATTACCATTTTGAAAATCTAATTTCTGCAATATTTATTAATGGAAATGTATACGTACACCCTGCTCTACGTGAAAAAAAAACTACATTTCTTGACCATTTGGATTTTGTGTTCCACGATACTTTACTGGATTACTTCATTTTAAAAAATGAAGACTTCTGTGTGTCACGCTGCATACCATAAAATATATATATTTATGGTATAGAAACTTATTATAAGTAATTATCATCATGATATGACGTTCAACAAGACTGCGAAGTATAAACTCTTCTGAACAATTAGAATATGAAGGTAGGTGAACAGAGCTAGGAAGATCAGCCGCAATTTACTAAACGGTAAAAGTCATTAAATTATTAATCACAAAATATTATACTTCAATTTTAAATCACCAAAACAAATAGAAATTGAAGAACAGCCGAAGTTTGGGCATATATGTTGATGAGAATGACATCAAAGTAACGGAGATCCAAGCAATTAAAAATTAAAAAAAAAAAAAAAGTTTCATGATCGGGGACCAAAACAAAGATGTACTGTGATGGGGCCAAAAGAAATTCACCCTTTTATAGATAATCGTTCCAAAAAAGGGAAACAGAAAAATATGAATTCACAATCCAGTGACCATGTCAGCGATCTTAAAAAAATAAATAAAATAAAATAAAATAAACGTGTTTGAAGGTTTTTTCAGGTAGACAAGAGAGTCAAATAATTTAAATATTTTTACTTCTTTTTTGCTGTGTCTTGCCTCAACAAATACCAGGTATTTTCTCATGAGTAGTCGGTCCGAATTTGGAATTCTATGCCTTGAAATCAAACTAAAATGAAATTCAGTCTTTCTATCCTTTCACGCTGACACCTAGCTATAAATATTCGATCCCACCGGTAGAGCAAGGACATGTAGAAAATAAAAAATAATACAAAACAATCGAGTTCTTAATACTGTTATTGTACACAAATTATCATTTTTTTTTTCTTAGCTTCTTCATCAAGCCATGCAGCAGCGTTCAGCATCAGCAGCCAAGAACTTATGTCGTAAAATCTTGAACCACCATAACCAAATCCAATCCCTTAAAAGACCACCCTGTGATGTGTTCATTAATCATCGGTGCATCGATACGAAGAGGACCATTTCTGGGTTGCTCTTTGATCATCTTTCTAGACTCAGGCTCCATCCATTTTTGGACAGCAAGAACATGAGACCTGGTGACAAACTATTTGACAACATTGACAGAGCTATCCATGAATGTAAGGTTGGGGTTGCTGTATTTTCTCCCCGTTATTGTGATTCGTACTTTTGTCTCCATGAACTGGCTTTATTAATGGAGACAAAGAAAAGAGTTATACCTATATTCTGTGATGTCAAACCGTCTCAGCTCCATGTCAAGGATAATGGGCTTTGTCCAGGCGAAGAGCTGCAAAGGTTTACATATGCTCTCGAAGAGGCAAAGTACACCGTTGGACTTACATTTGACACACTTGAAGGGTATGTATACTATACCATTCTTGATTTGTAGCACAAAATGTTGATAATTCATAATTTAAAACTAAAATACTCTGAAACCATTATCATTTTGTTAGTTCATGCTGCTATATTATGTTTTAATGTTTGATTTATATATATATATATATATATGTCTAATACATAACTAATCTTGAGTTTTTCTTAACGCAGGAATTGGTCTCAATTCTTAACGACAGCAATGGATGCGGTTGTGCATAATTTGATCGAAGTGGATGCAGAAGCGAAACGCACAAGCACCGTACATATTTCATGAAGAATTATTACTGACGAGAAATCAAGATGAAGCACACATACGCATACAAAACCACATGCATCATGACTTAATCAATTAAAAAAGCATCAAATTCTTTTATTTGTTAATTTTTGTTAACGATCAATTCTTCATTCAGATTTTTTTTCCTGCAAATGTAAGAAATAAAATTAAGATGCAACAAATAATTAAGAGGGAAACTAGATAGCTCAAAGTAAGTATCGAGCAATGTTGATTGTTTCCATCATGTAATCAATGATTTCTTGTTTTTTTAAGTTGCACATATATTTTGTTCAAGAACCATACTTGTAATTTATATGTTCATTAATTTCAAATATATTTTTCCAGCAATAATTGAAAATGCAGATATGATTGATCATATGGGTGAGTCTGTGTTTGCACTCCATTTATTTTTTATTTTGATCTTGTGAATGAATTCTCTCCCCTCTCTCTCTAGCTACGAAATTGAAGATGTTATGCTGCGAAAATGCGATAATTATCTCTCCTTTAATTAAGAAATTAGAACGATTGTGTGATCATGAGTCATGATGGAACAGGCCTGACTAAAAGAAAGATAGTGCACGACAGTAGGTGCGTGCGTGCATTGAAAACCAAAAGCCTAATTAAAAAATAATCAATCAAGAGATAAGAGTGTAGAGAGAGCCCCTTGAACTCAAATTTCCACGAAATTTTTGTGCAGTTGGCGGTGAGGTTCGAGAAAGCCATAAATATTTTCACCTCTTAAATCAGAGTTTAAAAGCAAGTTGATGTTTTTACATTGAAATAACATATCTAAGTTTATTGAATGATTTTTTTTTTAATTTACTGGCATCCAATTCCATATGTATTGAATAAGAGAGTAATTTATAAATGAAAATAAATAATGTACGTGTAAAGAAGAAGGTCATGCACCTCTCTTGAATTGAAGGTTTCATATTATAATGACCCTCTAGAATAGCTACTATATATATATATATATATATTGTTTATACTATAAGTATCAATGAATTAAATTGTTTGGATCTATATGAAGAGTTGGCCTAGTAGTGTTTTTTGTTTTTTTTTGTTTTTAATTGTTAGAATGAGCTAGCCACCTTAAACCTCTGTTTTGGGAATATATATACCAATTGGTTAACAAATAATAGTCAAAATTCAATGGAACTAGGATATATCTAAGAAAGACAGCCGAGATGGAATATACCTTGAATCTTTGAACGTGTCATCATCTTCTCATTCATTAGCTTAGCTAGCTACAGACATAAATCTCCGATCCCCATACTAATATTCTCCATGCATGACGTCGACAATCAAGTTATCGTCTATGTTCTTTTCTGCTATGTACAATCGTACATCGTACCAAAATCAAAATCTTTCTTAAATATATGTGCATATATCCCTTGTATTGCTTAGTCACACATATATATTTAATTATACACAACTCTCTCTATATATATGCATCGTTCTTGCACTGAATTCTTATTCTCATGTTGCTCTGAAGATGCTACCTGTATAAAACTAAAGATGAGCGTTCAATTTCCATGCAAAACAAGAAATGAAATTACACAGAAATCGATATGCATATGCTACATGTTTTGACGGGAGAACACAATCTAATTATAAACATCTTAATGACATTGCAGTAGAGCATCCGTACGGATTTTCCCTGTCTTATTGGGAACTTTCTATGTGTTCTCTCCCCTTTTTTTTTCTTTTAATGATCAAAGCTTGAAGGCAGCAGCAGACAGAAGGATAACCATGGATGATCCAACCGACAATCACCGAAAGCATAGCCACCTTTGAAGAGGGGATCCCCAATGAGACAGTTCTGTGTGCTGTCATTTGACTTTATTGATTGTACGAATATTATTAAATTAAATCTATACATGCACTAAATTTTGGCTTCCATAGTGACATTACACGTAGTTTTTGGAAAATAATGCGTTGCCTGCTAGGAGACTTGATTTCCAGGAAAGAAAACAAGGAGATTACCGCTTCCTAATTATAGGAAATATCTAGTTACTATTTTTGTATTTTAAAAATATTTTTAAAAAAGTTTTAAATTTTTTTATTTTAAATTAATATTTTTTAGTGTTTTCAGATCATTTTAATGTGCTGATGTCAAAAATAATTTTTTTAAAATAAAAAAAATATTATTTTAATGCATTTTCAAGTGAAAAACACTTTAAAAAACAATAACAATCATATTTTCAAATAGAATTTTAGATACATAATTGACAGTAAGCCGTACTCATAGAAGAAAAATGTTTAGTTAACAAGAAATTTTTTGTTTTTAAGCCAATAGATAAATTTAAAACATCCTATCTAACTTGTATTTTAACCATTAATTTAACAAGTTCAAAGATAAGTTAGATGATTAAATATGATCTAGGTTTAAATATAAATTTTAATGTTACATGATAATGTTTATTTAAAAATATTAAGATATAATTAAGTGCTCTGTGAATATGATACTTGCCTTCAGAAAATTATTTGAAATGTCATAATTAGTGGGTTAATTTCTCATGCTGAGGCTTGCATTTGTGATAAATATACTTTCAGCCTAAAAAAATTAAATATTTTAAGTTAGGGATCCAAATACCATGCATTATATCTTTACTCATAATTGAATATCGTCATTAATGCATGGTCAATGAGCTTACAGCTCAACTAATATATACGTCTTTGTTTTCTTATAAAAAAAAGTTTCAGATTCAAACCTCTCTTTTATAATTGAAAAAAATACAAAAAAAAAAAAAAAACATTTTCTTGTAGACTATTAACTTGACATTTTGGTCATGAGTTCATCAGACTATTTCTTGTATGATCTCTCCCTCTCCCTCTCCCTCTCTCTCTCTCTCTCTCTCTCTCTGAATCTCCAACTCCCTCATTAAAAATATCGTTCTTGAATTTCAGTCTCTTTTAAAAAAGTTTTTTTTTCTTCTCACTCTCTTTGCCTCTTTAAAATTTTTAATCTTTTGTTGATTATTTTTGCTATAGTTTTTTTTCTTTATATATATATATATAAAAAGTAATGTGTTTTTTTTTTTGTCAGAAAAAAGAAAATCACAATATCATTGATGTGAAAGAGGAGAATTCTTGAGTACAATACGTGAAATCAAGAGAGCAATATTTTCCTCATCCAAATTCTCTCACGGTACTGGAAAAGGGCCTTTTTACCCAAGGCATAAGCTATACTATTTCCATCTCTATTAACGTGTCGTTGGTGATATTGATATGACTGTAGATTAAAATTTTAAATTAATGATTATATATGGTGGTAATATTGTTGTTTTGCGGAATTTGATTTTTTAAATTTGATTTTGATGATGATATATAATAGTTCTACGAATACGTGTATCTATAATTATATATATTAAATTATAAGTTTTTTTTAAAAAATTGTTTGACTATTATACTTTTAATATAATATTACCATTATAATATATCTCCAATACTAATTTGTAAATCCTACTTCATTTTTAATTAATAAAAAATCAACATTGGAGAAATTCTTTTGAAAATTATTAAAACATAAAAAACAGGTTAATTTCATTTATTATTCTATTTATTAACCACATATAACTCTAAATAACATAAAATAAGCATTTTAAATCACTAGCTCCTAATTTATAGAATATATTATTAGCAGTATTGTTTTTGCTTATGAAAACTCTAAAATTGCTTAAAAAGAAACCTGAAAAAATAAAATTAAAATATTAAATCTAAAAATAATAAAACTACATTAAAGTTAATCAAATTATTAAATTGAATCTCTTTTTTTTATAGGAAATTTGTTAGTTTCTTATATATCTTTTATTCATTTGAAGAAACTTATCTACAAAATTTCTACAGAGTTGGAATTAAAAATATTAATTAAAAAATTTATGATTTATTTATATCTTAGAAATAAATCTAACATATTTTAGCTTTAAATTTATTTTATAAAGAAATACTTTTTGGAAAAGAACAAAATAAAAAGTCCAAATGAAAGCAAAAATATATTTTGCAATGGATTTTTTTCATTTGAAATTCTCAGCACCAGCATAATATATTTAGATTACGGGTTAGTTGAGGTAACCCGGATTAACTCAAGTTTTTTTTTTTTTTAGTGTTGTTTTTATAAAATTGATTTTTCTTTAATTTCATAATTTCACATTAAATTATTTGCTCTTGTTCTTTGTGATTTTTCCACTTGTCTTTCCATAGGGTTTTTCCAAGTGAGAGTTAGTCAAGTTAACTTTGGTTAACTCAAGTTTTTTTTTTAGTATTTTTTTATTTAACTTAGATTTTTTTTACCAAGTTGTTTTCTTTATCCCAATCTCATATTGTGAGTGTCAAATTAGTCAAGTTAACTCATGTTAACTTGAGTTTTTTTCTTCGACATTGCTTTTTTAAAAGCATTTTTTCCATTTTTATTATTTTACTTTAGATTATTAGACCTTGAGTTTTATGATATTTTTTTATTTTTATTTTTAAAAAATTATCTCAAATATAAATTTGAAAAGTTTATGCCTACCGTGCATATTTTGATTAAAATGGTGTTGATTTAAAAAAAAATGACAAAAAATGTGTATATTTATGCAAACAACGTTATTAATTGGAAGAAAATCTGATTAAAATATGGATGAATATTAACAAAAACACTCGAATTGAGAATTATTTGAAACGTTTAAAATTTATAGATTTGGAATTCAATTGAGAATGAGTACATAAATTTAGGATTAAACTGAGGTTTTCTCAAAAAAAGCTATACTATACATCATTTCTTGGAACTTTCTTTCATTTTCACAGATCCTTTAGACGTTTAAAAAAGGAACTGAACGCATACTTTATATCTTATTCTTACATTTATCTTCTTTCAATAATTCCAACGAAAGTGACCTGCAATAAAATTATAGTGATAGTTAGGGTTTTGAGTGTGATGATGCCAAATAGCGAAAAGGGAAAGCTGGAAAGGAAAGTATAGCCAAGCCCGACGAGTCAACATTTAGAAACCGTGGCTGGCTTGGTCAAGGAAGGACGAAATTGGATGGTAATATAACGTAAAAGAGCAATAATCAAGTTTGTTTAGGTACTGAAGTGGAAACAATACAAACTATAGGGGGCAAAATTGTTTATTTCTATTTACCAAGACAAAACAAAATTGTCCCTGCACAATATCTCGGTATTGATGAAAGCAAATCTATCTTAGAGATGCTCGTGTCTTCTCACCGACAGGCATCCTCATACGTGCTTGACGGGCAGTTCTATGCATAAATCACCCATCTACATTAGCCCATTTCTTGATCTTAATTAACTACTTTCACTTGCTTGAAAAATATGAAAATGGGATCTAAATTTAGCTTTCTTTTTGTTAATGTTGTTCTTGTTGTGGCAAGCATAAACAAGGGGGTTAACTGTATGAATGTCAGCAGCAGCAATGCCAATCTTGAAGACTACACACAGTTCCTTCTAGCCAATGGTGTGGCTCGAACACCACCAATGGGGTACTATTGTGTACAAAATTCAGCTTCCCAGGAAAAAAAAGTATTTTTTTTTGGGCAGTGGAGAAAAGAAAATGTCATTATAATCAAAGTTTGATTGAACTGCACGTTTTATTTTCTGTGCAGATGGAATAGTTGGAATCATTTTCAATGCAATATAGATGAGAGGACTATTAAGACTACTGGTATGTATCAATCTTCAATGCTAGCTAGCATCACTTTCTCCTTCAACATGGTGGAATATCACGACCATGCATGTGCTAAGTTTTCTCCTTGAGAATTGTTCAAACAATGATCTTTTGAATGAGCAGATATTCAATAGTTCATGTTATAATTTCAGTGTAGATATTGGAGATCTGTGACCGCCAGGTACTAGTGCTAGTATTTTGATTTTAAATTATTTAAAAGGACTGGCTAATTTTAACGAAAGCTCATTTGAAATCTCTTGCAGGCTTTCCGTTTTCAAATTGACTTTGAATGTCTTTATTGACATTATTAGTTTTGAAATTGAAGTTTCAGTGGATTAATTTAACAGGGTTTTTTTGTGAATACCGCACTGATTCAATGCCCTTTGCCCGTCTTGTACTGAACCAGAAATGCTCTAGGAATTTACTTGTTGTGTTCTTTGCAAATAATTTTAACGAACAAGTCATTACTTTTGGGATTTGTTTGAATTAGACCAATCAAGGTCTATCAACATCCACTGAAAAATCAACTGAGAGAGAATGAGAGTCTAGATTATGATCAAGTCGTATCTTAAACTTAGTCTTACAAACTTTTGTTGTTGGTGTGAAACAAAGAAAATTACGTGTGAGAGTATTCGTCGTTTTAGTATAGACTAAATCATATTATGGATGCAAGAGATTCAAAATCCAAGTCCTCTTGAAAGAAATTCCTTTTTTTTTTAATTATTTCAAAATTGACTTTTGGTGATTCTTGTTTGGTTTCTGGGCAACAGCTGATGCTCTTGTTTCAACTGGTTTGGCGGCACTTGGATACAAATATGTTAACATTGGTATGTGACATAATTGTTGCTTCCTTTAGACCTTTTTTGCGTGGATAAATTTGTTAAGATTTTGGTGCTGTCACTATCAATAGCATGGCACACATTTACCAAGTGTTTCTGATAAGGCAGATGATTGTTGGGGAGAAGAGAAAAGAGACTGGAAGGGGAGTTTAAGGGCAAAAGCTTCTACCTTTCCTTCTGGTATCAAGGCTCTAGCAGATTATGTTCATTCAAAAGGCTTAAAACTTGGCATATATTCTGATGCAGGGTAGACCTCTTTTAATTAAACAGCTATTTGATGGCTAGGACCTATGGTAAAAATTCTAAATGATATTAAGAGACTTTTTCGGTCTCCTCAGTTACAGAACCTGCAGCAAGAAAATGCCAGGTTCTCTTGGACATGAAGAGCAAGATGCAAAAACCTTTGCTGAATGGGTTAGTGTCGTAATCTGTTACGGCTTGATTGACATGACTTACAGTTGTTTAGATGTAGTTGGGAAAAGCTGAAAAATTAATTAACTGCATGTCCATTTTGTCTCAGGGAGTTGATTACTTGAAGTATGATAATTGCTACCATGACGGATCCAAACCTCAGGATAGGTAACCATAAATTTTGTGTAACTTCATTCACTTGTGTCAGATGAAATTCCTTATCCTCTGGTGACAGGTATGCTAGGATGAGTTATGCATTGAGGAAGGTTGGGCGGCCGATTCTTTACTCGTTATGTGAATGGTAAGTCGCGTGATTATGCATAAACTCCTTTTTGGCATGTTCTGTCTGTGTGTTTATCTAGCACAGTTTCAATGAAGCAGCACAGAAATTTATTTAATGTTTGATGTTTTTTTGACAAAACTTTTACAAAGTAACAATCTCATAGGGGACAAGAGTATCCGGCGAAATGGGCTGGTTTCTATGGCAATGCTTGGAGAACTACAGGGGATATTAAAGACACATGGGAAAGGTCCTGGTTTTTTATTCCTTTCTCCTTCTGGCTTTTGATCTTCATTCCATGTTATATTCTAGCCAATGAATTGATTTTGCATACATGATTGTTTCAGTGTGATATCAATCGCAGATGAAAACAACATTTGGGGTAGATATGCCGGACCTGGCAGATGGAATGGTAAACTGCAACTGTTGTGCTAGCTTCTGCCCTGAATATTACGGTCTTGTGTGAAACTATGCAGCTCTTGTGCAACAAAATATTAAAATAGACAATTTTTTTGCTGCAAAATTTACTTATGTTTGCCATATTTAATAATCCTCGTAGATCCTGACATGTTAGAAGTAGGCAACGGAGGGATGAGCTTAGAGGAGTACCGCTCTCATTTTAGTATTTGGGCTCTAATGAAAGTGCGTCTCTGAATCTTAAACCTTTCTCATGTCCGTTACTGCAACTTGTCATAATCCACAGCCTTGTTCTGACAGGCTCCTCTACTCATTGGATGTGACGTCCAATCTGCAAGCCATGAAACTCTTAGAATCCTGGGAAACAAGGAAGTTATAGATGTTAATCAGGATCCATTGGGAGTTCAAGGCAGGAAAATACGAGCAAAAGCTGGCCTAGAGGTGTGTTCTGAACACCGTTTTTCCCTTTACTATCAGAGTATTAATAACGCTAAATATTTGATGCAGATTTGGGCAGGGTCGTTGTCGAGGAAGAGAGTTGCAGTAGTGCTATGGAATAGAAGTGGATCTCGGGCCCCTATAACCGTGGGATGGAGGGAAATTGGACTTTCTCCATATAATCCTGTCATTGTCAGAGACCTGTGGGCGGTATATTAAACATTTCATTTTACTTCAAGCTAATTGTTAGCATGTTTTCATTCCTTTTCCTGCTGAAAAAAGGCTCTTGGATTCAGCTATCAGATAATGAGGAATGAAATTGTTGTTATATAGATAACAGAACGAATGCAGTTTCTATACTCAAACATATCATTTTCCTCTTTGCATCGCAGCACTCATTTGTTTCAATGAGAAAACTTCATGGATTGACTGCATATGTTGCTTCCCATGCCTGCAAGATGTATATCCTGACTCCATCCTAGAGGAAGATGGAAGCGGTGTTCGGTCTGCAAGCCAGGAAACCCTTAGAAATCCTTGGAAACAAGAAAGATCAAGATCCTTCGGGAGTTATTACCAGAAAAGAAGAACAGAAGGTCTTCTTTTCAGACAGTAAGAGATAAGTTGAAAGATATGCTAATATATTATATTTGTGATATGTAACTTGTAAAATTAAGCTGAAACTAAATTTGAGAAAGAAAGAGAATAAAAAGTTGAAAGTAATTGCTGTCTTCAAATCTCCCTAGAACAGAAATGTCTGCTTCAGAAAGGTTTGATTTGCAAGTCCATCTTTCTAGTTGAACTTTGAACAGACTTTAGTTAGAGAGAGCATCATGACTTGGAAACAAATCATGCTATGTTGAGAACCCAGACGTGCCTGTTCTTGGTTCATTGGTTGATTTGTCGAGAGATGGGTTCAGTTTTTGTTTTCAATCTTATTTTTTAATATTAATTTATTTTATTGGGTTGTCTCCTTCCTGGTCATGGTTTTAGAAGATTAACACATGATTTATTTATTTTTAATTGATTTTTTTTAATTTTTTTTAATTTCATCCTTAAATATTGAATATAGCTTTCATTTAGTTGTTTCCTCTCATTAAACAAGTCATGAGTTTAGCAAGTTAACTCGGTTAACTCAAGTTTTTTTTTTAATTAACTTTTTTTCTTATAATTTCAACATTTAAAAAAAAACTAAAACAATGGGAGATTTTATTGAACCTCTCTTTAGAAAACATTATTTATTAAAATATTGCTTTGTTTATTTTTTTTAAATGTTTTTCAATCAATATTTTTTTTAATTTTATATTTTAATATTAAATTTATTTTTTATTGGGTTATCTTATTCTCGTGACACAAGTCATGGGTTAACGACTCGGGTTTTTTTTTTAGTTTTTTAATCAATGTTTTTTTTTTAATTTTATCATTTTACATTAGATTTATTTTTATTTGGTTGTCTCACTCATGGCATGGGTCATGGGTTTGGATGGTTAAATTGATTTACTCGGGTTTTTTTTCTTTTTTAATTTATTTTCCTCCTAATTTCATTATTTAATATTAGGTTGATTAGAAATTATGCTTCATGATTTGTTTTGATTTGCTTTCTATTAGGTTATCTTAGTCTCGTGATCCAAGAATTGTGATTAGCAGGTTAACCTGAGTTGACTTGGGTTGTTTTTTTGTGTCTTTTTTTAATTGATTTTTTTTCAATTTTATAATTCAATATCGGGTCAGTTGGGAATTGAGCTTCATAATTTATTTTGATTTGATTTCTATGAGATTATTTTGATTTCATGACTAGGGTCATGAGTTTTGACAGATTAACCCTTTTAAATTAGGTAATTTTTTTTCTTTCTATAAGGTTATCTTAATCTCATAATTGAGTCATGCGTCCTTCAACATTGAATTTTTTTTTATTAGGTTGTTCTAGTCTCATGACACCTGTCACGGGTCTTGCGAGTTAACCCAATTGACTCGAGTTATTTTTTTTCTTTTTCTTAATTGATTTTTTTTTCAATTTCATCATTTAATATTGTGTTTAATTGAGAATTAGGCTTTATAATTTATTTTGATCTGTTTTTTATTAGCCTATTAATGTTTCATGCCCCGAGAATAATGCATAGAGGGTTACTCAAGTTGTTTTTTATATCATCTTTTTAATTGATTTTTTTTTAAAATTTCATAATTCAACATTAGATCCTACAAGGTCGGTTGGAACTAAGCTTTGCAAATTTTCATTTGCTTTCTGCTAGGTTATCTCAGATTTATAACCAAGAACGCGAGTTTAGTAGGTTAACCCATATTAAATTAGTTGTTATTTTGATTTTTTTTTTATGAGGTTATATCGATCTCATGACTCGAGTCATAGGTGTGGTGGATTGATTCAGATCATTCTTTATATATATATATATATATATATATATTTTTAATTAATTTTTTTTTTTAGTGAAACTAGGTTTTTATTAGTTTTTCGAGTTGTTTTTTAACTTATTAAGTGAACCGGATCACATATGATCAATCCTGCATGGTTTAATTTTTTTTCCACTTGAAAAAAAATATTAGCAAGGCTATCTATCTATCTCTCTCTCTCTCTCTCTCTCTCTCTCTCTCTCTCTCTATATATATATATATATATATATTAAGGTTTTTTTATTTTAATCTTAACTCCAGCATGACCTGGGTGATTGATCTATTTAAAACTAAAGCAGGTAGATTTTGAGGTCCTTTATTATTACTCTATATTTTATAGGATAGCCCTCAGAAACAACTGAAAATGAAAATATGATCATGTTGTTCTACCTAACAGATGACGAATTAAAATCAATAAACAAGTTTTGGTTCTATTAGACCATGACCTCTCCTCGTACATAGCAAATTATTGGCTCTGCTGCTTCTTGTTAGAAAAGATCTACATCCAAGGATGATGTGAATTTCTTTGTAGATTTATGCACGCAGGGATTTAAATATTTAAATAAATATCATCTTTAATCTAAAAATTTAAAATGAATCAACTCTTTATATACAAATTACTCCACGTATCACATTAATTAATAAAAAAAATCTTGGTTTTATAAAAATTTTAAATGAACGTTTTCGACGCAAACTACAGCTTTTTAAAATATATTTTTAGTTAAATCTACTGTGAAATGAATTTTAAACAGGTATTTAGGAGTAAGAAACATATTATTTTAAATTTTGTAAAATTAAGATTTGAAAGTAATTATACATAAAATTTAATGAGAGAAACAAAAATTATTTGACTAAATAAATAATTTTTTATATAATTAGAGAAAAAACAAAACTACTGCAATTCTATACTAAATTATCACAAAACCCTTTAAAACAGCTCTCTAGATTGATTTTGTCCTCCACCACCGAGTCCAATCCAATTACAGGGTAGTGATGTTCACCATATCATATCAATTTGATATTGATTTTAATCCATTAAGCAATGAATTAAAAAAGTAAACAGAATTATTAAAACTATCAAGAAAAACATCTAAACAACCATTTCTTGAAAAAAAAAAACGCAAAATCATTAAAAAATATTTTAAAAATAATTCATCCACGGAAATAAACATTGAAGTCGAGACAAGGAAAGGGATGGTCACGTTAGGGTGAAAGGAAAGATAATTAGGAGAAGCCATTCTAGAAACCTCCATGTATAGACATCTCTATTATTATTTTTTAAGAAAAAGTCGGTAGCAACTCGACGCAGTGTTTTTAAACCCGGCATGGTGGTCGACTCAGCTCAAAGCCCGGGTCACAGGTTTTGACCGGGTCAACCCTAATTTTTTTATAAATTAAAACGACGTCGTTTTGATAAAAAATAAAAAAATAGTCAATAGTTTGCAATCAGGTTTTTGACTGGGTCAACAGAGTCACCGGGTCAACCCGCTGAGTTAGCCGGTTCAGCTGAGTTTTTAACTATTATTTTTTATAAACCCAGTCCAGTTCCAATCCCGGATCAACCGGATCCCGGATTAACCCGACAGGCCAGGCTGGATTTAAAATTATGCTTCAAAGTTGCCAGCCCATTGGATGTATCAAAATATGGAAACATGCATGGTGCTCTCTTCTCTTTACTCGATTATCATGTGAAACATTGAATATTGTCTGCACAGCTCGACGGCGTAAGTGACAAACAGGGCCAGATGGGTTAAGAAGCCAGCCGAGGAGGAGGACGCATATGACACTATCACGTACCTACCTAGCTTGTGACCAAATCTTGATTCTTGCTCTGTCTGATCAGTTTGTTTTCCGCTCATTCATGGGTTCCGCTTGAGGGATATTCTATAAAGTTATCTTGGTTTCATGATGGAGTTATAAATTTTTTAATATTGAATGGTTTTTATTAGGTTGTTCTAATCTCATGATATCTGTCACGAGTCTGGTGAGTTAATCCAGTTGACTCGAGTTTTTTTTTAATTGATTTTTTCTCCAATTTCATTATTTAATAATGTATTTGATTGAAAATTAGGTTTTATAATTTGTTTTGTTCTGCTTTTTATTAGCATATTAATGTCTCATGACTCGAGAATAATATTTAGAGGGTTAACTCGAGTTGTTTTTTATGTCATTTTTTTAATTGATTTTTTTTTAAAATTTCATAATTCAACATTAGATCTGGCAAGGTCGGTTGGGAACTAAGTTTGCAATTTTTTATTTGCTTTTTGCTGGGTTATCTCAGACTTATGACCAAAACTGCGTGTTTGACAGTTTAACCCATGTTAAATCAGGTTGTTATTTTGATTTTTTTTAATAAAGTTATCTCGATCTCATGACTCAAGTCATAGGTGTAGCAGATTGACTCAGGTCGTTCTTTAATCTTCTTTTTAAATTAATTTTGTTTTTTTTTTAATTTCATCTTGAAATTTTTTTTTTGTCGAACTAGGTTTTTACTAGTCTTTCAGGTTCTCTTTGAATTTGTTAATTGAACCAGGTCACATATGATCAATCCTGCATGGTTTAAATTTTTTTTCATTAGAAAAAAAAATATTAACAACATCTAAATATATTTTTTAAATTATTTTTATATTTTTATCTTACCTCCAGCATGACTTGAGTGATTGATCTGCAGGTAGATTTTGAAGTCCTTTATTATTACTCTATATTTTACAGGATAGCCCTCGGAAACAACTGAAAATGAAAATATGATCATGTTGTTCTACCTAATAGATGACGAGTTAAAATCAATAAACCAGTTTTGGTTCTATTAGACCATGACTGATCCCAAATGCTTATCACACAGACCCCTTAGAACATGTAAAAGTTACTGTTCTGTGAATGTGATTATGGATTGCATCACGTTCGTTTAAATTTTGAATTTGTTTGTTTAAAATGAATTTTTTTTCCAGATCGTTTTGATGTGTTAATATCAAAAATAATTTTTAAAAAATAAAAAAAATTATTTTAATATATTTTTAAATAAAAAATATTTTGAACCATGGTTATTACAATCCAAAACACCACACCGCAGACTGAATTGTCGAAGACACCGAGTAGCAACTGTAGCCCAATTTTGAGGATAAGGCCTGGAGCCGTGGACCAGTTCCTTTTGTCCTTCAGGATATAGCAAATCCTGCCAAACTTACGGATGATGAATGCGAATACTAGCTGAATCTCATATTCTTTTTTAGCTTCAGGCTGAGGAAATTGCTTAGGTCTAAATTAGCTCAGCACCTTGGCCCATGATAACCCTTTTTTCCCTTTCCCTGTTAGGTTTGATATGTCACTTTCCGCTGAAAGTCTGTTGTAACAAATCCTAAAATGGAACTGAACCTGATGAGTTCTTTCTTAAATAAATGGTGATTGATAATTTTAACAACGAACCAAGAAGAAAAGGTCATCTAGCATTAATCTGCTTCACAAGTCAGCTCAATGGCCTAAAGTTTGGCGTTGCTCTTGCTCCTACGGATAAAACTTTGAATGAAAACAAGAGACATGGATCTTTGTATTCTACTGAGAAAATGAAAGATGACATTTTCTTGACCATTTTCAGAAGTTTGAATTAGAACACCACATTTCTAGTGGCCACAGGCCGATGCGCCATGTTTCTTTTTGGATGTAAAGCACAGCAAAGCAGCTACCATACAACCTTGATTTAGTCAATTGCCAACATCACACCATATCTTCTATTCTGTGTCTATCCTTTTCTTTTTTGAGATGGAAATCCATTAAGAAAACGTTGAGATTTCTACAGTAAAATAACTCCAAGAAAGGACATTGACAGGTTTTTATAGACAGCTTTTATGCTAACAACAAAAGCAAGACAGGCATATTTGTCAGAGTGGATCCCTGTCTTTGAAGTTCTGAATAGTACAGATACCCATTCTTTGATGCAGAGATCCCTTTGGAAACATTGTTCTACATTCGGGCCATAAGAATATATTGACTTTTACAGTTCTAAACTGACAGACAGATCAAGGCAACAGGGGGTTCTAAATCTAAACCGATCCAGCTATTAATTATAACCACATTCCTAGTTGAAGACTGAAAAGCTTGCATTAGAAACAGCCATATCTAAGCCTTTCAATTAGTTCATAAGATGTTATTGTTCATGTTCGGTACTGGGCCTAACAAAAATTTAAGTGGGCAACAGTCCAAATCACTCTCATTTACGCAAATAATATCCAACTGGATGGATGTCACTTGTGCTCAAATCAGTTGCCATTTCTGCATTTTGGACAACATTGTGTGCCAAGCTACACCAGTCCAAGGCCAATTATATGCGGATGGTGTTAGGAGGAATGCATTAGAATCTCAGAGAGAGAGTTCAATATTTCAAAGATGTAGAGTTTTTGTCTAGTGAAGTAGCTTGGTATGAATTAGTGGGTTCATTTTGAGTGAATTGCAATATCATTTGGTCTAAAGAAAGCAAAAACAACTCATCAGAAGGTCATAAACTTAATTTTCAACGACATGATCGAACATTTTATGGAGGTCTATATCCACGATGTGGTGACGAAGTCCCAAGTCTTGAGGTGAACACCTGGACGAGTTGCTTATGGCTTTTGAAACGTGTATTTGGGATTAAAACAGAGAATTTGCTGGGATTTCTTATCTATCAAGAGGAATTGAGATCAATAAAAATAAAAAACTCTAACTTTAATTAATTGAAGCACCACCACCCAAAACAAAGGAGGAGTTATAGATCTTAATTAGGAGGCTTGCCTTGATTCATCTCTAACACATCTGCTAAGATTCGGTTGTCGTCACCATCACTAAAGTAGGTCAAATTCGACATGCTGCCATGGACTAACGAGCACCAGGCTGTTTTGATGAGATCAAGGTTTATCTCTCTTCTCCACTCGAGTTGATGTATGAAGGCCGGGATGACCTCTAATATATTGTCCACCGCTCTCGGTTCTATTGTAATCATTGAGCAAAGAGACGGCTGACAAGAGCTCGAAAAGGTCGATGCTTGGGCAGTAATTGACCTTCGTCGTCACACCTTAACTTGATACCTGCACCAAGTGTGATAGTGCACTGTACATTCTGATTCGTGGAAAACTGCACCATCATCTTTCGTTTAAATCTTTTGAGAGACAAATGTTGCTCAATTCATCCTCTCCAACGCCAAGACATGAAAAATTAATACAAAGGGAGTTTTTCCAGGGAAAAATAGTTTAATTTATCCTATAATCTATACCCTTATGCATAAAATATCGAGTTCCCAAATTTTCTAAACCCAACCCTAAAACATTAAATCCTCCCTCTCCGCTACTGATTCCGGGAACACTATATTGAACGATAAAATTTATAAATATTTTAATTAAAAAACAACACAAAAAATTAGTCAAATCAATCAGAGTTAACCTATTAAGCATTATTTTTGAGTCATGAGATCGAGATAACCTAATAAAAAGTAGACAAAAAAAATCATGAAACATAATTCCCAATAAAACACAATATTAAATGATGAAATTAAAAAAAATCAATTAAAAAAAATTGAGTTAATTGGGTTAATTCACTAAACTCGCAACCTAAATCATGAGACGAGGACAATCCAATAAGAAGAAAATTCAATGTTGAAAGACCTGTGATCCTAGTCATGATACCGAGATAACTTCTTATATAAAAAAAAACAACTCGATTTAATCGGGGTTAAAATACCAAAACTTGCATCACTAATTATGAGACCAAGATATTTCCATAGAAAATAAATTAAAACAGATTATGAAACCTCAATTCCTAACCGACCCAATATTGAGTGATAAAATTGAAAAAAACTTCAATTAAAAAAAACCACAAAAAACAACTCGAGTTAACTCATGTTAATCCATCAAGCACTATTTTCGGGTCATGAGACCAAAATAACTTAATATAAAGTAAACAAAACAAATCATGAAGTCTAATTCCCAATTAATCAAATATTAAAGGATAAAAATAAAAAAACTCGAGTCAATCCACGTGTTTTCCAGTGTATTGTATAATATAATAATTAAAAAAACAAATTTAATATTAAAAAAATATATATATACATATTATTTGAAAAAAAAAAGTGCAAAAAGTCGAAGTAGAGTTTTTACCGCAGATTGCTATAGTAAAAACCCACGTGTTCCAGTGTATTGTATAATATAATAATTAATGCAAGGTGGCTCGTTGTCTGTCTTTAAGGTGGGTTCAAAGTCCTCTCAGCCCCGGGAAAGGAGCTCGAAGAAGGTGGGGGTTGAAAAGTTGGAGGAAACATTTTTTTTTATATAGATTTTTTTTTTTCTGCGAGGAATGGAAGACTGAGAAAGAAAAATGATTGTTTTTCTTGAAATTGGGTAAAGCTTTTAGAAAGCATCCACAGTACGAACAAGGAAAGCAAGCAGAAATTTTCTTTGAATAACTGTAGCAATGGATTTCATGTTGTTGATTTTGATTTGGGTCGAAGATGAATAAAAGAAATTTGAAGTTATCCATTGCTATTCAAGCTAAGATGAATCAGAGAAAGAAAAGAGACGACGGCTAGCCAGGTAGAAGATGAATAAAAAATAAAAAAAACTAAGTGGGAATGCGCGTGCGGCACATCCAAGGATCTATCTAACATAATAAGTTGACTCAACTCTGATTAACATAATTAAATATTTATCATAATTAATATTTAAGGTTATTTTTTTTATTGAATATCAACATATAAAAATTATTTTTTACACAAAAAAAAACTGGTGGTAAATCATGGGCATCGAGGCTATTACTAGACTAATTAGAAATATAAAGTTGAAACCATCTAGGTGGTGGCCCAGTGGTAAGAGCTTGGGACCAAGAGGTTTGCTCCCTCTGTGGTCTCAGGTTCGAACCATGTGGTTGCTCATATGATGGCCATTGGAGGCTTACATGGTCGTTAACTTCAAGGCCCGTGGGATTAGTCGAGGTGCACACAAGCTGGCCCGGACACCCACATTAAAAACAAAAATATAAAGTTGACTTGAATATTCCTTTCCCATTGTTCCAATAATGGCTGAATTTCTTACATCTTGCGAGCACAACCGAATCTTTTAAAATGCCTTTACAAGTGATGGCCAACAATTAAAAAAATAAAAATAAATAAACACATGCATATTTGAAATTGTATTTCAAAACATGTTTTATTAAATTTTAAAATTTTATATTAAAATTATTTTTTATATATTTTTGAATTATTTTAATATTTTAATATTAAACATAATTTAAAAAAAAAATTATTTAATATATTTTTTTAAAAAAAAAACTTTAAAAAACAAGACGGTATCCACAATAATGCATATTACAACCTTTCAAATATCAATGTAGCACTATTTAATTCTCTGTTTCAGAAGCAATCATAGCCTGTACAAATCAATTGATTGGTATGCATTTTGATTAGAAGAATATTTTTATTTTTATTTGCCTATCATAGCTCACGTCATCAGATCATTTTATTGATTGTGTATCCAATCTTTTTATTTTTATTAGTCATGAAAAGGGCTTGCGATGACAATAAAATGATTTTCTATTATTAGAATGTAGGTAAGTTACCTTCTTCGTTGGGTAAACCATGAAATAGCGATAGCTAAGGATATAAATAAATTAAGAGACGTTTAGAAGTTAGTTAACAATTATAGTTTAAAATATTTTTTTATTAAAAAATATTAAAATAATATTTTTTTAAAATATAAATAAAACTTTTAAACAAAAAATTTTTAAATTTTAAAAAAACACAATTTCAATTGTGTTTGCAAACATTATAAAACCACCCCACAAAGGATCATAAGAGAATAAGCAACACGACACAATATCAACATACTAACAACTTAAGTTATTGGATTGAGTGTCAAAGAACCATTTCAACTTAGTAGCTTAGACTTTTGGGTTGAGATGGTTCTTTGACATGGTATCAGAGTCTTAATGACCAAGTGGTCTTAAGTTCGAATCTCACCATCCCCATTTATTTGATAAAAATTAAACACAAGGTAATGTAAGTCTGTGCAAGTTTCAAGCTCAAATGGCTTTTACTTGAGGGGGTGTGTTAGAGAATAATATAAATTATATCCTGAGACCTCACCTAACAGCTTAAGCTATTGGGTTGAGATGGTTCTTTGACACACACACACATGTATATATATATATTATTTCTTTATATAATTTATTGATTTAAATATTAGAGAGTTTCTTATTTTGATAAAAAAAAACCTAGTTTTTACATGATAGCATGACATTACATGATACTAACATCTAAGCCTAAAATGCAAAAAAAAAATCCAAATCTAATTTAAGTTTTTACAACTTCATAGAGAAAAATCAGTCTAAATTCAGAATCACTGAACTTCTTATAAGTAAAATATATGTCACAGATGTGCTATTCATTTAAATCCATGCATGTGCTTAAATGATGTATTATACTATTTTAGAGTTTGCGTGTGACTAGTAAAATTATTTACAGAATGACTCAACATTTACTACAAATAAGATATTTTAAATCATTAAACATAGATATTATTGTATTTAATAAAATGATTATAATCATTAAATTGAATTATGAATAAAATACAAATCATAAAGTGCTACATTATTTAATAAAAATATTAAATAACCCTAATATTACTATAACATGATTGGGTACACGTTCATAAAATCATGTTTGTGCGTGTAAAATATTGTGGTGCATGCTATTTTTAACAGTGTTTTTCGCTTGTAAATGCATTAAAAAAATTTGTTTGAATTTTTTTAATATCAGCACATCAAAATCATAAAAAAAAACATTAAAAAAAACATAAATTTAATGTTTTTTCAAGATATAAATAATTTTAAAACGTTTCTAAATATAATTATAAATACAATACCAAACAAACACGTGGTATCCACTATGAAGCAAAGAAAATTGAAAAAAAAGAAGAAGAAATGATTCATAGAGATAAAAGGATTGATGCTACAAGCCCTTTGACTTGAAGAATGAAAATACATGATTCTCAATTTATTTTTATTTTTTTTTAAAAGGTGGCAATATATGAGAGGTGTGATATCATGGTATGAGTAGGTTTGTTGAAGGTAACAACAACTTCCGAACAAACAGAGCTATCATGGAAAGTGAAAAAGCAATGAGCTAAATTTATCCTATTAGAAAAGGAAATATGTCGAGAAGCACAATACCCCACGTTTTGTGTCTGCTGTTTATCCGAGTTAGAAGAATCTCTCGCAGAACTTGTAGATCCATATATATCTCGAGTGCGATGTTAATTTTTTTTTTAATTCTTTAAAGCATCGGATTAATATAATGAGTATGTAATTAATATGATTTAACCAAAAAAAATTAATATTAAAAAATTTAGCACATGTAAAAACCCTGCAGGTCAACTTGATAACTTTCTGATCTAGAATCTATCTTGAGTTTTATATCAAACTCGATTAATTTGATAAATTAGTTTATAAGCTGATTAATCTAATCAAAACATGGATGAAATTTAATTTAATTTTTTTAAAAAAGCTCTTGAAATAATATTATTTTAAGTTGAGTTAATTTCGGAATTCTCAGTGGGATTATAATGGGTTTCATGACTATGGCAAAACCTACCAACACTGCCAAACTTGTCGAGCTATTTCTCTCTCTCGAGAAATTGGACACAAGTTGTGGGCTTATAACATAAGAAAAGCATGACAAGAAAAGCGTACAAGGCAGTTCCAAACCTCAAGACCCTCGAAACCTGCCCTGCTCTCCCCCGCTGATGCCCCCTCCCCCATTTCTTCCCTCTTCATGTTTCCCTGTGGTCCCCAGCATCCATATAACTGACACGTGTTACCCTACCCTCATCTCAGGCTCTCCACGTGTCACCTGATGACTAGCCCTCTCCATTTGGCACCTCTATCAAATGGTGCCGAACATCCTCTCTTCGCCACCACACCTAATATTAACATTTAAGATATGGTCTAGGCACCCCTGCTCTGTCCTTTGTATCAACCCAATATATTAGCTGTTCAATCACAAGCTGCTAATTATCTCAGTACTGTATTTGATTCAAGACAACCTTAATCAAGATCATTGAAGCCAGATTAATGGAGGGCACCAATTCGTCGTCCCGGTCACAACACCCGCAGCTGCCACCCGGGTTCCGGTTCCACCCTACTGACGAAGAGCTAGTGGTCCACTACCTAAAGAAGAAGGCTGCGTCAGTTCCGCTACCTGTTACAATTATAGCTGAGATTGATCTATACAAATTTGATCCATGGGAGCTGCCAAGTAAGTGATCAAACCTTTAGAGCATGTGGATGCTTGTTCTTGATTAGTTCCTTGGTTTATATATATAGATGTAGTTCTAATTAATCAGTGTTTTGGATTTGTGGTTTTTACGCAGGTAAGGCTACTTTTGGAGAGCAAGAGTGGTACTTTTTCAGTCCTAGAGACAGGAAATACCCCAACGGTGCTAGGCCTAACAGAGCTGCAACTTCAGGGTATTGGAAAGCTACCGGGACTGATAAGCCTATATTAACATCTAATGGAGCTCAAAAGGTTGGTGTCAAAAAGGCCCTGGTTTTTTATGGTGGGAAGCCACCGAAGGGGATTAAAACCAATTGGATTATGCATGAATATCGCCTTATCGAAAACAATTCTAGCCCAAAGCCCCCTGCTGCTGATTCTGCCAACAAGAAAGGCGGCTCTTTAAGGGTATGTTCATCATCTTTTAGGTGCTTTCATGTTATTAAAGATGGTCCATTATTGATGTGTATTGTCTAGTACTTATGGGATGAGAGATCTTCGTGTGTTGTTTATAGCTTGATGATTGGGTTCTATGCCGGATTTACAAGAAAAACAACTCTCAGAGACCGATGGATCAAAGAGACAAGGAGGATTCAATGGAGGGCATGTTTGCTTCACTGCAAAATTCTAGCCACCAAAATCCGAAACCCCTTTCAGCTTCAAAGCACACAGCTTATGCATCTTTACTTGTGAATGAAGATACCTTCTTTGAAGGGATACTAACAGGAGATGGCATGCAAAATGGTTCCATATCTCAATTACCATCTTCAAGCTCAAAGCCAAACATGTCCATGGCCCCAGTCTCCGCAAATACTTTTACGGCGACACGCACCCTCCCTCCTCATCAGTATTGGAACGACGCTACAGGATCACCAGTGGGGTTGGCTAATTCATCAGGGAAGCGCTTTCACGGTGAACTTAATAGTGGTATTACTGGAACTCAAGAGGATAACACCTCCTTTGTTTCTATGCTCAACCAGCTTCCACAGAGCACACCATTGGTCCACCCAAGTACTCTTCTTGATGGTGTTTTGAGACAACCGTTTCAACTTTCTAGCTTGAATTGGAACTCATAGTTGGGTCAGCAGTTGATGCACTTCATGACTATGCATGCATACATACATACATACATACATACATATGTGTGTGTGTGTGTATATATATACACACACACACTTGCCATACATATTATGCACGTGCAAGATAGGGGAGGTCAAGGAGAATTGCAAGAGAAGTTCAAGAATATCTGCAAGGACATTAAATTCATTAGAAGGCTTCTTTATAGAAACCATAACTAGTAGCTAGGATTTAGTACACAGGTAAGGCTGGTTAATCATGTCAATTTTAGCATATTGTGTCATACTTTGTTGTTACGCAGCGAGATTACCAAAACACTGAGGATCTTTATCTAAGAAATTAATTGATAATGAATCTAACGTTCATAAATTTTCTTATTTGTATAGTTGATTTTATTATGTTTTTTTATTTCTATTTTGATTTGAAAAGAATATGGTGATATTGCAATAATAATACATTTGCTTAATGCACCGGATCTCATAAAAATTTTAAAATTAAACATGTTTGAACTAAAACAGTACTAAGATGAGTGATTTCTTTAGAAATAATGTGCACTCCAACTTATATACAAGCAGTGTGTGATCAGTGGCGGTTCTCGAGTTGATAAATTTTTTCTTCTATTTGACTCTTAAAAATAACTGTTTATTTATGGATAGCGTCCAAGAGTATATCTGCTATATTTTTTAAAAAAAAAAGAAGAAGAAGAAGGAAGACATTTTGTAATGGTAAAAGATCTTTACGTTGATAATTGGATAAATGGAATTGACTTGCTCAAGTATTGTTATTTTTTTTTATTATTAACGTGGGTGTTCGGGTTAGCTTACGCGCACCTCGACTAATTCCATGGACCCTGAAATTAATGATCATATAAACTTCCAGTAGCCATCATATTAGTAACTACAAAACTTAAATCTAAAATTATAAAATAATAAATTTTTTAATCTCGAATTTTTACCGGTAATTTTTGTATAGCAACCTTCCAAAGACAAGATGGTAGACGCGCTTTCATATTGATCCTAATTTCTCTTTTGACTTTCTTGCCTTCAAATGCTCAAATCCATTTCTATATAAAAGTAGCCTTTTCAGCTTTTAGCATCCATACCCCATATTTTCTTTTTTAATGACCTCCCTAAAGCTAATAACTTTATTTTTTTTGTTTTATATTATACGGATATTGATAAGAAAATGATTTTAACTTAATAGATTTTTATTTATTTTTCTTTTGGGTGTGGTTATTAATTAGGGATGATGATTTTAACTTAATTGATTGGATTGGATTTTATAATATTAGAAGGTAAAATCCAACCTAGTTTTATTTGGTGAAGGGTTTGCCCACCTTGTTACCCATCTAAAAATTTAAAATATTTTTCTTTTTCGTTTTCTAGAGGTGTAATGTAATTAATACATAGATTTTTATCTTATAATTCATTAAGATATTTTATGATCTTATGTATGGATTAGAAGTTTATACTCCATCTTATGATTTTATAATTTATATATGGATGGAGATGTATTTTTTTTTTAAATTGAATTTTAATTTTATATTTTTTTAAAAAAAAATGATTTCTGAATGGATCTTGGAGGAGAAAATATATAATGAATTTAAATATTTTGAATAGGAAGTGCATAGAGCAAAACCATTACCATCCCTAATCATTAATTACCCTAAGTTGGTTTTGTTTATTTGTTTGGTAATACACACACAACACACACATCACTTGTTTGGTCTTTTTATTAAATTGAAATTACTGTATTCTTAAAAAAATCAAAATTATTGTTCTTACAAAATTAATTGGAAAGCGCCATTTATCTTTGAATATTGGACACTGAGGTTGAATACCTACATAACTAGTACAATTCAATCACGCAAACAACTCTATAAATTTTGCAAAAAAAATAAAAATCACGTAAAATACTTATATTATCTAGTGAGAATTATATTCATATTCATAGAACTAATTTACAATGATAGGTTAGGTCATGTTTATTTTTATATTTCAAAAGCGTTTTTAAAAAATTTTGAATTTTATTTATTTATTTTTATTTCAAATTAATATTTTTTTTTATGTTCTTACATTATTTTGATGCGCTAATATCAAAAATAATTTTTAAAAAATAAAAAAAATATTATTTTGATACATTTCTAAGTAAAACACAATTTAAAAAGCAACCGCAACCACACTGCCAAAATTTAAAATTTAAAAATTTCCCATGTCTTTTTATATAAAAAGTAATAAAGCAAAGGGAAATCAATCGTTTCAAAGAATCTAAAAGAAAGTGACACCCACTTAGTTAATTTAATACATATGTTGATTGGATAAACAGGTGGATTGGCACCCCATACATGGCTACTACTCGCCTTTTAAATCATGAAAAATATTAAACAAAATTAACTAATATAATTAAGACTGATTATCTCCTTTCGTAATCATGTGTTGATGACGATATTAAACATGGGGTTCAAATTAATTTCATCATGGTGAATTAATATGATCATGGCAATTAATACAAAATGAAAAAAACTGTGCCATCCATGCTCTACTGTCTCGTGGTGGCATTGGCTCTTTAGACACCACTACTAGACCTAAGTGTCGCCTCTTGTTCATTTTTTTTCAAATCATAGCTTAGCGTGTCAACCAATTATTGAACCTAATTAAGCACTATGGTTTTCAAATATATTATTAATGCTTTTATGGCTTATTTATATGTATTTTTTAAGGAAAAGGGGGTGTAAGTTATTCTGTTTACATAATTCAATAAGAGAAAATTAAAATAAATCTAATTAAAGTTATAATAATTTGATGCTATACTTTCATTTAAAAGGTTCAAATTATGTCGTGTAAATTATTTATTTTTAAAAATATAAATACAAAAATCATAAAAAATAATATAATATATATCAAAATAAAAATTATTTGTAAGGAGAAAGTTTAAACAATGAAGCTCATTTTTTTTAAAATAAATTATTTTATTTTTACTTTGAAGAGTCAATTGTACTTGCATCACAATATTCGAGTTTTAACATTAATTGGTTTATCAAATATATTGCTAATTTGTCACTTAATGATTATACCCTTGCAGTAGTACAAAATTTTAAATGTTATTTTTCTAAAAATATCAGGCTTTATAATTTTCTAATTATTTTATTATTTTTTAATATCAACCATATATAAAAAAAAGGATAAATTTTGGCTTTGTACTTTTATTTTTTAAATATAAATTATATATTTAGCATTATTTGGATATTTTAATTATGAAAAGGAATTAATCTTAAAAAATTATTTTAAAAAATTCTATTTTTTATCCAATTTTAAAGATTTAGAGACTCTGCTAGTTAGGATAACATGTAATTGAAACTTTTTTTTTAAAAAAATCGATATAATTCTTCAATGGAAAAAAAACTGAATTTATTTCAAACCTCAAAAAGATAAATTTAAATTAACCTAAAAGAATAGCGATCCTTCTACAAATGACAAGACCTTGTATAGTTGGAAAGGATATTTTGTGATCAATTTACGTTAACATGATAAAAAGACAACTAGCTATGACAGAAATTAGTGATGTGCCCTAGTGATTGATATGGGATGAAAAGGGGATCACATCTCGATACCTCATTAATTAAGCCCTCTAATCCTTCTTTTTTTTTTTAATTTTTTTTCTTTTCTGGGTGAAGAGAACAAATAGCTTTCCAAAGATGCCTATCAAGACATTGAAATCATTACGTAATGTCCTCTCTTATGGTGGACATCCTCACCACTTACTTGCAAACTCCAATTATTATTTTTTTTCATATTAAAAACTCATTAGATAAAGGCTCCGTTTGTTTACGCGGTAGAGATTGCGTTTCAATCAAAACGCAGGAGCCAAGTGTTTGGTAATATCAAAAACGCTAAAAATAACCGGTGGGACCCATGCCAATTCACGTTTTAAACGCGACATTCGCGAAGCAGCTCCAGGCTGCTTTTTTAAATTTTGTATTCGCGTGCACAGTGCAATTCACTTGCACTGTTCACTCGAACAGTGCAAATTCACTTGCACTGTTCGGGTGATTTTTTTTTTTTAGTGTGTATAGTTTTTGTATATTTTTTTTTAAAAAAACTAGTTTTACATTGTCATGTAAACAATATTTTTTTTCCTAAAAAACTAGTATAGAGCGAATTAAATTCACTCGCACTGTAATATCAAATTAATTTTATTCATGATAATATTTTATCTAATTTTATTGCACGCTCAAAAAATTATAGAAACTGTAGTTCTTGTCGAATGAATTTTGTACATAATGGAATTGTAGATGGTTTAATGGCATAATAAAAAATATTTTATATAAAGTATTATTTATTTCATGAAGTAATACTAATAGTTAAATCTACAATATTTAAATTAAAAATCATCAATTTTAATATATATATTTTAATTATTTTATAACCTCAATTTGAAAAGCATTTTTTTAACCAAACACATTAAATTACTTTTTCTTCAACCTCAATTTCAACCACAGTTTTAACCAAACACCTATTTTTTCAAACCAACCTCAACTAAAAGTACTTTTTATAAAACAACTTTTTTCAAACCACAACCACAAAAGCTACCGCAATACCAAACACACACAAAGATGCCTATCAAGACTTGGATTGTTTTATCATTTATAAAAACATTTCGCAAGAAAAGGAAATATAGTTATATGAAGAAGGGTTTGTAACTCTCTCCGATCGCTCTCCTGCAATTATCGGAAAACAAGTTGAATTTTTGTTTTTGAGAAAGTTTTTGTAGTTATGATTTAAAAAAATAAATTAAAAAAAATGTTGTTAGTTGTGGTTAGTTGAGTTTAGATATGTGTTTGGTAAAAATTATGGTTAAAGTTTATGTGTAGCAAAAAAACATGTATAATATGTTTGGTGAAAATGTGATTACAGTTGATTTTCAAAGTGTTTTTTACTTGGAAATACATCAAAATAATATTTTTTTTATTTTTAAATTTTTTAGTGGGTTTCATTGTACAAAACACAATTTGATTTCTTACCTAAGACTTTATTGCATTAATTTCACTGCAAACACAAAAACAAATGAAAACAACAAGCGCACTTCTAATCTATCAAGCCGCGGGGGCTCGTGCTAAGCCTGGTCCTTTGCTGTTATTTTTTTTAATTTTTATTTTTTTTTCTTTAGTTTTTTCACATTTTAAAAAAATTTTATTGGATTTATTTACTCTTGAGTTTTGACATGATTTTTAAATATCATTGTAAATTTTTATTTGAATTTTAATAATTATTTTGTATTTGATATGACAATAATAATACTAATAATAAATTGTTTATGAAAACTCAATTGAAATTAGTTGTTTATTATTAAAATATTTAAATAGATTTGGAATATCATTTTATAACATTAATGATTTTTTTAGCTTTAAATGATACAAAATATGAATATATTATTTTGATATTTTTTTTTGTTAATAAATAGAAACATATTGATAGGAAAATTATAATTATAATTTCTTTACTATTTTGATATTTTGACATAATTATATTTTTTTTTTAAAATAGAAACAATACTTCTAATTAAAAATATTATGTTGGTTAAGATAAATAAGAGATATATTGATAAGAAAATTTATTTTTATAAAAAAAACAAATTCAAAATGAATGTATTTCGGCTTTAATGACAATACTAAAGATTTTTATGATACTTGAAAAATCTTTTAAGTTTGAAAAAAAATTTGATCCCTCCGCAGCATAACCCGGGCATATAAACTAGCATGGTTCTAATGGGAAAAACTCCATGTGCATGGGTCTAACCAAAAAACTTATATACTTTATTTTTATCAAATATTCGGTATGATTTTTTATTGATTGAGCAGAATGGATATATATATATATATATATATATATTCTGACGGTAATTTCTATTCGAATTCATGAATATTCAAAGACATAAAAATGTAGTAATTAATTTAATGGCTTTCATCTCAGGTGAAAACATATTCGGTTGCCAGTGTTTAAATTCATGGATTAGGAGCTCGAGGCTCGAGGCTTTGCGGCTCGGGTGGTTATGGCATGACTTTATATGTGGTGGTCCAAGCCCTATACCTTCCTCCATTAGTGTGGGCTCGGATATAATAGGCTTTCTCAGGCTCCCCTGCAGTCTTGCTTCTCCATGGTAATATAATATCATAATTATAATTATTAATAAAACAAATCAAATCATGCTTGGAGCCGATTTGAAGAAACACTGCATCTTGGAGCCGGTATGCATTCAATCATTGGCCCGAGATAGAAGAGGTGGAGATAAAAAGAATATGTTATTATGTCCTTCGAGTTTTTTTTAAAAAAGGGAATTCGTTTTAAAACTATCTCATATATATATATTTTTTTATTTTCATTTCTCCAACAAAATACGATTTTGTCCTTTAAATATTTATTTATTTATGATACTAACAAAATACAACCTAAATAAATGAATCTAATTTTGTAAGTGAATTGCGATGAATATTATCCCCCTTCTTGTATATGAATAAATTATTGGTCACCACTATTTTTTTTTTATTAGAATGACATTACCGAGTTAATTAGATTTTACCAAGTCAATAACTTATCTAGTTGAATTAGAAATTCAACCTGAATCAGCTCTGGATGTTGGATTTTTGAAGTTTATGACTACTAAACTATTATCCCCCTTCTTGTATATGAAATATTATCCCCCTTCTTGCATGCGATAATTGTCATTTCTTTTTCTAATCTTTATTGCTGTGAATATGACTACTAAATCCGGTCCGGTCCGGTCCGGTCCAGCTTGATAGTTTGAAAAAAATTCATATCATGTTTAATCCAAAAAGAGATAATCAGATGAATCATTTAAAAATTCATAAAAGAAAGAGGGGGACGAGATGCTACTTGGAAGATCAATAATTATTGCTCTACTTATAATTCTCTTCTCCCTTGAATAGATTTAAAATTCATGCTTGTATTTTTTTTATTCAAGTCTTATGAAAGTTATAATGATGACGTATAGTACCAATAAAATTATATTATCTATAAAAAAATAAAGACGTAAAAATTAGAAAAATATTTTGCAAAACAAATGTCCGGAGAGAGGAGAGGGGGCTAAAATAAAGGGGAAATAAATTATATATATATAAAAAATATTCTTAAAGCATAGAGTTAATGTGGCATTAAAAAAATTAGAGTATATATCTTTATTTATTTATTCATTCATGCTTATTGCTTGAAGGCTCCCCTTTGGTCAAATTAAAATCTTGACACGAATCAACAAGGCATTAATGACAAAACCGGTTTCGACACCCTGGGGCCGCTGCATCCTGCATGCACCCCTGCCATTAATTGCAAGCATGCTGCCGAAACCAAATCCTACTCTCATTTTCTTTGCTATATTTTCCTTCCAAGGCGTGTTCCGTGTTCGGTAGCCTGTCTCAGTCCAAGTCCCTCCCCGCGTTTGTACGGTCCCGCTTCTCTGAATCTTCCTCACTTTTTTGTCATAATACCTATCGTTCATGCTTACTGAATTTGAAGGCTCCACTTTTGTCAAATTAAAATTTTGACACGAATCAACTGAGCATTAAGGAGTAAACATTTGCGGTTTCGCAAACCTGGGGCTGCTGCATGCAGCAGAAACTAAATTTTACTTCCATTTCCTTTGCTATATTTTCCTTCCAAGGCATGTTTATGTTCGGTAGCCTGTCTCAGACAAGTCCCTAACTCCCCACGTTTGTATGGTCTCGCATCTCTCCATGAAGAAAACAGTAACCATAGTTATGCCAAACTTGTCATATACTTTTGTAGAAACAAACAGAACAAAAATGAGTAACATGATCGTGGAAAATGAGCATGTTCGTGGAAAATGAGCTTGCATTTTCTATTTTTTTTCTTTTTAACTTATATATATTATTTGGCTTGTCAAATAGAAGTTTGTAATTTTACCCAGCCATGCATGTATCAATGCGTATGAACATAAAACTTATCCATAATCTAGCAATTTGTTGATGCAAGTTTAATCAGATAATAAAATAATAAATGTATATTTTAAGAATTTCTACAATTTAATTTGCCGTTTCTTTTTTTTTTTCCAGATGAACATGTATACTTTCAAAAATATTAATGATGTATCATGTTACACGTAGACTGACAACGTGACGGAGTCAATGAGTCACCACCTAGTTATTAGGTTCAGGATTGCTAGGAAACTCAGGCGTATTTCTCATTAGAAATTTCAAGGGTAAAAGACTAGTTGTGGTTAAAAAATATATTAGTACCCCTAGCGCACACTACTTGAGGTAAGCTACATTGTGTGTTCTGAATGTAGTTTAAAAGGTTAGATGAGTTTCTAACCGGTGAAGTCTATGGCTCAGGGCAAATATTCACTTGTGCGAATAAATCTGGTATTTTAAATTTATTATGGGCTTATGTGTCCAAATGAATTCTTATGGAAATGATCCATGTAAATCCCTTAACATGATTCACTTATCCTGAAAGGCGGAAGGGTTTTTCCACAACTTGTGTGTTGTGATGAAAAATACTCCTAATTAAAATTAGTGAATATTCAAAATAATTCTAAGAATTTTCTAGTTAATTCCTGATATTTAAATATCAGCCTACTTATAGGTCCAATATTTATATCATAATATTGACCATTAATTATCATGAATTAAATTTCTATGAGTTATTGAAATATTAACCAAATTCTCATTTATTCAGTAAACTGGTTATTAAATCCAAAATGCATGCAAATACATATTTTGTAAAAAGTGTGTGTATGTATATATATATTAAGCAAAAAAATTATGTTCAAATATTTATTTATTTTTTGCTAGAAACCCAAGAACAATATTGGGAAATTTTGGAAGTGCATGAATAGTGGCGGCATGTAGGTCTCACGCGCTGCCTCTGGTGAAAACAAAAAAAATTAGGGGATCAGGAACATCTTTATTTTCTCTTTCTTCCTGTACTGGCTGTGAGGGATACCGTTACGTCGATTTTTTTATCTCCAAATCTGCCTCTCTTTATTTATTTTTTCTTCTTCATCAAAGGTTATCAATGTTGTTATTGCCACAAATAAAAAAGGAAATGGTTGGAGGTGGGTTTGTTGGTTGGTGGCTGGAGAAGGGGTGGATCCACGGTGGAAGAAGAAGTCGTTGTTCATGGTGAGGTTTGGGTTGAGATGGGTGGATCCTCAGTGGTGGGATGCTTTCTTGCTGCTTGTTGTTGATTTTGAATTTAATGGATTCTTGAGAGAAGGTTGCTGCAGGTGAAAGGAAACTGAAGATCGAAAGTTGTTGTGCTGCCATGGTTGAGGAGGTCACGATGAAGAAGGATGTGTCTTGGACAATGAAGGAGCTGCTAGAAAAGGAGGTAAGCTGTTAATGGGGTGCCAGTTTTGGGGAAATCAGAGGAGAGACTGAGGCCTATAGTTGGGTATGGCAGTCAATTTCAGTTGAAAAAGATGGTGGTGACTAGTGTGTGTTGGCTGTGAGAAAGAGTTGAGCAGTAGAGGTTAGGGTTAGTGGAGATGGTTTGCTGGGTTTGTTAGTTGTGGGAAAGAGATGAAAGGGCTAACGTTATAGTGATTCAGTGAGAGGTTAGCTCTGTCTTGACAATGCTGATATAGGTCATGGTCAATGGTGGCAGAGGCTAGATAATTAGGCAGTTGCTGGCGCCACTGCCAGCTCCCTTTTGGAATAATAATTGTAGGGTTTCTTTTTATGTTTGTGTGGGGAGAGTGTTTTGGTGCGTAGGTGATTTTCATTCTAACACATTCTCTCTTCTCATCCCCCTTGAAATTCTCTTCTCAAATTCCTTTTCCCTATTATGTGTGTGTGTAATCACATATCTATAGGTAAACTTTTCTTTAGCTTGAAGGCAAAGCAAATCAAGATCAACCATTGGATTTCAAAAATGAATCTCTACCACTTATTTGATAACTTAGAGGGAATGCTAAGAAAAATTGACCATTAAACTAAGAGAATTAATTGTGGATTATTTGATAAAAAAAATGGGCTGCTTGGTGAGATGATTTCTAATTTTAGAATTGGTCTTCTCCATTCCACAATTACAAATAGATCACTAAAATAATAAATGCATTTTTTTAATTTTAAATTCTTTAGAAAAGATGCTAAAAATGGTGCAAATACGCGAACATATTTTTTAGGTTTTTTTTTTTTGTTTTTGCTATTTTTGTTTTTTTTCAAGAAAATTTAAAAAATAAAGTAAAAAAATAGGTAACAACAAATGTTTCCTCTTTACAATACTTATAGAGTAAAAGACTTGTTAAATGTTTGGCGTAGTAACTTTGTAAAGACAAACAAACTGTTCTTCCAAAATTAATCTTCTCAATGCTTTTAGTCCAGTTGACCTAAAACTTTGTCTTTGCAGCAATCCTCTTTAACAAGAATTATGATCGAACTGTTTATAGCTCGGTTAACCTGAAATACCAATCTGACAATTCCCTATAACCATAACCAAAAGGTTGATCAACTTGAGATTCCAATCTGGCAATCCCTTTAACCATAATCAAAATCTAAAAACAGCTTGGGTAACCAGAAATCTCAATATGACGATTCCTTTTAACTAGAACTAAAAGTTGGCTTCAACTCAGTTAATATGAAATCTCAATTTAGAGACCCCTTTTAACCAGAATTTTGGTTTTTTTTTTTAGTTCGATCAACCTAAAATCTCAATCTAGAGACTCCCTTTAACTAAAACCAAAATGTTGCCTTTAGTTCGGTTAACTCAAAATCTCAATTTACATACCTCTTTTAACCAGAACCTTGGTCTTTGTCTTTAACTCGATCAACCTGAAATTCTAATTCGCAATTTTCTTTAACCAGAACCAAAAAATTATCTTCAACTCAGTTAACCTAAAATTTCAATCTAGAGACCCCCTTTAACCAGAACCTTGGTCTTTGTCTTTAGCTTAGTCAACTTAAAATCTCAATATAGAGACTCCCTTTAACTAGAACTAAAATATTGTTTTAAGCTTTGTTAACCTTAAATCTCAATCTAGAGACCCCTTTTAACCAAAACCTTGATCTTTGTCTTTAGCTCAGTCAACCTAAAATCTCAATATGATGATTCCCTATAACCAGAACCAAAATGTTGTCTTCAACTCGGTTAACCTGAAATCTCAATCTAAAGACCTCCTTTAACTAGAACCAATAGTTTGGTTAACTTGAAATCTCAATCTAGAGACCCCTTTTAACCAGAACCTATATCTCGATCAACCTAAAATCCCAATCTAGCGGTCCCCTTTAACCAGAACCAAAATCTTTATTACTTCTCAATCTTGGGGTTTGAAAATTCGATGCTCCCTGATTGCAGGGTTGACCTGAAGATTCTTCCTGATGACATGGTTGATCTTTTTCTTTTCTTGAGAATTTCCTAATAGTAGGGTTCTTTTAACTTTTTTTTCCTGATTATAAGATTTAACTGATATTTCCTGATTGCGGGGTTTGAACTCGGTGCTTCCTCATTGCAGGGTTGATGTGAAGATTGTTCCTAATGACATTGGTGATCTTTTTCTTTTCTAATATTAGGGTTCTTCTAACTTTTCTTTCTAATTACAGGGTTTAACTGATATTTCTCAATTGTGGGGTTTAAACTTGGATTCCTTGCTATCATAGCTCAAAGAGTTTTTATTTGTCAACTCTGATTCATTAAAATCTTGCTAGATTTAAATGAAGATCTTCCTAAAAAAAAACCAAGCACACAAGCTTGGCCTTGCAAGTCTATGCATGTTTGAGCTTTTTTAGTTTATATCAAATGCCTACCCTCTTAGGCCAAAGCCTTGACTTTTTTTTTTTATATATTGCTAGATGTTTAGTTATATATATATATTCTTAATTTTTAATAAAATTAAATATAAATAAAATAATTAAAATTAAATTTAAAATATTATCCATCTTCATCATAGTTTTTAAATAAAATTATAGCTTTTTATACTTTGTAAATAATTATATGTAAAACTAATATGCAAAATCATAAAACTAATGCTAGTGAATATTTAATGACACTAAAATATCTATTTTGTTATTTCTTATCATTAATTTTACATATTTTTCTCAAATTAGTTATTCTTTTATTTTCTTCTTCTATAGCATATGAATTATTCATTCATGATTATTTTTGTGTTTTTTTTTATTGAAATTTACTTTTCAAATCATGATAATTCTTTATTTACAAACAATGATTTTTATATATATAAAAAACATGTTTTAGTGAAGAAAAAAATGCATGAATGATAAAAGGAAAATTTTTTTTTACCGAGGAGATATATTTTTCTCTTTAATTCAAATTATTGAAGTTTTTATGAATGTTTATTTTAACTACCTTTATTTTTTTTCATTAAAAAACATGCCACTAATTAAAATAAAAATTAATAAAAAAATGATAAATAAGAAAATAAAAATTAGCCTAACAAAATATATTTTCCTATTTTTCTTACAAATATCTATTTTAATTATAACATATCTAAATACATCTATATTTTTAAAATTGCTCCATAACATCATATGAGAAAAAACTAGTTTGTCCTTAAACATTTCATATGCTCTCTTGACCCCTATATTTAAAAAATTTCTTCTACTCCACCTCATAATTAAACAAAATTTTATTTCTAACACATCTAAATTAGCCTATATTGTTTTTTTAAGTATTTGTCGAGCTATTGGTGGTAGTTTTCACTAGCGGTTCCTTTTCCTCTTCCTTCTTTTTCATAGTTTTAGATTCTTTATTTTTTTTTAATTTAGATCTATATATTAGATTTATGTGATCACATGTCGATTTTTATTTTCTGTGCTCATGCAATGCTTTTTATTTTGAATAAAATTTTTGGGTTTGTTTGTAATTGAATAGGGGAGATTTATACCAATAAGAGATTTTTTAATATTCTATCAACAAGTCTGATATTATGACCTATTTTTATTATTATTATTATTGATTTATGATGACTCAACTAATATGTACATGTAAGATGCAATCTGTTTTTACTTAAGCAACCTAGATTTGGAAAATTTTGAGGATTTTCTTTTTTCATTTAATTAAATTCATTGAAAGAATTAGTTTTTATCTAGAATACTATTTTTATTGTTGATGTTATCAATCATGTTTTTAAATAGAAAGTAATGTTTTTGAATAAAAAAAATATTACTTTTTTTATTTTATTTAGCATTAATGAAATTACCATTATCTTTCTATCACTTTTTAACATTTTTTCACTCCCTTGTCTCCTTTTCAATTATTTAAAATAGAACTCTACAAGAACCCTCAACTCTCTTTAATTTTCTCAAAAAAATCTTTATTTTTTTTTCTAAGTAGTTGGCTAGCTGTTGGTGGTGGTTTTCATTGGCAAAGCCTCTTCCTCTTCCTTTTTCTCATAGTTTTAGATTATTATTATTTTTATTTAGATCTAAATATTAGATTTTTGTGATCTTTATTTGATTTCTTGGCTTGTTGAGTGTTTTTTTTTTTTTCAATTCTTATTAAAAGTTTGGTGGTTTTTCTAATTGAACGGGCCGGGGGAGATTAATACCGATAAGCAATTTTGAATCTGGTTTTTCATTGATTTATGGTGACTCAACTTCATTTGTATGTAAGCAACCTAGATTTGGAAATTTTAGAGGATTTTCTGAAGTCATTCAAATTCATTGAAAGGATTAGTTCTTATGTATCAATAAGCAATAGTGATTTATTTTTATTTTATTTAGTATTAATGAAATTTAGTATTAATGAAATTACTATTTTCTTTTCTTAAAAAAAAAAAATAGAATCCACGAAATCTTGACTCTAATTCCACCTTCGCTCATATTGGGAAGGTGAAATTAATTCTTAGCTCTTCAATTTATTTTTCATAAATTACACTGAACTTAAAATTTGAGAAATGGAAAACTATGTATCTTCCCTTTTCATATATTATATGTTTAATGAGGCTAGCATTTCTATAAGTGGAATTAGTTAAAAACTTAAAATAACTATAGGTAGGTACCCTCTTTTCCCTACGGCCAGAATCCCCCTCCTCGATCTGATTAGACTCTATTTGTTTTTATGTTTTAAAAGTGTTTTTGAAAAAATTTGAAATTTTTTTATTTTTTCTTTGCTTCAAATTAATATTTTTTTGGTGTTTTTAGATCATATTGATACGCTGATTTCAAAAATAATTTTTGAAAAATAAAAAAAATATTATTTTAATATATCTCTAAATAAAAAACACTTTAAAAAATAACCGTAACTATATTATAGAACATGTCTAGCTAGTCTGAAATCTCAAAATATATTTGAATCTATTATTAATTATCGCAAGGTTTGAATCTACAAAATCAAGATAAGGAATAAACCTCATTAATTATAGGTCAATTCCTTAAAATTAATCAAATTCTTAGTTTCCCAAGTTGGTTTTGCTTTTAAATGGGATGTCAACATCTGTGAGTATTTATCAACATACAGATAAATTCATGGATCGGCCGACTAATGAGAAAAATTAAGCCATCCAGCTCTGCCGAGAGCACAAGGACCGCGATTGAGCACAAACACGTCAATTGTGCACGAGAGACGTTAAGAAAAAAAGGGCTGTGGTCCCTGAGCTTCGCGCCTCCAACCTGATCCATGCCCGCGTGGGTCAGAGCAAAAATATTTCATACGTCGGAGAAAAATAAGAGTAAGCGTCGTTAACATGAATATTGACAAAAAAAAATTACTTATTAATTCAAAATTTGATGGATATGTTAAATAATATTGATTGAGAATTATATATATTTATAAATATTATAAATAGTTGTTGATGCAAATTAATTTTGAAGTTGTGAAGTTGAGAAAGGAATATAAATCAAAATGTTTCATATTATATATATTATGGAAAGTGGAGCCCTTTAATTTATTTTATTTAATTATATAGCGTGAACTTTTTATTTAAAAAGAGTTACAATTCAAACTCTATTAAAACAAACTATTTTGTTATTATAAGTCTTATTTTTTATATTAATATATTTAATCTTAATAAAAAAAATCGAACATTTATTCTATGTTATTTGTTTAATAAAAATCAAAGCAATTATAAGAGATGCCTAGAAAAATCTAGACGATTTTCTATACAATTCGGCTAATTTGACACAATTTCATTATTTCTCTAACCCTTTTACTTGTTGTATTATTCATGTTAACAAATTTTTAAATTTTTAAATATTGAAAAAATTAAAAACAAAAGAAAAAAAGAAAAAAAAACAATAAAAATACAAAGATTATTGAGCATGATGATATGCTAATTAAGGAAGGAAAGAGGAATCAAAATAAACCTAAGGTTTTGGCTCCCTCTCCAAGCAATTAAGAGATAAGAGGATAATGATAGATAAAGTTAAAAAGAAAAAAAAAAGTGTTAAAGATGGTAGGAAAAAAAAAAGATAAGGAGGAATAAAAAATAAAAAAGGGTATAAATGGAGCTTGACCCTCAGCATGGAGAAAATATGCACATAAAAAAAAAATTAAAGAGATTTAGAGAGATTAAAAAAAAAGAGTGAAAAAAAATATCGAAAAAAACCAGAGATAGAAAATAAATTTGATAGAGAAGAGATCAGAGAGAGAGAGAGAGAGAGAGAGAGAGATATCTAGATCAGATTGGTTCCTCTTTCTCTATAGACACCCATCGATGGTAGCCTCCAGAACCACCATCAACGTTTGTAGCTACACTATTCACAGCTCACCCATCGGCATCTCACCTCTCATCACCATTTTTCTTGCTTCTCACACATGACAACAACTTCTCTATTTTCATCATCTTCAACAGACCTAACACATCACTGAACACCACAACGTCATCCACCACTGTCAACCCAAACTTCCTCACCAATAACCCCTTCCAGCACCAATGAACAACACTGACTACCTGGAAAAAAGAGATTGAGAGAAGACCAAGAGAGAGAGAGAGAAATCAAAGCTTATTTGGACCTAAACTTCATCTGCATGAAAGGGTAGAGCAGGAATTAGGATATTAAATAAATATATATATATTTTTTAAATTAATTATTAATTTATATACATAAATTTTTGAAGTTAACAGTAAAATTTTAATTTAAATACACTACCTAAAATATTAAAAAATAAATTTAAAAGTATATAAAATTGAAGTGAAAGTAAAAATAAACTCACTATTAAAGTTACTTCCTTCGATATTTTATGAAATATAATTTATCTATAATCGAATCTGAATCGATATTTTATTTGCACAAGGTTTGTTTCTCCTTTTCTTTAATTTTTTTTTTCATAAAAAACGGTTGTTGGCTTCTTAATTTGGGTAATAATCAAATATTATTAATAATTCAACATTTAATATTGAAACCTGATAGGAATACAAAATATTTCTTGTTTGTTAATGAAATTAAAAAGAAAAGTTTTTCTGGAGTGGACTTATCAAAGAACCATCTCAACTCTATACCTTAAGTTGTTAGGTAAGGTCCCAAGATATCCCCTCAAGTGAAAGCTATTTGGGCTTGAAACTTGCACATATCCACACTACCTTGTGCTTAATTTTTTTTATCAAATAAATAGGGAAGGTGAGATTTGAACTCATGACTGCTTGGTCATCAAGACTATGATACAATGTCAAAAAATAATCTTAATTCAATAACTTAAGCTGTTAGATAATATCTTAAAATATAATTTATATTATTTTCACTTAGTTGAATTCAAACAAATTAATAAAAATAATTAACAAGGATTCGATATATTGTGCAACTTGCCATATGATTGGGACTTTTTGTGGCTGCTATAAATAGCTAAGTCGACCTTTTATTTGCAATCAAAATCTTGAACTTGTAACATGAATTTTCAAGGAATTCTTTTGCATGAAATTTCATAGTCTTCGGCAATCAATACGTAGGACCATTCACAAAATAGGAGTAGCAAGCGCGTGACCGTCACCATCACAAACTACATAAATAACTATAGCCTTTAATGTTGTATTTTTTTGGTAAAATTGTATTTTTAAAAAAGATTATTTAAAAAAAGATTATTTTTTTTAATATTTTTTAAAAAATTTACTACGCTAATATTAAAAATTAAAAAAAATATTATTTTAATATATTTTTAAATAAAAAACATTTTAAAAAATAATCTCTAAATATAACACTAAACATGCTGTATGATAAATTAATATCCATATCCTCACGAGAGGCTGATTTATGTTCTACATATCATGTAGTCCTTTCCACCAGGGCCTGGCTATACCACTGGTTTGTCCTTTCCACCAGGGCCTGGCTATACCACTGGTTTGTTTTGGATGATATATATATGACGCAACAAAAAATCTATATATTATATTTTCGAATTACATGCACTTTTTGATGGGATGGATAAAAAAATAATTATTTTTAATTAAAGAATTTGAGTAACAATTTGTATAAATATAATTAATTTATAAACTTATTATATGAAAAGATTTTATAGAGTATTCAAGCAGTGGTGGAGTCAGAGTTTTTTAAATGAGGGGGGAAATTATTAACAAATATTATATTATATAGCTTTGATTGACTCTTCATCCTCAAGGGATTTACGCTTGAAATACTTGTATAGTGACATGTTAATTTAATATGAACCTGCTGGATTTTTTTTATCATCATTAGTGTTTGCATAATAATTAACACAACTACACAATAATTCACTATTAAACAAAAATCAGTTAAGTTACACAATAATTCTAAATTTTCCATATGAAATTAATAGCAAAATACACGTTAATTCATCAAAATCAAAATCTATTTCAATTCATATCTATATGCATATAATAAATATGTTGATTAAATTATACTTAATCATTTCTAGACATTTAATTAAGGAACAATGCCTAGTGTATGTGTAAGAGGAACAATACTTGAAAAACATGATTTCTACTTGAAATTTTACTTACAAACAAATCATGTGAAAATATTAAATTTCAATAAACTACTCTATCAATGCAAGAGATGTCAAGAATAATGATTTTGCATGAATATTAATTTATTTTTTTATAATAAGAAAAGAAACACTTAATGAATTAAATTAGCAGATTTAAACATTTATTTTGAACACATTTGAACATATTCATATCAAAACCCCTAAATTATCATAAATCCTAATATTTTTAATAACTAATTATAAAAAAATAAAATTAAAATTAGACAATGAAACAAATAAAAAAAATAAAAAAAAATTTACTTAATGTATAAAGCTAAAAACAAAAAAAAATTAATTGATAAGAAATTTACATATAGGATTGGCGAGGCAGGGAACAGCAGCTGAACCAAAAACCCTCTTTATTAGACAATGGAAGATAAAGAAAAAAAAGGGAGGGGGGGAGGGGAAAAATTGGGGCAGCTGTGTGTGTGTGTATGTGTATTATATTATATTAACATATGTTAACAATAATAAACAATAAAATTTTTTTTTCGTGTAGCAATAATTCATTAAACTAATATATTAATATTTTAATATATAAAAAAAATAAAGAGGCAATTGCCCTTTTTTAGCCACTGTGGCTCCGCCACTGTATTCAAGGTTACTTCTTATGACAGTATACGAAAGGCTTGTGAAGCCAAACTGATCTCTTGATAAATATGGGTCCATATTTCCTATTTAGAAATCACTTCCTACTTTTAATTTTGCATGAAATTTGATAGATTAGGTGAAAAGCTTCTTCTTTTTTTTTCCTCGCATGTTCGACAAGAGAAAAGAAGTTCCATCAAACTTCTCCGAAACAAATTAGCATAAAACGTGACCATAATTAAAAAAAAAACGGGAAAAAAAATGGTGGCATTGGCTTGGAGAGACAAAATTATGATGTTGGGTCTGTATTTTCCTCTCTATTACTTAGCAATAACTGTTGGACTTGCAAGCAAATTTCACACCACAGGTTCATGTGATGGCCAGCTAAGAACTATAATGATTGAACCTGGTTCTTATGGGAAAGGAAGAATTTATTAAAATGAGGAACCAGAAAGAAACAATCATATTGTAATATTAATTTGTCCTAAAAATGAGTGGTGGAGCTTTATGCTATCTTTAGAAGACAACGTCCACCTTATGAAAAATAAAATACGTAGTAGGAGTGGCTCCTTACTAAGTAATTGTATTCCGAACAACGTTTTTAAAGACATTAAAAATTAATATAGTTATCGAGGAACCAACAAGAAATAAGAAACAAGCATAGTACTGCAAGTACAGTTTGAAATTGCGTTCTAATTGATGTTTCTAAAAAAAATTGATATGTTAATGTTAAAAATAATTTTTAAAAAATAAAAAATATTATTTTGATGTATTTCCGAACAAAAAATATTTTAAAAAACAACTACTATTACACTTTCAAATATATATAATTTTTTAAACTAGATTTTTATTTTATTCTAGCCGTGCCCTTGTCATTACTAATAATGACTAGGTCGTTGCCCGTGCTATAGTATAGGTTAGATTAAGATCTTAGAACCTTTATAGGTAGAAGAAGAATATCTATTGATATTCTTAATTAAGTCAATTTTTACTATTCACCATTGTTGTATATTTTGAACAACATGCTCTAGTTAACTACTTTGACATGCTTTTTTATGCATTTTAGAAGGGCAATGAAATAGATTTCTGGCTGATGATAAAGCACATGTTTAGAAAAGGTGAGGGGCGTGTTCGTTGGTATTTATGGGGAACATTAGAGAGAGAGAGAGAGAGAGAGAGAATGAGGTCCCTCAAGTCTAGCAGAAATTAACCTATAAGAAGAAAGAAGAAAACAAGAATGGTAGATGCATGCATGAAGGAAGAAGAGAGGGTTGTTTTTCCTTGCCAAAACAATGTCGTTTTGGCTTAAGATTTTTTAAAAAAACTTTTTTGGTGAAATGCATTGTTTCGCTATTGCTGTTTCTTTTCTTTTCCTTTTCTTTTTATTTTTTCAGTTTGGTCCTTGCAATTTTAATTTTTTTGGGTCAAATTTGACCTTTTTCTCAAGATTTTTTTCCATTTAGCCCCTAATGGCATAAAAAAGGTCCCTCATTATTAATGTTTTTTTCCATTTCAGTCATTAGCTTTTTAATTTATGAATTTCAGTCAAATTAACTCTAAATTATATTTTTTTTAAATTAAACTCCTGTTTGAATTATAAAAACTCCTAAATTTCAACACCTTTTCTATTTTGGTCATTAAACCCTTTAATTTTTTTATTTTTGGTTAATTTGACTCTAAATTTTAATTGTTCACTTCAATTATATTAGTTACATAGGTTTTAATATACCAAGTCAAAGAATAATTTCATTTAAAATTTTAAGTTAATAGATAAAAATCTAAGAATTTACATATTATATTATCGAATAATATGCACTTCTTGATGGATCGATAACAAAACATTTATATTTTAATTAAAGAATTCGAGTAATAATTTGGATAAATATAATTTATATATAAATGTAGAGGAAAAGAAAAGAGATTAGGAGAACTATACTGAAGAAACATGTGGCACAAAGTAAAACACCCATGTCCGTCACTATTCTAGCCCATTTGTTAATCGCAATTATATTCAAGTGGGTATTAATGATATGCAAAAGTCATCGAATTTTACTATTCATTACGTTGTTGTTGGACTTGCAAGCAAATTTCACATCACAAGCTCATATGCTGGCCCTTGGATGCCTTGACTTGGAACAGAGCTAAGAAATATAATTAATGATTGAACCTGGCCCTCATGGGAAAGGAAGAATTTATATAGTTAAAACAAAATACATATTGTAATATTTATCCTAAAATTGAGCGGTGGAGCTTATGCTATCTTTCAAAGACAACGTCCACCTTACGAAAAACAAAATACATTCCGGCGCGCCGGGCCCTTGTCTTATTGGTAATGATTAAAATGGCATCTTCCCTAATTTCAGAAAAATCTACACTATAGACTTTCTTCAATCCGAGCCGGTGACGGTGTCATGGGAAAGAAGATCAATTTTGGAGTTTTAGCCGCTTTCTTTTTCTTTTTCTTTTTCCTTTTCTTTTTCTTTAAATGAGATTAGATTTTTTTTTCAAAAACTTGAAAATCTAACTCAAGCAAATTAGACAAGTTTCGGCAACACAACAAAATCACCTTGCCAAAGTAAAGAGTTCCATGAATGCATGGCCGGATTAAATCTCCATGTACTTTCAACATCATATTCGAATTTGATCGAGCAATAGCATTTGAATTTTGAAGCCAAGGAAAAAAAAAATATCAATTGGTTTTGAGTTTCATTTCTAACGACTAACCCCTTTATGTGTAAAGGAAATCACGTAGTTGTAACTGCATTGATCTCTATCACTAGATCAGCAGTAACAGTTATTGATTTCTATCCTTAGATTAGCTATATCTTATCCCCTGTATCACTCTCATCTTATCTTACGTTGTATAGTCCTACATATACTGCACTTCTCCAATCCTATAAATATAGGATGCATTGTTAATAAAGAATTGTCTTTTCTGTAAAATTCTATATGGTATCAGAGCTTCTTCCTCTAACGAGATTTTCTTTCAAAATGGCTACATCACCTGAGTCAGTTTTTATCAATAATGAGACTACTCTTGTTGCCTTCAATGCTGGCTCTCAATTACCTTTGAAATTGACCTCCACCAATTTTCCGTTATGGCGTGCCCAGCTGACATCCTTGCTTATAGGCTATGATCTCCAGGGTTATATTGACGGCACTACTATCTGCCCATCATCAACGCTTCCTCCAAACATCTCCCCTGATGGCTCAGCCTCTGCAAATGCTCCAAATCCAGCCTTTTTGCGTTGGCTGAGGCAAGACAAGCTGATACTTCATGCCATTCTTGCATCTGTTTCTGAATCAGTTATGCCCCTCATTGCTGCTTCATCTACTGCTGATGATGCATGGTCTAAATTGCAACGATTGTATGCCAATCGCTCACGTTCTCGTGTTATGCAACTTAAGGAAAATTTAACTCTCATTCAGAGAGAGTCTCGCTCAGTCTCAGATTACCTTCATACCATCAAAGTTATTATTGATGAACTTGCAGTGATTGACTCCCCAATCTCAGCAGATGACATAACCCTCTATGCTCTAAATGGTCTTGGCTCTGAATTTCGTGACATTGCAGCACTCATTCGAAATCGTGAGTCTTCTCTCACCTTTGAAGAACTTCATGATATGTTGGTTTCCCACGAAAGCTATCTAAAACGTATTGAAGCTTCAAATTCTATCACTCTTGCTACTGCAAACAACACTCAACGTCGTCCAGTGCACTCCAAATTTCATCGTAACCAACGTTCTAACAATGGTTTCTCCGGACAAAATCGCACCAACCATAATCAGCATAGTCGTCGAGAATGGTTTGGTAAGCCTCAAATTATTTGTCAGTTATGTGACAAAGTTGGCCACTCAGCAAAGACCTGTCGTGTGGTTTCCAGTAATAAGTCTGTCAATTGTGCATCCTCTAGTGGGACCAAAGATAAAAAATGGCTTATGGATTCAGCTGCTTCTCACAACATTACCTCTGATCTTGCTAATTTGTCTATTCACTCAGAGTATGATGGCACTGATCAAGTTGTCATTGGCGATGGCTCAGGTTTGCAAGTCACCCATGTTGGCTCTATGACTCTTCCCTCTGCCTCAAAATCCTTTAAACTCACAGATATTCTTTGTGTTCCTAATATTCATCAGAATCTGATTTCTGTTCATAATTTCACTCGTTCCAATAATGTTTCTATTGAGTTTCATCCATTTTATTTTCTTGTGAAGGATCGGAGCACGGGGGCGACTATTCTTCGCGGTAAATGTCAGGATGGTGTTTATCCAATGCCAATGACCTCTGCTGCAATCCAATCTTCTGCTTTAGCATTTGTTGGTGAACGAACAACATCTGACAGATGGCATAAACGACTTGGGCACCCGTCAAATAAAATTGTTGATTTTATTATTCGTCGTTTTTCTCTTCCTGTTGTCGGGTCTCGTCCTTCCTTACCATCACTTTGTTCTGCTTGCCAATGCAATAAAAGTCATAAATTACCATTTTCTTCTACATCTCTTACCAGTACTCATCCTCTTGAATACATCTATACAGATCTTTGGGGGCCTGCATCTTCAACATCAATTGATGGATTTCGTTTTTATGTACTATTTATTGATCATTTTACCAAATATTGTTGGTTATTTCCAATTCATCGAAAAAGTGATGTTCGCTCCATTTTTTGCCAATTAAAAGGTTTGCTTGAAAAACAGTTTGGTTTTCAAATCAAGCATTTATACTCTGATAATGGGGGAGAATATTATGCTCTTCGCAACTATCTCTCTTCTAATTCCATTAGTTGGCTAACCACAGCTCCCCATACCCCTCAACAGAATGGCACCAGTGAACGACGTCATCGTCACATTGTTGAAACAGGATTAACTCTATTAAGTCAAGCACATCTCTCTCCATCCTATTGGTCCTATGCTTTTCAGACAGCGGTTTACTTGATAAATCGCATGCCATCTTCTGTTTTACAAAATCGAAGTCCATTTGAGTGTCTATTTGGTCGCTTACCTGATTATACAAAAATGCGTATTTTTGGTTGTCAATGTTATCCATGGTTAAAACCTTACACAACCAGTAAACTACACTCAAAATCCATGCCTTGTCTGTTTCTCGGTTACTCAACCACACAAAGTGCTTATAAATGTATGGATCTTAATTCCTCACGCATTTACTTGTCTCGCCATGTGGTTTTTGATGAAAGTCACTTTCCCTTTTCGACCTTTACCCCTGTCACTATGCCTTCTCTGTCAATTTCAGGTGTTAAAGCACAAGATCTTCATATACCAGCAGTGCCTTCCATTGGATTGCCACCGTCCTCGACTACCACCGTGCTGACTAGTTCTCCTACTGCTTCATCCTTACCTTCTCCTCCACCAACACAACCTCCATCTACAGACATCCATCCACATACCAGTCCTGCAGCCTCACAACAACCCATTCGTACACATCCCATGACCACCAGATCTATGAATAATATTCATAAACCAAAACAACTTTACCTTGCCACCAAATATCCTCTTCCTTCACCTATAGAGCCAACCTGTGTGTCTCAAGCATTACAGGATCCAAAGTGGCGCAATGCCATGTCTGAGGAGTTTACTGCCTTGGTTAAACACGGCACATGGGAGCTTGTTCCACCTAGCTTCACCATTAAACCTATCAGATGCAAATGGGTCTTTCGAATTAAACGTAATTCCGATGGCAGTATCTCTCGCTACAAAGCACGACTGGTTGCCAAGGGGTTTCATCAACAACATGGTTTTGACTATACTGAGACCTTCAGTCCTGTTGTGAAATCAGTGACCATTCGAACTGTTCTCTCTATTGCTGTTAACAACAAGTGGCCACTTCGACAGCTTGACGTGAATAATGCATTTTTGCATGGCCAACTACAAGAGAATGTATTTATGGTTCAGCCTCCAGGTTTCATTGATTTTACTCTGCCCTCTCATATTTGCAGGTTAAAGAAGTCTCTCTATGGCTTAAAACAAGCCCCACGTGCTTGGTACCAAGAATTGCGCACTTCTCTTCTTCAGCTGGGATTTCAGCAATCCAAGTCTGACTCTTCCTTATTTATTTACACATGTGATGGGGTTACAATATTCCTTCTGGTTTATGTGGATGATCTTTTAATCACTGGAAGTGATTCTGCATCTATGTCTAAAATTATCAAGCACCTCAGCACTCGCTTTTCATTAAAGGACCTTGGCTCATTGCATTATTTTCTCGGGGTTGAAGTGTTCTCTGTCAAACAAGGGTTATTTCTGTCGCAACACAAATATATTTGTGATCTCCTGACACGCACAAATATGGATGGTGCTAAGACTGTAAAGACCCCTCTTGCCACTAAGGATTGTCTACAACTTAATGATGGCTCTTCTTCTGTTGATCCTACTGCATATCGTCGCGTTATAGGAGCTCTCCAATATCTTTCTCTGACTCGGCCTGATATCTCATTTCCTGTCAACAAGCTGGCTCAATTTCTGCAAAAACCATCTCAGCTTCATTGGATTGCTGCCAAACGTGTTTTGCGTTACCTAAAAGGCACTCTTCATCATGGAATTCTACTCAAGCGCACCAATGATCTCACTCTTCAAGGGTTCTCTGATGCAGATTGGGCAGGTGATAAGGATACCAGAGTTTCCACATCTGCCTACCTTATCTTTCTAGGAGACTGTCCTATTTCCTGGAGTACACGGAAACAACGTGCAGTTGCACGCTCTTCCACTGAGGCAGAGTATCGGGCTCTTGCTTTTGCCACTTCAGAAATTATTTGGATCCGTTCTTTACTTCGTGAACTTGGTATTCCAATAACCAAACCTCCAAACTTATTTTGTGATAATATTGGTGCTACTCAATTAAGTCTTAATCCTGTACTACACTCACGGATGAAACACATTGCAATTGATCTTCATTTTGTCCGTGATCTGGTTTCTAAAGGAATGCTCCAAGTATCTCATGTCAGCACTCACGATCAGCTTGCCGATCTCCTCACCAAAGCTTTGTCTCGTCAGAAATTTCAAACATTATGCTCCAAGATAGGCTTATCTGATGGAACGCCTATCTTGCGGGGGCGTGTAAAGGAAATCACGTAGTTGTAACTGCATTGATCTCTATCACTAGATCAGCAGTAACAATTATTGATTTCTATCCTTAGATTAGCTATATCTTATCCCCTGTATCACTCTCATCTTATCTTACGTTGTATAGTCCTACATATACTGCACTTCTCCAATCCTATAAATATAGGATGCATTGTTAATAAAGAATTGTCTTTTCTGTAAAATTCTATATTATGTATTAATATAGTTTCACTCTTAATTAAAATACATGGTGACGAAGTTATGAAAACTTTAGGATTGGATTGAACTTTTCATGGCTACGTATGAGGTTGAAGTGTGTGGACTTTAATGTAGGTTCAGTCCCTAAACTTGGTTGTTCCTGTAAAAACAAGTTCCATGTCAGAACATGAAACCTTCCGATGTTTATGTTAGTTAGTGCAAGAAGATAGAAAAAAAATATACAAGAAAGAGAAATAAAGTGAGGAGCACAAGAAAAGTGTGTAGAGAGGAGAGTGTGAGCAATATGTGTTGTGAATAAATAAAATGTTCTTAAATTCTTGAATGGCTTGACCTAAATGTTTTACCTAGTGACCAGAGATAATTATAAACCCCGTTCATGTTAGCTAACTTCGTGGAGTGGAGAATAGATACCTCATGGTGTGTGTAGTTATAAATGTCTCATGGTGAGTAAAGTTGTAAGTGCCTTATGATAAGCAAAGCAATGATGGAGAGTGACCTCGTGGTGCGTGGAGAAAATGAATATCATTCGTTGAGAGATTGGTAATCATCATCAATTTATGTGCTGGCTATGTTAATTGATGAAGATGTTGATTTTTCTACTCTACAAAAAGAATTTGTATGCGCGGAGGTACGCAAATGGGTGGTGCTCATGTGTATGCTCATGGAGTTTATGTTCATGAAGGTATGCTTTCACTGGTGGGTAGTGTGTGACTTCTTGGAACTCAAAATATACAATGAGATATGCACTCGAGGTAGGAATTGGACGACCCAAGGTGAGTTAAAATGAGTGAGGGAGAGACTATTCTGACTGGGCTTGAATGACCAAGGTTCTAGCAGTTCTTGAAAGAAAATGAACTAAAATAAAATATGTCAGATCCCTAATTAAAAACCCTAATTTCTTGGGTTTAACCTAGACAACGCGTCGTTCAGCCACTGTTTAGCTTTTTCTTTGACAATTTTGGCTAATCGAGTAGGCATTTTCAGGTGAATAAATATGGCGTTTCCAACCACCTTTGGAGCTGTAACAACTACCATTTAACTGAGAAACAACCTTTCTACAAACATCAACTACTCTTATCAAACGTTTATATCTCATTTTCTTTAACAAACTCAACAACATCTTGTCTCCAATCAGTTATTACTGTATTTTCAGATTCTAGGCTAATCAGGTTGGCACTTTCAAACAAATGAACGTGGAGCTACTAACCTTCAAATTGAATAAGGTTGGATCCAAACAAAAGGTGTGCACCCCCTCTACCAAGATCAGGTGGTCTTCAATGATGATGACATTGGAGTTGCTCTAACAAAGCCTTGAAAGTGGTCAACTCAATCATCAATGATTGTGATACCCATTTCATAAAACTGCTAATCTTTTTCACGTGTTCACACTTCAAGCCTTATCAGTGAGTCTTATCAAAGGTTGATCACATTTCTCTTAAGATCAATAGGCTAGAACAAGTTCCTTGGTCTCCAAGTTTGGAAAACCACCAAAACCTCCTAAAAACCAAGTTTATTGCAAAACCATCATTGAAAAACCAGAATATGTATAAAGCTCACAACTATGAAATGTACTCTAGAACCCTTTTATTTTGATCCAAGGACTAAACTTTGATCAATCTATGTTTAAACCCATCAAAAGGCCTAGCAAAACCTTACAAATACTCCCTAGAAAATCAGAGCAAAACGAAGAGAAAAAGGTAAGGAAAAGATTGATAAAGAAAATCTAAAGTGTGAAAGTTTAAGAGCCTAGTACAAAGATTTTCTTAACTTTAAAAGAAAGTAAAAAACTTGGAAAAAAAGAAACCAAAGGGTAACAACCATCGTTTGAGTTTGAAAGGTATAAAACATTCACTTATCCTGGTATTTGATATTCATGAGGCACATTTCTAGCCTGTTCTTTCATATTTTATGGTGTTTTTTAACATTTGTTGCATTATAATGCTTTTAGCTTAGATTTTGATTAATGCATAGAATATCATTTTTTTTTCTTTGTTTGATCCTATTTGGAGTTATCTGTTAATGTTGCTGGATGTTTAGAATATACTTAGATGTTTAGATTAAATGAAATAAAGTGATTTCGAAATATGGCTATAGGATTATTGATTTTTTTTTTGTTAGTGTGTGTTCTTGGCTTCTATACATGGTTTGAGTTCTAAGTGTTTAAAGAGTCAGTTTTGAATCAAAATTTGATGTTTTTGTAGGCTATTTCAAGTTGGCAGTTTTAAAGTTTGGAGTCTCTTGCATGATTTTGATGTTATTTATTAGTTTTTTTTATTCAAACATATTTGGTTATGGTTGTGTAACTTGTTAGAAGTAAAAAAAATACCAATTTTGGAGGCTTGACAGTGTGCTGGGTTTCTAGGATATTTATGGGTTACTGAGATATTTTTTGGTTACTGAGCAGTGTTTTTCGTGTTCTTAAAAATAACATTGTTTTAGTTTTATAATTTGAACCAGTTTTGATCAAATTCTTTGCACATAATCCTTCGTGCGACTTCATTAATCAATAATTTAGGGTTAAAACATGTTTTTAATATGTTTTGAATGTCAGACATGTGCCTTGCTCGTGAATATTTTTAGTATTATGGTAGTTATTATTTTTTTAAATGTAATTTAAAAATTTAAAAAAATTAACTTAACACATTTATAATCCATTAAAGTAAGATCCGTGTCGCACGTGGATCTTATCTGGGGGTAAACACTGGGCCCGGAGTGATTAATTCATTATAGTACTTTTTGTTTTGATGTTGATTGATTTAATTGAATTGCAGTCCACATTCAATCGCGGCTTTCAGAACCAAGGAATTAATTTCAACTTAACAAAAAGTCTTCAAGTCAAACTTGCGAAAAAAAACCTTGCATATTAATCTAGCAAGATGAATTTCAAATTTATACGAGAGAGGTGAATACAATTACTATATATATAATTTCTCAAATTATTGAGTAGTGATCAATAAACTTTATTATTATTATTATTATTATATTTCAATAAAATTCAAAAGTTCATCATTTAATCGGTTTTAATTATCTGAATTTAAGTAATAATGTTATGATAACTCATTTACCCCTTCACAAGAAAGTCATTTGACTGGGAGATTTGTACAGAGTTCACCATTACCTGTACGAGTTAATTAAGAAATTAAAGAACGAGGATAAGAGGAAATTAAAAAATATAATCAAATAATTATTCAAGCTGAAGAATTCTATTATTTTTTTATATATATAAATCCTTTTAAACTAAGTTGTTTATTTATTCACAAATGAATCATGGCGAAGAGAAAACATCAACATGAGAATTCTTCGATTCCTAGGCCCTCGGGATCTCATGCTTTCTCCTCCTTTTGCCGCTCGACTGGGGTATCTGTAATTAATTACAAACCGGCCACGTCAAGTGTAGGATCAATCTCTATCTTTCTGGGGTGCCTGTCCTCGGTCCGCGTGCTTTCTCACCACAAACATTAATTGCCAAGTTTTGTTTTTTACTTTTATTATTGGATTTAAGCATTAAATATCTATCAACTTGTAATCTCTCTGCCGTAATGGTTTGTTTTTATATTTTAAAAGATTTTAATTTTTTTAAATTAATTTTTTGGTATTTTTGTTTTATTTTTATTTGTTAATATCAAAAATAATTTTAAAAAAATAAAAAAAATATTTTGATGTATTTCTGAACAAAAAATATTTTAAAAAGCAACCGTTACCGCACGTTAAATATACTCTTATGGCAACGAACAAGAGAAGCATCAAATATTAATATTTTGTATTGTTTGTGGTGTGTAATACTTTTTAACAATATTTTTTGTAAAATTTCAAAAAATAAAAGTTATTTTTAATTACAATACTAAAGTTTGGATTAACAAGTTCAAATCTTATTACTGACTCTCTTTTATAATATGTGCGGATTTCAAGCCCTGAAAGCCTAGATGCTTTAATTACTTGAGGGGAGATAGCCCTTACAGATGCCTTTGTAAGAATATAACTTTCACTAGTATGGTTGGAAGTGGAGCATTGATGACAGCATAAATCATGAAAAAAGAAAAAAAGAATGGATCTACAGGTTTTTGCAATTGTATATGCATGGCTTAATTATGATCTCTGATTATAACTTTTTTGTCCGCAGGTATGGCCTTTATATATTGAAGCCAACCCAGAGAAGCTTATTGGAGAAATATATGACTCTAATTGTCGTCGTTGTTCTGCCATCGTTATCCCTGCAGTGGTTGAGATGGTACAAATTAATGGTCGAGAGACCATTCTTCCTGATCGGATAAAGAGGAACATATGCTATAAAAGGGAAGAAATTCTTGAAAGGTGCCTTTTCCAATCCCTACCACATGGCTGGCTGGCTAAGATGTTCGGTTTAAGGGTATTAATAACAAGAGAAACATCAAATATTAATATTTTGTATTCTCTGCGGTGTGTAATATATATATATATATTAAAATATTTTTTTATTTTTAAAATCAGTATTTTAAAATTATTAAAAAAGATTAAAAAATAAGTTTAATAATTCTTTTTTAAGATAAATATACTTTTAAAAACTTGTTTGCTGAAAGAAACTTGTACACGCAGTGTTTAAGTTGGGGTGTTCGATCTAATCCATGGACTGCCTCCTCAAGTTACTTTCATTATTATTATTATTATTACAAATCATGGGCCTTTTAAATAAAGGTTTAGGCTTATGAACACAGGAGAATATGAATATCGGCTAGCTCTTTGAGATCAAGTAATTTTAATTGGTTCCAAACAATGGATTCTATTATCTGTGATTATTTGTTGCGGTAAATCAAAATAAAATATATAATTGGCTAGACACAATGCTGTTTTCTACATAATTTCCTAAGAAACGGTAAGACTCAATTTTGTTTTCCTAATTAATCTTGTCATTTGATAAAGGGTAAAATTTTTGGGGCTATAGTTTATAAAATTTCATATAAAAACATGGGGTAGCTATTTTATTTTTTTATTTATTTTTCCGATGATAAAGATATTCCCAAACTAATTTACTTATCAACCAAGACATCCCTCCCCTGCATATCTGGTGATACATTTTTTTTGCATAAGAGTTTAGCATTACTAGTTTATTTTTATAAATTATATTTTCATTTGTGAAAATGTAATTAACTAAGAATCATAATCCAGAGGGACTAGTCTTCATTGTTTTTGGACGTATTAATTAATTCTGTCAGTCTCATGACTAGGCTGAACACAAATCCAATTTTACTTATGTGTGAACGTATGCACTAGATTATACAATCCCACGTTATACATGCCATGTCCCTAGCAGTCCACGAACTTTATAAGAAGAATTCATTTGCTTATTACTACTCACTCCAGCAACTAATTGATCAGAAAGAAGAAGGAAAAAACACACTCAATTTCCTAATATCCTCTTTCTTTTAATTATGGAATTTTCAAAATCTTTCAATATTCAAGCTTTAGTTAAAACGATCAAGGAAGAGTTGTTGTCAGACAACAACGATCCATATTCGTTTATTGCACCTTCTGCTTACGACACTGCATGGTTAGCCATGGTTCCGGATATGTCCGAACCATGTCAACCCATGTTCAAGAACTGCTTGGATTGGGTGCTCAACAACCAGAACGTAGAAGGGTTCTGGGGAGAGTATGATGGCCATGGCATGCCCACTATTGAATGCCTTCCTGCAACAATTGCTTGCATGATTGCACTCAAACGGTGGAATGCAGGAGAAATGATTATTGATAAAGGTAATGATAGTGTACAAACGAGTATAAAATAATCATATCTTGATATTTTTATATTCGGTACGTGTTAAAATCTTGAGCAATAAATGATTACCAGTTTAAATCTTGCTATTCCATTCTCTTTTCTTATATGTGCATATTTCAAACCCTGGAAACCCAAATGTTTTAATTACCTGAGGGGAGATAGCCCTTACCTATGCCTTTGTAAAAATATAAATGGAAGTGGAGCATTGACAGCATAAATCATGAAACGAAATAAAAAAAGAATGGATATAAAGGTTTTTGCAATTGTATATGCATGGCTTAATTATGATCTCTGATTATAACTTAATTTTTTGTCCTCAGGTATGGCCTTCATTGAAGCTAACGCAGAGAAGCTTATTGGAGAGATATATGACTCTAACTGTCCTCGTTGGTTTGCCATCGTTTTCCCTGCAATGGTTGAGATGGCACAAATTAATGGTCTGGAGATCATTTTTCCTGATCGGATAAAGAGGGTTGAGATGAGCATATTCTACAAAAGGGAACAAATTCTTGAAAGGTGCCTTTTCCAATCTCTTTGAAGATCAAGTTTGAACAGAACGTTCTATTAGCAATCTTGATTAGTTCCTGCTAACATTGTTGTCCTTTCCATTCAGGGAAGAACTTGTGGACAAGTATCATTATCCTCCATTACTATCATATCTTGAAGCATTGCCTGCTCTATATAATTTTGATCAAGAAGATGCACTTAAGCACTTGCATGCCGATGGTTCATTATTCCAATCCCCCTCTGCTACAGCAAGTGCTTTCATGGCTACTGGAAACAAAGACTGCTTGAATTACCTTCAAACTTTAGTTCAAAAATGTACTAATGGAGGTTAGAAACATTCCTCAGAAGCTTATTTAAGTCCATTATTTTTCTCATTACCACTTGCAGCAGTTTGGTATTTGTGTATATATTTTTCTTAAGTGAATCTAAATATTTGCGAGGCAGTCCCACAAACTTATCCTATGGATGAAGAGCTATTAAAGCTTTGTATGGTTAACCAATTGCAAAGGTTGGGTTTGGCTGAGCATTTTAACCAAGAGATTGAAGAACTGCTGGAACAAGTTTACAGGTATATACAAGTAAATAAGTAAGTGATAATATATATATATATATATATATATATATATATATATATATATATAAGATTTATAATGAGCTTTTAAAAGTTATTTTTTTAAAATAAAATTCAAATTCAAATATTTAATAGTAGAATCTGTCGGGGACCATGATTGATGGTAACAGGAACAATGAAAGTTTCAAAGCCCGATGCACTTGATAAAACTAAACTAAATTATTCTATCAATATAAAATTATGAGGTGATTCTTTTACATAAATTTATATTTATTCTCTAGCATTTCATTTGTTTCAGGAATTACATGAACCGAGAGTCATGGCCAAAATGGACAAATTCGATGGCAACACAGCTATACAAAGACTCTTTGGCATTTTGTCTACTGAGGATGCATGGATTTCGTGTATCTCCATGTATGATGGTTCTTAACTATGCCAGTACTTACAAGCACTGCGTCTTCTTACTCCTTCATTCCTTTTTTTTTCCAGGGATGTTTTGTTGGTTCTTACTTGAAGAAGAAGTTCAAGATCAAATAGAAAGCAACCATGAATATTTCTCAAGTGTAATTCTTAATGTTTATCGAGCTACCGATCTTATGTTTCCTGGAGACCATGAACTTGAGGAGGCAAGGTCATTTTCAAGGAAGTTGCTTGAGAAAACCACATCAATGGGAAACGAAGACCAACATACTGTTCCTTTTCCAAGTTTCCACTCGGTGGTAATTTCTTACTATCCCATTGACAAAACAAAAGATATACCATCTAATTTCTAATTTAATTAGTTCCCATATAAGCAGGATTAATAAAGGAACACAAACTGTTTCTCACATTTTAATAATTACTCGATGATCAATTTCCGATTTGTCGATGCTTAATGGTGGTTTTGGTGCAGTTAAATTTTTTTTTTCCTTTCAAATTAAAAATAAAAAAACATGGTTAAAATAGCTTGATAGATTGATCCGGGGCCTAGATGAATTCTGGTTAAATAAATAAATAAAACTTTTTTTATTAATCTTGGCCGTTAATTAACTTATTAATTGTTTTTTTTTTAAAAAGAGATTGTTTTAATTCTTTCTTAAAAAAATAAAATTTTTGGGTAGGGGATTTGACCCTTAGGTTTTGTAATGCATGCCTTATGGTGTTTTAAAAGACTTTTTCTTGAAATACAAGGAATAGTGAGAACAAATAGAATGTCCTATCTTGAATTTTTAGAAGTATTTGAGATTATTGATTGTTTTTTAAAATATTTTTTTGTTTAGAAATGTATAAAAAAATATTATTTTTTTATTTTTTAAAATTTATTTTTGATATTATCGTATCAAAACGACCAAAAAACAGTAAAAAAATTTAATTTGAAGAAAAAAAATCAAAATTTAACAAAAAAACAGATTGAAAATCAATATCAAACACCCCCTTAAATTAAGTCTGCCACTTAGCTTCTTTCAAGGAACCGTTTCTGAAAACGTGAAAAAATAAAAATATTCTACCTTAAGGGAAGAAAAATAAAAATAAAATTCTTAACTACTAGCTAGCTAAGCATTTCTCATGTGTCATAACTTTTGTGCGCTAATTAAATATGTAGATTAAGCATGAGTTGAGGTTTCCATGGATGGCTCGACTGGATCACCTGGAGCATAGAATGTGGATGGAAGAAAAGAATAGCTCCGGTCTATGGATGGGAAAGACCTCCTTCCATAGGTAGGGAGATCTTACCAATTATTCAAAATATATAATTAATTTTGAAATGTTAACTCTTTGAATTGTTACCATTCAATCTCGAAGGTTGAACGATAAGGTAAAGATAAAACCTTCAATCATAAAAAAGAAGAAAAAGAAAATGTCAAGCACTGGAACATAGTAATGATGTGGACTAATATTCAAAGGTTTGATACCTGCAGGTTATCATGCCTTCATAATGACAAACTTAAGCAACTGGCTGTGAAAAACTACGAGTTTCGACAAACGACATACAAGAGTGAATTGGAAGAACTGACAAGGTAACACACAGGGAAAGTAAATTTTTTATGAAGTATAAGTACTAGATAGTTAAAGGAAATTAATGTCTTGGTTGTGTGAGACAGGTGGTCTAAGAGCTGGGGCCTTAGTGACATGGGGTTCGGCCGAGAGAAAACTGCGTATTGCTACTTTGCCGTTGCTGCTAGCACATCACTACCTCAGGATTCTGAGATCAGAATGATGGTAGCAAAGAGTGCTATAGTTATCACAGTTGCTGATGATTTTTATGATATGGAAGGCTCTCTTGATGATTTGGAAAAAATCACAGATGCAGTTCAGAGGTAAACCAATGTGCCTATACAGAGAAATAAAAGATTATGAATGGAGATCAAACTCCTAATGCTCCCAAAATTACTTTGACAGATGGGATGCTACGGGCTTGAGTGGCCACAGTAAGACTATCTTTGATGCCCTTGACAGCCTTGTGAACGAATTAGCAAGAAAATACTTCCGGCAACACGGAACCGATATAACAAACAGTCTCCGAGATATAGTAAGCTTTCCAATATTTTTCTTCACCTTTATGGTTTGTTTAATTTTGTCTTCACAGTTGATTAACGTGTCTCGGTATTTTGTTTTTTATGGTATGAAAGTGGAGTGAAACATTTGCTTCCTGGTTTACGGAAGCTAAATGGAGTAAAAGTGGATTCATACCTGCAGCTGAAGAGTATCTTGAGACTGGCATGACATCTATTGCTTCACACACCTTGGTTCTTCCAGCTTCATGTTTCTTGAGTCCAAGCATACCAGATTACAAACTAAATCCAGTCCAATATGAAAGCATTACCAAATTATTAATGGTCATCCCTCGTTTGTTGAATGACATACAGAGTTATAAGGTCAATTGTCATCTTTCATGTATTCTTACAGTTCTTTCTTTGTGGTATATCATATAGAAAGCTAATATATATTGTCCAATCCATTCACAGAAGGAACAAAAGGAAGGGAAAACCAACTTTGTTTTGCTCCACTTGAAAGAAAATCCAGAGGCAGACATCGAAGATTCAATTGCCTACGCCAGAGAGATTCTTGACAAAAAGAAGAAAGAGCTGCTGGAACATGCTCTAATGGATGGTTTTAATGATTTCTCTAAACCTTGCAGGCATCTCCACTTATCTTGTGTGAAAGTTTTTCAGATGTTCTTTGATTCCAGCAATAGATATGACTCCAACACAGAAATGTTTCAAGACATTCAAAAAGCATTTTATATTCCTGTAGAAGTTGGAGCACCAAAGCCTCTGCCTCCTCATCCCGGATCAAAACAGAGATATCCAACAGTAGTAGCCAGCTATCACTTCAATCAGCGGTACAAAAATCGAATCATTAGATTGGCTGCAAACAGTGTTGTTTCTCATCCTATTTCAGGAAATCCATACATGAAGATGCCTATGGCACCGAAGTTAAAATTCTGTTTCATGTAAGTAAGTTTGTAATTTAATATAAGAGAATAAGAGCCGGCGAAGAAACTCTTGGGCTGTAGGTGTCATGTAGCACAAAGTACTGGTGATGACCAGGATTTCAGCAGCTATTGTTTTGCTGGTGTGTACAGTATGGTTGTCTGCATATAGCATGTTGGTGTTTACAGTATATTTCCTTTGTATTGCAACATTGCGAGACTGTGATTGCAATATAACAATAATAGTTGTATATCTATGTTTGTAATATGAAGTTAATCTCTTTATGTTATTATGCAAAAGAGAATGGATTCAAATTTGAAAAATCAAGCATAGGAGATATTATAGGACTTCTTGGAAAAAATTTATGTTCTGTTAGGTATAAATCTGGAATAAAACTGAAGAAATTGGAATGAAAAATCAATGTGAAATTTAAATTATTTTTAAAATATGTTTTTTAAGATAAAAAAATAATGATTAAAAAAAACTTTATTAAAAGGGATGATTGTGATACTGACAATGAAGGAAGAGGTGGACCCGTGGCAGCATTATGTTTGTAACAATATGTAGATCCTTTTTAATATTATATAGGATGCTAAATTAATGTTGAATGATGAAATAAATTAATTTAATTTAATTAAAAAAATTCTTATTAAAAAAGGTATATCTAGCAAAGATAAAAAAAAAATTAAAAAACAAGGCATCCCTTGTTACTCTTAAAAAGTTTGAAAAATTCTATAGAAAACAGAAAAAATATTGGAAGATGAAACAAAAAAATATGATATTAAAAAATGAAATGAAAAAAATCAAATAAACTCAGGCGAACCTTCTAACCCCAGATTAATATCTCAAACTCACAATCTGTTAATCTCTAGACCCGGACTCAATCAAGAAGGTTAACACTCGACAAATTTAATGTTAAACAATAAAATCATAAAATAAAATCAAACTAAAATAATTTTAAAGGTAAAAAAATAGCAAAAACAAATTGAGGATCAAATTCAATAGAAAAAAAACGATGATGAAATCGAAAAACAAATTAATTCTATAAAACATTTTAAATAAAATAAATAGAAATTAAAAGAATGCGGACTAACTTTAACATATGAAAAAATTCATGGGGGATGAAATTGAAAAGAAATTCTAATTTTATAAATTATTACAAATAAAATAAATACCAATCAAAAGACTAAAGATCAAATCTGGAGAAAAAACTAATTAAGGGGTTGCATTGAGTTTTTTAAGGACCAAAGTTAACAAATAAAAAAATCTATAAGGGATGATATTGAAAACAAATTATTTTTTTATAAATTATTTTAAATAAAATAAATATTAATCAAAAGATTAGAGATCAAATCTGAATAAAAAATAATTAAAAGGTTGCATTGAATTATTTTAGGAACAACACACAAGAAAAATAATATTTAAATAATATTATATAATTGGTATATGACATAACAATCACTCTTTCAATTCGATAATTGTCTAAAAAAAAAAAAGAAAAATACACGAATGTCATTGCACACCTGTTTTTTTTTTTTTCCTAGCTTCTAGGAGTAAATTGAATAATTCTAAATTTGAAACGCCAAGTTACTCTTAAGTGATACGTATATGTCATTTTATATTTAAAGGTAAAAAAATCATTAAATTATGCAAAAAAAATTTGTAAAAACCGATTTGCCTCCAATTAATTCAGCAATGCCAAGTGAACCTTGGGAAAGATAAAAATATCTTTAAAAGCAACCATGATAAGTTTTGTTAATAAAAGTATAAATATCAAAACATTGTTAATAAAAGTATTTCAATAACCCTTGAAATTTTAATTCATGGAATTAATTGTCAATATTTTGGTATAAATATTGGACCTACAAATAGACTAGTATTTAAATATCAGGAGTTGCCAAAAAATTCTCAGAATTATTTTAAATATTCTCCAATTTTAATTGGAAGTATTTTTTATCACAATATACGAATTATGAAAAATCTTTTTGCCTTTGAAGATAAGTAAACCTTGTTAGGGCACCTACATAGACTCTTTTTATAAGAATTCATTTGGGCACACAATCTCATAATAAATTCAAAATACCAGATTTATTCGTAAGAGTAAATCTTTATCCTGACCTATAAACAGACCACCTGTTAGGAACCCATCAAAACCTTTAAATCATATCTAGACCGCACAGTGTAGTTTATCTCAGGTAAGGTGCGCTAGAAATGTTAAAACTTTTTCTAGCCACAACCAGTCTCTTACCTTTGAAATTTCTGATAAAACAAATACACTTGAGTTTCCTAACGACCTCGAACCAAACAACTAGGTAGTGACTCTTTGACCACCAACTTCACGAGTCCACGTACGACATTAACTACACAATATTTAAATTAGAAACTTTTAAAAAACAATTGGTCTACATGGGAAAGTATAATATATTAATCAAAATTAAACAATTTCCCCTCTTTCTTACTTTGAATTCAAAAGGTTTTGGCCATTATTCCGCATGCCTAAAAACTATAATGTTTTTTGAAACAATATTATTTGTTTGAGTAAAAAGAGAGGAAAACAGTTAAATGGCATGCAATTTTTTAAGAAAATAAAATTATGTACGAATGTGTGAGTATTACAAGCAATCTAACATAATAATGTAGTTGTACTAATTTTAATTATATTTGATCCTTTATTTTTGGTTTGATAAACTAAACCACTTCAAATCTGTATTATTTTTTTTTAGGATGCATATTGTGTATCCAACCTTTTTAAAATGGAATTTATCCAAATTATTTGTTAAATAATACTTATATATATATACCTAGTTAACAAAGACAAATACTAACTTTTGACCGTAGATCACTAAGTATTGTTTTTATAAAAATATAATAATTTTGTTTTAGTAAAGTAATAGAAATATTCTAATCCAACTATAACAATGAGTTTTGGGAAATGAAACTTTTTATCTAAAAAAAAGAATTAATATAAGATTAGGATTGTTATCATTGACAAATATAAAATAGAAAAAGAAAAATGACTTGGAAAGGAAAAAAAAAACATGAATAATAATAAATAAATAAATAAATAACAGTTTTAGTTAATTAGGATTCTAAATTTATTTATTTAAAAAAGACCAATCAAATCACAACTTGACAAAAAAAAAAGGAGAGAGAGGCGTTATGGTATCTTTAAAAGCTTGCCCCCTAATTGAGCATTCTATTAGATTTAAGATATATATTTAATGATATCCTAATATACTAAGAGCAAAATCTTTGAGGAACAAGATGTCTTGATCTTTTACACCACTTATTTATCGTTCACAAGGAAGAGATTCTCCTAGAAGAAAGGCTGAGAAGAATGCGAGGGAGTTGCTTGGTTTGAAGATTGGCACAGCATGTCCAGCTCCTCTAAATGTTGCAAATGTTAGACCCTCGTATTCTTGGAACCAACCACTGACCTGATCCAAAGAATTATTCCTCGTTGTCAGAGATAACTTGATGATACTGTTAGTAATTCTTTCTTAAGACAATATATCTGAATGGAGTGGTTGATCTACTTTAGGACTAATTGATATAAGGTTTGATTTAATTTAGCTCAGGTTTTTGCATGTTTGTAAACTATGTAAATACCTGCTTCTGGTGGTACCAGGGCCTCCATGCCTTGGTGATTTGCAGTCCCAGAGAGCTTAAGCTGTATCTTGTAGACAGCACAGAAACTCCTCCATCTGTATCACCACTGAACCATCCAAAAAAGATAATGTGAGGTTGATGAAGAATATTTCATTAATTTACAATCTCCACAGTGCAGGGATTCAAACCTGTAGACCCATATTTTAAGTCCTCTTGCTATCAGCTTCTTGTATATAGGAAGAACTGATGTCTTCGAGTCCGGCCATTCCTCAAATATCTTCTTGCTGAATCCAGAAAGTAGCCATAATATTTTTCAGTTTTGAATGAAACGCATATATGTCTCATGGACTTCACATGATTAACTAGAATTTCAATTTGCAGCCATTGGAATTTCCTGACCCCGTGTGTAAATGAAACTAAAAACATTGAAAAACAGAATGAACATTGTTATAGCTATTATAGAGAAGCATATAGATAGAAAACGAATTACTTGCAGATGCTCCAGTTCTTGAGCACGTGACCATCACTCACATGGAGGGCCTTTTGAACATCTGGTCTGTTGTAGAAAGCTTTTGCATAGTCATCCCGGCATGGATCATAACCACCCATAATTCTTGGCATCTGATAATATAATTAGACAGTCAGGTCATCACTTTACCCTTTGCTTCAAAAATAAGCGACAATCAATACCTATGAGCTTCAGATTAAAGTACATCAAAAGAAGAGGTCAAAAAAAGGCCTCATCTACAGCTAGTTTGTGTAGGAATTTCATCAGCAGAATACTCCAACAAAACAATTCATGATCAGACTCAGCTTAAGTGAGGTCCTTTCGAAAATTCAACAAGGCCATATCGCCACTTCACTGAAATAATATCAACAAGATTTAGCAATTCTGAAATCATTTACCTTCTTAGATGAGGGCCTAAACATGATTTGTGTAAATCTGTCATCTGAACTTGCTGAATCACCGATACAAACTGAGGTGTAGAGGCTGAAAATATCTATCTCCTTGTACTGTTTGATTAATTCATCAACAGACTCGGTACAATCATCATTGCTCCATGTGTCATTACTGTCAAAGTTGCAGCTTTCTCTAATTATCTTATGAGTTTCATCTGATATGACAGCATGACTCCAAGCATAGTCCACCATACCTCTCCAGTCTTCAGCATCACTTGTTTCAGGATTTCCTAACTATAATGTCACCAAAAAGAATGGGGGTAATTCCTTAAACAAATACTATCGAGAAACAGGAAAGTCATACACAAGATTTTGTTATGGGACCATACTAGAATAGCCTTGAGGTCGATGTAAAGGGAAGGATCATTATTCTTGTCAATTATAAGCTCAGCAAGCTCCGGGACATACTTTCCTGTTAATACATGTTAAAAGTAGTGTCAGTAAGATTAGAAATGAATCGGATGAGTCAGGAAACTAATTGCTGTCAAGGTTAAATACCTGCATAGCTCTCTCCTGCAATATAAAATGCCCGCTTTCTATATGATGGAAACATGAGAAACCACTTTTGCAGGAAAGCATAGGAATCATTTGCTAACAGAGAGGTGTAAAGGAAATCTCAGGATTTTCTGATGGTACTAAAATGGTCCAAAGCACTCATATATAACACAATCTCTGCAAGAGAATCAGCTTGAAACTCACCCGTAAATTCATCCCCTATGATATGATAATCATTAGTTGTGTTCGAATATGAAAACCCAACTCCAACTGGAGATTCCAGGAATAACATATTGGCCTCTGCATCATCATAGACACGAAGAAGGTTGAAATCATTTTTTTTCTAATTAATAGCATATTACGGAGTTATGTAAGGTACCACCATATATACTTGCATGTCATTTTTTGTAAGATTGTGGGACCTCATTAGATACACACACACACACCTGTATTCCAAGAGTAAGGATTATACTTAAGTCCATGTCCATTGGTGTCTACTATGAAAGGGCCAATCTCTTGTGTTGCTCCTTGTCCTACAGAAGAGCACCCAGGACCTGAAACATGGAGCATCTTGTCACCTCATTACAGAACATAGAAACTAGTTATTGAAAAGAACTTGCTTTGGATAAGGTGGATAGAGGAAGAAAAACGAAACCCCCACTTTGATACATTAAGAAAGAGGATTTATATAATACTACGCTGAAGCTCGGATAAAAAAAAATGTGAAAAAATTGTTGAGGCCGCGGTAAGTGTGAAAAAACCGTTAAATAATTTAGTTAATTTAACGGTTAAAAAATATCTCTAATGACAAGTAAAAAACATAGTTTAGCTTTTTAAAAAACATTCAAGATGATATTTTTTTTAATATTAAGACTATGACATATTGAATCGACACAAACTTTGCGGATTAACCCATTGAACCCGCGACCCGGATCATGGGCTTTATTGAATTTAACAACTTTATATTTTTAACTATTTCTTAATTAATAATATGATAAAAAAAATACTCACAAAATTAAGCACCAATTAAATATTATGATATTTGTTTGAGATTATAATAATTTCATAGAAAATAAACAGAAATAAATTATGAAAATCAATTCTAAATCCATCAAATATTAAGGATAAAATAAATAAAAAAGCCAAAAGGATTCAATAAAAAAAATCTAAAACATTGAATTTAAAAAAGAATTGCAACTCCTTCATTGTTCATATGAAATGATGGAGTTGGGATTTTCTAGTTTCTTTAATTCAACCTGACTTAAATATAAAAAAAAATATAAAATGAAATTTTTTAAAAAATAAAAGAAAAAAAAGTAGCTCTTGCACTATTTATAATCGGTTTTCTGGTTTTTTTTAATTCAATTAAATATTGGTGAATAAAATTAAAAAAATTTAAAAAAATTTAAAAAAAAAAAAAAAAGGAGAGTTCCTTCCCTGTTTCATATACAGTGAAGGAGCTGGGCTTTTCCAGTTCCATTAGTATAGAAGTTAATATATTTAAAGAACATGTGCTTTTCCACTATAATACACTCTAGATTTGGTCAAGAGATTGGTAACAATCTAGTGGCTTTGAAGATAATTACAAGATGACTAAAATTTCTCCCGCTAGAGTACTCTATAGTGATACCTGCATAATACCTTTTTCCTTGGACTCCTTTTGTTCTGACTTCTGATCAATACCTAGCATTTCAGTCTAGCTAAATCCTGACAGGATGAGGCATCACAAAGGATGCTGCAATAGCTAGACACCGGCGTTATTTTTTATTCTTTTCGAGCCGAGAGAACAAGCTTAAATGGCATTCCATCGATCATAACCATTCATGGGGTATATGTCATTTCCATTTTGGCCTAAAAAACACAAGGAAAAGGTGGAAGCTGCCTGTCTAATGATGATATTATGCTATATGCTTACCTCCATTAAGCCACAGGACTAGAGGTTTTTCATCAGGATGAGTTGTGGCCTCATAGAACCAGTAAAACAATGCCCGTCCATTCTGTTCATTGACGGTAACATAGCCAGCATAGTGCTTGAAGTTCACATCTGGCTGGCCTGGCAAATTAGTTACAAGATGCTCACCTCCCAGAGGCTGGCCGGGAAAATGCCAGTACTGTCTAATACTCACAACAGGGTTCACAGAGGATAAAGCAAAATGAACCGAAGCAAGGAAAACTGTCACCTTGGGTACCAAATCCATATTGGAAATAAAGAACAATTTAGTGAGAGATATAGCTTCTAAAAAAAGGAGATGATGCTACAAGAATGCAAGGATGTCTATTTATAGTATTGGAGGGTATTTTGAAGGAGATAAATATTATACAATTGATATTTGGGAGACCAAGCAGTCCTATGTGCCATGGTGATTTTACCATGTTGGCAACCTTAAAGGCATCTGACATGGACTTTTAGGCAACTTGTTCTTGCATGAACATGGTTTGACGGGGCCTCCATATGTCGGGTGGGTTGATTACATGGTGGCATGATCATAGAATTACATCCATCATATATATCCCTCTCGTACATGTTAAAAAAACATTAGATTTTATGACACCCGACGTTTAAATTTCTAATCTTGGCGTGGATTTTCTGTATTTTATGATAGCATTTAGTTATTTTCATAAAATAAAAAAGATAAAAATAATAGAGATAAAAACAAATTTGTTTGGAGAGATGAAAATAAATACATCTTTGTAGTAGTTTTTAATAAATTTTTATATTTTCAAAACATAAAAAATTAAAGGACATGTCTCTATTATCTTTTTTTTTTTTATCTTGAAATAATAATCAAAAGTTACCTGCAAGACAATAAAAGAAAATCTAATCTCAATATAGTTGGTTTAAAAATATCATCATAGAACTAAATATATATCTCTATATTTTTTTTATCTTGAAATAGTATTCAAAAGTTACCTACAAAAAAATAGAAAGTTTAATCTCAATATAATTGGTTTAAAAATACCATCGTAAAACTAAATATAATTTTTTTATAATAATCAAGATTCTATATAAAGTTATTGCCAAAAAGACATAACTAAATAGAAAAAGAAATGTTATATTTGTATTTATGTACATGAAAAAAAAAATTCTATATCAAACTGAAAAACTAAAAAATTAGACTTTTAAAAATCTAATTTGTCCATTGTAAGATGCTTTCAGGACCCTATATAAATTTAGAGCCGTATAAAAATAATTCTTGTTTGTAGACCTTAACCTAAGAGTCAATCTCTGAAGTATAAGATGGAAAACACTATTAAGTATAATTTGAATCATTATCCTAAAACACCATGTTATTTCTAGTCATCCAGATCCCCAGATCCTCCAAAGAATTCCATAAGACAACAATAAAATTGCTACTGTAACCAAATGATTCCACTGTAGCAAGATATGATCAAATAAATTTGGCATACACCACTAGATCCCGCAGCCAATTCATAAGTCTACTTCATAGTTTCCATGGCTCCAAACAATGTAGGAACAAATGTTTGTAAGATTCTATATCACAGTCACAAAATGGACAACTCGCTTGCTGATGGGATGTGATATGTTTGTAGGATAAGAACTCCCTGGTTCATAAGCTATTATGCATCAATTGCCAAATAAAAACTTTAATTTTAGGAGGTACTAGATCTTTCCATAGTAATGAAACGACGAAGATATACTTGGAAAAATTATCCTGTCAATAGTGATATATCTATATTTAACTGTGTAATCATATGTTGTGTCAAGATTTCAATATCATCTATATCTATCGTAAAAGTAAATATGTATCTCACAAAATCCCAATTTAACCTGTGCATATCTATCGTTGATCATAGATGTTATATCCTTGCCTAAAAAGTGAGATAGGCATGACGACTCTGAGTCATTGCTGGATTGAATTATATTTTCGTTGCTTTTTTTTTTTTTTCTTATTTCTTAGAAAGACTAGTCAAAGTTTACTCTTGTCCAAGTCTTTCATAAAAGAAATATAAGATACTGGTTCAACTAAAGGGAGAGAATTTGGAAGATATTCACAGAGTTTGAAATTGGACTCATAACCATGTTTGTATGTGCATCCAGTCATGTCTTTGCTTGTCCATATATGTCCGCTCTCCTATTGTTTACAGAATCCACTAGGGATTTAATTAGCCCCATTGGACAGACCTTTGCGAGGCAGGGAAGAGAGGGCAAATCTCAAGTTCGAAATGAGTATTCTAACAATCTGATATACTCTGCTGGGCTATTTCCTGTTTGTTCTATAATTTTCTAAATATGGGTCTGAATGTTCTCATGATTTTCTTTGAATTCCTGCTGACAGCTTTAGGAAAAGATCAACAGAGACACTTGAATCTGGAAATTCAAAGAGAGAAGCGAAGCTATTGGCATCAGATTGGTAAAATATTCAGCTGGGGAAGTTTAGCTTCAGGTCTGGGCATTTGTTTGTATAGAGTATTTTATACGCGTGAAGGGTAAATGTTTGGATTTTCTCATTGATGCTGGTAATGCTCGTCTCCAGAATGGTCCACTTGTACTTGGCTGATGGAGCTGAGGGAAATCCAATGGCTGCAGAGTTCACCGTAAGAATATTTCCCTTCTCACCGTAAGAATCACACTAAAATGGAAGGAAAAAAATATCTAATGACAGCTAGGAACATTCGAAGCCTGTTAGTAATATATACCATTTGATGATTTGAAATTAGATTACTGTTGCAAAGTCTACAACATGAATGCAGAAATGCTAAATCAGGTCATAGCACGTGCATATCCTTGTGCAGATTGACCATGTTCTTGCTAGTCTGTGATCTTGTCACAAAAGTGACAAAGTGGAAAGACATTATGGTATATATTCCTATTCCAAATTGGTGGTGACCCTAAGATATACAAAAGGCAAATGTTCTTCAGAATCTCATCATCACAAATTAGAGAGATGGATTTTTCTGGCGAACCTTGTCAGCTTGTGAATATTGAGTCTGGTGATAATGAACCCTAGGTGGTGAAAGGTAGGAAAGGAACGACCAAGATGGCTGCTGAATAATGACTTGTATCCCAACTTTACTATAAGTTGAATATGAGATGGAGATCGTCTCTTAGGTGTTTAGTTTATACAGTTTTCTTCAATTTCTTCTGATATTCTTTCTTCCATCCAACAATCATTAACATAACCAATATTATTAGCTTTCAAAGATTCTGTGTTCATATGTAGCTTTTGTTGTTGATCTGATATATTTTTTAGTCTCGAACCAAAACAACAAATCCTATGCTGATTCTAATATCCGCATAATCTTATTGAAAGAAGGTAACCACTCTTTATAAAAAAAAAAAAACAAAGAAAGAAAGAAGGTTTATGCAAGCTCTTTAATCTTTTAGTAATAGAACTTGACATCTAGCATCATGATATCATCTACAAATATTATCCCACTAAGCATGTTCTTTTTTCCACAAGAAAATGGCACCAAAGCACTCTGGGAACTAGCTACATCGATCTCCTATAATCTATTCCACATGAAGCACAAACAACTTTATATTGGCCAATGGATATCTCTGCCTATTCCCTTGGTAATCCTATTAGGCAATTCCCTTTTTGGTTGATTTCGCAATTTCTAAGATTCTTTTGTTTTGCATAAAATATTTTAAAGGGAAATGTTTTCCGGATTTTTTCATGCATATTTCTAAAAAATATTTTTGTATTAAACTTTGTTTATTTTCTGAAAAATATTATCAATTTTCTTATAAATAGGAATTCACTTATAATATCATCCAACTATTTTAACCACTACCTCCATCTCACAATTACCATCATAACCACCACCATCTCCTCTTATACCACCACCTCCTATTTCAACATAAATATTTTCTAGAAACTATTGATGATTGCTAACCAATTATACTCATTATATAATCAACATACATGTGTTATTTATATTACATGCATATTAAAGATTATCTCACTTATTCGGAAAACAAAGCCAAAAGATAAACAGATGTAGAACTGAAAATTATTGATGATCCTTAGGAGGAACGTTAGCAGAAACTATAACAAATACAAAAATTATTCAAAAACAACTCATAGCAGATAACATAAAAGATTTCAACTCTAAAAGTAGAGACCAAAATGAAATTACAAAACCAAAACAGATCCCCCCAATTGATCTCAGACATCTCCTAAATTGATTAAATTAAAAAGAACTGATCAAACCTCACTACTTAGGCAACCAGTCGACCAAAAGAACCACCCAGTCAACCGCCCCACAGGTCAACCGGTCGATCAGCACCATCAAGCCAATCGATCATCTAGTTTAGTTAATCGATTGATCCGGATTCTAAAATCTTGATTTCCTAGTCTTTCAAAATTTTATAGATCCTCAAAACTCAAAAATTCTAGTCTTCATATTAAACTATTTTAAGCCAAACTACCACCCTAAAACATTAATTAAACATCTTAAATCATCCACTTATCAAATTAATATATACATCATAAAATCCCAACACATTTTTTTAACCCATCAATTATCAAACCCCCAATTAAAAACAACAAAATAGCAAGAAATTTACTTGTTTCTTCAAACCTTATTTAAAACTTAAAAGCTTAAGTTTAAAACTGAATTCCTTGGTATTTTTTAGAGAAAATTCACGATAAAAAAAGAAAAAGAGAAGAAGGGAAAAACAAATTCTTTGGCAAAAATTCTTTTTAAATACATAGGTTAGGTTGGGTTCTTCAATTATACTTGGGTTTAGGTCTGATAGGTTAAAACATGGATCTTATAACTTTTAAAAGTAATTCAATTATTTTATTACGCTTTAAAATATAAAAAGACCAGTTTGTCCTTATCAATTTCGAAATGACCAATGGACTCTTGTAAAAACACTATATTACTCTTAATAACCAATTCATTTGTTTTTACATTGTTTAAATGTACAGTATAATGTGTACTCGTTTTGTTTTTTAACTGTGATTGTCATTTTACTAAATAATATATATAGCATGTTTGTATCATGACATAAGTTTAAACACCTATGTGTGATGTGTGATGTGTCTTTGGTGCTCCAATTTGGTTGTTGCGCAGCACAGTCTGAACCATGAGGAGACATGTTTTCCAAACGAGACAATTGCTTTTCATTCAAGCTTTACCCTATTGCTTGCTTTACCAGTGGACAAATTATCTGATTATGATAAGCACCAACTTCCACAAGTTCAATCATTATTATTTTTGCAGAAAGAATTTTTCTTTTTAATAGGTGGGAAATGATCAAGCCAGTGACCTGTTCAAAGTTATGATCAAGCGCATTATCGAAGAAGCTACAAGTTCAACGTCTCATTTACAGAGAAAAGATTCATATCAGATATATCCATGAAATAATAATGCAGAACAAGCAAGGGAACTCGTATCTAATTATGATATTGCATTGCTCATAAATCTTAGATTTTGGCCTAATCCATTCTTAAAATAAATCATAATTTTTCGTTGGCCTTGAAAGCCATTATAATTTTACAAATTCTATTAGTTGTCGCAACATCATCGTCTAAAACTAAAATTATCCATGAATTCTCCCTCCGCCTCCAATGTTGGAAGACAATGATCGATGTGCTGCTAATAATACTGTCAAAACCTGAACTGTTTCAGCTATAACCTAAAGTGAAAAATGTTTGGCCAAGGTAAGTGTGTTCGGAAACGTGATAGAAATTGAGCTTAAGGTAAAATATAACCCAACTATACATAAACTTCACCTACAAGAACTAGTTTTTTTTCACTTTTTCATTCTTTTTTCTGGACTTCATTCACAAATATTAACCTCTACTATGTTCTTAAACACACTCTACAGTCTTCGTGTATGGTCAACAACAAGTGCTTTGGGCCATTCATCTAATCTCTTACCTATAATTCGGTATCGGAGCACTTAAATACAAGAGCATATATTTCATGGGGTGAGATTGGTGTTTCTATATGAGTGGTTGTGTGTCCATTCTGCAGCATGACAAGGCAGGATTACATTCCCCATGGTCAAAATCTGATTTGCAGGAGCCTCTTTTGTATTTGCATCTTTTCAACGAGAACATGATTCTTTGACTATAAAGTTGATATGAAGAGCACAAAAATTTGTAATTTTCTTTCTTCTTGGTGTTATTAGAGTTATCCACGTCTTAATGATACCCAGGAAAAGTACAAAGAGATAGGATGTAATCAATGAGAAGAAGAAAAAATTCCCATGATCAGTACATGCAAATTACAAACAATTTAGTGGATTGTCTTGAGAAAAAATTAAGGTTTAATGAGGCATGCATCAACATTACAACCATATGACTAGCAGATAAAAAGATTGAACCACGCACTAGTTTTCTTACTCAAAAGCTATCAAGAAGCTAATAAACTAGGAGTACAATATCTATTCCAAATTCTTACTCAAAAAAAATATTTGAATATATTTTGGATTGAAAAAATAACAATGATCACAGTACAAAATACTTATAGCTGCCCACTTCCAAAAACTAAATTGTCATGTGCAATTGTTTTTGACCTACGTAACATTGGCATCACCATCAGTGTGGCATCATACTTCTCTCAACTGGGTAGCGAGCGTGTAGTGCATGCGTAGTCTTCCTTGAAGAAAGCTTGGTTTTGTGTACTTTTGATTTATTATTACATAAAGAATGCAATTAGGCTTAGCAAACTTCATACTTGAGTTAAAAGAGCTTGGGAAGACTTTGCTCAAGTTTCATGCTCTTTTTCTTCTGAACTACCTTTAGCTTTTCCCCTTTTTTTTGTCTCGACTTCTAATTTTAAAAAAATTCCAGGAATCTTTATATTACCTTTAGCTTTGGAAAAATAATTCCACTTTTGTCACTTTTTCTTAATTTCTCAAATTGACTCATTGCAATCACACCAAACAATGCGCTATATAATTTAATTTCTTCATACCCATTTATATTTAATAAAAGCCCTTAATTAAATTTAACCAATTATTTAGTAGTCAATTTACCAAAACACCTTTTGATATTTCAGGTTGTTGCAAAAAGCTTGTACGAGGACAAGACAATAACGATTCTTGTGGGATGATGCATTCTTTGTTGTTTTGTGAAACTGAAGAGAATGTGGAAATTGTTCTTATCTTGGTTGACAGTAATTTTGTGTCCTTTATTATTGTTTAGTTGTGGTTGGTTGTGTTATGGGTTTTTATATTTGCGAGTTTGATTTTAAAGGGGGGGAAAAAGGGCAAAAAACTTAGGTCCCACCGAGATTTGAACTCGGGTTACTGGATTCAGAGTCCAATGTCCTGACCACTAGACCATGGGACCACTTCTTGCAAGTGTAAGCCTTTAAATTAACATAGGTGAAAAGACATATACCTTTGGTTCCATAGAGCACCCGAAAGCCCTCATGGTGGCTTTGTTTTTCTCCTTTCCCGTTCAATATGATGGCCTGTGTATTTTTACAGCCTGAAAAGCAATGCTTGCGCAGGCCGTAGGCAAAGCAAGTTTCCCACATTAACTTTTGGTTTAAATTTCTCCCTTTTCGGTATACTTCGGCCATGTTCTCCGAATTCTCAGTTCTTCATTAATTTGCTCTCGTATATTGTGGTATTTATCACAGCACCGAAACTATTTTTTTTTAAAATAAAAAAAAAAGTACACAGCTGAGACACCCACTCGACGCAAGTCCCAAAATAAGTACCGTAACTTTACAGCAAGCAAATGAAATGCAGTCGATCACAAGCTGAATATATGAGGGGCACAAATGACCGTTCCTTCGAGGAGATGGCTAGGTTTTGCGATCTCTGTTCCTTGAGAAGAACAATGCAAAGCCTTTAATGAAAATAAATGCAAAATGATAAGTGGGGCAAAAGAAAAAAGAAAAAAAAAAGACCCTTTTAACATTTACAATTGGAGAGAGAACGAAAAACATCAAAGCAATAACTATATAACTCTTTATCTTCACTTGCTATAAGACTACTGTAAGTCTGTAACCCTATGTTGTATCCCACTGTAGTGGAAAACAAAATGAGAGGATCCACTGTTAGACCGACAAAAAAAAATGGATAAAGAATGGATCATCGTCAAAGCCAACTATGCACGTATCTTATCTACTAGTCAGAAAATCCTATATCCCTTTGTTATCTTGTTGAACCTAGTCAGGCAAAGGCTCAAATATTCATCTGCAACGGCAAGCAGCTAGGAACCTACGGATAGATATCTGAGTTTTGCTGAAAAGGAACCTGTAGGTGATCTCTGGGTTTTACTGAAAGAATATCTGCCAAAAAAAATTTGAACTCTGTCTTCACACCATAAATAGGTAATTCAAGTCATCCACGGTTAGGCGAGTCTGACGACCACCATTTTCATCCTCTCCAAAGGCAGATGCCACCATCTCTCTCTTCTTTTGCTGCAAAAAAAATGACCCCATTATTTTTGTTTTACAGAAATAATTCAGAGCAAAAGTAGTAATGTAGTATAATAAAATAGACAATTAAAAACACGATTATCCAATAATAAACATTCGTGAAAGCTAGATAATGCACTTGTAAAAAAAAAAAAAAAATCTACAAGAATATGCAACAAAACTGAAGGTACAAGAGACGCTGGTCATTATGTTGGAAATTTGGCCAAACCTTTGAAATTATCAACCAGAAAAGTGTTCAGAAATGCATTCGAGTTTTGATTTTAGAACATTGCTAGGTCAAATAAACTAAAATGCAAACAAGCCAACAGCCTATTTGGCTGAAGCTACTTTAGCAAAAACACCCCCTTAAATGCTTTGGTTAAAAGCAAGCAAATGTTGTTTCTATGGTACATTAGGAACTACAAGGACCAAAGCAGGCAGCTCAAAAGCACTTCAAAAGAAGGTTTGACTCCTTTAAGCCAAAGCATCCAAAAGGCTGCTTTTGGCAAGAGTTGCTACAACTTGCAGGCCCAAACATGAGCTCAAAGTCATAACCCATTGATCATGTTAAGCATGTTTGTCCAAAACAAACATCTTTTTCTCAGCCCCCACACTTTTATTGGCTAAAACCAAAGAACTAAAACATGCACTTGACCACACTGAGCTTGACACCTTGAGCCCATCCAAACATAACGTATTTACAGTGACCATTAAAGGAGGTCTGTTCACAAGTTCAACCACTTCAATTATTCTACGAACATTATGTTGATGGCTTGAGCACTGTTAAAGCAAAGTTCACCTAATATCACAACCCATCCCCTTTTTCTGCTCCCCTTACTCTGCTAGTTAAAGTTGTTATAGCAACATTACTATGTTCACTTAAAATACTTAGTTGAGCCAAGTTCACCTAATACCCAAACTCCAAAGATCACATATGATATACAGCTAAATAGTGCGATTAATCAATGAATTCAGTTGGCATCTGAACAACCATTGACTTTAAGAAGTCAAATCTCCATGGCATAGGTGAAAAACGTTTGCCTCTAGCCTCTAGCCTCACCAAAATGAGAAACACAGTTCTTAATTCATCTACAGTGCTGCAAGCCTGTAATATCAATTCATTAACAAAAACTAAGCAAATAACAATGGCAACGGAAGAACCAAATACTCCTTACAGACCATTGAGAGCACCACATCTATCATCTCCAAGTAATACTTTCCATTGTTAAATAAAATTATTGCATGATTAACCATGAAGGGGCAATTTAAACAATTTATGATGGAAAAAGTGATGAGCGATGTCCCTTTAAATGGTGGGGAAAAAAGTTGGCTACTTGATGAGGAACTGTGTAACAAAAATTTAATAGAAAAAAAAGTACCTGGAGAGCTAAGATACGATCTTCAACAGTGTTTTTTACAGTTAATCGCAAAACTGTAACTTTACGAGTTTGCCCAATACGATGTGCCCTATCAATTGCCTGATCCTCAGTTGTAGGATTCCACCAGAGATCCAGAAGCAACACATGGCAAGCTGCAACCATGTTCAGTCCAAGACTAGCTGCTTTCAGAGACATTATCATAACAGATACCTGTGGTGCAAAGGGATCAAACATCAGGGAGAAAGAACATGTGAAAACACTTGAGGGGCATAAAAAACCATTTAGCATAGTTCTTAGAAGTTCAAATGGTTAAAATCCCACAGACCTCTGGAAGGGTATTGAAATCCTTCACAGCTTTATCTCTGGCAACAACTGACATTGTTCCATCCAGTCTTCTGTACTGAATGGAAGAACTCTTAAGACAAGCTTCAAGCAAATCTAGCATCCCTGTCCACTGGGAAAACACTATGGCTTTCTCCCCAACAACCTTAGCTGGGGGGTGTCTTTTATCAGTTCCATCATTAAGTGAGCCTGTAGAACCAGATGAGGTTTCATGACAAGCAACATTTCCATCAGCAGAATTCTCTGACAAATTGCATTTAGACAAACAATCTTTTGGTTTAGTGAGCGATTGCAGGACTTCAAGAGTTGCCCTGATTTTTGATGAATTATGGGGACGGTTGTCAGAGGATGAGCTAACTGCAGCAACAAGCTCAGAACCAGAACCAGAAGAATCTTGATCAGGCTCGTCAGATAGAGAACTATTTAATGTGGCTTTGGAAAACACCGAAGACACATTCAGGCGAACTTTGCAGTTTGACACAGGGCATTGGTTGTCGTCACCAGTAAGATGCTCACAGATACATTGTTTGCAGAATACATGACCACAGACTGAAACAACAGCATCTTCAGGCGGATCCTGTATGAAAATCAGCAGAAACGTCAGAAAACATAGAGCATTGACAACTGTATCAGGTCACAAAAAAAAGTTAATAAAGCAGTTGGGGTAAGCTACATGGAAAAGCAGTTTAAGAAATAATAAAAGAAAACTAAAATATAAAATAAGACTGATAAATACACTACATTATAAAGAAACTATTAGTGGCAGCAACCCTGTCCAACAATTTATACAGGTAGGGGGGGGGGGGGGCTGCATCATGTGCTTAAGCTTTGATTTGAAGCTCCTATATATTGATCTCGCACTAAAATTTACCTCAAATAACTAGTTTTTAAAGTAGAACCAGCCATTATTTTATCATTTTTTCTAAGTTATATTGCAGCTGGGATACTTTTATCTAAATTCTCTTAAAACACCAAGACTTCTGAATGGCATGTACCAGCAACAATGATTCTTAGTTGCTTTTATTAAGCCTTTATATGCTTTTATCTAAGTTTTCTATGCAATGTTTGCTTTCCTAACAAACATAGTAGCATTACTATTAGATAAAAGAAGAAATGATACTCCTAACCAAACAGTAGTCCTGTTGGAAGTACCTTAAAGTATCCTAGAGGCTTCGAAGGATTTGGAAAACTATTCTATGTGTAACTGTGAAAGCTCTAGACAAAATACCACAATGATCTAAGGAGCTATTGAGCACTTTGGGATGGAGAAATCAACTTATTCCTGGAGGAAATTAGTTACGTATGGTCAGTATGATACGAAGGTTAGCCTCAATACAAGGAACCTTTCTCCTCAAAAGCTGCAAACTGAATTCCCACAGAATTCAGCCAATACAAGAAGCCTTTCAAATCAAAGATGTCAACACCAAATCAGATAAAAGCCTATTCCCCCATTCCTGCTTACAAAACCCTAAACCTAAAAACATCTCAACTATTAATGCTTGAAATTTAAAGATCCTGTTTCTTATACATGTAAGAGACATGCATCTTCATGACTATCTTTTCAGGAAATCCAGAACAAAGCACTTGCAACAGCATCCAATTATCTTAAAATCATGTTTCAGGTCCCTTAACTGATTGAACAAGCTGACATTTAAATGAAGAAGAAAGACAAATTAAGATGAACATGTTACAATAAATGCATGTGCACTGAGAATTATTTTCATAATAAGCATCCACGATATAAATGTACCGATGAAGTTAACATATGGAAACAAACCAGTGAAGTTACAAGAGAGAGAAAAGGCGAACGTAGAAATAAGCAGAGTGATCGGGCAAGAAAAGAAACGACATACACTACAGATGCCACAGATTGCCAAAGATGCTTCTAAGCATTTGAGAAGGCATAATTGTTTCTCCTGAGGAAGCTTCTTGGCCATCTCAATTGAGGATCCACCTAGAGAATTTGAATCTAAACCCTTGACAAGAAGAGGATGATCACAAGCTTGTCGAAGACGCAACAGCATCAATAAGATGTTAACATAATTTTGTTTAACAGTTCCAGCAGCTGCATATTCCTGACGAACAAATGGAGAGGTTCAAAGAATTGATTAATTTGCATACAAAAAGAGTATAGAAATAACATGTTTACCACATTAACAATGTTACAATTAAATTTTCTAAAAAAGGAGGGAAAGGGAACGTGATAACCAGAAATATGAAAGAAAATTGAAATAATTTCTAAATTACTCTTCCAGTAAAAGCATACTTTAAACTGAGCTCGTGAATCAATTTCTAGTCTGGTGTAGAAATCACGTTCTTCCTCTGTAAAGTCCACTTTTTTCAATTCTACTACTTTGGGTGGAAGGTTAATAATAGGTTCCCCGTCAAGAAGAGTGCCTAGAGCAAACATTAGCCATCAGATGAGTCAAAAAAGAAACTGCAATAAGTTGCACAACATCAGCAGCCTAGCTAAAATTTACAATCTATATGACGCAAAACAGACAAGAAAAAAGCATGTAGACAAGCATGCAAAGACAGAAATTTTGCAAGCAACATGTTTCAAACAGATCAAAGGAAACTCGTATGTTTATGCATTACAAGACTTAAACAAGTTGTGTGAGTAGTAAAATCATATTTGATGGCACCTGTTCATGCATTGAAACATCAAAGGATAGGTCATTTTACTTGTAACTAAACTCCATCAACTAATCACAGTATTAATCTTGAAGATGTAAACTTTAGAGCAGCCCACAGCAAGACCCTCGAGGCAAAGACAAAAAGAACTAGAAACCACATCACTAATTTAGACCCATTCTTCTAGTTAATACACTACTAATCAATTTGTCAACAGAGAGAAAGAATGGAAAGAGTAGTTGAAAGCTGTGAAAAAACTTCCTAACTATAAACCACATTCTAATTTAGACCAATTCTTCTAGTTAATACACACTACTAATCAATTTGTCAGCAGAGGAAAAGAATGGAAACAGTAGTTTGAAAAAACTTCCTCGACTATCAAAGCAATCCCAATGAATTGGAAGACAGACAAAACATTCAAACAAGGACAGATAATCAGCTCCCAGCCAAGCAACAAACCTCGAATAGAGAACAACTAGCAAAGGATCACAATTATACAATACAATAAAGGAGATAGATAGGTAGAAGATGCTGGGGTTTTTTAATTTATTTTGTAAAATAAATTAAGGATCTTTAGGAAAATCCAGAACAGAATGAATTTCACCACATTGACTGACAAAACATACAAAATTAATGCACGGGAAAATCGTAAGATATTACCTTTGGTTCGACGAAGCATTACTGTCTTCAAAACAGCTTGTAACTTTCTGTACCCTTTTGCTGGATTCTTTTGAATTGGGACCTTTATTGCTGAGCAGAATAGCTTGTAGACCGCATAAGGTTCATATCTGAGGAATCTGAAATAGCTATAGAGATCATCGATTGCATTTTGGATAGGTGTACCGGACAAGCACCACCTGCGTTTTGCCCGAAGACCCCAACAGGCCCTAGCCACTTGAGTTCTGTGATTCTTGATGCTCTGGGCTTCATCAAGGACAACCCTAAACCATGCCACCTTTGCAAGTGGCCGGGCAATGGACTCAAGCATTGCACTGTCCATTCCCTTCTTATTCTTCAGACCTTTTTTGCCAGAAGTGGGAGGATATTTCCTTTTCTTACCATATGAAAGTCCTAGGTGCGGAACATCATCACCTTCCATTCTTTGTTTCTCTTCATCTTCATCAGCCAGAGGCTGCTTCGGGACCTCCATGCTGACAATTGAATATGTTGTAACAACAACATCATACTTTGCCACCTCGGAAGGATCTTTTGTTCGATTGCTTCCATGGTATACTAGAACAGAGAGATTGGCTTCAGTAGTTACCTTCGTATGCAGCTCATCAGCCCACTGTCGCAAGACACTTGTGGGGCAAACAATGAGAGTTCCAGCAGCTGGCCTTCCCTTGGATTGCCCAGGAGAATTCAGGCTCTTTGTTGAACTTCGATTTGACTTAACTTGAGAACCATCAGCACCTTTTTTCAATCTATCAATCTCAATAACCCCATCGTCATCATCATCCAAATTTAAGGTCTCGCACTCTTCTTTCTTAACAGCCACAGCATCCACTCGACATAAAGGAGCTCTTTCCTTGAGTATAAGCGCAATGGTTGATACTGTCTTTCCCAATCCCTGAGAGAAAATGATTGTATAAATGCCAAAGCCAAAAGATAAAAACAATTTCTCAATGCCAGAACTATTAAGTGGCTTTAGCAAGTTAATAAAATCTACCTGATCATCTGCAAGAATTCCTCCAGAACAGTGCAAGCTAGATGTTTCCTTCTGAACCATCCATGACAAAGCAATTCGCTACACAGGAAATTATTGCGCACATCAGTGGGATAATAATGCATAAACATGCATATCCACAAGCACATAAAAAACACACATGCCCATTAGAATAGAAAAGGGAATCCATATATAGTTTTCAAACCCCATCTTGGAAGTAGGAGTGAAGAAATGCAGAACATCACAAATAGAAAGCATATAACAATAAACAAGTACTACAAAAACAATAGTTGACTTCAAATGCAGTTAGTCAATGCCAGTTGATTTTAAATTGCTAAAAGCCACCATAAAAATCCACTTCAAATGTCAGTTTTGCCAATCCCAATTGATTTTGGATAACTATACAAACTACCGTAAAAAACAGGATCCACTTCAAAAGTAAATTTTGCCAATGCCAGTTGGTTTTGGATCACTAAACAGGTCAGACTGAACTGAAATCTCTGTCATTGCATTAAAAACCCAACTCATCAATATCTCTAGCTCTATAAATGTATTCTTTCCACTGGCACAAACTTGAATTTGATTTTGTATATATGGATTAACATGAAAAAAAGCAGAACACAACTCAAAACAAATTGTGGCCAACCAGAAATATCCATTTTTGGCTGCCACTACAGGCATTTTTCCTTGCTACTAGAATGGAATATAGGAGATAAAAGTACGTTCCAAGCTTGTTGATCCACATCTGGTAACTGCAAAGAGATTGTCTGAATATGGAAAACTATTTCCTCGTGTATAGAACTATTGGGAGGAATATATTAGAGTCTGCTGATAGAAATCAATTCCATAATACATACCGATTTCATGATGCGTCTAACGCATCAAGAGTCCTATATAGCCTTATTTCTTTTATCTTTAGAAAAAAGAAAGTTCGAACCTGGTGTCTCAAAAGTGGTACTGCCAAAAAACCATCGGGTGGAACAGCTTCTGACTTTGGTTGAGCAAGATCCTGTCAGTGTGCCATAAAATTAGTCATGTCAAATACTCACAATGCAAGTCATGATCTAAAAATCATGGAATCATGAAAAAGCTCTTTAATTTCCTGATAAAGGAGACAATGTGGTATGTAGCAATATAAAAATTCTGAAACATGAACTAGTTGTGTGTATTATTCAAGATGGCAGGACCATGTCTCTATTCATACATGAGAAAATCAGTTAAATTTCATTAGAGGATCACAGCATTTTTTTTATTTTTTTCCGTTGAATATTTGCTAGCAAGGAAAAATTCTCCATAAACAAAATAAAATTATGTTCCTCCTAATATGTGAGCAAATTCCTGCACATTGTACTCATGCTTGTTGTAAGGACATTTGGTGAGAATGTGTCTATGAGTCTGTGACACAGCCTGTGAGCATCCAAACAAAATATTTCAGGCTGAGGGAAGGAAATCTCGTATCAATGTGATGACATCTGACCAGAAAGTAAATTGTACTCCGGCTCCAATGATTTCCAAATTATGTATTTATTAGTTTCAATTTCTTTTGAATTCGAAAGGAATTTAAAAAATCATTTTTTTTTGTTTTAGTGTAACATAGCAGGTAGATTCCCTAGCTCACAATACTCACCTGCAATGCAACTCGAAGTACAAGTTGCTCATCATTGGCCTTGAACCTTGTGCCTTCTACTGTGGAATGATGAAGTGAATCATTGTATGTAGGGTGTAGCAAAGGAACTATGGGCTTACTAGGAGCAAAACATTGGTTTGAGCGAGCAGGTTGACTGATATCGTCAAGAATACATATATCAGGTTCATCATCAACATGGGATTTGCTACCAGATGAATTACTCTGAATTGATTCAGGGCTGACTATTGAAAGATGAGAACCCAAGGCCTTAGAATGAATAGGCAAGCCTTGTTTTTCATCCTTGCCACAACCCAGCTGCATCTTGCTTATATGGGATGTCGGAGCAAAGGGCAAATACTGCTCTGAAGCACTTAAATTCAAATATACACTATCGAAGGGAAACCTACCAGCAATCCCCTCAACTTGAGCTCTTGAAGATCCAAGAGCCATGCCCCCTCTGTCATCGTTGGTGTAAATCACATGCTTCTGACTTTGCACAGATGATAAAACACCAGAAGGTGACTGCTGTTTGTCTTTGTAAACAAAAGTACTGTTTCCATCGCTCCAAGAACACTTCCTGTCAACAGCTTCGGTAACACCTTCACCAGACTGCCATGTCATGTTCCTACATGCAACCAATCCATCGGTTTTTTCATCCTCTACACAAACTGTTTGGACCTCACTGATGCCTAACTGAATATCACTGGGTGGCATAACCGATGCTTTGTCATGGTTAAGTCCATCATCAGCACTTGATGAAAATTTTCTGGTCTTTGGAAACATATAGCCATCACCTTCAGATTTAAAATTCATCCCATTTACATCAGAGCAAGGCATCATCGAAATCTCTGGTCCAGAGCATGCATTCTCAGGTTGAAATTCATTAATTTCTTGATTAATGGGAAATAATCCAAAATTAAAATCACTGGAAAAATCAAAACCTGAAGAATCAGTATAATGTGCATCATATCCATTCATGCCAAATTGCATAGCTGAATCATGATCCCTTAGTTCGCTATTAAAACCAGGATAATGCCAGTCAGCGGACTTGGTAGAAATCATATCATGATCTGTATCCATCAAGGGCATGACCATCGATCTATGAATATCAGTTTTAAGTTCTAGAATTCCTAAGCTATCATTGTCTAAAGCATCACGTGATCCAAATTTCTCATCCAAACCATCCATCCAAGGACCATGTGAAGAACCTGCAATTATTAGAGAAACATAAATGAGAACTCCAATAATGAACACAGTGATCTAAATCAACCTACCAAGTACACATCATCAAACATACAATACAAAAGCAAAAAAGAAAACGAAAAACAAGTTTACATGCCTTTGGATTCAACATTCCCTTCCACATGCCTCAATTGGTTTCCATTATCATCCAAAAGAAGCTTTAGGTTCAAACCACCTGCATGATCTGCAACAAAGCTAGACACTCCATCAGCAAAAGTAGTAGGTTCTGTAATGCAACTGGCTATCTCTGATTGTGACGCTCCTGCCCTCATTGTTCCCTGATCTTCTTGAAACGGGAAGCAAAACTCTCTACTACTTCCAGAGCGAGCATGCATAAGAGAGCTCATTTGTCTCCCTGTGTAATCAATAGAACCACCCGAATGCCCTGCCCTAGCATCCGAACCTTCTGGATTGTGCAAAGAGTAGGCAGCATGATCCATGGATTCTCCCCCTAACCCATCTGCCCCTTCTATCTTCTGAGACCCTAAACAGTATATGAACAAAAAAGGTAATTACAACCTACACAGCGACACCCAACGCCACATCATATTCCAAGGATTTCAGTTCAAATCTATTACCACTTTGGAGCAGCCAGTTTCGGCTATTTCCAGCATCCAGCACCGTCTCATCCAAAAAATCTCCTTTACCACTCTGCAATTTGACATAACAGAAAAAAGATTCACTCAAGAAGCAGAAAACAGCAAAAGCATCACTCTTTTTCTCTCAAGCAACAATATTCCGCCTTTAAACAATCAATCAAACAGCATCAAATTCAATAATTTAATCACAAAACAAGTTAAAGTTCTCCAAATCCTAAAATCCAGTTCAATTTAACCTAAAAACACAAAATTCTCAAGCAGACCGGAATCTTACCGGAGAAGCAGGCGACGGTTCTTCTCCGAGAATTGTATAAAACAAATCGACATCCATTGACAAATCCTCCTCCTCTCCATCGCCGCTATTACCGTCACCAACGGCCATAATTTCACCACCTGGCATAACACTCCCCGACCTCCCGTCAGCCATTATCATGATTGTCGACTCAAATCACAAATCAACCAAACAAAGATAGAAACCCTAGCAGTGAATTCAATTAAACTCGTTCTAGAAATCCGAATCGCATTTTGATTGTAACCGCTTTTAAGAGAGAGAGATATTGAAGCGGAGTTTCGGGTTTGGGGTTTATATGGCGTGTGTTGTTGTTCGTGGACTTTTTCTTCCCGATCAGAGAACCGGAAAATCAAATAAAATAAAATTGTGTATGAAACGAAGAAGAAGAAATAAAAGAAGGGGAAGTCTCGTGTAGAAAGCGAGTGGCGGAGATTTAAATATAGGGTGAAGAGGGGGTGGGGGGTGGGTGGGTGCGTCGGTTAACGACTTTTTCTTTGGTTTTTACCTCTCTTTTCTTTTTTTTTTTCGGTGATGGAAATAATGGATGAAATATACTATTTATTTATGGCGAGATAACTGATGGGGAGGGGAAAGTGCGAGGGTCGGAGTAGCTTTGGGTTCGGTTGCTCTGTTTCTACCTTCGGTTTGTCATTTTCACACTTTAGATTGGTCGAAGACCGTGCATGTGAGGGTTTTTGGTGTTGCCTAATGTCATCTTTGAATTAACATAAAACCCAATTGAAAAGTACATCTAGAATCTAACCTCGTTCAAGTTGGATTTTAAAATAAATAAATAAAAATTAATTTAATTTAAAAAACATGATTGTCATCTATAATCAGGTTGATCCGTTCACAACCATGATTGATTTTTAATTTAAAAAACATTAAAATTAAATCATTCTTTTCTTTGTCTATATATATATATATATATATATATATATATATAGCGTGTTTCATGAGTTGAGAATGATTCTATTGCTTAGAACGGGATGTTATAGGGCAGCAATAGTTGCATCGACTAGAATGGGCTTCATTTTCAGAAAGAGAACTTACGTATGGCGGTTTCCAAGAATTAATTGAACTTTCACGAAATATCCAAGAATAAGACTTGAGCTCGTGATCTTTCCATACTGTTGACAAAACGGTGGCCACTTACATTAAATATCAACCTTATATTTATCGTTTGATTCTTTGTATTTTTATAGCCATTCGGTTGCTTTACTTGTTGGATCCGCGCATGCAAAGAGACTCGCCATCTCCGAAATTTCTAAGAATAAAATAATATTTTTTATTTTTAAAAAATTATTTTTAATAGCAACAAATCAAAATTATTTAAAAAAATAATTTAAACAAAAAAATTCAAATTTTATCCGACTTCTGTTTGGAACACAGTACCAGATGGAGTGTAAATTTAGTATATTGTTCTTTATTCTAGTGTTGTAATTTATTATCAAAGTTGATCTTAAAAACGTTACCATATTAGAAAGATATGTGCTAAATCCCATTCTTTATAACAACGTGAAATCTTTAATGCTTTATTAATTAATTAATTAATTAATTAATTAAGAAAGGAGTAACATTATGTGCTGTTATTAAGGATAAACATTAATTAATGACACTGACAAATCTTCGTACTATTACAGAATAAAAGGCAATGGTTGAGACCAAGACAAAAAAGAAATTGTTGAGATTTTTTTATTATTATTATTATGGAGAAAATAATGGTTCGATAGAGCTTGTCGACAATGGCTTTATGACAATTAATCAAAGGACCATATTGTCAAGCTATGGAAAATTAGAGGATGGCATTAAGCCAAAGCAAAGGGCAAGGAGAACAAAGTAAGTGGGATGGGTAAAAGGCTACTAAAGTGAGAGTCGTGAACGGGCGATGATGGCGGGGGGGATTGGGTTGGTATCTTCTACGCTTTGAATTCAACGCTGATTGTGCATGTGATGACGAATACCAATAGCCAAGCATGAAAACACGCATTTCGAATGGACTTCTACCTTATTTGTTTTTACGCATAAAGACGGTTTTTAATATTTAATATTATTTAATATATTTCTGAAAAAAAAAATAAAAAAATTATACTAATTACAGCATAAGAATTTTGATTTGGGATGGTGAGCTGAAACCTAGCCCAATACCACAGAGAAGTATAAGGGCAAAACTAATCCCAACACAGACGAAAGGAGAGCAAAATTGAAGTCGAAATTAAGCGAAAAATCGAACCCAAGGAGAAGGAAGGAGGAGGAGGAGGAGGAGGAGGTGCTAGCTCAAAATGGAGCCCGTTAAAGCTGGAAAATGGATCCAAATCCGAGTCCATCATCCTTTTGTTTTTCTTGTAATTTTCTTTGCTGACATGACTCTTCACTGTTATGAACATGTTAAACAATGTCTAGACATAATCATCCCACTCCGATTGCCCACCGGAATGCCCCATTTTGCAAGACAACTCTTGTGGTTGCTCACTTGAATGTTTGGTGTCACAAGTCAACAGTGTGATTGCTTACCTCATCGTCTTGTTTTACAAGTTAGCTCTGCGGTTTTTCATGATAAAGATAATTATTTCACATGAGTACGATAATACTAGAGATAATCGCGGATAAGAAGGATATTCTCCTTCATTTCATTCTTTTAAAACTATGTTTTTTTCTTGTAATTTGCTTAGTGAAGTATCGAAAGACCTCATATCCTATGTAGGAAGCTTGTTTTGTAGGAGAATGGGAGCCATTAGTCAAACCCAACTTAAAAAAAAAAAAATCAAAGTTCGTTAAACATTTGTAAAAGGGACAAGAATTTTTAAGGTTTTCTCCAACTTTGTCGATTTGATAATATCTATTGAAAGAAAAAAAAAATTATCGCATTTAATGATTTTTTTTTAATATGGTCTAGAATAGAGGTAATCATTTTCGGTTCGGTTTGGTTTTTATAAAAAAAAAGATAACTAAAACGAAATTTTTTAAAATAAAAAATACCGAACCCGGTTCAAACCGATCGATTTCGGTTCGGTTCGGTTTTTTAGGACAAAAACCGGTTCAAACCGGTTTGGCTCGGTTTTTTCGGTTTGGCTCGGTTTTTTCCGGGTTTGGCTCGGTTTAGGTTCGGTTCGGTTCGGTTTTTTTGGTTTTAGGCTTATAAAACCGAAATCGAACCAAACCGACCGGTTTTTTTAAAATTTTAATTGGTTTTTTTTCATGGTTCGGTTTTTTCGGTTATATTTTTTCCGGTTATATTTTTTCCGGTTTTCTCAGTTTTTCAGTTTTTTTCTCACCCCTAGTCTAGAATATTTGGACTTCATGCAGCTTTACTTTTCACATTAACAATGAAACTTCTCGTTTTTTTTTTAATTTCCATCTTTTTTTTAATATATATCCTTTATTTTTAAAAAATCTTTCGATTAAATCTTTTTATGGTCCAATCAGATGAGATTGAGTTTGAAATTGTGGTACAAGGACCAAATTAAAAGATAAATAACTAAAATGTAAAATACAGAGAAAATACATGATTAATCCCAAATTAATAACAATTTTCATTCTGGTCCAAAAGTTAATTAATTTTTTTTTTAGTCTTTGAGTTTCAAAGATGAAAGAGAGACTCGTTGGATATTGATGAAGAAGAGAGAAATTCATCGTTTTGCCATCTTTGAGCCACAAAAGAAACCGATATTGGTGTCAATGGATTCCATTCGACGAGAGAAGTTTTTTTAAGGTGTTTTGAGAATTTAAACTTGCTTGAAAAAGTAGATTGTAGTCGAGAGAAAAAAAAATGGTTTGATTTTATGTTCTTTGACCAATTTAGATATATGTTTGTTGAAATATTGGTTTATTTTTTGTTTTTATGGTGTTTCTTAAGTGTTTTGTGTCAAAATAGGTTAAAAATAGAATTTTGAATCAAGAAACACCCCACTCTGATTTTTCAGCCATCACAAGTTGTCGAAATTTGAATTAACAGACAACACTTCATTTGCATTGTTTTCAAATAAGAAGGGGTGGGCGACATGTTACTCATCTCTTAGAAAAAATAGAAGGTCAATCACGTAGGCTTAGCCTAGGCTGCCCTTGCAAGCTCCACACGTTTTTGCCCTCAATTTGTTAGGCCAAGCCTTGATCTTTTTTCCATTTTAATTTTTTTAAAAAAAAATAGATTTAAATGCACTAAAAAAATTTACATTTTATTATAATTTTCTTTCAATTTTTTCATGTTTTTTAAATAATATTATAGATTTTTATGGGTGTGTTAACATTCTTTGTTTAATTATTATGTGCCATATGATGAAAAAAAAAACTCATGAATATTTAATTAACATAAAATTTCTGATTTTTAAGCTTTTTAATAAATAGTTTAATTGCTAAAGCAAGTGGCCGAAACATTTCTCGTGACAAGCTCTTAATAAGAAGTGAAAATCAACATGAAGAAAATCTTTGTTTTATTTTTCTTTACTTTATTCACAATCTTACCATAAAGTAAAAAAAAAAAGAAAAATAATTAAGTAAAGTGATTGCAAAACTCGCTCAAATTTAAGATGTCTTCGTCTTTGAGCTTGGTAAGGATATTTTTTTAGTGGTTCAAGATTCTTACCCTTAAAACTTTAAGAAGGAAGGTAAGCAATGTGGATTTATTTAATTATTTTTAAAAGAAAAAAAAAGTCTACGATCTACGCATAAAGCAGATAGAAAATAGTGGAGAATAGAATGATGGATGCCAGTGCTTGCCTTTACATGGAGGCAAGATACGCGCACTAATAACACTAAAAGACTCGACCAGTAGATAATCAGTAATAAGAATTTAGAATTAAAAAATTTATTTTTTTTATGATTTCATGTTCTAATCTTATGGTTGCTAATATGATGGCTACTGAATCATTATATGATCATTAACTTCAAGACCCGTGGAATTAATCGAGGTGCACACAAACTGACTCGAATATCAATATTAATATTAAAAAAAAGACTATGCTTCTCATTGGTTCAAAGATTACAAATTAGAAATTTATTTGATTATTAATTTTAAATTTAAAAAAAAATTAGTTGAAATATGTGTAAAACCTATAATTACTTTAAAAAAGAAAGTTAATTTAATAATAATAAAAAAAGACTGGGATTCCATTTGTAGACAAAAAGTAAGGCAAATTTCTCAAAGATGCCAAACGTGAATCCGAGTTAAATATAATAAAACTCTTAGCGACCCACGTTCCTAAGAAAGTACAGGGCTGGGTACATGTCAGGAAATTTAATTTAAACCATGCAGGCAGGCAGCAGGCAGATTCTTCTTCAATTCGACTTTCACCTGTGTAGAAAACCCTTGGAACTTTCGTGTGGAATCTGCCGAACTAGCGTTTGGCAGTTGTCTGTCGAGGAGAAGGCATCCACCCCGTGATTCTTGGCCAATTCCGATGGCAGCGACGTGCTGCCTATCCTAACCCTACAGTAGTTAATATGTACGGGCACAATCCTCGAGTGCTTAGAACTTTTTTATATACGCGCTTGGCTCAATCATTGGCATGGTGAGAATAATAAAATTTTATAGATTACTTATGTTTGTGATATTTTAGAGATTACTATTGCATTATGTTTGTGATATCATTGACATGTTTTTTTTAATAAATAAAAAAATATTTATATGTTGCTAACATGTTTTTTTTTTTAAAAAATTATCTATGAATTTAAAATTAGTTGTATATGTGTAACAACCGAGCCCAGCATGTTGTATATTGTCCGATTTCCCACCTTAAGACGAGTCGTCCTCGGCTCTAATACCAAATGTAACAACCCGGCCCAACATGCTGTATATTGTTCGCTTTGGGCCTTACTGACCTCACGGTTTTGTTCCTGGTGACGCGAGCCTACTTCTGAGCCTGACGCCTCAAAACGCGTACAACATGTTAGCAACCAGCACTATTAATAAGACCCTAGCTCTGGATACTCGCTTTCAATGTGGGATATCACAATATGAGATGATTTTTTTATATAATATTGATAAGGAAACATATTAGATCAACTTAGATTATTTTGAGTTAACATAAAAAATTACAAGGATAATCTTGAAAACAAACGAATCAAGAACCTAAATCTCGAATCAATTCAATGTTGAAAAACAAAAATGACAAAAAAAACTCAGTTTTTTTTTAAAAAAGTGAACTTGAGTCAACTAACCAAACTCTCAAAGCAAGTTATGCACGCCATAGGATTCAATAAATTTTTCATTCCATAGATTATTTGTCATTAAATAGATTTATATGATAATAAAACACACATGACTTTTTTAAATGAAATATGTTATAAAAAAACATGATAGACGTGTGGGACTGAAATAGTAAAAGCAAATTATTGATAACAAATGGTGAAATTGTATTTTTTTTAATTTTAAGTTAAATAAAAAAAAATAGATCATCGAGAACAAATGGTAAGACTGTATTTTTAAAAAATCAAATGACAAAAAATGCATTAAAAAAATAGATTAGATGTTGTGGCTTAACTCGTTGACATTATAATCCAGGTCATAAAACCAATCGGGTCAATTTGTTTTTCATAAATTTGCATCAAAAATAAAGGCAAAAAAAAACCCCAACATCACAGGTCTATAGCCCAACACACTAGGCTTTGGAAGAAACAACCCAGGTGTGTGGGCCTTTAAGCCTAGACTCTCATGCTTGAGTCTCATTTTTATCATTTAAAGGGGTAAACGACCTATCATCCGTCTCTTTTTATTTTTTATTTTAAAAAACACAAAGACGATGCGTCGTCCACCAAGATAGACAACGCGTCGTCTTCTACCCAGATTCCAACCACCATTATGGTAGCTAGAAAATCAAGGTTATGAGTTTTTAACTCAGCAAACCCATTTTTCAACTCATTTTAAGCCAAAAACACCCCAAACAAATCCTAGAACATATGGAAACCAATTTAGCAACTCAATAAACCAAAAAAAAAAAAAACAGCTTAAATCACAATATCAAACCAAATAGATTTTCTCCTCCTTAACCTAGATATGTTTTTTTGGACAATGTCAAGGCTAAAAAAACAATCACTATAAAACTCTTTTCGTCAAATGAAACTCATTGACATCAATTTCAACTATTTTGGTGGTCGTAATAAGTGTAAACGATGAATTTCTCCCTTTAAGCCATAATCTAGCAGTCATTTATCTTCTCTCACATAAAAAGATTGAAAAACAAGGGAAATGAACTTTGGTACCAAAATTGGATTTCTAAAAACTAAAGGAATTGATCACCTATAAACTAAACAAAGTTTGGGGACTAAAATAAATTTTTTATATGCAATTCAAAACCATCACCTATGTTACACGCCATTTTAACTTTGGTGCTTAGATTTTCAACCCAACCTTTTCTTTTTAAAAAATAGGCAATTAAGTGCAAATTTAGACTTAAAATGGCTCAATTACTTTGGAAAAAAAAAGTTGAAGAACCAAATTAATTTTTTAAAATTTTAGCTATTTCAATCTATTATGATTTGTGAGATAATAAATAATAAACATGCAATAGTGTTTTGGCCACATGGCTTAATGTTTACTAGATGTCATGCTCGCGCGTTGCCGCGAGCTTGTTGTATGCATGTGCGTTGTCGTAGACTTATAAAAAAAAACATAAAAAAAATCATTTTGAGAAAGATTGTTGCAATGTACAATGTTTTCAAGAAAAAAAACTACAGTGATAATTTAAAAAAAAAACATAAAAAAAGAAAAAAAAATCATGTGGAAAAACACTGTAGCAAAACAAAAACCATGTGATGAAACATTGTAGCAATCGACAATGTTTCAAAGAAAAACATTATAAAGCTAAATTCTCAATCAGTTCAATAGTAAAAAAATAAAATCAACAAAAATAATTAAAAAAACAAAAGAAGAAGAAGATAATATTGGAAAAAAAACAAAAAAAAAATGGAAAAAACAAGGAAAAAACATGCGGGGAATGGGAAAAAAAAAAAAAAAAACATGTGAGAAAAGCTACAGTACTTTCCCCACGCGTTTTAGAGTATTAGTTAATTAATAATTAATAATTATTATTATTATTTAGTTTAGATTATATGCGATGAAGGGCTTTCCATGATTGATTCTCGGCTTGAGTGCTTGGTTTGGATGTTGAGCTTGCTGCTTTTATGCGAAAACAAGTTCTCTTTGTAATTTGAGGATCTTCCGATGTTTAGGTTAATGAATTGGTGAGGAGGAAAATAAAGAGAAAGAAAAATGAGTGAAAACAGGGAGAGAAAAGATTTTGTGTAATGGTGGAGAGGCTATTATGAATTGTCAGTTGTGCGGGTGGTCTGCGTTATTTGGTCGGAAGATTAAACCTGTTTTTTTTCATTAATTTTTTTTAAAATATTTTTTATATTTTCAAGTTATTTAGATTTGTTAGAATAAAAAAGTGATTTTTAAAAAATAAATAAATATTATTTTAATATATTTATGAGTAAAAAATACTTTAAAAAATAACAATTAACATATTCTAAACACTTTAGTACGGTCTCGTTTGGGAAAACGGTTCAAACCGCGTTTTAGGGGTGAGCAAAAAAACTGATAAACCTATTAAACCGAAAAAACCGGGAAAAAAATAACCGAAAAAACCGAACCGAAAAAAAAACCGAATTAACCGCTTAAAAAATTACAAAAAAGTTCCGATTCGGTTCGGTTTCGGTTTCTAAAGTCTGAAACCGATTGAACCGAACCGGTTCAACCAAGCCAACACTAAAAAAAAAAGTATAAATAGGAAATGTTTTAACCCTAAACCTAAAGTAGCATTCCTAAACAAATCAGCTGCCGCTCTCTACATCTCTCTCTTCCCTTTGTCTTTGGTCTCTGCATCTCTCAATTCTCTCCTTCTCTGGATCTTCAGCAAGCCCTCCCTTTCCCTTTGCTCTTTGCATCTCTTCTTCTCTAGATCTTAACCAACAACCCCCCCACAGGCACACACACAAATACCTACTTGATAAACCTCACAGACAGACTTCTCCTCGACTTTTTCTTCTTCTTCATCGAACTCTTCAACTCAAACGAGCTATGGTTGTGCCATGGCTGATGTACAGATTCTTCAATTGCTTTTGAAGCTTTCATGCGATAGCAAAAAAAAACGAGACAATCCTTTACATGTAAAAGGTTGTGCCATGGTTGATGTACAGATTCTTGATAAGGATTGGGTTGCTAAAAGCAAACTCCTGTTTTGGCTTGATAAGGATTGAGTTGTTAAACCCCTGTTTTTGCTTGTACATATTCTTGATAAGGATTGGGTTGCTAAAAGTGAACCGAACCGACCGGTTTGGAAGGGGAAAAACCGGACCGAACCGAAATTAATCGGTTCGAACCGGTTTTCGGTTCGGTTCAAAAACTTTTTTAAAAAAATTGGTTTGGTTGTTTATTTTGGTCCAAAACCAGACCGAACCGAACCGAAAATGCTCAGCCCTACCGCGTTTCACTAAAATTTAATTTTTTTTGTTTTAAATTTTTTTTTATATATTTTTTAGATTAATATAGATATCCGGATGTATTTTTTATATATATTTTTAGATATTTTGATATGCTAATATTAAAATTAATTTTTAAAAAATAAAAAATATTATTTTAATATATTTTTAAATAAAAAATATTTTAAACGTTATCATTTATCAAATTTACCCGACATCTGACCATTCAATAGTTCTTCTGACAAGGGAGAGGAAGTAGTGATTCTCCTGACAATTTATTATCTGTTTTCTTGACCTATAAAAATAGGACATATCGTGGATGCAACCAAAATAAAATATATGGCTGCGTATTTATAGGCGACAATTGTTTCCAAAACAAGCCATAAGGTGGAGCCATATTGTGTGTCAGGCATATATGTGCTAGGGTATGCCTGGTCAATATTGATTTTGGAGTGTCACGCATATAATAAATTTGAAAAATAATTTTAAAAAATTAATATTTTTTTAACTTTTAATTTCAAATTAATATTGTTTTTGTTTTTAAATCATATAGTTGATGGCAAAAATAATTTTTTAACAATAATAAAATTTTATTTTAATAAATTTTTAAATAAAAAATACTTTAAAAAACAATTATTATTATATTCATTATCCTAAAAGCAAAGAATTTTTGCAACTCTATTATTGACTCGAAAGAAAAACTCTTTTGTCATGGCGTGAATAAAAAGTTATAAGAGTGGGTGTGACTTAGTGGCCAAGTAACCGCCCGGAGGGGGTCACTGGACGATCGGAGGGTTCTTTCTTTTCGCCTCGCCAATAATTGATGTCTGGCAAATAAAAGAATCACTTGACACATTTTACACGGTGAAAACATGAAATGTTCAATCCACGACCATTCTTAAAACGTTTCTTATTTCCATAGATTTTGAAACGACTTTATAACATTAGTTATTTGCTGGCTATATGACGGCTTGTTTGCGTGGGTTGGATAATTTGTTTTTTTTTTATAAAAAAATTAAATACACAAGCTTTTTTAATGTATTTTTTATATACAAAATTTAAACGTCAATCAAAAAACATATACATATATTTAATTAAATAAAATCAGAACCATTGATATCAATAGATACATATATAAAAAGTTATCAATAAAAATTAAAGACTAGACTATAAAAATCAAGAAATAAATATAGATTAAGATATTTGACCTTGCAACACGAGCAATTTACCAGGTTATGTTTAATGATTTTGTTTACTAGAATTGATTTTTTATTTAATCTAATGATGATAGAAACACACGCTTACATGAAATTGATTAAATAAAAAAAAATACTATGCAATGTTGCATATATTAAAAAAAAATACTATCATTTTATGTGAAAACCAAACGACATCTAACCAAATAATAAACTGAAAAGTTGAAAGATAGATGTGTATGTAGATATATAACCTTGAAATAAAGGTCATAGACTCGATTGTATTTAATAATATTTTTAAATGAAACTAATGTTTTATTTAATAAAATAATAAAAAAACACTTATAGGAAGGTGATTTTATAAAATTAAAAAGAAAAAATTAAATAGAGCTGCATATAAATAATGCCTCCTAAGATCAAAAATTTCTTTTTTAAAGCATGTTTGTAAACCAAGTAGAAATCAAATCATATTTTATTAAAAAAATCGTTAAAACAAAAAAAAAAGCCAATACAAAATTTAATAAAAATCTAACAATGATTAATCCAGTAGATCCAAAACAAAAAATGTTTAAACACGTGAGCCCAACACTCTAGGGCTTGAAAAAAACCCAAGCTCATGTGATTGTGTTGAATTTAGTTATTTTTTAATCTTAAAAGGGTGGAAGACCAGTCATCCATTTCTTTTAAAAACAAAAAAGAAAAGAAACAAAGAATGTGACGTGTCGCTTGCTATTTGGTTTGAGGTGTCAAATAACAAATATACATTTGAACTTTTTTTTGGTGAATTTATGGGGCTGAAAGCCCATACATATTTTCACCTCAGATCCATCATCAACGCAGATATTTGGTATTATAATGGAAGATTTTGTTAAAAATATATTAAAATAATATTTTTTTTTTTTAAAATTTATTTTAATATTAATATATTAAAATAATCCTAAAAACATTAAAAAAAGCCGCTATCAAAATCAGAAAACAGAATAAACTCTCTGCAGAGCAAAGCAAAACAAAAAAAAAGCAACAAATCTCCTTACCGAAGGTTTCTCTCTCGCGCAAAATACTTCCCAGAAAGTGGATATTTTCCCGGAAAATCGAAACCTAATACACTCTTGAAATCTTAGTTTCAATACAGTTAGGGCTTTTGGCTTTCTGGTGAGAGTAAATACAAGTGTTGAATTCTTTTTGAGTGTAACAGTGTAGGTTTTAGGACTTTTTAGGCGTTTTTAATCTGGGTGTTTGTTTGATTACAGAGGGAAGTGGAATCCAGTGGATTACGGACGGTGGTGGTGCTAGTGCACTGATGTAACTGTTCTGGGTTGTAATTCGTGAGCTTGCGGAAATTGAAGCAATGGTAACAGATTATGGTTTCTTTTTTTCATTTCTTGTCAATCTTTACTTATAGTGATTAGTTATGATTGATGCTGAGTTGTTTTTTTGTAGGAAATGAAAGATTGTTGTTTAGGGTTTTAGATTAGATTTTAATGGTGGGTTTGGATATGATTGCGTTTTACTAAAAACTGTGGTCTTTTCTTGATTATTAAAAGAAAATCCTGATAGATAAAATAGGCCAAAGTTTTCAATTTAAAGAAAGGGAGTGTGACTTTGACCTAGACTAGCCGAATGACTGTGATAATTTCTTTGAATTAGGGTATTGTTAATCATGATTGTTTTGATGTTATTGAAGTGTTTAATCTCATGCATCTATTGAAGACAATTAAAAATGATTATGTAGGGTTTTTTCTTTTGTTCACTATAAGGTAATACTGACTGGATTAATGCTGCATTTTGATCTTGATTGTGTTTTATTGTGTGGTGCTGTCTCTAGTTGGTTACGTAGTAAATATCCATGCTAAAAGAGGGCATTTTGAATTCTAAGAAAAAGAGAATTTGATTGTGACTTGCCTAATAACTATGATAAGTAGTTTGAGTTAGGGTTTTGTTACATTAGATCCAAATGAGAAAATATGTGCCAATGGTTTGGTTGTATTTTTAGTTTGCAAAAATAGGAAATGAAATGTGTGAACTCTTGCATTTATGGCGCTGAATTGTGTGAGATTTAGTGTAGAAATACAGTGTAGAACAAATTTATTGAAACTGGAATATTTAGATAGGTGTTGAATGGGTAATGTGCTTATGTTTATGTTTGTTGTGCACAGGCTATGTCAAAAAAGGTGATTACAAGAGAAGAGTGGGAAAGAAAGCTTAATGATGTAAAAATTAGGAAAGAAGACATGAATAAATTGGTGATGAACTTTCTTGTTACGGAAGGTTACGTGGACGCTGCTGAGAAATTTCAGATGGAATCTGGAGCTGAACGTATCCTTTTTCATCTATGTGTGTGTATCAACGTTATTCTTACTATGGTATAAGGGCCTGCTTGGGATTGTGGTAGCGGTTGTGGTTCAAAGTGCTTTTCGCTTAGAAATACATCAAAATGATATTTTTTTCATTTTTTAAAAATTATTTTTGAGATCAGCACATTAAAACGATTTGAAAACATAAAAAAAAATAATTTTTAGCAAAAAAAAAAAAAAAATTGAAATTTGAGGGAGCGCGGTTGAAACCGCGTTCCCAAACGGTCTCTTATGTTTGGTTTTTGTGCTTTGGTGGCATGATACGTTGTGTTTTTTTTTTCTTATTGAGAAATAGCAGATATAGATCTTGCAACTATTACAGATCGAATGGCTGCTAAGAAGGCTGTGCAGTGTGGAAATGTTGAGGATGCGATTGAGAAAGTGAATGATTTAAATCCTGAGGTGCGATGCTTTACTATGTTGCTACAATCTTTGTGAAGGTGACTTGTGGGTCATTTATTCGCATATTATTATCCCTATCATAGTTTGTTAGGACCATGTGATTATATTGTTTGTTTGATTAATATTTTTTCTTGAAATTTTAGCTTTTCATTGTTTTAAGGGACTTCGGGAGTTTCTTATAATATTCATGGATGTGTTATCTGAAACTCTCTCTTTTCCAGCAGGATCAAGAAGCATGTTAGGCAGTCATCTATGATTATGTTGGTTGTAGTATCTTTAACTTTGCCAACGGCCATACAATTGCACTGAGCTGTAGGAGACCTTCAACTTTCTATGACCATTTAATTATTTCATCATCGTGGCAAAATTAATGCTTTGGCCTTAGTAACAGGTCATAGTTTAACTCCCATGTCCTACTGATTTTATAGGTTTGAAAGAAATATGGCTTAAACTATACAGCTGTTATGTCAATGATATTCTTATGGGCTGAATGCTTATAAGCAATGAATGTTTCAAGGAAGCAAATGAATAAACTGCAGGATTATATATTATCATTTTGCATGCCTTATCATGCAACCCATTTTAGTCTAGCCATGAGAAAGTCATGTGATGTTCTTATACATGACATTGTCATATTGCCTGTTTAGTGTGTACTACTGAAAATCACAGGAAAGTGATTAAGAAAGCTAGAATATGGAAACCTCATCTTTAATGGCGGTTGTGGAATTTCAGAAACATAAATTCTTTCATAGAGGGCTGTTCTTTAAGTCATCATTGCTTGTTCTATGCAGAAACATACATGCACATATATGTATATACATGCATGCATGTATGACACAACCATATAGATTATGGCCTTTTTTCTATCTAGATTTTCCTCATGTGAAAATTTTGCTTGCAGATACTGGATACAAATCCGCAACTGTTTTTCCATCTCCAGCAACAGAGATTGATAGAACTGATTCGCAATGGCAAAGTAAATGAGGCTTTGCAGTTTGCTCAGGAGGAACTTGCTCCAAGGGGAGAAGAAGATGTAATTCTGAGTTCCTCATAATTTTGTCATGTTTACTTGCATAGCATTTGATATCATCTGCAGTTCCTTCTGGCTTTGTTTTTCTTCTCAATTTGGTTGAACTTCAATGATTAAACTGGTTGCATAATTATTGAAACTAATAATGATATTCACCTTGAAGATAAATACTGTCTTAGTGGGACACATTCACATGACCACTTTCATGATAATAAATGACCTGAGAAAGTTGAAAATTTCTGCAGCATAGCTTTTTAGAAGAACTGGAGAGGACTGTTGCGCTGCTGGCTTTTGAAGATGTTTCTAACTGCCCTGTTGGAGATCTTTTGGATATTTCACAACGCCTTAAGACAGCAAGTGAGGTGAATGCAGCTATCCTTACAAGCCAGAGTCATGAAAAAGGTTTGCGGATGTCTATTTCTTTTCTTTTATTTTTTAATTTTTTAATTTTTTTTATATGTCCGCGTGTTTGTGTTAATAGAAATAAATGTTCCTGTGTGCTTGGGTGATGTCTGCTTCTCTTTGTTTTTATTTGGTTCTTATGTCCCAAAAGAAAAAAAAGAGAAGAAGAAATCAAGCACCTTTGTATTGTACATTTTCATTGCCATGCTACCAGCTATGTCATGGTAACCCAATCAATTATTATTCTTGACACGTCTTCTGGACACCCACTACCATTCATCACAAACATCATACACAAGCTTCCACTCTTAAAGTTGTGTAAAGAGATGCTCACCTCCCAGGCATGTCAATTAGATAATGGTGTAAAATGGGCTTCAGTTACTGTAACAACATCCTTTGTGTCAGAAAGAACCTTTTATTTTTGGGTATACCATTTGGACATTGCTGATTTAAGGACCCACATAAATTGTGCTTGATCTTCTCAGTAGCACTAAAAGCCTTGTACATCATTGGTTCTCACGTAAAATGTGGCCATTTTGTTCTTTCCTTTGGAGGGGATTACACGGAATATTGGGAAGGGCAAGAGCTTGCATCTAAAGGGCATCTGCAAATTTTATTCCTTTAGGTCACATCATTTGCTGTGAGTTAGACACGTTTATTTTCTTTTACAACATTTGCTGAATTCTTAACGAGATAATGACTAAGCGATGAGATGCAAGCTCCTATTTTGGATACTGTTCTTTGTCCTCTCCTTTCTCTGTTTGCTTTACTGTGCTTGTGTACTTGAGTTGATTATCTTGCACTATCTTTATTATAAGAAGAATTAATTATGCTGTCCTTTTTTTATTTTTATGAATTGACATAATCACAGATCCAAAGCTTCCAAGCTTGTTAAAAATGTTGCTATGGGCTCAGAACCAACTTGATGAGAAAGCTGCATATCCTCGAATAAAGAATTTATCTACTGCCATGCTCGAAGACCCTGCAGTTTGAGCTGCTCGCAAGTTCTCGTGGAAGAATTCGCTTGGTCAAGATTGCACATGCAGAAACTGGATGATGGAAGGACAAAATGTCTGTGCTTCTATTACAATGACTTTAGGCAGTCAGTGATCTGTTGGATGCTACTGTTTTACAATTTGTTCGTTGTTCATTCTCCTCTATTCTAAATCCTTGCACAGTAGATATGTTTACACGATTTGCCTTCTTTAAAGTTGTGGATTATGGCATCATATCCAAAATCATAATGGCATAAGTAATTTCAAGGCTATGACCAAACTTTGAAAATGTTGCCCTGTTGCTACCCCCCACTATCTTACACAATAAATTCAAGGCCATGACGCATTCCCCCTTGCCTGGTTTGTTCTCCGGGATAAATGACTAGCAGGGCATCTACTGGAATGATGCTTTCTGCTATTCAGCAGCCCAACTGCTGAAGACCAGACAGCGAAGACAAAAAATTTAAAGCAAACGAACAAAAGGGGAGAGGCAGGGATCCGAGAAAATACCAAACTGAAATAAGATTAAAATATATATTTTAAGGAAAGCTAAGAAACTGCTGCTTTTCTACACAACTTCTTGAAAGCCGCTGATTAAATGAAATCTAGAGAACAAACTGAAATAAATAAAAGAAACCAACACCACCCTGTCCCCAAGTACACCACTCTTCAAGGTTCTACCCACAGAACGTAAACCCACAGCATTTCTTTGCTATCCTGAATGGTGTTTTTACCATGTTTGACTGCATATCCACTTGCACCCAAATTGCAACAGCCATCATCAAAATTGAGAGCATAACTTGAAGGATCATACTGGAACTTGAATTGCTTCTTCCCACCATTCCTTTTCACAGCCTTCCTCACTGCTGCCCTGAGCCTCCAGAAAAGGGTCATGCATTGCTTCTTGCTGTATCTATTCACACATCCAAGGCTTCCAATCACGCCCATGTCAACCAACAAGCAGAGAGTCTCAATTCTCAACTTCAATTATCAGAAAGAAAACCAATAACCCAATAACTGAAAATCTTGAAGGGGAAACAAAAGGAACTAGGAAGTTGGCTAGCAAGTATCTCTTGGCTTTATAAAGAGAGAAGAAACAAGAAAACTTGGAAAAGTGCTAGAAGAGTGGGAAAAGAGAATGACAACAAACTTAAAAAAGTAAACTTTCGAAGTAAGATGTAAAAGAATGAATGACTGGAGGAAAAACAAAAAACAAAAAAAAGCAAATCTTTTGGGTCTTTCAAAGAAGCCGCTACAGGTTCAGATGCAGTATCCACAGCCATGTGCTCTCTTTTGCATCATATTGGGATGCTCAAATTCCATCTTCTGCTATAAGAAAGAGAGAGAGAGAGAGAGAGAGAGAGAGGGAAAAGTGAAGGTTGCAGTGGGCAGAGAGCCTCTCTCCATCTCTATGGTCCTATCACTATCAGACTGTTGCTATTGTTGTAGCAGCAGCTGTATTGTTATACCAAATGTGTGCTGTGTGTGTTCCTTGGCACTTCTTGACGAATTCCTTTGTCCACATTGTGTTCTACTTTTTTTTGGTAGTGTAATACTATTTTTACCCTATGAAGGAAGAAGAGTCAGCTAGCTATGGTAAGGGCTACTGGGTTAATGGACACTGGCTAGTAACTAGACCAAGCTCTAACAAACAAAGATTGCAATTAACTCTCAATAAAGTACTCAATAATTATGTTCCAAACTGTTTCAACTAGCTAGCTGGTTTGATTCTTAGATGAGTTTTTTTTTTATTTGAATAAAGATTCTGATTTAATTTTGAGATTTAAAAGAGAAATCAATTATTCCATGTTTTTATTTTTGTATTCATCAAATATCTTTTTGTGTTTTAAAATTCAGCTTTCGGTTCTTAATTATACATTACTATTCATCTTGTAATTTGGTTCATTGTATTATAAAAATTATCAATTTTGATTACATATCTTACTTTACTAAAAAAAATTTCTTTTTTAATTTTAATTATAATGTATCTTTGGACTAGTTTGTACGTCAATCAAAACTAATTTTTTAAGAATAATTTTAAAAATACTTCCGTTTGTATGACACATTCAAAAGAATTTAACCTATGAATTTTTTAAAAAGAGTTAACCTTCTTAACCATTAACAACTTTATAGGTTGTGATCATTGAAGGTTGTTACATGTATTTGGAAAGTTTTTATTTATATTGATGATATTTGGAGTTAAGAACCAATCCCAACCCTAATATCTAAGTTGTTGGTATTTATACATTAAAGTAGTGTTTAAGATGGTGATAAAAATTAATTTTCAAAGTGTTTTTTTGTTTGATAATGTATTAAAATAACAATTTTTTTTATTTTTTAAAAATTATTTTTGATATTAGTATATTGATTTAAGAATACTAAAAAAAATTAATTTAAAACAGTAAAAATTCAAAATTTCTGAAAAGTTCAGCTGACTGCGCTAGAAAAAGTGGGCTCTCCAATGATCCTACAAATCAATCCCATCTTTTTTTTCTCCTCCCAAGTGCTTTGTCTGTAATACAAGACAATGTGGGAAGAAGGTGGTTCTCCTGACTGCCTCCTGGATTTCTACCTTCTATCCATTTGTTTTCTTCTCCAAAGTCTCTCTGCCTTTTCATATTCTCATTAAATTCCCTTTTGTCTCACTCTATAGTTCCCTTCTATCATTTAGCCAGGGCCCGAGTGCCTCAGTGCCCTTTCTCTTGCCTTCTGTGCCTCGGTCCAAACTCCTACCCTAGCCTACCAATGGAGCTTGTGGACCCATTTCCAGATGAGTTGTCATTCTGTGCCACCAAAGCAAAGCTTGTCTTAAACATTGGAAACTCCCTCTCGACCCTCCACACCATTTTATCTCTCCCCTTTCCTATTTTGATGTGGGTTACATGGGCTCTACTCTTGAAGTGGGCCCATCTTATCCTGAGGCTAGGCCATATGGTACTGGTAGCCTGCAATAGATAGCATAACAGGCCCAGATCAATCTACCACCTAAGATTCGACACAATCCCTTTTGTCAGTCCATTTGTCAAGACTCTCTCGAGGCTATTAGCTGGATCTCACAATATTTCCACGCAAAGTTTGTTCTCATTCCCAATTTGATAGTGCTTGTTCATGTGCCTTTACAGATTCTTCTTCCACTGCTACAAACTTATATTCTCATTTCTGGCATCGTTCGTACATTTGACCCTTTCTGTTGTTGAACGTTTGGAGCTCAGCATAACTCGTTTTCGAAGCTCACTCTCTGCAAGTCCACTATGTACAATTATTGTAGTTCATTCACGTATGCTGTGATGCATGCCACGTTATCAAACTCCATCATCCCTTCAATATCAAACATCTTCATGACATAGATTCTACAATATCAATTTTTTTAAATGGTATATTTTATTAAAATAACATTGTTTTTATAAAAATAATTGACTTGCGAGTAAGCTCGATAATCAGGTTTTTTTTAATCAATCATAGAAATGAATCCGATATCTATGCTTTATTATGTGCCCTCTCTATGAAGGAAAACAAAAACAAGTAGAATTTCTTGCGATCAAAGAGAGAACACAAGTTACAAGAGAAGAGGCATCCCATTTTCACAGAAACTGCTCAAAACAACTTCTTATATTTTATGATCACATGCTCTATTGCCGCCCTTGAATGTACAAAGATAAAGAGAAGATAAAGATGTGATCCCAGAAGATAACATCTTATTATAAAACTAACTACTTGATAAACATGAGTAAAAAGGGTCATTTCTTGATAATCAGACCTAATGCCTAGAGCCGAATTTGTGTTGGCCTAGTGAGAGCAAGAGTGTGAGATTCGAGATTTCTAGTATCATGCGGTAGTATCTCATATGGATTTGCTCCCTATTCCTTTTTTTGGGTGCCTTTTCACTGTGGATACATGGGTACATGCCTGCATGTATATAATATATATTTCTCCATGTGTCTTTCATCCTTTGGACCACTTCTACATTAGCATTCAAGAGTTTAAAACATAGGGTTTTTCATTACAAGGATGATCATTTCAAATCAAAATTTTGACATGCTTTCTTGATTAGTAGACGGGTGCTTGCGTAACGTTGCGGTACACATTACTCGAGTGAGTGTGTGTGTGTAAAAATCATCATGATAACATGAGAACAAAATGCAAAAAGACTTAGGTAAATTAAACATAAAATTATAAAATAAAAAAATAAACTGGTGCGAGCCAATGCGAGCCACCATGGTTGATATTTAATCTAAAAATTAAGAGGCGAGTGAGTCTCGATTAATTTGACAAACCTACTTTCTAAGTCATGAAGTTGAGATAATTCAGTAGAAACTTTTTTTTAAAGATAACCACAAAATCTTTTTTTAAAAAAAACAATGTGCAACAACGATATTAGAAAGAAAATAAGAAGAAAAAAAGATGTCAACCCTTGTAATTTTTTAAATCCATGACCTGAGTTATTATACCAGAAGCACTATATATAAAATAATTATAAAGCGTAATCCATAAGAAATGAAACAGTTAAGGATGACTAAAAAAAAATAAAAAAAATAAATTAAAATAATGAGAGTTAAAATTGAAAGAAAAAATAAATCAAAGGGAAAAAATAAATTTTCAATTTTAGAGTTCAATTGAAAAGAATGAAAACATTAATAAAAGAAAAAAAATCAAAAGAATAATAAAAAAAACCAATACACAGTCAACTTGGATTGAAGGGTGAAATTAAAAACAATAAAATTTTTATAAAATGGTCAACAAAAATAATAAGAAATCAAAAGAATAAGGATCAAATTGAAAACAATAACACTTGATTAAAAAAGTTTGAATATGTAGAATTTTTCAACGCGTTGTTTTACATAAAAAATAGTAAATGTAAATCGAAAAACTTATGAACGCAACTAAATACATTAATTACAAACTATTTTGTAACTAAATTAAAAACAATCCGTCAACAATAAATAAAAATGTAATTGGAAAAATTAAGTGGCAAATGTAAATAAAGATATTTAATATCGCAATAAAGGTTATTTACTCAGTTGTGTTTGATGAATACATTTATAATTAAAAATCAATATGTAATAGAAATCGACATAAATATAAAATTTATTGAATAAAATAAATAAAAAATTTTATGCAGGGCTGTACATATTAAAAATATTGTAAAAAAATAAATGTTATTTATTTTTAAAAATAAACTTAATTTATATAAAATATAAAAAAATTATAAATGAATCACACTAACCTCATAAAAAAGTTAAACACACTTAATATAATTAAAAAAATAATTGCTATTTCAAAAAGGTTAAATAAGCCAAACAAATCAGGGGTATTAATCAAAACATAAATGCAGAAATTATTTTTTAAAACTAATATAAAAAATATTAATTAAAAATAAAATAAAAATAAAAAAAGAATGAGGCTAGGTGTTATGGGCCTGGTAAGCCTGGCCTAGTGCTTGGCCCACAAAGGCAGGCCCATGCACGCGGACCTGCAAGTCTAGGCCCATACACCCATGCCTCTTTTTTTTTTTTCTAAAGTTAATAGGACAGCCATTATTTTAAAAAAAAAATAGATAACACTTCATCTATAATTGCCCTGAATTCGACCATTGTGATGATCGAAAAACAATGCTTTTTTTTTCTAACAAAAAAAACTATTTTCAACCCATTTTTGATCCAAAACACCTTTAAAACCTTGTTTAATCAATTTATGACCTTAAAAAACCGCCCCAAAACCCACAATCAATCTAATCTTAACTCCCTTCATCATACGAGACCATTTGACGTAAAACTCGATCATTTTAGTTACCGAAATCGTCGTCAATGATAACATTCTCTCTCTCAGATGGAATCTAGCGACCCCCCTCTCATCTCCACTGAAAAAGAACTAAAAAAAAGAGAAAATTTTGGTATGGTACAAAAATATAATATTTAAAAATTATAGGGACCGATTACGTAATAGTTTAAAAGGATGGGGGACTAAGATAAATTTTTCAAATAAATTGTAGAGCCGTCACCTATATTAGCCGTATTTTTCACTTAATCCCTCTTTCTTTGAATTCAACCCTCACAGAAAAAATACCTGCTCCAATTTGAGCTAAAAAAGGCTTAATTGTGCACAAAAAAAAAAAGAAGAAGTTTAGTGATCAAATTAAAATGTTTTAAAAATTTCACTATTATAATCTATAATAAATTATGATGAGAGAATGAATAAAAAAAAAATGCAGTATAAAAAGCCACACACTTTGTATATTTTGTTAATTTATTGTATCTGGGATCATGTATGTTAGCTAACTTCATTGGTTAAATTATTAAATATAATTATTTTGCAAAATTTTGATATAAAAGTTCAGTCACACTTCGAAACAACATGGATTACAAAAATAGCTGTGAATATTTATCACATGTACAGACGATTAGCTAGTTAGATCTAAGTTGATAACAGAGACAAAAAAATAAAAAAAATTAAGGGAAGAACTTGGCATTGCGAAGCTCTACAATCCCAAGTCCAAGGTATGGCCTCTTTGTTCCTTTTCTATTGGCATAAGAAAAGATATTAAGATTTATTTTTATATCAACATATTAAAATATAAAAAAATAATTAATTTAAAAAAACTCAAAAAATTACAAAACTGAAGTTCAACGACATCGCAAAAAACTCTCATAATCTCAATATCGACCATGGCCGAAGATGAGTACACAGAATGCTAGTGCTGCCTTTTGAAAGAACATAGGGTCTTTAATTCAGCTAGGATTTTTTCAAGTTCCACGATCGTGTTCTCCCTATATTTTTGCTTCGATTTCTCAGCAAAACCTTTCTCGTAATCCAAATATGACAAAGCAAGAGACAATGACCCACCAAATTGTTCCCTCACACCAAATCGGGCCTTGATTTTTTGGTCATCAACTAGGTATAGTCCTAGAATTTTGCTCCATTCTTAACATTAGCTACCCTCCATGCATAATCCTTAGTCGATGCAACAACCCCTTTGTTGTGTTCTCCGCTGGTTTCTTTATATGTTCCATTTTTGTCTACATAATAATTCCCATTTCACCTAAGATCAATTAAAATCATATAGGAACCATACTAGAACTACCACCTCATCTTTGCCAGTTCTTCAATGGGTTCACTTCCTTCTCCTCCCCAAACAACAACACCATCTTCATCGCCGGAATCTTCTCCTTCTAGCTATATGGTCTATGCCTCATTCTGCCACAAGAATGTTTCCAATTGGATAGAATGTTACAATCCATCAAATAACACATGGAGTTATGTTAGCTCAGTTCCTAACCTGATTGAAAACCATGTCTTGAAAGGTTTTGCAATGGTTACATTAGGCGATTCAATTTACATAATTGGAGGATTATTATGTCGCAGGGTGCAAGCTCCTAACAGTATCGATGAGTCTGACGAATTTATCGACGTCGGTATTGAGGTGCTACCATCGGTTCTTCGCTACAATGTTTGTTCTAACCAATGGTCTCAAAGTGCACCCTTAGGCGAGCCACGGTACGATTTTGCTTGTGCTATATGCGAGAATAAAATTTACGTGGCAGGAGGCAAGTCCAGTTTGGCAAGTAGAAGGGGAATTTCTTGTGCCGAGGTATATGATCCAACCCTTAATGCGTGGAGCCCTCTGCCGAGTATGAGCACATTGAGGTACAAAAGTGTAGGTGTGACGTGGCGAGGTAAAATCCATGTGGTAGGGGGGTTTGCCATGAGAAGGGACTCCGATAAGACGGTGCCGTTTATAACCGAAAGGAGCTCCGCTGAAGTGTACGATCCCCGAACAGGAAAGTGGGATCTAGTGGCAGGAATGTGGCAATTAGATGTGCCTCCTAATCAAATTGTGGAAGTTGACGGGAGCCTGTTTAGCTCCGGTGATTGCTTCAAAGCATGGAAAGGTTACATTGAAGCCTATGATGGGAAGCTCAATATATGGAATGTTGTTGATGGATCACATTTGCAAACTCTCAACTCACCAATTTCACCTTCAGATGACAACAATGAAAATTGGCCACCAACCCAACGAATATACCTCACTATGGCACCAATTGGGACTCGATTATTTTTCCTGGCAGGCTATAGGAAGGCTGGGGAATCGTCACGTATAATGTCCACGGCCCTTATTTTTGACACTACAGCAACTAGACGTGCATGGGCGAGCTCTGAGCCCATGGAAGAGGAGGGGGTGAAGGAACTTTGTAGCCATTGTTGCGTAGTTAGAATTTCTGAAACGACAGTAGCAAGTGAAGTGACAATCTAATGCTAGTCATGCTTGTATTACATGAAAGCCGAATCGAATGTAATGCGTACACACACAACTGGAATTAATTGAATAATTCATGCACTTGCAGAAGTCCATGATACTCTTTACTTGAGTGGAAAACATCTCTGTGCTTAATCTGTCTTTGCTGGGATGCTCCACTTGTGACTCGAGTGCATGATTTTGGTTAGATTGGGATGACCAAATAAGACAAGTCTTGTACAAGTATGTGTCTTTTCTTAAGAGTTATTGATGTATGAAAAAGAGGCATTTATAGTATTAATTTAGAGAATTAGAAGCCATGCTAATCAATAGGCAGCACTTTTCCTCTCAAAGTCGTAACTCACCTAATTTTCTAACCCCAAATGGGTGTGTGGCCTTCGCCACTACAAACATGTCTACTCTATCCAAGATTCAATAGATTAAAGAGTTCCTTTTCAAAGTGCTTCACTGCTGCCAATAATTAGAAACGATCAGGTGTAGGAAATATCTACTTGAAAGAGTTATTAAATGACTCAAATAGATAACAAGATTTTATTTAAAATTATATGTATGTATGTATGCACACAAAACAATTATTTTATTTAAAATAATAAGGAGTTGAAGACTTTGACTGCTTGAAAACTCTATCCTCAACGGAAAGATAATCATGGACTCTTATAATGATATGGATCTTGACCTGTCTGTAAATATATGCTTGTAATTATCATCAAGTCACAACTTAAAAAAAAAAAAATCAGGCTAAAAAACTTTATCCCTACTTCTCTCTATTATTGAGAGAAAATAAATTTTTTGATTTTGCACATAGAACAACAATATGATTATTGCTTAGAGACAAGAAAAGCTACCATCATGAATTCATATATGTTTTTTTAAAATTAATTACTTCCAATGTGAAAAGTATTATAGTTAAATATCTAGAATTACATATTAAACTAAATTAATTTTTACATTGTTGAACCTTTCATGTTTTTCAATTTAAATATTATTGGGTTAAGATGATTCTTTAACATGGTATCAGAGCCTTGATGACCAAGCGGTCACAAGTTCGAATCTTACAAATTTCTATTTATTTGATAAAAATTAAGCACAAGGTAATGTAGGCATGTGCAAGTTTCAAGCTCAAATAGCAAGTTTCAAGCCCAAAGAGCTTTCACTTGAGGGAGTGTGTTAGAGAATAATATAAATTATATCTTGGACCTTACCTACAATTTAAGCTATTGGATTGAGATGGTTCTTTAACAATTGTTAACCCTAATTGTATGGATTCAAATTTTATTTTAGTGATTTTATTTTATTATTCTGTTGCTCATTAGAATAATAAAATAAATAAATATGTAAATAGTAACGCTTTAATTTATATGTCTCCTTGCCGCAATGGTACAAGATAGAAATTTTATTTGCAAAGCTTTTCTTAAACTCATACACATTGATTTGACAAATTAAATAACATGTTATTTGGCAAATCAATTCCTATGTTTGAATATATTTTTTTGAGGGTATTGATTTGAATTTCATTTGAAATTCAAATCATAAAAAATGAAAAAAAAAATAGAAAGTCTTCTGATTTGCTATCGTAATTCAAGGTAAAAAAATATTATTGTGAAAAAACCCTTATTTCTTTTCTCTCAAAACCCTACAACCGTTGCTTACTATTGCTTTTTTTATTTTTTTGTGTGCATTCAAAGTGTTTGGGGAAAAGGATACTACTCAAGACAAAATCAAAACTTAAAGATAGTCAGTCGTGGAAAGATATGGAGGAAGATCATAGGTCGAGCTTTTGGGTGAGGAAACGAAGGGTGGGCTTAAGATCGATGAAGGAGTTGGAGAGCCATAAGATATAAGAAAGGTTGGGGGGCTAGAGGGAGGTTGAAGAAGGCTTTAAAAAACACAAAGAAGGAGAGAGAGATAAGATAAGGAGCCAGATCTCCATGTTTTTTGTTTTGAGGTAAAATCAAAGATGAGTACTATAATAAGAAAAGGACAGATGATAGGATTACTTTCATGGCAACGGAGATGATCTGAAGGAATTAAAATTATAAACTAATAAATTATTAGTAAGAATTCATAGGCATTATTTGGTTTAATTGTTTGTTTAGTTTCATCCTAACTATATCAATTTATATATTAATCAAGATTAATTTTTTAAGGTAAAATAATCAAGATGTTAATTCAATTCTATAGGTATTCTAAACAATTATAAACTAATAAATTTTCTTTGGACTCACCAAGTTAATTGGATGATATTGGGTCAACTCCTATACAGTTTAATTTGAAATATAAACTAGGCAAAAATTCGGGTTAAGAAATTTCAAGGTTGATTTGTTGGACTGAATTTAATAACATTCTCAAAAAGTTCATTGTGACCTGGACATTATTTCACATTCTAAAAGAATTTTGAGTTGATCCACAGTATAGTGCAGACCACTCATCTATCATGTTTAGAGATTATCATAATTTCTTTTAGTATTAGGTTTTTTTACAATTAAAACAAGATTTAGAGATAACTAGATACTTGACCCGTGCTTCGCCATGGGTCAAATTATTTTTCCAACAAAAACAATTGTATACACAAGTTTTTTCGACAAGTTTTTTGTAGTTAAAAAAATTAAGTGAAAATAAAATTTTTTATGTATAAATGTAATCAAATAAATCGAGAACTATATAACTTAATAAATGGAAAAAAAAAACATAAATGATAACTGAAAATAAAACTATAAAAACCGAGAGACAAGTATAGATCAAGATATTTAATCTCATAAGATGAGATATTTACCCAGTATGAAAATAAAATATCATAGACAATTTGATGAACCCATTCATGGCCTCAAAAAACAAAACAAAAATCATTTCAAAACCCGAAACAAAAAATCTTACCAAGATCAAATATGTTTTTCTTGGCAACCCTTTATGTGAGCTCCCCTCGTCAAAAGAAACAATTTGATACTAATTTCAACTGTTTTTATGGCCGAAATCAATGTCAACAAAAATTTTCTCTTTCTAGCACCAGATTCTGGTGACTTTCTCTCACCTCTTTTATATTAAAGGCCAGAAAATAAAAAAAAACAAGTTTGAGATCAAAATTGATTTTTCTCTTTTGAAACTGAAAAGACCTAATATCTTCTAGTTTGATGTTGAAAAAATATCTTTAAATACAGTATGAATACACACCTCAAGTTATATTTTATATGTGTTCTTTGTTTATCGCAACAATACCTATATAGTATCTGACTAAAAAGCAAGATCAAAATAACCACGCCTTTTTTTTTTCTTTGAATGCTTTGACCTCGTACATGTAGTGAGAAATGCTACAAAACCTAGGCTTTAGCATCGAACATAATACCAAGGCTATCATGATCATTGGATGCGCTATTCATTCAAAATCAATGATTCCCGTTGCCATTATTGATATTGTACTCCTACTCAAGCCATACCATAACATGATAGTTTCTGCCTGTACAAGTTATAAATGCTGCCTCTCTAAAAATAGAAAGAGATGGTTGGCTCAAATTCATAATTATGTTTTGCTTTGCCTGCATGGCTATCGAAATCGATCCAGTTATCTGTTCAAGAAAAATAAACTTACACTCATATCCTTGTTTCCCTCTTGTTTACTAAATATAGCAGGAGTTTAGTGCTTCAAAAACCGCACAAGTTTTTTTTAGTTAGCAGAAAACAGTCCAGATTTACATTTTTGCGTCAACCAAATGATGCTGCCTCCCAAATTGGACCCCTATGGCTATCATCTGCCTAGCACTGTTCCATTTCCACACAAGAAAAAGGAAAAAGAAAAGAAAAGTAGAGAGAATTATACTTCGTGCTTTAGCCTCTGCCAAGACATGTTAACTCAAACCTGGACAAGCTTGGAAGAGAAGCCCAAATGGTCAAGATCTTCTTCACAAAGCAGAACACACATAAAACCCCATCTGACCCACCCCCAAAACCTTTTTGTAGTGTAAAAAGGGACCTGGGGTCACCTTCTGGATGTAGGCTATATACCCTATGCATAGGCATGCAAGCCCAGCCCCGAGCCACGACCCTTTATTATCAATTGAGCGATGGCTGGTTCAAAAAGCTTGCCATCAAAAGAAGAGAAAGTGGCATTCCTATGACCACAAGCCAAGAAATTGCAAAAGCTAGTAAAAGATCCTTTCACGTGAGCCCGTAAGATTAGCCTCTATCACAAGCCACCATGCACCCACCTGAGTCACCTGACCCAGATCATGACCATACCAGCCCCACACCCTGACATAGTCCCCCCCTGCACTTGCTGAGGTTCTTCACTCTCTTTTTATCTAGGTTTTTGGCGCTGCGGTTGGGGTTATGTTTTTTAAAAATTAAATTTTTTTATTTTAAATTAATTTTTTTATATCTTTTTATATGCTAATATTAAAAATAAAAAATAAAATTTTAATATATTTTCATTAAATTGTTTTTTAAAAAAACAGTTTGTATCTCTCCTCCACGCGCCACTACTTCTTTGACTCCTCTTCTCGTACGACTGCTAGTCAATTATGCCATACTGTACAAGCAACTGCACGTGCGAATTGTACCATGCACGCATGGGGATTCTACAGTTCTTGATGTTTGACCCACCCACCTACAATGAGCGTTCCCTGAATCAACGGTTAGGATTTGATGGGATCGGAGAAGTGATCTTGACCGTTGATGCGGGGGACAATCTCAAGAAGTCTGATGTCCACATGATGTTGGTTAGAGGTTGGAAAGGCCGACACTAGAAGTTGATATGTCGGATTGTTTTAGGGAAAGGAGAGATTTAACAGCACATCATTAGTAAATTTTTTATAGATTTTTGGGTATGTTTTATTGGTGCCACGTGGAGAGAGTGACATGGATTGACACACGGAAAAGGGGTACAAGAGGGAACCATTGGGCAAGGGAACGTTTGGGAACGCGGCTGCGCTGCGTTCTTAAAAAATTTGATTTTTTTTTATTAAAATTTAATATGATTTATATGTTTTGAATTGTTTTAATGTGTTGATGTCAAAAATAATTTTTAAAAAATAAAAAAAATCATTGGCATGCATTTTAGCACGAAAAGTTATTTGAAAAGCACTCGCAACCACACTGCCAAACACGCTCTTACAGGGTTTGGAAGACACGGACACGTAGCCCGACATGGTGCACGTGGTGGAGTTTTTGAAAAATTTTATTTTTTTTAGTTTTAAATTTTATTTTTTTATCTTCTTTAAGTTATTTTGACATGATAGTATTAAAAATTAAAAAAATATATTTTTATGTATTTTTATGTAAAAAAATACTTTGAAAAAAATATCTATTACAATCCTAAACACACTCCAAGTCTGGAATAAATTTTATTTTTTTCCAAGTGTTTTTTATATAAAAAAAATATTAAATTGATATGTTTTTAGATGATTTTTGAAAATTTTAATATGATAATGATAAAAAAAATCTAAAAAAATATTATATTGATATATTATCAATTGAAAAGCATTTTTGATAAGTATCATGTATTACATTGCTAAACAGACACTAATATAAACATGATTAGTGCAAGGTTATTAAATCGGCCTAGCACCTTACCTATTCTACGGTATGAGTTGGAATTAATTCGGGTTCAATCTAAAACGATGTTATTTTAAGGTGTTTTTTTTAAGGTAGACAATGTTGTTTAAAAAAAAAATAGATTGAATTTTAATCAAATCTTGAATTGAATGACTTGATCAATCAAGTTTAACGTCAAGATTTACTCTTATTTAGTTTAATTTAAAAATAACTTGAGATAGATCTTAGGTTAGTGGATCAGTTAGAGGTTTAATAACATTGGAATAGAATTGTTGTTTTTGCTTAATAAATCTTTGCCAATTCAGCAATTCCTAATACATGATGCCTTGTAGATCCTCATTTATTTTTTGATGGGGGACTTCAGACTGTTTGTTGGTGATAATTGTCTCTTTTAATTGCCACTCTTCCAACATGAAGTTGCATGGGATTCAAGAGAAGAACATGGATTTAATTTTATGCATGCTTTATGTCACCAAATTTAGGAACCGAATTTTGCCAACAACTCAATGTGTAGTTTCATACATTCTTATCACCAATCAGTCATTTGAACAAGAAATACTTGTCAATGCTATTGTGCATCTTCAATTGTCAATTTGTAACGTTCGAATCAAGATAATAACGTAATAAATAACCTTTTTTTAATAATTAAATGTTTTTTCAAACTAGTTTATAAAATATTCTTTCAAATAGTTATATGAAAATTATTTTGAAATGAACTAATTTGGGACCTTTGAAAGAAAAATTTATTTCTAGCGTATCTAAGATTGTAGCGAGAATTGCTTTTAAAAATGTGTTTTTCTAGAAAATGTATTAAAATAATATTTTTTATTTTAAACAAATTTATTTTTAATATCAGCACATTAAAACAGTTAAAAAATCATAAAAATAATTAAAAATTAAAAATATTTAAAACTATTTCAAAAACATGATCCAGCTATAAAAACAAACACGACTTAATATTGAACAAAATCTTCAAAATTATTTGAATTGGATTCAAAATGTATCTCAAAAGGCAACAATAAAAACATTAACATGTTTTCTATTCATAGCCATGAAATTATTGCAAGCAAAGGGAAAGAAGATCAATTATGAGTTGAAGTTGGATTAACAAATCACCATCCTCCTATTTTATTAGGCCGGTTCAGTTCTTTCGTATAAATAAATATAAAACAAAAACATCAATAGATCCTAATGATGAACATGCTAGGCAAATGCCACATAGGACCACAAACCTGCTTTGTTGGAGGACACGTGACCATGTGGATTCTTGGGCTTGTGGTATCTAGCTTTAGTGCGAGTGTAACGTATCTCATATTGTTTTTTAAATTATTTTAGAATTTATTTTTGATATTATTATATTAAAATAATTTAAAATTAGAAAAATTAAAAATACAGTGCAATACCAAAATACATGTTAGGAAACATAAGCTTGTGCTTCCCTTCTCGAAAGAAATAAAGAAATGGATCTTTAGTGAGTACTTTTGTTGTTCCGTGTATCCATCAGTTCCAAGGTAAGGTTAACCTGGGAAACCTGTGTCTTCACCTTCACTGCAATTCTAAACTTGGACCATCTTCCATTTCTCCATTTCCCATATCCTTATAATTTCATAAATACCCCTGCAGGTAGTCCCATGGTCCACTGCCACCTCCCATGCTCCCCCGCAAGTCCACTGCCAAGTCCCATCTCGAGGCCTCCCCAGACGACAATTTCACCATCATGAAATGGGTGCCTATGACCATTTCATTAATACCCACTGCCCCAGATTCCACTGCAGGTTTTGGATTTGCAGAGTCAACATTTGCCCTATTTTATAAATTCTGAGGTCAAGTTTCTTTCATGTGCGTTGTTTGCTTTGTATTTTTACATGAACAAACGATGCATGGTATATAAGAATTTTATTCAAGAATGATGGTGAGAAATTGGATATTGATTCTAATATGTGATTAGACGGATTTAAATGAACTTTCACACGTGAGAGATCATGGAAAATTTATTTATTTTTTGATGTAAGGGATTTAGTTAAGTAAATATCGAATCCATGAGAATTAATTCTTCTGGTGTGCATGATAAAACTCTAGAGTTAAATATCTGACCACCGGACCAATTATATATATATTTTTTCAAAAGGGTTACCAAGAACGAAGATAAGATCGAATTCTAAATCATTTTTTTTTCCATGAGAAGTCTTGGCCCAAGAAAAGAAGATGGTGCCCACAAGAAATGAGGCGCTTAGCTTGATGCTCTCAGAGTTTTTAATATTCAATTAAAAAAATGCAAGCTCAAACAGAATTTCTTGTGTTGGGATCCAAATGTGCAAAAACCAATAAAGGAGAAGTTTTTTTTGGAGCATGGCCACGCCATAACTGAGCTCCTTTTCCTTTTAAATTTGTATGTTAATCAGTCTAGAACGCTTTTGTTACAATGTGTTGTTGATGGCAGGAACAAGATGTGCTCAATGGGCCTGAACAGTTTGGTTAGGATGCCCTCAGAGCAGTGGATAGGAGCTCGATCACATCTTTTTAAGCTTGCATGTTATGTGTCTTTTTTATCGTATTAAAGGCATGCATAAAGATAGTGAATGATAAATGTTAGCCATGATTGTGAAATTTCTGGCCAATAAAGTTGTGTGAAGTTTGTCGAAATTTCTATTTAGATCAAAAGCCATGCATAATTGATGGGGAACTCTACCAATGATGCTCGGCCTTTAATGCATTGTGCTAGAAAAAAAGGAGGAAAATAATAAAAAGAAAGAACTGGGCTAAATTTATTCGATAGGGTGTCGAGGGTAACTGCCGATCGATATCTAAAATTCTGCCTCGTCAAATCTCTGAAATTATAGCTATAGGTTTGCTTCAAGTTAACTACAAACCAGTGCTCCATCTCCATCTACAAACCATTGCAAGATAGAATTTCAAGGACTCTTTCCGGGTTGATATAAAAAAGGACCTTTTTAGGAAGAAAATGGGTAGCTTTTGATATCATGTTAGCTTCTACTTTTTAAAACATTTTCAAATTATTTTTTTATCTCAAAAGGTATAAATTAATGATTTTTCAAATATTTTGATGTAAAAAATAAAAGAAAATTTAATTTTAATATATTTTTATTTGAATTTAAAAAAAAAACATTAATTTTATATATATTATGTTAACGATCACACTAGTACAAACCAAAATAATTTTGAGCCATTAGATTTTTGTGCATGGTGAAATCCCCCCCCCCCTAAATTCTTTTTATTTTTGTCGCCAGAAATTTATTTAACCTGATTTAATTTTCATAGCAATGGCACTATGAACATGATAACATTACACTTATTTAATCTCTAATATTCAATGTTGTTAGAGATTCGGAAATCATTCAAAATACAACAGCAGATGAGCACAGCAGGCATCTAATTGACAAAACGAATGAGAAGATTAAACTAGATCCTAAAAAAAATAAAATTGTGACTTGCAATGAGATGACTTGAATTCAGCTTAAGTTCTTTTATCATGATCAAAAACGTCAAAGGCAAATAAATTCACATTTTCTTAGCAATAGGTCAATTGGGGGTAGGGAGTGTGTGGCCAATTTCTTGTGATAAAGAAAGATATACGATCACTCCATCACAAATAGTGATCATGAACTCAATTTCTATTTTTATCATCAATCATCAATCATCAATTTTTAAAAATAAAAAATAAAAAAACAACTACAAATATAGTTTTTGATACAATCATATTTGTAGAAACAAAAAATTATGAGCATTCGAGTGAGAATCTGACACAATTAGATAAGGATTTGATTCAATCAGATTATATAGATGGCCTAACATATAATTTTTTGGACTAGTTAAACAAGTTTAGATTCAAAAGGAGGTTTGAAAGCACAATACTAGTTTGTTACCTTAAAATTACAATAATAGAAGTTATGACTGTGGGAGAAGACTTAATTTTTTCCAAATGATTCTATAAATAACTTTTCTATGCCTCGCCTATCAAACTGTTAGATATTTTGAAATTGAGTTTTAAGCCCGGATACTATTGTTTGGATCAATTTTGTTATTTTTCCTATTTGTTTTTGGATTTTATGTTTTAATTCAAACTTTTATTTTTTTTCTTTATACTTTTGGATTTATAGTTAATTCCTAATAGATATAGGGTTTTTTAGTCTATTTAAATGTCATATAAACCTGTTAGAGAAGACATTCATTATATATTTTATTTTCAAAGAATAAGATTTTAAATTTAGAGCTTATACTTTCAACCCCTTTTACTAATTAAATTGTCTATGTTTTTATTTAACTTTTTTTTCTCATTAAATTATCTGTATTTTCCCGTGTTTCTTTTTGCTGTCATATTAGCTTTTTTATATAACTTCAAATGTTAAAACAATAAATAAAACATTTAATTTCATGCCATCTGGCATGCTCTTTACAGGTAGAAATTTCAAGTTCGCCTCTTGCTTTTTTTTGTCAGAAACAATTATGGTATTAAGGCCAACTTCAGCAAATCTGAAAATCACTTTTTGATCGATTTTAGGTAGGCAATTCATATCGAATTCAGATTTCTTGAGAAATTCCATCGTCCTCCTCTTGAATTTGAACCTAAAATAACAATCTTGGAACTCGAAAACCTCATGTTGCTTTGCTTGTGTAATTTATTTTACTGCTGTAACTCTGCAGACCACCACAAAAAGGACAAGAAACACCCAATGTGAAAGGCCACAGTACACTTCCAAGTCTTGGTTATATAAACTGAAAAGTCAATTTCAACTACCAAAACAACCATTTCTCCCATTTATATAACACCAAGAGTTAAAAAGCAGACAAAGCTATCCAAATTCCAAAGCTTTCTGTCTTCTCTCTCTAACCCCAGTCACCTCCTGTAAGGAAAAGATAGCCCACATGCCCCCCTCCCTCTCTCTCCCTCTCTCATAGCCTCGCTTTCTTGAAGCCTTGAAATACCAAAGCCTCTAAGCAGTCCATCAAGGTTCATCAAGTTTTGAATTTTGAATTCTTTTTTGTTTTTTGTTTTTTGTTTTTGAGTTAAAAAGCCTGAAGTAGCGCCTTACCTTTTGTTAACACACGATCAGGCATCAATTTCTCTCTCTGTCTCTCTCCCATGAGCAAAGTAATGATAATGAAAGTGAAGTTCACGAGCTAAAGAATTGAACTTGAAAGAAAGGAAATAAACAAAATGGTTGCACATGATGGTGGCTATAATGTTTGGCCACCAGCAGAAGCTCCATTGTTGAATGTGCAAAGAGAGGATCAACACTGGAGACATTTTGACAATTCAGTTAACGCTGTGTCTTTTGGGTTTGTAGCTACTGCCATTCTCATTTCAATGTTCTTGGTTATGGCCATCTTTGAAAGGTTTCTTAGACCCACTTCAGGTACAGGTGGCCAAGGTGATCTCGAGTCTCAAATGGGGTTCAATTCCAAGCTTGGACACCCTTCACCGAAAGTAAGTGATACCCTTTTGTCCTTTATGCTTGCATTTAATGTTTTTGTTTAAGAATTACTAGTTTGATTGGATAATGTGTGGTTTTCTCTAGCTTTCTCAAGGGTAAAAGGTTTCAAATGTTTCATTTTGCAATTTTTTCAAGGGAAATTCTGTTGCTTGCTTTCTTTCTTTTCTTCTTTTGTTTTAGACAGTTGGATGGTTATTTTGATTTTTGGAAATAGTGATGATTGTTGGTCTGACATAAAGTTTTGCTGCCTAAGTGGTTTCCTTTCATAATTATAGGTTTTTTTTTCCTTGTTTTCGGTTGATTCGTAATTATGCCTGTCAGAGATGGATTTATTGCATTCTGGAGAGTTTTTAGCTTTGGTTATTTTTTCTTCTTGAAAGCATAACAAAGGAATCTGAACATTAGTTAAGATTCTAGCCATGTTTACTAACTCCTCATGTTTTTCTCTTCTAATTCCCATCTGAGTTTCGCTACTTGGCTATATTTCTTCTTAAGAATTCCATCACCAAAAGTCCTCCTCGTAAGTTATGACAGAGATCTATAATTACATTAGCCATGTAGTCATGTTAAAGTAATCCTGATTACACCTGTGACCCTTCTCTTCCTCTCCCAGGACTGGCCATAGCTTGAATGAATTACATTAGCCATGCAGCCATGCATCGTATAATGTTTGCATCTTATAGCAAGTTGTAGTAGCTGTCCTTGAATGAATTACTACCTTGATGTCTGAACAGATTTAAGATAGGTTTTGGTTTTACAACCAAAGTGATTAGAGTTTGATCCAAATACAATATTTACTAGCTCTGTAACGATGCGCTTTGCAGAGGTCATAAAACTGAAGCTGATAAAATTCATTTTTTTCCTCATCTGCATTTTCATTTTTTAGTCAAAATTCATCATTTAGGAACTGTCCTGTCCCCAAATTATGATTGCTGGGGCAATGGCCCATCCAAGAAGTTGTCTATTGAATGAATGGCTGGTCCCAAACCAATGAGTTGCAGGAGGGGAGATGTACTTCTTGTTGTTTAGACCCACCATTGTACATTAGTACATGTTGGTTAATATCAGCCTCAATAGAAATAATCTTTGTGCTGTCCGGTGCTTATGGTCGGAGACAGGTTTTCTGTGGACACGGCCTTGGTTTAATCATCATCTTCTTATGAATTCCCAAATCTATCTGTGTGTCCTACTAGCTTTCTAAGGTCACAAAGTGTCTTACCAGCTTTAAATACCATAGTTATGTGCATTTATGAAGGGAGATAAACTACCTGAGTTTAGGTTTAAGATTTTTTCTGCAGTATCCAATGAGGTGTATGCTTGATGCATTACATTTGTGGTCTACCATGTGCCATAACTTTAAAGGAACACACAAGACCCACTTGCATAGCCAACCTTGTTGTTCAATCTTAGGCCTTATGTGGGGCATGGCCTAAAAAAAAAGTGGTTTCAACTTTATGAAGTGATAAAAATGCTAACAATCCATTGATTGTAAAACTATGCATTTTTTAAATCGTTATCTATAATTATATGAAAATCCTAATCAGTTAATCACTTTGATTATTGTCAGTTTGTAAGAGTGCTCATGGGAGCTTTTCTTTGATAAGTCTAAATCAGTTTACTTATTGTGACGTAGTGCTTAAGGGCCCATATTTACACTTCATATCGACTTAGACAGGGTGGTCTTTAAAGTGTTTTCAGATTATCGGTTGGGAGACAGTGCCTTTTTTTTCAGGGTCCAGGGTTAGAAGCTAACAGTTAGTCTTGTTTTGTGGGCTGACGATCCTCATTAAACTCATTTAGCTCCACATCCTCATACAGGATCTTTGAGTTGATGTGATATGCAGACTGCAGTAGGGCCAGTAGAGCATGATGCATGTATTCCAAGGTGTTTTGAAATCCAGAAAATATGTGATTTAGAGCTCAAGTTTGTATCTTCTAGATTAGCAATGGACAGGTTGCATTAGTTAGAGACCTTAATCAAACCAGTTGCTTGAGAAATTAATTGCATTTCTTCACTAATAAACAAGTCCCCATGCGTAGGTTTGTCACTTGGTTACAAAACACAGCTGTTGTGTGGATAAAAGCCATAAATATCTTGCATCTGTTAGCATTACTGTATTGTAGACCATCCTCGTATAAAATTGTTTGTCCCCAGCATGCTCAAATTAAATGGACTCATCTTATAAAAAATGGGCAAAAGTCAAATGCACATGTTAGTTGTTGGGATAATGTTGTTAGTTGTTACCTTGTCAAATAAAATATGGACACGAACAATAAAATGGAAGAGTAAGCAGTAATAAAGCACTAGCATGTGCTTGGATTTTCTGAGCATTTAATTTGTTTGTGTCATGTTTTGCCTGTCTTGTTATTTTTATCTTTGCTTCAACCCCCCAAAACTGTATGATCCTAAGTGATTCTGTTTCGTTTAATGCTATGTTGCAAAGTTACAAAATAAGTAATGAGGTTCCTGAACCACCAAATTGGGGATGGAACCTGTCTACATTGCATGTATGGAAACCTGTCTACATTGCATGTATGGAAACTATGCTTGATGTTAACAGACAAACACTGCTAGCATGTGGAATTCTGTCAACTTGTTCCTTCCTCTGGATATCGGGTGGTTTGAGCATGTTAAGTCTCTGAGGCCTTAATCAGTGAACACTGTTCTCACAGTTAACTTCTTTGTTGACTCTGCTATTTTCCTAGAAATAGGACATTATGCTCAAATTGTTTTACTGATGAACAAGCTCTATTTGTTCTCAACTTTGATTAGAGACGTTGTTATAGCTGCATCGTATTTTCATTTTTCACTATCTAGCGTCTGTCTTGCGATGCACTTACAACAATGAATGTGGATTCATCTTGTTCACTGGACTGCAGAGTCCTTTTCAAACCCCAGGTTGTTCGTCTTGTGCTAGTTTTGATGAGATTGACTGAATTTGACATCCATTCCTTTTGAATTTGGACAGATGACTGTATATACAAATGGAGTTTCTGTGTTGATGCCTGGAGACAATATTCCTACCTTCATAGCACATCCAGCACCCGTGCCCTGTCCTCCCGAACGAATTTCCTACCTTCATGATCAACAACATATCGATTCATTTCCGAATCCCACTGTGAACCCTGACACAAACTCAAGCTCAAGTTCGATATTATCTCAACAAAACTAGACGTGAAATGCCTATTTAATACCGGAAACAAATAATCACAAACTTGAGCAAACGTTTGATGGCACACAGACAATGGAGCATTTCGTTCTGGAGTAGAGGTCGCATGCCCTTTGTGTCGTGTGTGTATATATAATTAGTTTTTAAACGAGTTCACTGGCTTCGGCATATACTCATTTTCGAATCAGCAGAAAGGTTTCCATCGATCCCCAGATTCATCTTGCTTTGTATTTGCACCATTTCTATGTCAGTTTTCTCGATAGGATTGGATCCTTGAAGATGGATTGTTTCTCCTGTCAAATGGATCGTTCCACTTGTAAAAAAAACATCGAGGATTCTTGAGTATGGAAAGAAGTTGCAAGGCCTTTGTTACATATGTTATGGATTCAAATTCTAAGAATTATGATTTTGTCACCACCATAGTTATCAGACTGATTCTTGCAAGCTAGTTGTTCAGGCCAACCTCAGTCTATTAAAAAACAATGTTCTTGCAGGGTTTTTTTTTCTTCTAATTTTAGATAAAAACTAGTGAAAAAATCCTTAAAATTCATCTAGTCAGTCTCTCTGGGACATGATATTAGTGTTCATCGATCAGGGTCATGTGAAATTCCAAGCCAATAGATCACTGGATTGGCCCATCGGGCCAGTTGTGTTTAATGATTATTGTTTCTTCCTCCTTAATCATGTCAAATAACAATGGAATATTGGGATCGACATGATACGATGTAGGGGGCATGTATCTTGCCAGATAAATTGAGAAAAAGTTGTGTTCATAGCACAGGCGTGACCTTTCTCCTACTTCATGGATATTCTGGTGATATGAAACCATTCTTCCACTCTTGACACCATAGCTGAATACCTTTTTCCTCCCAGGGTTTTGTCCGCATTCTCCACATTCTTGCAACCTATGAAATAGGTTAGTACAGCTAGATTTAATTTTGTATGAATCAATGGAGAAAAAGAAGAAAAAGCCTAGTCCCCCTCAAATCCCAAACCCCACCACTAATTTCACAATAATTGAATGGAAGAGTAATATTACAAGTTTAATGTATGGTGGTGGAGGGTGTTTTTTTAAAATATATATATATATACACACATATAATAATGGTTTTATGCATTAGTATATTCAAAAAAAATATAAGAAATCATTTATTTAATATTTTTTAAATAAAAAATAATTTAAAAAACGATTTAAAAAAACATAAATAAACACAACGTTAGGGCTCGTTCTAGACCCCACCACACTAGGGTTCTTTCCTCTGGAGACTCAAAGAGACACAAACCGAAGAACAAGCCCATCAAAATTAATCCTCATTTGAATGGCTTTCAGCTTATAACGTTAGTACAACGTTAGGGCCCGTTTGTCTCCTATATTCAAAGGTTAACGAACAATGAAAAACGCATAGTAAAATTGATTTCAATGCATTATTATTATTTTATTTTTTACTGAATATTAAATAATAGTTAAATAATAAATAAAATATAAATTTTTAAAAAATTTATTTGATACAAAATAAATATCTATATTAATACAGAGAAACCATTACCTATTAGCATCCCTACTTATAAAAAGTTGGAAAGAAAATAACGGATACATTTGCCCGCTTTCTACGGAATAACTCCACGAACGGCTTAATATTAAAAACTTGGACCGGACCGCTCATGTAATGCTGTCCTCATTCTCGATCCTCGAACTGCTAGAAAATGAAGGGTTTTCCGTTTCCCACCTCAAATTTTCAATTTCTCACGCAACACAATTTCATGACTGACTTTTCTTTTCGAACTGTTGTTTGTTACCCACTTCCTCTGAAAAGCTTACACATTTTCAATTTCTCACGCAACATAATTATTTTTGTTTTAATTTTTTTTAATATTTTTAAATCATTTTAATGAGTTAATGTTAAAAATAAAATATTATTTTAATATTTTTTAAAATAAAAAACACTTTAAAAAATAAATATTAGATGAATCAATAGAAAATATAAATATAGATATATAATTTAAATAAGCGCTAATCTTCTTATTTTCATGAAACTTGGGTGCTAAATAGCATACCATCACTCACTCAAAAAAGCTAGCTGTTTGAAATAACTTATTGAATCCATGAAAAGTAAAAAAATTAAATTAAATTTGAGCTTATTCACTAAATAAATTTCTTTTATTTGAATATATTAGTGGATAATTTCAAACAATTAGCTTTTTGAGTAATTGATCACATGCCATTTAGTTCAGTTATAGGAAGTGTACCAAAACTTGTTAGTGAATGGAGTCTCGCTTGAATTTTCTACCTGGGCATTATTGCTGGTAGTTGTATGAACTATGAACACACAAATGCCGAGAGAGAAAAGCAGTCATCATTTCTTACTTTAAATGAATCCTTCTTTCTTTTCTTTTTTTGAAAGTAAAGAAAATAGAGTGACATTATTTTTATGTTTGAAATTACATTTTAAAAGTATATTTGATTTTAAAAAACATCAAATTAATATTTATTTATTTATTTTGTCAACCATCTTTTACTTCAAATGATGTTTATGTCATTTTTTTAAAAGGTTTTGAGTTTTAACCTTCCTCTCACTAAAAAGAAAAAAAAAAAAAACTTTGAACAGTGATTTTTACAATAGATGAAATTATGTGGTTCAAGTTGGGTAAATTACTCCAATTGTTGGCAATATTTAGAGCTTCATTGCGAGTGAAATGAGTTCCTCGAAGAAATTAAATTGAAATTGAAATCCTCTTTTCATTTGATTCCCTCCGTCAAGGAACCAAAAGTGAGCCAGGCATGGGACACAGAATATTCAAGATAACAACAAATATGTCAAAGTGATAGAAAGTTCATTTACTCGATCAAAGTAAAAGGGCCCGATTGTTTTCTAAAAGCAAGTATGAACACAAGAAGCAGAGAGCAATTGTGTTCGGCAATGAACAAACAAGCAATGCATGTGCTTTTACTTAGTTTTTTTCAATCTCTTCCACATCAAAACAAAGGGGAAAATCAGAGGCTCTGGAGGGCAAATCTTTGCGTCACTTGTACAGCAAAAGACCACCAATCTTATGGGCAGAGAACTTGGCAAATAAGGAAAGAAAAATGAAGGGAATCAATGGTCATTTAATGGCATTGCACATCCAAGTAGCCTTGACACAATCTCCCCTCGTGACTAGATATATTCACATGACAAAAAGAAATATAAAAGCAACCCAGAAAAACTACTAAAGGCCAGTAAAGTGAACCTAGTGGCGGCTATTATCACCGTGAAACATAACTCCGGCAATCCCGGTGGAATATTCCTCGTTCAAAGAAAGATAAAGCATTCAAGAGACACAAGCGGGTTCTCTAGCGACTCGTCATTTGTAGTCCCATTAGCAACATTACTGGTACTTGGCCACTTAGCCTCCATGCCATTATCCATGTTACCATTACCAACACCCTCATGCGCTTCCTTCCTCACCCGACCTGGGGATTGATTTGTCCTTCTTGTGGACGGGCTTCGACCCATTACAGATCTATTAGTGGCAGGGGACCTGGACCTTCTCGCTGACCCTTCACCAGGGTCTCTCTTTTTCGGGTCTGGTCTCGAGCCCCTCCTAACTCCCGCTTGACCCGAACCCATTTCCCTGCTTTGAACCAACCTAACTGATCCTCCATTGATTGCACCGTTTCTCTTGCTTGGTGACTGTTCGGTTGTTCTCCGGGTGGGTGATTTGCCCACGACCCGGTCTTTTCTCGGAACCAGCTCACCTAAAACCCGGTTTCTTGGTGGCAATGGAGATCTTGACATTCTTTGCTTCACTTCATCATCATCATCATCATAATAATAATCCCTTTTGTCATTGTTGTTTGTTGTTGTTGTTGTCGAAATGCTTTCACTATAGCTCAAGCTGCAAACTTCAGATTCATCTTGTTCGGAGATCTGACCTCGATGATGAAATTCTTCTTTTGAGATTTTCTTGAACTTGTTTTCCTGAATCTTGATCTCATCAAGAAATGCTGGGTCAAAGTGGATACTTTCCTTCTTGTGGACTTCTTGATGCTGTGGGTCATTTTCTTGATGGGGATTCTTTATGGGATTTTTTGGTGGTTTGGGTTTGGGAGTCTCAGAGAGGACTTCTTTTACTGTTTCTTCTTGGTAAAGTGAAGGAGGTGGTGACTTAGTTGGCTTCAAAGATTCAGATCCTACTTGAAAATGTTGCTGTTTTTTAAGCTTTGAAGGTTCATTGTTGTCGGTGCTAACACAACACCCCATTATAGATATATTCAAGAAATGATAGAAAGATTCACATGCTGTTGTTGGGATTAGCTCAAGGATTGGTCAATGGTGAGCTTTGGCTTTCTAGAGGGAAAAAAACACAAGCTGGAACCTGGAGTCCAGTGAGATGGTTTTGGACAAGAGGAGACAGAGGCAAACAAGTGGAGAGCTTGAAGAAGGAGTGTGAACGTGTGTATAAATCCCCTACATCATGGACCATGAGGGTGTAGTATGGTCAATGCAATCTATAATTATTTTTTTGGAAGATCCTTTGAACAGTTGCCACTTTTGTTTGGTCTAGACGTCTAGTCATGATCTCTTGTTCTTGGATGAGTATGAAACAGTCCCCAACTTATACTGTGACTAGCAAAGTAGTCCTCAAAATACTAAGTCTTTACTAATTTATCCCCAACTTTTCATGGCTTGGCATTATAGTAGTCTATTAATAAACATTATCACGGTGTCAATGTATTTTTTTTTTTTTTTAATGAATGAAAGGTTTTTATTGATCACTTGAGTTTTATAGGAGAATTATGAATACAACAACAATAATCTTTTGCAACATAATAGAGTAATCATATCACTTAAAAACCATTATAAAGATTTTATGTTGACACAAGAGACTATACTTTAAATCTTCTATATTTTGAATGAAATTTTATAAATTTATTTTTAAAAATAATACATTAAAATAATTAAAAAATAAAAAAAATATTTTAAAACAAAAAAATAGACACATTCTAATCACTTCATGGCCTTCATATCTAGGTTGTCTTTTTGTTGTTAAAAAGTACTAATGAAACAGAAAAAACAATTGATTGAAATTGCGTTCAAATCAGAAGCTCAGAGGTTCCGGCACAGGGCCAGTCTCTTCTCAACAAAGGGCCACCATGTCTACTATTAATGTAAACAGCCGCAGAAGGAATACAAAGCTGGCAGGAGTTAAATTATTGAGAATCCAAGGCCAGATATCTACGACTCTGAAAGCAGGAAAAAAAGAAGAAGCAAATTACAGTAAACTTGAGATTTCGGCATTACTAATTTTATACCATCATCAGATTATTTCGGCATTATTAATTTTATATCCAAACTTTTTATTTTATTTTTTATCAAACTACCTATATAGTTTGGTGGTATTTCTTAAGATTTGTCAAACAATAAATGCAGACAATGACAGAGTTCAATGTATCTATTACCATTTCCTTGCTCAAGTTACTGCGCAAGAACATGCGAGTAAAATGATAAAATCACCGGCCTATAATTTGACGGGGGGACCATGGCTGCATGTATCCATGCAATCTGTATCTATTACCATTTCCTTACTCAAGTTACAGCATCAAGATGATGGCAGTGTTTTTTTGAGCCCTGCATGTACTGAGCACAAACACTGAAAGTTACTGTGTCAGGGAGTGCCTCGACGAAACCACTCTCATAGCCAGCAGTGAAGCTAGGACATTAGGATTGGGGGCCAAATTATAAGAAAAAACTTTTAGAAGGGCTAAAAATTAAAGTTTATTAATATTAGAGCTTAAATTTATAATTATTCAAGGGAAACAGGCGAAATAAATTTGCAGGGGCCTGCCAGCCACCCCCTGCCATCACCCCTACTCATAGCAGTCTATCTATATAGACTGTTTTCACACATGAATAATTACAATGTTTTTGCGTGATCTAAGCTTTGAATAACTTTCCAAGCAAAGATATTTTCAAATAGTTAGCTATGATATTTGAATCTATGATTTTATAATTAGTGGTCGATGCAAATAAAATGCAACAAAAAAATTTCTAAAATAAATCTAAAAACTTCTTTCAAAATAGACTACATGAAAATACTTCTCAACTTTAACTTGATATTTTAAGCCCAAAATACAGTTATGAAGCCCAATGAAAATAACCTCAGGCATGGTAGCCCGCGCCCAACACCTGAAGAGCCTTGGCTTGGGCTACTACTCGAGCCCAACTCCCTAGAGGGCATGGACTCAGGCTGGGTGCATGCCTTATTGGGTGTGCTGTTACGCCCAATATTCTCATGAGCTTAGGCTTCCATACCCGATCCTAGCATGCTCAGGCTTGGGAGTGCGAACCCGAGTTCAACATGCTCGGGTCCAGGCAACGCATCTAGATTCATTTCTCAACTCTAATGGGTTCGAGTCGAACACTCGCCGAGTATTTTTTTCAAGACCTCATGCGAGTCCCTCAATATTTTATACTAATCAAATAAGTATTATTTTGAGTAAAATACAACTCAAAATATCACAGAGATGAAATTATACTACAACCCCTCCTCTTCATAAAATGACAAGATTTATGGGTTACAAATACACCATAAATCTTTCAAGTCAAAGGTTCATAATCTCTTCATTATCTACTGCATATATATTTTCAAAGCATTTCTCTTTAAAATATTGTTGCACTATCTCTCTCTATAAAGTTACTAACATCACCCACTCAGTTTACCAACCTTTTGGACTTTTCTTATCAAGTTACCAAATACCTTGACTATGAAGAATGTATCAAATTGCTTGAACTAAGAGATCAATCAATTATCCAATACATTAACTTCATTCATAAATATTTTGAATTTTAGGTCTCATTAATATTGGTGAAGTATTAAAATCAGAAGTATTTATAGGATAAGGTTTTTTAGTAGTTGAATCATAGATTGGTTAAATGCCTTTGTAAATAGCTCATTTCTCTAATATTAAGGTAAATTTTTTTGATGAACATCTCTGGATACTTGCAAAAAGTTTTCTTTTAGGGTGTTTAAGGACTATCCAATGGTCAAATTAGCAACTTAATAGAGAAAATGAGTGATAAATACTCTCAAAGAGCTTTAAATTCTAAGATTTTGGTTGTTGTATTGAATCTGTATCTTTTTAATGTAAAAAAAAAAACTTGCTTTTTACCTAGTAGTTTAAGGGATATTTAAAGCCCTTAGACCTTGTCTTTTTCTTGGATTGAGGGACTTGAGAGTAATTTTACTATGACAATACTTATGGGATAAAATATCCCTTACATAAGTTATTAATGGGGAAGAAGATCTCTTACATGAGCATAAATGGAAAATAATATTTCCTACAAAAGTATTAATAAAAGAAGAAGAAAAAAAAAAGACTTAACACATGTTTTTGGGTTTAAAAAGTAGGTTAAGATACATCCTTTAGAGGTTGAGTTCATATTGTGCGCCCGAGCCAACAAAGAGGCGCTAGGGGTTCCCAGCACCTGGCTGGGGCGCTGGGGATGTCCAACATCTGAGCTCGGGCTGGAGCCTAAGCCCACCAGAAATGCTGGGATGCCGAGCACCGAGGCTTGGGATCTTCTTTCCAGGCTCGAGTGTTTATAGTCAAATCTTTAAATTTTGTATTAATTTTACTACTAAATAATTTTCAATTTGGGTCTGGTAATGGAATTTCTTAACATGAAATATTAAATTCAGTACAAAATTACATCATTTTTTTTTAAAGGTATAATTAGGATTGAATTGATGATAATTTAAACACATAATTAAGAGATTTTTGAAATTCAAAGTACAAAATTGTTACAAAAATATGTTTGGTGGTAAAATTAAAAATACTTATATAATTACCTGTGCATTTTTTGAGATTTTATTAAGAGGACACCTTTATTTTTATTTTTTAAATAGCCATTATATGTCACAATTGAGAAAATTTATTAGTTTACCCGTGCTCAAACCCATGACTTCATGAACCCCACATTTACTACCAACTAAGTCGTGGCAATGAACTATTCTAAATTGATTTAAAATATATGTTAAGGTGTTTTACTGTTTATATAAACAGTAAACACACTATAAGAAATTCTATTTATTTAAATGTATTAATATAACAATTATTAATGGTAATAGGAATAATTTGTGTACACATGTTAATATGCCGTGAACAAAGATAGTGTCGGGGTACCCTATTGTCACGTCTCGAACTCGAGCATGGAGTTCGTTGCACAGCCCCCGTTCTATTGGAGCTACAATAGGAACACTAAAAGTTGTGCTAACGTTGTCATGGCCCAAAATAGATATCATGGTTGCATATTGATTTCTAGCCCATTTCATATAATATCCATCGCATTTTATTTTATTGCGTTAATAAATTTATTCAGCTGTTTAAGTGGGCAATTCCATGCTTATTAAACTCGATATGAACCTGCAAATTGATATTGTAAATTCATATTTCAAGGTAATGTTTGTTTTTGTAGTGACATCGTGTTTTAAAAAAAACAATTTTTTTTGTGTGTTTTTAATTTTTTTTTTATGTTTTTAGATTGTTTTAATAGATTGATGTCAAAAATAAATTTTTAAAAATAAATAAAAATATTATTTTGATGAATTTTTAAACAAAAAATATTTTAAAAAGCAATTGCCACCATAATATAAAACACGATCTTAGAGCCTAACTTAGACTTATACACGAATTGACCCAATAATATAGTTAACTCTCCGGTCTAAGAAATATAAGTAATACTTCTACCTTTCAGCCCTGAATAATATAACTTTCTAGCTTCTTGAATTTAAATCCTCGGAAATTCACCGAACGTGGATTACTTTTCATCACCGTCAAGACCAGATACGAGAACCACTCGATAGGTGTAGCGAGGGCCTGAAGGCCCACCTCTATTAACCTCTTGGTTTTGGACCAAGAATTGTCTAGTCCTGAGCCTCTGATGCTCTAGATTTATCTACATGCCGAGAGTTTCCATTTGCAGTGGGAGGAGTTCGGATCTGTCAAGATTATTTCTCCCTCAATCCATTGACGAGTGGGGGCGAGCCAGCTCCCTTTCTCCCTTTTTTCCTCACCTTACTAGTGGAGTGACATTCGACATTTATTCCTCATCTTCCAAAATTTGAGTTTTGTTTTTTGTTTTTAATTATTTTGTTTTATATATTTTCTTAATCATTTTAAGGGGCTGATGTCTAATAAAAAGTGACATTACACATTTATTCTTTTGAGGTGATATTAAGCAAACTGAATATCAAATGATCAGTCATCTCAACACTTTCAAGTTGTCGGTAGATCAATTTTGTTAGCACAAACTAAACAATCTAACCTCGTACATGAATTGCTATCTGGTCCCTATCTGTGCATTTAATAAACTCGTAACATAAGTATCTTGATTGAGTAGTTTTTCCTTTAGAAATATTCTGATTAGTTTGGATCCAGCTGCTTGTAAATAATTGCCAAGAAGATTTTGAGATAGTGTGTAATTATTCTGTGAAGGAAACTTCACTATCAAAAACTTGACTGATCTCGAGCATGTTCTTTCCCCATGCCTTCAGCCCTCTTTCGACTAAATAACTCCACCTTTACTTGAGAGGTTCTAGGAGCGGCAACAAGGATTGATTCTCTGAGACAGGGAAATGAATTCGAGGGCTGTACAACTTTTCTTCTTCTTCTTCTTTCAACCTATTCCGTTGTACAAGATGATAGACCAATTCTCAATATTGCGCATAGTGGGATGAATTTAAGTTAATTATTTTTATTAAAACAATATTGTTTAATTTTTTAAAATTCTTTAAATTATTCTCAATATAGTTGCATGACAATATGATCACTCCGAGCAGAGATTATATCCCCTCAAGGAGCTTGATATTCACACAATTTAAATCTTAATTTGTACCGTTTTTTATGATGGATGAGTAGCTTGGTGGGAAAATCAGTGCTACAAGTTCTTGAGTTGATTATTTAGCCACCAACCAAGAGTGATTAAATTATGACAAATTATATGTAACCACCGTGTAATTTCTTTATCATTCTTTAATTACGGGAGCATACCGTAAGGAGAGGGGAGTATGTGCTAGTCCGAAAATACCGTTTCCTTGTAGTCGAAGAGATCACTCTTCTTCCATAATGTTGCTGAAAGCTGTGCTTCAATTATTGATTATAGCTCCCTTTACCAAAGCTTGTTCGAGCTAGCAACGAATACTTGTCTCGAGGAAGAAGAAAAACACTTCTAGCTTGTAACCCACTGCTTTAGTACCTTCATATCCCTTCTTGAAGCTTCCTTGTTTTCTTGTTTCTATTATTACTTGTTACAGTGTGTATGAAGGCTAGACTTCTGTGCCACATTTCCAATCCTTGATTCTTAAATCTTAAGCTTTTTTCTAGTTTTCTTGCTTTGATTACTTGTGCACAGTACCATATTTGTTTGTGGAAGGCTTGACTTTATGCCACATTTTCACTGTAAGTGGCATTTTCTGTCGGGTCCATTTGGAATATTTATGTTCGTAGCTCTTTGGAAGTATAGTCGCTTTTGTTTTTTAATATATTGTAAAAAATATATTTTATTTAAAAAAACATTAAATTAATATATTTTTAAGTTTATTTTTGATAAATTTAATATATTAATATTAAAAATAAAAAAAATAAATGTTTTGATACTCGCAAAAAGTATTAACTTTTTTAATAAATTCTCTATGATATTCATCACAAGATTCAAACTTAATTAAAACGAGCAAACTTCTTTAATTATAAGGATAATTCTAAAAAGAATTCTTATATATACATATGATTGCTGGTTGGCAAAGTATTTAGCTCTTTAATAGTTTAATTAGAATATTGTTACTTGAAACATACGAGTGAAGCCACTAGCCACTAGGTACGACATTGATGAAAGTTAAAAGCCACTAGCTCTTTAACTTCAACGTATTAAAATAAACAAAATCGCACCTAAATAAATTAATTTAATATATTTTTAAATAAAAAACAAAAACTACTACAGTAATTAATTAATGATCAGTTGGTGAGTTCAATCACAGGAAGGAGAAGTTTTTTCCTTTGGATTTCACTGAGCACTGTGCTAGAAATGATAGCTATGAACATGGAAAGCAACATAATTAGGTCGTTGACATGGATGAAGAAGTGACGTGAGAATTCAGGACCGAAGGCTAGGGTTAGATGCATGGATGTGAGCAGCCATTGCTGGTGTCTCTTTCTTTCTTTCTGCAATCTCTGTGATTTGGTTGGTCGATGGAGGTTTCTTGATGGAAGGTACGGATAGTTGGATGGAGTCGACACCTGAACTGTCCTCCTTCTTTTAACATCACTTTCAATACATGCAAATTATTATTTCTAATTAAGAATTAAGAAATGCAGATTTGGTTTTAACCATTTTAATTTATTTAATTATTATTGCATAATGAAAAAGAATAATCATGGTTAAATCCCGACATGTCTCTTAGTAAACAACAAAGAATAAAAATAGAGCTAATATTAAAAAAGAAAAGAAAGATATTAGATTAAGAATATATAGATGATTTGGGAATAAATTTACTTCTAATATATAAAACTCGTTTAAAAAATATTTATATATCAAAACCAAAAAAGAAAACAATAAAAGCTAAATATTGAAACCAAATAAAGAACAAACAATTGCAATTTTATGCCACAGGTTTTCATGGATTGAGATTATTGGATTTTTGTAAAACATCTTTAGCGTCTTTCAAGAAGTTCAAGTCATTGAATTTAGATCAATAGTTTTTTTTTTTTTTAATATTCCAAATGAGAAGTTTGAACTCGGTTTTTAATGGGGGAGGGGACATTAATATCAACTAGCCTACAGTTAATTAATAAATTAATAATTAAAATTTATCATATATAATTAAATTTAATTATCTTTTATTTTTATATACTAATCTTTGTACGTGCGAGTTATGATCTTATTTGTCAAATGAATTTTAAAAAATCAACTGAAATTCACTTTATACAAATGGATTGTGAAATCTTTTTATGAATATATAAGAGGCCATTTTATTAAGTGTTTGTATTTCGGTAGTTTTTGTCATCGCGGTATAAAAAATTAGGTTTTAAAAAAATATTTTTAATTGCAGTTTTAAAAAGGTAGATTTTAAAAAATATATGTTTGGTTAAATTTGTAATGAGATGAATTTTTACATGCAAAATAAATAAAAAACAGAATTCATGAATAAAAAAATAAGTTATTTTAGTTTCTACAAAATCAATGTTTGAAATGTAATTATGTACATGGGACCTAGTAAAAAACCAAAAACTATTTGGCTAATTTGTTAGAGATTAATATAAAACTATTCTTGAGTCATTACCTATAACTTAAGTTTTTAAGTTGAGTTGATTTTTTGATATGATATTAAAACCTTAATGATCAAACATCACGTGTTCGAATCTCACCACTATGTTTTTTTAGGAGGTATGTTAGAGAGTAATATAAAATTATTCTTGAGACCTCACCTAACAACTTAATTTTTAGGTTGACTTGATTTTTTAATATAATTCAATAATTTTTTTCTTTGTGATTGTAAAAAAACAAAAACTATTACAATATAAAATAGAATGGATACATAAATACATTTTTAATAAGTGAACAATAAGTTTCTTTTGCAAAAGCAAACCGTAGAGTTCTTTCCTAAGAAAAGATACCCACATCTAGATTATTTAATTAGAAACTTCCTTCCTTCCTTCGTGGGAGCAGCTAATTCACTTGCTTAGTTACTTGACTAAATTTTCTTTAAAATCATAATTTATAAAAACAAGAGTATGGTTTTATGGAGTGTTTTTGGACTCTAGCATACTAAAAAAATTTAATAAAATATTATAATATAAAAAATATTTAAAAAGATAATATAGAAAGAGAGTCACAGATGAATCAACTCGTGATTAAAAAATTAATAAGGAAAGAGGAGAGAGAGAGAAAAAAAGGATCTTGGAGTCACATCAAAGCTTCAATAATGACACCATCAGTGCTAGAAAGATCTCAATAAGACAAATCCAGCAACACCAAGATCTCGTGTACCCCAGAGTAGGCCACATGAGTAGCCCAAAGGCAAGTGAACCCTGACATCTTTGGATAGCTCATGTGACCCTCTCCGTCCACCATTTGTGAACTTCTTTGGTGTTGTTGAATTTCTCTCGTCGAAATCTTTCCAATGATACATGTGGTATCATTATCAAAGCTTTGATGTGCCTCCAATATTTTTTTTTTCTTTGTTTTTTTTCTTTCCTCTTCTATTTGTAATTTGTGAAGAGAGATAAGAGAGAAAATGTTAAAAAAATAAAAAGATCTAGGAGACACATCAAAACTCGGATGATAACACCATCAATATTGTTGGAAAAGTCTTGACGTGAGGAATCCAACAACACTATAAAAGATCATAAATAATAAGCATAATAAGTCACATGAGCCGACCAAAGATGTCAAGCTTACTTGCTTTTGGGCCGCTTGTTTGACCTACTCCGGTAATCATTAATGATTTTTTTGGTGTTGTTGAATTCGTCTCATCGAGATCTTTTCAACGGTACTGGTAATGTCATTATTAAAGTTTCAGTATGAGTTCAAGGTTTTTTTTTTTTCCTTTCCTCTTATTAAATGTTGTTTTTATTAAATTTATAATTTGAAATAGTTAAATCGGTGTTAAGTTATTTTATTATACGTTTTTTTTCCTACGCTATATATATAAAAAAAAAATCGTAGTTTATCCACATTTTTGGAGAGTCCCCGCCAATATTCTATTTCTCTTTAATTAAAGTACATAGTAATATTTCATTCTCAAAAGATGGAATAGAGTACCACAGCATAATTATGCCGTTGCTTTCTTTTTTCAAGTTCTCTTCTTTTCATTAAAACACAACACATCTGCCCTGCACTGCACTGCACTGCACTGCTCTGGCCCTGAAACCCCAACTCTGAACTCACTCTACTGTACTTGTGATCTCAACAAGATTTTTAAGATTTTCTCAATCACTGCTGCTACTTAATTCTGTCTGCATTCAATTATATTCTTTGATTTGCTTTCCCTTAGTCTCTCTCTTTGAAATCTTAAATATTTTATTTTTTCTTTCAAAAACCTTTCCTCTTGTTTTCTCTCTATATATCTATGCTCCAAAACATCGTGTATGTTTGTTTTGTGAGAAAATATTGAAGAAAAGAAGGCAAAGTTTGAGTCTTTTCAAGTGATCACTGATGGGGTTTGTCAAGTGTGGGGTGGCTTTTGTCTTGGTGGTGGCTTTCATGGCTTCCTTTTCTGTTTCTTATACTAACCCTTTTGATGGTAAACCATTGTTTCTTCTGGGTTCGTGTTTTTCCATTTCTTTTGGTTTTGTGTTGTGCTGTTTTTGATGTTTTGCTTCGTCATACTCTTTTAGTTTCTAAATTTTAAATATTTTCTTTGATTTGTCTTATTATTCACTTCATTTTCATTAGCTTAAGACATCCGTAATAAATTTTTGTTTTATTTTTTATTTTTTATTTTGCAAATATTGCCATGCTTTGCTCATTTGTGTTTATGGAAACATGTTAATTATGTTGTACTTACTGAATTTTATCACATTGTTGATAACTAGACAGATGTAGTTTATGTCATCCAACTTACTTGCCCAATCTCGTTTGCTATGATCATTCTTGCTTTACCAACTCTGTATTATTTATTTTTTATTCATATTTTTTTGTGAATTCTCTAATGCTATAACAACTGCAGCCTCAGTATATGTGATTTCTTTTCTTTCTTTTGCAGTCATAGCAATGAATAGCTTGTATGTTAGCATGGAATATCCGAATTTGATTGGATGGATTGCCTTGGGAGGAGACCCATGTTTAGATGGATGGCAAGGAGTTAGTTGTGTTCTCTCAAACATAACATCGTTGTATGTTCGATTTCTAACCTTTTTTTCTTCCTTTAATTTCAATTGGTGAACTACCAAACTCAGTAATCAATCTTTTTTCTTACAGAAAACTAAATGGCTTGAATTTAGGTGGAACCTTGAACAGCGATTTCGGTTTATTTACATCAATCGTAGAAATGTAAGTGCACCGGTCATGTCTATGTGAGTATCAAATTGGTGGGGGTAAATTAGTTTGGAGCCATAATTCTCTCAATTTTGCTTGATCCGTTTACAGGCCATGATGTTTTTATGATGGCTATTCACTTTCAAGTCATAGATATAGTATTGGTTAATTTTATCTTGAACCAATTTGAAGATGGTGGTTAATGACTAGAATCATCTGGGTTTGATTTTAAGAATTGACGAGTTGGCAATGGCTAATTACATGTTATATGCAGTGTTTCTAAATGGGGGTTTTGAAGTTCCTGTTGTAAAAACCTTCTTATGGAACTTTCTGTTACTTCTTGTTGCAGAGATATTAGTGACAATCATATTGGAGGGGATATTCCATTGTCGTTGCCCTCTACCATGAGGAACTTGTGCGTAAACCTCAACCCTGCTTTTATCTCTGGTTTAGCAAACCAATTGTAGCAAATTATTGTTAGTTGTTGATGATGCTTTCCCTTTCCTTAAATGTACATTTCCTTGAGTAAATAATGTGTGTGTCTACTTTTCTCTTTTCCCTGCTCCAGTTCTCTTGCTCGTAATCAATTCAGTGGAAGAATTCCAGATACTTTATACTCATTAACTCAACTGTTAGACTTGTATGTTCTTACAAAAACTTGTTAATTGTTTCATATTGTAGAATTGTAATTCCTTTGCAGTATGTTTCTTCATTTGAAATCCAGTTTCTTTTATTGTCCTCAGATCTTTTCACAATAACCAGCTAACTGGAGAAATACCAGATGTCTTTCCAGAGATGACAAGTTTGATAAATTTGTAGGCATTTTTAAGTTAATTGTATTGTTCTTGTTGAAGATAGAAATTTCCAGATTTTATTTGTATTTGTCTATTTTGGTTCAGGGATCTTTCTGGTAATAATTTGAGTGGTCAGCTGCCTCCTTCAATGGGAATTTTATCATCTCTCACCACACTGTGAGGCTCTCATAGAGTTCTTAGCTTTTTGCTGCTAATCTGCAATGAATAACAGTTATTTGATGAACACATAATCTTCGTATTACAGGCATTTGCAGAACAATAGACTTACTGGGACCCTTGATGTCGTACAGGATCTCCCCCTCGAGTATCTGTAACTTTCTAGCCACCTTTCTGGCTTCTAGTATTCTTTTGATTTATGTCTTTTACTTGGAAATTCTCTTCAGGATTCCATTTTTATTCTATTTTCTTCATATACGTATTTTTCCGTTTGGTAAGGGGGGAACGGGTTCTGTATAACCAAGTGGTGAAAGAACAAACACAGAGAATCCGATCTATACTCAGTTTGATTCATTACTAGACTCTCCATCAGTGAGGCAGGAATCTCCTTGTTTGTCAATATGATATGCTGTACTAACACACTATCCCTTTGTTTCTGCATAGGAATGTGGAGAACAATCTATTTTCTGGGCCTATACCTGAGAAACTGCTGGGTATTCCAAATTTCAGGTGAAGCCACAATGTACAAGCTATTTGTCAGTAATGCCATTTTATATAATTTACACCTAGATTTATCAGATATACATTTGCATTTATAGAGAAAATAATGTACAAGAATAATAGTTAGGGTAAAAAGAAAAGGAGAAAAGTCAGTGGGATGCAGAGGGAACATGTCAATTCATAGACACGAAAATCTCATCACCGAAATTGTGCATGTTGGTGATGCTATTTATTCTTAAGTTATTTTAATTTTTTATTTTCCATTTTCAATTTATCTGGTATAATCTCTACTTGTTCAACTGCTTGTAATGGTAGCATCCACTTTGCAGAAAAGATGGAAATCCATTCAATACATCTATTATTCTTTCTCCACCACCTGCCCTCTCTCCGTTTCCAGGCAGCTTGCCTGCTGCAGAAGCACCTTGGAAGCAGGCAAATGGGACTTCTGCCTCAGAAACACCAAAGTATGAAAGATCTAAAGGATTTTTTACATCTAACAGGGTCGTTTGGATTGCTGTTACTGGGGTAGTTGTTATTATCATACTGGGATCATGTCTTTTAATATCAACATGCTATAGAGGAAGGAAAGAAAGTATAGACATTGAGAGGCATGATGTTGGCACATATAAGAGCCGTATAGATGAGCCCAACAGTAAATCTTCATTCGAACGAAACAATCAAGAGAAAGGTAACCTTATCATTGCTGGTCCTTGTTCAAAATCACTAAATTTATCCACCCTCTTTTGTGTCCTTTTGCCTGAGAGAAGGTCCTTTGAGCAGTTACCAAAGAATCAATTGCAAAGCTGCAAGATCAATATGGACCAGATAACAGAAGGCAGGAAGCATATCCAAAGGCACAGGGTGAACAGGATATGGATTTGAAGAGAATGGCTGCATATTCAAAGAAAAAGATGGATCAAGGGATAATTATGACGGGTGTGGTTGCAAATTTTATGCCACTGCCAGCACCTCCCTCTAGTGTTCCTACTGACAATATCATTGCAAATCCAATTGGGCATACATCACATAAAAAGAGTCATTCGACTGAGACTTTGAGCTCATATTCTGTAAAGATCTTCACAATTGCAACACTTCAGAAGTACACAAGCAGCTTTTCAGAAGAAAATTTTGTTGGTGAAGGCACACTTGGCAGTGTTTACAGGGCTGAGCTTCCTGGTGGAAAAGTAAGATTCTTTCTCTAACGCTGAACTGATTTTGGGATGCCATGTGTCATTCATGTAATTACACATGCTTTCTCATGCCACTGTTATATTGCAGGTCCTTAAATTGAGCTGATTCTGAACTTAGTTGTGCTTCCTAACTTGAACATTGCTGTCAGCCCTTTAACAGTTTATGCAAGTTTAATCCATTTCATGCTCTCGTGCAATTCTTTTATCTCTGTCTCATGGACAGTCATGTATTTCCTGATCCACACATGATGACTAGAACCTGACATCTGATTTCCATTTATTGACCCTCTCTTTTTCTATCTTTGGTAGCTACTGGCAGTCAAGAAGCTAAACGGTGCAGCTTCCAAGCAACAGACTGATGAGGAATTTCTTCAACTAGTTTCTAGTATATCTAAACTTCAACACGATAACATCTTGGAGTTTGTGGGATACTGTAATGAGCATGGGCAACGGCTACTTGTTTATAAGTATTGCGAAAATGGGACACTGTATGATGCATTGCATGCAGATGAGGAAATCCATAGGAAACTAACATGGAATGCACGCATCCGGCTGGCACTAGGAGCTGCTAGAGCCCTCCAGTAAGTAGAGCTACCAACTAACTAAACCTGAGGACCGTTGGTATGAATCTTGTAATTGGATACTCAGTTAAAAACTGCAAGATCTTATTAGACTAGATGGTTGAAATGAATTGTCTTGGTTGCATTTCTAATTCTGGTGGCCTATAAGTGGTTCCTAGAAGTCTCACAAGTCCATTACCTCCTTCATTTTGGTTTGCATGGTTTCATCTGTGTCCAAACTTTATTCATTATTCTAACTGTTTGTCTTTCTTCATTTCTTTTGGTAAGGTATCTGCATGAGGTTTGCCAACCACCTATCGTGCACTGGAATTTTAAATCTTCCAACATTCTCCTAGATGATAAGCTTGTAGCACGTGTCTCAGACTGTGGTCTGTCTCCTCTGAAATCATCTGGCTCTGCAACCGAGGTATTGTTTTGGTCTGTGGTCTAAAAGGCTACGTCTGAAAATTTTGCTGCTGTTCAGTTGTCAATGCTTGAAAATGCGTAGCGAAATGGAAATCCATGAGTGACGTTGGTAAATCTTTAAATTGTGCAGCAACGCTGAGTTGCTAGCAAATTGTGATATCAATATATGTTTGAGGCTTTTAAGGAATTCTAAGTTAGCTGATAAATTTGCGCAAAGTATGGCTAATCCATTGGGTGTTTGGGAAAGAAGTAATTGGTATCGTCATGCCTGGTCAAGAATTCAGGCATAAATCAGTCTCTATTTCTTCAGGTATAAATGGAGCATTCCAAATATGGGCTTGTAGTTTCATGAAATGGCTCCTAATGGGAAGTCCAGGAGATGCATGTATTGCTTATCTCAATTAATCTTCTTTGTTTTGATTTCTTGGAATCTTGATCAAGAGACCCGGTTGCTTTGGGGTGTGAAAACTAGGTTTTAGTTACTCACTGTATCAAAAAATATATTTCTTTTATGCTTCTGCAGTAGTTGGTTCTCTCATCTGATACTCTGTTAAGATTTATCAATTTTCAGGACAAGTTTGTAGGATTACTGCAAAATCTCAAATTGAAAGCTCAAGGAGATACGCAAAATCTCAAGTGATAATAAAACTTGATTTATCACTAAAAAGCTCAAAGATGTGTCCCACTTCAAGCTACAATTTTGACATTGGTTGTGATTTTGTAATTTATTGCTGATGTTGAAGATTGCCTTTCAGTTATCAGGGCGCTTCCTGACTTCTCATGGTTACGGGGCTCCTGAGCTTGAGTTGGGAAGTTATACTTGCAGTAGTGATGTATATAGCTTTGGCGTTGTGATGCTAGAGCTACTCACTGGGAGAAAATCCTATGACAGGTTACTTGTCCCTTGAAAGGGACTTCCACATTGATCATGGATCAAATTGAGCTTGCCAGTTATTTTTTTTTAAGCTAATATTGTGCTCTCACTGAAAACCTGTAGGTCACTGAGTCGAGGGGAGCAATCTCTGGTTAGATGGGCAATTCACCAGCTTCATGATATAGATGCACTTTCTAGGATGGTCGACCCCTCTCTACATGGAGCATATCCTGTGAAGTCTTTATCACGTTTTGCTGATATAATATCTAGATGTATACAGGCAAGTTTCCTTTTCCTTTGAATATAAAATTTCCCGTTCTTGGTACATTATCCATAATTGAATTACATGTTTCTGGAATTGTGGATTCTGCATCTTGGAGCATTATGCCAAATTTATTAGTCTTGGACCAGGAGCAGCAGGCCTTTGAATGGAAAACTTTTGGTTATCGTTATTCGTACTTTGATATTCATTTTCTCCAACAAAAGATACCTGATTATGAGTGTCTAAGGGTTGGACAAGAGAGCATGCCATATTATGCAAAATAAAGCTGTAAAGACGTCTTCTTATTAGATCGCGAGTGATGACAGAATATACACTTTTCTCAACTCTTTTTTCTTTGGCATTTTGGTTTGAAATTAATAAAATTTATCATTCTAACGTTACTTTGCTTATATAGAGGGACAAGTAAACCTTATATTCATTGATTTTCTTGTGTGCAGGGGGAGCCCGAATTCAGGCCTCCTGTATCTGAAATTGTCCAGGATCTCTTACATATGTTATAGAAGAGGACCTCGAGAAAATGGGTAGACCAGGTGTGGGGGGTTAAGATTTTTGTAAGGTGGGATTGCTTTAGATGACTATTTATAATGTAAAGCAGATGCATGTTGTCTTTCATATGCTATAGATCTACCTGGGAAGAATTTTTGGAGGTAACTAAGCTACCATTTTCTTCCTAGGGTTTCTCTGTGTTTGTATAGTTATTGGATAGGTGTTCGAATATTGTCATTATCAATATTTTGTGTGAATATTTATTTCTAATGTAATCACAATTTGATTTCTTGATTATTTAACAATATTGAGAAGTTTGTTGAATCATTTCTGTAGTTCACTCGTCAGGTCATTTGTCAGGCTTGAGGGCAGCCCATCTAATGTCTTTTCGATTAGCCTGAGAGCCATTCATTGATGTTAAATGCATGTGCTCGTCTCCATGATTGAATCCAATGGATGGTGCGGTGTCTCTCCAAGTTCCTTTCTTTTCATTTTCAGAATTCCACCTCTCTGTAATTTTGATTGTCAAATGTGCCCTAGCTTTCTTACGACAGAACTAATCAAACGTTGTGTTCAGTTTGATTTAGACTTCGATTTCATATCTTACCAAGATGGTTGAATTTGAAGGATGGTATGCTACACGATGCCCAAAAGAAAAGGAAATGGTACTGCTAGCATGTCATCCCTTGTAATTCTTACCACCACAAAATGGAAATGAAAGAAAAACCCATGCCACCAACGCGGGGGACTTGTATGTCAAGAAATCTCAGACCATGCACGTTTCTGTAATTTCGCAGTCTGAAAACATGTGAATTTTGGAGAAAACATAAGAGTATAAGTTAGTCCTCAAACTATATGAGTAGTTTCAATTGGGTCTTAAGAAGTCAAAATTTAGTTGCATATAAACTCTACTTCTAATACTGAGGATTTAGTTATACAAGAGGCAACAACCCATTCTAGATACCTCTTTTGAAACTCCTTTACCTAGTTCCATTCTTGATGGTTCTCTTGAGACCTCTGCTTTATTTTTCTTGTCACTAGCCAAAAAAAAAAAAAAAACAAATTGATGCTATTTTGGATATCCATGTTAAAGTTTATTGAATTCTAGTTTATGGATAGGATTATACTTGGATCATTGGATCAGTAGAGATATATTACAATAAATTGATATTGATCTTTAAAAGTATTATCAAAGCAATTTATAGCTGTAATTGATGATGTTGAGTTTTTTTAATTCCATAAAAGTTGGTGAGATAGTAGACCCGAGGTACAATTTACACATATGTATAATCGAAGATGATTAGGGTTTTTCTGTGACTATTTATATGTAATTTTTCTGCATTATGTACGACTTTTAATAAAAAAATTACTTGCACAAGTTTTCTCCCCTGTTTCTCCTCTTCTCCACTTCAATTTCCATGTTATTCCGCATCAATCAGCCATTTCAGTGCCTTCCGTTGCTGGTGTAGATATTCATGCATAGCAAAGGTGTTGCTAATCAACATTTACATGGACTTAACACATTTCTGTTACCGAAATGCCGTGTTAATCTAAGTTGTTTGGTGCAGAACACTCATTTTTACTGTACAATGTGCATGCAAGAATGCTGCAACCAGTGCTTTGCTCAGCTGCAAAAGATCCAGCAAATTCATCCAGCACTTGCAAGGCGAGCATTTTGTCTTGACTATTGAGTTCTGCCTCATTTTTCCCATATTCCAACAATGATTGTGCATTTCAACTTAAACCAACACTGCATGAGAAAAAGGATTCCATGCTACAGAGCTGCATATCCTGTTGGCTTTCTCACTGGAAATGACAAGTCCTTTGCAAAAATTTCTTAATCCTGCTCAATTATTCTATTCGTGGTGGCTCCTTTTTTTTTTTCTGAGACTCCAATCTCCTCGTATCTGGATGCTTGATGGTTTTCCTGGTCGCTAATGTTACAACCCATAACCAAAATTCTCTTTGTTAATTTTGCCGCAGGAAGGGTGGTTTGCTGCAAAAAATGCTCTAGAATTGAATCTAGTCCTTCAATAGTCATAGCAAATTGTGCCATGTAAACCAATTTCTTCTCACCTGATACCCTGCTAATAGTAACACGTAGGTAGCCTACTTTTGATTGACCTATTTAATATTGTAACTTGTATAGTGAAAATTTAAAAAGTTAAAATTAAACATGTTAGGTTATCAAATCTCTTAAAGGAAAGAGACTCTAAGCTATGTGAGCTTTGACCTTAGGCTACAAGCTCGCTTGGCCTTGTTCGATTCCAACTTGGTTTCAAGAGCTTAGATTTGGATTTGGATTAAATATAAAATACTTTTTAAGCCCTTAAATAATTTTTAAGGGATTTTCTCATTGTAATTCTTCGTCTCTGGGCAGTATTATGTGTGTTTTGTTCGAATGAATGCAATTAGTCTTAATTCATATGCATACTCCATTGTTATCTTCAATGAAACGCATAGAAGAAGAAAAGTACACTGAGTCCAACTCTAGTTTCTCCTTTGGTGGCTTGTATCTGACCAATCGCCATGTAAAATGTTATGAAATTGCCTAGTAATGACGAGTAAAGGTTTGACGAAAGCAGTGTTTACTCTTCCAGGGAATGTAATCAAGCCAAGGAAGGCACCTTCTTCCGAGCCTTTTTGAAAAAGCAAGAGCAGGCTGCTCTGCTTGATTGGATGTGGCCACAGGTGGTCAAGTCTTTCTGGACCATGGTTCGGTGATGATCATACGTTAAGATCCATTGCCTTAGATTAAAACTGAAGAGTACCACTGTGAAGCTCATGTGAAAATGAAGATTTGGATAGCTTTTGTATCCTATTTATGACCAAATCCAGCTTTGAGTCCCGGACTGGTCAACCATGATTAGACATAAAGAATCGAAACCACACCACAGCATGCAACAATGGCTCCCCTGGTCCACCAATATAGTAACTTGTCAACGGGAAAACAAGTTCTTAGATCCAACCACTCGTGCTTCCCACTAAAATCAGAGATGGCAACAAGGAAGAATTTATGCTAAAGTTAAGCTTTTTCATGCCACGTTTTTGTAATCTTGGGAGATGTAGTTCCATGCATGTCCACTTTACGTGAGAAGGCCCATTTGATAATATATATCTTTACTCTTTTCAATAGCCCAATAATCATCGGAAATTTGTTTTTTTTAAAAAATAAATAAAATAGCCTATATACGTAGACAAATATTCTTATTCACGGGAATAGGATTTTTTTTTGCCTTCCAACTAAAAAAAACCTTAGCTCACTCTCGGGGTAATTTGATAGTTTCAAAGTATCCATCATCGTTGTTCAATTGTTTGGGATAATTCAATTTTTTAACCTTGAATTATTACAATATAAAAATTGTTATTCTTAAAGTAAAATTTATTTAAAGGTGTGATGGGTTAACTTGTTTTTTTATATTTTTTGACATGCTGGAAAGACTTTTCATTTCTTTAAAAGCAAAATATATATATACAAATTAACAAGCTGGGGTATTTATATATTTTTATTTTGTTTTTTTAATTAATAAGTTGTTTAGGTCAATACAATCTTCTAACATATTTAGAAACAATATAAATACATTTATGCCCTTCAAGGCAAAAAAAATAAACATTGTAACCAATGATCAGTGTTTTGAAACCCGGATCGGCCCGGTGGGTCGACCCGCGACCCGGCCGATCCGGGCCTGGAACCGGTCCGGGTGGAGGTAAAAACCCGCTTGGGAGTTGGCCCGGTGAAACCCGGTCGACCCGGTGGGTCAACCCGGGACCCGGTCCACCCGGTCAAACCCGGGTGAGACCCGGTCTATTTTTTTTTAGTATTAGCCGCCATTAAACGACGTCGTTATAAGAGTTTGTCTCAGCCGACCAAGAATCACGTCCCCCTTTTCCTTTTTAACTTCCCACACTACCTCTTTATAAGACCCTATCATCTCTTTCCCCTTTCTCTCTTTTTTTATTTTCTTTTTAATTTTATGTCCCATTATCATCGGTTCTTCTGTGATATTTTTTAACAATCGAAAGGTGCCTTGGTTTCAGGGTTTTTCTTATCTGTCACCCCATTATTTTTTGATTAATTGTTTAGTCTTTTAATTATAAAGTGAGGAATTATGAGAAGTTAGAGTGAGCAATCGGCAGTGATGGTGGTTGAGGGGGGTGAGGATAGTGTTGATAAGGAAAAGAAGAAGAATAGGCGCCGATCTAATCGCCGATCCAAACGAAACCCTCCCAATCCAGGTAATCCTAGCTTAAAAGCACTAATCGTGATTGTCTTTTGTGGTTGTTGAGGAAAGTACAATGGATTAGCTGTTGTAAGATTTGAGCTATAACTGTAAAAAAGAACAGCAAAAAAGAAAGAAAGAAAGATTAGTGATTTTGGAATTTTTGTTATCTTTGCTTTTGTATTCTTGTTTTTGTTGTCTGTGCCTAGACTGTATAATAATTCTGGTATTCTTTCAAAACAATTCTGATGATATGTTTATGAACATGGATTGTAATTTTTTTACATCTCGAAGCCAATGGAAAAGCTGGTGGTAGTCGCCAAGGTAAAAGTAAACTGAACATGGATTGTAAGTATGCTGATTTTGGAAATTCCTTGGTTCCTCATAAGGGGTTTGATTATGAGTACAGTTCATGTGCTGGTGAAGATGTTCATGATGAACTGAATGGGCTAGTGAGTTATATATTTTTTTTTTGGATTGACCCGGGTTAACCCGAGTCAACCCATCTGACCCGTGACCCGATCACTTGACCGGGTCAATGACCGGGTCGGGTTTTAAAACTATGTCAATGATAGGTGTCTTTTCATGTTGACTTTTTTATAATTAACATGCTTGGTCAAGAATGATATGGTCTTTTTAATAATTTAAATACTATTTTTAAAAAAAAAACTACCGGCGTTTATCACCCGCAAGCTAGCATATAGACAACAGTCACACCCTTCAAACGGTGTGTAAGGTGTCATCCAAACACTACTTTTAAGGGCGAGTTAGAAGTGTCTTGTCGTTGTTTTTTCAAAGTCATAGCCTATGTGATGGTTGGATCAGTGGTTAAGCTCTGGTTGACAGTTTTTTTTTCTTCCTTCTTTTCTCTTTCTTCTGCTTGCAAAAGAATATATTTGTCCTTTTATTTGTTTTTTATACAATTTGATCCTTATTTTCTTAATTATTATTTTGATTGTTTTTATTTTATTTATTAATTTATTTTTTCAATTTGACCCCTCATCATTTGGTTTGATTTGATTTAAATTTCAAATTTGATCCTTATTTTTTATTTTTGTTTGTTTGTTTGTTTTTATCACTTTCCTAATTGATTTTTTTTTAATTCCACCCCTCGACATTTTATATCAAATTATTTTTGTATTAAATTTAGTCTTTATTTTTTTAATTGTCATTTCTTTTATTTTGAAGGGTTTTTTTATTGTATTTTTTTTTCAATTTTATCCCCTGGCACTTTATTGATTTATAATTTTTTTTTTGTTTTCAAGGTTTGTTTTATATGGTATTGGTCACAGGGTCACAAGTTTTGAAAACTAACATCGGTTGACTTTGGTTTTTTTATAGGTCCTTCTTTTAAAATTGATTTTTCTCAATTTCATCATTGAACATTTGATTTATTGAAAATTGGTCTATGTATTTTTTCTCTCTTTCCTTTCTATGTGGTTGGCGGATTGACCCGGGTTGACATGAATTTATTTTTTAATTGCTTTTTATTTTATTTTTCCTGATTTCGCTCTTGAATATTAGATTGTTTTGTAACCGAGCTTCATGATTTTACTCAATTTACTTTTGATGAGGTTACCCTGATATTAGTACCAGGTCATGGATTTGACATGCTAACCCGGGTGGAATTGGTTTTGTTTTTTAGACATTTTCTCCGTTGTCAATTTTTCTATCATTTTATTTATTGTCGTTATATTTTTTTATTTGTATTATTTAAATTATTTGAGCTTATTAAACCTAATCGAGTTAATGACTGAAATCACAGATATGTCTTAGCTTTTTTTTAACACGTGCATTGCCTTGACCTTTTTTTACATTGAAAAAAATTTGAGTCGGCCCACAGCATAGCACAGACCTCTATCTAGTTATCTATCATAAATCTCAATGAGAAGAAAGAAAAAAAAATGAATAAAACCTTGAATACACGCTAAATATATGATAACGATATTTTTAGTATTATTAAAAAGATCTCAACAAAATAAATTTAGAGAAAGAATATCAACAAAACGAATTCATAGAAAGAATATTAACAATGGTTAGAGTGTAATATACTTATTTTTCAGAAACAAATGAGCCACGTGTTGTCTTTTAAATCGTGCTATTTTTCAAAAACAATTGCTTGTAATTTGCTATTTTTTTAAAAAAAATATATGCTAATTTTCAAAACAAAATCCAATTTCACTAATAATATATTCTTTTTTTAATGAATACAAACAACATATTCAGTTTAATTAACACGTAAATTAAACAATCATATTTATGGCCAGGTATTTACTAAGAAGGTATGTGAACCTACTTACCATATTATCTGTCAACTTGCCTTTAAATTTAATAGCAGGTTCAAAAAAGGAAGTTGTTTTTTATATATAAATAAACAATATGTACTTCTATAATTTACGTAAAAATCAATAAACAAAGAAATTGAGCCATGGAAATTATGCTAAGAATACACATTAGAACCCGAAAAGATTTGTTAGGTTATTAGAAAAAACTGGATTAATTTTTTATTGCTCAACAATAATGATAGATGCTTGTAAAAAAAAAACATTAGATTAATTAGTCTTGTTTGTTTTTGTGTTTCAAAAGTACTTTTAAAAAAATTTAAATTTTTTTATTTTTTTTATTTCAAATTAATATTTTTTTGGTGTTTTTAGATCATTCTGATGTGTTGATATCAAAAATGATTTTAAAAAATAAAAAAATATATTATTTTAATATATTTCTGAGTGAAAAATACTTTAAAAAACAATCATAAACACACTCCCAATCATGCTAAAATTATTTTATTGCTACTAATTGCTAACATTACCTCAAAGAATTGGTAAAGGATTCAAGGAAAACCATCATTATAAAATGATAATTCCAACATGAAAAGTCCAGGTCTGCATACACACCAGATGAAGGTATCACGAACTTTCTCCAAATAATAAGATGTTTTTGAAATTTTCTCAATTTAACTTCTGAAAATACTTTTCTAAAAACCAAGTAAATCTTTTTTAATTAAAACATTTTTTTTGTTAATTAATTTTAATAATAAATAAAAATTAAAATAATTAAAATAAAATAAACAAGGCTAAGAGAGGCTTTGAAAGTGGAGAGACCGTATTGTCAACTTCGAAAAAAACAAAAAAACAAAAAGAAAAAAAAAAGAAAAAGGTCGGCGACTGAATTGTCAATCAATTCAAGAAGCTAAAAAAGCAAAAGCAGCTGGAAAATAATTTTGGTATACATCTTTCGGTTTGATGACGCTAAACTCCTCAACCATCAACTATTTTTCTCTACAAATTTCTTTTTCTATTTTAAGTTCGGTTTTAGGTCTAAAATTGGCTTCCCACATCGAGAAATCTGGGTATATGTGATCCAATATTTTAAAAAAATTAGCAAAATAATGCATTAATTCCATGTCAGAAAAAGAAAAAGCAATGGCCTACAATTGTTGACTTGACCAAATCGACTCAAAAGAGCGTTGATTGGTTGTACAAATTTATATAATTAGAATGATGTTTTGACAGTATAATTAGAACATTAATGTTCATACTTTTCTAAAATAAAGATTTTATCAAGTTTACGTATACTTAAAATAATTTTTTTTCTGTTTTTGTATCGTTTTAATGTGCTAATATTAAAAATAATTTTAAAAAAATAAAAAAAATTAATTTTAATATATTTCTAAAAAAACACTTTAAACCGCTATTAGTGTTATCATCCTAAACATGTCCTTGTTATACGAAAGATATCATTTTCTATCGGCAGTTGCTTGGAAGTTGATATATATACTGGTAAGTTCTTTGTGATACGTATTTGCAATGTGTTTTTATAAAGAAATTAATAATTGTATTAGAAATTATACTCTCTTCTCTCACATAAGCATGAGATTTATCAAGAAAATTATTTATAGGTCTTTATGAGAAAAATGAGTACAATAATTCTTATATGTTAAATATTTCCTCATTCATTTTTATTTATTTCCTTGTTAATAAAAAAAAACTTGCATTTGTTCCCTTATTATAAGTATACAAAATGTATCATTTTATGTTAATAATTATTTAAAATATAAATGATAAATATAAAAACAACTAGACTATGACACTGTAAAATCAATTTTTTTTTAATAGAAAAAACCTCGTTGACGCGCCTTGTGTGTTGTACAAGCATACCTAAAGTAAACATTATTTTTTTCAAGGAAAAAAAAAAAGAAAAGAAAGAAAGGGCAGACAAGTAATTTCGTTGAAGAAAAAGGTGGATGCCTCCAAAACAAGCGACGATAAAGGCAACCCGGCATTTCTTAAGCCAGGAAGAGAAGGGAAGAGAACCCAGTAATAATAATAATAATAATCTATAAAAAGAAAACACAAAAAAAAAAAAAAAACCCTAACCCAGATTTACTTTCTATTTCTAATTTCCATGTCGTAAAAGAAAAAAAAAAAAAATCAGTCTGTGTCTCTGTCCGTCATCTGCCATGTTTTTCTCATTTAACAACACCTGCTTTCTTCTTTCTATTTCTCAATAATATTTATCTACACCTCCTTTTCTTCTCTCTCGCTTTTTGATATTTCCACTTCTTCTTCTTCTTCTTCTTCTTCTTCCACCCCCTCGCCCTCTTCCTTTCTCTCTTTCCTTTATAGAATAGAATCTCTCAACCCCCGTGTCTTACGCAATTCTCCCCCCCAAAAAATAAAAATTCTCACAAAAACCACCATACCACACCCATTTTAAAACAAAACCACCCCTAAAACCGTCTTTCTCGTCTCTTCTCTGTAATACTCAGAAGCCCTTTTTTTCTCTCTCTCTCATTTTGGAGGGGTTTCCATCAAAGGGGTTGTCTTGTTATTATTGTTGTTTGTTTCAAATTCTTTTGGTTTTTTTGAAGGTGGCTAAAATGAGCCGGGGTGCGTAGGATAAGGAGTTTTAATTGGAGGTGTACACGTGGACGGTGAGGATGGGGACGGAGATATTAATAAACAAGTGGGGTACATGGGAGGAGCTGCTACTGGGTGGGGCCGTGATCCGGCACGGTACCCGAGATTGGAATTTGGTTGCGTCGGAGCTCCGCGCCCGAACCGTTAATTGCCCCTATACTTTCACACCCGAGGTTATTAATTACTACATTGATTGGTTAATTAATTGATTGATGATTGTGATTTTTGTTTATTAATTGATTGCTACTAATATTCCTCTCTTTTATTTTTGTGGGGTAGTTAGGTAAAAAACCATGATTAATTTTTTATATTTGTCCTAACACGACACGCTTATTGGACAATGGACATGTTTTTTGTTCTTGGTTTACCCTTATTTTGTAAATTACCTGGAAAGTTTGTTATTGCTCCTATTATTTTGCGAAAAGGTCAAAATCACCCTCCACTATTAAAGGTTACATTTTTAAAAAAATAATTTTAGTGGTTGGTATTTTTTTTTGACGGGGTTAATGAATAATGAGTTGTGATTGGTGGGACGAAGAAGAGAAGAAAGAACATGGATAGTGACATGGGAAAAAAAAAAACAAGGGGGATAGCTAGGCAAGCATGCTTTGACTTTGACTTGACTTAAATTGTTGTTGTTTAGTATTAGTAGTATTCGCATGACTTGCTAGCAAAGTTAGAAAATGTTAATGGCGATTATGATAACGATATGTCACGTGATGTGCACGTGAGTGTACCCCTCAGTGGTCGTTCTATGCTTTGACTCGGTCATGTAATTTTGGTTCCCGTTTAAGCATAAGCTTTGATTCTATGCTTTATACCTGTAGTTTGGCAAGATGTGATGTGATTTGACTGATTGATCATGATGCTATGTTCATGTGGATTTATCTTGGTTTGCATTCTAAATGCAGATATGTAAAGCGAAGTACGAGGACTTGCAGCAACGTTACTCAGGGTGCAAGTAAGTGTTCTTATGATTTCAAGACATTATACCTATTCTTGGGTTGTCTGAAGTGGATTGCTTAACCCTAGCTACAGAAAGAAAAATGGAAGGTTTCTTATCACATCCTGTTTTTCGAAATTAAATTATTTAGTATTTACCGGTTCCGGAAGATGTCAGTCTAGTAAAAAGCATGGCTATAAAACACCTGGCCTAGTGGGTCAACCTGGTGACCCGCCGACTTGGGTCGGGTTTCATTTCGTAAAGAAGTCGATTCATTTAAGAAAAAAAAAACTGAAACTGATTTCAATTTGGTCAAAAAAATTGAGTTAACTTGCCGATCCGTGGGTTGACCTGGTCAAATCACAACCCGGGTCTTGGGTTGGGTCTTATAACTATGGTAGACAGAATTAGAGGGTTTAAACTGATCCTTTTCCAAAGAATAAAAGTCTTCTTGGCAATGGAGATAAAAAAAATGATCATATATATTGTTTTTTTCTCAAACATTACACTAAACCTCATTGTTTGATAATGCAAATCACAGGCTTTGAATTGAAGGTTTAAATAAAAATTATTTGCGCATGCGCATTCATTAGTATATATTCATCGTGAAATTTCTGAAACATGTTGCACGCGATTTACTCCATGCCCATGTATTCCTCAGGGCTTGGTTTGAAGAGCTGCGGAAGCAAAGAATGGCAGAGTTAAGGCGAGCATTAGAACAATCTGAAGGCTCAATTGGGTCAGTGATCTGTTTTTGGTTCCAATTCAGACTCTGTGTACTTATAAATTCATGTTAAGAAAACTGCTTTGTGTCATTTGTCTTAAAATAAAAACATGGTAGTCCAAAAACTGTCTTAATCATGTCCCCGTGCATTAATGTTGTCAATATCATGCTAATTCTGAGATTCCAATTCTAAAACATGTTGTGGAGCAGCATAAGAATCCTTGCTTTAGAGTCTTGTGGCCAAAGCATGAAATCATGAATGCGCAAGTGTCATTAATGGATAGATGGTAATACTATAGTGATGATTTCTTCATCTTACCCAAGGAATAAATTGTTAAGAGCTGGATTTAGTGGAGATGTAATCCTAGGTTGCAGAACTTCAGTATGTGATTTGTGAAATTTGGAGGGGTTAATTTGAAGAAAGAAATGCATAACTATCACCCTGAACTTGCTTGATGCTGATTCCATTCGTTATGTGACATGTAAAGAATTCATGGATCTGTTTCAGATACATGTTGGTGTGTGAATATTGCAGTCTGCATTCATGTAATGGTTGTAGAGATTTCTTAACTGGTATGTTTCAGGTCACTGGAATCAAAACTTGAGATTCTCAAGGCTGAGAGAAGGGAGGATTGTCATGTCAGTTATGACTCCAGCCAGACAGAATCACCTGTGCTATTTCGGAAATGTGATGGGATTGAATCATCCAGTAAAGAGACATCTAAGGATGGACTATCTGCTGGTAGTTTTACTCAGGATACCAAAACAAATTGGACACCTGAATGTCGAGTTGCAACTGCTATGCCGGCTGCAGAGATGGAGATTAAGCCAGAAGTTTCAATATCCCCTGAAGAGAATAAAGTTTCAAGCATATGGAAGCTGTCAGAGAGCATATTTGCAGGACAGGTAAGTAGTTTAAAAAGGAGGAGAGGGAAGCGAAAGCGGAAAGATTGTAGCAAGGATGTCAAGGAAGGGAGTGTTGGAGAAAGTGAGTTTTTGGGGTCAGCTGATGCTTTGTTTGCTACTCGCTGTAAAGATAATTCAACTAGCACCTCTGGTCAAATTGCAAGATGTTCTACTGTTGATGATCAATCCAGAGGTTCGAGCAAGGATGGAGCGGTGGATGTCAGGGTGATTTTTGATTCTATTGCAGAGAACAAATGTGCCTCTGTCTTTCATCGGCGTCTTGATAGCCAGGTACAGATCGCTTTACCTTGTGAGTTGTGAAGTTGGTTTCTTGCAGTCATTGTCAATACAATGTTGTTGAAAATGATGGTGGTGCCTCTTTGTTCTTAAATTCTTCTTGTATTTTAATTTTGTAAACTTGCTAGTTTTGATTATTGTTGATATACTAATGCACAGAATCAGTTTAACTTACTGGTGGAGTTTTATTTTTGTAACAGAAGAGAGGAAGATATAAGAAAATGATCTTGCAGCACATGGATATTGATACCATAAGATCAAGAATTGCTAGCGGCTCCATCACAACAGCTAAAGAAATCTTTCGAGACCTGCTTCTACTTGCTAACAATGCCTTGGTCTTTTATTCCAAGACTACTCGTGAATACAAATCTGCACTGCTTCTGAGAGACATCGTCACCAAAAGTCTGCAGCAGAATCTCAAGAATTATATTACCAAGACTACGATTACCTTTCTCTCAACCACATCACCTTTGCTTAATCCTCCTGTCAAACCTCAATGTGCTCGTCCTGGTAATGGAAAATTGTCAGGAAAGGTGACCAAAGCTGGGAAGCTTGTTGCTAAAACTCCAAACACGGGTAAAAGACCAAATAATGTCCATTCACCTCCTTCAGCAGAATCTTCAGCATTGAAAAAGAAAGGCTCTCATTCTCCTCTTTTAGCAGAATCTTTAGCCATGAGAAAGAAAAGCTCTCATTCCTTTCCTTCAGCAGAATCTTTAGCCACGAGAAAGAAAGGCTTTGGCCGTCCAAGAAAAACTGGACAAGAAAGTACTACACAACGCTTTGAAAGTCTGCCTAAAGGAAGGAAGAGATCCCGGGTTAAGTGACCATATTGTATAGTTGTGTTCATCATCCCCTGTAACATGTTACGACAATTCTAATGTTTTTTCTAGGATTTTCCAATGTACAAAGTCTCCCCCTTTGAAACTAACTGTTGTATAGTCCAAATGTAACAAAAAATTAGAGAGAAACATTTGCTTACTTGACGTGCGAGCTGAAGGCAGCGCAATTTATCAGAAGAGGTGATTGCGACAAATTCGTAGTTTCTATGCTGCATATTGATCATTGGAGATGCTGAATTTGCTTCTCAATTCTTCGGAGAATGCAATTTGAATATCGGATATCTGGCCAGTGGCCACCCCACTGGTACAGATTGTAGAACGAAGGTCTTAGGAGACTTCCCCATAACAACCTGTATACAGAGAGTACATTTAAGCTAAAACTGCGGCATTGAGGCTTTTGGTCCAATGTTGAAGCCTCAAAGGTGAGGTTCGGAAAGCAGAAAGTGTGGAATGCTAAGGTTCAAAATCCCACCTCCAAATATTATTGCTAACTATAGAATAAAAGAGGTGGGCAATTCACCGTAGCCCACGTTTTATTTTAATTTTTTATATTTTATTTTAATTGTATGATCCTTTATATGTTGAGGTTTTTTAGGGATATTAAAAAATGAATCAATATAGATTTTGCAAAATCAAGATTTAATTGGAGTTAAAAATAAAAATTACAAGAATGATGTTCAATTTTAACAAATAACAACAAAACATACCCCATTTAGTTCTCTAAAGTTTTAGCTTTTCTATCATTTGGTCCTTGTTCTGAAAATTCACATATTCATATCAATCTTTATTTTTTTTCATGTTTTAGTCTTAGGTGTTGAGAGAGAAAATAAAAAATTGATGAAAAAGATTGAGAAGTGAGAAAATGCTTGAATATCCACATTTAGATAACCAAAAAAATTGATATGAAATGCTTGAATATCCACATTTTAATCACAAAAAATATTGATATTTATGTAATGAGTTTGTTTTTTCAAGAGGAATTCAATAAAAAATAGTGTTTCTTTTATAACCATACCAAAAAAAAATGTAGATTAAGGTTCGTTAAGTTTTGAGGTTGGAAATAAGTTTGTTGAAATTTATATGGAATTTTAAGGTATTTGTAGGTAAAATTAAGTTAAAAAATAATTTTTTATAGTTTAAAAATTTCTATTACTAGAAAGTTGTCTAAAAAATTTGAAGCAAGAGACATGCTTTAAAAAAACAAGAAAAACCTATTAGTCCAACAGGCCTAGACCCTTTTTATGGTTGGTCAGGCATAAAACCTAGTTTTTTTTTTTGCATTAACTTTTATATTTAAATATTGCTTGATATCATACTTTTTATTTTTTAAATTGTTTAGTTTGTTTTTTTAAAATAATATTGATTTTTTTAATTTCACAACTTCAAAGAGATTATTATTATTTATTTACAACTTTTTGTCTCATATATTTAAATAAATTAATTGTATTTGCACGACACGTTTATATATAAAAAAAATCACTTGTTATTAGTAAATAATTAACCTCCAACATATGATAAATGAAAACTAGTAAAATAAAATAGACAGGGGATGTAAAACATCTGTATTTGCGTCTATATTTTTCTTTAACTAGAAAGATTAGCCTTTTACTTTATTATTAATTAGTGTTAATACTAATTTAATATATTTTTAAATAAAAAAATACTTAAAAAAACATAAGTATAATATATATATATATAAACAAAACTGCACAAGTAAAATGCCGAAACCACACGATGCTAGAAATGGACTCGTAGATTGCTTTGTCAAGGTTGCTTGGCCCAGTTTTTTTCTTAGGATGGTCTCCTCTCTTGTCAGTAGGCTAGATGCTCGCGGTGGGAGTTTTGTTTGGTTCTTACCACATTATAACAAATAAAAATTGCACTTGTTTAAACCATCTAGATGATGGTCCAGTGATAAGAGTTTGGAACCAAGAGGTTTGCTTTCTCTGTGATCTCAGGTTCGAGCCCTGTGGTTGCTCATATGATAGCCACTGGAGGCTTACATGGTCGTTAACTTCAGGGCCCGTGGGTTAGTCGAGGTGCGCGCAAGCTGGCCCGGACACCCACGTTAAACTAAAAAAAAAAATTGCACTTGTTTAACAATGAGGGGTATAATTTAATTATTCAGACCCTGAGTTTATTTCTTAAAGGTCATTAGTTCAAGTATTATAAATCTCAGGATTATTAGAGGTTTATTTAGTTTTTAACTTTAAAGCCTCGGGAAATTAGTCGAGGTGAACGTAAACTGATGCGGACACCTATATTCACTAAAGAAAAATTGCACTTGTCTTGCCAATTCAAGTATAGTTGTTTATCTCGGTAATCTAGCGGATTGATTTGAGAAACTCTGAAGTTGGAGTTTACTTGGACTAAGTTTTTAATGAAATTAGTTAAATCATTGATATTCAACAAAACCTATGCAATTTAATTAGATTTTTAATGACTCAGTTGATCTAGTAATTTAATTCAAACTCGGCTAGGTTTAAGAAAAAACAAAATGAAGCGTTTTTGTTTTAATAAAAATTGTTAATCCAGGTTGATTTTGTAACCTGATGATCCGGGTTAGTCTTCGAGTTCGGGTAGACAACTGGACCACCTTGACAGACCATCTCGAAAGTCCAGTTGTCTAGCCATCTCCGGGGCTTAGTTCTAGTTCCTTCAAGTGAAAGTGAAGCTGGACCGACTCCTTAAGTTTTGATTAAAATCTAAACATAACCCACAACTGTGTAATAAGTCCATGGTTCAGGTCGTCGGTAATTTTATCACCCTACCTGCCCAGAGAGCTTTTAGGCCAGATTGGAATGATTAGCCCTAGAGGAATGCCATTTTTAACTGGGTTTAACAAATTGAGGGTGACATTTAGTGCCCTTGCCCTTTAAAAGAAAGTGATAAGAGATTCCATCAAAAGTTATAAAAAAAAAAACTCCAAGAATAATTGCTCTTTCCTCTACCTTCCTTCATTGTTGTGTGTTTATAACGGGATGCATAGTGTTTTTTAATTGAAAATAATATTTTTTAAAATTTGTTTTTGAAAATTTTAATATTAGAGCATCAAAACCATTAAAAAACACCTAAAAAAATCAATTTAATGTTTTTTCAGATAAAAAAACAATTTAAAAAGTAATTTGAACCACAAAAACACAAAAGCAAACAGCCGATATTTTCTGATCATGGCTCGACAAAAAGGAACATCTCTAAAGGTGGATGCAACTTACCTAAGTATCACATTAACGGCATGATAAATCAAAAGTGGCTAAATAACAAGCACACACAGCCCGACAATCATATGTTTAATTTGGTGAAGTATAGGTTAAGGATATCCATGTCAAGGAGGGGAAGCGTGGAATGACTTCTTGCATGGTCCTAAACATGGAAAAATCTGAAGCAAACAGGTCAATATTCTCTAGATGTTTCCTCATGAGATTGCACAGACAACTTGCTTGGATATTTACCTTACTGGTTATGTCTCTTTTACAAGAACAAGCAGCCTCCCCTAAGTCTTTTGTCAGCACAGGTATTTCTGTTCCTTACCTTACAAATTTGTGATGTCCAAGAGCTATTTATGCCAATTTCTTGGGTCTTATCTCTAGCAAAACAGGCCATTTTTAAGAGATAATTGTGTAATATCAGGAAATGATTATGTCCAACGAAGATGATAAGGATCGAAGACAAAACCTGTCCGCTCGAGGGAATGGATAGTTGACTAAATGGATATGTGACCAGCTTGTGTGACATCAGGTCGTTAAAATATATATATAAAAAATTAAATGGATATCTAAAATTTGACTAAATGGAGAGCTTTAATTGTCGTATCCTTGTATCAAGAATAACCTTCGGCACCCCTGTTATCTCCGCGATGTTTTACCTGTCTGTTAGGCTTGCAGGATATTTAATAGACCCGGAGAATAATCGTGGTGCGCGCAAGCTGACCTGGACATCCGAGTTATCAAAAAGAAAAAAGAAAAAAAAGAATAGCCTTGTGAACCAATTAGGTTGCTTATGGATTTGAAATATAAATTTTTATCACTTTTTTTTTTCATTTTCGTGATGCCGACTTGAGTGGATTAGCTTGGTGTATTTTTATATTTTAAAAGTTTTTTTAAAAGAAATTAAATTTTTTTATTTTAAATTAATATATTTTTAGTGTTTTTAAATTATTTTGATGTACTAATATTAAAAATAATTTTTTTAAAATAAAAAAATTTATTTTGATTTATGAGCTGAGTTAGTATATAGTGTGCTTGAGATTTTGGATATGTAATTAAATTTCATGTATGAATATTCTAATTTACTTAAAACCTTATCTAGCTTACAGTTACACTACATTTTAGCTAGAATAAAAAAATATATAAAAAATATATTTAGAGTAGAAAATTACTTTGGTATGGTTATTAAATTCAGTCTAATAGATTAACCTTAAAATTTTTTAATTTAAATTTAAAATTATACAAAGTCAGAGTTATTTTGACATAATCCAGTCAATCTGACAAGTTCAAACACAATTCAGACAACCAGTAAAAAACATGGCTTGACTTTAAGAAAAATCATGATGATTTTTTTTTTAATATTAAGATATTACTAATATTAAAAATTTTTTTAAAATAAAAAAATTTATTTTGATTTATGAGCTGAGTTAGTATAGTGTGCTTGAGATTTGGATATGTAATTAAATTTCATGTATGAATATTCTAATTTACTTAAAACCTATCTAGCTTACAGTTACACTACATTTTAGCTAGAATAAAAAATATATAAAAAATATTTAGAGTAGAAAATTACTTTGGTATGGTTATTAAATTCAGTCTAATAGATTAACCTTAAAATTTTTAATTTAAATTTAAAATTATACAAAGTCAGAGTTATTTTGACATAATCCAGTCAATCTGACAAGTTCAAACACAATTCAGACAACCAGTAAAAAACATGGCTTGACTTTAAGAAAAAATCATGATGATTTTTTTTTTAATATTAAGATATTAACATATTAAATCGACCCGGACTTCTCGGATTAATTTGCTAAATTCATGATCCGGGTGAAAGACTTCATTAGCTTTAAGAACTTTTTTTTAATTTTTTATTTATTTAATTATATAATAACAAAAATAAATGCTTGAAAAAATAAATACAAATCAAATACTATAATATTTATTTGAGATTGTAATAGAAAAACATACAAAGATAAATATAAAATAAAATAAATATTGAATGATAAATTTAAAAAAAAAATAAAAAAATACTGAAAATGCAAAAAAATATATGAAAAAAAGGCCACCTGTTTATATGAAGAGGTGAGTTTACACCCGAATTCTCTTAGATGTAACAGGAAATTCAAAGTGTTAAAGTCGTAGCACTTGTCTCAAAAAGAAAAAGTCCATGCAAAGCAAGAAAGGGTATACCGCAAAAATTTAAAAGCATAGCCGAATTCATGTCGTTTACGAAACAAACGGGAGTGGTGCCGATTTTAATGAATATTTATTTCTGAATAACAAATATGCTATAAGGGAAGGTGATTCTCATGTAGCCACGTACACACTTTACCATTTACTATATTAATGAAGTGATATCTATGGTTTTGGCTACGAAACTGTGGGTATTTTAATATTTTCATATAATATACTAGTTATTGTTGATTTATTTAGGTGTATTTTTATCCGTTTAATATTTTAATAAATAATAAAATAATCAAAATACCCTATAAGTAAAAAAACCAATTGCTTTGGGCAGGAATATTTAGGTATTTTCATCCTTTTATACATAGTAGAATTATGTGTGCAACCCAGATCTAAGAAATTTAATTCATTGGGATCAAAGGTACTAGGATTTTTTAGTCTCGTATTTTTTTTTTTATTAATTATTGGTTTGGCTGAGGATAGTAATATAATTTAATATTAAAATATTTTATATAAAACAAACCCACTTTTCATGGTTAGATATTTTTTAAAATGCTTTTAGTTTTAAAATATATCAAAGTAATTTTTTCTATAATTTTTAACATCAAAATCATTGAAAAACATTAAAAAAAACATTAAATTTAATTTGGCTTTGCTTTATCCTGACGAGTTCTTCTTGTTCTTTAAAACATTGAATCTAATCTATAACGATAAAAGTCTTACAATTTGATCCAATTACTTATGATCAATTGAAAAAGAAAGATGCATAGATATCTTGGATATAAAACAATGATTTAATTCAGTTGAAGGTAGCATAGAGCATGCGTGTGAGTTCCTTCAGCTGCATCTGGTGATCATGATGCTTATAAATCGAAGATCCCTACAACTGTAAGTCATCTGCTCCAAAACGACCCTCCTCCCCTCGATGAGACCTAACCCAACCATTTTCTAAATTCACCTTCACATTTTTTTCAATTTTTCTGTCGTGTGCACGCCACCTTTTGACCCACCCAGCCACCCCTAACCTCCCCCAGCAACTTCAAGCAAAAAGCATTATGCGTATAATAAATAAGTGATTGATAATATTAGCAGAGATCGAGCATCCCTGGTCTCAGCCTTGGTAGAAATTGCTTGTTTTCATGGGAACTAATAATTTACTTAGTTTTAGGTCAAATTAATGTTTGAAAAATGTATAGTGTGTTTGGTATAGTGGTGTATGGTGCTTTCAAAATTATTTTTCAATTGAAAATACATAAAAATTATGTTTTTTAAGATTTTTCTTTCTTTTTTACATTAACAATTACAAATCATTCAAAAACACCTAAAAAAACATTAATTTAATATTTTTTCAAACAAAAAAAATTAAAAAAAGTAGTTTATATATAAAAAAAACCCTCATAAGGCATGTTCTTATAATATTATAGTGCTGGACACGTACGAAGCTTGCTACTGCTAGGGTTTGCATTATTCCTTGCTGCCAAGTGCTCTTGAAAGCGCAATTGATGGATGCAATATTGTTTTTAAGTGGTGCTAGCAGCCATGTATGCCTACAATATAATTTATATATAAGCCAAAAGCGATTTAATGGTGGTACCAAAACCATAAAATTAATATCTAGAAATTAATGCTTTTTTCTTTTTGTTTGATTAATTTATCCATCCACTAATTTTGAAGTTTATTCCAATACATAATTGAATTGCATTTTTTTTTCCTTAACTTTTCCGGATAGATTCTGCTGAAGGATCCGGTCGCTAAGATAGGTCAATTATTAGGTATGGTAAGGTGCATAATTGGTGGAGTCTCTTTATTGTCTATGAAAATGTGATGGATTCGTAGCATTTGAAATTAGCCAGCCCAACTTCTTTCTCAAATAATAATAATAAAAAACGTATGCTTGAATGGGTAAAACTAATCAATGGTACGTTATATATTATAAATAATATCCGGTTATTTGTGTTTTTTTATGAGTTAATATTAGCTAGATTTTGAATGTTAGAGTCGACTCGGTGTAAGGTATGAGTTATAGATCTGACGGGTTAACTCAGATTGATTATTTCTTTTTATATAAAAGGTTAAAATACATTGTTTTGAGAAAATTAAAAAAAATCAATGAAATTCAATTATAACAATTATTTGACTTGCTAAGTTGATAAGATCAACTCTAGATTGATTTTCTCTTGATACCTAATTTAGATTAGAAGTTAGATAATATATTAATGAGAGCTTATTTTATTTTTTTAAAAAATAAAACTAGTATTTAACTCTATAAGAATTTAAAATAATACAAGCTATTTAACTGGATATGAACTCAATAATGTTTCCATATTTCAAGCCAAATTCTTGTTGCTTTTGACTTTGGGGGACATCTATAGGGCTAACTAACGACATGTCCTCTTTGCATTTATGGATAAATCACTTTTCCACGCCCACCTATTTTATCAAAATCATGAATGTCATAACCATCTAGGTGGTAGCCTAATGGTAAAAGTTTGAGATTAAGAGATTTGTTCCCTCTGTGGTTTCAGGTTCGAGCCCTATAGTTGCTCATATGATGGCCACTGGAGGCTTACATGGTCGTTAACTTCAGGGCCCGTGGGATTAGTCGAGGTGCGTGCAAGCTGACCCGAACATCCATGTTAAACTAAAAAAAAAAAAATTCATGAATGCCATACCATTTGTTGGTAGTAGTAATACGTCATGAAATGACATTTATTTCTACAAATTGATCACATTGCATCTCTAAAGCTGCCAGCCCGCTACCATAAATACAACTACTCTGTAAATCTGTTTGTTTTTGTGTTTTAAAAATATTTTTAAAAAATTTAATTTTTTTTTGTTTTAAATTAATTTTTTTTATGTGTTTTCAAATTGTTATCAAAAATATTTTTTAAAATAAAAATATTATATTAATATATTTTTAAAAATAATCATTATAACATTTACAAATAAATGAGAAGAGTTTATCCATTTCCTGTGGGAACAAAGCGTGGATCGTTCTCGCCTTGGGTGGGGCATTACGTGCATGGAACCAAATATTAATTAAAAAGTGGCTAAGTTAGTTAGTTAGTGTCAATATCTGATAATGTCATGCATGCTTGTGTTTTAAGCAGTCGCTCACAGGACATATGTGATCTCCAAGCTTCAAATTTAAAACATGTCGTCATCATTTTGAGGCTCTACTTGCCATAACACATCTCGCTCCAGCTCCCTCCATCACATGGTTTGAAAAGTACGTACGTCCATTGACTTTTAATACATTTTTATATTTTAAAAATTTTTAAAAAAAAATTGATTTTTTTTATTATTTTCTTTGTTTCAAATTAATATTTATTTTAGTATTTTTATATCATTTTGATGTGTTGATATCAAAAATAATTTTTAAAAAATAAAAAAATATTATTTTAATATATTTTTTAATGAAAAATATTTTATAAAGCAACCGCAACTATACTTCCAAACACGTTTAGAAAAAAAAAATCTATCATAGGAAAAATTATAATTTTGAGCAAATTAAGCAATTTTTTTTCTTTATTTTCTCCATCCAGAATGGACAGTAATAATTTTATCAAATAAATCGGATATTTTTAACTACTTGGCTGCCTCTTTTTTTTAACAAGCATGGCTCTCAGTATATAATAAATTTCTTTGGTCGTGAGTGGCTACACTAGGTTACAGTACACACGAAGCCCAGCACAATCTGCCCTTTTTTTTTTTCTTTTTTTTATTGGCAGTGTTTTATTGTTTCGAAATTTTGTATTTTTTACCTCTTCTGTTTATTTTTATGGTTGGAAAATATATCTGTAAAATTTTATTTTTTTATTTTAAATTTTAATTTTTTGTATTTTTAGATAGTGTTGATATAATAGATAAATTAAAAATAACTACTTGTACAAAACAACAAGTCAATAAGAATAACATCAATTTGTGACAATTCTTTTAAGCTATGATTTTATATGTTATGTATCATATGTCAGCATAAAATTGTTGCCAAGTTTCCTAGTCCTTGAAAGATTTATAAATAGATAAATAAAAGTTTGTTGCATATACTGAGAAAGATATTTTTAATGAGATTAAAAATAAAATTATTATGAAGCAGTTTTAAAATACAAAATCTCGAAGATAACAATTATAATATAAGTTTTTTTATTTTAAAAGTATTCTTAAATTAATTTTACTTGACTTGAGTTGGTACATATATTTCAAATTAATTTTTTTATATAACACATGTCTGTATAACATATAATATTAAATATTTATTAGTAATTTGCCCTCTCATTTAAAAAATCCTAGCTCTGCCACTGCCCGACACCACCAGCTACTGCTACAATTACTGGTCATCTGTCTTATTAGACATCACTTGTTACTAATTATCAACTTTTTGGGCTATTTATATCAAATCACCAGATATCTAAATTATAAAAAGTAAATTAAATTACTTAAATTAAAAAAAACAACTAATTATCCAATAAATTAACCTTATTTTTAATCGTGTTTTAATTTTTTAGACTCATCAAAAGATTCGACCAATATTAATAACAGGCAGTGATTAATTAAGACAAAACTCTGTAACAGTTTTTACTCTCCACCTTTTACATGCGCACGCAGACACCATACTATTTAGTATTTACCTTGTAGTAAAGAAGTGAGCAGCAGAAGGAAAAAGAAGAAGATAGACCAAACCACACACCTCTCCTCTACATAATTTAAAAGAAAAGGAGACAAAACAGTAGAAATGTAAGAACAAGGGGAGTACTGTTGTGTGCTGTGTTTTTTCTTAAATGGACAACAACGGGTGGTGACCTCTACCTCTCTCCTTGTCTCTGTCTCTGTCTCTACTCTCTCGCTCTCTTGGCGATCCATTTTCCAAAAAAATAACCTCAAAACCCAAAACACAGCATGCAAAAGTAGTACTAAGAAATTAAAAATAAAGAAACAACAAAGTGGTGGTGCTGCTGCCTGATATTTTTTGAGAAAGAGAGTGTCTTTAAACGAGGTCATTCTTACACGTAAGTCTTTTCGATTCTCTCTCAAAACCTCCCATTTCTCCTCTCTATTACTCTGCCCTTTCTGATATATTTCTTGGTGTTCAGAATCAGACACCAATAATCTGACTGATTTCTGCAAGATTGTTGTTACTTCTTAAATCTTAATCCTTATTTATTAATATTTCCAGCTTCCTCTCACCGATTTTGCCTCTCTTTTATCTCAAGGTTTGTCATCTATCCTTTTTTTCTCCGTTTAAACCATCTCAAGTTTAGATGTAATGCTGCTAAATCCTCCGTTTTTCCTTTCATTTCTTGAAAGTTTGTGACTCTCAAGTCTTTTTTTTTTTATTAAAAAAAGTTAATTGGTAAAACTGGAAATTTGTGTTTGCTTACTATATATAACATTTCAAGCGGCAATTTTTGTTTTTCGATTCTTAAAATCTTCGAGTGTTTATGAGATCTAAAAATCTAGTTTTCTGTTTGTTTGGTTATCTGTATTGATAGATTTTTCAGGCATGAATATCAAAAGACTCTGCTTTTTCGCAGAAAGTAGATTGCTTTCCTTTTTAAACAAATGAAAAAGTCATTTAACTGAAGTTTATTTGGTTTATGTTTTTTAATGGGAAAATTTATTTAATCAGTTTTTGTTTTGTGGGATTCATTAGAGATTTTAAGAATCTGCAGTTAGTTTAATCTATATTAGCATCAATAATAAGTTGATTAGTGACAAATTAAGCTTTCTTTCTTTGCCTTGAACTATCAACACATGCACTCACCTAAATAAGCTAAATCAAGAAGCCAACATTAATTTCCTTTTTCTGGGTTTTTTGAGATGTCAATTCAAATATGTTCTTCTCAATTTTTGACCCTTTATTGAGGTTACTGTGAAAACTGAGGCTGATATGCATGAAAAATGAGGATTTAGACTGTGTCGAATATTATGAAAGAGAGTGAAGATTAAACTGGTTTTTCAAAATTGAGCTTTAGTCTCGAGAGAGGGATTCTGGGAATTTTTCTTAATCAAGAAATTGAGCTAAAACAAGTTGCAAATTTGGTTCTCGAATTTTTGTTCAAGCTTAGGACTTTATCTTATGCCAGAGTGGAATGGCAACTTTTTCTCAGTAAATATTTTTTTCAACTGCAAACAATTGTTGTAACATTTGATCAGGTTTGTTTCTGATATTGGTCTCTCTGCTTTTTTGTGCATCAGCTGCAGTTGGTTATGAGGACCTCGTAAAAGTTTTAGCTGTCTATGACGTCATTCAGATCATGGAAATTGCTAAAAAGGAACACCTTCTGTGATGGGGTATGGCATATTATATTTAATTTGCTTCTCAGTCCTGGGGGTAGCTAAGAAGATGGAGTGTTTACAAAATCTGCCTTAGTTTTGGTAGTCATCAAAGATGTAATTGTGTTGCCTTGGTGCAGGTGAAATCCGGTTTGAAGATGAAGCTGCTGCCGTTTATGGGAGTTTTGTGTACAGCAATGTTGTTCGTTGTGTATAGAACTACAATATATCAGTATCACCATACAGAGGTATGGAAACCCCATCGACTCTCTACATATTTTAACTTATAAGCATCAATCAGGGAGCCAAAATGTCTAGTCAATTCTCTTCTGGTGAATGATTTGTGGATTTTTTTTTGTTCATAGAGGCATTAATTCCAATATTTATGTTATAGACATACTTGAGTACTTGGTTACTTTGATTTCAAACTTCTGAAAGAAATGTAACTTAGCATGGCCCAAAATCTTAATAACTTCTAGTGTCACTTGCTGGTCCATCTACATCTTTTCTGTTGTTGAATTTACCCCTAGGCACAAATTAAGCTGCATTTTCACATTGAAAATAGGTCCAGCTCTAGCTATCTGTTTTTTATGGTGCTGCATCTGCTGAACTCTTTTACTCCCTTTAGAGTAGTTTTTCTCTAGTTTGCTGACTCTGCATCCTGGTGAAAAGTTTGCTGACTAGTTTTTCTCCACCATTGTCAGATGGATGAAAAATTGTACCCCTTTGAAATATTGAAGGTAATTTTAGAACTACCAATTAAAATTCCAAAGTAATGTTTTAAACATTGGACGACTGTTCTAGTGTTCATCATTATACGAAGATGCATTTGGTGCTTTGATCTAGGAATCGGCTTTGGCTTCTGGACTGTTGGGTGGTTTGCCTCATGGTATTATACGAGCTAGCTCAGATTTAGAGTTGAAGCCTCTATGGTCAACAAGTAGTTCGAGGTCAAAGGTTGGTTTTTTTATCCTCTGGTATTGTGCCATCAATACAAGGGCATGTCTTGACTTTTCATGGAAATCAAATGCAGGTTGATCCTTCTACCCGTCATTACTTGCTGGCAATTCCAGTTGGCATCAAGCAAAAGGATAATGTCGATCATATTGTCCAAAAAGTATTGCAGATGTCTTTTCTAATGTTTTTGTTTCATCAACTGAACATTTCTTGCCTAACATCATTGAATTCAGTTTCTTCCAGAGAATTTTACAGTTATTCTATTTCATTATGATGGCAACGTGGATGGGTGGTGGGATCTTGATTGGAGCAATGAAGCCATACACATAGTTGCCAAGAACCAAACGAAGTGGTAAGATCAACCTTGATAATTTCTTTTTTTGTCTATTTTTTACTGCATATTTTGTATGTATGGTAAAAATGGATGATTGATATTGCTGTTTCAGTGTTAATTTATTGCAAATTGTACAAAATCATTTAGCTTCAAAGGTCAGAGGAGCACAGGATTTCATGGGTTAAACTCATAACATCTTTTCATCTATGAGAGGAGTTTGATAGTTATGTGAGCATGGAATATTTTCCTAAAAGGATTTGTCTGAGGGTCTGAGCAGCTGATTTGTTTTTCCTCATGCATCGAACTAGCTTACTGCTGCAAGAAAAATAAAACACTGTCATGGAAATTGGACTGCCTAAAAAGTGGCTGGAAAGTTATGTCTTTACATGAATGGCTCTGATAATCTTACTGGATCTGTAATCTGTGTCTGAGATCTCCAAGGTGACTTGTCAAATGATGGTCCAACTGCTGCCATTCTTCAAACTTACCATTTATCCTTGGGTTTTTCTGTACAAGTTTATTTAACTTGTCATGCTGACAACAGTATTAACACCTTTTTGATCTTTTCTGGATTGTTCTTTTTCTTATGAAGAAAAACTCTCATTGCTTGCTTTTCAGGTGGTTTGCCAAACGCTTCCTGCATCCTGCTGTTGTGTCTGCTTATGATTATATATTTCTATGGGATGAAGATTTGGGGATTGAGCATTTCAATCCAGGAAAGTGAGTTTGTTGGACATTTTTTTCTTTAGCATGTTTGGGTTGCCTGCCTTTGGTAATAATATATTTGCCTTGACTTTATCCATAATGTTTATTTTTTTTTAGGTGGGTAGATAAGTGATCATCTACTCGAATTTCCAAAAAAATTGTTTGGCCTGTTCTCATCTTCATGTCCATTTTAATTATTTACCAGTCATTTATAGACATCCATCAATCATGATGTCTTTCATTTAGTCATGTCATAGGTAGTTCTAACATCCGCAATTTCTCCTGCTCTCAAAACCCTTGCCAGAACAGGATTCTCTTTTGCTAAGGCTGTTTAGATTAGTAAGGCTTGTTTTTCATCTTAGATTATCATTTCTAGGACAATTGGGACAATTGGGAATTACAGAATGTATGAGAGAGAGAGAGAGAGAGAGAGCAAGGACTGGCAGAGTTTACCAATTCCATACTCTTACAGAGAACAAGAGGGGGGGAGAGGGCAGGGTCTTCAGAGAAGCTGCCCAGATAGAGAAATGAATGAACTGGGAAAGAGAGAGGGGCTCTATTTATCCATCTGGGCTTAAATTATGGGTGTGATGAGTTAACAGCGATGGCGTTCTGGGTGTGATGAGTTATCTGGGCGTTAGTTTACTTGAAGAACTTTTATAAGAACAAAGTGTGACTTGCTGTTAGGCTTATATCCTGTCTAAACAAACCTTATCGATTTATAATTTCATTTCCTTTGTTTTCTTTCTAGATACTTGAAAATTGTGAGATTTGAAGGACTGGAGATATCTCAGCCAGCTTTGGACCCAAATTCAACTGACATACATCATAGAATTACTATTCGTGCCAGAATGAAGAAGTTTCATAGGTGAATGACATGGCTTTTACTAACTTGATTAAAATCTATCTGTTAATGACTAGCACTTGTCTAACATAATTTACGGTGAACAGAAGAGTTTATGACAGCAGAGGCAGTACCAAATGTTCTGACATCAGCGAGGGGCCTCCATGCACTGGGTAAATAGACCGCTATACTTGTGACATATCTTGTCTTCTGAATTTTTTTTTTTAATTTGGTGCAATGCTATTTTTTGACTTAAAAAGTTCATATATTACCTTATCGGTGGCCCTCATGTAGTGTTTATTTTCCCATCCATTTGCTATGAGGCTGACGAGGAATTGACCAATCTAATATTCTATGTCAAATTGTAGAAGTCTTGTTTAGTGACAATTTGAGCCTGAGCTCATCTTTTCCGTGGAACTTCAATACTTGTGACAATACCCATTGAAGGATATACTGTATTGTTCTTGTAAGGATTCTAGCAATACTAATTTAATTTACGTTATATCTGTAGATTTGTAGAAGGTATGGCTCCAGTCTTTTCAAGATCTGCTTGGTACTGTGCTTGGCATCTTATACAGGTAACTAAACTTTGATTATTCCAGTATAAAGAAGCCCTTTATTTAACATTATCGTAAGCTTGTGATGCCCAGTGTAATTGCTATTTGATGATCCTAGTGTAAGCATGTTTTGTTTTTTGCTTAAAATTTTAGTTGAGAAGCATTTAGGACTAGCTTTGTTTGCTTGCTGCAAAATAAATTGACTTTGAAAAACAAAATTCTGTGGGGATCTTTTCTAAAAAGATGATTAGTGGGACTGTGGAAAATTTGTTGAAAAATGTCCTTATAAACACAGAAAAACAACTATCTTTATATTATTTGTTTTAGCTGAAGTAATGTGACCTAACATGTATGAATTGTTGATAAATATGACCAATATACGGTTGCCCCTAGGATGAAAGAAAATTTAACACATACTATTTAATCCATTTAGGAAAATGTTCTCTTTTTGAGAAGGGGAAAACAAATCTCTCCATTTAAAGCATGCTATTTAGGTTGACTACAAATTGAATTCCTTTGACTGGTTTTTTCAAGCTGCACCAAACATAGGAAACTCTGTAAGATATTTTCCAACATAACAAACACTTTTATGCAAACAATTGGTGCATTAGACTTAACTTGATTTTGGAAGGTAGAAGATATGGCCATATGGTTAAATTCTACTCCACCCACTATAGGATGATTGCAAATCAAGTGCACTTTTGGCCTAGGGTTGATTAACTCATCATGGAATTCCTTTTCTTTTTACTCAGAATGATCTAGTCCATGGATGGGGAATGGACATGAAACTTGGATACTGTGCGCAGGTAAGTTGAACGTGATTTTCCAAGGCTAGGTTTAGTTTCTCTTACTGTTTAATTTCCTCCACCTCAATTTGTTGACTGAAGGTTTTCTTCTGCATTGTTAATTTACTCGTTGCTCTGTAACCTTTTTTGCTATATTACTAGCTTGCTTGGTATAGATTATTTTAGGCTCAATGCTCTGCTGCTAGAGCCTATTTTTACAACTAAGATAAGAATAGGAAAGGTTCAATAGGTGTTGGTCTTGGTCTTGGCAAATAATGGTGGTTGTAGGAAGTAGCATAAAAATTGCGTAGTAGATACGAAAGATGTAAGAGTTTCACAAAGAGTGATGAGTTAAGAGTGGTCTTGGAGGAAGAGTTTCATGTTTATTGACAGTTATTAGTGCTCCAGACAATCCTCTTGCGATGTCCTCATTGTAAACCCACTTGTAAAGATGCTAGGATTGAAAAGTTGATCATTTTCCTTTTTTGCTTCCTAGGGACTTGGTACCTTTTCACCTCCACAAAAATCATTTTAGTTTAACTAGGAATTGAGAGGGGAGCAGATAATAAATATTGTGGTAATCCACAAATTTGGACATTTAAACTGTTCGATCAATATTTGTAAGAAAGGGCATTTAAATCATTGTCCCAACAAAAGATAATTTACTCGTCTATTCTTAGAATAGCTTTTTTTTTTGTTTGACGGTAAGAAATAACCAGGGGCCAGCGCCAGCTTGTCTATCTCTGAGACTGGGTTCCTTTCTGAAATGATTTTAAGGATATACCTCCACATTATCATGGTGGACTTAAGAGAATAAATTTTCTTGGATGCGAGCCCCAAGGTTCAATCTCAAGAATTCAAAGAAGAGAGCGGACCTCTTTGAGCACCAGACCAATCCCTTGGAGTTTTTTCTAGAATATCTATTGACCAATTTTATCTCATTACAAGTATTGAACTTGACCCCTATTTTCATGTCTTTAATGCTTGATGACCCTTTTCTTTTATCTTTTACTCTATTTTCTTCTCCATAGATGCTAGTTATCATAGGAAAGAATATTATGATAGGCTCAGTTTATGTGACCTTGTGCAGGGAGATCGCACAAAGAAGGTGGGGGTCATTGATAGCGAATATATTGTTCATAAGGGCATACAAACTTTGGGTGGGCGTAAAACTCCTAGAAGAAAGGTCATCCTTTTCTCCTTGTTTTCTCAGGGGGGGCACAGTTTATGATTTTTGTCTATCTGCATTTTATTATCTATTATTAATATCTTTCTGATTTCTTCAGTCATCAAATACAGAAGAGTTGACTAAGGTAAACTTTCCTTTGTCTGGTAGATGAATTTTCATTGATACTATTTTGTAGCCACTGTTATTTGTTCTTAAAAGTTTCGCCTTCTCTTTTTTGGTTTACTTTCTCCTTCTGGCATTCAGAGACATAGTGCTGCATCCGTGGATCCTAGGATGGAGGTGAGACTACTGATCCTCTAGTCTACCATCAACCCTGCTTTGAGCATTTTATATACTTCTATTCCTCTGGACATGAAATGCCTGCAATAGGCAGAAGAGCTGCCAAGTAGTCTAGGATGATTGTTTCCTTGATTGTTTACATGTTTTCTCTAAATCATGCAATTTGGCCGATTCTAATTCTGTTGAGATTTACAACTTATATTTGATTAGTAAGGACTATTGGGTAGTAGGTTCCAATATCATGGATTGGCACCTCCTGGCCTTGAGATTGGTGATCTTGGCTTTGATAACACTTTTATTTTGGAGTTAATGCACGTATATCATGACATTGTTAACTCTATGATGTTGTTTTCTTCATGAAGAATGAACTACATTTGAGATGCTAAATTCCAACCATGTTGTCATGTCTGTAATTTGATGAACTTTGTTGTTTTCCTTCAATTGACTGATCAGATTAGAAGGCAATCAACATGGGAGCTTCAAATATTTAAGGATCGCTGGAAGCAAGCGGTAAAGGAGGACAAAAATTGGGTTGATCCATTTCTAAGGAACCGAAAACGCAGAAAACTGAAGCGGCACGGCCAATAATCTAGTTGTCTTCATCACACATGGGGTCTTATCTATACCTGTAATTTTGTCCTCCTAGCTTTTATTGATGCTCATAATTGATTCACTAAATGGACAAGTCATAGTTTTGTTCTTAAAATCCAGATTTTGTTTTACTTGCCTAGTTCTAGCTGATTTCTCTCGGTTGCTTTCCAAGCCTCTCAATTTTGCAGATTGAGGGCATGTAGATTCCTTTATGCATTACCTATAGACGAACAATGAATTGCTTGCTTCGGGGAAGAAATTTAAGGTCTGTTATACCGCAGCACAATTCACCATGTCTGTGATCTGCCATTGGCGTACTGCCATGCTACTGCTACAAAACTTCAGAATCAGGCTCTTAATATTTTTGCTTTGCATGGCGTAGTTGGAGGTCTACTTGTGTAGTATTTTTTTATTTTATGTTAGTACGGTAATGTGCTTGTCCTGCAGTGTTACAGTACCTGCATTGAATTAAATTAAAAAAAAAAAACTAAAGGAGAAGTTACTGTAAGAACAAGACTTATTTTCCTATTCATTGTATTGTAATAGTGTATTTACTTAATTATTTGCTGTTTAAAAAAAGAAAAAGAAAAAAGAAGCAATGAATTAAGCTTTGGGGTGGGATTGTCTTTTTATTATGGCATAATTGTTTTTAACATGTTGCATAGGGGTTATAACTGTCATGCAAGGTAAAATTACAACTTTTGATATTGTGGTGTTTTTATCATTTTATTTTTTTCGAACAGTGCAATTATTTTGGTATCATTAGAGTCAAGAACAATGCATCTCTCTTGGCTAGGAGTAATATTTTAATAGTCATGTATTTAATGTTATTTTAAAAAAACATGATGATATGTACACGCTCATGTGTGGACAGCTCTCGTGTTGTTTAATCGGCGGGTTTAGGGTTGTTCGGCTATCAAATGTCGTTTTATGAAGTGGTGTTTGAAAGATATTGGAGCTCTCTACACAGTGGTGCGATGCATGTATTATAATTGTCGCTGGTTTGGCACTGATAATATTTTTTTTTTTAAATTTTGCGTCACTCTTGCAAAATTTCAGAATAACCTTTTCAATTGTTTTTTCATTCACATTTGGTCTCCATGTTTTTAATTACTATTTTTTATTTATTTTAGAATAAATTATAAAATTATAAATGATTTTTAATTTCACCCCCTACTATTTTTAATTTATCAATAATATTTTAAATTACAAATGTTTTTTTATTTAATCCCCATCATTTTTAAATATATAAATAATCTATCAAATTACAAATATTTTTTAATTTCATCACCTATGATTTTTTTTAATCTTCTTATTTTTTTTATTGTTACTTATTTTGTTTGGCATCATTTTTAATTTTTTTTTAAATTTCATCCTCGAGTTTTTTTTTCCTATTAGATTTTATCATTTCTTTTGTTGTTATTTTTTTGGCTTTTGCATGTTTTTTTATTGATATTTTTTCACCGACTTCATCTTTTTTAAAATTAAATTGGTTGATGATTAAGTTTTTTATTTGAATTCGAGTTCAAGATTTCACGATTTGCGACTTTTAAATACTAGACTAGATTTAGGAGGTTTGCCCGGGTTTATTTAATTTTTTTATGATGTTTTTTTTTTTTTTTGGGTTTTGTTTTGTTATTTTTTAATGGTTTGTCTTCTGTTGAGTTGGTCCCTTACGATTTTTTTTTTTAATTTTACCTTTACTATTTTTTTATCTATAAATTATTTATCAAATTAAACATGTTATTTGATTTTACCCCCTATGATTTTTTAATCTTTCAAATTCGATTCTTATTCTATTAATTACTATTTATATTGTCTTGAATCATTATTTTTTTTTTCAAATGTCATTCTCCTTGTGCTTTTTTCTATTAAATTTTATCTCCATTTATTTTATTGTTGATTTTTTTTCTTTTGCAAGTTTTTTAATAAATAGTTTTTTTTCACAACTTCATCATTCAAAATTAAATTTGTTAAGAGTTAAACTCAAGAATTGAATCCATGTCAAGGATTTCACAATTTTGTAGGTTTTAGAGATTAGACCAGGTTTAAAGGATTTGCTTAGGTTTACTTGTTTTTTTTTTTAAGCTGATTTTTTTTAGAGTTTTGCTTTACTTTTTTTTCTTCACTGGTTTACCTTTTATGATATTAGTATTGGGTTGTTTGATAATCTGGATAGGCTTAAGTCTAATTATTTATACCTTTTTTTCATTGTTTTTCTATCAGTTTATTTATAGTTTTTTTTTTCCTCACATTATTTAAGTTACCAATTGAATTAATGATTCGGAACTTGGATTTCTTTTACCTTAATATTTTGTTTACATCAAAAAATATTTTGCTCAACAAATCTAGTATGTTTTAAAGCTCTAAGGTTACCATGTTAATAATTATAGAGAAATCTAATTTTTTTTAAAAAGAAAAGTCTATAATGTAATGCTATGATGAAAAAAAAAACACTTAACGATTTAATTGTTTATACGGAGACCAAATCAACCAGGAAAAATAAATAAAATAGCAAAGATAACATCGTCTTGCTTTAATTCGAACGACTTGGGCTTGTTGTTTAACTAGTCGACCCCTGTAAGAATGGAGGCGGAAGAATTTTCTAATTAAATTTGAGTTATTTAAAATTATGATTTTTTTTATCCGTTTGAACTTATTCGCCAGTTTTATCTTGTTTATTTGATCCATGCGCGTCTCTCGTGACGGCGGTATAGCTCCAGGGTTCTTCGAAGGTGGCACATGTTCTTGTTATTCTTCTTAATCTTAAGGATATGGAAGTATATATGAATAAAAATCGTCCATAGACTAGTTCAAACATGTTGTTGAAAGTTGATTTGCTTGTTCAACCCTACCTCTCCACCTCTGTCCTTGACGCACTCCTTTTTTTACTTTTCTAAAGTGTCTGTATGATCGATCATATTGAAAGCAACCGTCATTTCCTCTGAATTTCGTATTTTTTACTGTTCAGCAATATTGCTCCTTCTATATAAGCGTTTTCCTTTTTCCTTTTTCTTTTGTATATTCACTTTCCTTTCTCGTTGAGTTCTCTGGCTGTCTTTGTATCATAGATTTTGGAGCTTGCACAGTCTATTATATAGTATTCAAGATTTCTCCAAGGCCAAAACCTCTCCTCATGGCAGCGGGTCCTTACTATAGTAGTCTACTCTTCAATAAAGTAAACCCCTTTGCAGATGAAATGGATGGCCATTTGCAAAAGTTGCAGAATGTTGCATTCCTAACATGTCTAGGATTGACACAGTGTCTTGTGTGGAATTGCGCATCTGTTGCATTTGTGTGGATGGTAGGTGGGGTAGAAACAAAAATCTTGTTCCTTGCATTGGCCTACCTAGTCTGTGGACTTCCAGCTGCAAACTGGTTATGGTTTCGTCCACTTTGTCAAGCTTTGAGGACAGAAAATACTTCCATGTTTCGTTATTTTTTCCTGTTCTACCAGCTCCACATTGCCTTCTGCATGTTCGCTGCAGTTTCTCCTCCAATAATAGCCAAGGGAAGATCCCTCACAGGTATCATGAGCGCATCAGACATTTCTGGTGATTATGGAGAAATTGGATACTTGTACTTCATTGGTTTCGGTTCGTTCAGCCTTGAATCAATGCTCAGCATCTGGGTTTTGCACAAAGTTTACAAGTTTTACCGTCACGGTGGTTTAGCTCTGGAGATGGTTTAACTGTTCGTCCATGTTCATTTCTCACCCTATTTGATTCCATTAAGATTTTTCTACGATTAAGAGGATCTTTAATCAATGTACAGTGATTAGATATCACTGGAACTAGGTTACACCATCATCACCAAATCATATATGTAACAGGGCATGCCAGTTTTTATGTAATCTTGTGATATTTCAATGAAATTCTATGTTAAAGAACCTGCATCCAACCCAAAAAGTAAAAACCTTTTGAGAAGGTGTGACACGTTCACGTTATTAGCCAAGACAGAACTTCGTACTTTATTCTGTGAAATATATATATTCTCAACAATCTATCCAAAAGATCTATATGCTTGGCAATTTACTCAAGAGGTAAGCATCCAATTGGATGAAAGAGCTAGCAGAACTATGATTTTGTTGGGTTTCTGACTTAGTTTTCTCGAGTTAAAATTTGAAACCTGATGCATGATCATGGGCCATGGCAAATTACAGAAGAGAAGCTCATGTCTCAACTTCACCTCATCATAATTTGCATGTTCATGGGTGGTTAGGCTAAATCATGAGGAGACAGAGGAGCTGCCTTGGACACCAGGTTTACACCATTATTGGGCATCTTGAACACAACATAGCTGGATTCATTGCATGGTGCTAATGATGATGTTCGTCTTGAAGATTATGAAATGGTTAGACTTTTCCAAGGCTGCTTGCAAGTTCCATTGTTTTCGTTGTAATGTGTTAGCAGATTGGAGCATGAACAATAGACAACTCTATTGAATTACGTGTTATTTACAACCTTACTATTTTTCAATTAAATCCCTTTTTAATAAAATTATTAAATCATATATTATATGACTGTAGAAATCCTCTTAAGATGTAAGAACAATCATACATTTAAATTCAAAATGTCAAATAGATTATATGTATGGATATTGTTAGGTTTTCTTGTTGTTTTTTTTTAATCTTAATTAGTATGATTTTTTTAAAACAAAAATTATTTGAATTGATAAACAACATTAAGAATCTTTAATTGAATTTAATGGGGGATGTTCTGCATTGATAGATATAATATAATATAAATTTGATTTTAAAAAATAACTTCATATATAAATTTAGAATTTAATTCTTAAACAAATTGAGATTTGATATGCTCATATGTAAATAATAAATATAACGAGAATCAAGATTTCTTTTATTGTTTCTCTATTTTTTAACGATAAGTTTGCATAGAAAATATTATAAATTTATTTATTTATTTATTGGTGCATGATTGCACAAATTCATATAAGCATCATATTAATAAAATATTCTTTTCATATACTAATTCTTCTTAAAAAAAGAAGTCGTTCTCTATTTACAGGATTTATTTTGTTACAACCAATAAAGAATATATTTAATTTCTTTTAACATTTACAAGAAATGGCTGGTCCTCAGAACTAACCTAGGAGTTCATAAGCTATGGCCGTGAAAGCCTATTGTCTCTCGTAATCATTTCCTGAATGCAAATTCTTTCAGTTGTTACATAACGTGCACCTAATGCTTGAATTTAGGAGTAATGTGCGAAGCAAGGCTTAATCTGAAAACCATCTCCTTTGCACACGTCCAAATGCACGAGAGTTCTTTGCAACCTTTCAATATCATCACCAGATTCTCCTCAAGCATGTAAGCAACACTTATAATCAGACGCTTGATCCTTGGAAGATAATTGACAATGGCTGATGCCTCCTCTTTCCGCGAATAGTGTAACGACGAATGCTCAAGCTCTCAAAGTTCTTGCAATGGAGGCTGATTTGAGTTAATGTTTCTGTCAAATGAACACCATTATCAAGGTCCAAATTCTTCAAGAGTTTCAGATCCTTGAGTGTTTTCCCGAATAGTTTCTGTCAAATGAACACCATTATCAAGGTCCAAATTCTTCTGTAATTGAAATGTATGTATGCTTGTGTTGACCTCACAGATGACACAAAAGCAAACTGCTCTTGTTATTATTAGCCTCCATGAAAGCGTTCGATTTTATTGATATCAGTAACGTTTCAAATTTTATTGATATCATTAAAGTATATTTTTTGAAAGATATAAAACTACATTCTTAAAATTTCCTGAGATAAAATACTTCATCTTAATAATATAATCTTATTAGTTGTTTGATTTAATGATAAAAATATTCTCAAGTCACAATAATATAATTTACTTGATTAAAATTTTTATAATTTTTATAGCCATAATAAAGATTATAAAGACAATTTCATGCATAGAACTTACTTCAAACAATCATTTCAAGTGTGTTTTTATATTATGGTGTATAATATTTTTTTTAAAATATTTTTTATTTGAAATAAATTAAAATAATTTTTTATATTAATATATCAAAATCATCATAATACTAAGCATCAAAAAGTTACTCCAATTCTTCACAATCAATATAATCACATTATGGAAGCGTCATCATTCATCAATGATGTCCAAAACAAGACAGATTAAGTGCGTGTTTGGTAGTGTAGTTACAGATGCTTTTTAAATAACTTTTCGTGCTAAAATACATGTCAATGATGTTTTTTTATTTTTTAAAATTTATTTTTGATATCAGTACATCAAAACGATCCAAAACATACAAATCATATTAAATTTTAATAAAAACAAAAAAATAATTTAAAATTTTTGATAACAACACCGCAGCCGCGTTCCCAATCGTTTCCTACACAAAAGGTTTAGTTGATAAATTCAAACCAACAATCACACATGAAAGTTAACTACTATTTCTTCTTCTTCTTCTTCTTTTTTTTTAAAAAAGGGTAGTTCTCAACCGTTGATTTGCCCCTCCTTTTCCTCCCAAATTTCATTTCCTTACAAGAAACCAGAAGCACTTGTAAGTATATATATGTAAAAGAAGCTGACCATAGACAGACAAGCCAAACTCTCTCTCTCTAGAATTTCTTTTTTTTCTTCTTCTTCTTATTTTTTTGACTTGGTTTGGTTATCTTTGTTTCAAGTGTATGATTCCTTAAGAAACAAACAAAGCCTTTCTCTCTTTTTCTATCACCTTCTCTGTTCATAGTTTCATTATTTTGTTTTCTTTTTGAAGCCTCTCTTACCTTTGGTTTCTGCCTTCTGTGATGGCTGGTCGTTATGATCCAAACCCTTTTGATGAAGAGGAAGTTAACCCTTTCATTGTAAGTCTCTGTCCTTTTTTTTTTATTTTTATGCTAAATTTGTTTTTTTTTAAGACAAGTAGTTGAATTTTGTAACATGTGGTGTTCTTTTGGAAGTGTTTATGAGTGTTTTGTAGGTTTTAGAAGTTATTAAGGAGAGTTTTGAAAGTTCCAGGGTTTAGTGAGGTGTTTTCTGTGGTTGACTTTTATGGTTTTATGATTGATGTAAGCTTTTTGTTATGGAAATTTAAATATTGCTTAGTTTTGAGTAATTTGGTTTAATCTAAGGCATGTTAAGTTCTTAATTATATTACCTTTTCAGGAAAAACCCTCGATTTTTGGGACTGAGTAATTTTGTGTATCTTAATAATTGATGGAATTATGTATAGAAAGTTGTTAAATTTTAGACTTCATAATTAAAAGAAATTTGAGTTATCTGGACTGATGGGAGAGATAAGACTGTGTTTTAACGCTTGGCTGGATCATTTTCAGGAATTTTGTTTGAAAGTGATAAATGTTTGGTGGTTGGCTTTTTGTATGTTTTAAAAGCTTGGTAATTTTAATTTGATGTTCTTATAACTAGGACCCGGCTGAGAGGTCGAAAGCATCAGGGCAGTCGAAGTATAGTGGGAGTGCATTCAACACAACAGTAAGCCTAGTTCTTGCAAAAATTAAAACTATGTTATATGTTTTTCAATATTAAACCAACAAATTCTGTAACTCTTGCTTATGATATTGGTGATTTTGCAGGGTGTTCCTCCTGCTTCAAACTCGAGGCTTTCACCACTTCCTCCTGAACCTGCTGGTTTTTACAATTATGGTACAACGGTCGACATTCCTATTGATGCAGCTGCGGTAGGGATGGGATTCTTGTTGGTGAAAACCAGAGTCCATATTTTCCATTTGTATAATTAGTGTTATACTTGATTTTTCTTACTCTAATATGCTGTGAATCTAGGATTTAAGAAAGAAAGAGAAGGAACTTCAGGCTAGGGAGGCTGAGCTGAGAAGACGGGAGAAGGTATGTTCTGGTCGATTTTTTAAAAATACAAGCGCTTTTGTAATTTTTTTTCCTGCGTGTGCTGAACACAGTTGTTTAGAAGGAAGACATGTACTAATCCTTACAATTATAGTCTATCAGAGTGTTGTTGAAGGTCTTCGAGGGATGTGGAATTGTCTTTTGATAGTGTATTTGTGTTCCAGTTTTGGTTCATTAAGAGAGCTTTTTTTACACTGCCGTGAAAGCTCGTGTAGATTAGTGTTTTTTATTTCTTTAAAATCCAGCCGAGATTTTTGTACATCTTTCAGGTTGGATGCTGACTCATTCTGCCATCTTAGACACATTACGGATGGTTTCTTCTGTGGCTTTCTTCTCCCTTCATATCTTGCATTATATTAATCTCATTAATCTGCCTTTTTTCTGGTGCTAAACACGAGGTAAAGAGGTTAGAAGATGCAGCTGCAAGAGGTAATATACTCTTGATCAAGCCTTATCACATCATCTGGACTTTCCTGTTTTCTGATGTTCCTTGTCTACCGGACTGCTTTTTTCCCATGTGAAATATTCGACTTCTTAGTTGCATGTATTATTTGAACAACTGAACTAATTATTTTTTCCTTGTATGGCCAATTGGTTTTCCAGTTCTATCCTGCAGCTTACTTTTTTAGTTCTCTCTTTCCATGTGCAGCTGGAGTTGTCCTGGAAGAGAAAAACTGGCCACCATTTTTCCCAATTATCCATCATGATGTCGCAAACGAAATACCAGTTCATCTACAAAAAATTCAGTATTTTGCATTAACAACATTTTTAGGTATGCAAGCCTTCACCTGGATCTATGGACTGATGTTGTTAGCATTAAATTAAAAAATAAGTCCATTTTTTGTGAACATTTATAAGTTTGAAAGTCGACATTTTTTTCATTTTTTTTATAATAATAAATCCTTGTGAAGATTGGCATCTTGGCTAACAGGTCCTTGACAAAATAAATAGATTTGGTATTCTTTTTTATATTTCACTGCAATTATTTTTAAGTATCAGCTATATATTTAGGTTATTGAATGGGGTCCTGGGCATGCACCTTGACCCTCTAAAGGTATCCCAACCAGGAAGATATATGTGTATTATATTTATATTGCTGGGGCTTTTGCTACTTCATGAATTACAAGTGTTCATTATATTTCTGCTCAATATGTTTTTTTTTTTATAAAAAAAAAAGGTGGGACAAATTCTTAAACGTTAAGCATCCTCTAGTTTTTCTAAGCTCCTCGTCACTATGTTGTACAGTAAGGATGAAGAGTCCCAATTTTCATGTTTTACTGAAATTGGTACCAAAATATGCTTGTACTCTGCCTTTGTTTTCTGTAAACTGCATCATCACTGTGATAAATCTGAGCCATCTGAAAGAAGTGCATCGTTTTCTTCCCATCCTCTTCATCCCCACCACTCTCCTCTCAGCCACCTCTCTACTCCCCAAAGACTTATCATTTTCCATGCTCCCTTCTAATTACAGCACTCTCTATTCCTGGGTCTAAACTGGGTTATGACTGAAGTACTTGCTTGTTTACCTTCCTTATGGACCCTATAACCAAGGCAAGTTTACAATCATATCCTATCCATGGTGACTTGACCTAGATTATTATAACTTAACACCATTTGTAAAATGAAATTCATTAGCAAGAAGGCAAATCTAATTGATTGAAGCATTCATATTGTATTGGTTCCGATGTGATTTTTTCTTTATTCTATTTTCACAATTACTTTGCTAGATGGCTCTGTGTAAGTGATGAACAATGATCTTGTGCAGGATTGACTTTTTGTCTTTTCTGGAATGTCATCGCTGTAACAACAGCATGGATTCATGGGGAAGGTTAGTTAATAAACTTTTGCCGTGTTAGTCCTGTGCATGCAAGGTTTTCAATTATCTATGCTGTCTTAAAATTCTCTACATCTTTTGTTGCAGGGGTGAACATCTGGTTTCTTTCTGTTAACTACTTCATATCAGGAGTTCCTGGAGCTTATTTTTTGTGGTATCGTCCACTCTATCGTGCATTTAGGTATTTATCTCCCTTGTTCACTTCAACTTTTGTGCTATTCTTAATAATATACTAGGCTGAAGAGTGAAACCTAAAATACAGCTAGTTCAGGACTGTGGTTTAGTGCCCATTTGTTTTTGGGGCGCAACTGCAAAAAAACATCTTTTTGATGCTTTTAATGAGGCTTTTAATGAAACATTTCAACCTTATTGCCAAACCAACCCTGTTTGAGCTGAGCTGAGTACTGTGCTTGAACTTTTTACATTTTTTTCGAACCCTTGGAACACAAAGCTGTTTTCTGATACAGCAAAAGGTGTTGTTTGAGGCTTGGAAACTATGTGATAATGTAGGAAGTAGCAGATTATTGGCAAAGATATGTTTATCTTTTACTTTCTTAGTTAAGATTATTCTGATCCAGTAGTTTAACATTTAGGTGATTGAAACAAAATGTGAACAAAGAGTACTGTGAATCTAGATTTTCACCTCCATAATATAAGAAGTATACCTGATAGTTCATCTATAGTTATATCAAAATGCAGAAATATTGTAGTTTGCTGTGCTGTTGAATATCAAACTCTTCATGCAGGACTGCGAGTGCTATGAGGTTCGGATGGTTTTTCTTGTTTTATGTGGTAAATTTTCATCTCGCTGATGGCTATTCATTTTATTTTTTTTTATTCTGTCCAGCTCATCTCCTATGAAATTAAATACCTAATCTTTGTTCATCTTTTTTCTCCCAGCTTCACATTGGCTTCTGCATCTTTGCTGCTGTGGCTCCTCCTAAAATTTTCAAAGGAAAATCTCTCACGTATGTTTCTTCAAGTATTTTGAACTACTGTTTGTGTTTCAGACTAATGTTCTTGCGGATTTCAAAACATCACCATTCTTTATATTGCAAAATCCTTTAATGTTTCGTGACTGATAGTTATTTGTTGTTGGACTTTGAATCAGTGGTATTCTGGCTGCCGTAGATGTTGTGGGTAACAATACTATAGCCGGGGTGAGATCTCTGATATCAATTTGTAATGTTTCTTGCAATCTTGCTGATTATCCAATTCTTCCAAACCTTGTTTTTGAATAATTATGCGCTTGAACTAGGAAAGTAGGGCCTCCACTTCTCTCCTTTTTCCTAGATTTGTTCTGGCTACTTTGCTCCGTTAGTTATCCACTGCAATGTTGGTTTCATTACTAGAAGCAACATGGCATTACTTTCTGTAGGCTAGATGGTTAATTGTTTCTTGTGCTTATAGATCTTCTACTTCATCGGATTTGGTTGTTTCTGTCTTGAGTCACTGCTAAGCATCTGGGTTGTTCAGGTACTTTTTTCCGTGTGTTGAATTGTTCATAGTATCATCTATGCACCATGCAGCTTTTAGAACTTTCTTGAAAGTATTTCTCACTTCTTGGTTTCCTTCTTGCTGCGCAGCAAGTATACATGTACTTCCGTGGAAGTGGCAAAGCTGCCCAGATGAAGCGTGAAGCTGCTAGAGGAGCATTGAGGGCAGCAGTTTGATTCTATGCTCTTGTAAGAAAGCATCACGGTGACCTTGTGTGTGGATTTAGGTTGTAAATGCCATTAGATGCATAGACTTGGGATACAACGTAAATATAGAAACACAGCTTGCTTGAGCCTGGCTTTGTTAGACCAATTTCATTACACTGTTAAATGTCTTGCTGAGGGTATAGTTAATGGATTTTGCAGGCTTGCATTTTTCTTCTCTTTTGTTGAAACATGGATGGGATTAAACGTAGAGATGCATAATAATCTTGGGAAAATCACGTAGATATCCAGTTGGTGTTTGCAAAGAGGTCGACTTGGATCAATCTTTTGCAGGGCCTCAAAACTTTGAACATGTTTTAGAATTTAACCCTTGGGGATTGGATTGGGTGGTAATTTTGTTTGCTTCCCACGTTACCTTCTCGGGTTCAAATGTACAAAGGGAGGCCTTGAGAAAAATTGCTCTCATGTGGATAGCTTATACAAGACCTGATTGAAAGGAGACGGTTCGGGTGCCTGTTAGCAAACCAAGAACACCTTAAGTGTTTACTGAACATCTTAGAAAACAGGTTGGAGGGCTGTCAGGGAAAGGCTCTTTTCAACATTTTGCTTTACAAGCTCGCTGATACATGGCTGCAGTAGTTTACAAGACACAGACAGAATGATTTATTAAGGACTTTATTGGTACAGAACAGCCAAGAGTTCTAATTTGACATAAAAGAAGCAGATCCCACGCAACAATTTCCTAAGCAGAACGCGTTCAATTCAGTCTTTCAAGGGGAAGGAATTGTTGCGATGTATAAAAAACAATGCAAATATTTGATAACAAGTGGACTCTTCAAACTTAGCTGTTCTTCTAATTAATTATCTTTCGAGGCTTGGCTGTATCGACAAAGAGTCCTCGCTCTTGGGTTTAGCTGACTTGATAGGACCCGGGATAACTCTTGGCTGAACTTGATATCTTCTCAAAGCCAGAATGATGAATGGGAAGATGGAATTTAAGAGCTCATTTCTTCAAAACATGTAAGCGTGATATAATATATTTTTATTTTTTAAAAAATTTATTCTTAATTTAAATATATCAAAACATTCTAAAAACGCAAAAAAAAAAAAAAAAAGTTAACAAACTGCATTTTGACTCCACGAAATCTTAATATTTAAAGACATTCTTGGCACTCCAATGTTTTCATCAAAATTGATAATATTACAAGACAACCAATATTGCATCGACTAAATTCATTTAAAAAAAAAAAAACAAAGAAAGAAAGTATGTGTTTTTGCAAAAGTGTTTTTAATTAAAAATATATTAAAATTATTTTCTTAAGATTTTTTACATTAACAAATCAGAATCATAAAAAAAAAATGTAAAAAACAAATAGAAAAACAGTTAAACCTGGTCTAATACATATCGAGCTAGTTTAATGATATGTTGTGTAAGAAAAAAAAATCATGGGGCTGCAAAAATGCATGAGAAGAAGCAAAAAACTGAAGTTTTATAAACTCGAGCACCGCATATATTATGCTCCATGTTATTTAATATAGTATATAGTATTCAACATTACACTGCATGATTAAATACTTTTATCACTAATAAGAGTAGAACTATTACCAGCTACTGGTTGCCACGCCATAATCCAATACCACATCAACTCCCTCTAGCAATAAGCAACACACTTCTTACAATCTAGGGTGCACCCACCACCACCACCGCCTCCTCCATAGCCCTTCCCTGACCGGCTGTGAGAGGTGAAACACTTGGCTGGGCAAGTCAGCTTCTTCTTATAACACGGGCCTCTCTCTTTGCACACCACACTGGGCCTCACAACACCACCTCTAGAGTACCCTCCTTTTGGACCACCATACCCAGCACCATACCCGCCACCAATATTTCCCCACCCTTTATCAAATCCGGGTATACCAAACCCGGGTCCGGGTCCAAAGAACCCACCCATCCCACCATCATTTCCACCAGCTCTGTTGTTTTGGTTGGTGGGTTTGCCTTTTGTGGACTGGTCTGGGTCGGGGTCGGGCTGGGTTGCAACGGACAGTGAACACGCAACAAGCAAAAGAGCTAGGAGAAAGAAGCTAGCGAAGGATTTCATTTTCGCGCAAAAAGGATGAGTTGTTTTCTGAGGATGTGATAAGGAGAGAAGAAAGAGAAATGGGAAGGAATATTTAAAGGTAAAAAGAAGCATTTATTGGGAAAGAGCGGAGGGCAGTTGAGGAGGAGGGGGCCTCCATGAATAGGGTTGGTTAGCAGCACTTATGGCACTTGCATTTGCAACTTTCGTGTGCGTGTCTTTGATTTCCACGATGGTTTTTAAGGGCATTTCTTTGGATAAGAACTAGTGGATCATGCATGCTTGCACCATAAAGATAATCTATGATAATGATGCCATGGCTAAAGTGGGCAAAATTTCTTCAACGTTTGCGGTGGTGGTGGACACTGGAGAAGGAGAAAGGCAGATTCCTCATGATACTTGGGGCAAGGTCCATGTAGTTTGACTGAAACCTTGGTTGATTTGACATCCATTAAGATGTTTTCAAGATTATAAAAACTCTCTTAGACTTTAATTTAAAATTCAAATCCAAGTAATCTCGATATAAAAATAATGAACGCTTCAAGTATCTGTGAATGAAGTGATGTCGATTGTATTTGTTGAACATATGGGCAAAATCCCTCTTCAAAGTCTTTTTTAGCACCAACAAATATATTAACTATGTCTTGTAATAGAAGAAACAAAAAAAAGAGGCGAAGTAGACTTGGATGCAAATGAATCATATGATAAATTAATTTTGAAGCACATTTTGTTTATAGTTGCTGAGATAAATCGCTAGAAATGGAAGTTTATGAACAAGGAAATGGGACTGGACGCCCATGAATGTGTACTGTCAAGTACCTGGCGACATGCCGACAGAAATAAATAAATAGTTATGGCGATGGCCCTGGCCGGGTTTGTTTGCTTTGCCATGAACATGGAATGAATGTGGTGATCTTCCAATCTGCAAATTCATTAAAAAGAATTGAAGTTCATAACCTAAACATCAGTGTCACTGATCCCATAGATTATCCATACACCCTTCAATTTGGGGGTTGAAGTCAATGCTGTTCTGCCAGGTAATAAATAAGGTCAAATGATTTGCTACTCTACAAACACGTAATCCATGCGGCATTGCACCTTGGAATTGAGGGTTGCATTAGACCCATTAACAGTGTTTTAAGACCCGGCCCGGCCCGGCGGGTCGACCCGGGACCCGGGCGACCCGGGTCTGTGGCCGGGCCGGGTCTAAGAGAAAAACAGGCTGGGAATTGGCTCGGTCAGACCCGGTCGACCCGGGACCCGGCCGGCCCGGCTGAGACCCGGGTATATTTTTTTTTTATATCCTCATGCCCGAAATGACAAGAGCAGAGGGACGAATGCATTGCAGAATGCAAAGCAACAGAAGTGAGAAGAAGACCTAATTAATTTCAAGAAATTGTCAAACCCATTTCGCGAAGAAGAGCAGATGAGCAGAAGACTCTTGAATCCTTGATCGCCGTTTCAATTCTGAGCATAAGGTTAGATGAGTTTTTACTGGTTTCTTTCTTCTTTCGCTAACAGTGGCATCGATTCTTCCCTCTGTTTCATCTTCTTCCCTCTGTTGAACTTGCAGGAGATCGAGTATAACAGACTAACAGTGGCATCGATTCTTCCCTCTGTTGACCCATCTGTTCTTCCCTCTGTTGACCCATCAATTCTTCCCATCGATTGACCAATCAATTCTTCCCACAGGTATGTATCTCGTTTTCTCTGTTCTTTTATTTTTCTGCGATTTCAAATGGTCAAATACATGTTCGTTTGCTTTGAATATTGCTGTGAAATGTGAATATTTCGTTCTTTAATTTTTGTAGCTGTGAATATTGTTGTTAATTTTTTGCTGTCCCTGTTTGTTTACTTCTGCTTAAGTTGATATTGGTTGTCCCTGTTTGTTTGCTTCTGCTTCTGCTTCTGCTTCTGTGATGTTATATTGATTTTATGGATGTCCCTGTTTGCTTCTGCTTCTGCTTCTGTTTGTTGGCCATTTCAGTTTTCTGTGATGCTTTCAGAAGTGAGAAGAAGACCTTTTTTTTTTTGGGTTGACCCGGGTCAAACCGGGTCAACCCATCTGACTCGTGACCCGATCACTGGACCGGGTCGATGACCGGGTCAGGTTTTAAAACTATGCCCATTAATCTATAGATATTTAGCTTGTATTTGAATGTGCTGCCACCTATGTTGTACCCACAGGACTGCAACAAATTAAAATATATATATATCATAACTTTAGGACCCATAGATTGCCTGTCCATTGAGTGTATTCGGACCAGTCAGCACTAGCAGGCAAGTGGTGAGACACGAGAGCCCGAAATATTTAAAGGGAGAACCGACCACTTATTTAATCTTGACACCTTGATCGACTCCATACGGACATGCCTCCTTGTATTTAAGACCTAACTATATTATCGCTCTTTGTTTTTTGAAAAGAACATTTAAATGATTTCTATGAAAAATAAATTATTTTTTTATATTTAATAATGGTATAAAAAATAACTTTTCCGTGCTAATTTAATTTAAAAAAATCAAAATAAAATTAAAACAAACCAAACTAATTTATTTTACTGGAAAGTATTTTTCATCGATCAACTTTTTTAATATTGAATAAATACGAAAAAAATTTAAAAAATAATTTTTATTTTTTCATTTCCATTAAATTAATTGTGAACCAAGAAATTAAAACAACCATGCTCCATCCACAAAACTTTCAAGGTCAAGATTTGTTATGTTTTAAATAAGGGTTGCTATTAGTAGTTAAGCTTCTATTTGTTTTTGTGTTTTTAAAAAAGTTTGAAAATTTTTTATTTTTTTTATTTTAAATTAATATTTTTTGATGTTTTTAAATTATTTTGATGTGTTGATATCAAAAATAATTTTTAAAAAGTAAAAAATATTATTTTAATATATTTCTAAATAAAATTACTTTAAAAAATAATCAAAATAATAAAAATACTTTTGACTTTTAGCTTGAGTACTCTAGTTGATGATGTGTATTAATAAAATCAGGGGCTTATTTAAAGATCTCTTGTCGCATCCATCACCCACAATTTGCCCCCTCCTAGTTGAGATTTCCAACGCTATTATCTATATTTATATTAATGGTAGGTGCAATTTGATGGGTTTTTAAAAAATATTTTTTCAAAAAATTAATTTTTTATTTTATTTTTTCCCAAACCTACCATACTTTCCTCTGCCACACAACAAGTTTTGAAGCCCGTCGTCTGCTTGAATAATTTCCATTATGGGATGATGGGCCCTTTTTTTTAAAATTCATGTAAGCGTGTTGGAACCAGCTTGTATGCATTTCGATTAATTTTCATGAACCCTAAAATTAACAACCAGATAAATTTCTAGTGGCCGTCAATATTGACAACCACATTGTTCAAACCTGAAACCATAAAAAAACAAACTTTTTAATTTCAAATTTTTATTACTAGATCACCTACTAAGTAGTTAATCATTTTTTTTTTCTGGTACTGAAAAAAAATGAGAGTCAAATCTATTATTAATATTAAATGAAATAAAAAAAATAAGAGATTGAATTGAAAAATAAAATAAATCTAGAAAAGAATTAAAAAAGTAATTAAAAATATAGAGATCAAGTTTTATAAATAAAAAATTAAAAAAAATTAAATTAAAAAATAAATAAAATTTGATCTCTAATTTATATTTTATGTTGCCGTGAATCCTTATATGCCTTTGATAATATGGCCAACTCAAAGCCACTTTTAAAGATTGATCGTACACGATATGAAATGGACTCAAAGGCTGAAATTAATAAGATCGATGCTTTCTTTAATGCTTCTCATAATTACATTACAAGAAAAAACACTTACACCTTTTCTTTTGACATGACGGCTGCACTGTAGATTGAACAGTGCGCCAGTTAACCCCTCCGTCTCTTTTCGCTTCAGTTTGAAATTATGGTAGCGATTTAAATTGTTTTTTTATTTAAAAATATATTAAAATGATATTTTTTTATTTAAAAAAATTATTTTTAAAATCAGCACATCAAAATAATTTAAAAATATAAAAAAATAATTTTTTAGAATTTTTTTGTATTTTTAAAATTTAAAAAATATAATTTCAATCGTGTTCCCAAACCTCTCTTTCTTTTTTTTTCTATTTTATCCGACCCTTGAAAATCTATTCAATTTTAGTTATTGATAATTTTTTTAATTTTATCTTCATGTGGATATCGTTTCTGATTTAATAAGTTGTTTTATTTTATTAATTAAAAAGATTAAAACATCAAGGATCAAATTTAACCTTTTATAAAAGAAGGGACCATTTCTTTTTAGTTTTTAGGCAACATGTTGCCTGTTGCCTCAAAGTCAATAATACGCTAACTCCAGTTTCGAAACTAGGACCTCGGTATTTATCCCATGCGTTAACCACTGAGCTATGATACAAAATGGCAACCCAAGCGACTAAAAACATGTATTAAGCTTTTTTTTATATTCATAAAGCCCACCCCTAATAAATTTTAATCGTGTTGATAATGATAATCCTGTAAACATTATAAAACGTACACTAAGAATAAGAGGTGGTTTAGCTCACATGGTATACCATGAATTTGTTCTTATATCATCCATCACCTTGGATTTGTGTCCAGAAAAGGGGTTGGAAGAAATTTCTCAAAATACACCAACCCAGTATGTGGAATGTAAACTTAATTATATCTAAAAGAAAAGGGGATTTAATCTTGATATATAAAAATTTACAAAAAAAAAAAACAACCTTGAATATTAAGAAAGGCATGTGTTTCTAAGAAAACATGTTAAACACTCCCCTGCATATTGTCGAACTCTACCCTTTTGTTTCCAGTAGCAAGTCACATGAGAGCTCACTACACATAACTCTTATCTTGTTAGCTCCAAATGTGATAAACATTTGGAGAAACCATATAGATTCTGCAAATTATCATGTTAAAGGGTTTGAAGAGAACTTGAACACCATCATTTATTTATATTCTTGCAAATTGATTTCTGGAGCATATAGTTGAATGCATGCTTCACATTAGAGGTTTTTTCCCCTTTCCCTACAGTCTACACACAGAATAGACCCTCACAAGGGCGGATAACGTTGACACATGCCACTCCTCATCATGCTATATAAACAAGAATAGGAATGTTAAGAAAAAAATCCATCATGTCCCTGTCCTGTCTAGTACCCTTCTTTGCATGTATTTACGTCATGTGCAAACAAAAGAAGCCTTACAAACTAGAGGAGTTCCAGCTAGCATCAACGGCCTTGATAATCTTTTCATGTAATTTGATTCCAGCACAAGCAATAATACCCCGATCAAGACCTTCTAAGTACATACCTTTTGAGAAGTTCAGTGGACATCCTCCAGCATCAGTCACCACCCCACCAGCCTCTCGAATGATAACAACACCAGCAGCATGGTCCCATATCTTCTCCTTGTAGCCAGCCCTGGCGAACTTCATGAAAACCTCAGCATCTCCGCGAGCTATCGCAGCATATTTCACCATACTGTACACTCGCAATGGTTGCTTCCTGCAGTAAAAAAAGTGATGCATGAGCTCTCGTACGCAGTTGAATAAAGCTCTTTAAATATTTGTTAATTTTTCCTAGTAGACAATTAAAAATGGTCATTGCTATTTTCCAGCTGACACGTCCTTTCCCTTTCATCAATGAATTGAATTGCAAGTATTGCCATCATATTCTGTTTCCCCTTCCTTTCATGCAAGATAAGTTTTGAATTTTCATCCTACTCAAGGACCTGGATTCGTTCGTATGATAACAGATTATTGTGGCTTGAAAGGCCCTTGTTTGTTTTGGTTCAGCAAGAAACCAGTGTGGATTAGATTTTCATATTCGTAGAAAATTGAAGAAATTTAACTGTCAAATATGAACTTAGGGATCATTTTCATGGATGGTCAACAGAAAAATTTAGAGGACAAGGAGGATCAAGAAACATATGCACCTAAGCCCAACGCTGTGTGCTAGTCCTGCTGTGAAGGAGTGGCTTGAATTTGCCTTCTCAACTGGTTCACAGAAGGTTGCCAGTGCTGGATTTTCAATAGTGGATACTCTGACTGGCGTTGCGGAGTTTGGCCACACTAGCTTCTTATGTCCTTGTATTAGAGGTTGCATCCAGGCCTCACCACTGCCTCTTCTTGCATAAATCACACAGCCTTTGTCCCAAGATTCTGATGTAGGTGGGGTCAACTTAGAAATAATTCTATGATAACGATGGTGATAACTTAGCCATTCTTTCCTCATTGGGTAGTTGGGGCAACCAAGAACTCCAAGAACAACTTCGCCATCCTCTATCAAAGCTAAAGCAACAGCATATTGATCTCCACGAACAAATCCCAACGTACCATCAACAGGGTCAAGTGCCCAAAATCTTCCACTAGGCCCACCAGCTGAGTTGCAACGACTGATGGCTTCAAGAACCTCTGAACTGCCGAGGATTGTTCCTGGAGCTTTAAGACCAAAACGAGGTGCTTCAGCAAGACAATCATTCACAGTTTGAACTACAGCTTCTAGTAGGCCAGCTGAATCAGGTTTGGAAAGAGTTTGAACATCTTCCTCAGCAACAATCACCACATTCCTGCTCCCTAACGTCTCAGACAGTATCCAGCTGACAGTAGCTTGGACGCTCCAATCTATTTACATGACACAACCACAAGAAATAGACAATTAGAGCAAACTGCAGTTCAGTATCAGCTATACCAGAATAAAGAAAAAAGTAATTTTCCTTTCTAACAAAGGTGACTGTGGAGCCGCAGAAAAAGTGCATATTTTACATGTATATATACTTGTACCATAGATAACTACAACTCACTACAGAAATTTTCCACCTACAAGCTGGGGATGAAGCTGCCTAATTTCTTAGGGGGAAAGAAAGATTCTGAAGATATATGGTAATACCAGTCTAGTTGAACAATAATTTTCCTTTCAAAAAAGGCACCGAATTGTTATAGCCTTTTGCAGAGGAAACGGAAAAATTCTAGCATAAACAACAGGCCGAGGGTTTCAATGTTGCCTCTTTGAATAGTTTGAAAAGTAAAATCATGCCTTCCATTGTTCTTGCACCAAGGTAGACTGCCTATTTTGCAGGGAAAACAGTATAAGGCGACATGAAGCAAACATTTATTCCTTAAAGATATTATATCCAGAGTTATTTGTTGATGAACTGAGCATGATTTTCTGCAATTCGGGAACAAAAATATATATGCTGTCACTGTTTGATCCAATTGTAGAATGAAGATGGACATTCTTAATGAATAGTGATAAGGGAGTTTAAAAGAAAACTTAGATGCATAGAAGGTGCAGCTTATTGGCAGAAGAATAGCAACTTTTTGGGTATACAAAACAGGGAAAACTGAGACCTGATAAACTTGTTGATAAATTCAGTGAAAGCCTACACTTCCAAGTTCCATTTAGCAGGCAGCAAACAGATCCACGCTGAAGTCAATCATCTTAGCAACAACTTGAGCTATTTCAAAATTATTGCTTCACCCACCGGGAGCTTGGTAACTTTTGCTCCGTATTAAAAATGTATTTCTAATGAAAAAATATTAAATTCATAATTTTTTAACATACTTAAATAGCTTTAATATAGTAATATCAGAAATAAAAAAAAAATATCTAAAAAAATCTCAATTTAATATATTTTTAAACTATACAATATTTATTACCAAACACTCATTCTACAGTTCTCATCCCCACCCAAAAGTAACAACACAACAATAAGGAACAGCATATATGCTTTAGTCACTTTCATCATTAGGCCCAAATGTTTATTTCATATCATAACTGTTAGAAGTTCTAAAACAGATTAATCTTGAACTACTCACACATCATAAATGAACAACAGAAAACCAATGAAGTCCCATTCTAAACCTAAATTCAGAATTCTGAACTCACTTCAAAGAATCACAAAATTCAAGACCATCAAAAATCAACTAACCCATTTCATAAAACACACAAAAAAAATTACAAGCAATCAGATTAAATTAATGCATACCTGCTACAGTAACAGGAGAATTGTCATCCTTGGCCTGTACCTGACTATTGGTTTTAGAAATCAAACTTTCCTGCACTTTCTGACAAAGAGAACAAGCCATTTGCACAGCCCTGACAGCAATATCCAATTCTTTCGAATACTTTTCAATTTCTTGAGTAGAAAAGCCCGAGTCTTTAATACCTTCCATTACAGAAGAAGAAGAAGAAGAAGAAAGACAGAATCTTTGGCTGTCGTTTCTTTTGTTTAAAGGAAGAGAAGCAGTGCAAAGAGAATTGTTTTGATGGGTTTTATTAAAAAAGTTGAATAAAACTCCTCCTCCTCCTACACGAGTTGTTGCTGTTGTTTTTAGCCCCCCCAAGATATGTGGAACTCTGGAAGCCAAGCTTGAGCAATTTAAAGGCATATCAGTTTTAATGGGTTTGATGACTTTGATCCCTCTCTCTCTCTCTCTCTCTCTGTCTCCCACTTGTGGTTTGTGGTATATGATTATGCGGTTTGATTTAAGAAAGGAGAGTTAGGGAGAGAAAGTCATGCACCATATAATTTTCCGAGAGAAGAAAGGGGACCAGATGAAGAGATTGAACAGTGCAGCTAAGGAGCTAGCTTCCCATGCCAGTTCTCTAGCCTCATCTCATCTCATGTACATATTGTAGATTGATTAGTGCTTGAAGCAATGAATAGGGTCTCCCATTACTGAGTGCTTTTATACTGTGACTCTAAAGTGCAAACCCGCCTCCTATGAGGGGATATTTTTTTTTTCCAGAATAAATGATTAGGCAGCATCATCTGGTTGGGTCACCCTTTCGGGTTTGTTTGGTCCTCATCCTTACCTTGAAGATTATATATATATATATATAAAAAATAAGATATCTCTTAGAGAGCTGTTTATAGTACGGTAGATATTATTTTATCAATTTTTATTTAAAAATATATTAAAATAATATAGTTTTGAAATAGTAAAATACTCAAATTAATAGTAAAATGGTCATTCACTTCCCAAGAGAATTTGGATTTGATAATTATAGGTTTTGTAATCCTTGATATGGTTTTGTAATCTTTGATTTGTGTTCACTTTACATCCTATGATATAAATGAGATCATATAAATACAAGTTATTAAATTTAATATATTTAAATTTATCTATATATTATATTCAAATAAATATGAGTTTATCGAGCTGTCTGACTCGATATACTTGAATTTATCAACATATTATACCCAGAAAAACATAAGTTAATATTTTATAAGTTGGAATATTGAACTAAACATGTTATTAATTACTATACTAACATTTTATAACTTCATTTCTGAGTATATGAGATTTTGTAACATCAGCATAAGACAAAAGAATACCTTATGAGTTCATCAACACGTTAGATTGAGCTCACTGATACACTATTTATGTACTCAATCGTCATACAAAAACTCATGGAAATGCTTGTGGGAATGTCGCACCAAGTGCTTCAAGTTCTTGTTCATATATACAATATATATATATATATACAATGATTTTCTCTCTTTAATTAGCAGTATCTTTCTGTTAGAATCACACATTCACGTCATTATCAATCACTTCAATATCAGTTGTCACAAAATAGATAAACCTTGAATGCCATGGCTTTACACCACTTGGCCATGATGATTCCTTGCACTACCTGCTTTGATTGAAAAAAAAAAACAGAGGCATTAGATGCTGCAGCTCACTTGGCATGGAATCTGTGTCACTGCAATAGTAGAGAGTGTTGGCCATGTACTCCTATGTTTGGATCTATCAAGCCATGCCCCATCGGAGAAATCTTGGCGATGATGTCAATCAAAATCTTGACAAGACCATGTGAACTAGTTACTCGACACCCTTTCAATAGTTGGGCTAATGCCACAGCTCAGCCTGTCGTTTGCCTGACATAATAGTTTAAACCTTGAAGGCGTGCATAAGTTCACAACTTTGTCACCTATCCTGGGCTTACACTCATGCAAGGACCAGAGACATGGTTTTGAATCAAAATATACTCTGATTGTTGGCTGATGCATCAGTGAGCATGTCCTGACGTTTTATCATGTTACTCAAATCTCTGGAGTAGCTTTTGGTCTAAGATTTGATAGCATAAAATGAAGAAAATAATGTGTTAGATTTGTTGATTAATCAAGTTTGGTGAATGGTGATGATTCTTGTCAAGCCATGGAAGCGATCAATGGATGAGTCCTTTTGGACTTGCTATTGAGGGGACTGGCTGCTCATCTGGATCGACCAAGGGACCAATATTGTCGACGGTCAAGACATGACAGTAGTTCAGTCTCATGAATCCATTATTGAATGGTGTCTTTGTCTCATCCATGGGCTTTTACGCAAAAAAGGCTTCATAAGGCTTGGATACAAACTCATAATTCAGTGTTATTTTACCCCAAATAAACTAGCCCAACCTTTCCAATCTTTATGGGCTTAAAAATGGATGTTTACTATATTAAACCTTGGAATTTGCCTAAGGGGTTGGAAAATAGTTTTTTAAAAATTATTTTCTAAATTCTTCTATATTTATCTATTATTAGAAAAATTAATTAATAAAAAAATACTTTATAGTCAAATGAGAATTTGACTTTGTTTCCAAAAAGTATTTTTCTTTTTTATTTTAGATGAAATATACCTTCTAAAATTTGCAAAAAAATGTTTCTTTTCTATTTTTGGATGAAATATACTTTATCAAATTTGATCCTTAATCTTTTGATTGTTATAATTTTGTTTAAAATTTTTTTATTTATTTTTTTCAATTATATCCCTTAGAATTTAATTAAATTTGATTTTTATCTCAACTTTGATCCCCGTTCTTTTGGTTGTTATTTGTTTTTCTATTATCCTTTTTCTAATTAAAATTTTTTATCTATCAGATTTATTCTTTATTTTTTTATTGTTATTTATTTTATTTGAAATAAATTATGAAATTAAAGTTTTGTTTTTCAATTTTATTGTTTTTCAACTTTTTTATCCTTCATGTTTGGTCTCCATTCTTTTGATTACTATTTATTTTTATTTAAAATAGTTTATGAAATTGGATTTTATTTTTAATTTTATCCTCTTTCAACTTTTTTATCTGTTAGATTTGGTCTCTATTTCTTTAATAAACTTGAAAAAATAAATTAAAATATTAACAAATTATTTTCCAACTCGTTGTTTATGGCATAACCAAACACTAAAAAATATTTTTTAATTTATTTTTCATGACAATACCAAATATCAGAAAATACTTCACTTTTTAAAAAAACTACTTTTCAGCAAATAAACGAAGTCTTAGAGATAAAACTATAAGGTTATTAAACATTTGAGCAATTCTTTTTATTTTTTCCAAAGATAAATATGCTAATTAGATAATTTTAGATAGGTTTTATAATAAGATTATTTTTTAAGAAATTTTTGATTGAATTTAGTTCATCTCTCTAAAGCATCTACATGTAAAATTATTTTCTCTCTCTTATCCATAACCATACTTATTGTATTTTTATTTAGAGATCAAGATATAGCAAAACAAGATGATAAGAACTAGAGATTGTCAACGTGTTACCTTAAAACTTATGATTGTTATAATCATGAAGTGTTTGTTTGGGATAATATTTAAAATAAAATTTATAAAAATTCTTGAATTTTTTTAAATTAATTTTTTAAAATATTTTTGGATTTTTTTTATGTAATATCAGAAATAAATCTTAAAAAATAATAAAAAATATTATCTTAATACATTTTAAAATAAAAAAATTTAAAAAACAACAATTACTACTATTCCAAACAACTCCAAACCTAGCAACTTACTTCGAGGTAGAAAGGCCAATCCTTTTGCCACTTATAACTCCTAAATTCAATAAAAGGAATAAGTATGTAATGAAATCGATGAATTAATGCCAGGTTCATCCCAACATGGAGACACCCTTCATCTATCCAGGTAATTTTCGTATATTAGACTTTGAATGGTGAATTAAAAATATATTAAAATATTTTTTCTTTTTAATTTTAATATTAATTCATTAAAATTATTAAAAAACACAATATGGAAACAATTTACAAATCACTTTGGAAAAAACAAAAGTTACCGAACGGATATTTTTTATAACACAGACGTGAATCTCAGATGCATAGCACAACCTTATACTCTATGAAAGGTATGCAAAACGCATAGCTGAAAGAAAACCTTTATTTAGTGGCTTATGTTACTGTCACATGCTAAAACAAATGCAGTGCTTCCCTTATCCCTCGGAGAATTAATGGCTCTCAAGCGCTTGAATCTGGACATCTACAGTCTACTTACGAACTTTTCCATTTCACAATCATCAGTATTCTTAGTTGGTGGGGATACGATGACTTCAAATGATTGGGACTTTTAACTGCTATTCTTCAATTCCTTTTTTTTTATTTATTGATGTGCACATCTCAACCAGTTTGTAAATATCTCAACTAATTTTATAGATTTTAAAATTAATAACCATGTAAACTTACAGTGACTTTAAAAGAACTCAAACTTGTGACTATTGAGGAGTAAATTTAAGATCTGATCAATTGAGCTGCCCCTTAGAGTTTCTTGAATGCATTTCTTCTTTTCTATTATTAATGTGGGTGTCCAGGCCAGCTTGTGCACACCTCGACTAATCCCATATGTCTTGAAGTTAACGATCATATAAGTCTCCAGTGGTTCTAAGAGGATTCGAACTTGTGACAATTAAGGAGCAAACCCAAGACCTGACCAGTTGATCTATCATTTTCTTGAATGCATTTCTTGATTGTATAGACAGGAATTTAAAAGTTGGTAAGTAATTGTTTTTTAATTTATTTATTTTTGTTAAAAATATATTAAAATAATATTTTTATATTTTTTTAAATTTATTTTTAAGATTAACATATTAGAACAATAAACAAAAAAAAAAATTGAAATTTTAAGAAACCTCTGTTTGTCTGAATTGGTACTCCCAAACATGTGCATATTACTTGTTAGAAGGAAAAAGTCTTGATTCAGTGTATTTCACAATCCCCTCTTGGCGCATTATCTGTGTCAGCAATTGTATCGTCAGCCAGTTCTCACCATTTGAAGGGCAAACTACAAATATATCCTTCATTTATTGGAAAGGCTTTGATTCGGTCCCTTTACTATACATGGATTGTAGAAGGAAAAAGTCTAGATTCAGTGTGTTCTTCATAATCCCCTTTGAGCACATCATCTGCGTCAGCAATTGTGATCATATTTGTTTTTTTGACTTTAAAAATACTTTTAAAAAAAAATTAATTTTTTTTATTTTTTTCTTTACTTCAAATTTTTTTTTTGTATTTTCAGATTATTTTGATATGCGAATATTAAACATAATTTTTTAAAAATAAAAAAAATATTATTTTGATGCATTTTCAAGCAAAAAAACACTTTAAAAAGCAATCGCTACCACATTTTCAAACACTTCACAAGGCAAACTACAAATATATCCTTCATTTATTGGAAAGGTTTTTGATTCGGTCCCTTTATTATACATGGATTGCACCAATAGTACATCAAAAATTGTTGCAACCTCTTCCCTCTATTAATAGGACATTAATTTTCCCTACATGATGTAATTATTCTGATTTGGGAATTTTAAAATATGATTCTTATAACAAATTTCATATTAAAAATAATACAGGCAATTAAAACTAGCTAGTTGAAAAGGAGACAAATGTTAAAAAAAAAAAAATTAATAACCCACATGAGTGTGACTTGTAATTTGAAACCTATCCATCTATGAAAGAAGAAACTGGCATAATTTTGATAAATTATAGCACCATTGATGTAATATGTAAGAGCAATCAATAAGAAAGGGACCTAAATAAAACCTGTCCAGTACATAGAGGGCATAATTATAGTTTGCCATTTTTAAATTAGTCACTTCAACTCGGATTGAAGGACCGGTTTAAAAAATGAACCTGGTTTAAAAAAGGTGTTTGAAAATACGACTAAAATTATGTTTGTTTAAAATTTAAATTTTTTTATATGTTTTTTTTGTTTTTGATGTGTTGATATTAAAAAAAAAAATTAAAATTTTTTTTTTAATATATTTTTTTAAAAAATATTTTAAAATATAATCTTTACCTCGTTTGAGACAAATAAAAAAGAACAAAAAAAGTAAAGTAAGCAACGGTCAGGCAGCGACACTCTGCCATGGCCACCAATGATGGCTTCTCTAAACGAAATACCCATGTGAACCATATGCAATATGTCATAAAAATAATTTCATCTTGCGCTAAACTTACCTAAGCTTCTTACTTTATCTACATTATTCTAAAAAAAACAGCATCTTTCTGTGTACTCTAGCCACCATGTTCCACAAAGACCATGCTATCCTTGCCAAACCTTACAAAATTCTGTATAATTGTGATCTAAGGCATGGTCAAAATGGGTAACAAAATAATGGGCAATCTCTAGTAAAGGGCATTTTCTTTAGGCCAATCTCTATATAAACCAACGTGTCAAAGTACCATCTTAACCAACACATTCCACTCCCAAGTCTCAACAACTTTTCTTTCTCTCTCACATTTTCAATCTCCCAAGAGAAGGAAGAAGAAGGAAAACAGAGATGGCAGCTAGTGTGATGATCAATGGTGTAAGTTACTCACAGAGGTTTTATGGCCGTATGATCCCCAAGAGAGGGCAAGTTAAGGTGGCAATAGTTCTGGGTCTGGCCCATACTTTTGCTTCTATGTTTTCTCCCCGCAAGAAATGTGGTGCTGCCCAGCTAGCTCACAAGTACTAGACCACCGGAAGGCTGCTCAAAGTTTTGGCCTGAGTTTAGTGGCTAATTAGAGAGAGATTAACATTTTTATTGTTTTTCATCATGTATTCTATGGGGTAATTAGTGCTTCTTCCTTTGTACAGAGAGTTTAATCATCGAATGGATAAATTTTCTTTGATTCCCAGATGAACTTCTTGATTCTACTTTGATTCTATAGCCTTTGATGTCAATTTGTGATGGAAATGATTCTGCAGCAAATAGTATTTTTTAGCAGCTAGTGGATCCAGAATATTTCCTTGGTGGTTTGTGTGTCACTCACTGAAACATCATTTCCATTCACACTGAAGCGAGTTCGTTTTTGCGGTAAAAAGTTGTTTTTTTATATAATTCTTGAATTATGTTTTTATTTTAAATTATTTTTTTATATATTTTTAAATGGTTTTGATGTGGTGATGTTAAATATTAATTTTAAAAATAAAAAAAATATTAATATAATATATTTTTGATAAATATTAAAAATTATTTTGAAAAGCATAACTACACTGCTAAATGAACACTGATTTTTGCCCAATGAAGGTTTGCGTTTTGTTAACGTACACAAGTCAAGACAATATTGTTAACTTAAAATTAGTAATAACAACGCGTTTTATCATGGAAATATTATATTTTCAATAATCTTTATTAAAACTTGACCCTCTTTTTTTAAGGTTTCGAGGATAGAAATTTTTTTGTCAATGATTTGAACACTTTTTTTTTATTTTTTTTTTGCGTGCAGAGCTAAGATTTTGTTGAATTTGATTAATTTATTTTAAACTTATAGAACTCAATCATAATTTCGCACAACTTTCGTTTGATATCCAACCTTCTGATCAAGGGCAGAGGCATGATAAAGCCTTGGGTGGATAATAGTGCAGGTCAAGATTTTATCAAGATTTTTTAATTAGTGTTATTTAAAATAAATTTTTAACTTTTAATTGAATTATCAAAAAATTCTGAAAAATTTATGTAGAGTCTTCTAATATTATATTTTAACTTGGGTTAAAATTTCAAATTTTTTTGAGAAATTCAGAAATTTGATGAAAAATCATAATTTGACCAGTTTTATGTTATTGGGGCGTAATTTTCAATTCGACCATCAAATTGAGCTGAAATTTTACGAGGGATCTTAAAATATATTGAATAAAATCTAGTTAAAATTTTAGAATAAACAGAGCTTGATAGTCCTAATAAAAAAAAACCATCAAATAAAAGCAAAACGACTCATTAAGGGTAAAATAGTTATTTGCCATTAAAAAATAAAATAAATAAGCTCTTCCTTCCTTTTATATGTTGTCGACTGGGCAGAAGCAAAATAGAAAAAGAAAAGGCGAGAGAGAAAGAGAAAAAAGTAAAGAAAAAACATAAAAAAAATCTAAGAAAAAAAATATAAAAAATTGAGAGAATAACCTTGTAAACTTACAAAGTTCAATTTATAAAACACTAATGTAAGGAAGAATTAAGTAAAGGAAGGAGCAATTGAGAGAGAAAAAAAATTTAATTACTTTGTTTTCTAGTTGATATGATATTGTTATTTTATCCCGGTTGATGGGTTGTTACAATATCGATTCAGATTCGATAATAGATGAATTATATTCCACAAAACATCGAAGGAAGTAACTTCAATAGTGAGATTATTTTTACTTTCATTTTAATTTTATGTACTTTTAAATTTATTTTTTAATATTTTAAATAGTGTATTTGAATTAAAACTTTACTATTAACTTTTAAAATTCATATACATAAGTTAATAATTGATCTTAAAAAATATTTATATATTTATTTAATAGCCCAGGGCAGGAAAAATTCCTGGCTCCACCCTTGCTTCTAATTATGGTTTTTTTTTATATAAAAAATTTATCCATTTCAAAAAATAAAAATAGTTAATTGATTTTAAGAACATTGGAAAATTAAAAAACCAATTGCTTTTCTTATGTCCAAAATAAATCCGACCCTATCCTTAACGTTGCGCATATAATAATATAGTTAACTAGCAAAACAGCAAATCATGGTGCAGTAATTACAGAATCAAAAATATTTTTGAATTGATATTTTTGAAGATAATTCTAAGAGATGTAACTTAACATTAGTTTTTAAATTTACTTTTTAAAAATTATCAATTCAAGTCTTATAAATTTCAGGGTCATTGAAGGTTTACATAGTCGTTAACTTTAGTGTCCATAAAATTAATCGAGATATATACAAACTGGTTTGGATATCCACATTAATTAAAAAAATCCTGATCAGTATATGTAAAAAAACCATTCACCATAGATTTTATTGAGTATCGTCATCCAAGCAAGCATGGAAGGTATTTGCTTACGTGAAGAACACAAATGCCTATAAAAAATTCCGCCCTACTTGCCTTAAATTGCCAATAAATAAATCCAACAGGAACTGGCGGCTTTAATTTCAACTTTCAAGTCCAACCCTAGTAGAATCGAATTAATATATTTCTTGACCTAATTACAAAATCTTAAGTACATTGAATCAAAGCCCTTTTCCACTCACAAGATTTAGATTCGATGAATGGTGTTATCCTAATATAGTTCTTAATTAGTTAGATTCTAATATAGTACTATGCTGCTTTGGTTAATTAGTTAATTAATTAATTAAAGTGTTCAGCACATGCAGGCCATATTCAACTATCTCTTAAATAATAGTTTCGGAATTCTTCAGGAAGAAGATGGTGACTTTTAAATATTTCTTTCAAATTGATTAGAAAAATATCGATGGCGATACCTTATTGCTCCTCCCACTTCATGTGCTTCAATTATATGCATACCCCACCATGGATAAATTATAATTATACAATCTAATCTTTTCTTTATATTATTGCGTTTAAGGCACTCCAAACGTTAACTCGTGGGAAATAAAACCTTTCTTTGTGTATATTTTATTGTGAATATTAGATATTGTATTTTTAAAATTTTTTTGGAAAAAAATTAAATATTTTTTTATTTTTTTCTTTAAATTAATTATTTTTGGTGTTTTCATATTATTTTGATGTGCTGATATCTGAATTTAGATAGTGTTTGGGAACGCGATTGAAACCGTGTTTCTCAAAAATTTAAAATTTTTTAAATGAAAAAAAATATATTATTTTAATATATTTTTTTTTAGTAAAAAACACTTTAAACTATTACATTATCAATCCAGCAGAGGTGATCATTAAACCCTAGCCGAGTTGCATTGATAAACTAATGTTAAATATTTTTTATTTTTTTGAAAAGCTTAAGAGGGGTGATCTCATCCTCTCTTCCATGTAAATCTGCCCCTGGGAAATTATATTAGCTGCTAGATAAACTTGCAAGGAAAATATAATGGGAAGAAAGAAAATCTGATAGAAGAAGTTATAGAAGAAAGTCTGTCTTGTTGAACCGAAAGTAGGATCAGCATTGGAGAAGACAAAAGAAGAGCAAAGAGACAAGAACCACCGTGAGACATGCTAGACTTTTCTATTTGTTAATGGGCACGTGATTTTCAAGAACCACCATGACTCTATCTTAGCATTCTCTTACGACAAGAAGCATCTTCCTGTCACCTCCGTGGTCTCACAGGACGGAAAACTTGCCCTTATATTAATGGTGTTCACATTTGCTGGAATCCAACAAGCTTGATTCTCATAAATCTTAGGAAACATTTGGGAAATTACTTACAAGCTACGTCTGATTTAACAGAGAATTAATGCTAGTTTCTTAACTAAACTTGAAACCTGACCAAACTAAATTGTGATTTGAACCATCAAATTATGATTCAATTTGAAATTTTGATTGAATTCCACCATTTTTTTTTTGAATTTAATTTGATGATAAAACCAAGGTTCAAACCATAATTATTCCCTCCTTTTCCCATTCATTAGAAAGGGTATTACTATTAGAACTGTTTGAAGAGGAAATCCAGCCAAATCTCTCATATTATCTCCTTGCTTGGTTTGATTAGATGGCAATTTAAGCTAATTTAAGCTTCTTATCAATGATACAATAAACAAAACACGTGGTTAAAAATAAGTATAAAATATTTATATTTTAGTAAGTGTTTGATATCATGATGATATTTTCTAAAAATATTTTTTGATTGAAAATATATAAAATGATGGTTTTTTTAAATATTTTTTTATTTTTGATATTAGTACATTAAAATTATCTAAAAACACATAAAAAAACTTAATTTGATGTATTTTGAAATAAAAAATAATTTTAAAATTACTTTAAAAAGCAGATTATAACACAAAATCAAACACTCACATGGGAAAAAAAATAATAGAAAAGCCTCATTTTCTGCATGTCACACTCAAGAAACAACTAAAACAAATGTAGATTTGAATTGTTCTTCGAAAACGTCAAGTTCATGGACTCGAACAAGAAAGACCATGATGAGCAAAGATGGACGAGCACACCAATGCAAGACTACAAACTTTATAGTTTCAAACCCAAAGAAAACATAGAAAAAGAAACGAAATTGTAAAGCTGGGCAAGGTCAAGATCGTCAACTAATGAGTCAAAAACCGTCTTTATCTTGTAATTTCATGCAATAACCAAGGGCATTAATCAACTAAACCTATATAAAAACCCAGAAGAGGTTACCCTTGATGATGCAAGCTCAACACACTCTTCTCTAGTATTGTCTCTCTCTCCCTTGTAAGATTAGGCAGTGAGTGACGCGTTTGATCTTTCTCAAAGAACTAAAGTGAGATGGCTGGTGCAAGATGGCCGGTGATTTTCAACGGTGGGAAAGTTTCCCGGGGGTTTGTTAGCCGTCCGATCCCAAAGAGAGGACAGGTTAAGGTGGCTATAGTTGTGGGGTTGGCTCACTCTTTTGCGTCTTTCTTCTCTCAGAGTGCTCCTCGTCGAGCTGCTTCTCATATTTAGTTCAACAGCCCAAAAACTTGTCTTATGGATGAGTTCTAAGTGGGAGATGTATAAGGAAAGTTTGTACTTAATAGCTTTTTTACCCAAATTTTGTACGATACTATAGCTTAATTGAAAAATCAATACTTCAATTATATGCAATAATCTCCTCCTCCTTATGTCCCTTCACCAATCCACAGCATTGTTTTAAGGTGGAAAACTTGTGGGCTGAGTTTGCTAGAAGAACAAGGAGTGATTCTTCTTCCATATCGTTTTATCTGATTTTGATTTCCATCCTCAAGCCCACATCCAATTCAACTCTAAAATGATCAAGCTTCCAGCATAATCTTGGGTTCTTGACTGATGCCAATTGGTTTGGAAATAATAAATCACATCACAGATTGATCAATTTTAATACACAGTAAAAGGTGAATTTGTTTCTGCTTCTGTTGTCTAATCTGTATTTTCCATGTTAGTTAGCAATACGAACCTCGAATTGATCCTCTATCCAAAATCTAAAGAATGAAAGGTTTTATGAAGGAATATAATATAATATGCAGAGCCTCCAGCTCAACAAAATTTCAGAATCACACCGGTATTTCTCTGGAATGGCAACGTTGAGTTGAGTCATGTAAACCTATCCTATCCTGGAGTTGTCTCTGCCAAAAACCAGGGTGGTTGCCCAGTTCACTGCCACATAAAACCGGTTCCTCCAGCTGATCACACGGGTAAGGTAAGCAGAGCGCCAAATCAACCAGCTAACAAACCCAGCAAGAGATACGCCTTTTGCATCCTGCCAAAGAGAAACCGAAGATTTCGTCAGTTGATGACAACGTAAAGTTTACTCGAAGAGGACTGCTAAGCACAGTCAAGCTTATCGCAGTTGTGCAGTCTGGGTTGTGAATGTAAGACACGCACGATGCCAGGGGCCACATAATGCTCCAAATTTTACAGGCACGACAGTGCTTAGGGAACGTACCTTAGATTGGCGTAAATCAACTAGTGCCTTATAACGGCCCACCGATGCCATGCTTCCCAGATGTTTGTAGACAAAAGGATCACCAAGAGGGATATCTTTTGCACTGAAAGCCTTGCCTCCATCCTTCTTTCCAATCTTGTTAAGGAACTTCACAAGAAATTTCCCCTGCCTTTCTGCAACCTGCAAATTTTTTTTGTAAATTTTATTAGCTTACAGGCAATTGATCATTGCTGCAAGCTGCTTGAGCAGCTTAATTCTGAAGAACTACATAAAAAATGAACTGTTTTCCCTTAATTGCCCGTTCCACAATCACCCAAAGTATAGAGATCCGAAGAAAATACTATGATGCAACAATCATAGAAAGCTAAACTACTGTGACTAAAGAGAGAGGTACAAGAGACGCAAACTAGTTAGAGGGTCTGACCTGAGCTAAAGCTGGAAGCACAGGTCTACCTGAATTTTCAAGAAAACCAGCACAGTCTCCAAGTGCAAACACATCTTCTACAGATGAGACTCGCAACCATTCATCAATACCAATCCTGTGTCAATAAGAGTAGTTAACGAATCCACCCAGAGATAGGAATGGGGAACAAAATTGCTAGAAAGCAGAAAAGTATCAAATAAATATCCTGTTGTCAATACCTTCCACCAGGGGCCTTGGGAAGGTCTAGTGACTTCACAAACTGAGAGGGACCAACACCAGTAGACCAGACCAAAAGGCCATATGGAACATTAGTCTCATCACTGAGAACTATCTTCTTGGGGTGCACCTCTTTCACTACGCCTCGCATAAGACTGACACCAGACTGATAAAACACTTCAGAATGTCACAAGCAGTTCATAAAAGAAGTTGTTCCAGCACAGTAGAGATTCCATTGCAAGCTAAAATACCTTGGTCAAATGATTTGTTGCATATTGCCGGAGCCCAACATCAAAGGATGACAGAATCTCACTTGCCTGTTCAAGAAGGGAGAAAAATAAAACCAAAACATCAGGAAATTGCATCAAAATTCGTTTTCTTTATGCATAATTATTTGTTAAGAAGGAAACAATTCATGTATATTACCTCTATTAGGGTCACTTTAACATAATCCTTAACATGCGTATACCGGTCCTGAACATCTCTCTTGATAAAATCACTCAGTTCACCACTAAATTCTACCCCAGTAGGACCACCTCCAATAACAACACAATGTAGAAGGCGTTTCTTTTCTTCTTCGGATATACCTGCAATAATATTATCAGAACAAGTCTTGCATTAAAAAAAAAAAATGGTTCCCTAGAATTGTTCTCGGATCAATTTAAGAGAGAATATCTAAAAATATTGGACAAAAATGAACAGCTTTGACCATTTCTTGTTCTTCATCTTTAAGAATTCTGAACAAAGGCTGTTCAGAGTATGTAATAGAGAAGGAACGTTATAATTGAATCGTAAAACTCACCTGGATTTTCAGAAAGCATAAGATTCAAGAGAAGCTTTTTCCTTATTTCTTGAGCGTGATTCACTTCTCTTAGGAAAAATGCATGTTCCTTTACCCCCTTGATACCAAAAGTCAGAGGCTCAGCTCCAGCAGCAATGACTAGTTTGTCATATGCAACTTTAAACTGGTAAGGATCATGGGGTAATCCACCATTGCTAACTGTCTCACAGTACACCTGATCACATGAAATTAACAAATAATTTTACTTACTGCCGCGCGGAATGCAACTTACATTGACAATTACATACCCAGTTATAGTACTGTTATGATTTCCATATAAAGGAAAATACAAGACTCACTTCATGCTTGTCTGTGTCAATGCCAAAACAGGAAGCCATATAAAAATATGAGTTGGGACTTGTTGCTAATGCAGATTGTATCCGGTTAACAGGTTCAGCTACAGAGCGAAACTCAAGTGTTCCAACACAAGTTGAAGCAAGCAAAGGTGTGAACACCATGTGATTCCTTGGAGATATGCAAACAACATCATAAATTCTGGTGTCAAGTCCTTTCATGAATCGGCAAGCAGCCCATCCAGTACCAAGGACAACTACCCTTGGCTTTTCACCTGGCTTGGTTGCTTCCAATCCTGGATACATTGGTTCATCATATTCCGATTCAGACTCCTCCACGATCCTCTCTGCAGTTGCAGATTGGTATTGTGGGGTGACCCTGATTCCCATGCTCTGCATACTCATGCGATTAAACTTCCTAATGCTGGAAATGTATGAAAAATCTCTGCCAGCTTTAGCATTTTGAAGGGAAGGCAAGGGACTTCTACGATTGGTGCCCTCACATAATAACACATCCCCTTCACATGAGTAACTGCCAAAGGTGCCTCCTGTTCTTCTCAAGCCAGTTCTAGCAATCCTTGCAAATGCCATATCAAGAGAGAGTATCACTCTAGAAACAAGACCTGATACCTTTCAACCCCTCAATTCAGGATCAAATAAAGAAACTTTCACTTATTGAACCTGCATCTAAATTAGAGAAATGAGCTACGCAAACAGCGCACATACATTCTTAAAACAAGAATTAATATATACTTGGTATAGAGGAAGCCCTTTCAAACACTCCAAATTTTGTGAAAGCTAAACACAACAGGTACAACAAGTGGAGTTATGGTCTAAAAGGCCTCTAGCAGTTCGGTCACCTTTGATAACGATCCTTTCCATGACTAGTTGACAAGAAAACAAAAGCCAAACTTAGATTTCCTCATCATGATATGGCATTGCTAAATGCAAATTAACAGCACAATAAGCTGTCAATGCTTCACCTAAAACTAAAATAAATCACATTCTTATTTGGTAATTAGTTTTAGCTGCCAAATTAACACACACCGGTAATTAGTTCCCCCATTAAAAATGACAACTATCTAATAAGAGCCTAATTAATGATTTCATTTAGGCAACTTAATAGACTTCCGAACTTTTAAGGTTCCATTTGATGCCGACGAAGATGCAATTTCCTTACATTTTGGAAGTTCCTAAAGCAGGAAATGCAGTACCGGCCGAAAGAATGTGCCATGGCGGGTGCATTGCATAACTAGCGATTCAGATTGAAAAATTCCCCCTCCACGAACACAACTTTTTCTTTATTTTATTAACATGAATGTACATAACTCAATTAATCTCACAGATACTGAAATTAACAATTATATAAATCTACAATAACTGCAATTTATGATAGATACTAGAGTGAACGACAGATAAGTTAGAATGTTATTTACTGTTTTATTGGTAGGGAGGATCGATAAGTTGAGGGGTGTGGGGCAATGTCTCGCGGTGCGGGTAAAGGGATACCACTAGTATGATTTAGGCTATATTATAAATAATTATTATCTAACCTTGATATATAGTGAAATAGAAGTTATTTGCTCGTATAGATGTATAAATATTGCCGAACCATGTGAAATTTTATATTCTTTTTTATTTTATTTTATTTATAATATTAATCAATAATTATAATAGGTTTCACAACATTTTGTACCCGAGGATGACGAATTAATAGCCACCAAAATGAGTTCTAATGTTTGGTAAATAGCGGTTACTTTTCAAAATATTTTTTATTTTAAAATATATTAAAATAATATTTTTTTTAAAAAAATTATTTTTGACATCAGCACATCAAAATGATCTGAAAACATAAAAAATATATTAATTTAAAGTAAAAAAAATAAAAAATATTTTAAAATTTTTCAAAAGTACTTTTCAACCGTAATGCCAAACATTAAAAGAAGGAGACATCTAAGATGAAATAAAATAGAAGATGAATATCTGATAATGATATAAAATAAATAACACTTGTTGATGGATAAAATTTAACAAATCACAGTCATTGATATATATATTTTCATCAAACTTGAAATGTTAAGAATAATAATAGAGATAATATTTTTAGGTTTTTTTAAATAACTTAAAATGATAATTTTTTTCACTCAAATCATGTTAAAAAGATTTGTAACCATAGTAGGAGAAGATAATTAATTGCTACAAAGATAATATAAATAAATTATGTGATTCATTTAGTTAATAAATCATCTATTCAAATATATTTAATAGTAAAATAAATAATTAAACCAATCATATATCAAATAAAGTATTTACACAACATAAAGATAAAATCTAACATGGTTGAAAATGCAAGATAATAATCTCATCATTAGTATATAGTTTTTTTTAATCGATCAATTCTCATCTTTTCATCATTAAATTCAAATATTTTTTAAACACGACTAATTTTCATTTCTATAAATTATATATATTTTAATTATTATATTAATTTTTCAATAATGATATTCGTATCTTTCATAATATTAAAAAATTACTTATTTGGTTAAAAAAAGTCTCCTCTTATATATACTTTTTAATAAAAAACACACTTTTTGGTTAATTAATTTTATTTAATTTATAAAAAATTATTTACTCTAATTCATTCATTTTTTAATTGTTACAAATCATTAAATTATATAAAATAATTCATTATTTATTTTGAACAATTGGTTTTTCTATATTAATTTGATGAGATGAAAAAATTACCAAACTCTTAATAAAATGTTTTTAAGATTAAAATACTAATACATTTGTGCATGTGATAAAATATATTTTAAGATTACAAAATATCTAAAAGAATATTTCTTAAAAAATTTACACTGGTTCAGTCTCTATCGTGGTCATGAGACAGAAACAAGAACCAGATTTTAAAAACTAATCTACAATGATTTATCAAGCAGCCATTTAAAAGTGAAATACTTTTTAATGATCACGAACTTAAAACAAGAACATTAAACAAGCAATTAAGATCAAATACTTGATTTACAAACATGTTGAAACGTCACTGTAATCCAATAAAGAAATTCAAAACTCTAAAAGACAACAGATCTTGTAGAGAAAGGAAACAAAGTTAGCCACAAGAACTAAAACCATATACTAACGCCTGCCAAACACAAGCAAATTGACCGATAACATATGCCATGATCAGCTGTTACCATAACCATGCTCAAGCTCGACGAACAAGAATAGAAACATCAGTACTAGATCATGTGGCCACAACAGCAACATCAAACATATAAGAAAAAAGAAGAGAAAGAAAATACAAAACCTGAGTTCTGGCTTGTGCCCAAGATTTACGGTTTTGTTCTTATGACAGAAGTTACTGTCTTTATAATGAAACCCTAAAACAACAACAACAAATCTCAAGTGTTTTATGTCTTGTTTTGTGTAAGAGAGAGAGAGAACGTGTGTTGGGGGAGAGAGGGCAGTAGAAATCAAAGAGCCAACTTGAGGTGCAAGAAAAATTTGCGAGTAGTTATTAAAATAGTGAAGAAACGGAGTTCGAGGAAGCAAGCAAAGCAAAAGCACGTTGCCGTATATTCTTATTTTGTACACTGTACGTATGAGTTGGCATTGAGCAGAGAAAAGAAAATGGAGATTGTAATTAAACGACGTCGTTATGTGAAACGACGTCGCCGATCATCAATTTTCAACTTTCCTTTTCCATCAGCAATGGCCAGCCTCAATAAAGTTATACAAGTTAGCATTAAGATTTAATTAAAGATCAAATTAATTGTACAAGTATTATTCTTAAGCAAATATTTTACCGTTAATAAAGTTCTTTTAAAATATAAATTAATCATTATAGAATTAATCATTATAGAATATATCCAATCACTAAAATCAAGTGTTCAAATATATAAAAGAATTTTATGAAAAATAACTGCGGTAATGCATGGGTAAATAGGCTAGTAATAGTATAAAAAAAAATTATCAATCCTGTAAAAAAAGAGATATTAATTAGCTGCCTTAATTTTCTCTTTATTTTATATGCTAATAATCTTGCTGAAATTGATATTTTAATAAACATAAAATATTATTTTAATTATATTAGTTGAGGAACTATTTAATAGTTTAACAAATATAAAATATTATTTTTAAAAAATAACTAGTACGTGTATTGGGGTCCGCACGCCTTCTTTCAAACAACACGTGTAACCTCCTCATACAACCAAAAATATCCAACCAAATTCGAAGGATTGATCGGCGGCACATCCAATGTGGTGCCGCATGTTGCGTTATGAATGATGGTTTGACGGCGACTGATTTTTTTTCTTCTTTCTCCTCTTCTCATGATTCACGCTAATCCAACCAAAATAAAAATTTATCCTTCCATTTGTTTTTATTTTAATTATAGTCATTCTCTTAATTGTTCTTTATTTGTTTTGAAGTCTTTTTTTTATTTGTTTTTTTTTAATTTCATTATTTACCAATTGATTTTATTTGATTTTATATCAAATATGGTTCTCATTCTTTTAGTTGATATATATCCTTTTGTTAATTGAACTTGTTTTTCAATTTCATCTCTCATCATTTTAATTCGTTTTATTTTTATGTCAATTTGGTCTTTATTCTTTTTCTTTGGATCCTTTTTTTTAAATTTGTCTTATTTTCTATTTTGATCCTTCAACATTTAATTAGTTGAAAATTGAGTTTTATGATTTTTTCCGAGATGGTAATCTCGGTCTCATGACTCGAGTCACAAGCATAAAATGTTAACCCGGATTGATGTTGGTCTTTTTTTCTTCTTCTTTTTACATTAATTTTGTTTTTCAATTTCATCTTTCAATAATGAGTTTATTAAATATTGATCTTTTTTATTTGCTTTCTACGAGAATAACTCAGTCTCATGACCTGAGTTGTGAATTTTCCATGCTAACTTGGATTGACTTGAGACTTTTACATCATTTTATTTTATTTTTGTGTCAATTTTTTATCTCATTATTTTAATTGTTTTTTTTTGATATTTTTAGATTAATTTTTTTTAATTTTATTATTTAACATTAAAATGTTTAAGAATTTTTTTTTTTGATGCAGTAATTTCGGCTTCATGTGGTAACCTGGACTGCCATTAATCTTTTTATATTCATTTTTTACACCGATTTTTTTTCTTTATGTAAGGATAGTCCGGTTCCTAACTCGCGACACGGATATAATATTGGTGCCTCATCCTCCTCCTCGCCGCTGGTGAATTCATGCAAGATGTAATTAATATTGGCTAATAAGAAAACAAGAATAATTAGGTTAATTAGGTCACAATAAAAGAGAGGTGCATTCAAGCAGGCAATTGGATACCTGATATTACCCAGAAATAAAAAATTGCTAAGAGGTTTTTCCAGCTTCTTGGGCCAGACCCAGATGGCTGGAAAACCCAGCTATATAGCTGGAAACCCAACCTAGGTCTGAAAACCCAGTCCATTATTGTCGCCAGTTTTCTCTGCAAATTTTCAGCAGAATAACCTGCAAATACATACAAAATAATACATACCTCTCATACAATCATTCATAAAATATTCTTACATTATCCTAGTAATGTCACCTTTCCATAACAGATTATGATGTTTTTGAGTTTTAAAAGTGTTTTAAAAAATTTAATTTTTTTTAAATTAATATTTTTTAGTGTTTTTAGATAATTTTGATTAGCTGATATAAAAAATAATTTTTAAAAAATAAAAAAATATATTATTTTGATACATTTCTGAGTAAATTTAAAAAAAAAAACAACAACAACCAGACTCTCGAACTGGCACTGTACCCTTTCACCTTCATGTGTAAGTCAATATTTTTATACGCAAGGAGACAGGTAAAGACACAGAAAAAAGCTCTACACAATTTCTACGTTCTTATCTTATTTTTCTATTCAAGAACTGACTTTTTAATCATCGAAAGATTCCTCAATGTGAATGGGGGCTGTGCAGGTCACCACACGCCAAAAACAACTCAATCAGTCATGAAAAAATTCTGCAAAAGTGATCAACGAGTAATAGAGTTTACTAGCTCCAGATCGAACTGGATTGAGACCTTGTGAAAGACCACAGAAACAGATGCCATGGCTACAAGTGTCATAGAACCTCTCATCTCATCAACAATCAACAGCGCTGTGTCTTGCAAACTTACCTTCCTTTTTCTTCTTCAAATCAAGAAATTTTTTATAAGATTCAACCTTTTAGCTATCAATTTACAGTAATGATAGCTACTGAACTATGAATTGATTGTTGAAGAGCTTAACATCACAATCATTCTTGTTGATAAAAAAAATCGAAAGAAATGGAGTCCATTCTAGAGAGCTGAGAGGTCATATAATACTTGTGGCCTTAATGACCATTACTGCAGTCGTTCAGGATTCCTTAGTGGAATCACAAATCACAATCTTTTCATGATAGGAACGTAATCACTATGTAACACATCAGTGTTGTAAATAATGAAATTTCACATATTATTTTAAAATGTTTTTTATTTCATGTTCATATTATCTTTTTATTTTAAGTTGAAACGCATGTTAAAAATCATAATTTTTTTTCTTGTGAATCTAAATTATATACACACACACACTAACAGACTTCCAATCTCATAATAGAATGGACTCCATTTGTGTGCCTAAACCAATGCACTTCAATGTGCATTGAGTTTCCTCCTTCGTGGCTGGTGAATCCTGCGAGCATTGGCTGGCTAATAAGAAAACACGAATAAAAGCATTTGATCCTGTATATATATTTATGACAAAAAAATAAAGGATTCTGCAAAAATAATCAAACCATATAAATGTCGGGAAACAAACAGTAAAATTCCAATCCTTGGATGTGGATTTCCTTACATCAACAGTCTGCAGTGCCGGTCTTTCTATATAGTGCAAAAGCTGAGAGGTAAAACTTTGAATGGCACCATCAACACCACAAGTTTCAGAGTTCCCAAGAACAGGAAACAAATTCACATTAATGAGTATCAATGCTCAGTTAAATAATCAAATGTTCATGTTTTGGCCAATGAAGTGAAATGAGATTGTTCAAACTTGCATCTATCAGGTTTTTGTTGCCTGCAGTAGTTGAATTTCATGCTGCAAGTGATAGGTATGGTTTTTGTTGCTTGCAGTAGTTGAATTTCATGCTGCAAGTGTTTTTCCTCAATTTCTTCAAGAATGTCAATTTTTCTGGTTAGCGGGGATGATTCATGCAGGTGGGCTCAGCAGCCCAATTAATGCGATTATGCATGGGAGGGAACCAGCCATGTGCTCTGCAAAATTTTTTTAAAATATATTAAAATAATATTTTTTTTTAAAAAAATTATTTTTAATATTAACATATTAAAATAATCTAAAAATATAAAAAAAAATATTATTTTTAACAAAAATAAAATTTAACATTTTTAAAAATATAATTTTACCGCGTTACCAAACAATTATTTAAACTGTGAGTTAGACGTTGTATCGAGTATTCAGAATTAAATGCGCTGTTTATTTTATATACTACTGATGTAATTTTATTTATGAAACAGACTCTAAATATTTTTTTATCTCTTTAAAAAGATCACAATCCTTTAAAAAGTATGAAAAAATGATGTTAAAATAGTAATAAAATCAAAATCCTAAAGTCAAGTAAAAAGAAAAAAAACCCAAAAATTGGATTAAATCTAGAAAAAATAACAAAATTAGCTAAAATAGTATCTTCATGATTTCCTATAGAATTGAGTGCTGGAAATCTTCAAAGAATTTAAATCTAATTTAATAGTTGTGTAAACATTATAGCCTTTTAATATTATTTTATTGGTCTGGTCGGATTGAATCTCCTTTTTTGTACTTCGTTCTATGATTATTCACATAATTCATTGATGATAAATCCTCATCCAACCAAATTATATCCTCACCTAACTGCTCACTGTCTATTAGCTCGACTATATTACATAAATTATCTATTACGTATTACTAGCAGCTCTTTTCGCACTTTTTTTTTTTATCAAATTTTCTGGTACGCACATCATTAATGTTTGGGAGCACAAACACAAGGAGAGAACTCGACCAAGTGCTCTTGTCAAGGCCAGGCAATTTAGGTTGATATTGATTGGAAGCTTGAAAATATCTTGAAGGGCGTCTTTCGAATAAGAATTAAAATTTATTAAGAATATGTGAAAATTTTATTTATTTATTTAATATCAGATAATTATTTTGTATTTTGGGTTTGTTTTGGTGCATTAAATATTGTTTAGAAGTTTATTTAATTATTAAATTTATGTTAGTTAATTACTAGTTTAGACTTATTAGCTTCCAATTCAAAAGAGATTTATTAGGACTTGTTGTTATGAGAACAACAAAGTTACCTCCAGGTTCTTGTGTATTTTCTACAATTCAGTGATTTTCCATTGAAAAGTTTTGTTTTGAGAAACTTTATTTTATTATATTGATTCATATTATCTATCTCTCTCATTTTATTTAGATTACTCATTAATTATAATGTTATTAACTATTTTTACCGGATTTTATTTTTTTTCTGAAATTGTTAATATATAATTAATTACAAAAATTTACTTATAATTTGACAATTTAAATTTACATGTATTTTCTATATGGCTTAAAAAAAGAAGAAGCTTATTTAAGAACCTTGCTATTACATATTTCTAGCAGCTCTTTCGGTACTTTTTTTCGGTTATAAATAAATAAATAGGAGACATCTCAAGAGGAGAGGGAGTAAAATGTAAACGACCATATAGAAAAATTGTACTGGGTGCCAGCCTTAGTTTTAATGGTTTTTCATCACCCACGAACCATTATAGTAGTCTTTATGATCCATCATCACATTTTCCATATTTCTCTATATAACGTATTCATTAATTAGCTGTTTACAGAGTTGAGCAAGCGCACTAAAGAACCCTAACGTTCTAATTTCAAGATGAATACCGCAGAGTCTGTACCTAAAAACCCTTCTTCTTGTTCTATGAGTCCTCTAAACCTTGAGGAGTTCAGGAGGCAAGGTTACATGGCCATTGATTTTATTGCAGATTATTATCAGAACATTGAGAAACACCCAGTTTTAAGCCAAGTTGAACCAGGTTATCTCAAAAATCTCTTTCCAAAATCAGCCCCATATAGTCCCGAGCCTATTGAAACAATCCTCCATGATGTGCAAAAACATATTGTTCCTGGCATCACACATTGGCAAAGTCCTAGTTACTTTGGATATTTCCCTTCAAGTGCTAGCACTGCAGGGTTCCTTGGCGAGATGCTTTGTACTGGGTTTAATGTTGTAGGATTCGACTGGATGTCATCACCAGCTGCTACTGAACTGGAGAACATTGTAATGGAATGGCTTGGAGAAATGCTTACGCTTCCCAAATGTTTTCTCTTCGCTGGAAATGGCGGGGGGGTTATACAAGGGACTACTTGCGAAGCCATTTTGTGCACCTTAGTGGCTGCAAGAGACCGAATGCTGAGCCAAATTGGGAAAGACAACATTGGGAAGCTAGTCGTCTATGGCTCAAATCAAACACACAGTGCACTCCAAAAGGCAGCACATGTTGCAGGAATCCATAAAACGAATTGTCGAGCAATAGAAACGACTAAATCAACATCATTTGCACTATCTCCAGAATCATTAAGATTGGCTATTTGTTTAGATATAGAATCTGGGCTAGTTCCCATGTTTCTATGTGCCACCATTGGGACAACTGCTACCACAGCAGTAGATCCACTGAGACCATTATGCGATGTTGCTAATAGTTATGGCTTATGGGTACATGTCGATGCAGCGTACGCTGGTAATGCTTGTATATGCCCAGAATTCCAGCATTTTCTTGATGGCGTAGAGGGGGCACACTCATTGAGTTTGAATGCACATAAATGGTTCTTTACCACTTTGGATTGCTGTTGCCTTTGGTTAAAAGATCCAAAAGCTCTTACGAAGTCCCTCTCAACAAATCCCGAGTATCTTATGAGTAACCATGCAACTAATTCAGAACAAGTGGTGAACTACAAAGACTGGCAAATAGCCCTTAGCCGAAGATTTCGATCCATGAAACTATGGCTTGTCTTGAGAAGCTATGGTGTTGGTAACCTTAGAAGCTTCCTAAGAAGCCATGTCAAAATGGCCCAGCTTTTTGAGGATCTTGTCGCCAGTGACAAGAGATTTGAGGTTGTGGTTCCTAGAAACTTCGCAATGGTGTGTTTTAGAGCTTTGCCACTGGCAATAAGTAAAGACGTGTCTGAAAATGGCATGGCTGTTAATGGTCAGAAAATCTCATATGACCAGGAATATTGCAGTAACCAGCTTAACCAGGAGCTTTTAAAGTCAATTAATGCTTCAGGGCATGTGTATCTGACTCACGCTGTTGTTGCTGGGCTCTACATCATACGATTTGCAGTCGGGGCAACGCTTACAGAGGATCGGCATGTTTTCACGGCTTGGAAGGTGGTGCAAGAGCATTTAGATGCCATAACAGGCATGTAGTAAGATCATTACCGTTGGAAAGTACTATGTTAACTTTCCACAATTGCAAGGATCAACCTAGAAATTTATTGAGATGAACAACAAGATTTCTAGGAGCAATTCAAGAGATTGATTGGATTATCATGTGATAATTAATATGTTTGGTTTATTTCCCTTTCTGTCTGTATCATGTATTATTAAATATGAATCATTTGTAATCTCTTTAATGAGAACAAAGAACTAGACCTGCTTGAAAGTCCAAACAAAAATTGTTGCCAGCTCATTCTGAAACAATGATAATAGAATTTGGTTTGTCTTTGTATTAAATTTTTTAGTTTTTCTGTTGTTCGGAGTTTTGAATTTAGTCCCCAAAAATACAAGTTTAATGATTTGGTCTAATTATATATTGGTAACCAAATTTTAAAATGTTTATTTTTTATGTAAAGAAGTACAAAGATATGCATGCTAGAAATTAAACTTCTTTTTTTTTATCATAACAAAAATAATATTCAGGACATCAAAAACTATTTAACATAGATATTAAACCTGATGCAATAAGTTAGCTTTAAAACATTTTAATCTAATTCCTTACTTAGTTTTAATTTAAAACTAAATTATGTGTTAGTTGATCCGACGTGATTCAGTCGACTTAGCTAGTCCAAAGATAACATGATTGACCAGTCAAAAAAATTAAGGATAAAATTGAGAAAAAATGATGAAATTAACATGTAAAAACTGTTCAACCCAATTTTTTTCCTAGTCTGAGTTTAAAATTAAACCGTGTGGGAGTTGTCTTAATGTGAACCAATCGACTTGGTCAAAGGCAACTCAACAGGCTAGTAAAACAAATCTAGGGATGAAATTGAAAAAACAAAGAGGATGAAATTGACAAAAAATAAATTAAGGGACTAACTTTGATAACCTCTTGCATGGGTTGTGAATAAGTTCAATTCCTAACATTTGCTAAGAATTGAACCTACCAATGAGCCAGATTTCCATTGGTGTTTTTGTGGTAAGGGGTCAATGAGTATTAAAAATCCCACAGTCGGTTCACAAAAAGAAAACCATTGTTTTTCAGTTTTTCTTTGCAATAAAAAATAAAAAAATAATTTATAATAATTATTTTAATATTTTTTATTTTGTGAGATAATCTAATTGTAAAATATCAATTTTATTTCATTAAAATTAAAAATTATTATGAAAAAGTTATATTGTAAACTAAAAAATAGGGAGATTTTTATATTATATATATCATAAAAATTAAGGCACTAACTAAACATGAAAATGTAAAAAACAAATATAATTCTAACATAAAAGAAAAAACTATATTGTTCATGTGTTTTATTTATTTAGAAAACAATGAAAAATTTGTGAAAAAAATGTAGATAACTTCTAAAATATGTTTTGTTAAATTCAGTATAAATTTAAAAAACTAGTTTTTCATTTTTAGATAGAAAAATATTATATTTTAACATAAAGTTTCAGTTATCCTTTTTTATCCCTTCAATTTTCTAGATAGTTGAGTAATATTCTATTTTTAAATAACACCTTAATTTTGCTTGGATTATTTTCTAGAAAGGCTAATTATTAAAAAGGGTGATAAAAAAAATACTGATGTTTTTGTTGCTTGGATTGTATAACTTAACCTCCTAGCAATATTTTTTTTAAATCTGTCTCCTTTTTTTCCTAGAAACACGTACCAAATTATTATTATTATTATTATTATACACTTTCGATTTATTACTCCATCAAACACATACACCCAATTTTCATTGGAAGACAAAACAAAAACAATTAAGTGTGTGTCCATATATATTCCCACGTCACATTAATTTCCAATATAACCAACCAACCAGTTAACTAAATAACAAAATAAATAATTTTAACATAACACATACATTAATGATAAATCAAATCACATAGTGAAATTGATTGATCAATTCAATTAGATAATTTATTTCTAATATTTCTTATCGACATAACAAATCAACATATTAATTAATTCAATCCAATAATTTATTTTAATCATTCTTATCGACATAATAAATAACCTCAATAAAATAATTCAATTCAAGAATTTACTTCGATATTTTCCATCTACATAATTATAACAAATCAACGAATTTAATCGATGTAACACAACGATCAAATTTAAGTTTAGTAACATAATTAATTAATGAAATCAATCTATTTAAACTAAAAATTAATATCGATAACAACATCAATATAATAAGTCAACAAAATTTATTTCATTCATTCAAACAATAATTTCCACCACCAAAAGCTTTAATTCATATTGAACGCACTCATAACACCTCTCAATCAACAAATTACTTTCCTCAAACTCTTCATTTTTCTTTATTATGGTTGGCAGTAATCTCCTCTAATAACCCATGATATTTTCTCCAATTATCTACTATAAGACATTATTTGTAATACAATTTACCCCAATTACAATAATTTATACCAATATAACATTTTCCCCTAAATTTCTCTTCAAGAACTCTAACTAGAAAAATTCAATTCCATGCATAAAACTAGAATGTATTCCATAAAACTAATATCATTGGGCTTAAAACTTATTACCAAGCATGGAAGTGAGCTTCGAATGTTAGCTTGTTGATTCTCTCTCTAAAACCTCCAAATTCTCCTCTCAATTCTCGTCTTAATAATGTTAGCAACTTGATTCTTAAATTTGTCAAACTTTCTCGTTTGATTTATGATGAGACCCAACCAATTTCAAGAGAGAAAAATGAAGAAATTTTTGATATCCTACCCCCTCTCTCTCTAGTAGCAATCAATCACCATCGGAGATAAAGGATGAAATTTTCTTTTCTTTTTATGTTTCTAGTTTGGAGAGAGAAAAATGAAGAAATTTTTGAAGTCCTACCCCTTCTCTCTCTAGTAGCAATCGACCACCATTGGAGAGAAATGATGAAATTTTCTTTCCGTTTTATGTTTCTAGTTTCGAGACAGAAAAATGGAGAAAATTTTGAAATCCTACCCCCTAGTAGCAATAGACCATCATTGGAGAGAAATGAAGAGATTTTTTTTTATATGTTTCTAGTTTACCCCTCTCTTATGTTCTTAACATCATTTTATTTTATTGTTTTTTATTTCATCTTTCTTATTTCCTGGGTAAACAATTTTTAATTTAATTTAAATCAGATCAACCATAAAATTCAGTTTTTTCAAGTTAGTTTTTACAAATATTCTAGATAATATAGTTATTTTGCTCACTCTTAACAACACTACCGGTGAGATCCCACTCAACCAGATAGTAAGTCTCATGCATCACACAAGCGATGTATGATGAGATTAAATCTATTTTATGACTAAAAAATAAAAACTAGGGTAGGTTTTTTTATTGGTTATTAAGGCACGTACTAGAACTGTTTATGCATAAATGCACACTAAATCTCGAATAAGATTTCTTTAGCTTAATTGCATGTATCATTTTGCGAGTTCGTATTTAAGTTAATGAAAAGTTTTATTTGATTTTTAAATTTTGCATTAATTTTCTTTTTTAAAAAAATTATGCATGCACATAAACTGTTTTATTTAATTTACGTAGAAAGTTTATTACAACACATGAAGCCCAAGTTATTCTCGCAATAAAAAAAAAAGGAACAATGCATTATTGAAATGAAAAATAAAAAAACTATTGAGACATTATTGCGTTTGGCAAACTTTCTTTTATTCTACTAGTCTTTTCAAAAAGTTTTTTAAGTTAAAATTTACTTCTATGTTTATGCATGCACTATCCGAAAATTGATAAATATAAATGGACACACCGATATAATATTTTTTTCAGTAGATTGTGATGAATTTTTTCGATTAAATATATTGTTACAGTATTCATCAATAAACACTGACAAAAATATTCTCTCAATATAAACCGAGGGAATTACAGTGGAAAAAAAATAAATAAATAAAACTAAAAAGTATGATGATGTGTCATTTTTACAGATATAATTACTAACGGGTTTAAATTTTTTGATTAAATCTATTGGTAAATTCATCTATAATATTTAATTTATGATCAGACGAGCAACCTTCTCTTTATCTCATTTCTTCTTCTTTCTCTATTTTTCTCTGCAACAAACATCACAACCCCCCTAAAATTTATCACAAATACTACAAATTTGGTTGTCCCAACATTCAGTTTGTCAGCATCCTTATTCTTATTCAAATTTTATTGAGGATTCCCCATTTTAAGCAAGCAAAAGTGTCCATTTTTTATTTGAACTCAATTTTAAAATATTAATTTTTTTTTGTATATTTTTGTAGTATATATATTTTATTTGGGTGTTTGCTTGTTTTATAGCTTTTTTTCCATAGAAATTTGTTGTATGAATGTATGATTTGTACATATTAGGGTATGTTTGAAACTTTCTAAAATTATATTTGTTTGTAAATTGATGAAATTTAATTTGAATTGTGACTTAGGTGTTTTGTGATGAAATAAATAACGACTTATTACCAATGAACTCATTGACAAACCACAAATCACTGACGAGAGTTTTTCTAACATATTATTTCCATCTATGAGCCCGTCGGTAAATTTCATGCCGACAGACTAGGAGTATAAATACCAACAAAAAAATCCTTCAATATATCTATAAATTCTAGTAGTGATGCTTGATTTTCTTAACTCAAGTAGATGACCTTGAGTTTTTTTTTGTTTTTCAAAAACAAGCAGACAACATGACATCCATTGCAATAAATTTTGGTCATCTATGATGGCTAAAAAATCAAGATTCGGGTAATTTAGAGCATAAAACCCAAGTTTCAGCATATTTTTCACTTAAAAACACCCAAATAAGATCTTATGAATCTTAACAGCCCCATTTTCAAATCAAAACACTCTCTAATCAACCTCAAAATCAAACTAAATCTAAAAACAATTGTCGGTTTTGATCTTCTATTTTCTAGCATGATTTTAGGCTCAAACAATAAATCATTGAACTCCTCTATTTAAGACGAACCGATTGACACTAAGATTGATCTTTTTTGTGATTGGAATGTGATGATAACACGTTGTTCGCACTACCCAATAACATGTCATTTGCATGCAACCATTTCTAGTACCGAACTTGTTTTTTATGACTAAAAAATCAGGGTCTAAAATTTTAGACCTTTAAAACTCAAATTTTAGCTATTTTTTCACTTCAAAACTTGAAAAAAAAGTTATATGGACCTTTAAAATCCTATTTTGAACAAGAAAATATATTTTAACTGGCTTAAAAATTCTAGATCAAATTAAATTTAAGAAATTTTTCCAAGACAGATCTACCTTTTTTAGCATTATTGAAGATGAAAACCACCTCGATTGAGTTCCCCTCTTGACATCAAATCTGTAAACACCAAAACCAAAATTATTGTTGGCTGGAATCTGACCACCCAAAAGCTTTCTCTCTCTTTAAAATTTTCAATGATTTTCTCTCCTCTCCAAATCTCTAAGGACTGAAAGGTATAAAAATAAAGTTTGAGATCAAAACAAAATAACCTAAATAAAAGGATGAAATATGATAAAATTGAAACATGAGGGATCAAATGAGACTTTTACGCCCATGTTGTGGAAAAGTCCTCTATTTCTTTTTTTATGTCAATTTTGGTACTTTATGTCTCAATTTTTTTTTAAAAAAGAAGAAGCTAAAACTCAATTTTGTAAAATCAAATGTTAATTTAATGTTAGAACATATAATAACATATCAGGTAAGTTAAAGAAAACATATCAAATATATTTAAGCGTATAAAAGCATAACTTAAAATGATAAAATTAAAAAGAAATAAAATTTAGTGATTAAATTGTAAACCTTGCAAAAATACAGGGACAAAAATGAAAAAATTAGACAAAATTGTACGAGACTTTTGTGAATATTTTTTTTTTTTTTGGATAGTGAAAGGGATTTTGTTTTAGTTTTGTTTGATAATGATAATGATAATGATAATTGATATTTTTTTTAATTTTAATTTTAATTAAATTAGTATAGCTTAAAAAATTGCGGATATGTCGTGATCCTAGGAGATCAAATATCGATACATAGCAGGTCCTTTTCCTTGTATATTTTCTAATAAATCTGATCAGATGCGTAGCTAATCCCTGCTCCTGCAAAGTCACCGAAAACCGTTTATTTGTGGAGTGTATCAAGAAAAATGAAAGCAGTAGTGATAACTACACCAGGTGGCCCAGAAGTGCTGCAATTACAAGAAGTTGAAGACCCACAAATCAACGAAGATGAAGTCTTGATCAAAGTAGAAGCCACAGCCTTGAACAGGGCAGATACTCTCCAAAGACAAGGCAAGTATCCACCTCCTAAAGGAGCTAGCCCATATCCTGGTCTTGAATGTTCAGGCACCATTGAAGCTGTCGGAAAAAATGTCTCTCGCTGGAAAATTGGTGATCAGGTAATTCATTTCAGGTTCCCTCAAGAACGCAATTCTTTGAAGTGGTGTTTTTTGCTTGTTTTTGACAGCGGATTGGATTTCGACTTTGAAAAGCTGTGTTTTTTATATAAATATTGTTAATTTTTTAGTTTCCTCGGGAACCCAATTCACAGAAAGTGATAAGTTTTGCATTAATTTTTGCTTTAAAGACTTCAGATTTTGATATGAAGCTGTTAAAGTCAAGTTCTCTCAAGAACCCAAAATTTGTAGACATTGTTGTTTTTGCTTCTTCTTCTTTTTTTTATCAAAGATTGAATTTTGGCATCAAAGACTTGATTTTTTTTTATAAATATTGTTACTTGATTGAAAAATGTGTTATGTTATACTAGGTTTGTGCTCTTCTTAGTGGAGGAGGGTATGCAGAGAAAGTGGCTGTTCCAGCAGGACAAGTACTTCCTGTTCCACAAGGTGTTTCGCTTAAGGATGCTGCTGCTTTGCCTGAAGTTGCATGCACTGTTTGGTCTACTGTTTTCATGATGAGTCGGCTGTCTGCAGGGGAAACGTTCCTGGTAAACTTCTGTCTCAATCCAACTCAACATTTTGATGCGTGGTGATTTTTTAATCTGGTACTGCTCTGATGAATTTTGCTGTTGGGTGTAGTCAGTATTGTCACTTAGAGTTGTAGGTTTGGGACCTAAAATAAATTGTAATGCAAAACTGTGGATTGTGAAAGCTTCCCTTTTCTATGCTATAAAGCTGGAACTATGAAAATTAAATTACACATTGGAGACTGATTGAAAAATCATATTGGGAATGTACGGATGTTCTGACTTTCGCTTACAACTCCATCAATATGGAGCAACTCTACAGAAGTTTTATAGGTTGTTTGGTTAATAATTGTGATATTTATGATCTAAGATTGTTTGTCTCTTTATTCGCACAGATTTTTTTATGCTTAGCTTGTTTTTGAACAAAGGACTTTTGGAATTTCAGGTTCACGGGGGCTCGAGTGGAATTGGTACATTTGCAATTCAGATAGCTAAACATCAAGGGGTTAAGGTGTTCGTGACGGCAGGTTCAGCCCACACTTCTCATCCAGCTTCATCAGTTTTCTATGAGGTCATGCTATGCTAATTGGGAAATATTTTGTTCTGTGATCATCAGGGAGTGAGGAAAAACTAGCTGTTTGTAAGGATCTTGGAGCTGATGTATGCATCAATTACAAGACTGAGGACTTTGTGGCACGAGTGAAGGAAGAAACGGGTGGGAAAGGTATGTTCTGTATAATTGTAAATGTGATTGGATGCTTATAAATCTATCAATAGCACTGTCATACTTCACTTTTTAATAGCATTATATGTTTCTTAATGGAAACCCAATTAATAGCTATTAATGGCAGGTGTTGATGTTATTCTGGATAGTGTTGGAGCACCCTATTTTCAGAAAAACGTAGACAGCTTAAATATTGATGGGAGGCTTTTTCTCCTTGGCTTCATGGGTGGAGCTGTGACACAAGTAAATCTGGCTTCTTTGTTTGCAAAGCGCATCACAGTGCAAGGTATTACCATTTCTCATCTTTTATATTGGGCTTGAGTTCCACAGGCTTGGAGTTGGTTGAATCTGCTTTTTGTTGAATGCTCCAGTAGATTAATTTCTTGGAACAAGTTTTTACTTGTAGAAGTTTCTTGGCTCTTCTTCTTTTTTCCCCTTCTACTAGTAAGGTTCATGTTCCAAATTCCTCATTTGTAATTACATGCTAGATTTCATAATACAAACAATTTCTGGTGTATAAAATTTGTGTTGAGTTGTTCCATGGTAGTTTTGGCTAGCTTAGCAAATATTGCTTACTTTGAAACTGTCAAAAGATTTTTATTTGAAGGGAAGATGTTTTATTTTCAATTATTCATGGATTGAAAAACCAAGTTCTAGAAAATTATTCTGAATTCTGAAAAACTATATTTGACTAGGAACTATTTTCTCTTGGGTTAATCAACTTTCAGTAACCTATTTCTCAATCTGATTGAAGTGTGTAGACTTATGCATGCAAGGGAACACATCCAAACATACATCTAAAATGTGCTCCCTCCTTTAGATATTGCATCATGTATTTATATTTTTACATGTTCAGTATTAAATAGCCTTGTCCCATCCTGTTCAGTCTGATCCATCCCCATGTGCGCACCAAACAGAATTACAAGTAAAGCTCTTTGGTCTAACCCTGTCTAGTCCTATGTAGTAAATGCTACCTAATGCACTGAAACCACCTCACTTTTCACTTTTCCTGTTTTCATTTGTATTAGTTTTCCTTAGCGTTATTGTCGTCTATTGATTACATGACCCTAGTACACCTGTTGTTGGTGATCATGCATGCAGCTGCTGGCTTGCGAACTAGAACTCTGGAAAACAAAGCAGAAATTGTTAGTGAGGTGGAAAAGAATGTTTGGCCTGCAATTGTTGCAGGCAAGGTGAAGCCTGTGGTGTACAAGTATCTTCCATTATCTGAGGCAGCAGAGGGTCACCGGCTCATGGAAAGTAGCCAGCATATTGGTAAGATACTGCTTGTCGCATGATGCTACTATTGATAGCCATACAGCAAAGTCGTGAATCATGATGTCGATCTGCAACGTTTCTGTCTATGGTGCCTGTAATGAGGGAATAAATAACGAGTCATTGTATTTACGTATGCAGTTTATGAACTCGATGTTTCAGCACAGCAACCGAGACATATTCTCGTAGAATTGAATGGAAACCTCACAAAATTTGATGCGATGGCCTGATCTGAAGGGTCATCCATTTGAACTTATTATTTCAAAGCTCATCTTATTACAACTCATTCATGGACTCATTCAAACAACAGAAATATGGGGCAGAAAGATAGATTTACAGTGCACTGTTAATGTTATTTCGCAATCTTAATAAAGAGAGAGAGTCACAGGAATCATAGCATCGGCCATAGCGATAACCATTGTCAATAGTCCAGAATCGAAAGTGTTCCAACTGGAAGTGGAAGGCCTATAATCAGAGATGAGAATCCTAATTGAACTTGATGCCACAGCATTCTACCATAGTAACATAGCTTAGAAAAGGAAAGGTCTTGTATTAAGCCAAATTTGTAAAAATCAAAGAATAACACAACTAGTTCAGTAACTCTCCCTCTCTAGTGACGGAACACCACCTGAGTTTTGATTCCAACTTCACAATTGTAATGAGATGGGCAAACTAGCTCAGTCACATGAGTCTGAAAATGAGATGGATCCTACCTCAAATTATATTTTCCTTTGATTATTAGATTTGCAAGTTTACATGGTGAACAAGTCCGCATATGTGAACTTATCTTGCTTTTTTGAATTTAGAACAAACACGATATAGTGAAGGAACTGTAAGAAGACATTGATTATGGATGCGTGAAATCCTTATTCCAGAAATATGCATAACCCTCAAAATCACAAATTTAAAAAAAGTCTGGAGAGCCGGAGAGTTGTCATTGAAGAGCCATTATAGTGCTCTCTTCCATCAGAGCAGCAACTGGAATCGTTCACTGCATAGAGCTTCAACCGCGAAGCGTTTTACAACTCCAGGACAAGGGTCTCCAAGTTTAGCTGCTGATATGGGGATTGAACATCCTTCTTGGCCAAAGCAAGCCTGTAATTTCGTTCAAACATGTAACAGGTGCAGAGGAGGAAGGTGCTATGAATAAGATACAGCCATACAGCGAAGCACAAAATACCCTAGAATGAAACTAATCATGCAGGAGTATGGCTCTAAGAAAATTGACTCAAACTGAACAACAGTTGCTATAAAAAAATTCCTAGAGGGCATGGAAGTTGGAACGAAAAAATTACTTGTAAGCTGTGTCCTCCTCCTAACCCCCACCTTCCAAGTTATATCCACGTTTCACATGATATGATAAATTGAGTGAATAAAATCAAATTGTGTTTACAATCTTGTTATGAGAATGATATCAAATGCACCATGATTGGAAAACCAAAACTCGATATGTAACAACGTGGAAGTTGACAAGAAAAGAAACAGAACTCAGGCCTGTCTCTGTCGGAATGTCATCCTTTAATATTTATAATGCAATGCACAAGAATTTAATGCCTCTCAAGTCTTAACACAGTGAGGAACCCATAGCGGTAATTAAGGACAGCCTAAGTTAATATAGCATCTGCAATATGTGACTCATCCAAGCCAAAACTAAATGCTTGGAAAATCGAGACAGAAACTAGACCCTGGTGGAAAGCTTGGGTCATCATGGCGATACACACAATCATTGAATCCATGTTCAGATCCAAACATAAATTACAGCTTCCAGATTATTTAGTAAGTAAAGTCATTCTTACCTTCTGAACGATGGTTAACATGTCAGAATGACAATTCCCTGGACTGAATGTGCCGCAATGTCCTTCAGGAGTTCCAAAGCTAGCAAAGTTGATAGCAGCAATGAGCCATCCCTGTTCACAGGTCAGGCGAACTTCTGGATTTTGAGACATGAACTCTAAGTTTGGTTTCCAGGAAACAGCTGGTGGAGGATCGTCTTCTGACACAATAGAGCGTATATTTTGGCTTACGGTAAAAACTTAAAACTGAAGTACCTATAAAAAATAATTTTAATGGGGATTTAAAGACCCTTCAATGATTAAATCAGTATATTTATAAAAAAAACAATAAATAACTTAAAAAAAACCTTAAATTCAAGAAAGAAATATGTTTATTATTGAGTTTTAAGTTGGTTAATGCTATGAAATCTATATAAATTTATCTTAAGAGATAAAAAGTTTTGAACTCTTACCTCGATGATTTAGGGAATATTTATACCCTCTGAACCTTGTTATTTTCAGAGAAATAAAGAACTAAAAAGTCTTATGCTTTCAGTGACATAAGAGACATATATCTCTTACATAACATTAATAAGATAGTGAATATGACAAGTTCCTTAAAAAATCTTGTATACACCTATAAGTATAAAAAAAAATTATTATATCAATATTAATAATTATTCTAAATGAAGAGGCATGATAATTTATTATGCCTTCAATATTTTTATTTTAGAGAATTGTCTAGGATTAGACATACAGCCTTAGAACTTTGTAATAGTTGAATCCATATGCTTTGAGTTTGACATGCTACCAAATCTATAGAACTTGGGCTTGGCTGACTACCAAATCTAAGTTTTATAAGTCACATGTTTATCAAACTCATATTATTTTATATTTATATTTGGTTGTTGTCAAGTCTAAATTTTTTAGATTTAACATATTTGTCAATAGAACATGTCAAACCATTTTATTTTTCAAAATTATTTCTATTTATAAAAATTTTAACCAAAAAAAAAGTTTATTGTACACCGAAATCTCATAAATTACATTATATTGCAAAAGTAAGAAAACAACATTTTTTAATATCTAAGAATCCGTGCACTAAACACTTGAAAACATTTGACGAATAGTTTGGGCTTTTACCATGCACCAGTCCTCTTCAACTTTAGTTTTGTTCACCTCAGGGTGTTCGTTCCCTCGAAACAGGGCCTTGGCCCTTCTTTAGATAGAGAGAGGAGGCAAAAAAGAAAGAAAAAATCTCTCCCATTTTATCCCTTTAATTGCCTAGGCAGACTTGTAGGTGTCAAGTTCTGACAGGAGCCAGCCCGAATCTTGATCTCTTCTTGATCTGGATTGGCCTTTTAAGGACCAAAAAACGTGGAATAGTTGAAGAAACAAAACGTGGACTTGTTTAACAGGGCCATATGTTCATGTGCTTGGAACAGTTATCTGCGGTTTTGTTCAACTCCAATCAGTGAATCTTCTAAAATAAACATTGGGTTTCTCTTACAAAATCCCAAAAATAAGACCAAAAAAAAAACCCATTCAAGAAAATCTCAGTTCCACTTCATCTCGATTCTGTAAGCGTTTCTTAAAGAAACCTCAAAAACTTTACTTTGTTCAATTCTTTTAAGATTACATTAAAGTTGGAATCTTATTGAAATGATTGCTGAAGTTTTGACCAGAATGAAGTCTATGGTTTGATTTAAGATCTTTCGATCACTGCAGAATCATGGGATTAATCAATAATTGTGCTTTCTGTTGCTTCTTGAATCTAGTTATTAATCTGTGATTATGTTTTCTGTTGTGCAGTAATGTTGCAAAGTGGGTTCTTTAACTGGTTGATTTTGCAATGATAAATACTGTTTTTTATGTGTTGTATTTCCTTCATTGTTATGATTGACTTGTCCATCGTATTTCTGTTTTGCTCTTTTCAAGTGTCCTTCAGAGATAAATGTTCATAAAGATGGAAACTTTTTTGTTATTTTTCACGATTTTAAGAAATAGAATTATCTAAGTGAGCCAAAATTGATTGTTATATGGCTATTTATATAATTTACTTCACTAGCAATTTAGCTCTTTGTTTTTTAGCTAAATAAAGATAGACTAATTCTTTTGGGGAACTAGCTGATCGCGTTTTAGACCTGCCATTGTTCATGGCTCTGAAATTGATTACTGTAAAATTTTAATACATGTGCCTATTGCATCTGTATATGTGCGCAAGTGTACACACATTACAGCCACAGTTATAGATTGATGAAGTTCCCAATATATCTTTAAATTCATGATCTTAAGAAAGAATTATACAAGTAAACCAAACTTTGGTGATTATGTTGGATTGTTGGTTTGTTTTTTTAGAGGTTTTATTTTCGTAATGGGCTTCATTTTCACTTAAAATTTCGATGGTGTATTAAATAGCTGAGTTTTTCTTTTGGAACTAGAGGATTCGTATTTGGATGCTCCATCATTGCCAACCCTGAAATTGTTTACTGTAGATCTTGATACTTGTGTGCTTATATGCATGGATATGTATTTTACCCTAAGTTTGATATATCCATGAAGTTCACACATTTATCATCCACAAATTTCTAAATTGATGTTTTCCAGTAATAGATCGAAGTGTTCACTATAGGAGAAATAGTAGTGGAATGTTCCTGCTATCACCATTTGCCATTGTGCAGTTATTTTAGAATTTATCTTGTTGTTCTTATTTATTGTCTGACTTTGATCTGTCCAAGCAAAACTTACTGAATTCATTCCTACCACTGAGAACTGGTTGTATAGGTTCTGATTACTTGCTAATGTTCTTTTGCAGATTCTTGCTTCTCGATTTGCTGTTGAATGATGGATTTCAGTAGTATGGATCGTGGACAGATTACCCTATTGGGGTGTGGATTCTGTGTGCTGCTTTCACTGCATTTTACAGTGCAGCTTTTATCTCAACATATTTTTTACTGGAAAAACCCAAAGGAACAGAAGGCCATAATAATTATCATCCTTATGGCTCCCATATATGCTGCTGATTCCTACGTGGGTTTGTTGGATATCCAGGGGAGTAAAGCATTCTTCACGTTTTTGGATTCAGTTAAGGAATGCTATGAGGCTTTGGTGAGTTTGCAATGTGATAATTGTGATTTAACTATGGCTTGTGGCTTGTTTCGCTTGTTACATCACTTCTAGTTTCTCATTTCTACTTGCAGGTAATTGCCAAGTTCTTGGCATTGATGTATAGTTACCTGAAAATATCCATTAGCAAAAATATTGTGCCAGATGAGGTCAAAGGAAGAGAAATTCACCATTCCTTCCCAATGACACTTTTTGTGGTATGGAAATGGTTTCTGCAGTTTCTTTCCTGTTTATAATAAATAATACATAATATATAACATATAAAAGTTACATCTCTAAAGGGTGTCATGAGAGGAATGCGACCGTTAGACTTGTCTATCCAAGTTTCCATAGCTATTTTTGACACGTTATGTTTTCATAAAATGCAGCCTCGCACAGCACGGCTAGACCACCGTAATTTAGTGCTCCTCAAACACTGGACATGGCAATTTGTCATCATTCGCCCAATATGTTCCATCTTGATGATAACACTGCAAATGCTTGGGATTTACCCTAGTTGGTTGAGTTGGACATTCACCATTATCCTTAACATTTCGGTTTCAGTGGCTCTGTATTCTCTGGTGTTGTTTTACCATGTGTTTGCAAAAGAATTGGCACCACACAAGCCTCTTGCAAAGTTCCTATGCATCAAGGGGGTTGTCTTCTTTTGCTTTTGGCAGGTAAATATCCTTCCCATACTCTTTCAGTTTCTCATCAAGGGAGTGTTTTTAGCCCTAGATGCAAATCAAACCCTTGAGGGCTCCTAGAGCACAAAAGGAGCCCCTAAGAACCTAAAGCAAACCAACCAAATCTCTCTTAGCCCTGATAGAATAGAGAAAAGGAGAGTACTCTTGGTTAATCCAATTATTACAATCTTGGAGACATTTGGGACCTTGTGCAAATAGCATTTTCATGGTTTATTTAAGAAGAAAATGGGTGGGCCTCTGCTAGTCACTAAAAACAGAGCCATGCTAATGGAAAACTGCTCTACATGATCTCTGAATCTTTCGTTTTCAGATAGTTCAGATTCTAATTTTATTGGGTTATATGGTGTGTAGTGCTTCCGATTTTAATTGGCTGGAATATATCAGATCAGTGCTTCCCAATATGGATACTTGTTTGAAAAAGGATGGTTGTATCTTGTTTGTTTATGCTTTTAAATTTGAGATCAGGACCATGCATATTTGATTAAATTCCATTTGGAGGTTCTCTAGAAACCTTGAAATAGAACTGTGCAGCATAATTAACACATTTTGTAGTTCTAGGGACCTTTAGAATGCCTTGAGGGGAATTCATTGCAAATGCTGTTTAAATTACCTTCAAGCATTTGGAGTCTGTCCAATCAGAGTTCTAGAACTGAGTAAGTGGGTTGACTTGTTCTCTAGAATAGATCAGGAGGACTATAGTTGTGGCTATAAATGTCTGAAGTGTATTTAGGTTTTTGTCTATTAGGTTTGTGCACCTCCAGATCACATGGGATTACAACTTCCTTCTGAGTTCTGTCTTCAACACTTTGCAGTCTGCTAAAATCTCCCTTTCCCTGTATTAGTTTTACCCAGTTTTATTTATGTTTTCCTTTCAATATAGAACCAAAGAACAAGATCACTTCCCACTGTTGCCCTTCATCCCCCATTATCTTTCTTCTATGTTAATTAATAGCGCACAGATGCCGTCACTTGTTCATAAATGCCATCTTTGACCATGTGCAGGGCATAGTGCTTGATATGCTTGTTTCGGCAGGCATCATTCGGTCTCATCATTTTTGGTTGGATGTGGAGCACATTGAAGAAGCTTTTCAGAATGTCTTGGTAATTTTGGAGATGGTTGTCTTCTCTGTTCTCCAACAGTATGCATACCATGTTGCACCTTATAGTGGAGAAGTGGAAACAAAAATGCTGAAAAAAAGAGAGTGATTTGTCCAGAATTCTAGACCATGGAGGGGACATGGCACAACACATGCTAGGAAATGCATTTCCATAGGTCTGCTCTATACTTTTATGTAATATGAGGTGTCTACCTATGTTAATGCGCCCTCCACCCACTTTTCCTCTTTAGCTTCTTTGGTTAGATGGCCATGCTGAAGAAGATATAATAAATGTTGCTGTATTGTCTATTCTATACAATTTTGTTGATGATTACCAGAAACTTCAATGCAAAAAACTTGGCAGACTGCGAATAGGGTTGTTTGAAAGCAATGTTGAGGAAAAAGTTGAAAATGGGCACTCTCTTGGAGACTTTAAGAACCTCAAAACCTTTGATTATTCAAACTAGTTCTGTGACACAATCATGGGGCACCTGGATCTTACTGATTTATCTTAATTTCAATCATTGAGCTGGTACTAGATTCTTAACTGTAGACTGCTTTTAAAAACCAAAATTGGCTTTGATTTCTGAGCTAATGTTTGTTGGAAACATTGTGAAGGTTTTCTAGCTGAGGTTGTTGGCACCAATGTAAAAGCAGCTGGAAAAAGGATACTATTGGTCTTCAAGAAGGACTTGAATGCTACTGTTTCCATAGGATTTTCAGGTGATATTAGTTTTATGGAGGGATAATTAAACTATTGGTACATCAATTTTCACTTTTTTCTCAATCGAGTATCTGAGTTTTAATTATTTTCATTCTAGTACATCAACTTTTTTAAGACTTCCAATCCATCAAAATTCTGTTAATTTTTCCGCTTTCTAGAAGGAAAATTGCAATGTTGATGCATCAACTTTCACTTTCTTTCAATTGAGAACATGGATCTTAATTAATTTATTTTTCATTTTAATATACAGATTTTTTTTATTGTACCAATCGAGTATTTCTATTAAAAGAAATTGTTAATTTTTTCATTTATTTTGCAATCACATTATATCCATTTTTTGGTTAAAATAACAAATATTTTAGTTATATTAATAATTTAGTTATTAGTTTTAATTAATCATAAAGCATATACATTTGTTTTTTTAGCTCTGATGTAGAATGTAGATAGCGTGGTATTTAATTAAAAGAGTTTTCTTTTCAAAAGGATTTGTTTTAATTTAAAATATTTTGGGTGATTAAATTTAATATTATTTGGAGTGTATTTTCACTTTAATTTTTTTTGTAAAATTAGTGTTTCCCTTCATGGATTATATATTCAACACTAAGCAAGTCCTTGATATTAGAATTACAGTCGAGTCTCTTGCACCAAGTCTAGAGATACACTTTTTGGAGAAGTAAATCAGGTCCCTCCATGTTCACAAAGACAAAAATTACTCGTGGAACCCAAGAAACCTCTTCAACAATGTCATCTAACACTTCCATTAAAGTTCAAAATGGCCATCAATGTGGGAGGGTTTCTTCTGAAATTTCAAAGCATATTGTTTGTTGTAATTGAAGTCAATTCTAAAATGGCATTTGATGACGTAACAAAATTCAAGTTGCTTAGCAACAAGGTTAAATTAATTAATTAGTTGTTTCTTGTAATCTAGTTAAAATAGCCAAAATAGATGTAGCTTGATATATATGCAAAACATCTCCTGTGGGAGGTTAGGAGACTCTCGGATTTGTAGAGAGAGAAAGTACAATAATATTTTAGAGAGATAGATTTTGAAAATATGTATGCTAAAGATATTGAGAATTGCGAGATTGTGAATCATTTACCTATGTGATTCCATGAGGTATTTATAGCTTATTGATCTTGTTCTTTTATTTGGATGGAGGAGTTCAAGTGTAATTTTGATGTCGGGTTGAGGTGCTGCTCCCAAGCCTATGGGCAGTTGGCCCATGTTTTTTAAAACCTTCAAGGATTTTATACCTGTTAGATTTGGACTCAAGCTTAACAAAAGATTTTGTTTTAAAAACTATTGATTTATAAATCCCGATCCATTAGCATTGTTCCTAACAGCTAGCAATGGTGACCTCAATAAACCAATTGAATCATGCTGGAGTGTACCCTAAATTGCGTCAAGCTTATCCTAATCAGGGTGGTTTCAGGCCTAGTTAAGGCTACCTTGACTAATCTTCCAACGAGTATTGGTGAAGGGCTACAGTGTTAAAAACATGATGGATTTCTGTCATTTTCATTCTCTCTTTTACTGATTGAAGGTGGCTGAACAGACGATAACAAAGTCAAGAAAAACTGTTTTGAATCTTTTGATGAGATATGAGTGCATTGAAGGGCAAATATTCTTCTACACCTGTTGAATGCATGCAAGTCGTGACGTGAATTTGAATGTTCAAATATTACAAAAATCACTGTTTTCAAGACGAGGGTGATCTCTTTATACAAACGTTATTAAATCTATTTCAGTTTATTTGGCTAGATCTAAACTAAGTTTTATATTAAATTAAAAAAAAAGAGAATTTTATCAAACTCAATCAATATAACAGGTCAATAATCGAAATGGACTATGTTACAAAGATTCAAAAGCTACTGATCCTATGATTTCATTTACGAGATTTGGAGATGACAACATTTGACGTGGAGAGATCTTCCATGGACAAATGTGGCCGTGAAAAGGTACTAGTAATTGACATTAAGATTTTCATTTTGGTTTATGCTTTCCAATTCTCAAGCATAGGTCATGGACAGGATCCTGCATCTTGTCCGCATAATTCACATTTAGATTACAATGGAAAATCATCCAATAAGAATCCAATTACTAGGATTTGATCTAAGTAGTGCCCAACAAGGGTTACAAGAGGATTTCAATATATAAAATTACTCTCCAGAATTCTTCTAATAACTTAAATTATTGGTTAGATTAATTTTTTATATAATATTATAATTTTAATAATTAAATGGTCATGATTTTCAATATTACCATTCACATTGATTAATTTTAAGTACCATCATTCATATTTTAATTAATAAAATTAAACATAAAATAATAATAATATATTTTTACTCTTGGTAGGCATGTGTGCACTTGAGATTTGTTAATAAGAAACATATGTCATCACATTATTGTCTTCAATCAACTGCCCTCCGCGTAAATTTTTTATATTACAGAAGTAATCGAATTCTTTTGTTATATTATATATAAAAAAAAAGTTATTTTTACTGTATTTACAATTCTAAAGATTTCTAATTTATCCACACCTCTTGATGGATGGATGGATGGATCCTTGGCAAACCAAGAATCACAGAAGGAAAGAGATCAAAGTCTCTTACTCATCAGATCCAGCTCGGTTGAAGGTTCGTTCTGGATTTTGATCAGGTCATCGGATTATGACCGGATCACCAGATCGTTTGGGTTAATTATTTTAATCAAAACGACGTTGTTTTAGTAAAAAATAAATTAATAAACGGGTTGTAACCGAGTTTTTACCGGGCCTTACCGGGTCAACCCGACAGGTCACACCGGGTTTTTTCTTCTCCTATTTTTTCTTCAACACGGCCCCGTTCCAACCCCGGGTTGGCCGGGTTTTAAAACCATGCTCCTAATAGAATAAAATTATCCTATAAAAAAATATTATCAAATAAAATCTATAATTTTTTAGTGCACCGTCTAAAAGTATAGCTGGACTATATATATTTTTTTAAAAAAAGTAATTAATATTTTTTTATTATTTTAATATGTTAATATTAAAAATAAAATAAATATTATTTTAATATATTTTTAAATAAAAATTATTTTAAAAAATAATCTTTACATCTAGAACATTCATCGAAACATTAAAAGGACAAAAATATTCATCGAAAGATGTTGCTTGCAAGCATTGTCCATGATTTCATTTTGGGTCTAAGAAGCGAAATAAGAAAATTAAAAGGACAAAAAAAAATAAAGAAAGAAAGAAATTCTCTTCTTGGAGTCTCCTTCATCATTTTCAATGAGGAAAAAAATAGCGGCGGCAAATGCCCACCTATCCACGCGTGAACGCGCCACGTCACCATCGAAGAAAGGGTAAATAATAAATAAATGCATAAAGAGAGCATCAAACACCAAAAGGATAAAACCAAGCATTGGTCCTTTAAGTGTTGAAGTTTGGTCAAATCAACTTTTGAACTCTTACTTCTTATTCAATTTAGTCCTTTTCTTAACATTTATCAATTATCAATTCGCTTATATATGTATCCATGGCAACTAGGGATTATTCGAATATAAGACTAAGGTACATGTTCTTTCCAAGGGTCAAGAATCAACAACATGTAAAAACCATCATAATTATAATGGAGGCATTATCATTTCATTGTGAATTACCATTAAGACCCACGACTTAGGAGGTTCAATTTGTAAAAATAAGTTATAGAAAGTTGATTTGAACAAATACTAAACATTGAGGGACCATATGTGATTCTTAGCCCCCCACAAAATTGGTTCGCTCCCATTTAACGCGTGCAAGTACACGCTGGTCACCATTCAAAAACTAAAGCAAAGCGAAAGAGAAAGAAAAGAGTCCACTTTGGCTTCGCGTCTCGTCCTCCTCCTCCTCTTCCATACATTTTAACTTCCTTTCTCTGTACGGTTGGTCTCTCTTGGATTCTAAGCCTCCATACAAAGAAAGAATCAGTTTTTCTTATAGAGATAGATAGAGAGAGAGAGAGAGAGAGCGCAAAAAACATGAACGAGAAGGCTAATGTTTCGAAAGAACTCAATGCAAAGCACAGAAAGGTCTCTTCTTTATATTCGTTTTCTTTCTGACTTAACGTTTTGCTTCCTTTTCTTTTTGGTTGAGTTTGGAATTATAAGTTTTTTCTTTGATAAAGACTTTCTTTTATTTAGTCTTAGATTCATTTTAGTAAAAGCTTACTGGGTTTCTTGGGTTTGCTTTTGTCTCTATGGATTTTAAGTGTATTGGCTAGTTACAAGCAGGACATGGTCATCGTTAATCTGTTTTGTTTTGCACTTGTTGTCTGAAAATATGTTCTTGTTCCACAATTTGAATTGGCTTTTTCTTCAAATTAAACATTTGTGAGTTCTCTGAATAGGAATTGATTGCTTTGTTTATGATTTATATAAGAAATGAGTGAATAAGGAAAGAAACTTGTTTAAGATTCATAGTATAGCTGTCAAAGGTGTTTGGTGGTGATGCCATGGCTGACTCAATTAGTGGCTAGTTGTAACTAGATAAGAGTTGCTGAGTTGGTGATTCTTTCACTATGGATTTTGTGCAACAACACTTGTAGGGCTGTCTTTTTTTATTAGATATCATATCCATGTTGCCTATCATTTTCAACGAGTTGTAGTATGTTTTTGAAGTTGTTATTGTGATATTCACATGCTTTATGCCATATGCCATCACCATAGAAGTCAATGATGATTTTTGCAAAATAAAAGGTTAATAAAAATAAGATTTTTACATTTTGAGAAATGAGGACTGTCTTCTGCAATATGCAAACCAAAGCTCTGTGATTGTTGTACTGCCTTCTTTTTCTTAGCCAGCATCATGGCCTTGCTAATGACTTTCTTGTAATTTGAAGTGTATATGGTATTATTAATTTAAAAAGAGATTCACCTCCGTGGCTCTTTTGATTTCAGATCTTGGAAAGCCTCCTTAAATTACCAGAGAATAGAGAGTGTGCTGACTGCAAAAGCAAGTAGGTATCCGGGCAACATGTATTGCGTATAAGAAATAATGTGGGTTTTCAAATTGTTGAGCTTTCTACTGTTACACTGATTTTCGTATCGGGAACTGGCCTGTTAGTAGAGTATCCTAATATATGGGTTTGAGGATTTACAATTTGTGATGCCGTCTCATTTTCTATACAGAGGGCCTCGATGGGCTAGCGTGAATCTAGGAATCTTCATATGCATGCAGTGTTCAGGTATCCACAGGAGTCTAGGAGTACACATATCAAAGGTGGAGCATTTTATCTATATTTAGTTTTTTTTTTTTTTTTTTTTCAAGTCAAGAGTGAAGACCATCCAAGATTCAAGTTTTGAAACTATTTAGTGCATTAATTTACAGCATGCCTATTCAGCTTCTTTATGACCATGACACAGGTTAGATCTGCCACTTTAGACACATGGCTTCCAGGGCAGATTGCATTTATTCAATGTAAGCATGATTATTATTACACTGAATTGTTTTCCTTTTGATTTAGCCAAGTTGCATCTGGGATCAGGTTTTTGTTTCTTGTTGTCCGCAGCTATGGGGAACGAGAGATCGAATAACTATTGGGAAGCAGAGTTGCCTCCTAAATATGACAGAGTTGTAATTGAGTATTTCATTCGGGCAAAGTATGACTTTGTAGAGTTACCAGTCTCAAGTATTGATATTGTTCTTGACTTTGTCAGATATCATTAGTTTTTCTACTTGATGTTGAACTTAAGGATGCTTATGTTATATGTTAGATATGAAGAGAAGAGATGGGTTCCTAGGGATGGAAAAGCCAAATCACCTTCAAGGGTGAATGGAGAGAAGACTCCAACAAGAAGTAGTGGTCATGGCCAAATGAATGACACTAACCATGTTTTAGAGGAGAGGAAAGTTACTCGTCCACCCATTACCAATGGCAGAAGTCCTTCTTCCAAAAGTTCCACTCCAATGCCTGTTAAAGCTTCCACTCCATTGCCTGTTAAAGCATCCAGTCCATTGGCTGTTAAAGCTTACACCCCATTGGCTGTTAAAGCATCTCAAAAGGTAGATACACTTTCGCTTCTGCTTGCCTTTGTTTCCTCAGCAACATCCATTACCTTTCTCTCTGCTAGTACCATTTTAGTTAAGTATGTAAGTTACGTATGAATCAAACAAAGGAGATCATATTACACAAATGGAAAAGTATTTCAAGTGTGCTTATATTTTGCCACGCATTTCCCAACTGATAAAAGTTTTATACAATAATTACAAATTGATGCAAGTTGTTAAATTGGGGTTGCTATGTTTTTTTTTAAAAAAAAAATTATTTGAGAGATGAGGAGGTAGAAAGAGACATTTTGTGAACATATTGGAAAAAAACTGTTTCTTCAAGATCTTGAAAACTCAAAAAGATAATATATTTAGGATGTTTTGTCTGATCAATATAGTTCTGAAGACATGATTCCATTTGGGGAACCATTTGATTGTTAGAGGTCAGATAAATCAATTGCAGTAGACAATTAGAGAGAAATGGCTTATCATTCCTTTTCTTATGTTAAATGTCATCGTGTGTGTCTAACATGTGCAAAAATATGTGTTGTTTGGCTGCTGGCACTGCATGCAAATAAACTAATGGACTGTGTGAACAGGCGGCACATGACAACAAATCACAAGAACCTGTGCAGAAGTCAGAACCAGCGGCCCCAAAAGCTGAATTGGCAAAGAAGGAAGAACGTGCAACCAAAGTTGTAACACTTCCAAAAGTTGATTATGCAACTGAACTTTTTAATTTGCTTTGCATGGATGATTCTAGGGAGAGTGATTTCACGACTCCTGCTCATGATAATGGATGGGCCAGTTTCCAAAGTGAGTTCCTGCTCCTAATAATTTTCATGAAAGAAATCATTGATACTTAGATACTTTTTTCCAATTTATCCTGGCTTGCCAGGTCCATAGTTGCTAAGAATCACCTCTTAGCTTGTTTTTTACCAATAATCTTTTCTCTGACCTGCTTGCAGCTGCTGATGCAAAATCTACACCAGAGAGAAGTAGTTCATCAAACTTTATTGAAAGCATGACACAACCGAACTTAACTTCACCATCTTTGGAGAAACCCCTAAAGGCTGTGAATAATGATATCATGAACCTCTTCGACAAGGTATATATTTTGAAAAAAAATGCCATGATTAAATATGGATCCGGGTATTGTGGAGGACAAAAGATTCCATTCACTGATCATGTGACAAAAAAATTGTTAAGAATAAGAGCTGTGTGTGTTCAGCGTGAAGCAATTATGGCAGATGATTTTAGTAACACCTTTGTGTGAGTGTGGGTTTTCATCACAAAGCTATCATGATAGATGATTTATAAGTAACACCGCTCTATTTTTTGGGTCATCTATGGCATATCTGTGAGCTTCCCAATTGGTTGTTCTGCCTAGAATTGGAGTAAAGGCGTTTTCTTAATTTTCTGTAAGAGGGATCAGAAGTGGAGTTTCTGTGTCCATAGTCTTCTATTATGTGTTAAAATGAAATATGAAAAATAGCGTTATGGTATTTTTGATATACAACAGTTCATTTGTATTTTCATCATTTATTATTTTGCTTGCTCAAAAGAGATTCATGTTCATCTTACCATTTCGTTGGTGGATTATGCAGTCCAGTATGGTGTCTCCATTTTCTGTCCATCAACAGCAACTTGCAAAAATGTTATCCCAACAACAACAATTCATTATGGCTACTGCAGCAGGGTCTGGCAATGGATCCCACACCGTTCCTTCAAAATCACATAGACCAAGTTCCAATGGCATTCACTTACCTGCTCAGAGTTGGGGAAGCTATGGCTATCAAGTTCCTGGGATGGTGATGCCAATCACTGATTCACAAAAATATATGCAGGTTGAGCTTTTAAATGTTAACCCAATTTTTTTTCTGTTTGAAAAGCTCCATCTCTCATCTATTGTTGTCTTCTTGCACCAGATGGGAAGCAGCCAACAAGTGTATTCTGCAGGGAACCCAATTAATTTTCCGATATCAAGGTAGCATGCTAAGGGCTCCTGTCCAGTCATTTATTTATTGCTGAATTCATTTTTAGTTTTTAACTATAATTTTGATCTTTCTGGGTTGGTTCTTAATAACTTTATGATTCCAAAATTAAGTTTCGAAGTTAATTTAAGCGATGAAATCTCACAGTTTTAGAGTTGACATAATCAACACTGAGAGTAGTCAAAACCTGAAGCAAAAAGATCATGTTACTACAGAATGAGGGTGATGCCCCGCAATTGAATTAGCATACCTTTCTGACAATATATTGTGGTGGCAAATAAGAGTGAACTGGATTAGTGGCCCCATTTTTCATAGATACGAGACTGGAGAAGGATCATTTCCCTACTCCACAGATATGCAGTCTTGTGTAAATTTTGGGATTTTGTTAACGATGCATGCATGTTCATTACCTTGACTATCATAGCATTAAAATGTGGCTGTAAAATTAGTGTCTGTAAGTTGCCTGATACAGCTTGAAAGTTCTGTAAAGCGGATGCTGCTACCCCTTCATCTTTCATTCAGAGATAATTGCTTGTTGAATGGGTCTGATGCTTGTTTATAAGGTTTGGTTTTGCCACATATACTTAAACAATTCGATGCTCGTGAATTATATGCAGCATGTATAGGCCAGGTCCAGTAGCTCCAATCAATGGCATGACAAAAACCAAAGCAACTATGCCTACTCCAGCATTCCCAGTTACTCCAACTCAGCCTGCAGGGTATTACGATCTCTCATCATTAGCGACGTATACAAAACAGTGATGAATTGCCCAGACACTTTCTCTCCATTATTGAAGTAGTTAAATCATGGGAAAATTCACATTCATATTACCTCGCATGAACTCTCATCCAATTACTTGTTGGGGGTTACTGCCTAGGTTTGTATTTATTTGTATTATTGCCATCATTGGTTTAATAAACTTGGTTTCATATTGAATAATTTGCTTTACAATCTCCTTTCATTTCTTCCATTAAGGTTCCGAAACTCCTTGAGTTGGTTGCTTAACATGCGGTATCTAACTGTAACCTACGACATTGCTTGGATTTGGCACATATTCATTGGTATCTAATCAAAGTCTATAACTATTCTAGGTTACCGTAAACTTTCATGTCATTCAAGTTCAAGACATTGAAGTTCATTCAAGAGTTTCACACAAATTCATTCAATAATCACGTACCTCGATTTTGTTCTGCTTTTCTTTCGTGTGTATTACTCCTACATTTATTAACTTTTAGAGGGTGCTCTATTCAAATAGAAGATTTGTTTGGTAAGAAAAACTAAGTTAAGAGATAAAGTCTAAATTCAATCCCATGCAATTCAGCTCAAGATGTTATCGTGAAAAACTGAAATCAAGTATAAAGTTTTTATGACTTTCATCTAAGGCTAAGTATTTTTGATTCGGTATGATTTTGGACCAAAATAATTTTTTTTTCAAGTTTTTAAACCGAACCGAACTGAAAACCAGTTCGAACCAGCTAGTTTTGGTTTTTTTCCTTCCAAACCGGTTCAAACCAAAATTATTTCAATTGAGTTTTCTTCTGAGCTTTTTTATTGGCCATATTTTTCAGAGTTTTTGTTTTTGTCTTGTTTCTATTTTCTCAGTTCTGTGTCTATTTTTTGAGATATCTTGGCTTTTTCAATAAGCATAGCTCTTTTTTATGCCGGTTAGGCATGTATAATATCTAGAAATTCAACCTTAATTTTTTTTTGTTAGATCATTGCCTAAAAATTAAATTTTACGAAAAGGTACACGAAACAAAAAGGAAAGAACAAAAGTTATTTGACTGGAAAAAAAAAAAGCAAACAAATAAACAAAGGGAAGATCAAAAGATATATATTATTAAAATATAAAACCATCAAAACATTATTATATGAACGAGAGGAAACCAATTACAAATAGTTTACATAGATTCCCACCATCCATCGAGTGCCTAGTGTTTTTATACCTGATCTCTTCAATAAATAACCAAACTCAATTCCCAATTGTTGTCCTCACAAGACCAACATCAAGGAGAGCACATAAAGGTCTTTTGTTGGTTCAACAGAATAATCTTTTTCGGTTACATATGCATGAAAAATTATATAACAATTACAAGGTTATGTAAGAAATAGAAAGAAAAAAAATAAATAAAAATAAAAATAAAAGCAAAAGTAAAGAGTAGCGTGCCTTTGATTAAGAGGAATGAGGAGTATGGAGCTTAATAGTTGTGGAGCATAGAGAAAAATCGGAGAGAAGAGAGGCACAGAAAGCAAAGGAAGGGGGGCAGCTGATTTTGTCTTTAGGGAATATTGATTTAGATTTAGGGTTAGAAAAAATATCTTATTTATACCTTTTTTTTTTTCAAGTATTGGCTTGGTTGAATCGGTTCAATTTGGTTCGGTTCAATCGATTTTAGATTTTGAAAACCGAACCGGAATTTTTTATGATTTTTTAATTTTTTCAATTTTATTGGTTTAATCAGTTTTTCGGTTTTTTTACTTACCTCGTACTTCCATCAATTTCAAGTTGAATAATTTCATTCCAACCTCCCATCATTTCTTCGATTAAGGTTCCAAAACTCCTCGAGTTGGTTACTTAACATGCAGTATCTACTTCAACCTCCGGCGTTGCTGGATTTGTCACATGCTTGATCGGCACTCAACTCTGACTTGGGCCTCAAGGTACATTTGATGTGATGATCTCTGTCTCATTTCACCAATCGTTTCATCTACTAGGCCACAGCCCATTAGGCTAAGTTTCTCTACCTTTTTCCCCCCTTTTTAAAGGGCCCCTTCTTCTTCCACCTTTCCTCAATTCAAGGAGCCTGACAGCTTATCGAGGGTTTGCAGGTGTATTAATCCTCACATTCAAATTCACCGACAAAATCTCTTGTGCTTAAGCACACGGTGCAGAGCCGAAAGCAGCACTTCCTTCTTCTTTTTATCTGAACCCGCCATTAAATATCTTTGCAAAGTGTCTCTCTTTTTTGTTAGAATTTCTTATACTTGTCATGGCTAAATATCAAATCTTCAACTAATCTTCCACTGCATTAGGTAACCTAATCTTAAGAGAAAACCCAGGACTTGATCCTAAATAACATGCAGCAGTACTGTAGAACTGCTGTTGGAGGAGGATCTGCCCCTTCACTATAGTTCACCAAAACAATAATTTATTTCTATAGAATATGGGGAGAAAGAAAAAGGTAAAAAGCAAACAATTTCCATGGAAACAACTAGGAAGATCCCCCCACAGGAACTAAGGCTAACATCTGGCACCCGCTTGAGAAATGGGCGGTGCTTCGACACAGATTTTGGACTTTACCTTGAAAAAGTACCAAACCGTTTCCTTATCCAATTCTTTCTCTATAACGTCATTGTTTTTGACCAATTAACTTCATTTTTGCTTTCTTAAACGGATCATCCTCGTACTAATTGCTCCACCATTCATGGGGATTAATGCCCAGTTACAAAAAAAAAAGTTCTGGCTGAGATAATGCATCAAAAATATATTTGTTTTTGCTTAAACTACACCATTAAGACCCTTCACTTTGTTAATTTAACCTTGAGAGATCACCCTCCACCGTCCACGATTGAGGTGTAAAATGGGTTTCGATTAGATTGGAAAGCTGATAGATTTACAATTGGATGTTTGTAGGATGTTTCAAGACTCAAGCTCGATTATCCTCCATTTTTTTATATAAAGAAAAAGTCACTACACTTTTTGAGACAAGACTAATCCTCGATTAACCATAAGAGGATGCATGGTGGTTTGTTAGTTAAAAAACATCACCCTTTGTCTTTATCTACTATGATTTTATATAAGCTAGTCAACCAACCCCATCCATTTGAAGACAAGGACTTGCTCTCCCCCACTTGATGTATCGACCAATTAATGCCTCTTCAGCTTATTCACACGGCAATGGCATGCTTGTTTAATGGCAATTTGGATCCACTTCAAGTGTAAATTTGTGGATCTTATTCTTCTTCCTTTATGAAATAGATTTGTGGCTCTAAAAAAAAACCTAGTTTTGATATATTAATATAAAAAATATTATTTTAATATAATTCATGATTAAGAAACATTACACACCACACAGTATTATACACACACTAAATCAATAATTTTATGATTCCCAACTATTGAATAATTTATTCAAACGAGCATCAGTGTGGTAGCATCAATCATTATCTTGTTGCTAGTTAGGTTTTAAATATAAAAATTCACTCTAAACTATAAGAAAATAAATTTGTGGATCTAAAAAGAGCACGTGATATAGCTTTTGTTTTTCGAATCGTTTTTTGTTTGAAGAAATATTAAATTGATGTTTTTTAAAATATTATTTTTTATAGTTTTAATGTACTAATATTAAAAATATAAAAAATATTATTTTGATACAATTCTTGATTAAAAAACATTACACATCACAATACTAAACATGTATCATCTTGTTGCTAGTTTGGTTTTAAACATAAAATTCACTCCAAACTATTGGATTCATAAGAATATCCTCCTCCAATTTTTATTTTTTTTAGTTGTGATTGTTGCTTAATCCATACAAGCTCTAGCTAATTTCAAACGATCATCATCAAGCAAATCTTGCTAGTTAATTAGTTCTTATAACATAACACTAATTCACTCCAAATTAATGTATTCATAAGAAAATAAACTATATTCCATGATAATTTCCTGAGATTGATTCAAACCCTAAAGTAAGACTATAAACAGAAAATCAGATCATTACCCAAACCATGCAAGCTCAAGCTGGTTTGAAATGGTCATTGTCGGTAACTATATATATATATGTCTATTCCAAGAGGCTGAAACTTTGTAGCAAGTGCTAAGCAGATGCATGGCAAGTGGGGCAACATCAAGGGCTAATAAACGAGTGGTTCATTTCATAGATTAGTCTTTAAAAACGACTGATGAGAGAAGGTTACCTTTCTGGAATGCAACAAGAGCATCGCAGAGCCAGTAACGTGTAAACACCGGCATGGATTTCATATTTTCTTTGTACTTGAGTCAATATTCTTCTCTGCGATGACCCCATCGGTCTTTTACAATAAATTAATACGCCAGTCTTATATACTATGATAAGGTTTCTTGATGGAGAGTACTACAGAAATGTATAATGTAGAATATACTTTATTATTTAATTAATAGTCAATCTTGTTTATGCCTACCCCAACCGATCATGATGATGCGAATGTGAGGTCGAGATTATGATAACTTTTTTCTCTCATGTTAACTGGATGATATTTTTTTAGAGCACAAATGATGACTTTTGCCTAATTAAGTGGAAACTTAACCATTAATTAATGATAATTACCATGAGATTGAATGGTTATGGGCATCACATTTTGAAATGCATAGTGAAAATCGATATAAACTTCGATTCCTAAGCTCTTTTTTTTACGAAAATATGTCATCAACAAATCCCAAATGACTTCTCTCTTCTTCTTCTTGTTTTCTGTAGTCCGATTCTTAGGTAACGTGTGAGCATTGATCTGAGATTTCTTGAAGAAGAAGGCCACTAAGTACCATTGAAATAAGGGATGTATTCTGGTTTGTAGAAATAAAGGGGGTCCAAGGAGTACTAGTTATATAAGGATTTGCTTTAAATTAACAGATTATTTGGAAAGCTTAATAAATATTTTCTTGGATTAGTGGAAGAGTTATAAATTTAGAAGAAGATACAGTTGTGCTAGGTAAAGATATTGGATTAAAATGGTGATAACAAGATATCAATTGTTAGATTGGACTCAAATTTTTATAGAAAATTCTATAGGTTAATTTTTTTTTTTTTTAAGTTACTATATTGTTTATCGGACCGTTGGATCTTCTAAAATTGAACCCAGAAGTTCTTGTTCAAACTAATTTTGCTAATTCTCCTAGTTATTTTTGGAATTATTATTTATTTTTTAGTTTTGTATTAATTTTCTATATATGTTAGGGTTTTGATTTTTTTTTCCTGATCTATGTTAGTTCTTCTAGCCTAAAAAAGATATTGCAAACCAGGAAGATTTGGTTAGATCTTCATTTCAAAAATAAAATAAGATTTTAGAGTTCTTTGTATATATTTTAACTTTAATTCAATTTATTTTTTATTTATTTTAACTATTGTTGTCTTATTGTGTTTTTGCCTGCATCAATAAACTAGAGTAATATTTCATTTAACAGCAACACCATCTCTTATCCTCTTTATTTTCTACATATTTATTTTGTTTTATATATAAATCAAATTGGCCTAATCTTCCATGCATATGATTCAAAATAGAATATACATACATAAATATTAACCAAAAATATCGTCTTCTACGAACATAACAATTTATTTAATGTATGGAGAATGTAAGATAACTATAAATTCTGATATATATATATATATATATATATATATATATTGAAATAGCCTAATTTATATATTTCACGATTATAAAACATGATATTTAAATTTATTGTTATTCTCCTCTTTTCTCTCTTTTCATTTCTAATATGCAGCTCATTTCATAAAATTTTTAAAATTGCTTTGATTAGTAAAAGCAATAAGTTTGAATATCATGTAATTCAATCATTATCTCATCTAATTTTTTTAATTTTTAATAAAAACAAAATTGGGAAATGAAGGCTGACTGTTAGTTTGGTGAACAAATCAAACATTAACTATCTGATCTTTTCGTGGACCTACATGTTCACTAACTCACAGATAATTACTTCACTCCCGCTCTGTGGAGAAAGAAAGCTCGGTGTCGATTTCTCTGTCTCTGGCTACCTACATATTTTTTTTTGTTTTTTTTATGATAATGATTTGTTTTTTTTTATGATAATAATAATTATGATAATTTATTAATAATTATGATGATGGTGGTGGTGATGATGATGATGATAATTTTACACTTTAAATAATCTATATGGTTGTTTTTCAATATTAATAATTAAATTTTAAATTTTATTAATTATTTTATTAATAATATTAATTATAATAAAAATTATAATATTTATAACACAAATAATAATATTTTTCATATTAATACATTCGGTTTATAAATATTTTTATAACACATGTCCTGACCCCAGACCCAATGCTCTTGAGTTTTCCGCAAGACCCAAGATAATAATAATAATAATAATAATAATATTTATAAAACAAATAATAATATTTTTAATTTATTAATTATTATATGAATAATATTAATTATAATAAAAATAAAATCTTTATAATACAAATAATAATATTTTAATGTTAATATTAATCATAATTATAATACAAATAATAATAATTTCAATAACATTAATTATAATCCAAATAACAATATTTTTAATACAAATAATTTTAATTTTAATAGCATTAATTATAATAAAAATAACAATATTTATAATACTTCTTAGGGCTTTGCAGACCCCTAGGCAGGGGGTCAGCAGACCCAGGTGTGTCAGTCTGCACATGGCGCGCGGTTCTGCAAACCCTTAGCCAGACTCAGTAGCTTTTGGTAGAGGATGCAATGCCCCCAGCCGCAATTCTTAACAAAAAACACAACAGAGAAACGCCCATAAATAATACTACTTTTAATATTAAAATTATTAATTATAGTATAAATAATAATATTTATAACACAAATAATACTATATTTTATATTAATACTTTTAATTATAGTAAAAATAATAATATTTATAACGCAAATAATACTATTTTTAATATTAATACTTTTAATTATAATAAACAATAATGGTATTTTTAATATTAATAATATTAATTATAATAAAAAATCATAATATTTATTTCACAATAATAATATTCTTAATATTAATACTTTTAATTATAATATTTAAAATACAAATAATAATATTTATCATATTAATAATAATATTAAACTTGTTTGGCTAAAGTTTCTATAGTAATAAATTTTTTTTGAAAAAATTATTAACAATAATAATAATAATAATAATTGTTATTATATTTTTTTTATTTTTCTTCTCTACAGGGTCTACCGATCCAGCCCTAAAACCCAAGGGCAGTCTACGAAACCTAGCATGGGTCAGAATAGACCTCGGTGGCCGGGTTTGCACCCAGCGCGCGGGTCTGCAAGCCAAATGCTCGGGGCTGCAAACCCCAAGATAGCGGCTCTGCAGACCCGTTCGCCCTGGGGTTGCAGCCAAGCGCGTGGATTTGCCCATAGCGCCCAAGGCTGGGCAGACCCCGCGCCAAGTGTCTACATGCTAGGGCCTCAACTAGCCTTAGCGCCAGGTGTCTTCAGCCTGGGGCGCGGCCAAGTGCGCGTGGCCGGCCCAACGCCCAGGCTTGGCAGCCCAAGTGCCAGGTGCCTGCAGCCTTACCATGCCCCCACCAAACAGTGCAATCTATAGTGAAAGCACTCACAGTCCACAGTAACTCCGTTACAGTGCAATCCACAGTGAAAGCACTCAAAGTCCACAGTAATTCCCACTGCAATAAAATACTGATCCCTTTTAGTTATAGTTAATACAGAAATATTGACCATAATTTATTTAATGTTTGGAGAATGCAAGAGCGTTGTAAATTCTGATTTTTTTTAAAAAAAAATTGCCACTTGTTTATATATATGAACTAACACGGTTTGGAAAAAAAATGGTTAAATTGCACAATTTATATATATCGTGATTATAAAACACAATATTTAAACTTATTGTTATTCTGTATCATGACATTTAAAAAAAATTGTGAAACAAGCTAAATAAAGAAAAAGACTTGGGACACTAAAGTTCCAATTCCGATACCATTGATATCATCGGAAAGATATCGACAAGATAAATCTAACAACTCCAATGAAAGTCACAATTGTAATTCAAGTGGGTCATACTTGTTGTCAAAGACAAAGTAAGTCACTCGTCATCTTTGATTGGCAAATGTGACATACATAGTTCACCGTTGATGACATTCCTTGATATTATTGCATTCGTCTTATCAGGATCTTTCTTATGGCACCGGTGATAATGTAATTGAAGCTATGGTGTATATCCAATGTTTTTTTTATTATTTTCTCTATTCTTCTCTCTTCTCTTTTCTCATTCCTCATATAGAGTTTATTTCATAATTATTTTTTAAATATTGTGATTATTAATAGCAACAAGTTTGAATATCATATTTTTTAATAGGTATAAATTATGCTATTTCATTTATTTTTTTTTTATTTTTAAAAATAGTCAAGAAAAAAAAACCTTGGGAAATGAAGACTGACTATCTGATCTTTTCGTGGGACCTACTCATTGATCCATATTCCATATTCATTAACTCACAGATAGTTACTTCACTTCCGCTCTGTGGAGAAAGAAAGCTTGATGTAGATTTCTCTATCTCTAACTACCTTCATTTCTTCTTGTGTTCGACAGAATACGTTTTTTTTACTCTTCAAAGAAAAACGTTATTTAGATTCTGTTTACATGTGAATGTCCACTCCGGTGATACTGCCCTCTTCTTGTTTATCCACAATTTTAAGGTTTTTCTAAAATTATTGTAGATTTTTTAGATTAATCATATGCACAAAAATGTAATTTTTTATTTTATTTTCAATTATTCGATTAATTGCAACTCTCTTGAATTTCTACATTAATCTTCAAGATAGAGATAGTTTTAAGAATTTGCATAAATATCAAAACGATAGACAATTAAGAATACAATGGTAGATAAACAAACTACGATGGATTGAGTAAAAACAATAAGCCAAAATTAGGGTATTTGATTTGATATTATGATCAATACATCAGTACTCCTTTAAATTTAAATAATTCTTTGCTTTCTCTGTGATTTTATGAGTTTAAAATACTTGATATCAGTTTCCCAAAAAAATTAAAAAATTCTTAAATGCATTATATTAATATGAGAGTCACTACCAGAAAATTGATAAATACAAACGGAAATACCGAGGGAATATTTCCGTCGGTAAATTTTCGAGGGATTTTACCGACGAACATATTCCCTCGGTATATACCGAGGGAATTACCGTGGGAAAAAAAATTAAAACAAAGCAAAAAAAAATGATGACATGTCATTTTTACCCACGAAATTACCGACGGAATAAATTCCGTCGGTAAATTTGTTGGTAAAAATGTGAACACTATTCATCATGTCAATTACAAAGGGAATCACCGACGGAATTGTCCGTCGGTATTTTTCAGAGAGCTCCAGAACTGTTCACTTTTCAATTGCACTGTTAATTGTTGTTCTTTCGGACAAAATCACCGACGGATTGAAAAGTCGTCGATGTTATTTGGCGGTTTTCTGAAAAAATTCAATTAATTTAAAATTTTCATTTAAATATTACAGACGGAATCACCGACGGATTGAAAAATCGTCGGTAATTTTTTGGCGGTTTCTATAAACTTTTTACGAAATTGAAAATTTAAATTAAATATTACCGATGGAATTACCAACGGAATAATTAAAAAATATTAATATTCAATTATCCGTCGGTAACACGCCCCAATAAAAAGCCTGAATCCCCTTATTTCATAAGAGACAGACCCATTTCTTGTTATTATTCTTCTTCTTCTTGTTCTTCTACTTCTTCTTCTTCTTCTTCTTCTTCTTCTTCTTCTTCTTCACTATATGTAAAAAACATCATTAAGGTATGTCTTCTTCTTCTTCACTATATGTAAAAAACATCATTTCTTATCTATTTCTTTCTCTTCTTTTCTCTCCTCATCTCCTTCTCTTTTCCTCCATGCTTGGGTATGTCTTCTTATTATTTCTTCTTTTATCCTCTTAGTGTTTTTTTTAATTAATATGCTTAACGAAATTTTTTTTCTCTCCTTAGCTTCACTTGCAACTACATTAAGGTAAGATTTTTCTTTTTTCTTCTTTTTTCATGATTTTTTTCACTATATTTGTTTTTTATTTTATTTTTAATTGTTTTTGTTCTTAATAATTGTATAAATGTTGTTGTGAGATTATTTTTTCATATGAGATCAATTTTTAGTAGATTTATTTATAGGATTTTTAAATTTTTAGCAATTGCAACTTTATTTTTTTCATATGAATTTTTTTAGTTGAATTTATTTTTTTGTTTTATTTTTTTGTTGCAAATTTGTTTGAGTTGATTTTCTTATTCTTTTTTCCAAGCATTTTGAGTATATATTATACAGTGTTAATTTATGTTAATTTAATTATTTTATAATTTTATAAAATGAATTTTTTAAAAAAAAAATTTAAATAATTACCGACGGATTTACCGACGGAATTACCGATGGAAATTCCGTCGGTAAATCCGTTGGTAATAAAAAAAATATTATTACCGAGGGATATACCGACGAAATGAAGCGGATAAATTTATTTTTTATTACCAACGGATTTACCGACGGACAAAAAATTACCGATGAAAGATTTACCGACGGATCATTTCCGTTGGTGATTCCGTCGGTAAATTAATTACCGACGGAATATATGTCTTACGCCGATGGAAAAATTCCGTCGGTAAAACTGTTAAATCTTGTAGCGAGTTGTGCCATTATCCCTTAATTAATATTGTATAGGAAAATATTAATATTTGTAATATATATAAAATCATCTCGAAACCTTACTCAATAATTTAATATTTTGGTTTTTTTATAAAGTATTAAGCTTTTAATGATCAAAATCTTACTACCTCCATTTTTTATTATTATTATATATTAAACACAAGATGAGGCCAGGTGGATAGTCCTGCTGCACCAATAAATAAAAAAATATAAATTTCGAAATACACACCATATATCTCATCATTGTCTACCTTCGTTTTCTTTTTCTTAATTGTCAAGCAACTCGTTATAACAATCTTGTCTTCTACACGGAAAATTACGTGGGAATGATCACACTGCCGACGACGATATTCGCAACTCTAGCTGTTCAATGGCCAAAGGTGCTTGTCATGATTACCAAGATTATATGTTAAAATGTCTATTCTAGCCAGCTAGCTAGGGCTTAATTAGTTGGCATGCAACAATAGGAAAACACATATACATGGCAAAGGGCACAAACTCGACACCATCAATGGCTTCCTGTGCATCTTTTTGCTTGGTCTGGAGGTTACATAAACAGGTGTTCGTGTAGATTATTGCTTAATTCGTGATTTGATTAAGATTTTTATCTATTGTCCAGCTTAAACCACCTTGATCATACGTCTGTAGTGTGCTCCCATTCATCTTTTAATGGTGGGTTAATTATTAGGTCAAATATTGTTGGCTGAGTTTACTTCTAGCTAGAGACTTGTACAAGGAATGGCCCTCGCATTCACGTACAGTGTGGAGAAAATCTGTTTACTGTATATACAGGATCATAATTAAGAGAATAAATTTGAATTATGTGCAATGCTTTTTTTTTATTTTTTAAGAGGTTGCAGTATCATTTTTGACTGCCATAATCCATGTTTATTTATCCCTAAACTGATTATAATTAATGAAGATGATGATGTCTTTGTTGGAAAATTGTTTGTGAGATCGATGGATTAATATATAGCCATGGTTGATTAAATACATGCCATGAAACATAATTAATTTTTTTTTATTAACGTTGGTGTTCGGCCCAGCTTACGCGCATCTCGACTAATTCCACGAGCCCTGAAATTAACGACCATGTAAGCCTCCAGTGGTCATCGTATTAGCAACTACAGGGTTCGAACTTGAGACCACAGGATGAACAAACCCTTTAATCCCAAACTCTTATTACTAGACCACTTATTATATGGTTTAATTCTTAATTACCTATCACCTCTATAAATTAACAACCTTAATTAAATAATATTTTTATTGAGTCCCAACTTAAATTTAAAATTTAAATAATATCTCTGGATTAGTTAGTTTTTTTTCATGATTCAAAAGATATTAATTTAGAGATCAGTTTTAACTAGTAGACCAACCTCGTGTCTTGTATCCATCGAAGGCAAGTGTCATGTAGAGAGTCAAAAATATTTATGAGGTTATAGAATATAGTGCTTGAAGAGATAAGACTTGATTAACAGTTAAATATCTTTATGATATGTCAAATTAAGAGTTAAATATCATAAAGTGTTTGACCAAACAAGGGGAATTCTTGAATCTAAATATCATCTCATCTATTTATTAATTATATATTTTTCGAATAATAAGTTTTTCGTATATAATTTACTGGGGATGGAATTTTCCGCCTGCCATGCATATATAAGGCTCATGTTACCTTCATAAAATCTGAAGGCTCATAATATGCAAATGATTGTGGCACCAGGAAGGCTAAACCCACTTGAGCAATATTAATGATAAACTCTGAATAAGCAGATTAATTAGAGCTTTTTGACTCCCACCTTCTTGCAGTATTTTCGATGTTAATAGCTGCTATGGCCCTACAGCAACAAAGCTTCCAATATATATATATATATATATTGACTTAAAGGTTTTATATTCAAACTTATAACTAATGTGATAAATATTGAGATTAAATAATACTATCATTTATCATATAGTAGTTCATGGCTAGACCACTATTTTTAAAACTTTACCGGTGACTGGTAGGTTAATATGTTGAATTTTCTATATATATATATATATATATATATATATATATATATATATATATATATATATATTGACTTAATGGTTTTATATTCAAACTTATAACTAATGTGATAAATATTGAGATTAAATAATACTATCATTTATCATATAGTAGTTCATGGCTAGACCACTATTTTTAAAACTTTACCGGTGACTGGTAGGTTAATATGTGATTGAGAAAATTCAAGATTTAAATTGAGTAGAGTTTCAATGAAAATAAAAGGAGAAATTATCTAATATGACTTGATCTAAAACATGAGTTGATCTATGATTCGGTCAGCCCAGAAAAAAACTCAGTTAAAACCTGACCTTACTCGGTAGACTGATCAATGATTGAGGAGATTCAGGATTTAGGTCGGCAAGGTTTCAATAATAATAGGAGTAGAATTGATCTAATATAACCTGATTAAAAACTTAGATGGATCCGTAACCCGGTTAGCCTGAAAAAACCTAAACCTGGTTAAAAAAACCATGACCAGGGAAAAAAAATGATGATTTTGGATTATTTGGCACTATTTACTAATTACTCTCTTTTCTTCTTTTTCTTCTTCTTCTTTTTCTTCTTCTTTTTTTTTTTTTTTTTCAAGAAAGCTAACACTGATTTTAACTTGGAGATAATTATTGTGGTAAATTCTGAAATCAAACTCTATAGTGTATCCCATTGGCACCACTTCACATGTCACACTCACCATAAAATAAAATAAATAAATAAATTTCACAACCCATCAACTATTTCTTTTGGCACTTATTTATCATTCTTCTCTAATTTAATAATTTTTTCCCATCAAGTGGGTCGCCATGGACATTCTAAAAAAGCATCATGAAGAAGAGCAACCTCCTCCCTCCCACGAGAATACACCACCCCAAACCACAAATCTCAACCCTCCAGACCCCACCAAATCCAACGTTCCAGATTTCAGATCCCTCACTTCCCCTCTCTCTCTCTAGTCTCTATATATATCCAGCATTTCCCCAGAACCTCACTTAACATATCTACCCACCACCACCTCCTATTTCTTAACACAATCTTTCTCTCCTCTTCAAATCCTTGAAATCCAAGCCAAGGTAAGGATTTTAAGTTTTAAACCCCGGAAACGAACATGGGTTCTCTTTCACTTTCCTTAAAAGTTGTATTGATTTCAACTAGTGTGTTGTTCTTGTCTTCGTATTTGAAAGTCTTTGTTACATTAGTGCATGGTTTTTATGTAAATCAAGCTTCTCTTCTATGGACTTCTCTAGTGTCTTGGCTTAAACCTCCTTATCTTTATGTTATCATAAACTGCATCATCATTACCATCGTTGCTTCCTCACGTTTCGACCACAACCACGACACCAATAGTACCACTACTCATGATCATATTGAGAAAATCCCAATGGATGATTATGTTCATGGGATGAAGATTTCAACGGTGAAGACTCGGTTCGATGGTGCCCTGAAATCGAGGGCTCTGATTGTTTATCAGGACAGAGTAGAAGAAGAAGAAGAAGAAGAAGTTATTCAGGATAAGTGTATGGTGATAGAGGATAGGGAAAATGGAGTGGCTGGTGATTTTGTGATATCCAAGTCCACGTGGGTGCCGCCGATAAAGAGGAATGATTCGTCTGAGAATAATCTTTTGTTGCTGGAGAATCTTTCTCCGGCAGGGAAACCCCTGGTTTCTTCTAGGTTCGGTCATGGGAAAGTTGTTAAAGCTCGTCCTGAAGGTACTGTATATCCACCATTCTTTTTATCAAGCCTTTTTTTTTTCTTGTTTTTGGTTTTTATTCTCCGGCCAGATTTCACGACCCACACTATTCCTTTTTTCATGTCCAAAAACCTTATTGGTCGGCGTCAACCTGGGTTTTTCCCGGCGCCGTTTTCACATCTATTTTTTTTGTGCCAAATTGAAATTTGAATTTTACGCTTGTACGCCGTCGTTTTTGTTATTTCAACTTTTAATTGATTTGATCATTTTGCAAGACAAAAAAATAAAGTTCAAGAATGGCATGTGATTGACGCCACTTTACGAAACTCCAAAAAAGTCCTTGGATGACATAAATGTTTTATGGTATGAGCGTGTAATAGAAGCTTAGTAGGAAGGTCAAAACGGTCACAACAGTTTAACGATGCTGTGTATTTTCAGGTGGAAGGGCGTTAAGGGTGGGAAAGCCACAACCAAACGAGACGTTAGAGAACATATGGAAAAAGATAACGGAGGATCGTGCAATGCCGTTAACGAGACACGTGAAGAAACCACAGACGCCCATGGACAATTGGGAGAATTATGGCAGTCAATTTAGCACAAGTCGTATGGATCCACATGCGGTGAATAAATCAGAGACGTTTAATGGCAGAACCAATTATCAGCTGCCACCTGTCAGCTCATCATCTCCTGCTTCTGGGAAATTAAGGAAAGAACCTTCACTGAGTCAAGAAGAGTTGAACCAGCGAGCTGAGGCTTTCATTAACAAGTTTAATGAGGAGATGAGGATGCAAAGGCAAGGGTCATTCAATACAAGGAGATGAATAGCCATGGAGGGCGTCGTTAATTAGGTTTTAAGTTAATTGTGGGTTTTGATTAAATTAAAATTAAGATTTGAAGCTAAAAGCAATTTGGTGTATTTTTATTAGGATAGGTTCCATGTACAGATGGGGTAGGGAAAAAAAAAGAATATAATTTAAATAAAATTATGTTTATCATCTTATCCGCCATACTTTAAAAAAATAGAATTTACATTTTAGAACAAAACCAATTTTTAAATTTAATAAAAAGATAAGATTATCTCGTGAATAATATAGTAGAAACTCAAAACCCAAATCAAAATAATTATCTAATAGGTGGTCAAGTGATAAAAACTTGGAACTAAGAGGTTTGCTCTCCTTGTGATCTCAGATTCGAGCCCTGTGATTGTTAATATGATAGCCACTGGAAACTTACATGGTCATTAACTTCAGGGCCCGTGGGATTAGTCGAGGTGCGCTCAAGCTGGCACGTACACCCACGTTAATCAAAAAGAAAAAAACCCAAATCAAAATTAAATTTTAGTATTTTTAATCCATTTTTCTCTTTATTAGATCCACATACTCACTTGATCAAAGAACAAAATCAAAAGAAAATTTGAATTTGAATTTGAATTTTTTACTAAAAAAAAAAACAAGGACGGGAGGAATTGCATGCATGAAAAGAGGGAGATTTGCAAATAGAGGAATTGTATCCGAGAGAAGGCCATCCATCGGTTAACAATAGTGTCCAAATGCACATTATCCCCACCTAGTAACTTGTAATATTTAATATAGAAATCTTATAATCATGAGAAATAATAGTAATTTTGTAAATAATTATATTATTTATTTATTTATTTTGACGGGCATATAAAATTTAGAATATAAACGGTAATTTTTAAAGTATTATGGGTAATTATAAAATAAACTAAATTACAACATGCTAAGGATAATGTTTTCCTTTTTTTTATTTTCTAATGCTTAAAAGCATCCTGCTAAACTAACTGGAAAGTAGTAGCCAAAAGGCCGAGGGCAAAAATTCATGGGCATCCAGATAATGTGATGGGATTTATTGAAAAAAATGTAAAAAAAAAATAAAAAGAAGAAGAAGAAGAAGAAGAAGCCCTTTTTCTTTTTACCTTGTGTTTCAATATCTTTCAGTTCATGGTGTGTTGTAATCCAACAGCATGGTGATGAGAGGGAGTCTGAAATTCTGGCTGACACTTTGCAGCAATGACCTCTTTGAAGCTTATGGTAACTGGTCGGTAAGATTATAATTGTTTTACCTAGCATCCATCCAAAGAATTGTCATTAACAAAATACACAGATGCAATATTCGAACAAGATAGTAAAAAAAAAATATGGAACGAGTCACTTCTATCTTTAATCTCCCACCCCAATTACAAAATTTTCAATGACATGCCTTGATCATGTTCTTGGGACTGGTGGAATCAGAGAATTGCCTCTCAATTCTCATACCTACATTGTGCATTTCTAGACACGCAGAATATCATGCTAACCAAATTTCGGAAGGTCTATGCATGATTTCACCCTAGTCTGCTCATACAATTCGGTTAGAGGAGTGTAGAGGACATATAAGAAAATACCACAATTTGTGAAAATAATGAAGAAAAAAGCTGAATGCTACATAACTTCGATGGAAATATACACGTCTAAAGATTCGATGAACAATTTGTGATACAAGGGGACAAGCAACAAGTCTCAACGACAGTTAGTCAAAAATATAGTTCTTCAAAATTTCACCAGTGTTCATCCTCCACGTTTTAGTCTCTTAATCCTCTCGAGGGCACCAAGACGACTGCCACCATCCTTTGCATCATCTTTCTCAGGCTCTTCCCTCTTCCCAGCCAGTCCACCAAACACAGCAGAGGGAACATCCTTCTGTGCAATTTCAACTTTTTCATCGTCTTCAGAGTCACTCTCTTCTGGAAGCTCAATGTCTTCCTGGTTTGCAGTAACCTGCATCCCTCCATCCGACTGAGATTGCACTCCAGCACTCACAAAGCCCACTGTCCTGCTGCTATCTCTAGCAGTGGTTTTATTGATTGCAGGAGCTAATTGCCTCTCTAGAGCGGCCATTTCATCTTCAGGGAGCCCAGCCTGTTTCAATTTGTCTTTGGCATCATCAATGTTCAGTCTCTGGTCCTTCTGCATCAAATACTCAGGAAGAATAAAATGTGTCTGCAACAGCAAAGACGAGAGTCAGAAGTTGTAAATCCAAACTCAAACCTTCAAAATAATGCAGTAATAAAGATAACACTCTGAATATAACCAAGACTGAGAATCCTCGGTACATGCATAATGATATCCACTTAGGTTTCAGGCAATCACGACCAAGAGACACTAGGTAGTACAATGGGCAGCTAATTGCAGTATCTATAAAGAGATCTAAAAATTAGCATTGAAAGCTTGATAAGAACAAGAGAAGACAGAAAGGCAAGTGATTTAACTATTATTTTGACTTTTTTATAGAAAAAACAAGCCAAGCTGCTCTCTTAGCACAGTAATAACTCCTTTTAAAATGAACAGGCCTGTAGAAAAAATAATAAACAAACCTGGCTATAGCTTGCAGACACACTTCGTTTAATACGCAACATTTCTCTGAAGGTATCTTCATTTCCATGTTGAACCTCAAACTCATGCCATTGGTTCCAGAAATCCAAATCAGATCGTGGATCAGCAAATTGGGATGCAAATACATATATGCCACGTGCACGGTCAATTTCTCCAAGGTTCTTCTCTAAGTCAGCATACTTCAAGCACATTGTCTTCACATCTTTGTCTGGAAGGCCAGACTCTATTGCTTGCTCATATATTTCCCTTGTTTTTGGAACACCAAATATCTCAGCTGCACGAGCAATATAAATTTCGTACATGCTCAGTTTTTCATTGTTCGGAACAGCCTTGGTTGCTTGATCGTATACCTTCATGGCTCGCTTTGCCAAACCATAGTCCTCTTCTAGCTTTGCATATTGAAGATACAACGGTTTCACCGAGTCAGCAGGAGCCTGATTAGCACAAGAAAATTACACAAAAAGTTAGCATCAAAGTTCAAAACATATTAGCAATAGTAAAACAGTTCCAGTTCAAATACATTTAGCATCACCGAGTCGTGGAACAATAAACAATACTGCATTTAGCAAGATCGAGTTCAAATACAAGACAGATCACAGGATCACAACATGCAATGCAAGAACCTGTGACTTCTACATGGTTAACATAAAAGGAGAACCTGCAGAATATACGGGTAGCTATAAAAGGTGGATGGTGTTCACACATTGATCTGGCTTTGGGTTTCAGCGAGAAGAATGATGGGAAGAATCTTTGAAGGTTTGTGACATTTGCAGCGATTTGGTCTATTTGTAAAGAGATGACAAGTCATAATCTCTGCTAAAACCCACAAAATTGGAAATAGTAAGATAAGCAACACTAAGAGCTGCTAAAGCTTAGAAAAAAATAGCAACTTGAGAAACAGTAGGAAACACACTTCAACAGTGAAAAACTCTTGGACAGTCAATCCTCGAAAAGGCTAGGCTTTTTTCCCCGATAAATCTATATACTAGATAAAGATGCCAGGCCACTAAATTAGCAGCAAGGTGGAGAAAAGGAGCAAATTAGAGCTAAACCAAAGCGTAGCAGAAGTTACAGCATAAGCAGAAACATAACAGATCTACGTCTAAATATCTGAGGGACAAGGCAGAGTCACCTGCGGTCCCAAAATCATGAGCAAAAAGGTATAAACCAGCAACAGAGCAATTGGCAACAGAATCAACATGCCAGCAAGGAAATGAAGCAAGGCTAAAACTGCAGAGATATTTCAGCCATACGAGCAATGTGAAAATGTATGAAGACCCCACAAACCAGTAATGGTTTAAGGTGGCAGCCACAAAAGATAAGGACAGAGCTTGAGCGATAAAAGGAAACTAGCCAGCCCCATTTACAGCAAGACTCATCAGAATTTATATAAGAGCAGAAATATGTGATAGTGGACAAGATTTCAATAGCTGAAACAACCAAACAAGAACTGAGAGGGAAAAAATAAAGTGAATACCATTTCAATAGCATGTTCAAACAACTCCCTCGCCCGCTCTAGTTTTGTCTTGCCATATCTCTTCACGAACTTTGAGAGATATGTGACCCAAATGTCTTTCACATGAGGATACTTGAATATTTTGACTCCCCTTTCATATACCTTGAATGCATCTTCAAAGTATTTATGTTCCTGTATAAGCCAGTACAGTTAACATTTGTCCATTCCAGCCAGTAAAGGTAACAATTAAAGGAAAGTATGTTACATGATAGCAATTATCGAAGGAATGTCCATACCTCTAGAAGCCAAGCATAATTGATGATGATTTGTGGGGTGGCTATGCGCAGGTCCAGTATCCGTTCATACACTGCTCGAGTGGACTCCAAGGTACCCAGGCCCTCCTCCAAATCAACATAAAAAGCCCAGAGTCTCAAGGACTTATGAACCTTTATCTGAACTGGTTCATCCCCATCAGCAGCCACTGCAAGTTGATAACAAAAACCAAGACTAAGAGGTTAGCACCTGATTTTGACTCTCCAGATAGAGGCTATCCACAGATCAACCAATACAATGACTGAATTCATGCCACAATTTGTCAAATGATTGTATTCATTTAAAAATTTTCGACCCAACTCTAGAAGCTCTATGACTAGAGAAGGATTATGATACCTCATAAACCTTATCCATGCCATAAGTTACGGTTTTGTATGTTTTGGGACTGCTTAGAATTATTTTATGTTTGCTTCCAAAAGTTTTCATTAATAAAACTAAACTAAGTTTGAAATTGTTATGATAACGAAGAACATGTTACCCTCCAATTTCAGTATTTGCTGCTGCCAAACAACAAAATTAACATGCCACCATAAAAGCAAATTACAATATATAAGGATGACCAGTAAATGAGGAAGGCTTAAAAGTACCTCTCCGTTTGACCTCAACTGATGGTTCTGCGGTGGCCCGTCTCAACAGCTCAAGCGCACCTTTGAAATTCCTGTGTCTAATTTCCATTTCAGCCCACTCACACCATACACTTGCCAAATTATCGACAGTCTTGTAGTTCACTTGCACTGCCTTGTCAAAAATTACCCTTGCATTGACAAGATCATTGTGATCCTCGTACAATTTTGCAAATGCAACCCACAAAGTATGAGGCTTCCCCACTGCTTTCATTGGATCCACCGTCCTCACAGCTTCAGTATACGTCAGAATTTGCTTCGTTGGATTACCCTCAAATAGCTTGACCCTCCTATGCCACTGCTCCACATTATGTGGATTTTGTCGAAGAAGCACACTATTTGCTAATTCTGGTCTTCTATCCATTAGATACTCCAGACGTGCTAGCATCAAATCCACGTCATTGTCATCATCTAACCAAAAGCCATTAAGTAACTTCTTCTCAAACTTGGAACTCCAATCCAACCGAACATCCTCATCCAACTCGATACCATTCTCTTCAACCTCATTTTCCTCATCGTCGCTCAAATCCATTTTCTCCATCTTGATAGCAACCATACTCTCTTCAAATTGTGAGTAAGCGTCGAAAATAACACTGAAATCCCTAACAGTAACCACAGTAGTCATCCCCTCCTCAAAAATATCCCTTGCCTTCTCAAACAATTCCCTCCTGATATAATAATCAGCAAGCGAGGTCCACAGCCTCCCAACCTCATCTGTAAACTTCCTAATCCCACCCCTAATAATTGCATCCACGTTTAACCCTGAAACCTCCTTCGCATGCCTAGTCATCAAATCACACAACTCAAGCCACAAGCTATGCTTGGTCTTCCCCTTAATTGAATAAAACTGATTATCATTCAAGACCGACGCCAACCTCTCTGCAGCCTCTTGCCAAAGCCCAGAATTCAACAAAAACTCAATAAAATCTTCAATATGACTCGGGTCATACATCAAATACCTCCTATAAACCCTAAGAGAGGTCTCAATAGGAAAACCCTCTTGACTCACAAAACTCAAATACAACTCCCAAATCCTATCGTGCTGTGTAACAGGCAACGCACAGAGAGCCCTATCAAAAGCCCTCCTCGTCTTCGTCACTAACTTCTGACGAATCAAACTCTGCAAATACATAATCCAGATCCTAGGCATCTTATGCATAGTAACCAAAGCCCTCTCAAAAGTGTTATTAAGAGTTTCAAACTGAGGATGAGTAATGGGCAAATTCCGAACTATATCGAGCCGCTCAACCAAATAAGCATGCCAGAGCTTGTAGCTTCCAGGCAACGCTCTGAGAGCTCGTTCATAAATTATGAAGCGTTTCTTGAACGGGGATTCTCTTCGGGCAATCAAATAACGCCACCAGAGCTTCAAAGAAAAAGGGTTTCTCAAGATTTCTTCTTCGTAGAGAAGATCATCTTGAGAAGGGTACAGCTCTTTGGAAATCGACATTCTGGTTTTGGGTTTTTAAGGATTTAGGGTTTTAAAAAAACCTCGGATTCTAGCCTGAAAAAGGCAGAGGAGGAGGAGGAGGAGACTTACAGAGTGGAGAGATTTCGCAGGTGGTAAAGAGAGCAGCGGATCAACTCGCTGCCTTCACTGTTAGCAGGAAATCAAATTCATTAAGGGTTTTTTTTTTTTATGGCTTGTTTGAATCGGAATGTGAATTATTTATTTTTTTCTAAATTAATTTAATAATCTGAGTTTATTGTCACTTATTTCCTTGTCTTTTTAATAATTAAATAATTTAGTTCCTTTAGGTTTTTTAACCAGTTGTTTCAACTGAGTTGATTAAATAATCTTTTTCAGTAAATAAATAAATATTGAAGTTTTTTCAGTATATTTTTAAATATAAAAAAATATTTATTAGAAATCAAAATGTTTATGTGTACATTTAATTAATTAAATTGATATTTAATTAAAAAATAATTAAAATTAAAATATTTGATTTCGCAACACGAGTTATATTTATTTTTATTAACTTTATTTTTTATAATATTTTTTTATTTAAACAAATAATTATATATGATAATAAAAAATTAAAAAAATATTGTTAACAAAAATGAATTAAATAAAAATATAAATCTTAATTATAAAACAACCAAGTATGGAATGATAAAAATTAAAATTAAAATATTAATCTAATATTAAATGATAAAATCAAAAATATTAATTTAAAAAATATATCTAATTAAATTCAATAAATAGTGATAGATAAAAAGAAATGAGATCACTCGAGCTATTTTCAAAATAAATAAAAAATTATATAGAAAAAAACTAAAATAAAAAAACTCAAATCTATAATTGAATAAAAGCTAATGTCTTAAACTAGAAAAATATAAGCTTAAAAATAAAAAATAAAAACAAGACAACTCGAATGAATCTCCTAGACCTTAATTAATCTCTAAAATTATAAACTTCTAAAATTCTAAAATTGAGCTCAATTAATAAATGTAATTCTAAACTAATTTAATGTTGAAAGATAAAAAAAATTCAAAGTAAAAAAATTAACAATTAAAATAATGAGGATCAAATTTAATATGAAAAAAAAACTAAATAGGATATAATTGTAAGAAAATCAATTATAAAATTTATATGAAATAAAATAAATAACAATCAAATAAACATGGATCAAATTTAAAAAATAAAAAAAATTGAAGGGGGTGAAATTAAAAGGGAATTCGAATTTTATAAATTATTATAGATAAAATAAATAGTAATCAGAAGAACAATAACCAAATCCAAAGAAATAATAATTTGAAGGGTTGTTTTGAAATTTTGAAGGGGCAAACACAAAAACTAAGGGGGAGAAAAACAAAATCACCGACACCAAATCAAATAGTCATTATCCACATTCATCACCGAAAAAAATCAGGATGATTCAAGCATTACTATAAAAGACGATGTATGGTCACCAAATGACCTTGCAAGTGTTACCTGAGAGGTACGAGGGTTGCTCATGCGCTAACACGTGAATGCACGTATTAATAATTTTTTTAAAATAATATTTATATATATTAATACAGAATTATCTCCAAATCATCATGATAATGACAAAATGTCCATTAGCGCAAGTTGTAGAATATTTTATTTTCAAAGACATGTAAGTTATTTTATTGTTATTTAAGAAAGAAAAATATAAAAACACCCTTGTATATAAACTTATAAAAAAAAAATTAATCTAAGAATATAATCATTATTTTATTGTGCACATAAAAGCAAAAACATATAATTACCTTTTTTAAATTTGATAACGATAAATAGATGAATCTCCGCGAGATTACTCCTAATATCATGTTTTTTGGTTTTATTTTTCAAGAGCAAAATAAGTATCTCATTACTACTCTCCGTACAGCTTTTAAAGTTTTGTTAGTTAATTAATCCTTTAACCATCCTTTTTTTATTGTGAAATCATTTGCAAAAAGTAAGAGAAAAATAACAAAAAAATAAATTACGTGGCAGTTTAGCATTTTAATAAGGATAAATTAACAAAACAAAATAAATTATTGACTGATATGAATAAAGGGATTAAATACGATTTTTTTTGAATTATTGGTTTCATGAGTACATATACCACTTTATAATTACTACGAAAAGGCATTGGTTGAATTGAAAAAAATAAAAAATAAATGGTAAAATAATTTAAAAAATAACTAATTGATCGAATATGCACACTAAATCAAGAACAATACATGTCTGTATGAAAATTAAAACCCTAATTTGAACTTTCTATATTATAAAAATTTAGTATTTTATGAAAACTTTTTAATTTTTTATTTAGTAGCGTTTGGAAACGCGGTTGTACTTGAATTTTTTTAAAAAATTAAATATTGTTTTTAAAAGATATTAATTTTTTTATATATTTTAAATCGTTTTGATACGTTGATTTTAAAAATAATTTTTAAAATATAAAAAAAATATTATTTTAATATATTTTAATATAAAAAATATTTTAAAAAACAATTATGTTGAAAAAACTAAAAGAATTTCAAGCTTTTATTTATTTATCTTGTGGTATTGATGGGCTTTAAGTTAAGAATAGTACAGAACGGACTTCGAATTCTCTCACAGAAAAACAATCTATATGGGCCCACAAGCCATAGAAACTCAAGAGGCCCTTCAATCAAAATGATCAGGATCTTATCATCAATCACAGGCTCGCAGAAAATCGAACGGTGGAAAAAGCATAAGAACACGTGATGAACCCACTCACAGAGCGTAACGGAGTCCGTCTCTCCTTTTCTCTTTGGGTTTCTTTCTTTTCTTGTCATCTCAACTGCTACACGTAGATGCCGTAAGCAGTCATGATATTATAACATCCCACACGCAACCCTTCCCTCCCTCTTCCTCAAAAATCACAAAACAAAATTATAATGCCAATCTTTCAAATAAATCCCCTAACTATATATGTATTCTTGATCAACTCCATAAATAACTCTTTGTCTCAATTACATCCACTCTTTTTCGTCCCCGAAGATATTATTAAGACAGTTTTAACTTTTAAAATTGCATTTAAGTGCGTTTTAAAAAGTATGTTTGGCTTGAAAAAATATCAAATTAATAGTTTTTTTTAATATTTATCAATGATTTTGATGTGTTGTTAAAAGTAAAAAAAGATTAATATATCTTTAAATAAAAAAAATTTAAAAGCACTTTATATCACAGTATCAAATACACGCCTAGGCATCGTTTGTTTGTGCAGCCCAACCACACTTTTTATTTTTTTATTTTCTTGTTTCAAATTAATTATTTTTTGGTGCTTTTGGATAGATTTGAAATATTAATATCATAAATAGTTTTTTTAAAAAAAATTATTTAAAGGTATTTAAAAATAATACTTTAAAAAATAGCGTCTACTACAATTTTAAATGCTAGCTTAGAATCTATGAATAATTGTTGACACACTAGGATAGCCATCCATGATTGAAGACAACTTTTGCAAGTGTTCATTCAAAAATCTTTTCAAACAAAGCACCCAACTCTAAAATTTCATGGAGTTCAATTTTTTAATACCTTAAGGACCTGATTGAGAAAAAAGAGTTTTTTAATGACTCGCTCAAGATTCGGTTTATAATTTAGGGACTAACTTTGAGGCTACCCCCAAGAAAATCACAAAACCTTCTCTTCTGTTAACTTTCTCATATTTTTTTCTCTGCAAAAAGTGAGAGAAAAAAGAAAGACCCTTCACGTTATTCAAAGCCGCGTTTCACTTCCCTGTAAGGACCCCTCTTCTCTCTCCATGCCTCCTTCTGTATATATATTAAGTTTATTTGTTCGTATCTGCGATTTAAAGCTTTGAACTTTGGTATTTTTAACAATGATTTAAGGTAAAGCTTGAAGCTTTTTAATGGGATTTTCGTTCTGTGTTCTGGGTTTTGATTTTTGGTTTCTGGGCTTTTAATGGTTTGTGATTTCATGATCTGCTGTGGTTATGTGGTGATTTTTTGTTTGGTCTCTTGGAAACTCGAGGAATGTTGAAAAGGGAGGGACTCTTTGCATTTTCTTTATAATTGAAATGAAAATTTCTTAGATTTTTGAAGGGTACCAGTACTAGTATTAGTTCTGTCATGATTAGCTACATGAAGGGTTTTGTAGAAATGGATTTTTTATGGTGATGAATCTCGAGCTTTATAATTTGGGTTTTTTTTTTTAGCTTTTTAAAGTCAACAAAGAGTGTTTTGTATTTCCTTCAAGCTGATTCTTATGCTAGGTAGGCCCTTTTTGAGTGTTTTTGGAATGATTTAGTTTCCGATTCCAGAATTGCCATGGAAAGGACAATGTGTATCCATAACTTATTTGATTAAACCAAAAAAACGTAAAAGGATTCTATGTTGCTTTTAGTCTCATGAATGCATGTGTTGTGGTTTAGATTTCTATACAATTGATGGTATTTTTTTTTTTTCTGATTATGCCTTCTCATGTTGTGTTCGATTGTTTGCAGTCAAGTAGGTCAGAGCTCTTTGCGCGTGTCCCGTTCTCTTCTCCAGTCCTCCACAGATATTTATCTAATTTTAAAGTAAATTTTTCTTGCTTCTTCAAGTTTATATTTGTATATCGAAATGGAGGTCAAGCTATGGAATGACAAGCGCGAGAGAGAAATGTATGAGAATTTTGCCGAGCTATATGCAATAATAAAAGCCACGGAGAAGCTTGAAAAGGCATATGTTCGTGACATTATATCCTCATCTGAGTATGAAATGGAGTGCCAGAAACTCATTGCCCATTTCAAAACTTTGGCTTCCTCTCTGAAAGACACAGTCCCTAGCATCGAGCGCTTTGCAGATACATACAAGATGGACTGCCCAGCTGCCATCAACCGGCTTGTGACCTCCGGGGTGCCTGCCACAGTGGAACACCGTGCTGCTGCTGCTGTGTCGTCTACCACCTCAGCTTCCATTGTGGCTGAGTGTGTCCAGAACTTCATCACAGCTATGGATTCGTTGAAGTTGAATATGGTGGCTGTGGACCAGGTGCATCCTTTGCTTTCAGACCTCTCAGCCTCACTGAACAAGCTGAGTATTTTGCCACCTGACTTTGAGGGGAAGACAAAGATGAAAGAATGGATTTTGAGGCTGTCTAAGATGGGGGCTGCAGATGAGCTGACAGAGCAGCAGGCCCGGCAACTTCATTTTGATCTGGAGTCCTCATACAATTCATTTATGGCAGCTTTGCCTAGTGCTGGTACTTGATTGATATGATTACTTGTATATTACTAAGCAAGTTCATTGGATTTGGGTTGTGCAATATATATTTCTTATTTGCTGCCGCTACGTAGTTGAACCTTGGGTGAAGATGAATCAGAGAAGTTTCTTATTCTGTAACTGCTTATACTTTTGGGAAGGGTTGCATCGAGGGCAGGAGAATGGTATTTTGTGCCCCATTTTAAGAGAGAGTATTTGTTGTCATATATGAAAAATTGGCTTGTACTTGAATTTGTGTTCATAAATTGTACTCTAATCTTCTAACTAGATTAGAGTTATCAATTGCTTGCATATCTGATATATTAGAGCACAGCTGGATCATGAAATTCAATGTGATAAGCTTGATGTCGATGTATTCTATCATGGTGTTGATGGTTCCATCAATACAGCTTAAATCTGGAATCAAACTTTAATCTTGTTGAGAGAGCATTGGCTTGATTTTGAAAAGGTTGCAGTGTATGTATAGAATCGCAGCAGGCCTATCAACACAATTAGTAAATCTTTCCACTGTACAAATCTACAAGGAATCTACTTTTCCTGCTTGTACTTGAGTCAGACGGGTACATGACAGCCTAAATAGTCCAAATATTAATTCTTCCTTCTGTAATTGATGTGCCTTTTTGTATTTTTAATATTTCCTGTCAATCGTGCAGGTCTTCTGATTTGATCATATTGTTGTGAATTGTCATGAGCTTTTCTCTTACTGTTCAATTTTTTTTTTTTGATAGGCAAGAGTACCATACTTTTGGGGGATTTTTTTTTTAAAAAAATTATCACGTGAATTGACATAAGTTCATTTGGCAAAATATTTTAGAAGGTAGATATTTATTAAATTTTGTTATTTTTAAATGTGATAAAATAGATTTTGTTGATTTTGTTGCATTTCATAATAATGATGTTTAATAAGACCTTGTTTTTTTTTTACTAGAAAATAGTTTCTTTTTGAAAATTAAATTATTTTTTTATGTTTGGTAGTATAATGAAAAATAAATTGGAAAATACTTTTCAATGTTTGGTTATGTCATGGAAAATAAGCTGAAAAATAATTTATTAATGTTTTATTTTTTTCAAGTTCATTAAAATAATGGGAAACAAATCTTACGAATTAAAAAGTTGAATGAGAATGAAATTGAAAAAAAAATATAATTTCATAAATTATCTCAAATAAAATAAATAATAATCAAAATAATAGAAATCAAATCTAAAAATAAAAAAATTGAAAGATGAAGAAATTAAAATAATAATAATTAATATTTCATAAATTATTTCAAATAAAATAAGTAACAATCAAAAGAATGGGGACCAAATTTGATAAATAAAAATTTTCAATTAAAAAATGATAAGGGAAAAGCAAATAACAATTATAAAAATGAGGACCAAAATTAATATAAAAAATAAATTATAAGGGATGAAATTGAAAAATAAATATTCAAAACAAAATATATATAGCAATGAAAAGTTTGAGAACCAAATTTGATATAATTAGCAAATAATATGACATTTCTAAATTTTTCACAACTTCCGGAAAGTGTTTTCCGCCCAAAATAAAAGGAAAACACTTTTCTGGAAACTAAGCTACTTTTTTCTTTGACCAGAAAGTGTTTTTTGTTGATCGGAAAATGTTTTCCGTTGACCAACTTTCCTAATGACAAACATACACAAGAAAGTTTGAAAAAAGGTTTTTCAAAAACCACTCTCCAGAAAACAAACGCAGCCTAAGTGTGTTTTTAAAGCGTAACATGACCAAATTTCAATATTTTATCTCAGCTATTCGACCGTTTCATACAAAAAAACATAATTTTATGATTTTTTTTTTCTTCCAAATATATGTTATTTGTCAAAATATATATCTTTATTCAACTTGTTGATTAAAAAATAGACTCTAATTAAAATCTCAAAAAGTTATTGTTCACATAGTAGTAAATGATTATGAGTAGTCACATGTAAATTTGCAATAACTAATGAGAATCTGCTCTAAACAAATTACGTGGATGACCTAATAGATGCATTTATAGATCATTGGGATAGGTCTAAGCCTAAGAAAAGGTCTGATCGCCCTAGACTAAAATAATATAATTCAAAATGACCATAACTTTTGATTTAATCGGTCGACCGGTTTGACCTTATGAACCGGTCAACTAGTTGAGTTGAAAATGACACGGTTTGACCTTATCATGCTGTAGAAATGCAATACTGTGTTATTTCCCCAAATCTTTTTGAACCTATATCAATTCGTTAATATTTTTAATTTACTGTGCTAATTGCTCAATTTATCCACTTTTGGGATCCTAATTTGTCTCGTATGAACGAGGGATTTAACTGAGAGATTAATAAAAATTATTTTTTAAAGTAATTTTTTACTTGGAAATGCATTCTCATTAAAATAATTTAAAAATAAATATATATATATAAAATTTATTTTGAAGCTAGTATTTTTTTCAATACAACAGGACCACAAAATCAAAGAGTACGCAGGTCTGAAGCTCGGCCTAACTATATGTATTGCTCAGCAACACCAAGAATTCTTACGATTTTGAGATACATGCATAGTCTTTTGTATATCCATCCATAAAATGATGAAAGTTTTCATGCTTCTGCAGCGATGCAGAGAAATTCATCCATTGACCGCAAGATTGATAGCTTTCTATATTTTTTTCTTGTATGCATGATCAATGAGAAGAAAGAGAGGAAAAAGAAAAACCAGTTGACAGGCATGCGATTTCTTTCAACGAGTCTTAAATTTGATATTACAATGACTGTTCGTCATTCTTTCGAGATGGCCTCTTCTCCCCAGCAATTACATGTGCACTTCAATCAAACTGTCATGGTTTCTGCCAAGACCTTCGTTAGGGTTTTTTGCAGCAAAACTTCATGCAAAAAATGCCAATTGCCTCTATAGGGGTTGCAAACAAGAAACATGCTTTAGGATATGCCTGAAAGAGGAGAAAGTTCCCAATCTTCCTTGCAGATGTGCTTACGTTTGAGAAATCTAAATTGCTATCTTAGAAAATAGAACAAAGCTTTCCAAGATAACCTTACAACTAATAATTTTCGGTTGGGGTTAAAATTAAATAGGTGTTTCTTCTGGAGTTCAAAAGGAAATCTGCACCCTCTCATTCCTACAAGAGAGCCAGGAGATGTGGTATAAATGGTAGTAAGAGGACAATGATGAGGACAGCACCGGCTACAATGGCAATGCACGTCCACTTTCGAGAGCTCTTCTGATATTCCCTGGCCTCAGAAAGCTGCTCAGTCCCTCGTCGCACGAACGAGCTAGCATGCGCAACATGACTTTCAATATCATTGATCTGATGACCCTGAGCTTCCACAAGAGCAGCCATATCCAAGAATACCTGGTGAAGCTCAATCAAATTCTTCTCTATCTCCTTCACAGCATCATGTCTCTCTTGAATTTCTGATATGGTGTCAAGAATCTGGCCTCTCCCTTGTTCCTGAATTGCCTTTTGCATGAAGCTTTCACTTTCACCACTGGATATCAAATTCTCAATCGTTTCTTCACTTGCTCTTTCTCCTGTGATTGTGAAATACCTGCGTTCCACTGTTTCCTTATATTCGGCTGCCATTCTAGCTCTTAAATCCTGAAAATTATCCATAAGATCCTTCAACTTCTTTCCCAAACCACTAACCACAGATGTCCTGGTTCGATCTGCAGATGATCCTGGACCGCACCCAGGAATGTTGCGGTGAGCTGCATTGGATCGATCCAAGGCTTCGAGCTTTCCCTTGATGATTTTAACGCGTTTCAGGACTTGTTCGACATCTATGTCCATCCGCGAACGAAGATTTTTCATGGTCTTAGCATTATGAACAGTCTTACATTCTTCATTGGCTTCTTGTAAACTCTTGTACAGCCTCTCAACAGTTTTCATATCTTCCTTAACATTCTCGACGTCTTCAAAGAATCTGTCAAGATTCATACTCTCCTTCCCTGCCTCCATGTCATCCATTTGCGCCTGCTGCTTCAGGTCGGTGTACTTCTTGAACGAGCTGGAGAACAAATCATTCATCCTGGAAGAATACAATAATCAATCCTGCTCTTCTACAAATGTATTTGTTTTGTGTTGGCGGAATCACTGGAAGACGTTTATGAAAAGCCAGGATAAAACAATCCCTTTTCTTCTACAAATGTACTAGTTCTTTAGGGTTTTTTTTTGTGATCATCTTCCACTTCTTAATCCAGAGCCTAATGAGAAGAAGGAATGGCAAAAGCAAGAACCATGACCAACAAAATCTTCCCTTATTTTTGGCTTGAGATTATTCTCAAATTAGAACCCAGCCAAGTTTTGACTCAAAGGCCGTTTATTGCTAAAGGTTATCAAATATATGTGACAACGGGCTCCCTCTTTTCATTGGCAACCACTATGGTTTTGCTGACTTGGTCTTCCTTTTCTTTAACCTAAACCTCAAAGCTAAAAATAGAGGTTCCACAGCCTATCAGAATCTAAACTACCAAAAAATGATTAGAGAGACATTTTTAATATCTCAAGAAAAAAATGATGGAGCTCAACTATTAGTTTTTGATGCCTACGAAGAAATCTTGGTTGACTGCTTTCCATGACTTTTTTTGCTTATTGCTTATTAGCATGTTTGTTTTTAAATATTGATGAAACAGAACAGTTACAAAAAAATAATTAGTGAAATAATTCGGTTTATATATGTCACGATTATTCATATTTGCTATTTAGAATAGATATCTAAACGAAGAAAAGGGAGAAAAGGAAAGAAATTATCTAAAGAATAGTATGATGACATGGTGACAAGATACACGGAGGAGACAGAACAGTTGACAACCAGGCAAAAGGAGTTGTTTCAACTGTCAAACATTTGACCTAATGAACGATGGCAGAAACCAACTCCATATATTTGGTCAGGAATAATAATCTTTCCGAACGTGATGGCGAATCATCAGAGACCAGCTTGAAAGACTCGTATGAAGAAAGCTAGAAATCATGCTGACATGATATGGGTATGGGCGCCATGTTCTACCAACTCTTTTGGAAAAGAACATGGAGCTGTTCTCTACAGACACTTTTACCTACCAGATTGTGAACATCCACTTGACATTTCAGTAATCTTCTATCCAAGACAAGTTTCATTGAAACAGAGAAAACAATAGTACCAAAATAATCTAATACAGAAAACTAAAGGAGACTAGGTAGCTTGTTCGAATCAGAACCCCCATGTTGCAGTTGTATTTCAACTTAATAGAGAGAACAAGCTTCAATTTTCTTTTCACTATGAGCAAAAAGGCACAAGCTTAATCACGTCCTCTGTGTAAGGGTAGCAGTGAGCTTCTAACAGTAAACTACATTGCTGCAGCCTCCTACCCACTTGATTGAACAATCAATCATCTTCTAAAAGCACGTCAGTGTCCAATTGTATTAGCATAGAGAGGATGATATTATACAGTATGGACCAGTAAAATATTGGTTCTCCCCCATGGTTGTCACTTTCCTGCCCCTCTACTTTATGTACAGAACAACGAAGTTAAATGCCGATGTGGACAAGTATGCCACGAGAACTATCCTCGCATTCAATCAATCATATGGTTGATGCTCGTGCACGGTTAAAAGGCATTATCTATCCAGTAGCTGGAGTGGAAGCGGATGCGTTCATGGAAAAAGCTGAGGGATGATCCTTGTCAGCATCTTGATGGCTGCTGCCAAGCATAATGACATCACTGACCTTTTCACGTGTCCCCCCACTTGACAGCATGTGATTACCGGAAGGGTTATTGTCACCATCCGAGCTTAAGAATCTTTGCATCCTGAGGTATGTCTCAGTGGCATCCTGGAGCATCCTCATCATGCCTCCAGAATCTGAACCAGGTGACAATTCATCCTCCCTCTCTGGCTGGATATTCAGGTCTATTTGGCCTTTAAAAGGTGAAGTTGAGGATTTCATTCTGCTAGGATCATCATCAGAACCTTCACTGACTGTCTTTTTCTTGTTCGGACTGCCACTTTCACTCCCTGTGTTGCTAGATGGTGAGGGTTCATCATCAAGCAATTTCTCAGCAGAAGGCTCCTGCTGCCTCTTCCGAGTAGTTTCTGCTTCCTTCTCTGATTGCTTCGTTTCTGCTTCCTTCTCTGATTGCTTCTTCTCACGCTTCATCATTAGGGTCTTAAAACGGCGCTTTACTGTTTGGCAAACATTACATGTACAAGTCTGCTTGTGTTTGGGACCCTTCCCACTTGGGGGCTGAATGCACACAATGCAGGAGCAGCCAGGTCTGTGTCGGGGGTGCTTTGTGGTGGCCTGGGATGAAGCCGGGAAAGCCTCACCCTCTCCTAAAATAGCTAGGTTGGCAAGAGTGTCAAGCCCCTCCAGAGCTTCGACCCTATCAATATCCTTCTTAGCATCCTTCGATCTCTTGGAAGTGACTACTGCTTCACAACCATAACAACAGATTCAAATTGGGCAGTTGAGAAGGAGATCATCGCCATTTGAACGAGATTCCATAAAAATCATTAAAATGCACATATACACAGCAACAGCAGTGAAAATTAGATCATGATACTTGGTGCCACGCTTGAGGATAACTTAATTGCCTTGCATGACCATAAATTACCGAATCATAAATTACCGAATTTCAATTACGGAGAAACAACAAAATGAAGTCACTATAAGCAATTTATACCTAAATTACAGGATGGAAGAAGATCTTCAAGCTGCTCTGCTGTCAATTCTTGAGCCACGGAACATGATGATCTGACAGCAGATGTAATAAAAAATGTTAGCAAAATGCAAGAGCCTGCAATTAACATGTATACAAACAACATTCAACGTTTATATAACTAGTCTATTTAAGAGACAAAAGTGAGGGCACTGCCTCGGTTCATTATTTACCATGTAAAGAATGACAAAGTTAACCGAACAGGCACCAAAGCTAGTAATTCTGGGACCTCAAATGTACGTTTGAATGTTGTTAAGAAATTAAAAGAAAATACATTGGTTGCACCCTAGAATAATTTTGAGATCCCACGGGCTATCAAACAGGATCTGAAGGATAAACCCAAGCCTGAATGAATAAATGGATTCAGATTATACCTTTCAGGATCCCATGTATTACTAGAACATGCCCATTTGGAGGGAAGAAGAGCATTGGCAGGCAATTTGCGCCACTTAAGACAATCTTCACATTGAACCCATTGAATCTTTTGACTGACAGAAAACACATCATATTAGAACTCTATATACTCAAAGAGATGAAAGGACATCACGAGTCCATTTTAATCATATGAAGCATTGTTATAACTACGAAAATTTAGAGAGAGAAAAAAAGGATTATTCAGTTTACCCGGGCTGAAAAGGTAGGAAACATATTAATATTGAAGCATCATCCTAGGTTTACATCAGTGTTCCGTTAAATGGCCCACTATCGTAAAGTACAAATGGATTTACATAAAAACTTATAGGTTGGAGAAATCATATATTTCTCACGGCACAACCTGCTATAGTTATTCTAATACATACAAACTTCTAGGACAGTATATTTCTCCTAGCACAACCCACTAGTGTGAAATGTGAACAGATTATAACACATACAGGACAGATAGATGTCATATTCTCCTAGAAAAAACACCCAAACCACTAACATCTGTCATGGGAGACCTAAACATGTAAGGTGGTTTACGAATAGTGTGTAAATTTTTGAGAGAGACCTACAAGCCAAATCATGATGAATTAAAAAAAAAGAGCCCTAACACAGAAGGTATAGTTGCAAGCTTGAGCACTCAGGATAGGCAATTTACCCCACATTATCCGTTGCAAAAATTGTAGGCTTCCCAAGTACTGGCGCATCCTGTTATAGCAGCACACTTGTCATAATCATAAAAAGTAGGACTTAGGCCTCCTATCCACAATAAACTTTAGCCAACTCTATTCAGAGTATAAAATATATAAGAAAATGCATCACAAGTCCAATAAAAAACTTCAATGCAAACTCGTTAAATGATAAAATAAAAATAATGAACGATAACATCTTAAACAATGTTTATTTAAAATCACACATGGCATTATATCAACCAATTATATCAGTCATGATCATACACAAAAAATAAAAAACCCAAGCATCTTTGTAAGAATTGGGCATTATTACGCAGGCATTGTAAAATTGAAAGTCTTTCTGTGGGAATTTCATATTCCCTTGCAATTTTATATGTCAGAACCTAAAATTCAATGTGACTAAAGAAGGCAAGTTTCTACCAATAGAATAGCAACTCATTACTATTACTGGACCTTTCAAAGCACTGAACAATGCACTCCAAACATTCTCCCCTAAATGCTATGTAGCTAAATTCAAGTGGCCTCGCCCCCCACCAAAATAGTAGTCGTGCTCTGGTAAGCTAATAATCAAATTGTATCACAAAAGTTCTGTAAATGCTATGTAACTACTGCAAAGGGACAAATAAGTAAATAAGCCGTTAGTTGACGGTATCAAAGTAGTGAAAAACAAGCAACCTCTACCTTCACAATGACTTAAACACAAGCACATTGGAAGGACAGATGTCAGAATAAGGGATATCAAGGGTGGCTAAAGAAAGAAAACCACTCATTGGCATAAACTTATTTTGAGTATGGAAACAATCAAACCTCGTATTCCTCAAACTCAAACCCTTCAATCGCCACAATACTGGGAACATGGTCAGGAGGGGGACGGAGCAATCCTTGTGCTTCTTCCCATGTTAGCTTCAATTCAATCATATCCTCATTTTCAATCCTCAGGCGCTTACTCTTGGAACCCAATGTGCTGCTCTTCCTCTTTCTGATAGAAGATTTTCCTTCAAGAACTTCTTTTGCTATGTAACCTGATTTGTCGACTTTAGACCAAGGACTAGGATCCAATTCAGCCTGGTAGATTGATGAAAAGCTAGGTGACCTTGTGTTAACTTAAAAAAGGCAATGAAGCAATTCCACTAGTATAAGGTTTGTAATACTAACATCTCCTTTTGTAGAAACACCATTACCAGTCTGACTTGTTTCATTGTCCTGCAAAAATAACACATATTTTAGAATTTATTTTGTTGGATTAAGTGTTGAAGTTGGCTACAAATTGAAAGGGCAACATTTGACAAACCACAATTTTGTAGCAAAGCATTTTACTTGACATAACTAAAAGCAACAAACCAAACTTTGAAGCACATTGCAATCACCCTAATGAAACTATGTACCGTCGTCATATTTTCAAGTTATCTCTTGGCTTTCTCAGATTAAATGCCAAAAACGAAACACGATGAAGGTAACCAGAAAAGGAAAAAAATGAACTGAAAATCTCACTTCATTATACCTCAGCATTCTTCCTGTAAAATAAAGTGCTATAGAAATATTAACACGCTACAAACTTCCATTTCATCACATAAAATTTCATTCATGCATTAACTTCCAGGTTTTTAAAGGCATGGAAAGTTCCATGCCCACTTTTAAGGTAAATTTAGGCTATGATGCAATGAATTTGGAAGAAAGGACAGTAAATTTAGTACCAAATTAGGACTTAACAAGGTGATATTGGAATATAATATCATTGACCTTGGAGAGGTACCAGCAAGGATTCAAGTCTCTGGTATCACCCATATATAATGTGTTGTTGATACCTCATTGAATTCAGAAACATTATCCTTACAAATTTCCACATAACCTATTGTTTGAGCTCCAGCAAGTATGAATGGATAATCTAGAAAAAAAGTGTTCAGCAATTGCACTAGGGCATACCTGATCAGAAGGCGGAGCAGAGGTGGCCTTTCTGAATCCCATAACCAATTTGCCTTCTGGCTCTAATCGACTGAATGTTACTGAGGAAACAGAATTAAATTTCAGATCCAATATCATAAACCCTAAAACCATGATGCACTAAAGCATAGGAGGATGGCACCAAATCACATGGAAAATGAATTGAAAGGCATGAAAGAAGACAGAAAAATATCAAAACTACAAAGCAGCAGTGGGATGATTGACCAGATCCAAAGCCATGACATTGACAAATCTAGCGGACAGAAATAAACCGGTCCAACAAAACTAGAGAGAATAAAAATGAAGACATAACCCTTGCTGCAATTAACAAATTAAGAATCTTCTGAACATAATTTCACATAATTTGGCAGCTACCTATATCGCCTGCTTGCAATTGCATGTTTTGTATGCAAGGAGTAACTCCCTCCAGAACATACATTCTACTATTATTGTTAGGCCAAAACCGAAATTGAAAAATCCACTCTTTCCCTTTAGAATCTTGGACCCTGAGAGGTAGACCTTCAGGCTGCGAGATGGGAGGAAAATAGGCCTGTGTCATGGCAAGCACAATGTTAGTGTTGATGAAATTATAGAGTGCCCACACACAAAGGGAGAGAGTTAGATATTAAAACCGTGCAGAACTCCTCAATGAAATTATATATTTGATATACGAGCTACACCATTAATGTGGCAGCATGACTATTCTCCAACTAAAAATGTTTCATAGGAGTCAAAACTGCAAATGCACAAAAAACATGCATGTATTTTAACACGACAAATTGCATTCAGAAATGTTCTTTCCATACTTCTAAAGTATTTTCAATAAGAAGCAGCCAGGAAAATCAACAAAAAGAGTTGTGTGATTCATCACCATTTTGGTGAATCATCTTTCAACTGACTGTGCTGGGACAACACTCTGAGAGAATATGAGGTATGCAAGAATACACAACTCTATAGTGGAACATCCATAGTATATGAGGGTGTTATCACAAGCAGTCTTGACAGTAACCACAGTCACCCATCAGCATTATTATCCATGAGGACCATGACCGTGACTTGAAAACTCCTTGGTCCATAAAAAGAAAAATAACACCACAACTATAAAGCATTGCATAACCAAGAAAAAGAAAATATCTGTAACTGATATATATTGCTCAGACTAATAAACTTTTCTTTCTATTATCACTTTGTCTTCTTTTTTTTTCTCATTTTTCTAAAAAAGAAAAAACAAGAATACATTCTTGGTTCCTCCAAAATCCAATATGCAAAGCTTTTAGAATAAAACTGATAAACAAAGTGAAAGGTGAAGCTGTGAAGCATGAGTACCAACCTCTGCACATTTTTTCGGCAGCACCAAACGCCCAATTCGTCCAGCATCACTAGCACTCAGCATCTTCTCAAACAAAGGTTTGATCACAGAATTAGAACTTAAATAGGGTTAAGGTTTCAGGATCCATAAATGCAAAGAGGACTAGGAAGATATAGTTATCACAAACAAAATAGAGCAGAACCATCTTGCAAAACCTAACTCATCTTCATAAGTCAGAAAATCAAATGTGGAGAAGACTAGAAGATTGTAATTTTTAAATACAAAACTGCCTCCAAACAATATGGCACAGATTATCTAAAATGATAATTTATTTTTTGAAAAATTAAAATATAGAGAAACCATTGCTGACATAAAGGATACTTTCCAGAAATTTGTTGTAGCTCTCCATCAGTAAACCTTGGCCAGTACCGAGGAAGTAACTGGCTTCTTCCACGGGCATCTGTTCTAGGCTTCCCATTGCGTATGTGACCATCAACTGATGAATCGACTCCATTATGTAAACTCCCATGAAAATGCTTTGTAAACGGAGGTGGAGGGGCTGGCTGTAAAGCATTTACAGAGCCCTCAATTTGACTATTTGATTCGCTTATAGATTTATAAGGTATTGTTATTCCAAATTGTTGGCCCGATGCATCCTCCATTAAAGATGATGATGGTTGTGGTTGCTCCTCACCAATGATTCCTGCAACAAATAATTAACTTACAGTTGTTTCTATAACACTCCCAAGCATGGCAGCATGAAACTGCCAAGTCATCGTGCACTTCTTTCCTTGAAACAGCATAAAATGTAGGTAAAGCATCTGTACCTGCATTCCCATTCTCAACTATATCCTGTAAGCGAATCCTCAGGTTTCCATTGATAAATTTTTCAGAAAAATCCTCAACTTTCCTTTTCTCTAGGGAAGGGGCAGAAAATCTTTCACCGGTATTAAGCCTGTCAACTTCATAAGGCATCCTTGTTTGCAATTCAGACTGTGCAGCAGAAGGATTAAACAAACTGGGTGCTTGACGCCATGGTACAGGACCTGAACCAGCTAATTGACTCCAACTTTTGACAGAAAGGTCTTTGAGTCTCTCGGGGAAAGGTGCATGGTAAAACAAAGGAGACCAGGCAGGGTTTGACGTCTGAAACACAGAATATAAAGCAAAAATAAATCTATCACAATTAAAATTGAACAAGGTTATGTACCACATCAGCAGAGGTTGCAGTCAGAAGAATTTGTGGATTACTCTCCTACAATAGCAAATTTATAAGGTGCTGGCAGTAATAGAAGGAACATATTTTCCATTATCCAACTAATGGCGTATGAATCACATATTTGATCAGAGAAACCATCAATGGTCATAATAAAACATAAAATGACTATGATTCAGCAGTAAGAGATGAATTTGCCCTTACCAAAACAAAACTCTTCCTCTCACATGCCATGCACGCAATACCTCCAGCATCCAACAATGTGAAAGTTTGAATTGAAACAATACATCCACAATGAACCCCCTGTAATGGAAAATTAAACTTGGATGATTTACAATAAAATAAATGGCAGCTGCATACCATCCATTATATAACCACATAAGCACAGACAGCATATAAATAAACCAGAAGAAATTTCATCTTACCTTCCCACATGACTCGCAACACCTCCAACCACTGGCCCTCAAGTGGAAAGTCTCACAGAAACTCCCCTCCTCATAAGCAGAACTAAGTCACACAAGGTTGAGTCAATTGTAAGTTAATGATGATGATGATGATGGCGACGATGACATTGCAGCCATGAAAACAGATACTTGGTTAAGTATAACTACGAATATGCCAGTAAATTGTCTTGATAAGACCTGTTTGAAGGTTTTGCCAAATGAATTCTTTCCTCTCCTCTACTCTCAAGAGGAGAGGCCAATTCAAGCAACACCAAAAAAAGAGGAAAAGAAATAAAAGAAATTCCACTCATAGTAAGCATTAGGATCTCAACCAAATGACAAGTCACCAATACTTCCGTTTCAGGCCTTGCTAAAACCATAGTCAGAGATTTTAACGGAACCTCACTGATATATCACTCTCTAAAACCATTCTACACAAGAAAACATTGCCAAATTTTTCAAAAGTTCAAAAAAAAAAAACGTGGTAAGAAACCAAAGCGTATCATTAATGACTCATAGAAACTCATTATTCAAAGTCTAAACGGTTACAAAATACACAAAAACTTAATTTTTCTCTGCCAGTGTCTTGATGGTTTTCTCCCACTGCAACTGTAAACTAGCCACTGCCAATAGACCAAAAAGGCAATAACACACCAACATGAACAGCCAAATCACAGCTACAATCATTAATTAAAAATTGCATTAAAGTTTAACTCCAAAAAAAACCCATTAACAATACGTATTCACTAAAAATAAAATGACCCAGAAAAGAAAAACAGAAGAAACCATTGAATTTCACTCTTTCTAGTTACACACAAGACTGAGAATTGATAAATGTTGAAATTATATTTTTTTCCAAATTTAACACAAACAAACAATTAGGGAAAAAAATAAATTATTTATATCAGCATTGAATTATGTCCTATCCAATTTACCCAAATTAACCTCCAATTTGTTAGCTCAACATCATAACCACTTACTAAATTTAATAACAAGAACACAGCCGCCGCCACAACTATTCTCTCGAAAATTAACAAAATAGAAACAAAAGGTTGAGTACTACTCACGCGCATCGATCGCAAAGCTCGGCAAAGTCACCGGAACGGAGCCTCCAGCCTTTTCGAGATTTAAAGTCCGTACAATCAGAATTGAAACACTTTCTTGACAGTGCCGTTGAAGAAGAAGAACATGAAGTATTATTATTATTTGCAGTAGTAGCCGTTGTTGAAGTGGGAAGATGAGGAGGAGAAGACGACATTGAGATTTAAAGAGGAAAAAAAAAGAAAACTTTTGAAAGAGGAATTATGAAAGGGAGCTGAGAATGATGATAAACCCTAGAATTTGAAAATTTGTAGGGCTGGATTGATCTGTGGAAAAATCATGGAGTCATTGAGCGAGAGAGGGTTTTGTAGAGAGAGAAAATGGAAATGGGCATGTGTGTGTTTGTTTGTAGAGAGAGAGAAAGAGGGAAAGGAATAAAATAAAAAAGGGTGTAGGATTCTGGGTATTTATATATGCGCGTGGGGGTGGAATTTTTGTTTTTGTAGTCGTAGAGTCTTTTTTATTTTTCGTCGTCGTTTCTCTGCGTTTTCTGTTTTTTAATTCCAGTAAATAATAAAAATATCCTCCAATTAATTTGTGTATTAATTAATGATTTTGAGTACGTATGTTTCGTATTAATTAGGTGTATTTAAATTATTCTAGAATAAAAAATAAAAAAGAGAATAATTTTTTTATCAGTTAATCTAAATTATATTGTTATATAATGATAATTTTAAATAATAACATTGATTATATGTTTTCCCGGTGATACAAGTTATGTGTTGTTATGGATATTGATTAAAAGAATATTTAGTATTATAGTAATGATTGTTTTTTAAATTTATTTAAAAATATATTAAAATAATTATTTTTTTAATTTTTTAAAATTTATTTTTAACATAATCATATCAAAATGATTTGAAAACACCAATAAAATTAATTAAAAATTAAAAATTACTAAAAAATTATCAAATGAAACACATTTTAAGACCCATTCAGCATAAATTATCACACTTCAAGAAGCACTAATAAAAGAGCCTTGTTTGGCATTACAGTCTAATCATGGTTTTAAAAAAAAATTATTTTATTAGCTTCAAATTATATTTTTTTTGTGTTTTTTATCGTTTTAATATGCCAATATAAAAAATAATTTTAAAAAAAATAAAAGGGCATTTTTTATGAATTTTAAAGCAAAAAATATTTTAAAAAGTAACACCTATCACACTCCACAACATAATGTGTTTGATATTATGATGCAGAGTGTTTTTTAAAATTGTCTTCCACTTGAAAATATATTAAAATATTTTTTTTTATTTTTTATTTTTAACATTTATATATTAAAATCACTAAAAAACACTAAAAAATATTAATTAAATATTTTTTTATTGATGCAAAACATTTCTTAAAATGTATTTAAACGTAAGTTAAAATGTAATAGTATCAAACAACCTCAAAACAATGACTAATATAAACAATAACATGGGTTTTGTAATTTTGAGGGGGTATAATTTAATTAATCAGACTCTAAGTTTGTTTTTCAGAGATTATCAATTCAAATAACATAAACTTTAGAATTACCAAAAATTTATTTAGTTATTAATTTAAAAATTTTAAAAAATTAATCGAGGCATAAAATAGTCCGGATATCATAGTTAAAAAATAATAATGATAATAACATGGGCCCTGTCTTTCTTTACTTTTTTATCTTTCCTTTCCTGGGTAAACAAACAAAGTGTAGCGTGACTGGGGATAGGATTTGAACAAGAAGACCCAGTGCGGGCGAGTAACGGCCTGATGTTGTACGTGAGAGAATAGCATTAGGAATATGTAATGATGATTTAATGCATGGCCCGCCGGCGAGAGTCATGCAATGCAAATCACGTAATGCACAAGTTCTGACAACACTCACGCGCTTTTGCTTTGCTCCCTTTTCCCTGTTCCCTTCGATTTCAAAGTTGAATTCAATTCAAAGTTCAAACGAGGAAGGAAGGGGAGGGGGTTTAGTTTCTTTTTCTGGTTTCTCTTTGTCCTTACTTGCTCTCACTTTATTAGATCAGGCAGAGTATTTTCAATATCTGGGCCAGGCTTTTCAGGTTTTTGATATTTAGTATTAATGTAGTGATTATTTTTTATTTAAAAATATATTAAAATAATATATTTTTTATTTTTTAAAATATATTATTAATATCATCACATATATAAAAACAAATTATCATAAAAAATATGTATTAATACTTATAATGCTAACCCTGGTATTTAATTTGCAAAAAAATTTAATGTTGTTGTGTTGATAAAAAAAAAAAAAATTGGGGCTGAGCTATGCGGAGCGCACTCCTGAGTTAAATTTATATTATTCTATCAAGACTTATTTATAATTATTTATTATATAAACTAAGAAAATTTCTATTTTTTTACATGAGATAAAAAAAAAAGTTGAGTTTTACAAAAATATATCAATTAAAGATTTTTTAAAATTAATTTTTCATTCACTTACAATTTTTTTTAATTATGTTAATATTCTGGACTAGTAAATTTTTTATTAGTGAACAATTTCCAACTAATTTTTAATTTTAAAAATAAATAGACCTCACTTTAAATCTAACATTATATCCATCAACCATATTTTATTAAAACAATTTCTAACATATGCACGATTGAGTTTTAATTAAACTCTTCACACATGCATTTAGACTTTTACTTGTGCAATAGTTTTTTCTCTCTCGCACAGCCATCCAAACACAAGATAATTACATAAACTGTTAACTTATATAAATTATATTTTATAATTTTATCTAGCAGTTTAAGTTTTTAAAATAAATTTATTTTTTGATATAATATCAGAATTTTAATAATTTAATGATCACGAATTTGAATCTCATCATTACTATTTATTTGATAAAGATTAAGTATAAAGTAGTATGGATCTGTACAGATTTCAGATTTAAAAACTTTTACTGAATGTTTATTAACGAATAATATAAATTATATTTTAAAATTTCATTTAAAGTTTAAATTTTGATATTGAATTATTTTATTGATAAAAGTAAATTCACTTATCAGTTGAGTCAAGCCAACACAACAAAGGTCGATTGAATTCTAATTTCAACAGTACAAAATCCGTCCAATCTATAATACTGGAGTGAGCTATAACAGAGGTTACTTGTTCTATTTTAAGCTTTAACTATGTTTAGCTAACAGATTCAAGATCCAAAAATTGAGCTTCACCCTCTCTCCTCTTGCTTTATAAATGCTATTCATTGCCGGGCTATACATGCATGCTCCCTCCGCCGTACTTCTCAATCTAAAAAAAGAGGAAGCAATTTTATCTCAAGATTATGAGAACAAGTGCAGCTTTGAAAACACGGTTTAACCCGTGTTTTTTAAAAATATTAATTTTTTTTATTTAAAATTAATTTTTTTAGTGTTTTTAAATCGTTTTGACATGTTAATATCAAAAATAATTTTTAAAAAATAAAAAAAAAATCACTTTAATATATTTATAAACAAAAAAATATTTTGAATCGCAATCACTGTCAACATAGATTATTAATGCACAAATCTATTTAGAGACAGAACGCTTTCAAGATCATCATGGATTATTAATGCGTGCATTCCATTAATTATCACGGAAATATTCTCCCATGGCACAGCCAGAATATGGGGCAGAAATTGCAGGCATTTACAGTAAATTGGAAAATAAGAAAGTGGAGAATCCAAAAATGTTTTTCATTATACCACAACTTATGGAGTATATGCATGTGAGGTTACACTTACAATACTGATATGGTACGAGGTAGTAAATGCAAGATTTACGACAATTATTAATTTGCCCAAAGTTTTTGGAGTACTCGAGGATTTGACAAAAAGCATCGCACATTCATCACAGCCACATGAGGTGGGGGCTAATACAATAAATAAAGGATTCACAGATGACTGCTTACGGGATGAATGAGAAGCTTTAACGTTACTGATTTGGAGGAGTATTTTTATTTTGTGTTTGGAATTACGACAGGTGTTGTTTTACATAGTGTTTTTTTATTTAAAAATATATTAAAATAATAATTTATTTTTAATATTAGTATATTAAAACGATTCAAAGAAATAAAGTAAAAATTAATTTTAAATTAAAAAATTAAATTTCACCTGATCTTCATTTAAACCACAATCTCAAACTATACTCATTAAAAATAGTAGTCGGCTTTGATTGAGGTGGGAAATGAAGCACGCAGTTTTTGGGATCTTTGTTCGGGGACACTCAAAAGAATAGTCAAAGAGGGGGGGTTTCGAGATTATTTGGTATTTTAGTCTAATTTTGTTTTTTAAAAAGTTTATTTTCTTTAGTTTTAAATTAATATTTTTAATATATTTTTATTGTTTTGATTAGGAGTGAGCAAAAAAATAAAAAAACCGATTAAACCAAGAAAATAAAAAAAAATCGAAAAAACCGAACCGTGAAAAAAAACCAATTACAATTTTGAAAAAACCGAACCCAAATCGAAAAAAACCAAATCAAACCGAAAAAACCGAGTCAAACCGGGAAAAACCAAGTCAAACCGAGAAAATCTAGCCAAACCAGTTTGAACCGGTTTTTGTCAAAAAAACCCGAGCTGAAACCAGTCGGTTTGAACCGGTTTTGGTTCGGTTTCGTTTTTTTTTTTAAATCGATTTGGTTACTTTTTTTTTATAAAAACTGAACCGAACCGAAAATGATCACTCCTAGTTTTGATATCCTAATATAAAAATAAATAGTATTATTTTAAAGTATTTCAAAAAAAAAACTTTTTAAAAAAACATTTTCATCCAATGAGGTGACCCAAGTGTTACAATTGAATCTTGCTTGAAATTCGTTATTAAAAATACTTCAACCCAATCAAAGTGTAATTAAGACAGTGACAATGAGATATGAACATCAATGATGTAGTAGAGATCGACAGGCAGGGACATGTTTTATTTTACATTAAAAAAAATATTCAATAAAATTATATTTTCTTACCCGAGCTATCTTAACAATACAATATCTTAATTTTATAGTTAAATTCTTTTTCATAAATAGTGATTTTGAAATTTAAACTCATAAAAGAATTACACGTTTATGTATAACCTAATTAAAGCACGTTTTGGAACGCTTTTCAATCTGCATTCTCAAAAATTTGAATTTTTTTTTTGCTAAAATTTAATATAGTTTATACGTTTTAGATCGTTTTGATGTGCTGATGTCAAAAATAATTTTTAAAAATAAAAAAATATCATTAACATGCATTTTGGCACGAAAAATTATTTGAAAAACACCCGCAACCATACTGACAAACAAGCTCTAAGACTCAATTATTTGTCCTGACTCATAAAGCCATCTTGGTTTTGCTTGTTGTCGTGTTCCAAACTCATTGCCCTCAGCACTGCAAGTTTAATTTTAGATATTCTGTAGTTATTTCTTGACATATGAACCTCAGTACTATGATAGACCTGCAAAGGTAATTATAATAATGAAATTGTTTCTTTCTGTATTTTAAAAATATATATTTTTTTAAAAAAAAATTTATTATTTTTTTCCTTAGTTTAAATTAATTTTTTGCCAATGTCAAAATTGATTTTTAAAAAATAAAAAAAATATTATTTTAATACATTTCCAAACAAAAAATACTTTAAAAAAACAATTGTTACAACACTCTCAAATATCATCAATATAATCACAATCAATTAAGATAACTATAAATAATTAGTATGATTTTGAGATGGAAAACAGGTTGAAACACTAAAATCCAAACAATTTTTTAAGTTGCGGTTGATTTAAAAGCAACTCCAACTACACCGCAATACCGAATAAATAAAGCTATTATGATTTTGTTCGGTGTTGAGTGTTTCGGACAATGGATGTTTGAAATTGTGATATTGGTTGTATTTCAAAGTGTTTTTTGCTTTGAAATGTATAAAAATAATTTTTTTAAAAAAATATTTTTGATATTAATACATCAAAATAATATGAAAACATCAAAAAATATTAATTTAAAGCAAATAAAAAAATAAAATTTAATTTTTTTTAAAAAAAATTAAAATACAAAAATAAATAAGTCCACTATTATTGTCCTACATATGAGTTTAGTTTTAGATATTTCCTAGTAAGAATCTCAGTACAGTAATAAACTCATGAAAGCAGTCATGATAATGTAATCGCAATAATTAAGATAACCGGAGATGATGTTGAGATTAGCGGACATTAATTAGTGATAGTATTAATTTCTTGCATGGCTCCACGATCAATGATGTTGGAAAAGCTCAGAATAGGAGGCAAAAGATGCCAAACAAATTAAGACAACCATATAAGCTTAGGATATTAATCATGGCATTAATAAATACTAGTCCATTATAATGTAATTAATTATTATCCTTAAATCAAGCTACTTTATACTAATACTGAACTAATCTCGGTCGCATCTAACAATGTTGTCTTTCTTGTTCTTCATTTTCCTAGGAGATAGCTAAAAAGCTTACAGTGCAATCAAGGACTAATGAGCGGTGACGGACTGCCACATGTATGTTTCTTGACAATTTCAACTTGGTATGTATAAAATTAAGCATGGAAGATAAGCTCTGGAATATTGTTAGGGCAAGCTTACTACATCATTTGAGAATTAATTGCAGTATTTTTTTTTTTTTTAACCCGGGGTGTCCGGACTAGCTTACGCGCACCACAACTAATTTCCGGATCCACTGAACACCCTGCAAGCCCAGTAGACAAGTAAGATACCGCGAAAATAACAGGCGTGTACGCTGAAGCTTGAACCCAGATGACAGAGGTAAAGAAAACCTTGCCTCTACCGCTGGGCTACAAGCTTCGGTGGAGTATTGTTTATCTATATGCTGGAGACAAGACAGCTTAATTTCCACTTGATTTGCAAGAAAACAATTTTTTTTCCCTTTTGTCGTTGATGACGACGAGGTGGGAGATGGACAAGCAAGGAAGAAAAAGACGTGCAACAAGTTTGGATTAAATTTAAAATTCTACTGTTGCTTTGTAATGACATTTCACATCAAACAAACCGAGTAACTGCTGAATTACGGTATCTACTAAGTGAGTGTTAGGAAATATAGTTGTACATATATTTTTAAAAAAATAATTTTTTTATATGTTTTGAATTGTTTTGATGCGCTGATTTTAAAAATAATTTTTTAAAAATAAAAAATATAATTTTTAATGCATTTCGATACGAAAATCACTTTGAAAAATAATCGCAACCACACTCCTAAACAGAGACAAACCATGAAATGAAAGTTTGATTTAATATTTTTATTTTTATTTTGTTTGTTTTAACCCTTGATTTCCAACTATATATGAGCATAAAAAAAGAAAAAAATTATTATAAATATAAATGTAACTCTATAATAAGATGGACTCTAATAAATAAAAAAGATCATATAACTTTATGTTTTTTTAGATTGTGGTAAGGTTGTTTTTTAAAGTTTTTTTTCAATTGAAATCCCAAATATTATTTTCATGTAATTAGTTTTTAAATTTTGTAAAATTAATTATGAAAATCCAAAATTAATCACAGATATTCAATTACTTGTAAATACCAAACTTGATAGCTACTCGGCTATTGCCCATCCTCGTGATAGCTACTTATTAATATATAAAAAAACTTCTTAATCCTCATTGAAATTAGTTTTTTCAATGTGAGGAGTGCTCCTCGTACATTGGCGTGGGCATAGGGAAAACCTACGTCCACACCATGTCAAGATGCAAAATCACAGCCTTGGGAACGAACAAAGAGGAAGGATTAACCTAAATATGTGGCTAGGCTATGCTAGGCCAGGCATGCATAGTTGCTTGCTTTTTCAAAGAGAATTGCAAGACAACCTAAGAAATTCCCAGTTAACATGATGTATTCATGACGTGGAAATTGATAATATATAGGATTCTCTCAAGCCCGATTCAGTGGATCTTTGCAGTCTTTTCGAGGGGGCCATGCATGCAATTAAAATCAAGAGACAGTGATATGATTTTTAAAATATTTTTTTTTATTTTTAAAAATTTATTTTTAAAATCAAATATATCAAAATATTAAATTTTTTTTTTAACGTCCTTTCTCAAATACTATACAAAATGATGTTTGAGAGTATAATTGTGGTTATAGTTGTTTTTTAAAGTACTTTTCACTTGAAAATGTATTAAAATATTTTTTAATAATTTTAACAAAAAAAGCAAATACTAAAAAAATGCTTTATTTAGTATTTTTTTTTGATAATTTTCACATGGTAATATTAAAAAAAACTAAAAAAATTATTTTTTAGTCAAAGTGCTAGGTACAATAACATGATCCACCTTGGTAAAAGAATGATTGAGTACATGAAGTAGACATATGATGCTGAATTGCCAGCATAATCTTAGGTTTTTGACCATGAGATGTTAGCAAACAAGATGTTTGTGCTTCTACTCGAACAAGAATGATTGAAATCATTAGAAGAAAGAAGCCGGCAAACTTTTCTTTCATAAAAGGGCATCATATGGATGCTATTTTCATTTATATATATATATATACACACACTAGCAGGGGTGTGATGGATCCTTCTGGGCCATCACTCCTAGAGTGCATTATCTCAAACGTACAAGAGGATACATTTGAAATTGTGAAATAGTACTCTTTCATGGGTGTTTCCTAGAGCCCCGGGTCATGAATTGCACAGCACAGGTGAACTTGGATTATTTCAAAACGACATCATTTGAAGTACTTTCTTTAAATTTAAAACTAACACGCCTTCAAAAGAGCTTGAAATTGTGGCGGTCCATTCACCATTCTTTTATGCTAAAGTGTTTTTAAGCTATTGAAGCTTAAATATTCATATTTAAGGTGCTAAAGTTGATCCCCTGTAAGAAAAACAAAAACAAATTTATTATTTTAGAAGTTTTTGAGCAAGAAAGATAAATTCTATGTTTGAGGACGTTGTAGTTACCATGATTAATCATTTTTGTAGATGGTAAAACTTACATTTCCCATGTTGTATTGGAATTGCAAGCCCTTTCTCCGCCTAGTTGTCCAACACTTGAAACAATATTCCATATTTCTAGGACATAAAACACCTTAGTGATGGCCTACACAATTCCATTCATAAGCATTCATATATTTTCTTTTCCTACCATAACCATACTTGAATTGTCTCTTAATTTTAAATAAGTGCTGAAACTATCATCAAGCGTGGTGAAAAGCTCCATCTCACCACACATATGGTTGCTGCAACCTAAATCAAGAAACTATAACTCCTCTTTACTAGCTTTCTTGGCATCCAAATATGCCATTAACAACATTTTCCCATTAGTTTCTATATGGTACGATTTTATCTCTGTCTCCTTGTCTGGACATTCATATTGAAAATGTCTGAGTTCATGGATTTTGTAGCATTTAATGGTAGGCTTATCAGATCTTTGTCTGTCTCTGTCTCTAAATCCGCCATGACCCTGTCCTCCTCCTCCTAATTGATCTTCGTAAGTAACCTCAAATGCCTTTTCTTCTACAACAAGGCTGTTTAGGTGTTGTTCATGTACTAAAAGACTATTGTGTAGCAGCACATCAATATAGTTGTATTCAGGAGTCATGGAACTCAAAATCTTTTCAACAACCACAATATCCTCCATCTTCTCACCATAAACTCTCATTTTGTTGACTATAATAAGGGTTCGAGCAAAATACTCATTCACAGATTCCTTTACCTTCATGTTGAGCACTTCGTATCCCTTTCAAAGAGCTTGTTATTGTGTACGTTACACTCGTGCTCTTTCCTAGTGCTTTTGTTTCAACTACAATCGTGTTGTTCCCTGGTACTTCTGCTTCAAGGAGTCCTGAATGCTCTTTATTGTATCCTTGTTCAGAATGGTCTCCATGACCCATCGATGAATGACTTGGAAGAGATAATTCTTAGCCTTTAAATCCTTTAGTTTTGCATCTTCAATCACCTTTTTTTGTCATTCAGTGAGTTTTGCCCTTGCTTCTGTTGTTTTTTTCAAGTTCCAATATTATCATTTATTATACCTTATACCATACCTTTCTTTAAAAAGTAGTTTTTTTAAAATAAAAAAATTCATTTATTTTATAAACTCCGGATTATCTCTAAGAACTAAAAAAATATTTTCATTAATCATTCATGCCAAACTTTAATTTAAAAACATGAAAATTGCTTAAAAAAATACGGTTCACACAAGGAAAAAAAAAATAATTCTAGGTCATTAAAGCTCACATAAGTTTTTCCTATATGACATACTGAAAATAAAATGGACCTATTTTCCCTATAAAAAAGAACAATTCTAATTCAATTTTCTCCCATCTAAAGGATGAGCCCATTGAGCTGATTCGGCCCAAACCAATAACATACAAAACTCGACCTCTAACCCACGGACCTGTTTGCTGAACCTCAAGCTCGTTCGCTCTCCCTGTAAATTCTAAAACCTACTAGGACCAGAGAGAATCACCTGGAAAACAGTTTTGAAGCTACCATGGGAGCTGAAATTGAGGACAATGGAGCAATACAGATACCGCCAACCCGAGTTGGGCACATAAAGAAACGAGCTCTTAAGAACAAAGCTGTATCTGTCTCTTTCAACCAGAAAGATCTCAGGTACTACATACAATGCTTATTGTTTTTGTTGTTACTCTGCTTATGTCGTGATAATAATTTGAGATGAACTTGGTTTGTTGATTTGATTAGTGAAATGGGTTTTTTGGGTTTTTGATTTTGTTAAGGGATTATGTTACCGGGTTTCATAAGAGGAAGAAGAAGAGAAGGAAGGAAGCAATTAAACAACAAGAGGAGAAGTTAAGGCTCAAGCGAATCGCGTCTCGCAAACAGGTTTGTAAAAGGTTCCAATTGATTGCTCTTTGTTTTTTATGACAGTGAGTTGAATTGATGGCATGGTTAGACAAAATGAATGAATGGTCTTGTTTTGAAGGTGTTGGTATTGGTCATGTGACAATCTGCTTGTTGTTGTAGAGATAAAGGGTTTGTTTTTGGTAAGATTGGGTTGTGATATGTGTTGCTAAATCATTCTTATGGCATACGGGCTAGTTCCTGAGTGCTCGTATGAGAGGTTGAGAACAAGTTGTTTCTTTAGTCAACAGTTTAGACATGGTTTTCTGTGAACGAGAATAAAAAATAATGATGCGATTGAAGAGTTCTCCATGATGTTTCTTCTTGCGAATTCAGTGAGTTTCTAACATGTCAGATAAGAAACCCTAGCCCGGTCACTGGTGACCTGCATTCATGGTCAAGCTGATATATAAACAATTACTTCTTTGAAAATTTGCAGTAGTCCAGAGAAGAAGCCGAATTTCTTTATTTGTATAGTGTATGGAGAGCACTTTGCTATTATTTTGACATGCTTTCAGTTCCACTATCACCACAGCTTACCAAACTATCGTTTCCCTATTGTTCATGAAGATTAAGGAGAAAATCTTCTGTTAGAGATTGGTTCAGTGCCTATGATATAGTGAGAACAAACAAAACTCTGACCCTCTTGCAATGTGAAAGAGGAGAAAATTTATCAATTTCTGGTAACCAACACCATTGAGGATGGTATAATCCTATTTTGCTTTCTGTTCCATGGAGTAGTAAGTGTTGAAGGATTCTTCTGTTCCCTGCATACCCTTGTATAAGCTGAATGACAGCTTTGACTGCCAAGTTTCAATTAGCATTTCATCGTAATCCTGAGCCACCAGACTATAACAAAATGATTTGCCATCATTGTACTCATCAAATGCACCAAATCAGCACATCGTAAAAGCTCAATCCAAATGCCCGCCCCCCATTGCATTGCTACTGTCACCTTTCTGGGGACAGGGATGAGTGCATATGGGCTATGACCTTAGGGGTAGCTGGGAACTTCATTTCATGAGTTTTTGTTGTCCTGACTTTGCCACCTCACTTCTATGTAGAGGAAACTGGAAAAAGAATTTGCTTTACATGGAGGAGCTCCACCAGCCACTAATGAAAGTGACGAGTATGAAGAGGATCATGAAGAAAGTGAGCCAATTGCATCAGTAAACGGTATTTTCATTAACTCCCAGCTTATGTTAAGAGATAAGCACGCTGCTTGGAAACATATTAATTTTACCAAGCCTATTGATTAGCTGCATGCATCTCCAGATTTAATCTCCTTCTGGGGCTAACTTATCTGGTACCAGGGTTAATCTTGGTTTATAGAAATGGTCGGTAACCGTTCCAATGGATCAGCAATCACTCCCTTGATGTTGCTTTCAATTTTTGTAATTAGCTTGGTCCCCCGTGATCAATGCACACGGCCAATTCAAAGCAATGATAGCATGTGTATCATGTTAGTTGAGATTATTTCTAATCATATAGTATGTTTAGAGTGCATGCACAGTAGGAACACCTTGTCACTTCACCATCTAAAATACTCCTATAACTAAAGAAATCATTATAATCATTTAAATTTTGGTTTGGGCTTTGTTTGCTGTAAAAGGGACAACAAAGTACGACAACGGGGACATGCAAGTCACTGTGACAACTAGTGAAATTTCACGTGAAGATAAAGATGGCTCAAGTGAAAAGACACAAGCAGAAGTGCCAAGGTTGGTCGAAGCTGATAAAACGCACAAGTTATCCGTGAGCAAAAAGAAATCATTCAAGAAAGTTTCAAAACGCAAATCACGGACAAAGCCACAAAAAAAAAGGGATAGAAAGAAGGGAAAGGCGAAGAACAAGCTGTAGTTTATAGTTGATCTTCTTGCCATACGAAGCATGGGGGGATCAAATTGTGTTTTCTGCTGTTGGAGTACATAGTTTAACAAAGGCTAATTGCTGAGACATTTATGCCAGGCCATGTAGAAAATTGGTTCGTTTCAGCGTTTTCTATTTTATTAAAGCAAATATAGTTGATGATATTTTCTCCACTAACAATGTACCGACTTTATCGACGATTCCAGATTGATGTTTTCACAGTTTTTGGGTGGCAGGTTCTATCAGGGAATCCTTCCTCTTTGTCCTCGGTTTTTACTCAAAAGTTTAATGGCCAACAATAATGATGGTACGGGCATCACATCTGTTCTTGTGTAATTTCCTGTCGGTGGTTAAACTTGTGTCTGCACATTTTTTATTCTTAATTTTACCGTCGTACTTCGGGTTGGGATTGAGAAGGTTTGCCTTCTGGCGATATTAGTTGTATGATTTGAGACATCTTGACTGCGAAGTTACACTGACAGTGGCATTTCTCTCTCTTTTCTCAACGAGAGTTCTGATCAATAAAAAGGTTATCTTGGAGATTATGTGCATTGATAATTGGATTTCCTACTTGCGTTATCATTTCTGGTTTGATTCAAGATAGATACATGAACGCAGATGCCAGATGGTGTTTTTGTAAAAACGCTTTCAAGATTAAAAAACATTTCGAATTAATATTTTTAAAATAATCTAAAAACATATAGTACTCACTCCGATAATAAATATTTATATAAAAATCTAATAAATAAAATAAAAATATCTAATTTAGAGTTGATATATACAAGAATTTGTGTTCTATTTGCGAGCCTCTTTTACAACATAGAGGAAAAAAAAAAAAAGGAAAATTAAATTGACAACCCTTCCTTGTTAGTCGAGGACCGATTGCTTATTGGATTATTAAGATAATTAGATTGGACTATAGAATTGCCTTATCTCCAACACTAACATAATTGGACCTATCCAATGGCTTCCAACTAACCAAACCCTAAAATCCAACGGCTAGTAACAGCAGCACACAACGATAACTTATCACCACACCCACGACAAAACGAAAAGCACCCACGTGTCAGAACTCCATAATTTAAAATTTAAAATTTAAAATTCAAATGATTCCCAAACCAAAAAAGTTCATCCAGTCCAACGGTTCAGATCAGCCAATCATGATTCCCATGAAGACAAAAAAAAATCAAACAGCCACCAACATCCAACCCACCAATCTCAACAAAGAAACATACACTATAAGGTGGGGACTCTCTGAAAAGAGATTCGCTCTGTCCACAACTATGCTGACTTGTCAATTAGAAGCCAAACTACACACATGCCCTTAACTAAATATGGTGCTTCAATTTAGTTTCTTAAGGTTTTATTTTAACAATTATACCCTTACAGTTTTATGCTTGTAGTGGTGTATCATCTTGTGCTTTGGGTGTCAAAATAATTAGACAATATGGGATAAGAGATTTATAAAATTATTTATGCTCTTTTAAATTTGGATTACCTTAGTTTCTTGTTTTTTTTGGATCATGATAATTTTCATGAGTTTTTAAAAATAATTAGAAAGTGAAAAAATGAAAGGTAAAGGACATATTTAGATGATTGCTAAGATTTATCTTTTTTTTAATATATTATTATATATATTTAAAATAAATCCAAAACAATTATAACCATAATATCCAAAATTGAAATAAGTAAATTAAATGAAATTGCACACGAAAACTTAAATAATCTATTTTTTTATCCATATTAATTTGATTTAAATATGTAATTTGTTCATAAGAAAATTATCCCTTTTCATTATGATTAATGAAGAAACACATTGAAATAATTTTTTTATTATTATAAAATAGAGGCTCGAAGTAATATATTTTAAGAAAAAAAATAAAAATATCAATATAAGCATCAATTAAACTAAGAATTCGTTAATTACATGCTCTTGAGAAATTCTATGGCTTTCATTTTTGTATAAAGAGCTATAAGACGAGAGCGTTGGAACATGTGAATTTCATTGTTGAAGTAAATTGAAATAAAATATATACATATATGAAGGGTAAATCGTTGAAAAAGGAACATAGAGGGTTGAAAGTGAAATTGCATCATAGTTAGAGGACACATATAGACTTTGGCCATGAAGAAAAAAAAAGTACAGAACCAAACCGAAGTAAACATACACACACTTCTCAGTCACGCACTGTCCAACGAAAATTCGCAGACACTTCGCGGAAACTTCAAAGATTCGTTCCTAAACGAAAAAGAATTCAGATTTTTCTATGAAACCCATCACATTTCACTTTCCCGCTCCCTTTCCATCCCATCTTTCCCTCTTTCCTCTCTAAAGAAAACAAAAGCTTTGTGGGGTTTCCGTTATTCTCTCTTTTTCACGGAATACAAAAACAAATCTCTCTTTGGCAAAGGTAGTTTCTTGCTGGTTGTAAGTAGTGAAGGAGAAGGTGGGTGTTGGTGAAGATGCAAACCGGGTATGTTGAGAGATCGAATAGTATGGCGGCGGCGGCGAGAGGGAAGAGAGGACTTGATTCAAGCTCTGGTGATGATGAAGGCCAGCCTGATAGAAAAAGGCCTGCTTTAGCTAGGTAAAAAACTTCACCTTTTTCTTTAATTTGTGATTATATATATATTGGTATTTTTTTCTCCTTGGTATTAGTATCTGTATGCCTTTTTAAATATATATATTCGAGGAGAATGAAATGAAGGTAATTTAAGCGGGTTGTTGGGTTGATTGGTTGAAACTTGATAACCAAGTTGATACTTGTCTCAAAGGTTTTGAATTCTCTTGCAGTGTAATTGTTGAAGCTCTCAAGGTGGATAGTTTGCAGAAGCTTTGCTCATCGTTGGAGCCTATTCTTCGGCGAGTTGTAAGATATTTGTTCCTCTTTTTTTTTATACCACCTTTGAAGGATTCAGGATGTTGCATGGCTCTCTCTGTGTGTTTTTTTGTATTTTCTATATGAAAACTCTAGTTTTTAATGCGTTCAATGAAAACAGGTTAGCGAAGAAGTAGAGCGAGCATTAGCAAAACTGGGCCCTGCCAAACTTACTGTACGGTGAGCAATGATTTTTTGCCCCTCTTCTTGTTAAATTAAGGTTCAAATAGCACCCTTTCCCCCTTCAACCCCTTCAACATGTCGGTACAAAAATATTTAGAGGGCAGTCTCCATATTCTAATGGTTGAGAGAGTGCAGGTCTTCTCCTAAACGTCTAGAAGGGCCTGATGGAAGAAACTTGCAGTTGCACTTCAGGTCCAGGTTGTCCCTCCCTCTCTTTACTGCTGGGAAAGTGGAAGGGGAGCAGGGTGCTGCTATTCATATTGTGTTGATTGATGGAAATACGGGCCGTGTTGTCACGTCTGGTCCAGAATCTTCAGTAAAACTAGATGTTATTGTGCTTGAAGGTGATTTCAACAATGAAGATGATGATAATTGGACCCGGGAGGAATTTGAGTCTCATGTGGTTAAAGAACGTGAGGGCAAGAGACCACTTCTAACTGGGGATCTGCAAGTGACACTGAAAGAAGGTGTTGGAACGCTAGGCGAGCTGACATTTACTGACAACTCAAGCTGGATAAGGAGCAGGAAGTTCAGGCTAGGGCTGATGGTTGCCTCAGGCTGTTGTGAAGGCATTCGCGTTCGTGAAGCAAAAACAGATGCCTTCACTGTTAAGGATCACCGTGGAGAATGTGAGCTCATAATTAGAACCAGAACTTTCTATTTACTTGTGTGCATGCGTGTAACTGTGGTGTGTGCTTGTTCTATTCTTTCTAAAGATGCTAAATCTGAAGTTTTTGCTTTGCAGTATACAAGAAGCACTATCCACCTGCATTAACCGATGAGGTTTGGAGATTGGAAAAGATTGGAAAAGATGGGTCATTTCACAAGAGGCTGAACAAAGCTGGAATATATTCAGTTGAAGACTTCCTCCGCCTAGTAGTTAGAGACTCGCAGAGGTTGCGAACTGTAAGTAAGCTGCCTGGTTGTCAAATTATATTTCAAATTCAAATTTTGTTTATACTTATTCTTTTGTTCCATTTACTCTAGATTCTTGGAAGTGGCATGTCAAATAAAATGTGGGATGTTCTTGTTGAGCATGCAAAGACATGTGTTCTGAGTGGGAAACTTTATATCTACTATCCTGAGGATGAGAAAAATGTTGGCGTTGTTTTCAACAATATTTATGAATTGAGTGGTTTAATTGCCAACGGACAGTACTACTCAGCTGACTCTCTTTCTGACAATCAGAAGGTAAGAAATCTAGGATTATTGATTAGCCAGTTCCATATTGTTGGGTTTTTGGTTGCATCCCCCATGCATTTGAATGAAATTTGGTTTTCATTTCATCTGAAAACTAGGAAAAAGAAAAGAACAAAGATGACCACTAAGAAATATGTGAATGGTTTGGTTCTTGCAGGTCTATGTTGACAGCTTGGTGAAGAAGGCTTATGATAATTGGATGCATGCTATAGAGTATGATGGCAAATCCCTTCTAGACTTCAAGATGAATCAGGGCATAGATGCTTTACAAAACGAGGTTCCATCTGTTCAACAAGAGTTTTTGAACTCATATGATCATCAGGTTACTTTACCGACCATATCAGTTCCAGTCCCTTCAGAGCAGCCTGTTATGGACTCAGGTCTAACTGTTGGAGGTATGCTTTTGAACTTCCAAACAATCATAATACACATTATCTTAGAAAGTAAAAGTAGGTGATTGTTAGAATGCTAGGCTGTGTTTAATATGTAAATTGTATTTATGTTGCATGTTTAAACGGTTTCTTTCACTAAAGTCCTGTTTGTTTAGAGCCTTTTATTTCCTTGTTAGTACTGAGCTACTTCATATAATTGGTTGCTGACTCTGTGAATGTTCTCACATCCTCTCTCTCTCTCTCTCTCTAGGTTATAATGATGATATGGCTACCAGATTCTCAATGCATCCACAGAATGGAAATTTCAACACCTCTTTTCAATTTGATGCCACTTCATTACCTTCACAGAATCCTCTGGTCCATACTTCACAGCAAATCCAGGTTCCGGGATCTGACAATTTACTTGCTCTTGGCCGTCCACAGACTTCTACACCAGGCTTTCAGAGTTTTGGCTCATCGAATCTTAATTCATACAAGGGAACTGAGGATTTCTTCTCAGAAGAGGAGATTCGTACGAGAAGTCATGAGATGCTTGAAAATGACGATATGCAGCATCTTCTTCGCATATTTAACATGGGAGGCCAGGGTCTCTCCTCCTTTAATGCCACCGAAGATGGGTACCCTTTCTCGTCAACAAACATGCCTACCGCACCTCCAAATTACAGCTTTGGTGATGATCCATCTCGTTCATCAGGCAAAGCTGTTGTCGGATGGCTCAAGCTCAAGGCAGCCCTGAGATGGGGCATCTTTGTCAGGAAGAAGGCTGCTGAGAGGCGAGCACAGCTCATAGAGTTAGATGATTCTTAGATAGGCAATAGGGCAATGTTGATCTGGTTTGGGTGTTAACAGGCTTCCTGCCCAATTCCTGGCTCACTAGAGCAGACACTGTTGTTTTGCCTCATAATATTGGGCAGGCTCTTTTGTTCAAGGTTCTGCTGCTCTTAGACATCATTCTAGATGTCCAAGGATCTTAGTGTTTCTACATTCCTCTACTGTACAGTAAGCCAACTTCCTCCATCAACAGCTGTCCTGCAGTTGCCCCTTCTCCCCTTGGTGAAGTTGCTTACCTTCCAGTCCAGCGCTCTAACAGTAGTGAATTCTGAAGGTTGACGGAGTTGAGCTGTTTCTATTGACGATATTTTTGGATGGTGGAGACTTCAAATATTTCGGCCATCCATTCCCGAAGCTGGAAAACTCAGCACGGGTGCATCTCGGTTTCTGCCAGGAAGTAGATAGAATAGAAATGCATCCTAATTGCATCACCTCCGTATTTGGCTAGTGGGTCCTATCTTCGTGTGTTTTGTTTGTACAGGGTCAACAAAAACGAGCGGCCAACTTTTGTTGTTCCTTAGTAACATTAGAATAATTGCTGGTACCAGTGATGAAGTTGGCCGGAACAAAAGACCTCAATTCAGGCAGAAACTCTTACGTTGTTTGTGAATTGATGAAGAGTCTTCACGTAATGAAATAAGATTGATTTATGGCTGGATTATCATTGGCTAACATATGATTGCGACTTTGTTCATTGCCACATTTGCCAGAGAGAGAGCTGCCCAATACCAAGGAACAGTAATGTGAAAACGATCAGTGGAAATAGGATAGCACTCAAATTGCAGAGAGCTAAACACATGCCTAGTAAAACAATGGTCAAACAAAAGTCCATTACTGGTTTTCAAACATGGAGGACTAATTTATAATCTTGTTAAAAGATCAGGGACTAAAGAATAATTCATTGAAAAAACTCTCTTAGGTAGGAATGAGGTCTGTTAAGCAGGATAACAACTCTTACAAAAATTTAGAGAACATTATCTATCCTTTAGGAAAATATAAATTCCTATTACCAAATTATATGTCTTTAATTTTCTTTAGACCTAATTTTGATCAGGCAAAGCTTTCTATAGACCTAATTTTGATTAGTTAGCCCTAATATTTTTAGTATTTTAAATAAAAAAACATAATGGGTAAAAAAAAATTCAAGGCAGACATGGGAAAAAAGTTTTGTTTTTTTTTAAAATTATCCGAATTGATAATTTTTTATCTGAATCACTCGAACACTCACCCTAAAATCAGGAGGGTAATTGTTAACACCATCCATCCCAGGTGTGTGTTGGAGTAGTATCTTTAGACAAAAACATCACCTTTTAATTTGGATATTTTTAATTGATTTGCCCATGCATTAGACAAAAGTACCTCACTTGTTAATTCATATATTTCTAGAACATTGAGCTATCGAGATTTTCTTAATTTTTTTACATCTTCAATGCTGAACAGGTTAGTGAAGAAGTAGAGCGTGCTTTAGCAAAACTGGGACCTGCCAAACTTACTGGACAGTATGCTATATTTTCTCTCCTCCTCCTGTAGATAATGCTCAAAGGGAACCTTTTGCCTTCAACGTACTGGGGTATTGCATGTTTTCAGTCACATTCGATCATTAGATATTCAGCCCATCTTAAGATTTTATTGCAAGAGAAATAGATTTTCATTAGGTTCTAAATGACATTATCCCTACATGATTCATGTATAATGGGATGGAGTTCCATGTGTCAGATGCCTGTTCCACCTTTTCAAGTGCTAAATTTGCTAGGAATTGGGTGGGGAGCGGCTTTTATATCCTATCCTTGTTACATGATTTAGTGAGAATATTTGTGCTTCTAATGGTCAAGACAGTGCAGGTCTTCTCTTAAACGTATAGAAGGGCCTGATGGAAGAAACTAGCAGCTGCACTTCAAGTCCAGGTTGTCCCTCCCTCTCTTTACAGATGGTAAAGTAGAAGGGGAGCAGGGAGCTGCTATCCATATTGTGTTGATTGATGCAAGCACGGGCTGTGCTGTCACATGTGGCCCAGAATCCTCAGTAAAACTAGACCTTATTGTGCTTGACGGTGATTTCAATGACGAAGATATTGATGATAATTGGACTCGAGAGAAATTTGAGTCTCGTGTGACTAAAGAACGTGAGGGCAAGAGACCACTTCTAACCGGGGATCTGCAAGTGACACTGAAAGAAGGTGTTGGAACTTTAGGCGACCTGACATTTACTGATAACTCAAGCTGGATAAGGAGCAGGAAGTTCAGGCTAGGGTTGAAGGTTGCCTCGGGCTATTGTGAAGGCATTCGCATTCGTGAAGCAAAAACACAGGCCCTTCACTGTTAAGGATCACCGGGGGAGAATGTGAGCTCATAAATAGAACCAGAACTTCAGATTTCATTTGCGTGTGTACGCGTTTAACTGCGGTTTGTGTATGTGTTTTTCTGTCTAAAAGATGATAAATCTTGTTCCCCCACAGTATACAAGAAGCACTATCCACCTGCACTGAATGATGAGGTTTGGAGATTGGAAAAGATGGATTCTTTCACAAGAGGCTGAATAAAGCTGGGATACATACAGTTGAAGACTTCCTACGCCTAGTAGTTAGAGACGCACAGAGGTTGTGGACTGTAAGTATGCGGGTTGGTTGTCAAATTGTATTTCCAACTCTCATCTTATTCTACCTGTTCCTTTCCATTATTCTAGACTCTTGGGAGTGGCATGTCAAAGAAAATGTGGGAAGCTCTTGTTGAGCATGCAAAGACCTGTGTTCTGAGCGGGAAACTTTATATCTACTACTCTGATGGTGCAAAGAATGTTGATGTTGTTTTCAACAATATCTATGAATTAAGTGGCTTGATATCTAACGGACAGTTCTACTCGGATGACTCTCTTCCTGACAATCAGAAGGTAAGAAATCTAGGATTATTGATTAGCTAGTTCCATATTGTTGGGTTTTTGGTTGCATCCCCCATGCATTTGAATGAAATTTGGTTTCATTTCATCTGAAAACCAGGGAAAAGAAAAGAACAAAGCTTGGTGAAGATGGCATATGATACTTGGATGCATGTTATAGAGCACGATGGCAAAACCCTTCTAGACCTCAAGCAGAATCAGGGTGTAATTGCTTCTCAAAATGATGTTCCATCTGGTCATAAAGAGTTTTTGAACTCGTATGATCATCAGGTTACTTTACCTAACCTACCAGCTCCAGTTCCTTCAGAGCAGCCTGCTATGGACTGAGGTCCAACTGTTGGAGGTACACTTTTCAAGTGAAAATCAATCATAATATACACGAACAACATAGAAAGTGAAACCATGTGATTATTAGAATGCTGTGCTGTGTTTGATATTTAAATTGTGTTTCTGTTGCTTGTTTAAACCTTTCACAAAGTCCTGCTGTTTATTTAAAGTTTTTTATATTTCCTTGTGAGTACCGAGCTTCTTCATATGTCTGGTTGCTTACTGTTAAAGCTCTCTCATTCCTGTCTCTCTCCAGGCTATAATGATGGTATGGCTGCGATATTCTCAATCCATACACAGAATGAAAATCTGAACACCCCTTTTCAGTTCGATGCCACATCGTTGCCTTTACAGAATCCTCTGGTCAATACTTCACAGCAAACCCAGGTTCCAGGAACTTTCAATCTACTTGCTCTTGGTCCACCACGATCTTCTACATCAGGCTCCCAGAGTTCTGGTTAATCGAATCTAAATTCATACAGGGGAACCGAGGACTTCTTCTCAGAGGAGGAGATTTATACGAGTCTTCTTCATGGATGTAGTGGGATAATATAATTTTGTTCATAGCCATTTTGGTAAGAGGAAGAGTTGGCCTATTCGAAGGAGCAACAACTTGAAGCCATTCTTTATTCCTTTTGAAGAGTTTTTATTTGAGCCCAGATAAAATGGCTATCATCATAAAGGCATGTTGATGGGGGAATTGCAGAATTTATGCAGAGAATAAATAAATGCAATAAACTCAATCAAATTCATAAAGCAGCAGACTAGTAGTTCTTAGCATCAAGGTTTTTGTTAAATTCACCCAAAGGCAGCCAGTCATTCTGTGTCTGGAACTTCTTCACCTTGCAGCAAAAACACACGCAACACCTCTCTGGATGCTGTCACGCAGTCATGGTAAAAAAAAAAAAAAAGGGGGAGCACGCGAAGAGGAGTGGTGGTTGTTTTGGAGATATTTGGGAGGGAAAGGAGTGATGGGAAGGGAAGGGACAAATGAGACCAACAGAGGAGGGGAGGGCGAGTTTTTTTCTTAATTATACAAATGAAGAAAAAATAAAAAAGTAAAGTGCCGCTGCCGGGGATCGAACCCGGGTCACCCGCGTGACAGGCGGGAATACTTACCACTATACTACAACGACCTTGATGCTGTTTCATTCCAAAACTATTTATATATAGTTATTAATTAATGTGAGAAACCGTGGATTAAAAAAGAAAGGGAAAAGGTTGCTATAAAAAATATAAGTTTCTAGGATCTTCCATTATTATTTTTAGATTTTAATGTGTGAGAAGGTGATAATCACCTTGTGATCAAGTAGTACTTAGAAATTTAAAAAGCAAATAATTTAAATAAATAAGGATAGAAAAGCAATCCTAAAAACAATAAGAGTATTTAAACATAAAAGATAAATTAAGATATAAAATAAATAGTTTTATATCGGTATTTATAGCCAAGAGATTACCAAGTTTTTATCAAGTGTGTAAATATAGAAGTTTATATAGATAACACAAGGTCATTAATCCTGAGAGGTTTATTTCAATCTAAACTACAAATTCTATATCGAGCAATAAATCATGAAGATTTATATAAAAAAACTACAGAGATTAATTTCACATCGAGCATTGAGCTTGCAAAAACTAAAAAAAAAAAAAAACATTAAATCACATAGTAGATAAAATAATTAAATAAAACAATAAGTAAATTGCATGAAAAGTAAATAAAGAAAAATAAAACATAAAGCTATAAAGAAAGCATGTAAAAAAAACCGATAAATTAAACATAGAAATAAATATTGATCTGAAAATAAACTTGCAAAAAGTAAATTACAAAGGAGAATTGCAAGGTTAAAACTAGAGAAAGTTATATTGAAATTGTAGATCGAGGCAAGTAAAAAAAAAACAAAAAACAAATACAACGAGAGTGATCTTTATACACACACACTGTTTTAAGATTTAAGACCTAATACAATTAAGAAAAATAACCAACCTAAAAGTGAGTTTCTAACTTCAAAACATTACTGTCCAAATCAGATAGGAAGGGAAAGCAAGTAATTCTTATAATGAGTTTGTTTTTAGATTAAAAAGTGTTTTTGAAAATTTTTTGAAATTATTTTTATATATTTCTAAATAAAAACACTTTAAAAAGGAACCGCTATCACAATCTTAAATACTATAAATTCCAATATATTGTTTGATATGTAAATTGTGTTTTATTTCGTTTTTAAAATGTACGAGGTGCTTTCACAAAACACTTGCGGTTTATTTAGAGCCTTTTGTATTTCTTTGGGAGTACAAAGCTTTTTCGTATATTTCGTAGCTGAATCTAAAAACTCTCATTCCTCTCTCTAGGTTATGATGAAGGTATATGGCTTCCAGATTCTCAGTGCTTTCACAGAATGGAAATCTCAACATCTACTTTCCACTTCTATGCCACTTAATTGTCTTTACAGGATCATCAGGTAAATCAATTGTGGGATGGCTCAAGCTCGAGGCAGCCCTGTGATGGGGCATTTTTGCGAGGAAGAAGGCTGCAGAGTGGCGAGCACAACTCTGAGTTATGATTCTTATATAGCATGAGTCAAACATTGATCTGGATTTGGTGTTAATCCTGCCCAGCTCCTTACTAACTAGAGCAGGCACTGTTGTTTTGAACTTGTTCCCCGGGTCGTCTTTTTGTTCAAGGTCCTGCTGCTCTTTAATACATTAATCTACATGTGTGGGAATCTGTCAGTACAGTAAGCTAGTAGGTTTTATGCTAATTAATGTTCTTTGTTTATACAGGTCGACAAAAACAAAGAGGGTGACCTAATTTAATTTTTTTTCTTTGTAACATTAAATGTATAATTGTTAGTGTCAGTGATTGAATTGCCAGATCAAAACCTGAATTCACAACGAAGAAGCAAGTCTACAATGTAAGAAATCGTATGATTTTTTTGTTCTTTGCCATTTGCAGAGGAAGAGTTGGCCTATTCAAAGGAACAACAATTCGAACAGCAGATTTTCTATTACACGGATATTAGAATTGATCACCTTGTAGTTGATTGGGAATTAGCGCAATAGTGATGCACAGAAATAAATATGAAATAAAATCGAACTCATAGAGCAGCAGATTTGTTCTTAGCAACAAGGTTTGATAAAATTCACCGAAAGGGGTAGCGACTGGGGAGAGAGGCAATCATTCTGTGTCTGGAACTTCTTCTTCATCTTCCTCTAGGATGTAGACCAAGGCACGCTTTCTTGCAGCAAAAACACATGCAACACCTCTGGATGCTGTCACGGTAAATTTTGATAAAAAAAAAAAGGTTCAAGACATTGATAACGTTATGATTGATTTGCATTTATCAACGAAAAATGCAACCAAAACAAAAAAGAGGTTCTGAAGGAAAGCAATCAGATGCCATAAGAAGTTAAATATGTTCATGATTGAATTTTTTTTCTTACCGCCACAAACATAGCAGTAATGCATATGTTAACGCACAAATATCACATATCATATAAAAATAGGCAAAAGACTTGAATACAATTATATTCCCATTGTACTCACCATTCAAATATGTTTTGATTGGCTGTTGAAAATATAAAATTATTTCCTCTTTAATTTTTTGTTTTGATTGGTTCATGTATTTAATAAGACATTTATTCTATGATACAAAAAGTTGAAAATTTGAATTATTGAGACTGATTTATAATAGGAAAAGTGCCAATTCTTTTAATGAAAGGATTTGTTCTGTTTTGCCATAATTTTTTTTTTCCTGATAAACCATTTGCCGTGATCAACAAATCTTTAATAAAAGACATTGTTTTATAATAGAAAAAATGTGATATTCACATAGCCATGTAATACAGCATTGTTTTTTATCAGAATTTTATACAACATTGTTACAAACAAATCAAAAGTATTAAAAGAAACACAAATTAACAATATATAATAGCATTTAAGATTGTGAATAAATTTATCATTTCATTCTATTATGATCTAACATGTCAAGACAAATTATTAGTTGCCACTATATTTATAACAAAAATATTTCTCAAGAAAATTATCTGAAATATATTGTTGTAACCCATTTTTGGGTCCCCACAAAATATATATATATATATAGCCGGAAGAAATTAGAAAAATAATAAGAGGTGGGAGCGCTCAGAAAAGAATCAGAAAAATTGACTAAGGAGGTTCGAAAATACAAGGAGTGAAATTTTTTACAGTATATACTTGAATGAGGAGAGCCCTGTTGGAAGAGAAAATTTAATTTGAAGAGAAAAGGCCAAAATTGGATGTTTATGGACTCATTTGGATTTTATTGAAGGTTTAATTGAATTTATAAAGGATTTGATTGCAAGAAAAATTGATTTTTAAGTCAATTTAGGCTTTAATTGGAAGAAATTTAAGTTCTGGGGCCAAAATATATTTTTTAGGAATTTATTAGGTCAAATCAGGGGCTTAATTGCATAAATATTGAAGTTTAAGGGCCAATTGGGGACTTAATTGAAGAAATCTGAAACCAAGGACCAAATTGGAAAAGACGCGTAAGTATTGGGGCTGCAATTAACAAAATCCGAGGGCCAAATTGAAAGTTTAATGGTCAATTAGGGATGAAATTGTATAAATCCGAGACCAAGGACCATATTGCAAAAGGCGCGTAACTCTGGGGCCGAAGATGAAGTTAGGCCGGGACTAAATTGCATCAAATCAGAAGTTTTAGGGTCAATTAGGGAATAATATTGAACGAAACTAAAAGTCGGAGGACTAAATTGAAAATTGGCAAAGAAATCCCTATTTTTATCAAAACGGCGCCGTTTTGCATTTTTTTAAAAAAGAGGGCAGGAACCAGGCGACGCGTCGCCCGATACTGTTCACTTTCTTCCCCGCCGAGCTGCCCGAGTGGCCGACTTCCAGGCGTGTTTTCTGCCTCGTTTGGCCCCCAAATCCGACAAAGCATGCACCAACATGTCCACCTGGAACCCATTTATCCTGGGGAGTGGTCCGGTCGGGTTAAAAAAGGTTTGGAACGGCTCCGTTTATTGGTCCAAATCGTGCACCTCGGGCAGTCTGCAAATTTGGCAGTTCGAGGTGCACACTTTGAACCAACGGTTTGGATTACTCGAGTCGAATCAAGGGCTGAGACGTTTTTCCCATTGAAGACAAGATTACCCTCTTCCAGCCCTATAAATAGGAGCAATTTTCATGCTCAAACGGTTGGCAAGGAGGGAGCTCAAAATTGGCACAAAATCAGCTTTTCCTGCCCGGTTTTCCTGCAATCAGCTTTCTCTTTCCTTTTTCTCTCCGCCGTAGCCTCCAGCCGCCACCACTGATCTCACCACCGTCCTTCCCACGAAACATTACATCCCATCCATCACCCAGTAACCTCACCACCGATCACAGTACCTCTCTTTCTCTCCCTCTCTTCTCTACAAAAAAATCTTCTCCTCTGCCACCGTGACTCCAACAGCAGTCCTCCCTCCTCAGCAGCGACAGCCTCCACAGGAGCAGCCTCCGCCTTCCAGCTTCTTCACCGGCCAACAGCAGTCCTCCTTCCTCCAGCGACGCCCAGCAGCAACCGGAGTAGCAGCTCCTTCCTCAGTCACACCAACAGCTCCAGCCGAGAGTTTTCCTTCTCCTCTGCAGGAATCTGCTCCTCCTTCTTCCAGCCGGGACCAGTGCACGCCAGCAAAGACACCGCCTTTTCCGCGCCAGGTAAACTTTCCTTCCCCCTCATTTTATTTTCGTCACCTGAGTTTCCTTCTGCATGCAGAACATTCGGTCTGCATGCAGAAGGATGGGGGGAAAATAATTCCCCCCGTTGGTTTCTTGTGCAGGGCCAGACTCGTTCTGGCCCAGTTAGTTTTGTTGCTGGGCCAGGCTGATCCTGGCCCAGCTCTGCCTTCCGGGTCGGGTCTGGCCCAGAAGAGAAATACCAGATTTTTGTTGGGCCAAGATCGGCCCAACACATTTTGGGGCTGAGTCCGGCCCAGTTCGTTGGGCCGGCCCAGCCCAATTATATATTATATGTTGTGTATATTATATTGTGTTTCGTATTATTTATATCTAGATATATATAGAAAAATTAATTAATTTCTTCGAAAATTATTTCAAAAAATATGTGATTTTCTGTAAGTTTATTACGGTATTTTGATCAATATCGGTTTGTATTTTTATACTGTAAAGATACAAATCCGGTATTAAAATACCCGGTTTTCGTCAAGACAAAAAAAAAAATTATTTTGTTTTCATGCATACGGCCTAGTCTCTCCAATATATATATATATATATTATAACATCATATTTTCACATAACAAAGGAAATTTCAAAACAATATATGTATTAGCATGCATTTTGGCTTTAATAACCGGTTTATTCAAGCCATGAGAACTAGGCCAATATTTCAAAAATTCTAAAAAAATCTTTTTATCTTTTTTTAGTATTTGGGATTACGAATTTATACGTAAAACGTATTCCTGATATTAAAAATATGGGTTTTTTACATAGACGTTATAACAGTTATGTTTTACCCGATAAGATAAGGACCTCCTTATTGAGGAGGACTTTTCTTGAACCATAGACGGACCAACAACTAGGAAACACAACGAGACCTTGAATTTTATCAGACAAATAAACAATGCAGCTTACCTTAGGTAGGGCGTATTTGGGGTGCTAATACCTTCCCTTTATACGTAAACCGAACTGGGCCGGACTCAGCCCCAAAATGTGTTGGGCCGATCTTGGCCCAACAAAAATCTGGTATTTCTCTTCTTGGCCAGACCCGACCCGGAAGGCAGAGCTGGGCCAGGATCAGCCTGGCCCAGCAACAAAACTAACTGGGCCAGAACGAGTCTGGCTGCTTGGCGTCGCTGGAGGAAGGAGGACTGCTGTTGGCCGGTGAAGAAGCTGGAAGGCGGAGGCTGCTCCTGTGGAGGCTGTCGCTGCTGAGGAGGGAGGACTGCTGTTGGAGTCACGGTGGCAGAGGAGAAGATTTTTTTTGTAGAGAAGAGAGGGAGAGAAAGAGAGGTACTGTGATCGGTGGTGAGGTTACTGGGTGATGGATGGGATGTAATGTTTCGTGGGAAGGACGGTGAGATCAATGGTGGCGGCTGGAGGCTACGGCGGAGAGAAAAAGGAAAGAGAAAGCTGATTGCAGGAAAACCGGGCAGGAAAAGCTGATTTTGTGCCAATTTTGAGCTCCCTCCTTGCCAACCGTTTGAGCATGAAAATTGCTCCTATTTATAGGGCTGGAAGAGGGTAATCTTGTCTTCAATGGGAAAAACGTCTCAGCCCTTGATTCGACTCGAGTAATCCAAACCGTTGGTTCAAAGTGTGCACCTCGAACTGCCAAATTTGCAGACTGCCCGAGGTGCACGATTTGGACCAATAAACGGAGCCGTTCCAAACCTTTTTTAACCCGACCGGACCACTCCCCAGGATAAATGGGTTCCAGGTGGACATGTTGGTGCATGCTTTGTCGGATTTGGGGGCCAAACGAGGCAGAAAACACGCCTGGAAGTCGGCCACTCGGGCAGCTCGGCGGGGAAGAAAGTGAACAGTATCGGGCGACGCGTCGCCTGGTTCCTGCCCTCTTTTTTTAAAAAAATGCAAAACGGCGCCGTTTTGATAAAAATAGGGATTTCTTTGCCAATTTTCAATTTAGTCCTCCGACTTTTAGTTTCGTTCAATATTATTCCCTAATTGACCCTAAAACTTCTGATTTGATGCAATTTAGTCCCGGCCTAACTTCATCTTCGGCCCAGAGTTACGCGCCTTTTGCAATATGGTCCTTGGTCTCGGATTTATACAATTTCATCCCTAATTGACCATTAAACTTTCAATTTGGCCCCCGGATTTTGTTAATTGCAGCCCCAATACTTACGCGCCTTTTCCAATTTGGTCCTTGGTTTCAGATTTCTTCAATTAAGTCCCCAATTGGCCCTTAAACTTCAATATTTATGCAATTAAGCCCCTGATTTGACCTAATAAATTCCTAAAAAATATATTTTGGCCCCAGAACTTAAATTTCTTCCAATTAAAGCCTAAATTGACTTAAAAATCAATTTTTCTTGCAATCAAATCCTTTATAAATTCAATTAAACCTTCAATAAAATCCAAATGAGTCCATAAACATCCAATTTTGGCCTTTTCTCTTCAAATTAAATTTTCTCTTCCAACAGGGCTCTCCTCATTCAAGTATATACTGTAAAAAATTTCACTCCTTGTATTTTCGAACCTCCTTAGTCAATTTTTCTGATTCTTTTCTGAGCACTCCCACCTCTTATTATTTTTCTAATTTTTTCCGGCTATATATATATATATTTTATATATATTACATATATAATGTGAATTAATTAAAATATCATTCTTTTTCGGTGCACACACATACTTGAGGTACTTATTCCAAATAATGACATTTTCAACCATAGAGATTTCTATTTTAGAAACCTACTATTATTTATGTGAGTTAAAAAAGGAAAGCCCTTTTTGGGCTTGAAACTTGCACAGGTCCATATTACGTTGTGCTTAATTTTTATCAAATAAATGGGGATGGTGAGATTCGAACTCGTGATCGCTTGGTCATCAAGGCTCTGATACTTTGTCAAAGAATCATCTCAACCTAATAACTTAAGCTGTTACGTGAGATCTCAAGATATGATTTATATTATTCTCTAACATACATATATAAGACTGCATCCATTTAATTCATAATGCTAATAAGCTATAATATTTATTTGAAAAATTAATATTTATTTTTTTAATTGTCCACATGTAAAACAAATTATGCTCATATTAAATATCTTTTGATCATTCTATATTTAATTATTTGCCAAATATTCCTTTTCTTTTTCTAAATAAATTAGACCGAGTTTCTTTTCCAAAATAAGTTAATAATTATGTATCCATGCCTACCTTTCAATTAGAATCCCTCCAAGTTATTGATGTATATATTTATAATCCTAACTTAATATGATTTCTAGCTGACATAAAATTCAAAAAAGGAAAGCAAAGTATTATACATATATTTTGTTCATGGATATTTGGTTTGATATGAATAAATTGATTGGCATGTGTATAATACAGTGATAAGGATATTATATATATAAAAAATTGTAATTATTTTTAAGAATATATTTAACATCATTATCCTAGTCAATTTATAATGTGATGTTGTTGAGAAAATAAGAAAAAACTAAAATGTTAAAAATAACGATTAAAATGATTGTAGAAGTTAAAAAGATGAAAAGTAAATGATAGAGAAATCAATCATGTTTAATGACCTTGTGATATATAAATGCTTAAATGATTATTACTTTATGATTATAACATTATTTATTATTATTCGATATTGTTAAATATTTTGATATATCAAAAGTGTCTTTTATTGAGATTATCAGTGCTATGATGAATTCACCTGATGTTACCCTTAACAAGTTACCAGCTATTAATGTACTTTAAAAACCAATGGAATGGAGCTGAGAGGAGGGACACTTACCACTAACTGCCAAGGGAGCAATTACAGAGTGAGGAATATTGCGAACTTTTTCGTTCTCCATTTGCAGTTGCACAGTAGAATCCTAATTGTATCATTTCTAGGTGAGAAGTCAATAAAAAAGAAATTTGGAAATACATAGACAAGAAATGTGCAGCAGTGACAGAATTCCTACAAATAATTAATACTGTTAAGCTAATCAAGATGAAAAGTAACCAAAGAAAGCATAAATTTAGAGACAATAAATACGATGCGATTTAAGACTAGAAAAGCAATGCCAAAAACATTTAGGCTTGACTCAATTCAATGTATGAGAAGAAGCAACTACGATCTTAAAACAAGTGGGCACTAAGAACTAAGAAGCTTAAGCACAAGACAAAACAGGAGACAGATTTCAGAGACAAGTCAAAACCACAAAGTTTAGTTACTTTGGGATTTCGAAGTAACTTAAGCGTAAGTTGAACAAATAGAAAATTCCAAATGCATGTCAACTACTAAATTCAGAAGAGATGCAACAGTACAAAAATCTGTCTCCATGTCTGTATTCAATCCAGCAGATGCAGACTAAAATAAATTGCATAAGGTACCTTCAGTTGATACAAGTTCCATAAGTTTAAGTCGGTGAATCTTGAAATAGATATAAATGGAAGCTCGCTAGCTTGCACAATCATCATACAAGCATCTCCAGAACTTTCAGATGACGCAGATGCCCCATTTAACAACAAGACAATTTGACTATCCTGGTTGAGACCAAAAAAGTTACACAATATCCCACAGCAATGAAAAGAAGAAGACTGCACGCCAAGGAGTCTTAAGGTCTCACCTTATATAATGAGAGATCCACACACTCGTAACCAGCAGGAACATACAACAGTACAGCTTCCAATGAAGTATAACCATTCTTTGAACTGCTCAAGTCATGCGTAAATCCTCTTATTACGCCTATACAGTTTGCAATATCTGAAAATGGCTCATCAGGTACTTGGAAGCATACATAGTCAACAAAACTGTGTTGACATGTCTGATTAGATGAAACAGCTTGAGAAGCATCCTAAAGAAGGGAAGAAAAAGTTAAAATCAAGGCAGCCAATCAAATATATAGCACAAAAGATGTGACTTCAATTTCTTTTAACAAATTGGGACTTACTCGGAATGGAAAAATCCCTCATGCGTCATGCATTGATGAAAATGATGCATTTTATCGCGTGTCTGATTAGAAAGTTCAATGGAAAACAAGAGAAGAAAATTCCCCATGCATTGATGAAAATGTACCTCATAGTATGATATTGACATGGGAATTGCCATAGATACAGATGCTGATGAAGATGAAGATGGAAGAGGAAACAGTGGCAGCAAATCCTCACATAGCATCTTTCTTGATATGGTAGTAAAGGGCATCAGGAAAGCTTCCTTGAAGCTAATATTGTAGAAGCCATGAATAAGGCATTTATAACATGAAAAATGGTAAAGCATGATACTCCGCAAAGACATATATAAGCTAATCACTTAATAAAATAGAGAAATTTCAAGATAATGTGTGCATGCATTCTAGACCCTGCTAATAGCAATTCTATTTGTCTGAGAACTGATAATACATTGACATGTTCCTCAACAGTCATTGACAGTACATCATATTCTAGAATTCTCTTTCCTTGTAGAAAACTTTGAAGTTCAATGAGCCATGTATTGCTGAGCCATGTTAACATCTCCATCAACATAATTTACTATTTAATGTACTACTAGACAGCATAAGGATAAATAAACATATACCTGTCCTCCATTTGCTGGAATTCTTTAGCCAATGTTCTTTGCAGATATTCACAATCTGAAAATCCCCCAAACTGAACTAATTCCTTAACTCTCTGCATTGTTTCTCTGAAATAAAATTTGCAAACATTAAAAAAAGTGACCTCAGAAGTACACCAACATTTGCATTCATGCATAATTGAAGTGGAGCATGCATAACTGTGATCTAAGCTGGTTCCAATTGAGAGAGTACCAAATATGTAGCTCATAGTTATTATATTGATGTCTTTAAGAAACTTTGGAAATGATTGTTCATAACCTAATATGTGTATGGCTAAATGGATGTCACCTCCCCTAAACATTAACTCATTTGAGAATTAGTCCCTCGACTTCCAATTGAAATCAAATCCTTTTTGATAATTTTTGTAGGATTCCATACGTGAGATAATGGATTGTTGCATGTGAAAGTTTAATTACCACTGGAAAAAAATCTGTTTTTTGACCTAATTATATTTTTTTTCTTTCATCATATGTATTTTTGCAACTTTACTATTTTTATTGAATAAAATATCATTTTTTTTAAATCAGACACATGTTGTTTTATAAGCAAAATCCATTATCTCATGGATGGAATCCTACAAAAACTAAAGAAGGATTCGATTACAAAAACATAGTCCAGGGAGTTCAAATCTGAAATTGGAAGTTGATGGACCAGTTCTCAAATGAGTAAAAGTTCAAGGTGGGTAAACCCATTTAGCCTAAATGAATCTCAAAGGAAAAAAAAGGGCAAGATTTTCAGTGACAACAAATAGTAGAATAATAACTATGGTTGAATATATAACTTACAAGTCAACTTCAATATCATGATCAACTTCCAGCAACTGCTTAACTGGATCCTGATCGTATAAGAACTTCAAGAATATGACAACAAGTTCACTGCCGAACAGAAAGAAATTTTAAGTACAAAATTTATGTAAGCTACCAGTTGGAATATGAAAATGCCTCAAACACAAACCTATTGTATGGAAGAAGCTGGTCACTGGGTTCTTGCATAAGCAGCTTTATACATTTAAGAAGCCAATTGAAGAAATTTGAAAACTGAAAAAAGGAAAGGTGTACCATTAGAGTTTTCAACAAAAAGATATCACAATTCATGAAAAGAGAAATTTTCTCTCTCCTCCCAGTACACTATCAGTTGTTTTCACAAAAAAGTACTTCTGTTCATGACACAGCCACCCCTTATTTCTCCAAGTTGAAGAGAAATAATTTGCCTTATTTAGCAACAGCACCAAAAAATTCACAAGTAATTTTAGTTCCTCAATTACAGTACCTGCTGCTCCACAGATGAAAGGACCCTCATAAACCGTTCAATCTGCACTAGTATCATACCAGATTTTTCTGTTGCATTGTTAATAAGCATCTCATCCAAACCAATACCATGGTAGCGTGCACGCCATCTGGAAAGGCCTCTTAGCTCTCCCATTCTAAATCCAATAATTTCTGCAGCAGGCTGGGAAATGAATATGTATCTTTTAGTTTCCACTCAAGCCCCTTAATATAAAAGAATACAACAAAAAGAAAAAACTATATCAGGCAGATGGAAATCTAATCACAGAACTTGTGATAGGAAAAGACAGAGCACAGGGAATTTGATGATAAAAAAAACACGTCACCCCATGTAAACTGGGCAACTAATAAGCATAACTTTTTTTAGTTTTGTAATAAACGCAGTCAAATGATAACCTCAGCAAAAAAGACATAAATCCAGAGATGATGAAATTCATTGAAAAATGGCCAAATTGCTCAGGTCATCATCTTTGATTAAGGCATTTGAAGATATTGAAAGTCAAAATCCAAGATAAAACCAACAAAGTTATTTTTCTTCCTTGCTGACAAGTCGTCCAATATGAAATGGCCCATGAAAAACCCAAACTACTTATCCTCAATCCACTTGATTGAGGATACTTCAAAGCAGAGCACAATTATAGCCTTTTGTGAGCATACAAGTATGGCTTTTTTGCAAGCATGGTACTGCCCTTTTTTTTTTTTGCCTGTGAACACTGACATGTATGTATTCAGCAAATCAGATTGCACGCTCAGGTCAGTGAATGATTCCGGGGCTTATGAACCCAAATATGATATTCCAACCTTAGGTACTCAGTAAATCAAGTTTTAGAAAACTCGAACCAGATCAACCACTTAAAGAAAGATAAAATACAGCACCTGACCTGTAAATGATCAAGGACAATGCGCTGAAGTTCTTTTGCTGTCCCACAAATGACCTTTAACACGCGCTTCACACCCTGTCAATGAAGAAGAAATTAAATATAAAATACCATTAGCCAAAAGCACAATTACAATCTCCTCTGTTGGCAACAAAAATTATAAACAAATCTAGTTAAGGCCATACCACTTCACCAAGGGAGTTAACTAGAAATTGATGTACTGCTGAACTGGTCCGAGCACCCCCTAAAAGGCTGAGAAATTCCTCTTGTGGAGTAGAGTCCAGTGCTGCATACAAGAACTAGAAGTCAATGAATGGGTTAATAATACAGGAGTTATAACCAATAGAGTGAAATCTTGTGTTGTCGAACACAGTTACCATGGTCAATAATCAGGGTAGACAGAGAATCAAATTTCTCATGAAATGTGTGCATGGCATCTGACCACTGCTTGCACATAACTGATAAAGACGCCCTGATAACTTCAGTTAAGTCCTCAATATTGGAAGCTTGTTGAGCCAATTGATGGAGCTCACTTTTCCTGCAATGACAAAGAAAGTGAGAAACTTAACTACAAAGCACATTTTTGTCAACTTCAAGTAACATTACAGGCCAAAAAACCAAATCATGAGCATCCAGAAAGTGGATTGAAATTGTGGGCAAGAATAAAGGAGATAAAATCCCAAGTGCATAGTTTTGTAGGCAACTTGCAACCATCATTATCCTAGCCCAACGAGTCAACACGATGAGCCACTAACCTAGGGCCTGGTTCAGGTCATTGGAAACCCCCCCTTTTTTTTACCAAAATGATGTCGTTTTGGGATTTTTTTAAGAAAAAAAAGGTCAAAGGTTAGGCTGACACAGGACAACCCCCCAATCTACGACTCGAGCCCTGGGCTGTGTTGAACCCCAGGCCAGTCTTATAACTATACCTACAACTAATCCCAGTTCTATGATGAAAATTACCTCTTCCAAAATATAGAAGTATCGAGCACTAAGCTATGCATACCCTGCTTGACCATTTGGCTTTCTCTTGATTCTGTGTTTTCATTAAGTTCTCCTGAGCACATGACAATCAAACGACAGAGGTCTTTCGACAGAGAAACCTAATGACAATGAACATGTAGAAAAATCATCTTGCTTTTGTATAGAAAATTACTCAACATGTATATTATAGTCCTAAAAATTCTGAACTCTTAAAGGGTGTCCAAAATGGAAGATGGGCATACCTTGTAAATGGAAGAATTCAAAATTTGACGAGGGGTCTGCTTATCAATAAAGGGGGTTGGAACTGAAAACTTGTGTATATTCTGCATATAATTTTGCACATTTATCAGAAATTACCAGCATGAGAAAAAAAAGAATAAAAATGATGAAATTGAGACAATGGACATCATACTGAAAAAAAAAAAAACAGTTTAATAAGTGATAAAGTAATTCACTGGCTTAACCAACAAGAATATTAACCAGATACTGGACCAGCAGATGAAGCACAAATACTAGTATGATAGTTACTCAACTATGAATTTTCATCCGACCAAATCTTTAACAGCTAAAGTCAGGGTAATAACAAGGATATAGAAGAAAAAGGGGGGAAATGTAAAGAGGGAAATGGGCAAACAGTCTTAATCATGACAACTGATTTGTATCAAATCAGGCTTATCGAATGGCCCAAGCTTTCACAAGATCCTACATCCATTACTCATGACCACAAATGACAAACGATGAGCCATTATATAAAATATTAAGCATACTTGAGATAAGTTTGTCACAGTTCCATAAGCCCTCAATCAATTCCAAAACAATTGAAAAGGTTCTTGGTTAACAGGAGAATGAATGATCAACAAAGTTCAAATGTTTATTTAAAGAATAGATGAGTATAACTCACAATTTTTCCGATTGGAAATATACCAAATATGCTAAAGCATATACTTCCATCTTTATCTCCGCTACACAGAATATTAAAGCGTTGGTACGAAGAGTTTGACAGCTCTCTATATGAATCTTCACTGTCATCCATGAAGCCAGTATCTCCAGACACTACTCCAGGCATCCGGGGGACCCTAGGAGCAGGAGGAAAGAAACGGGAAGTGCGGTCTTCATATGATGAGGAGTTTTTAGAGTCATCCTGAAAACCAAATTTAAATAAGCAATGGAAATGAGAAAAAAAAAATGCTCCTGGGGAAGAAATCAAAAGCTTAAGCCAGATGAAAAATAGCAAGTTTAATGGTAAACTACAGAAAAATTTGTTGAGCGATCTTGTGGAACTCATGAGAGGTGAAAGAAAACGGCATACTCTAATAAGTTGTCCTTCCTCCTCCCAATTAAGACACACAACTGCAACGGTATGAGACTTCAAGCTTCTCAACAATTTGCCATTCTGGTCGATATGCATTGCCAAGCATTAGAAACCATGATAAAAACACTAGTAAAATACCAGCCAGAAAGTTAAATGTCATAACTTATACGTAAGTGTTATTTAATCAGCACAACAATCAGAATACATTCTCGCATTCAAACAACGCATGCTAAAAACATGAAGGAAAAAAAAACCAATCTCCTCATTCAAGTTTAAAAAGGTTTGCCAAAAATAACAACAAATATTGTAAACAATGAAACTGACCTCAACATCATGTAAATAAATGGTTCCATCTTCAAGACCAACGGCAATCGCTTTACCATCCGGTCGCCAACACAATGATGTAATGTTCCTTCCTAAAAAAATTCAAAAACATTCAACTTCAAAACACTTGCAGAAGAACTATTACACAAGATTAACAAAACAAACCCTAAAAATTACAATTAAAGTAATTGGAGGGTAAATAAAGGTAATTACCAGGGGAGATAGTCCATAACCTCTGCCAATTGAATCGATGGAGTAAAATCTTGGAGTCTTCAGTTACCATTGCGAGTAAATCCTTTTCAGGATTCCACTCTGCGATTTTAACCTGAGAAGCGACCGGTTTATCGAATTGAAGTTGGAAAGGAAGCACGCGATCGGTCTCGTCGGTTTCCATGGAGAAAAGTAAGCGGTTGACGGTGTGCTCGTGATTAAGACGGTGTCGTTTTTGGAGAGGTTTGCGAGGTAGTGGAATGGCGGAAGTGAAGTGGAAAATGAGAGAGACATAGGTGGGCGGGCTTTTTTGGGGTTTTAACTTTTAATTCAATTGGATAAGTTAAAATTTAAAAAATTGAAATTGAAAACGCCGTTGCCGGGGATCGAACCCGGGTCACCCGCGTGACAGGCGGGAATACTCACCACTATACTACAACGACTTTGTTGATTTGCATTTCAGAATAACTATTATTATAATTATATATCGATTACCTTTTCTGTTTCTCAAGGCCATTCAACAATTTCACGGCTAATTGTAGCAAGGTTACAAGCTTATGATCATCATGACATGAGTGTCTAAATTTTAAAGTTTGTTATTGAATTTAACTAATTACAGAGATTGTGTTTCCTGTTTTGAGAGAGATGCCATAAAGTGCTTGAATTAATTATATAATTCAAACAAATTTTTAATTCTGGTTCATAGTTATAGAATTGTGGAGTGAATAAATTAAATTGTAAAATCAGTAAATTCATTTAAATTTTGATTTGTTAAAAATAAGAAAACAATATTATTTTAATAAAAAATACTAGATTTTTTTTTATTTACATATACCGAATTAAGTTTTGAGTTGAGAGGCTATTGAATTGATATTTTAAATCAAACCAAATCTTATAACTAGGTTGTTAATAAATTCAATTTTTTTTTCAGTTAAGATCCTGAGATTTTCATCAAATAAAAATACTGAAACCAAAATCACAGATTTCTACTAATAAATATTAGATTTAGTTTTAACTACTTACCCTAATCAATTGACTTGCAGAAGGATTGAGGATTCCGACTTTCAAAGATGTAAATTGTGCTCAATGTGTTCTTCAACCTGGGCACACAATCATATGTATGATTATTAGTCAATTATTTTTTTAAGATTTAACTTTGATTGACAAGTGGATTTTCGAGTTATTATCTAAAACTCAAATATTTTTTCCACTTAAAACATATTTAAAACTTTACCACATAGAGAGAGAGGGGGGGAATTATGTGTTAAAATGAAAAAATAATAATTATCAAGTATTTATTATTTCAAGAAATTTAAGGAAAAAAATAGATGAGAGAGATCCCTTGAATAAAAAAAAGAAGACTATGTTAACAAATTAGCAAAAAAATAAATTCTTCTATATATATATATATATAAAAGCCGTATGATGACTGTTAATAATGAAGGTTTATTACTTCGTTAGGCTTTAATAGAAGTAATCAAGAAGAGGCGTTTAAGATTAAAAAGAAAAGCGCCGTTGCCGGGGATCGAACCCGGGTCACCCGCGTGACAGGCGGGAATACTCACCACTATACTACAACGACTTTGTTGGAGTAGCGGTAAGAAAGTAAAATGATAGAACCTTTGCAACAACTATACATGCACAGCTACTACCTCTAGAGTGAAAATTAATTTTTTAACTATACTGATTTAAAAAATAAGTTTGCCCAGTGTGCTAATTAGCTCTACAAAGGTTATAAAAACCAGGAACCTCTCTTTAATAAGCAAGTAATTATTATAATCTTGAGCTCATGGAATGCTTCAATGGCATGATGTTGGAGACTGCAGAAGTCACGAACAACTTAATATACACAAGTCAACATCCAGTAATTGTTTGTGATTTAAATGTTTGACGGATGCAGAATTGTGAAATAATTCATATGAATCTTGAATTCGTTGGCTATTTGCTCAAACTAGTACTGTATGCCAAACACAGAAAGCATATCTTTGCTTCATGTTAACAAGTTCGGCTGGGTATTTTTTTATCTTCATATTGTAGCCGTGCGGACATTTTTGGAAGTTCCCTTCATATGGCTATAAGCAGTACCTTAGTTATAGTCAAGTTTGTATGAGTATTTTGTACATGCATGCATGCAGATGTAAATAGCTGCTATGAGATTGAGAATAAAGCAATAAGGAACAAAGTTTATAGCTGTTCTGTTGATTAGTTGTTAAGGTAAAGTAAGGAATGGAGCATTAGTTGAGTGCAGACTAGTTGAGGGATTTGGAGCTCAAAGGGGTAAATGCAGGTCCTTTTATGGCCCGAGTGTTGGGGAGATTATGTGATTTGTATATAGTCCATGGTTTCCTGCTCTTCACAGCAACTTGAGCATCCAAACCATTTATCTCATTTGACACTAACACCTGAAACACCTACTCACACCTTCTTTTTTTTGTTCCCTTGATCCCTAAACCCACCAGGAAAAAACTCGGTTCCCTAGCCGCCCAGGAGGTTGCTCTATGGTGGGGTGTCAAAGGCCAGCTAGACAAGCTCAGTGGCATAGTTAAGAGAAGTAAGGCTGTGCTCCATGCTGCTGATGATCAGCAGGCACAACAAAGCAACCAAGTCAAAGACGACTGGCTCAGGAAGCTGCAAGAACCAACATATGATCATGCATAGGATTTGCTGGATGATTTTTCAACTGAAGTTCTGTGAAAACAACCACTGACTGGGAATAAAATATCGAGGGAACTACGTATTTTTTTCCTCAGGATCGAACAAGTTTGTGCATTGTTGGCGGATGGGTCATAACTCATAAAGTTAAAGCACTTAGGGAGAGATTGGATGATATTAATGGTGACAGTGAACAATTTCACTTGGAGGTTCGTGATGAGGAAAAAGTTTCTTTGAATATGGCCAGGGAGCAAATCTCTTCTGAACCTGGATTTATGGTTGAGAGAGAAGGTGACCAAAAGGCAGTTAGAAGTTTTGTTGAATTCCAACTACAAAGATAATGTTTCTGTCATCTCAACAGTTGGGATAGAAGTGTTAATTAAGGAAGACCACATTGGGTCAAAATGTTTTCAACGGAGATTTTTTTTTTTTTGAATTCCAGCTATAAAGAGAATGTTTCTGCTTGTCTTATGCATGTTGGATGATAAGAATGGTTGGTGAAAAATGGGGATGTCATTCTCTTCGAAATACAAACATTTATAAAGGATAGATGAAGTTTAACTAGTTAGGTTTGAATTTGATTTTTAGTGGTTATAAATTTAAGCTTTTTTAAGATTATTAAAATTTTATATATTTTTATAAAATTAATCGAGAGATATATATACAGTGACCCAACGTTGATAATAAAACAAATTAAGTGTATCGCACACATTCCAATTATTGTGATCGATCAAGAGTTCATTCAAACGGCCGCCCGCTATGTATTGGACGACCATGGCAGCTTACTACTTCTCTCTTTGACCTTCTCGTTTTGTATTCTGATGAGGCAAGAAAAAAGATAAAATTTTTCACTTGAACAAATAAATTATTTCGCAAGTGTAAATATAAAAAAAGGGCGTGTGATGAAAGTCAGCTAGTTCGGTGGTTAGCTGGTCAGAGTTGTTAATTGTTAGTTAAATAGTCAGCTGAGATAGTTAGGAGGCTAGAGTTCGAAGAACTTGTAAGGCAGGTAATGAAAGAATAAGAATTCTGCGGTTACAGTTTCAATCTCCCTCTCTTTCTTCTACTTCTCCCTCGATTTCTTTTCTTCTTCTAATTCTCTCTTCGATTTTTAAGCTCTTTAGCTTTGTCAAGGTGAAGCCTTAACATGATTAAACTACTCTTTGTTCGTTTTTCTTAAATATCTTCTTCTTCTTCTTCATGAATTTGTTGCCCAAAGGCAAAGTGGCATGTTGAGTCTGCAGATGGCTAAGTTCACGGGAGAATTCTTTGTGTTGAATGTTGATCGCTTCTGTTTGGCTCTGGGTAGCAAAAAGATACATGCTACGTTTACCATGGGTATCCTCCTGATCTCGGAGGTGAGTTTTTAAACTGGGGTTTTTCTCTTTCAAAGATTTTTTTCGTCGTTGTGTTGTTTCGCAATAAGACATTGTGTGCCTTTAATGTGTTTGACAAAACATCTCGATTTTGATTTTGATTTTAATTTTAGTTGTTTTTTAAATTAATTTTTATTTAAAAATATATTAAAATAATTTTTTTTTATTAATATATTAAAATAATATAAAAATATAAAACAAATTAAATTTCAAAAAAATAATCTTTAGATTTTTTTTATTTTTAATACCAGCCATCAAAATCATTTAAAAACATTAATAAAAACATCAATTTAATATTTTTTAAGATAAATATATTTTTATCAATTTAATATTTTTTAAGATAAATATATTTTAAAAAGTATTCAAAAATAAAAACTATCATATTCTGAAACTTTGTGATTGGGGTTGTGTTTTTAAAAAAATTATTTTTTTATATTTTTAAATTTTTTAATATAATGATGTGAAAAATAAATTAATCTGTTTACAATCCCCTCCCCGCCATAGGTGGCATTTTAATTTACAATTATAAGACAACAATCGCTGTCTTCATTAATGGAAAAGTATACGCTTCCATATGCAACATCAGCTTTGGAAATTAGTTGTATAGCTGCCTGCTACTCGCTCACTCGTTCATAAATAAGAGTAAGAGGGGTGTGCCAGTCACGTAAGCCGTGACGCTTGCTATTACGGATTTCTTGTCTACACCTCGTCGTTTGTATTTCCATGAATACTACTATATTATAAACCTTATCCAAAAAAAAATATATATATTATATACTCCTTACTAAATTAAGCAAATAAACGACTATCCTGAAAATGAAAAAGCCACACTCCTAGCTCTGGTTTATGTTTCTGACGTTAATCAACACGCTCAGATATCATTCGTTCTGCAAAGGACCAGTTGGAGTGTCAGAACAAGCAAGTTGACCATTCTATCATTTAAACTTGTTTATGTTCGAGATTTCGTTCAGTACTATTTGTACTTATTGTTCTTCTTAGCGATGTGTTCTGTTACTCATTTTGTTATGTTTTTCTTCTGCTTTCCTCTTTCTGTTTGATCAACTGTAGGTAAAGTAAGCAGTCTTGGTTTGCGTAGGGAGGTGGGAAGATGGGTTTGGAGGCATTGGTTTGGTATTGTCGACCTATGGCAAATGGGGTTTGGGCAAAAGAAGTGGATAATGCATTTGGTGCTTACACTCCCTGTGCCATTGACTCCATAGTCATTTGCATTTCTCATCTGGTTCTTCTTGGTCTGTGCTTGTATCGAATATGGTTGATTATTGACAACAATACCAAAGTTCAAAAATACTGTCTCAGGACAAATTACTATAATTACATGCTGGGTTTTTTGGCTGCTTACTGCACAGTTCAGCCTTTATTAAGGTTGTTTATGGATGTCTCAATCTTCAACCTGGATGGCCAGACTTCCCTTGCTCCCTTCGAGGTACATGAACTTAATTTCTCGTTAATTTAGACTTCTAATGTTTCTGTCAAAGATAAACCATATTTCTAAATCAGCATTTGCTGGCTGTCTTTCTTTTCTTTTGTTTTTCAAAAAAATCTGTATTTAACTTGTTCTTCTGATAATCATTTTACTGGTTTCTTAGTGGATTTTCTGTCCTTTGCAGCTGGTCTCCTTGATTGTTGAGGCCCTTGCCTGGTGCTCCACTCTTATCATGATTGGTTTGGAAACAAAAATATACATTCGACAGTTTCGATGGTATGTGCGGTTTGGAGTCATTTATGTGTTGGTAGGGGAAGCGGCAATGCTCAATCTCATACTGTCAGTGAGTGATTACTACAGTAGGTTAGTCATTCTTCCATTTCCTGACTTAATAAATTAACTCAACCAAGTTCTATTTTTCGTGTATTTTTCCATCAGGTTGCAGTGCCATTTAATGTGAGCAAGTTTTTTTTTTTTTTTTTCTGTGCAACAGCCCCATAGCAAGGTTGTACTATTGGCTGGAGAACATTTTTGTAATTACTTAGTTGATAAAATGAGTGATACTAAATTATATAGTAGCCGTCAGGGGAAATAAAATAGAAAGATAGTAATGTTGACCATAATTACAATCTGGGCTTCTGCCAAACTTTTCACAATTGAGAATAAGAAAAGGAAAATTTTAGAAGCTGAATTTTTTAACAGGAGTGGTGTCCTGCCATCTTATTTATAAAGAGAGGGAAGGGTGGGGTGGGGATTAAATTCCTGAATTTTTAATTCCAATGAACAATCTGTTAGTGGACTCTGATACAATGCAATCCACATGTAAGTCAAGACATTGTGCAAACATTTGCAGAAATGAACTATTTGTTGGTGAGAATAGGTAATCCTGCTGTACAAGCCTCAAGAAGCAAGTTTATCGCATAAATGCAATTTGCAATGAGGTTGGATGGGCATGACTAATATAGATTTCATGGTTATTCTAGATAAGGATGCTTGCAGGATTAACAGTATTATTTTCCGCTGTTCATATTCTCTCAATTTATGTTGGAGGCAACACTAAACTACAGTTCTTTTGCGAATGCAGATTTACATTGTATATGTATATCAGCACGGTTTTCTGCCAGGTTTGTGGCCTTTTATTTCTCTATAATATAAAGATTATAGGGTATATCAGCTCTTCTAATTTTCTCATCTTTCTTCATGCTACTTTGACCTATCATCCATTCAATGGTCTTCAATCAGGGTTGGTAAATGCTTATGCTAAGGTGGACATCTCTAGCTGTTTTTGTACAAATTTTGACTCTGCTTCAGTCTATCAAAACTGAAGTCACTTGCCATGGCCTTGGAAGACATTACTACTTGAGCCTAGCCTGGCTTGGCCTTATAAACCAAATCAACTACATTTTTAAATTAAGCACCTAACAACAACATTCCAGGGAGAATTTTTAAAGTTTTGTGAGAATGACATGAAAGCTGCTTTGTTTTGGATGTTTTGATACTCATTAACATATCTTTGTTGGGATTTTCTTAAGTTGGTAAAGGTGGGGAGTGGACAATGCCATGGATATTGGCATCTTTAGATCATAGGATGGAGCCTGTTGGAACCTCTAGGCTTTTATCCTGATGCTAAACAGCCAATAGATACAATTTCTTTCTCGAACTGCCTGGCAGGTTCTTAAGCCTTGATTGAATTCACTTTTTTTCCACAGGCCACCACAACATCTTGGATGTTACAGATTGATACCAAAACGATTGAGTTGTTTAGAATACACCGATGACATCAACACTAATTCTTGGCATAGAAGTTCAATTTTGTTTCATTAGCTTTACCAAATTCTTACTCATTCCCAAAAATGACAAACACCTCAGTCATATTTTGCCATGTGGCTACTTTTGTTGCAGGTTTTGCTTGGGATTCTTCTACTTGTTTATATCCCCAATTTGGATCCTTATCCAGATTATGTTATGATGGAATCTGAGTCTCTTGATAATTGTGAATATGAAGCACTTCCTGGAAGAGAGCAAATATGTCCTGAGAGGCACGCCAACTTATTTTCTAGTAAGTAGTTCATTATTCACTGTTCTCAATGCCAAGAGATCTCAAAATTCTTGCTTCTATTTCTCAAGCGGTTGCTTAAGATAGAAAAAGTAATGAACTGCATGTTAGCTAGAGATCAAAAGTGTGGTTTCAGTGATAGCTAAGCTGGTTAGTCATTAATTTTTTAAATGCTTATAGATATATTGATTCATTTCCCTCTGCAAGGAATATTTTTTGGATGGTTGACTCCACTCATGAAGCAAGGCCATAAAAGACCTATTACTGAAAAGGATGTTTGGAAGTTAGACACATGGGACCAGACTGAGACATTGATAAAAAAGTATGCACCACGTTCTTCTCTTTCATAGTTTAAGGGAAACCTCGTATCCCTTTTTTCGTAAATGTTTTCAGCTATTGCAGGTTCCAGACTTGTTGGGTTGAAGAATCTAAAAGGCCAAAGCCACGTCTCTTAAGAGCACTAAACAATAGTCTTGGGGGAAGGTATTGGTTGAATTGCAAGTCTCATGTTGTTTCATTCCCTTTCATTTTGATACATTTTGCACTTTAAACATACCATGGTGGCTTTATCCTTTGTAAAACCTCCTGAATTATATGTTTTTTGTTTGATTGAGACCCTTGAACAATTGTTTTCCGTTATTTCAACTCTTAAATTATAAGGTGTTTTAATTTAGACCCTATATGTTAGATTCTGTCCATTTATCCATCACTTAGAATCTGAGTTCCACTTGTTTTCGTATAAATTTTTCCAAAACCATAAAAGAAAATGATAAAAAAAAAGCATCAAGAAATCACCCCCCGACAACATTATGATCGAATTATCATCAAGAAATCAACCCTTATAATTCTTATGGTTTTCTTGATGATTTATGAGAAAAACAGATGGCGTGCAAATGGTATTTAAAAACTAAAATGGATAAATCTAAGAGAAGAAATACAAAAGAAAACATCCTACAGTTTAGGGGTTCAAATCAGAAAAACATATCAGGAGTATTGTAAAATTGCTTACAATACACTAGATGTTTCTACTATTTAGCTTATTGTAGTAAAGATTTTCTTTTACTATTACCAATATATATTAATCGCATTTTATTCGTTTTTCATCTATCATTTTCTGTAGGTTTTGGTTGGGAGGATTTTTTAAGGTACATGTTCCTAGGATTGCTTTAACTTGTTTAATTTCTCAATAAATTATCATCCGTACTTTTTCTATGTTAATAGTTTGAATTTGGTGAACCTGGAAGCTTGAGCTTTTTAGTTTTATTTTCCTATTGCATGTTGGGATATTATTACTCTTGACTCATAATATATATCAAAATTGTGGCCTCAACTCTTAATTTGTAGGGAATACTCTCAGTTTCAACCTTTATTAGTTATGGACCATGCAATATTTTGTCTCTGCTATTGTAATAATTTCAATCTAAACTGATGTTCTAGACTGAAACCTAACAAAGTGGACTTTAGGAGCTCTCTACCAATGTCACAAGTCATGTGGAGCTTATACCTTTTTATTTTTACTTGTAGATTGGCTATGATCTTTCTCAATTTGTGGGACCTATTGTATTGAGCCACCTCTTGCAGGTCTATTTCTTTACTGTTAATGCCTTGTTTTATATAATGCATGGCATCCATTTTGCTGTTAGCTAGAGTTTCATGTTTGGTAAGAATTTATTTAGATTTCATACAGAAGGTTTGATAATGCTAATAGTAATCTATATTCTTTTTATGTGCTTGTAAATAATAGTTAAATGGGATAGCTAATCCGTCATGTACTTTCTTGATTGCACCAAATGTCTCTCAACATTTAGTCAAAGATTATTTTTCTATGCTTCAATAATTGTTCTACTGATTAGCATTTTTCCTATGATAGAAATAGTTCAACTGATTAACTCAAATTTGATATGGAGCACAATTCAAATCTCTTACACTTCGTGCTTATGCTGCCAAATTTGTGATTGTTCCACTACATGCAGTCAATGCAACGAGGTGATCCAGCTTGGATTGGTTATATCTATGCCTTCATAATTTTCCTTGGGGTGGTATGAATTCGAACTCATCTATTCTTTCAATTTCATTTTTATAGGAAACAGATTGAATATGTATAAACATTTCTCTCTACCTTCATCTGTTTAATTTCACTGTTTGTATGATGTTATCTGTTTTATTTCCTTAGCTTGATCTTATGGCATACATAATATATTCCATTGTATGTATTAACATTCAAGCAACTTAGTTTACATATTTCATCATTTAATTGCACATATTTGGTTACGTTTTATTTGGGGATTTTTTAGTTGATAGAACAGTGTTTTAAGCATTTAACTGCTGTTAATGATAATTGAGAAGCCTTTAGTACTCGCAAAATGTTCAACCACAGGTTACACTTGTATTTGGGATTGTTGATAGTGAAGCTAAGTACTGATTGTGAAAGTTATCAATTTAAAAATCAAGTATTTTTGGAGAATTTGTATTTCTTCTATTGAGTATTTGTTATATGACTGTGAGTATACAAATATGAAGTGTAGCTTATTTTGTAGCAAAACTGTCACCAATCAATCAAATAAATCATATCAATTGTCGCTTAAATCATTAAACTTATTCTAGCTTTATCGCTGTTTTTTTTATTATTATTGTTTTCTAGATCATTTTTCCTTAATTTACATATTTTTTTGTTGCTTTATTTCAATCTTTCTCCTTTGGTAGCCGAGCATCACTTGCTCACATGATCATCAGGGTAATGTTCCTTGTTCATCGAGTCCAAAAACTTAAGAAGTCTTAGCCACTCATAATTTTCCTTGTAACATAGTATAACTAGCCACTGTAATGTATTGTTATATTCTTCTTTTTCTGTATTACTATCAATCTCGATGTCATATTAATGTAAAACATTAGATTCAGGGAAGCCTATGTAAAACAGGAAGTCACAAAATCAGGATAATGTAAATGAAGTAGGAAAACAGGATTCGTAATATGATTGAGATACCTTTGATAACTTTCAAAGTTCTGATTTTTATGGTACCCCTCTCCCTCCAAATCTAAGGGTTTAAACATGCCAAGATTTCCATGTTAGCAACCAATCTTGCTTGCACAATGGAAAGACTTGCTGGTTTAAGTGATTCATGGTATGGCTGGACTATGTTTAATGTCGTGACAAATAAAATCAAGCAATTCTTCATGTATCTAAATGTTGCTAGACTATGTGGCTAGCCATTCCTATTATTCTCCTAACCGTGTTTCATCTTGCTTGGCTAATTTTATTATGCTATGGATATTTGCCAATGGAATGTAGTTTTTGGATTAATTGGTTGATTTACTTGATTCAGTTGTTCGGTGCGCTTTGTGAATCTCAGTTTTTCCAGAATGTTATGCGTGTTGGCTTTCAATTGAGGTCAACTCTGGTAAAACTATTTTCTTATCAATATTTAAATGTATATGAACTTGTTTTTCAAATATATCCTTTAGCATCATTTTTCTTTGAAATTTTGGTTGTTCGCCAAATCCAAATTCTTGCTTTGTTGTTTCTGGATGAGTTAGCTATTTTTACAGCAGCCTTTTCCAATTACAGGTGGCTGCAATATTTCGTAAATCCTTGAAACTAACTCATGAGGGTCGAAAGAACTTCCCATCAGGGAAGATAACAAATATGATCACAACAGATGCCAATGCACTTCAGGTATGCTCTTTATGAAGAACTATTAATATGCATACAGTAACTCATGTCATGGAAAAAGAGAATTAATTATTCGTTAGAGTGATTGTTTACTCGGAACATTATACATTATATGAATTTGAAGAGAAATTGTAGTGGCAATAAAATAATTTTTGTATATCATAAATACTTATTGATATCCTCTCTAAATGACCCTGACCTTGCATAATTGGGAAGTCTTCATCATGTCTTTACTTTTTTTTTTTATTGTTTTATTGTGAGATTTTTTAATGTTTGAGTAACTTTCACATTTTCTTTTATTTCTTAAACATTTTTAAGAACTGTAATTTTTCCTAAAAACTAATTCTTAATTTCTAAAACATTATAAATATTTTGATTTTTTTGATTTCTTAATTTTTAAAGAATTAAGTTTGTTAAAAGAAGTTAATTTTTTCATTTTCAAAAACTTTAAAAGGGAGGAGGGAGGTGGCCAACATTTTTGTCCTTCCTATGTGTGATTGGCTTGTTCTTGAATCTTGGCTTTGGGAGTTATATGTAACAATGAATTTCCAAGGGAAGAGGGAGACAACCATTGTTTTTTGGGTTTTGAATTATGAAATAATTAATTTTTAAAAGGAATATAAGAATTTTGTCATAGGTGGACATTTAATAAATTAATCAATAATTACTATAATTATTCTAAAAAAAAAACAACTACCATGTTTTGAGTTGTTTTAAATTACATGACTCTCTAACATCTCTTTATCTCCCCCCCCCCTAAAATTAATGAATCAATTCACTAATTAAAAAATTAATTTTACAGGTTATATATAGTTGGAGAAATCTCCAACATGTCCCTACATTCTCAATTATTTATAGTACATCTTTGTATTGCTCAAGGGTAATTTTGAAACAAAAAAAAATTACATTTTTATCAATTTAGATGGCAAGATTTGATGGAACATATTAAAGAATGTGATACTATACAAGGATAAAAGAGATAATATTGGAGACCTTTTTAATTATACAAGCTAGGACACATCAAGCCATTTATCCTATTTTTGTTTTTATCTTTCCTCTCAAATAATCGTTCTTTTTCCATTGTTTATTAAGGTCTAAAATGCATTGCCATTGTATTCATTTTGTAGCAAATATGCCAACAACTTCATGGATTGTGGTCTGCTCCATTTCGTATCACCATCTCCATGGTTCTTCTTTACCAACAATTAGGTGTTGCTTCACTTTTTGGCTCGCTCATGCTTGTTCTCATGGTCCCCACACAAGTAAGAAATATTCTTCCTCTTGCTTAATCTAGTGTTTTAATTCTTAGAATCAATATTTGCTTGTGGTCAACTATATTGATCTTTTCACGTCATTCAGATCAATCATAATTTATTTAATATCAATAAAAATAAAATTTTCAAGCACTCCAAAATGTTAATTGATGTGATCATAACTTGTAGAGTAGCTTTTTTGTGTGCATGAGGGTCTCCTCATATAGCAAGGTCTATTTAAGGTGTGAATAGATGGCTTAGCTTCCAAGTTACGTAGGCATACTAGAATATTCTTGAATGGCTTGTTGGTTTGTTGGGTGTACTAGTGTTATTAGAACTAAACTGGACCTGCCAGTTTAACAGGTGAACTAGATCTAGAATGGTCTAGGTTGAGGGAATAGTTGCCTTATAATTTGCCCCACAAGAACCATTGAAGACCGGTTTGATCGAATCATCCAAAAATCTCCATAACTGCATAACTCGGGCTGGTTGAACCATGACGATATAATTGTGCCACATCAACTCTTAAAAATAAGCAACAATGGTTGTGGTACCCAACACCTCATAAAATTGAAGGCTCAGTTATACCTTTTTTGTACCACCAACATGACTTTTTTCCGTTATGTGTGTATAAGAAAGATGATCTCTAAACCGATGACTATACTCTCCAGACTCAATGGCAATAAATAATATGCTCATGCTACTAATTTTGAAATCAAGCAACATATAAGTAACAAAAGTGAGATTGCAACTTTAATAACACTCAAGACTAGAAAGGGAACTTACTTTCATTGGTGAGAAATTTTGTTTACAAACCTGGACTCTTCCTTCAGACATGATGTTCACGCAGGAATTGAGTACTAGAAGATTGTTTAAGAGCTTACAGACACTGTTAGTTTACGAAGTAGAACCTGAGTAACCAAACTATCAACCTATAAATCTACCTATCAGCCTATGGTGTTACTGCCTACAGCTATAGCATAACAAGCTTCAGGTGTCCTGAAACTTGGGAGAAAGAGCTTCGAGAGCTGTTTGCAGTTTGCAAGTTGATTGTTGTGTTGTTAATGTGTTGATTGATGTGTTTTTCCTCTACTTCAGCTTGTATTAATACCTTATTGTCCCGCTATGTCCTTTTCAATGCTCCACGTTCTTTTTCCGACTATCCACATTGTCTTGTAATTCTCTATGTTGTCAATTCCTGCTATTATCACACTTCATTAGTCCCCACTCTCTTCCAGGTTGTTGTGAAAATATTAGTCTCCACTCTCTTCCAGGTTGTTGTGAAAATCGGTCCACATGCTTATCTCTTATAACTGTTTTCCTTGTTATGAGAGTTTCCAATTAGCATGCCTCTCGTACATTTAAACAAATTTATTGGGCCTAACTTAATTTTGGATATAACATTTGCCCCTCTTCCTTCCATATGTGAGCGTTCACCTCACATATGAAAGGAAAATTTCCTCTGTACTTAAGATTGACTTGCAATTTGCAAGGTGTGAGGTTACTTTAATCTATCCATTGTAAAACAAGTCCACAAGTAAATTTTGTAAGTTACTAACATGTTTGGTAATATTACAATGCATATCACTTCAAGTTGCTGTCTTTTTGTGCCTGAAAAGATATTTTGAGTCAAAACACGGAATCAGAAGTTACCTTTTCTAACTCTAGCACAAGTTACAAAATTTAGTTAAAATCCATAGGTAAATTGTATATTATATGCTCAGAGTTGTTGTATCAAGTCATTAGATTTTAGAAGTATCATTACTTCTGTAGTTTGATAGAATGGTGCAGTTACTTAAGTGACCCATTTTCATTTCATCTACATTGATTTTCATTCCTTTTAATCTTTTTGTGTGATAGACAATTTTGATGAGCAAGATGAGAAAGCTAACTAAGGAAGGATTGCATAGGACAGACAAAAGAGTTAGCCTCATGAATGAAATCTTGGCTGCCATGGATGCTGTGAAGTATGGTTTAAGTTTAATTAAGAAGAATTGCTCTTATATTTTCAGTCTCATGCCATTTCAAATGATTGTTTTGACTCTATAATGAAATATTTCAGATGTTATGCATGGGAGAAGAGCTTTCAATCCAGAATTCAAAGTGTGCGGGATGATGAGTTGTCATGGTTTCGCAGTGCACAATTACTATCTGCTGTACGGAACAAACTATATATCTTGTTGAGTTATTTTGTTGCTCCTTCTCTTCCAAGAATGTGCAAAAAGCATGATGCTTCAATGATTCCATTTAAAATTATATTCATAGTGAAATCTAGAAAATTGTAAATGTGTTCTAACTATGAAGTATGATTTGTTCTGAAAAGAAACAGTTGCCAAAATTTCTATCATATCCTACATCCCACCACCTATGGAGTCATGTATACCTATGTGTTTTGATAAGTATGTGCACCTCAGCAATCTTTTTGTGCTGCTGGTGTTAAATGTACGGGAACCTTACATGTGCATTGACTGACTATTTCCCTTCTATTGCAGTTCAATAGTTTTATACTGAACAGCATCCCAGTTATTGTGACACTGGTTTCATTCGGCACGTTCACCTTGCTTGGCGGAGATTTGACACCTGCAAAGGCATTTACGTCACTCTCTCTGTTTCAAGTCCTAAGATCTCCTCTAAACATGCTTCCTAACTTACTAAGCCAGGTTCTGCTATTTTTTCTATTTCACTAATTATACTTGATAATATACAAGTTTTGTTGATGATGTCAGCATTGCCTTTAATGCAAACCGACCCCCCCTCCAAAAATAAAAATAACAAGTCCTTACATTCTTGTCATAATTCTTCATGTTTCATGTCACATACCAGATTTGTGTTTGCTAGTACGGTTGGCTGTGTTGAAAAAAAGCTTAATCATCTGTAAAAAGCATGAATTTGATCCTTTATCTAAAACCTGTTGTTTTTTTAAACATGCAAGGATTGTTACTAAAAACCCTTGTAAAGAAGTCTTCTATCCAAAAATCCTACAAGATACTTTTCTATCGACAAAATCCCAAAATAAAATGTTCATACCAAAATATTTATAATTATGCCAAAACTTAGCTGGAGAGATATAAAGAACTTTTGTGAATGAGAAAATTACTAGCTTTATTTTCTTGCACAATTCTATCTCAAGAAAAAATTATCATGTTCTTCAATGAATCTGTGGCTGTATTATGTGCTTACAACAAAATTCATGTTATTTAGTCAAGAGCTAATTAGCTTACCTTGCGTGCTGTATGATTACTCATATTGGCTGTATTCTTTCTTAGGTGTCTAACTGTAACTTGTTCTGTAGGTTGTAAATGCAAATATATCATTGCAACGCTTGGAGGAACTGTTTTTAGCTGAAGAGAGAATTTTAGCACCAAATCTGCCTCTTAAACTTGGAATTCCAGCTATCTCAATTGAAAATGGGAACTTTTTATGGGATTCAAAGGTTAACTTCTAAATCTTAAGCATCTAAGAAATTGGTCTTGTGGTTTGATGGAAGTTGAATTTGATATTTATTTGAAATTTTTGTATTTGCACTTGATTGGAATTTTGTATTCTAAACATAGTTAAATAAGGAATTATACTAGAAACATTGTTAGGAAGTGTGGTGGTAAATAAACACCACGTTATTTCTTGTGGTCTACTTATTGATTTTAACTCTCAGACATGCTTCTTATTCAAGAAATCTTAGAATCCCATGCCTTTTCCAGCTAGAAAAGCCAACTTTGTCAGATATCAATTTAAAAATACAAGTTGGCAGCTTAGTTGCAATTGTTGGCGGGACTGGAGAAGGAAAAACATCTCTTATATCAGCAATGCTTGGAGAACTGCCTCCTATGGAAGATGCAAGTGTAGTTATAAGAGGGACTGTTGCATATGTTCCTCAAGTTTCATGGATCTTCAATGCTACTGTGAGTTACAGCTTAGTTTCTTCTTTGTTAATTAATTTTGGTCTCCTACATATATAATTATCATTTATTTTGTATCTTTGTAGTGCTTCTGTGCTTCAAAGCCATGTTTCATGGATCTTCTCAGGTTTTGCATTAATGTTGTGCACATTCTCGACATTGAAAATCTGTTCTTACAGGTGCGTGACAACATATTATTTGGGTCAGAATATGAACCTTCACGCTATTGGAAAGCTATTGATGTAACTGCATTACAACATGATCTCGACTTGCTTCCAGTTAAGTGCATCCCTTTCTTCTCTCTCTTGATTCTTCTGTTTTGTTTGAAATATCCCTTAGAAGATTACCTCATAATTGTTTGTTCAGGGCCATGACCTCACTGAGATAGGTGAAAGAGGAGTCAATATTAGTGGAGGGCAGAAGCAAAGAGTTTCCATGGCTAGGGCTGTCTACTCCAATTCAGATGTATACATATTCGATGACCCTTTAAGTGCTTTAGATGCTCATGTTGGTCGACAGGTACTGGGTCATGTTAAATACTATAAGCTCACATTAAAGTTAATTTGATCACTAGTGCTACTTGTGCTCTATCTTATAGCGAGCTTGATATGGTTCACGGTGATGAGCAGCTCTTTATTATTAAGCTTTCTTTATACAAAGTGAACATTCAATAACTTTATTCCAACGATGCTATTCCTTGAAGACCAAGTTATGAGTTCGAGGGAATCTCTCTCTATTTCTTTTTCATATTACTTTAGTGTTTCATGACTTTGACAATCGCTAGCTTTACACATCGAAGCTCTAAAAGTAAGCTTAAAAAGCTTCTGTTTAAGCTAAATATTAGCCTAATCTCAAATTTACAGGTCTTCAACAGTTGTATTAAGGACGAGTTGCAAGGAAAAACCAGGGTTCTTGTCACCAACCAGCTACATTTTCTTCCACAAGTGGATAAAATTATTCTTCTCAGTGAAGGTATGATTAAAGAGGAGGGAACCTTTGAGGAACTCTCTAAAAATGGCAAGCTGTTCCAGAAGCTGATGGAAAATGCAGGGAAAATGGATGAGCTAGTGGAAGAAAAGAACAGTGAAAATTTGGACTCTAAAAGCTCAAAACCAGCAGCTAATAGGGGAAATGATTTGCCACAAAAAGCAGGTTACAAGATGAAAGTGAAAGGAGGGAAATCTGTACTTATCAAGCAAGAAGAACGTGAAACAGGTGTTGTCAGTTGGAATGTTTTGATAAGGTAATTTAGGGGGCTTATTTAAGATTCTTGCTATATTTTATTTCTTTGATTGTTTGCGCAATTTCTAAACAATGCCTTAGGATAAGGACCCTTTCTGAATACATTCAACAGATTTTTATATGATGCTCACAGCAGCGAAGCGTACAAACCAAGTTCATGGGTAAACCTCTTTGGTTTACTAAGAAAACTTCAATGCGGGTCAAAGTTGAAAACATATTTCCTAGTCTTTAACTGTTGTACCACAATTGTGGCCAAGGTAGCACTGGATATCCTGAAGACTAGTGATGCTCAAATGCACATATTTTGGATGCAAAACCATTTAATGCCCATTGGATACCAACTACTTACTGTAGATGTTCCATGTTATACAGTGTCTTTGTAGTTTTAAGCTCTCTAGCAAGCTCTTAAAACCAGTGGTGGAAACATTTTTTCAACTAAAGGCCATTCTGTAACGTGAATACTTTAATATTTCCTAGTTTTTCAATAGCATTTATGCTAGTCATAAACATGAAACATTCGAAGAGAATTTTGTTGCTCTTGTACTTGACATTTTTATGTCCATTTGCAGGTATAACAATGCATTAGGAGGCATATGGGTGGTTTTAATAATCTTTTTGTGCTACTTATTAACTGAAGTTCTTCGAGTTTCAAGAAGTACATGGTTGAGTTTTTGGACCAATCAAAGCACTTTGGAGAGTTATAGGCCAGGATACTACATTTTCGTGTATGCACTTCTATCATTTGGTCAGGTTTGTTCACAGCCACAGTTGGCATCAATATCTTAGAGTCGCAATATTTATAAGCTTTTAGCAGGAAAAAGAAAGAAATAGCTTAATCCATTGTACTTTCTTTCATTTGCAGTTGTTTTTTAACATAAAATAACAGATGTTGAAACAAAAAAGAGAAGCAGTGAGGAAGAAACTTTAGAATTTATGTAATTGCTATGGTCATTAGTGTCTTACTTCATATTTCTGGTTCAGGTGATTGTGACTCTAGTGAACTCTTATTGGTTAATCAGTTCAAGTCTTCATGCAGCCAAAAGACTTCATGATGCCATGCTAGACTCTATCCTACGAGCTCCCATGCTATTTTTCCACACTAACCCATCTGGGAGAATAATCAATAGGTTTGCGAAGGATCTAGGTGAAATAGATCGTAACGTTGCCAATTTTGCCAACAATTTTCTGAACCAAGCCTGGCAGCTGTTTTCAACTTTTGTGCTGATAGGCATTGTGAGCACAATATCATTGTGGGCCGTTATGCCACTTCTGATCTTGTTTTATTCAGCCTATCTATATTATCAGGTATGATGAGAAATCCCTAGTTGTTGTTGTTGTTTGGAAACTGGTATGCCTTTTGCAATGAATGTAACTTTAGTATCTTGGTTGAGATGCTCTACGAGGTGGTTTCTTTCATGTATCAATTTATTGTTGTTTTTATCAGTTCCACATGTAAGAGTTATCTTCCCAGATAACACCACTCAGATCCTAAATAAGCCAAACATGCATGTTTCTTAAAATTTAGAATAACCTTAGACCATTTGCAGTTAGAAGACTGTCTCTTTAAGAGGTAAATCCTATGGATTTTATTTGGGAGAAAAGACATGCCAAATTCCATGCTGAAATCCAATCAGACCGTATTGAACCCATTTCGATGGACTTTGGCTTTGTCTTTCGGAGCTTCAATGCTGGAAGTTACCGACTGTATTTTAGTTGGTCATGTCCTGTCAAGAGATATGCTACCATTCAACATGTTTTCTCTGTAGTGGCTTTTAGCTTCTCCTTTCAGTTTATATGAAGAATTAGCTCGAGGAGGATAGTTTTTCATGTTAGAATTCATGTAGGCTCAATTAAAAGATCTTCAGCAAGAAAAAGAAATCCATACCCTTTAACTACGTACATGTTTAAAACATATTACCCATTACCTGTTATTTAAATATCTCATTGTAATTCCTCAGTCACTGTTTCTGCAATCATATATATCTATTAATGTTGAATTGATATTTTTATGCTAGTTAATTCATCTTGTCAGTATTGTATCTACTAGCTCTAATAACTATGCTCTTGTACTGTATTGTACAGAGCACATCCCGTGAAGTGAAACGTCTGGATTCCATTACCAGGTCTCCAGTTTATGCACAATTTGGAGAAGCGTTAAATGGTTTGTCAAGTATTCGTGCATATAAAGCATATGATTGGATGGCAATCATCAATGGGAAGTCTATGGACAATAATATCAGGTTTACTCTTGTAAATATGAGTTCAAATCGCTGGCTCACCATAAGGTTGGTAACACTAGGAGGGATCATGATTTGGTTGATAGCAACATTTGCAGTTTTGGGGAATGGACGAACAGAAAATCATGTGGAATTTGCATCTGTAATGGGTCTACTACTTAGTTATACTTTGAACATCACTGATTTGTTGAGTAATGTTCTAAGACAAGCTAGTAGAGCTGAAAATAGCTTAAACTCTGTTGAGCGTGTTGGCACATACATGGATTTACCCTCCGAAGCTCCTGCCATTGTCGAGACCAATCGTCCTCCTCCTGCTTGGCCTTCGTCAGGATCAATTAAATTCAGGGATGTTGTTCTGCGTTACAGACCCGAGCTTCCTCCAGTCTTACATCATTTGTCTTTTGAAGTCTCTCCTAGTGAAAAGCTAGGAATAGTTGGAAGAACAGGAGCAGGGAAATCTAGCATGCTAAATGCACTGTTCCGTATTGTAGAACTGGAAAGAGGAGAAATCACCATTGATGGTTGTGACGTTGCTAAGTTTGGACTCACAGATTTGCGGAAAATTCTCAGTATCATACCCCAATCACCAGTTCTCTTCTCAGGTACTGTCAAGAGAAACTGAAAACTGGTTCTTTTCTTATGTTGACATCTGATACTGTCTTTTGGATGAGTTGAGATGATTTATGCTCTTACTCTGTTTTGATTTTGTTTTCCACTTGAAAGCTTGCTAACCAAGAATACTTGAGATTTGATTGAGAAACCATAGCCAAGCTGAAGCCACATTGGTGATTAATCTTGACACTTGTTTCATTCTAATTGTCATTCGTTTTCTTATAGGAACTGTGCGATTTAATCTCGATCCATTTAGTGAACACAATGATGCTGACCTATGGGAGGCTTTGGAGAGGGCACATTTAAAGGATGCCATTAGAAATAATTCTTTTGGTCTGGATGCTGAGGTATGGACTTAGATTACCTTTTATCAAACTACCTTCTGTCAGTGAATCTTAATCAGTCAAACTGTGTTAGCTATTCATATATTTTAAAAACATTGTTAAAAATGTGTGACAAAAACTAATATGAAGCACACATATGGGTGGAAATAGTTCTCCACTGCAAACATTCTACTAAAAAGCTATGGCATCGATTTTCATTAAAGCTGATTTAAGTCAAAGAAATGTTTTTAATACATATCTTTTTAAGATGTGCACAGCATTAAGTTGATTATCAGGTAAAGCAAACTGTAAAGTTGATTTGTTTTGGTGTCTAAGGTTTTTGAGGGAGGGGAGAATTTTAGTGTTGGACAGAGACAACTACTAAGTCTCGCACGAGCGCTGCTGCGAAGATCTAAGATTCTTGTTCTTGATGAAGCTACTGCTTCTGTTGATGTTAGAACCGATGCTCTTATCCAGAAAACCATTCGAGAAGAATTCAGATCGTGCACAATGCTAGTCATCGCTCACAGACTAAATACCATTATTGACTGCGACAGAATTCTTGTGCTTGAGGCTGGTCAGGTATGCTCTCAAATTATGTTTGCAAGGAATTTGTTCCCTGTTTCCTTCTTGCTCGGAAAACTGAGTTTATTGAACACAATCCTGAAAAAAATAATGTGAAAAAAGAAAGAAGCAGGGATCATCAAGAATTTTCATGCTAACCAACTTCATTAACAAATTTTTATGATTCCAATATGTCAAGTAGTGATCCTTTGTTTAACTCATGTTAGAATCTTCAACCTTTCAGGTCTTAGAACATGGCACCCCAGAGGAACTGCTACTACCAAACGAAGGAAGCGCATTCTCTAGGATGGTTCAAAGTACTGGTCCAGCAAATGCTCAATACTTGTATAGCCTGGTGTTTGAAAGTAAAGAGAATAAGTTGAGTAAAAGGAAGAATGATCATAGATGGATAGACTCTTCAAGATGGGCTGCAGCTGCCCAACTGGCCCTGGTTGTTAGTCTCACTTCTTCAGAGAATGGTCTTCCAATGTTGGATGTTGGAGACGAGGACAACATCCTCAGGAAAACGAAAGATGCAGTTATAAGGCTGCAGGATGTCCTGGTGGGGAAGTATGATGAAGCGATATGTGATACACTGCAACAGAGCCAAGTTCCCCAAGATGGATGGTGGTCAGCTTTCTACAGAATGATTGAAGGTACAGCCAAGATTTTCCTGTGTGCATACACTAAACATATGTTCAGTGATTAATTGCATGCGTGCACAAGCATTGTAGTTGTGGTAGAAGTTGATTCATTACAACAACCGTGGTTATTCTATTTTTTAGTGAATTTTGACGATCAGGTATAAGTGGTTTTGCCTACACTTTCTGATTCAACATGGCCGGCTTGTTTCAGGTTTGGCTGTAATGGGCAGGTTGTCACGCGGTAGGCATCAACAATATGATTATGAAAATGAACCCCTTGATTGGGATGATTTGAAAATTTAGGGAACAATGGGAAATTTGATGTTCTAAGAAATGAGTCTACTCTAGTCTGCACCTCAACAGAGAAAGGTGGTAACTCGATTTTGAGCGATCATCCAGTAGCAAATTTCAGATGGGACTACTGAAAGTAAAGAGAACCTCTGCTACATAAACTTTTGATGTACAATTGAAATCCCCCCATATTGTATTAGTTATCACAGTCAATCCCATATCAGGGGAATTTAGCATTGATCTGAACTTGAGGAGCTAAGCTGGTATGGGTTTTCGGACCACTGCATGATATTGGCACGGCAGAAAGAGTTCCAGTTTGGAAGCATGATTTTCATCAATGAATACAAGTTTTTTCTTTGAAGTCTTGTGAGTTGTTAAAGTTTGCTTGCTTGATTCCAAAAGTGGTAGCATAAACACATATTTTAATTGTATCTAGTATATTGTTCCATTACAAGTTAGACTATTTTTTTTTAAATATGAAAAAATATTAAGAGTATAAAGAATTTTTTAACAGTGTTATTAAATCTGATCAAATGGGTTAATTTTAAAATCTCCTGACTCTTAACTCTTTGTCTTACTCAAGTTTTTAATTAAACCGTGAGAGAGATAGCTCGACTTAAATCAATCGATTTCATAGGTTCAAATGCAACCTTGATAATCAATAAAAACATGACTTAGTTTTTAAAAAAACTTCAATATGATAATTTTAAAAAAAATAAATACTCATAAATTTGAGCATCAACCTAAAAATAGATACTTATTTGAGACAATTATCTTTAGAAAGCAAACAAAAATCAATAATGCAGTCCATTTCCTAATAAATCCAATATTAAATGATGAAATAAAAAAAACTAAAAACAATTAAAAGACAAAAAAAAACATATCCTATCATTGGGTAAACTCATCAAACCTATGAATTGGGTAAGGTGAGCCAGTACGTCAAACATGTGAACTAAGTTATGAATTCTAATGGAATTATAATACCTAGGTCATGGATTCTATTGGGTTTAATAACTTTTTCTTATAAATATTTTTTCTTTAATTATATGATAAAAATAAATACTCATAAAATTGAGCACCAACCTAAAAATAAACACTTATTTGAGACAATTATCCCTAGAAAGTAAATAAAAATCAATAATGCAATCCATTTCCCAACAAATCTAATATTAAATGATGAAATAAAAAAAATAAAAAACAATTAAAAGACAAAAAAAAAACATATCTTATCCATGGGTAAACTTATCAAACCTGTAAATCAGGTAAGCTAGGCTAGTATGTCAAACTTGTGAACTAAGTTATGGACTCCACTAGGATTATAATTTGTTTTTTTTTTAAACTATTTTTTATTTAATTATATGATAATAAAATAAATGATTGTGAAATCAAATGTCAACTCAATATCGAGATGTTTGTTTAGATTACGATAACCTCATAAAAGGGGAAACAAAACCAATTATAAAATTGGATTCTCAATTAACACATTATATAAGGATGAAAAAAAAACTAATTTAAAAATTAAATTGTCAAACCCGCGAACCAAGTCAACTAGCCAAACATGTGAATAGATTCATGAACTTTATAAAGTTTAATAACATAACTTTTCTTCTGAAACTATTTTTTTAACTATATGAGAAAAAAATGGATGATGAAAAAATTAACTTCAATTAAAAAAACACTACCCCAAACTCGTAAATTAGAGCAACCTGTATTACTATGATAAACTCGCAAACCGTGCTAACCTTATAGAAAGGTAAAATAAAGAAACAAATTATGAAGTCAAATTCTCAATCATCCCAATATTAAAAAGATAAAATCGACAAAAACAAATTTAAAAAAAAAATTATAACAAAAATTCAAAAACAGAAAGAAAGCAAAATAGTGTGGATTGCTATTGTTATTCATAGTTCAATGTATGTGGATGAACAATGGTTTCTTACTTTCTTTACACCTTTTTAATTTTTGTTATTTTATAAAGTTTAATAACATGATTTTTTTTTAAAATATTTTTTTAATTATATAAAAAAAACAGACTATAAAAAAAAGCCAAGTTCAATTAAAATAAAAGGAAAAAAAAATACAACCCACCAAACCCATAAACCAGAGCAACCTAGGTTACCTTGGCAAACCCGTAAACCATGTTAACCTCGTATAAAGGCAAAATAAAAAGAAACAAATTATGAAACTAAATTCTCCACAATCTCAATTTTTAAAAATGAAATCGACAAAAGTATATTTGAAAAAAAAATCATAAAAAAATTCAAAAAAAAAAAAGAAAGCAAAACATTATGGATTACTATTGTAATCCACAGTGCAATAGGTGTTGGGTGAACAATAGTTTCCTCCACATCCTTTAATTTTTGTTACTTCATAAAGTTTAATAGCATGGTTTTTCTCTAAAATTATTTGTTATGAGAATAAAAAAATAGACTATAAAAATACCAAGTTCAATTAAAAAACCCATTAAATCCATAAACTGAGGCAACTTGAGTTATTTTGACAAATCCGCAAATCACGCTAACTTTATAGAAAGACAAAATTAAAAAAATTACAAAACTAAATTCTCAACTATCTCAATATTAAAAAATGAAATCAACAAAACAAATTTTGAAAAAAATTATAAAAAAACAAAAAAGAAAGGAGAAGGTAAAAAAACCATGTGTTCAAAAAACAAATATATGAGGAAACACTATGGCAATCTATAGGAAAACACTATAGATTGTGGATTATTGTGGATTACCATGGTTTATTTACACCCTTTTAATTTTTGTTATTTTATAAAATTTAATAACATGACTATTTTCTAAAATTATTTTTTTAACTATATGAGAAAAAATAGACTATAAAAAAAGTCAAGTTCAGTTAAAAAAAAATACAACTCACCAAACTCGTAAACTAGAGCAACTTAGGTTACTTTGACAAACTCGTAAACCATGTTTACCTCGTATAAAGGCAAAATAAAAAGAAACAAATTACGAAACTAAATTCTCAACAATCTCAATTTTAAAAGATGAAAATCGACAAAAATATATTTGAAAAAAAAATCATAAAAAAATTCAAAAATAAAAATAAAATAAAAAAAGAAAGCAAAACAGTATTGATTAATATTGTAATCTACAGTGTAAACAGTGTTGGGTGAATAGTGGTTTCCTCTACATCTTTTAATTTTGTTACTTTATAAAGTTAATAACATGATTTTTCTCTAAAATTATTTTTTTAACATTATGAGAAAAAAAATAGACTATAAAAAAGCCAAGTTTAATTAAAAAAAACCCACCAAATCCATAAACTAGGGCAACTTGGATTATTTTGACAAATCCGCAAAACACGCTAGCTTCATAGAAAGACAAAATAAAAGAAAAAAAATTACAAAATTAAATTTTTAACTATTTCAAATATTAAAAAATGAATCGACAAAAGAAATTTTGAAAAATATTATAAAAAAAACAAAAGGAAAAGGAAAAGAAAAAAAAACCATGTGTTAATATATATATATATATATATATATATATATATATATATATATATATATATATGAGGAAACACTATATCAATCTATAGTGTTTTATGAAGAAAACTATACTGTTTTCCCACATGTTTTAATTTTTCTTATAATAAGATTAGAAAGATTAAGAGTGATTATCTTTACCGTTGAATATAAAAAAAAAAGTTTTTTTTTAATTTTATTTTCTAAATACCTATAAAGTCTGGGTTTTTTATTTTTTGAATTCTTTTGAACTATATTCCATCCAATTACCTTATCCAGGTTTTGTAATTAGTAAAGGGATTTTATACTTAGTAATTTATTATTGATTAATAAATGTTTCCTCCTATACAAAGTGTTTTGATTAATTAGTCTTTCCACCTGTACAAATTAATTAGTCTCTTCTTTGTCTTTTTGTTTTAGAAGCAAAATTAGGTATTTCCTTATTAAACAATCACTTTTCTACAATATACATAAACATATTCATCAAATTAAACATGAAATCATATCAATAATGCCATGTTTTTTATCAAGTAAATTTGTATAAAATAAAAATAAAAATATAGAGGGTAAACCCTTCTATTTTATATTATAGGTTAGATAATAATATAAATCATATTTTTAGATTTCATTTAATAATTTAGATTTTTGGATTGAAATAATAATTTGATATGGTATTAAATTTGTTGACCAAGCAATTATAAGTTTAAATCTTATTATTTTTATCTTTTTTGTAATTAAAATTAATTAATAACATAAAGTAATGTGTACAATATAAATTTTAACAATTGGACAAATTTTAAGGCTTGTATATTGTATTAAATTGACATCATGACATGAGTGTCTAAATTTTAAAGTTTATGTTTCCTGTTTTGAGAGAGATGCCATAAAGTGATTGAATTAATTATACAATCCAAACAAATTTTTAATTCTTGTTCATAGTTATAAGACCAAGAATTATGAGGCGAATATATTAAATTGTAAAATTAGTAAATTTATCCAAGCTTGGATTTATTAAAAATAAAAAATAATATTATTTTAATAAAAATTATAGACTTTTTTTTATTAACGTAAACCGAACTGAGTGTAGTTTACAGGCTATTGAATTGATATTTTAAATCAAACCAAATCTTATAACTAGGTTGTTAATAAATTCAATTTTAACAACGAAGGTTTATTACTTCGTTAGGCTTTAATAGAAGTAATCAAGAAGAGGCGTTTAAGATTAAAAAGACAAGCGCCGTTGCCGGGGATCGAACCCGGGTCACCCGCGTGACAGGCGGGAATACTTACCACTATACTACAACGACTTTGGTGGAGTATCGGTCAGAAAGTAATCTAATTAAACAATGTTATAAACTCTTATTTAGAAGGACTAGATATCACTAACAATTTTGTATTGACTGTATTTATAACTACCTATTGAAAGGAGGATTTCTTTTGAAGAAATTAGAATTTATTTTAAGTATTTTTTAAGGGTAATTTTACCCTTTATTGTTGTTATTGTAGTTGATGATGATAAAAAAAAAATGAGTTTTTTCCGCACATTAACACTGTAGATAAAATTATTTTCCAATGAGAAAATAATTTTCATTATATCTCATAAACAATAATTACACATGTAGTAAATATACAACTTATAGTAAAATTCATTAAAATTTTTTAACTAGGTAATCTACATTATTACTCCCTGAAAAAAAAAAAAAAAACCTAGCTAAACTAAATCAAATGATAGAACCTTCGCAACAACTATATGTTATGAACTATAGGTTGTGCATGCTACATGCACAACTATTATCTTTATCTTAGAGTGAAAATTATTTCTTTAACTATACTAATTTAAAAAATAAATTTAAATTTACCCAATGTGCTAATTAGCTATAAAAAGGTTATAAAAACCAGGAACCTCTCTCTAGTAAGCAAGTAATTATTATAATCTTGAGCTCATGGAATGCGACTTTAGGTTTTAATTTAAAAACTATTTCATAGATAATTTATAAATAAAAGGAGTTAAAATAATCTTAAGTTAGAAGTATATAATAAAATGATTCAAAATATTTTTTTTTAAGAAAAGAAAAGTGTAGTATAAGTTAAGTGTTTTGGCCAAAGATCATGTACATTCCAATTATTGTGATCGATCAAGAGTTTATTCAAACGGATGCCCGTTAATGCATTACAACTACGAACATGTTTAGAAACGCGGTGCAAACCGTGTTTTTAAAAAAATTAAATTTTTATTTTTTTGTTAAAATTTAATATAATTTATATATTTTGAATTGTTTTAATGGAATGATGTCAAAAATAATTTTAAAAAAATAAAAAAATATCACTAACATGTATTTTAATAGAAAAAATTATTTAAAAAATAACCGCTATTATACTGCCAATCACCCTTAAGGTTTCTACTTCTCTCAATCACCTCCTCGTTTTGTATTCTGATGATGCAGGAAAAAAGATGAAATTTTTCTCTTGAAAAAATAAATTATTTCGCAAGTGTAAATATAAAGAAGGGCGTGTGATGAAAGTCAGATAGTTACGGTGGTTAGCTGGTCAGAGTTGTTAATTGTTAATTTTTCTCCCTCGATTTCTTTTCTTCTTCTAATTCTCTCTTCGATTTTTAAGCTCTTTAGCTTTGTTAAGGTGAAGCCTTAACATGATTAAACTACTCTTTGTTCGTTTTTCTTAAATATCTTCTTTTTCATGAATTTGTTGCCCAAAGGCAAAGTGGCATGTTGAGTCTGCAGATGGCTAAGTTCATGGGGGAATTCTTTGTGTTGAATGTTGATCGCTTCTGTTTGGCTCTGGCTAGCAAAAAGATACATGCTACGTTTACCATGGGTATCCTCCTGATCTCGGAGGTGAGTTTTTAATCTTGTTTTAAACTGGGGTTTTTGTCTTTCAATGATTTTTTCTTCGTTGTTGTTGTGTCGCTGTAAGAAATTGTGTGCCTTTAATGTGTTTGATAAAAGTTCTAATAGGTTGATTGTAAAGTTACTTTTTATTTAAAAATATATTAAAATAATATATTTTTTTATTTTTTAAAATTTATTTTTAATATTAACATATTAAAATAATTAAAAATATAAAAAATAATTTTTTTAAAAGTATAATTACATCACACCGGTAATAGACTTTAAAATAATATTTGAGAACGCAATTGAAACAATGTTTTTTAAAAATTTAAAAATTTAATATATTGATATTAAAATATTTTTTAAAAATTAAAAAAATATTATTTTTATATATTTTTTAACAAAAAATAATTTAAATTATAATTACTACCATACTTCTAAATAAATTTTAAATCAGTTCTCGAAGTGTTCTTCTTCACAGTTTAATTCTGATACTTCATGAAATTGCAATAGATTTTGAAGGTCGCTTTTGAATGGTGAGTCCTTTTGTTATGGGTTAATAAGAGATTGTTAAAAATTATGATAAATATTTTTTAATTTAAATATATATTAAAATAATATATTTTTTTATTTTTTAAAATTTATTTTTAACAATCATATCAAAACAATAAAAAAAAAAATATAAAACAATATATACTCAAAGTCTCAGATTATTGGATAAGAATAGAGATGTAAGCAAAGTAACTAAGAATGCTTTTGGAAAATATATTATTTTGAAAAGTAATTTACTTTTAACCAAACTTTCAAATATACCCAGCTAGATCAAGCAACAGAAGAGACAAAATAAGGGTGGAAATAAATTATATGAGGCTTACAAAATCCCCTCCCCGCCATAGGTGGCATTTTAATTTACAATTATAAGACAACAATCACTGACTTCATTAATGTAAAAGTATATGCTTCCAAATGCAACACCAGCTTTGGAAATTAGTTGTATAGATTCCTGCTACTCACTCACTCGTTCATAAATAAGAATAAGAGTAAGAGGGGTGTGCCAGTCACGTAAGCCGTGACGCTTGCTATTATGGATTTTTTTTTTTTTTAACTTGGATGTTCAGAGTTCAGACAAGTTGTATATAGCATGATTAATTTTACCTTTTAAAAAAGTAATGACTATATAAATCAGCACTCAAACTTATAATCATTAAAAATTAAATTTAAAACCTAACCCATTGAATTAGATTTCCATTTGTCGTTTGTATTTCCATGAATATTACTAATAATATATACTCCTTACTAAATTAAACCAATAAGCGACTATCCTGAAAATGAAAAAGCCACACTCCTAGCTCTGGTTTATGTTTCTGACGTTAATCAACACGCTCAGATATCATTCGTTCTGCAAAGGACCAGTAGGAGTGTCAGAACAAGCAAGTTGACCATTCTATCATTTAAACTTGTTTATGTTTGAGATTTCTTTCATTACTATTTGTACTTACTGTTCTTCTTAGCGATGTGTTCTCTGTTACTCATTTTGTTATGTTTTTCTTCTGTTTTCCTCTCTCTGTTTGATCAACTGTAGGTAAAACAAGCAGTTTTGGTTTGCGTAGGGAGGTGGGAAGATGGGTTTGGAGGCATTGGTTTGGTATTGTCGACCTATGGCAAATGGGGTTTGGGCAAAAGAAGTGGATAATGCATTTGGTGCTTACACTCCCTGTGCCATTGACTCCCTAGTCATTTGCATTTCTCATCTGGTTCTTCTTGGTCTGTGCTTGTATCGAATATGGTTGATTATTGACAACAATACCAAAGTTCAAAAATACTGTCTCAGGACAAATTACTATAATTACATGCTGGGTTTTTTGGCTGCTTACTGCACAGTTCAGCCTTTATTAAGGTTGTTTATGGATGTCTCAATCTTCAACCTGGATGGCCAGACTTCCCTTTCTCCCTTCGAGGTACATGAACTTAATTTCTCGTTAATTTAGACTTCTAATGTTTCTGTCATAGATAAACCATATTTCTAAATCAGCATTTGCTGGCTGTCTTTCTTTTCTTTTGTTTTTCAAAAAAATCTGTATTAACTTGTTCTTCTGATAATCATTTTACTGGCTTCTTAGTAGATTTTCTGTCCTTTGCAGCTGGTCTCCTTGATTGTTGAGGCCCTTGCCTGGTGTTCCACTCTTATCATGATTGGTTTGGAAACAAAAATATACATTCGACAGTTTCGATGGTATGTGCGGTTTGGAGTCATTTATGTGTTGGTAGGGGAAGCGGCAATGCTCAATCTCATACTGTCAGTGAGTGATTACTACAGTAGGTTAGTCATTCTTCCATTTCCTGACTTAATAAATTAGCTCAACCAAGTTCTATTTTTCGTGTATTTTTCCATCAGGTTGGAGTGCCATTTAATGTGAGCAAGGTTTTTTTTTTTTTTTTTTTTTTTTTCTGTGCAACAGCCCCATCAAATAAAAAGATAGCAATGTTGTACTATTGGCTGGAGAACATTATTGTAATTACTTAGTTGATAAAACGAGTGATACTAAATTATATAGTAGCCTTCAGGGGAAATAAAATAGAAAGATAGTAATGTTGACCATAATTACAATCTGGGCTTCTGCCGAACTTTTCACAATTGAGAATATGAAAAGGAAAATTTTAGAAGCTGAATTTTTTAACAGGAGTAGTGTCCTGCCATCTTATTTATAAAGAGAGGGAAGGGTGGGGTGGGGATTAAATTCCTGAATTTTTAATTCCAATGAACAATCTGTTAGTGGACTCTGATACAATCCAATCCGCGTGTAAGTCAAGACATTGTGCAAACATTTGCAGAAATAAACTATTTGTTGGTGAGAATAGGTAATCCTGCTATACAAGCCTCAAGAAGCAAGTTTATCGCATAAATGCAATTTGCAATGAGGTTGGATGGGCATGACTAATATAGATTTCATGGTTATTCTAGATAAGGATGCTTGCAGGATTAACAGTATTATTTTCTGCTGTTCATATTCTCTCAATTTATGTTGGAGGCAACACTAAACTACAGTTCTTTTGCGAATGCAGATTTACATTGTATATGTATATCAGCACGGTTTTCTGCCAGGTTTGTGGCCTTTTATTTCTCTATAATATAAAGATTATAGGGTATATCAGCTCTTCTAATTTTCTCATCTTTCTTCATGCTACTTTGACCTATCATCCATTCAATGGTCTTCAATCAGGGTTGGTAAATGCTTATGCTAAGGTGGACATCTCTAGCTGTTTTTGTACAAATTTTGACTCTGCTTCAGTCTATCAAAACTGAAGTCACTTGCCATGGCCTTGGAAGACATTACAACTTGAGCCTAGCCTGGCTTGGCCTTATAAACCAAATCAACAACATTTTTAAATTAAGCACCTAACAACAACATTCCAGGGAGAATTTTTAAAGTTTTGTGAGAATGACATGAAAGCTGCTTTGTTTTGGATGTTTTGATACTCATTAACATATCTTTGTTGGGATTTTCTTAAGTTGGTAAAGGTGGGGAGTGGACAATGCCATGGATATTGGCATCTTTAGATCATAGGATGGAGCCTGTTGGAACCTCTAGGCTTTTATCCTGATGCTAAACAGCCAATAGATACAGTTTCTTTCTCGAACTGCCTGGCAGGTTCTTAAGCCTTGATAGAATCCACTTTTTTTCCACAGGCCACCACAACATCTTGGATGTTACAGATTGATACCCAAACGATTGAGTTGTTTAGAATACACCGATGACATCAACACTAATTCTTGGCATAGAAGTTCAATTTTGTTTCGTTAGCTTTACCAAATTCTTAATCATTCCCAAAAATGACAAACACCTCAGTCATATTTTGCCATGTGGCTACTTTTGTTGCAGGTTTTGCTTGGCATTCTTCTACTTGTTTATATTCCCAATTTGGATCCTTATCCAGATTATGTTATGATGGAATCTGAGTCTCTTGATAATTGTGAATATGAAGCACTTCCTGGAAGAGAGCAAATATGTCCTGAGAGGCACGCCAACTTATTTTCTAGTAAGTAGTTCATTATTCACTGTTCTCAATGCCAAGAGATCTCAAAATTCTTGCTTCTATTTCTCAAGCGGTTGCTTAAGATAGAAAAAGTAATGAACTGCATGTTGGCTAGAGATCAAAAGTGTGGTTTCAGTGATAGCTAAGCTGGTTAGTCATTAATTTTTTAAATGCTTATAGATATATTGATTCATTTCCCTCTGCAAGGAATATTTTTTGGATGGTTGACTCCACTCATGAAGCAAGGCCATAAAAGACCTATTACTGAAAAGGATGTTTGGAAGTTAGACACATGGGACCAGACTGAGACATTGATAAAAAAGTATGCACCACGTTCTTCTCTTTCATAGTTTAAGGGAAACCTTGTATCCCTTTTTTCGTAAATGTTTTCAGCTATTGCAGGTTCCAGACTTGTTGGGTTGAAGAATCTAAAAGGCCACAGCCACGTCTCTTAAGAGCACTAAACAATAGTCTTGGGGGAAGGTATTGGTTGAATTGCAAGTCTCATGTTGTTTCATTCCCTTTCATTTTGATACTTATTGGACTTTAAACATACCAAATGGTGGCTTTATCCTTCGTAAAACCTCCTGAATTATATGTTTTTTGTTTGATTGAGACCCTTGAACAATTGTTTTCCCTTATTTCAACTCTTAAATTATAAGGTGTTTTGATTTAGACCCTGTATGTTAGATTATGTCCATTTATCCATCACTTAGAATCTGAGTTCCAGTTGTTTTCCTATAAAATTTTCCAAAATCATTAAAGAAAATGATTAAAAAAATCATCAAGAAATCAGCCTCCGACAACATTATGATCAAATTATCTTCAAGAAATCAACCCTTAAAATTCGTATGCTTTTCTTGATGATTTATGAGAAAAACAGATGGTGTGCACATGGTATTTAAAAACTAAAATGGATAAATCTAAGAGAAGAAATACAAATGAAAACATCCTACAGTTTAGGGGTTCAAATCAGAAAAACATATCAGGAGTGTTGTAAAATTACTTACAATACATGAGATGTTTCTACTGTTTAGCTTATTGTAGTAAAGATTTTCTTTTGCTATTACCAATATATATTAATCGCATTTTATTCGTTTTTTATCATCATTTTCTGTAGGTTTTGGTTGGGAGGATTTTTTAAGGTACATGTTCCTAGGATTGCTTTAACTTGTTTAATTTCTCAATAAATTATCGACCGTACTTTTTCTATGTTATAGTTTGAATTTGGTGAACCTGGAAGCTTGAGCTTTTTAGTTTTATTTTCCTATTGCATGTTGGGATATTATTACTCTTGACTCATAATATATATCAAAATGGCCTCAACTCTTAAATTGTAGGGAATACTCTCAGTTTCAACCTTTATCAGTAATGGACCATGCAATAATTTCTCTCTTCTATTGTAACAATTTCAATCCAAACTGATGTTCTAGACTGAAACCTAACAAAGTGGACTTTAGGAACTCTCTACTAATGTCACAAGTCACGTGGAGCTTATACCTTTTTATTTTTACTTGTAGATTGGCAATGATCTTTCTCAATTTGTGGGACCTATTGTATTGAGCCACCTCTTGCAGGTCTGTTTCTTTATTGTTAATGCCTTGTTTTATATAATGCATGACATCCATTTTGCTGTTAGCTAGAGTTTCAAATTTGGTAAGAATTTATTTAGATTTCATAGAGAAGGATTTTGATAATGCTAATAATAATCTATATTCTTTTTATGTGCTTGTAAATAATAGTCAAATGGGATAGCTAATCCGTCATGTACTTTCTTGATTGCACCAAATGTCTCTCAACATTTAGTCAAGGATTATTTTTTCTATGCTTCAATAATTGCTCTATTGAATAGCATTTTTCCTATGATAGAAATAGTTCAAGTGATTAACTCAAATTTGATATGGAGCACAATTCAAATCTCTTACACTTCGTGCTTATGCTGCCAAATTTGTAATTGTTCCACTACATGCAGTCAATGCAACGAGGTGATCCAGCTTGGATTGGTTATATCTATGCCTTCATAATTTTCCTTGGGGTGGTATGAATTCGAACTCATCTATTCTTTCAATTTCATTTTTATATGAAACAAATTGAATATGTATAAACATTTCTCTCTACCTTCATCTGTTTAATTTCACTGTTTGTATGATGTTATCTGTTTTATTTCCTTAGCTTGATCTTATGGCATACATAATATATTCCATTGTATGTATTAACATTCAAGCAACTCAGTTTACATATTTCATCATTTAATTGCACATATTCGGTTACGTTTTATTTGGGGATTTTCTAGTTGATAGAACAGTGTTTTAAGCATTTAACTGCTGTTAATGATAATTGAGAAGCCTTTAGTACTCGTAAAATGTTCAACTGCAGGTTACACTTGTATTTGGAATTATTGATAGTGATGCTAACTGATTGTGAAAGTTATCAATTTAAAAATTAAGTAGTTTTGGAGGATTTGTATTCCTTCTATAGAGTGTTTGTTATATGACTGTGAGTATATAAATATGAAGTGTAGCTTATTTTGTAGCAAAACTGTCACCAATCAATCAAATAAATCATATCAATTGTCGCTTAAAACATTAAACTTATTTATTCTAGCTTTATTGTTGTTTTTTTAATTGTTTTCTTGATCATTTTTCCTTGATTTACATAATTTTTTGTTGCTTTATTTCAATCTTTTCTCCTTTGGCAGCCGAGCATCACTTGCTCACATGATCATCAGGGTAATGTTACTTGTTCATCGAGTCCAAAAACTTAAGAAGTCTTAACCACTCATAATTTTCCTTGTAACATAGTATAACTAGCCACTGTAATGTGTTGTTATATTCTTCTTTTTCTGTATTACTATTAATCTCGATGTCATAATTAATATTTAAATTTCTTTGATATCACATTTAATTATTGATATCAAGATACAGGACTTCATTGACCATGATAGAACTTTTTCTTTCTTTTCGAATGTTAAGATGGTAAATCTACATTAGATTCAGGGAAGCCTATGTAAAACAGGAAGTCACAAAATCAGAATAATGTAAATGAAGTAGGAAAACAGGATTCATAATGTGATTGAGATACCTTTGATAACTTTCAAAGTTCTGATTTTTATGGTACCCCTCTCCCTCACTCCCAATCTAAGGGTTTAAACAAGCCAAGATTTCCATGTTAGCAACCAATCTTGCTTGCACAATGGAACGAGTTGTTGGTTTAAGAGATACATGGTATGGCTGGACTATGTTTAATATTGTGACAAATAAAATCAAGCAAATCTTCATGTATCTAAATGTTGCTAGACTATGTGGCTAGCCACTCCTATTATTCTCCTAATCGTGTTTCTTCTTGTTTGGCTAATTTTATTATGCTATGGATATTTGCCAATGGAATGTAGTTTTTGGATTAATTGGTTGATTTACATGGTTCAGTTGTTCGGTGCGCTTTGTGAATCTCAGTTTTTCCAGAATGTTATGCGTGTTGGTTTTCAGCTGAGGTCAACTCTGGTAAAACTATTTTCTTATCAATATTTAGATGTATGTGAACTTGTTTTTGAAATATATCCTTCAACATTATTTTTCTTTCGAATTTTGGTTGTTTGCCAAATCCAAATTCTTGCTTTGTTGTTTCTGGACGAGGTAGCTATTTTTACCGTAGCCTTTTCCAATTGCAGGTGGCTGCTATATTTCGTAAATCCTTGAAATTAACTCATGAGGGTCGAAAGAACTTTCCATCAGGTAAGATAACAAATATGATCACAACAGATGCCAATGCACTTCAGGTATGCTCTTTATGAAGAACTATTAATATGCATTTAGTAACTTATGTCATGGGAAAAGAGAATTAATTATTCATTGGAGTGAGTGTCTACTTGGAACATTATACATTATATGAATTTGAAGAGAAATTATAGTGACAATAAAATAGTTTTTGTATATCATAAATACTTATTGATATCCTATCCAAATGACCCCGTCCTTGCATAATTGGGAAGTCTTTATCATGTCCTTACTTTTTTTTTAATTGTTTTATTGTGAGATTTTTTAATGTTCGAGCAATTTTCACATTTTCTTTTATTTCTTAATACATTTTCAAGAACTGTAGTTTTTCCTAAAAACTAATTCTTAATTTGTAAAACATTATAAATATTTTGATTTCTTAATTTTTTAAAAATGAAGTTTGTTAAAAAAAACTTAATTTTTTCATTTTAAAAAACTTAGGGAGGAGGGAGGTGGCCAACATTTTTGTCCTTCCTTTGTGTGATCGGCTTGTTCTTGAATCTTGGCTTTGGGAGTTATATGTAACAATGAATTTCCAAGGGAAGAGGGAGACAACCATTTTTTTTAGGTTTTGAATTATGAAATAATTAATTTTTAAAAGGAATATAAGAATTTTGTCATAGGTGGACATTTAATATTTTAATCAATAACTACTATAATTATTCAAAAAAAAAAAACCAACTACCATGTTTTGAGTTGTTTTAAATTACATGACTTTCTAACATCCCTTTATCTCCCCCCCCCCTTAAAATTCATGAATCAATTCGCTAATTGAAAAATTAATTTTACAAGTTATATAGTTGGAGAAATCTCCAACATGTCCTTACATTCTCAATTATTTATAGTACATCTTTGAATTGCTCAAGGGTAATTTTGAAACAAAAAAAAAATACACTTTTATCAATTTAGATGGCAAAATTTGATGGAACATATTAAAGAATGTGATACTATACAAGGATAAAAGAGATAATATTGGAGACCTTTTTAATTATACATGGACACATCAAGCCATTTATCCTATTTTTATTTTAACCTTTCCTCTCCGATATTCGTTCTTTTCCCATTGTTTATTAAGGTCTAAAATGCACTGCCATTGTATTCCATAGCAAATATGCCAACAACTTCATGGATTATGGTCTGCTCCATTTCGTATCACCATCTCCATGGTTCTTCTTTACCAACAATTAGGTGTTGCTTCACTTTTTGGCTCACTAATGCTTGTTCTCATGGTCCCCACACAAGTAAGAAATATTCTTCCTTTTGCTAAATTTAGTGTTTTGATTCTTAGAATCAACATTTGCTTGTCTTAGTTAATTAGTTTTATAATATACAATCTGTGTGATATTCCTTTATATTGTTTTAATATTGACACAACAAACAAGTGTCCCTCAATCTCAAACTGGTTGGGGTCAACTGTATTGCTCTTTTCACGTTATTCAGATCAATCATAATTTATTTAATATCAATAAAAATAAAATTTTCAAGCACTCCAAAATGTTAATTGATGTGCTCATAACTTATAGAGTAGCTGTTTTGTGTGCATTAGGGTCTCCTCATATAGCAAGGTCTATTTAAGGTGTGAATAGATGGCTTAGCTTCCAAGTTATGTAGGCACACTAGAATATTCTTGAATGGCTTGTTGGTATGTTGGGTGTACTAGTGTTATTAGAACTAAACTAGACCTGCCAGTTTAACAGGTAAACTAGATCTAGAATGGTCTAGGTCGAGGGAATAGATTGCCTTATAATTTGCCCCACAAGAACCATTGAAAACCGGTTTGATCGAATCACCCAAAAACCTTCATAACTGCCTGACTCGGGCTGGTTGAACCATGACGATATAATTGTGCCACATCAACTCTTAAAAATAAACAGCAATGGTGTGGTGTCGAACACCTCATAAATTAAAAGCTCAGTTATACCATTTTTGTACCACCAACATGATTTTTTTTTGTTGTGTGTGTGTGTAATAAAGATGATCTCTAAACTGATGACTATACTCTCCAGACTTTATGGCAATAAATAATATGCTCATGCTACTAATTTTGGAATCAAGCAACATTAAAGTAAAAAAAGTGAGATTGCAACTTTAATAACAGGCAAGACTAAAAAGGGCACTTACTTTCATTGGTGAGAAATTTTGTTTACAAACCTGGACTCTTCCTTCAGACATGATGTTCACGTAGGAATTCAATACTAGAAGATTGTTGAAGAGCATACAGACACTATTAGTTTACAAAGTAGAACCGAGTAACCAAACTATCAACCTACAAATCTATCTATCAGCCTATGGTGTTACTGCCTACAGCTATAGCATAACAAGCTTCAGGTGTCCTGAAACTTGGGATAAAGATCTCTGAGAGCTGTTTGTAGTTTGCAAGTTGATTGTTGTGTTATTAACATGTTGATTGATGTGTTTTTCCTCTACTTCAGCTTGTATTAATACCTTATTGTCCCGCTACGTCCTTTGCAATGCTCCACATTCTTTTTCCGACCATCCACATTGTCTTGTAATGCTCTATGTTGTCAATTCATGCTATTATCACACTTCATTAGTCCCCACTCTCTTCCAAGTTGTTGGGAAAATCGGTCCACATGCTTATCTCTTATAACTGTTTTCCTTGTTATGAGAGTTTCCAATTAGCATGCCTCTCGTACATTTAAACAAATTTATTGGGCCTAACTAAATTTTGGATATAACATCTGCCCCTCTTCCTTCCATATGTGAGCGTTTCACCTCGCATATGGAAGGAAAATTTCTCCTGTACTTAAGATTGACTTGCAATTTGCAAGGTGTTACTTTAATTTATCCATTGTAAAACAAGTCCACAAGTGAATTTTGTAAGTTGCTAATATGTTTGGTAATATTACAATGCATATCACTTCAAGTTGATGTCTTTTTGTGCTTGAAAAGATATTTTGAGTCAAAACATGGAATCAGAAGTTACCTTTTCTAACTCTAGCACAAGTTACAAAATTCAGTTAAAATCCATAGGTAAATTATTATATGCTCAGAGTTGTTGTATCAAGTCATTAGATTTTAGAAGTATCATTACTTCTGTAGTTTGATAGAATTGTGCAATTAATTTAGTTAAGTGATCCATTTTCATTCCATCCACGTTGATTTTCATTCCTTTTAATCTTTTTGTGCGATAGACAATTTTGATGAGCAAGATGAGAAAGCTAACTAAGGAAGGATTGCATAGGACAGACAAAAGAGTTAGCCTCATGAATGAAATCTTAGCTGCCATGGATGTTATGAAGTATGGTTTAAGTTTAAGAAGAATTGCTCTTATATTTTCAGTCTCATGCCATTTCAAGTCATTGTTTTGACTCTATAATGAAATATTTCAGATGTTATGCATGGGAGAAGAGCTTTCAATCCAGAATTCAAAGTGTGCGGGATGATGAGTTGTCATGGTTTCGCGGTGCACAATTACTATCGGCTGTATGGAACAAACTATATATCTTGCTGAGTTATTTTGTTGCTCCTTCTCTTCCAAGAATGTGCAAAAAGCATGATGCTTCAATGATTCCATTTAAAATTATATTCATAATGAAATCTAGAAAATTGTAAATGTGATCTAACTGTGAAGTATGATTTGTCTTGAGAAGAAACAGTTGCCAAAATTTCTATCATATCCTACATCCCACCACCTATGGAGTCATGTATACCTATGTGTTATGATAAGTATGTGCACCTCAGTCAAAATAAAAATAGAGAGAGAGAGAGAGAGAGAGGGCTTGTGCACTTAAATTTTGACTAATTGATTGAGTATGCAACTACATTCCGATAGAGAACAAGTATCCATATATATAATGTAAAAATCTATCTCCAGACAATGCTTCTGACATGTATTTTATCATTTATTTTGCTCTAATTTGTAAATATGATAATCATTTAATCTAATCTGGTATAATTATAATGAGTTGCTCCTCTAATGTGTAAATAAGCATATCAGTTAATCTAATTTGGTAGAATTATAATGATCATGGAGACACTATAACTAATCACTTGAAAGGGCATGATTTGTCGCTTATTTTGTTGCACAAGTGATCTTGATCCTCTATATGCAAATGCAATACTAACCAGAGTACTGCAATCTTTACGTGTTGCTGGTGTTAAATGTACGAGAACCTTACATGTGCATTGAATGACTATTTCCCTTCTATTGCAGTTCAATAGTTTTATACTGAACATCATCCCAGTTATTGTGACACTGGTTTCATTCGGCACGTTCACCTTGCTTGGCGGAGATTTGACACCTGCAAGGGCATTTACGTCACTCTCTCTGTTTCAAGTCTTAAGATCTCCTCTAAACATGCTTCCTAACTTACTAAGCCAGGTTCTGTTATTTTTTCTATTTCACTAATTATACTTGATAATATACAAGTTTTGTTGATAATGTCAGCATTGCCTTTGATGCAAACTGAGCCCCCCACCAAAAAAAAAAAAAAAAAGTCCTTGCATTCTTGTCATAATTCTTCATGTTTCATGTCACATACCAGATTTGTGTTTGCTAGTGCGGTTGGCTGTTTTGAAAAAAAGATAAATGATCTGAAGTACAAGTTTTTCCTAAAAAGCATGAATTTGATCCTTTATCTAAAACCTGTTGTTTTTTTTTAATATGCGAGGATTGTTACTAAAAACCCTTGTAAAGCAGTCGTTTATCAAAAAATCCTACAAAATACTTTTCTACTGACAAAATCCCAAAAAAAATGTTCATACCAAAATATTTATAATTACACCGAAACTTTGCTGGAGAGATATAAAGAACTTTTTTGAATGAAAAAATTACTAGCTTTATTTTCTTGCACAATTCTATCTCAAGAAAACATTATCATGTTCTTCAATGAATCTGTGGCTGTATTATGTGCTTACAATAAAATTCATGTTATTTAGTCAAGAGCTAATTAGCTTACCTTGCGTGCTGTATGATTACTCATATTGGCTGTATTCTTTCATAGGTGTCTAACTTTAACTTGTTCTGTAGGTTGTAAATGCAAATATATCATTGCAACGCTTGGAGGAACTGTTTTTAGCTGAAGAGAGAATTTTAGCACCAAATCTGCCTCTTAAACTTGGAATTCCAGCTATCTCAATTGAAAATGGGAACTTTTTATGGGATTCAAAGGTTAACTTCTAAATCTTAAGCATCTAAGAAATTGGTCTTGTGGTTTGATGGAAGTTGGATTTGATATTTATTTGGAATTTTTGTATTTGCACTTGATTGGAATTTTGTATTCTAAACATAGTTAAATTAGGAATTATACTAGAAACATTGTTAGGAAGTGTGGTGGCAAATAAACACCACGTTATTTTTTGTGGTCTACTTATTGATTTTAACGCTCAGACATGCTTCTTATTCAAGAAATCTTAGAATCGCATGCCTTTTCCAGCTAGAAAAGCCAACGTTGTCAGATATCAATTTAAAAATACAAGTTGGCAGCTTAGTTGCAATTGTTGGCGGGACTGGAGAAGGAAAAACATCTCTTATATCAGCAATGCTTGGAGAACTGCCTCCTATGGAAGATGCAAGTGTAGTTATAAGAGGGACTGTTGCATATGTTCCTCAAGTTTCATGGATCTTCAATGCTACTGTGAGTTACAGCTTAGTTTCTTCTTTGTTAATTAATTTTGGTCTCTGACATAATTATCATTTATTTTGTATCTTTGTAGTGCTTCTGTGCTTCAAAGCCAAGTTTCATGGATCTTCTCAGGCTTTGCATTAATGTTGTGCACATTCTTGACATTGAAAATCTGTTCTTACAGGTGCGTGACAACATATTATTTAGGTCAGAATATGAACCTTCACGCTATTGGAAAGCTATTGATGTAACTGCATTACAACATGATCTCGACTTGCTTCCAGTTAAGTGCATCCCTTTCTTCTCTCTCTTGATTCTTCTGTTTTGTTTGAAATATGTCTTAGAAGATTACCTCATAATTGTTTGTTCAGGGCCATGACCTCACTGAGATAGGTGAAAGAGGAGTCAATATTAGTGGAGGGCAGAAGCAAAGAGTTTCCATGGCTAGGGCTGTCTACTCCAATTCAGATGTATACATATTCGATGACCCTTTAAGCGCTTTAGATGCTCATGTTGGTCGACAGGTACCGGGTCATGTTAAATACTATAAGCTCACATTAAAGTTAATTTGATCACTAGTGCTACTTGTGCTCTATCTTATAGCGAGCTTGATATGGTTCACGGTGATGAGCAGCTCTTTATTCTTAAGCTTTCTTTATACAAAGTGAACATTCAATAACTTTATTCCAACGATGCTATTCCTTGAAGACCAAGTTATGAGTTCGAGGGAATCTCTCTCTGTTTCTTTTTTCATATTACTTAGTGTTTCATGACTTTGACAATCGCTAGCTTTACACATCGAAGCTCTAAAAGTAAGCTTAAAAAGCTTCTGTTTAAGCTAAATATTAGCCTAATCTCAAATTTACAGGTCTTCAACAGTTGTATTAAGGACGAGTTGCAAGGAAAAACCAGGGTTCTTGTCACCAACCAGCTACATTTTCTTCCACAAGTGGATAAAATTATTCTTCTCAGTGAAGGTATGATTAAAGAGGAGGGAACCTTTGAGGAACTCTCTGAAAATGGCAAGCTGTTCCAGAAGCTGATGGAAAATGCAGGGAAAATGGAAGAGCTAGTGGAAGAAAAGAACAGTGAAAATTTGGACTGCAAAAGCTTAAAACCAGCAGCTAATGGGGGAAATGATTTGCCACAAAAAGCAGGTTACAAGATGAAAGTGAAAGGAGGGAAATCTGTACTTATCAAGCAAGAAGAACGTGAAACAGGTGTTGTCAGTTGGAATGTTTTGATTAGGTAATTTAGGGGGCTTATTTAAGATTCTTGCTATATTTTATTTCTTTGATTGTTTGCGCAATTTCTGAACAATGCCTTAGGATAGAGACCCTTTTCTGAATACATTCAACAGATTTTTATATGATGCTCACAGCAGCGAAGCGTGCAAACCAAGTTCATGGGTAAACCTCTTTGGTCTACTAAGAAAACTTCAATGCGGGTCAAAGTTGAAAACATATTTCCTAGTCTTTAACTGTTGTACCACAATTGTGGCCAAGGTAGCTCTGGATATCCTGAAGACTAGCGATGCTCAAATGCACGTATTTTGGATGCAAAACCATTTAATGCCCATTGGATACCAACTACTTACTGCAGATGTTCCCATGTTATACAGTGTCTTTGTAGTTTTAAGCTCTCCAGCAAGCACTTAAAACCAGTGGTAGAAACATTTTTTCAACTAATGGCCATTCTGTAACGTGAATACTTTAATATTTCCTAGTTTTTCAATAGCATTTATGCTAGTCATAAACATGAAACATTCGAAGAGAATTTTGTTGCTCTCGTACTTGACATTTTTATGTCCATTTGCAGGTATAACAATGCATTAGGAGGCATATTGGTGGTTTTAATAATCTTTTTGTGCTACTTATTAACTGAAGTTCTTCGAGTTTCAAGAAGTACATGGTTGAGTGTTTGGACTAATCAAAGTACTTTGGAGAGTTATAAGCCAGGATACTACATTTTCGTGTATGCACTTCTATCATTTGGTCAGGTTTGTTCACAGCCACAGTTGGCATCAATATCTTAGAGTCGCAATATTTGTAAGCTTTTAGCAGGAAAAAGAAAGAAATAGCTTAATCCATTCTACTTTCTTTCATTTGCAGTTGTTTTTTAACATAGAATAACAGATGTTGAAACAAAAAAGAGAAGCAGTGAGGAAGAAACTTTAGAATTTATGTAATTGCTATGGTCATTAGAGTCTTACTTCATATTTCTGGTTCAGGTGATTGTGACTCTAGTGAACTCTTATTGGTTAATCAGTTCAAGTCTTCATGCAGCCAAAAGACTTCATGATGCCATGCTAGACTCTATCCTACGAGCTCCCATGCTATTTTTCCACACTAACCCATCTGGGAGAATAATCAATAGGTTTGCGAAGGATCTAGGTGAAATAGATCGTAACGTGGCCAATATTGCCAACAATTTTCTAAACCAAGCCTGGCAGCTGTTTTCAACTTTTGTGCTGATAGGCATTGTGAGCACAATATCATTGTGGGCTGTTATGCCACTTCTGATCTTGTTTTATTCAGCCTATCTATATTATCAGGTATGATGAGAAATCCCTAGTTGTTGTTGTTTGGAAACTGGTATGCCTTTTGCAATGAATGTAACTTTAGTATCTTGGTTGGGATGCTCTACGAGGTGGTTTCTTTCATGTATCAATTTATTGTTGTTTTTATCAGTTCCACATGTAAGAGTTATCTTCTCATATAACGCCACTCAGATCCTAAATAAGCCAAACATGCATGTCTCTTAAAATTTAGAATAACCTTAGACCATAGCAATTACATAAATTCTAAAGTTTTTCATGTCAGAATTCATGTAGGCTCAATTAAAAGATCTTCAGCAAGAAAAAGAAATCCATACCCTTCAACTATGTACGTGATCAAAACATTTTACCCATTACCTGTTGTTTAAATATCTCATTGTAATTCCTCAGAGTCACTGTTTCTGCAATCATATATATCCATTAATGTTGAATTGACATTTTTATGGTAGTTAATTCATCTTGTCAGTATTGTATCTACAAGCTCTAATAACTATGTTCTTGTACTGTATTGTACAGAGCACATCCCGTGAAGTGAAACGTCTGGATTCCATTACCAGGTCTCCAGTTTATGCACAATTTGGAGAAGCGTTAAATGGTTTGTCAAGTATTCGTGCATATAAAGCATATGATTGGATGGCAATCATCAATGGGAAGTCTATGGACAATAATATCAGGTTTACTCTGGTAAATATGAGTTCAAATCACTGGCTCACCATAAGGTTGGTAACACTAGGAGGGATCATGATTTGGTTGATAGCAACATTTGCAGTTTTGGGGAATGGAAGAACAGAAAATCATGTGGAATTTGCATCTGAAATGGGTCTACTACTTAGTTATACTTTGAACATCACTGGTCTGTTGAGTAATGTTCTAAGACATGCTAGTAGAGCTGAAAATAGCTTAAACTCTGTTGAGCGTGTTGGCACATACATGGATTTACCCTCCGAAGCTCCTGCCATTGTCGAGACCAATCGTCCTCCTCCTGCATGGCCTTCGTCAGGATCAATTAAATTCCGAGATGTTGTTCTGCGTTACAGACCCGAGCTTCCTCCAGTCTTACATCATTTGTCCTTTGAAGTCTCTCCTAGTGAAAAGCTAGGAATAGTTGGAAGAACAGGAGCAGGGAAATCTAGCATGCTAAATGCACTGTTCCGTATTGTAGAACTGGAAAGAGGAGAAATCACCATTGATGGTTGTGACGTTGCTAAGTTTGGACTCACAGATTTGCGGAAAATTCTCAGTATCATACCCCAATCACCAGTTCTCTTCTCAGGTACTGTCAAGAGAAACTGAAAACTGGATTTTTCTAGTTCAACTTCTTTTCTTATGTTGACATCTGATACTGTCTTTTGGATGAGTTGAGATGATTTATGCTCTTACTCTGTTTTGATTTTGTTTTCCACTTGAAAGCTTGCTAACCAAGAATACTTGAGATTTGATTGAGAAACCATAGCCAAGCTGAAGCCACATTGGTGATTAATCTTAACACTTGTTTCATTCTAACTGTCATTCGTTTTCTTATAGGAACTGTGCGATTTAATCTCGATCCATTTAGTGAACACAATGATGCTGACCTATGGGAGGCTTTGGAGAGGGCACATTTAAAGGATGCCATTAGAAATAATTCTTTTGGTCTGGATGCTGAGGTATGGACTTAGGTTACCTTTTATCAAACTACCTTCTGTCAGTGAATCTTAATCAGTCAAACTGTGTTAGCTATTCATATTTTTAAAAAACATTGTTAAAAATGTGTGACAAAAACTAATATGAAGCACACATATGGGTGGAAATAGTTCTCCACTGCAAACATTCTACTAAAAAACTATGGCATCGATTTTCATTAAAGCTGATTTAAAGTCAAAGAAATGTTTTTAATACATATTTTTTCAGATGTGCACAGCATTAAGTTGATTATCAGGTAAAGCAAACTGTAAAGTTGATTTGTTTTGGTGTCTAAGGTTTTTGAGGGAGGGGAGAATTTTAGTGTTGGACAGAGACAACTACTAAGTCTCGCACGAGCGCTGCTGCGAAGATCTAAGATTCTTGTTCTTGATGAAGCTACTGCTTCTGTTGATGTTAGAACCGATGCTCTTATCCAGAAAACCATTCGAGAAGAATTCAGATCGTGCACAATGCTAGTCATCGCTCACAGACTAAATACCATTATTGACTGCGACAGAATTCTTGTGCTTGAGGCTGGTCAGGTATGCTCTCAAATTATGTTTGCAAGGAATTTGTTCCCTGTTTCCTTCTTGCTCGGAAAACTGAGTTTATTGAACACAATCCTGAAAAAAATAATGTGAAAAAAGAAAGAAGCAGGGATCATCAAGAATTTTCATGCTAACCAACTTCATTAACAAATTTTTATGATTCCAATATGTCAAGTAGTGATCCTTTGTTTAACTCATGTTAGAATCTTCAACCTTTCAGGTCTTAGAACATGGCACCCCAGAGGAACTGCTACTACCAAACGAAGGAAGCGCATTCTCTAGGATGGTTCAAAGTACTGGTCCAGCAAATGCTCAATACTTGTATAGCCTGGTGTTTGAAAGTAAAGAGAATAAGTTGAGTAAAAGGAAGAATGATCATAGATGGATAGACTCTTCAAGATGGGCTGCTGCTGCCCAACTGGCCCTGGTTGTTAGTCTCACTTCTTCGGAGAATGGTCTTCCAATGTTAGATGTTGAAGACGAGGACAACATCCTCAGGAAAACGAAAGATGCAGTTATAAGGCTGCAGGATGTCCTGGTGGGGAAGTATGATGAAGCGATATGTGATACACAGCAACAGAGCCAAGTTCCCCAAGATGGATGGTGGTCAGCTTTCTACAGAATGATTGAAGGTACAGCCAAGATTTTCCTGTGTGCATACACTAAACATATGTTCACTGATTACTTGCATGCGTGCACAAGCATTGTAGTTGTGGTAGAAGTTGATTCATTACAACAACCGTGGTTATTCTATTTTTTAGTGAATTTTGACGATCAGGTATAAGTGGTTTTGCCTACACTTTCTGATTCAACATGGCCGGCTTGTTTTAGGTTTGGCTGTAATGGGCAGGTTGTCACGCGGTAGGCATCAACAATATGATTATGAAAACGAACCCCTTGATTGAGATGATTTGAAAATTTAGGAAACAATGGGAAATTCGATGTTCTAAGAAATGAGTCTAGTCTGCACCTCAACAGAGAAAGCTGGTAACTCGATTTTGAGCGATCATCCAGTAGCAAATTTCAGATGGGACTGCTGAAAGTAAAGAGAACCTCTGCTACATAAACTTTTGATGTACAATTGAAATCCCCACATATTGTATTAGTTATCATAGTCAATCCCATTTCAGGGGAATTTAGCATTGATCTGAACTTGAGGAACTAGGCTGGTATTAGGGTTTTCGGACCACTGCATGATATTGGCAAGGCAAAAGAGTTCCAGTTTGTAAGCATAATTTTCATCAATGAATACAAGTTTTCTTTCAAGTCTTGTGAGTTAGTAAAGTTGCTTGCTTGATTCCAAAATTGGTAGCATAAATACATTTTTTAATTGTAATTACTATATTTTTTCCTGTTCTCTTGCAAGTTGTCGCAAGTTAGACTAGTTTTTTTTAAATGTGAAAAAATATTAAGAGTACAAAGAATTTTTTAATAATGATATTAAACTTGATCAAGTAAGTTAATTTTGAAATCTTTTGATTCAATTTTTTATTTAATTCAAGATTTTAATTAAACCGTGTGAGAGACAGCTCGATTTAAATCGATCGATTTCGTTTAAAAAGACTTCAAGATAATAATTTTTTAAAAAAATTTAAGATAATGATAGATTGGATCAGCCTCCCTGTGCGATCTAGGTCATGGATTTTATTAGGTTTAATAAGATTTTTTATAAATATTTTTTCTTTAATTATATGATAAAAATAGATACTCATAAAATTGAACACCAACCTAAAAACAGACACTTATTTGAGACAGTTATTCCTAGAAAGCAAACAAAAATCAATAATGCAGTCAATTTTTCAATAAATTCAATATTAAATGATGAAATAAAAAAAAATTAAAAACAATTAAAAGACAAAAAAAAAAAAGCATATCCTATCGATGGGTAAACTCGTCAAAAAAAAATAATAATGTAGTCAATTTTCCAATAAATCCAATATTAAATAATGAAATAAAAAAAAGAATAGATTAAAAATATTTTTTTAAACATTATGAGAAAAAAATAGACTATAAAAAAAACCAAGTTCAATTAAAAAAAACTCACTAAATCCATAAACTGGAGCAACTTAGGCTACTTTGATAAATCCACAAATCACGTTAACTTCATAGAAAAACAAAATAAAACAAAAAAATTACAAAACTAAATTCTCAACTATCTCAATATTAAAAAATAAAATTGACAAAAGAAATTTTAAAAAAAATTATAAAAAAAAAACAAAAGGAAAAGGAAAAGGAAAAAAAATATCATGTGTAAGGGAAAAAAAAACATTATAGTAATCTATAATGTTTTATGAGGAAAATTACAATAATTTCCCCACGTGTTTTATCTTTTCTTATAATAAGGTTGGAAAGATTTAGAGGGATCATTTTTACCATTAAATAAAAAAAGTTCTTTTTCTTAATTTTATTTTCTTATTTAATACCTATAAAGTCTGGGGTTTTTCTTTAAATTCTTTTGAACTATATTCCATCCAATTACCTTATCCTGGTTTTGTAATTATTAAAGGGATTTTATACTTGGTAATTTATTATTGATTAATAAATGTTTCCTCCTATACAAAGTGTTTTGATTAATTAGTCTTTCCTCCTGTACAAATTAATTAGCCTCTTCTTAGTATTTTTGTTTTAGAAGCAAAATTAGGTATTTCCTTATTAAACAATCACTTTTCTACAATATACATAAACATATTCATCAAATTAAACATGAAATTATATTCATAAAAAGTAGAGTAGACAACAGTGATAAGAGCATAATTAATTAAATAGACAATAATGACAAAAACATGAGACCAAAACATTAATGGAAGAGAAGCATGTGTAAGTAATGTGAGTCCAGTTTAAGCTACATGAAATAATAAGTTGCTCAAGAATGTTGTGACATTATTGATTAGATGCACCACTATCAGGTAGCTAAGCTTGATTGTTAACATGAGAATTCATAAAGCCAATTATAAGAAAAAATTGGCGCAACTCATAGTACCAAACCCTCGACACTTGTTTAAGGTCATAAATGACATCTAATTGATGAAGAGGTTAACCGTGACTCTGTGATAGGATATCAGAGTTTTGTTGATTAAGTAATTTTAAATCTTATTATTTGTACTTTTTTTTTCAATTAAAATCACAAGGTAATAAAAGTCTATTAAAAAGCTTTCACTTGAGAAAAGATGTTAGGAAATAATAAAAATTATATCTTAAAAATTTATCTAAGATCTTAAGTTTTTGAATTGAGATGATTTTTTAATGTTATATTGGTTAAATATTAAAAAAATATAAGATATTATGAATGCAAAAAATACTGAAATGTTGCTAATATAGAGAACATAAGAAAAACAATTCAGCAATAGAAAATCATTTTACATCTTTATTTATAATTTTTTTTCTTCATTTTTTCAATAAAAAATTGAAAAACGTATTCCAAAATGTTGAAGAGTTTTTCCCAAAAAAATAAAACAAGAAATATTTCAAAATTGTAACTACCATTAAAAATAAAAACCATAATTGATAATATTCATTTTAATTTCTTGTATTTGAAATAATCTAACTATAATATATTACTTTCATTTTATTGAAATTAAAAAGCATCATGAAAATGTTGTATTTATTAACTCCAATTTTTTTTTTTATTAGACTTATAATTAAAAGAATAATTTATGACACCAATCATATATAAAAATTTAAAATAAAATAATTTTATTAGTTATATATTTCCAAAAATGTTTGTATATAAAAGAAAAATATTGTATTATTCATCATTTCAAGTAGGGGTGATCATTTTTGGTTCGGTTCGGTTTTTATAAAAAAAATAACCAAACCGAAATTAAAAAAAAAACCAAAACCGGTTCAAATCGACCGGTTTCGGTTCGGTTCGGTTTTTTAGAACAAAACCGGTTTGGCTCGGTTTTTTTTTTGTTTTTTTCGGTTTCGGTTTGGTTTTTTTGGTTTCAGGCTTATAAAACCGAACCAATTGGTTTTTTTTAAATTTTAATCTGTTTTTTCGGTTAGTTTTTTTTTTGTTTTCTTGGTTTAATCGGTTTTTCAGTTTTTTTGCTCACCCTTAATTTCAAGTTCTTTTTTTAATTTGTAAAACAATAAAAAACTTGTAAAGTAAAACATTGAATATATATATATATATATATATATATATATATATATATATATATATATATAAGTTTTTCTAAATTAAATGAAAATTTGGAAAAATTATAAAAAGAGGCATATTGTAATTAAAGAAAACAATCTTAATTTCCTTTTTCTCACTTCATTGTTTCATGAGCTTGAACCAAATAAGAAAAGTAGATTTAAGAGAAGAGCGAGAATATAATTCATGAAAAAAAAAACTTATAATCGGTAGAAAATACTGAATTTGTATTGGTAATTGAATCGAAAAGAAATCGATAGTTGACAAAATGTGTAAAACCATTTGGTGAAAGAAAACTATTTATATTAATCATATATAATTTTACTAAATCCCTCATATATATTTTAGTTAAGAAACTATAGCTAAATAACAAAAAAAAAATTTAAGAGATTTTAAATTTGAATTTTTTCATCTAATAAAAAATATATATATTAATAAAGAATTTACATATGATTCCAATAAAAAAAAATTTCTCCGTACATAATAAATATGATGGGAGTATGCTATAAAAAACAAGAACATTTTTATAATATTTTTTTATTTAAAAATATATTAAAATAATAATATTTTTTTATTTTTAATATCAATACATTAAAATAATACAAAAACTCTCAAAATTTTAATTTAAAAAAATAAAAAAGTTTAAAAACTAAGTTGGATAGAAAAAACAAAAACAGCAAAAAATCGTAAAATCCTTAAACTCTCTGGGTGTTTCTTGTAAATTCACAGTGCCCTCTAAAATAAGGAGCATTACAGCCTTACAGGTAATGACCCCAAAAGTGTAGGACACCCTGACCCTACTCAAAAGTCAAAACTCAAAAACCTCCCATAAACCCTGGTTTAGTTCTGTCTTTGGTCCCTAGAAACCATGGGAGAAGAACCAGACCAGGAACAGGAACACATTTCTCCCACAGAAACCATTCAACAAGACTACATATGGCCTGCATTTAGATATGATTTGTCTCCACAAGGAACCCACCATTTCTTTAAACAATTCCGGACCACTTCTTCAAACTCTTAACAATTTCCTTAAAGGCATTAAATGGTAGCAGCCCATCTCTTCATTTTTCTTTGTTTTCCTAACATGTCTCCTTTTGTATTTCTCTATTGGGCGTCTGAAAGTCTGTTTCTTCTTTCTTTCTTTCTTTTTTCTTTAAGGTCTCTAGACGGGTCCTGTTTTTTAACAAGTTCTGAGGATAATACCCTGTGTTTGTTCTCAATGTAAGTTTTTTAGATCATATGATTGATTAACTTAAGGCTAATGATTTATGATTGGAAATTTTGTGTCACTTATTAATGGTAATTTGGTGCTTTGTTGTGTATTAGACGAGATAATGGTAGTGGCTGTGATGCTGATGGGTGTTGTTTACCTACTGATGAAGGTGAGTTCTTTAGTTTAGACTTAGAAAACGATCATATTTTAAAGGAAATATCGAATGCCCACCTTTTTTTCCTCTCTATATGATTGGTGTTACTAAAAATAAAACTTTTGCTATATTATATTGAATTTAAGATATTTTTTGTTATTCATTTTAGATTCATATGATGCAAATCTTGTTGTGAAGGAAGGGGAATCCGTGTATGACTTCTGTTGGTATCCATATACGACTGCTTCAGGTGCTAACCATGGGATTATCTTGTTGGATTGCTATTTTAATTTATGCATTTTTTTAAGCTGGTGATGTAAAAAGATGGAAATTTGATGTATTGCTTGGCTTTTCAGATCCTGTTAGTTGTGTATTTGCTACTACTACTCTTGACCATCCGATTCATCTTTTGGATGCTACATCTGGCCTGGTATTGGTTTATCTATTTGTGTGGGTGTGTTTTATTTAAGTTCCTCAGATGAGATAGATGGTATTTAGACGCTAGATTAAAAAAATGGAAAAAATGCCTTGTACTATGAACAAAGGTGAGGGCTTTATGATTCTTTGCCTGTTTTGGGTGTAATTGAACCAGAAATTTTGATGTACTGTACATGCTTATGTGAAAGATGTGGTTACAGCCTTTTTTCTTTCATTCTTGGGTCCATTTCTTGTTTATGATTGTATGACCACTAATTATGCATGCTGAAATTGCAGCTGCGTTGACATATCGTGCTTATGATGCTGTGGATGAAATTACTGCTGCCATTTCTCTTGCATTTAACCCAGCTGGGACTAAGTGAGAACATTCTTTTTGAAAGGTTTATCAGTTGTTCAACTAGGCTAAGATATGAGGTTGGCATTGTCTGTTTTGTACAAATCAGTTCAGAATCTAGCTATGTTCAACATTAATTTACATGATTCTTGCTTTGTCTGGTAGGATATTTGCTGGATACAATAAATCTATCAGAATCTTTGATATACATCGCCCTGGTAGAGATTTTGCACAGTATTCAACTACTCAAGGAAATAAAGAAGGGCAACCAGGTAGATTTCCGTGTTGACTGCTCAAATGTGTTACTGACAATCAGTAAAATGATGAAGCATGTTATCCTTGATTTGTTTGTTGTCTACAGGTATAATATCTGCAGTTGCCTTTTCTTCAACTCACACCGGAATGCTAGCTACTGGTTCTTACAACCAAACAAATGCAATCTATAGGGAAGACAGTATGGAACTCTTGTACATTTTATATGGCCAAGAAGGTGGGATTACACATGTAAGTGAGCATTTATCTTTATCACCTCAACTTTGATTGTGGTGTCAATGAATTAAAGGCAAAATGCTTTCTCACTCAGGTTCAATTCTCAAAGGATGGAAACTATCTTTATACTGGAGGCAGGAAGGTACGTTGTTCTGCATATATTCTTTTTATTCCAACTCAGATATATGTTATTTCCTTCCTTTCTTTCTATATGTATCTTTGTAATTACAAAATCCCACTCCTTCCATGTGCACCATATCCCTGCGTCAATCTTTCCTTCACTCTAGTCTCTGCTTGCGGTGTTGCCAATATGAGCTACAGAAAAGCTACTCTTTTTATCTCCAATTTATCTATGAACTTATGGTGATTTTATGCTATACCAATTCTCATGAAGGAGGCTCTTTCAAATATGGAAAAACACACGTATCCTTTATCTGATATGTGCTTCTGGTTTATAATGCTATGCAATTGATACATTATTTCCATATTCCTCTTAGGACCCCTATATCTTGTGCTGGGATGTACGGAAAGCTGTTGAAGTTGTGTACAAAAAAGTGTTTATCTTATGATCTACAAAATGGGCAGTGGATTTCAGGATTTCAGGCTGCAACAGGTATTCACATGCCATATCTTTTTAAGGGGTTGGTGTTTTGCTTTTTAAATATGCAAAGCTTCTCCTACATCTAATCATTTTTTTTTTTTCATTCTGTGTGCAATGCAGACACTGTTAATGGTTTCTCTTTCCACCCATTCCTTCCTATGGCGGTCTCTTCATCAGGGCACCGATGATTTCAAATTCCTGATGATTGTGACGAGAATTTGCACTTGACTAGTAACTCCAGACTCCAGTGACCCTAATGCTTTAAAGTATATATTTAGGCAAACTTTTAATCATTATCCCTCCCGCCAGTCTTGTTTTATGTGCATTTGCTGCACTCTGGAAGGCAGTCTATGTAGGTTTTTGGCTTTCTCCAGTATAAATATGACAGGAGAGTTCCTAGACTTCTTAAGTTTTAACTCACACTGTTAAGCTCCCAACAAGGAAAATAATCAAATTGGAGGGGCGGTGTTGGTCTTGTAGGTTAAACTTGTTGGTAAAGATAGTTTACGACAATAGTTAATTGATGCATACAGTATTCATAGTTGCCGTAGGTTTATCCATCAATAATTTTATGTATGTTTCATGCAGGTTACGAAAACTGTGCATCTGTGTGGAGTTTCTCCTGTGCTTCAATGGAAGAGGATGACACCAACATCCCCGATGGTGATTTTACTCGATCTGAAAATGAAATCCTCCACCAGGATCATTGAGTCGCTCCTCGGTGACCTTATGTCGATACATCTCATGTCAATACTCCTGTAATTAATAGAGACAAGCACCACTGGCCTGAATATTGTACATCCTACCATTCAATAGAAACCAATACTTTCATTGAGCAGAGAGGTTTACGTTCAAGAGATGAATTTGGACTGATGTGAAGCACAGTGTTCTTTCAAAGAGGTAAGTGATTACAAGAGGGTGAAATTACTGCGTTTTGTAACCCAGGCATCACTGAGTGGTCAACAGAGTGCAAGTTGTTTCGGTGGTGTCATTAACCTCCATAGAAATCAATTGAAAGGTCTCCTGATGGGATAAACTAGCCATAAGACCTGCGCTTGCACAGGAAAATCTTATTTGCATAAAATAAGAAAAGAAAACATTCAATTACATTATTTATAATGTGAAAGTGATATGAACGAATTGGGCAGAGCAATGCATATGGTTCGGTAGTGCCATTTCTTCTTTTTTTATTTACCTTTTAAAGTGAGATATAATTACAACATGATAACGATGGACATTTTTCTTTGCTGTAATAGTTATTGTCCACCATGATATATATATATATATATATATATATATAAAGTCCTTTCGGGTTTTGCTTGACTTTTCCTTCTTCGAAATTAGATCATGACAGAGGTTATTAATTCAATGAAAAATAAATTCGAATAAGGTTTTTTCTTTGAATTTCTGCATTAAAAATAGATATTATATTAGTAAATCAGTTTGGAATTGAGTTTTTTTATATATATAAAGATATTTAGAAGAAGATAGGTTGGATAAATGACCCTTTATTCAAAAATAAATTAGGAAAACGAAGGAAACGTAAAATATATGTACAGATTGAGGAACTTTACCCCACTTCCAAATAGCAAAAAACTACTCCAAGATTTTCTTGCATGCTGACCCGGTAACCTAATACATCATCATTGCCACCTCAGTGTGTGTGTTTACGAGTTGCCTACTCGAGCATGTTTCAAGAAACCATAAAAGGCAAGCCAAGGAAGAAGCCAAATTATCTCAACAGCCAAAAAAGGAAAACAAAATTCAAAAAACAGTAACAAAGCATGAGAAGAATTAAATCCCAAACTTTCTCGTGTATCTTTTCTTCTTATTTAAGATTGATAGACATCACTAGAAAGTTCATTCTAGAAAGATTTACTCTCAATGGCATCAGCAGAAATTGTGAGGCAAACTCTCATCATAGAGATTTCACGTAAGAGAGTAAAGAGGCTCTATCTTGGTAACACAAGTGACACTAATCATAGTGTTATTCTTCCTGATGATGTGCTTGATAAGATTCTTGCATTCTTGCCTATCAAAAAGGCTATGCAGATTGGAATCTTATCTTCAAGATTCAATCATTCTTGGATCTTCAGTCGTAGATTACACTTTGATAATGATTTTGCCAGAGGTCGCAGTCCAGAAAATTTTAAATCCATGGTTAATAAAGTCTTTGACCAGCATGCAGGTTCAAGTATTTTAAGTTTTCGATTATCTTTTGATGCAAATGGTGAGGGGTTCTTGGTTGAAAAGTGGATAAAAAAAGCTATTGAAAAGGGTGTTGAAGAGCTCGAATTGCTTTTTTATGTAATTGGAATTAATTTTGAAGGGGGAGGGCCTGTTAAACTCATTTCTGATGTTTATGACGTTGAGTCCATCAAAATCTTAAAGCTTAGTTTTTGTCAACTTGATCTTCCACCGAAGTTTAAAGGTCTGCATTTTTTTAGCACACTTGTTCTTAGAAAGATCATTGTAACCCCAACATTGATAGATAATCTATTTCTCAATTGCTTGTTACTTGAGACTTTAGATATAGCACAATGTTATAGAATTTTTCATTTGAAAATATCCACCCAGAATTTAAAGAAGTTTAAGGAGTTAAAGGTTGGAGATTGCCCGGAGATTCTGATGATTGACATTGATGCACCAACTCTACATGCAATCCATTATTGTGGGCATGTTTGTTTTATCAAATTCACCAATATCCCTGAAGTGAAAGATGTGATGCTCAATTTTGGACCTTCAAAAGGCTTTACAGGGACATTTCAAGTGAGAAATCTTGTGTACGATCTCTATAATATTCGTGTTCTCACCACTACCAGTACATTTCTTGAGGTATGTCTCCATCCATGTACTTGTTATTGTCTGATTATTTATCTTCTGTCCTGTTATTGCCCCTTTGTTTTTTATTGGAATCTACTGGTTTATTGTTCTTAACATAACGTTATGGTTTATTCAGGGTTTAACTCCAAAGTTTATGGGTGGAACATTGACAGAAATGCAATTCTCTTTTTGGAATTTGATAGAATTTCATTTGATCATGGAAGGTGCAATGTATTGCAATCCTTATGATATTGTTTCTTTCCTCAAGAATTGCCAGTATGTAGAGAAGATTTTCATTGATGTGAGTATTAATTGGTTCGGTTCTATCAACATTAATCACAACTTTCACAAATTAAGACATAGTAATTAGTATTAACTGATCAGTTTAATTTCATGGCTGCTGATAAATCTTTTGCAGCTCAAAGATTTTAACTTCGTATGTGGACCGTACTGGGAATTGCGTAATCGACAAGCTTTTGAGCAATCCCATGTATCTTTTCACAACCTTAAGTTCATTAAACTCTATGGATTTAAGTTTCAGAAAGACGAACTTCTGTTGGTGAAGTTTCTCCTGGGGAGCGCACCTGGCCTGGAGAAACTAGTGCTTATCACTCCCAATAAGTCGAGACGTGTCAAAGTTGTTACCCTAAATTTACAAGGCTTCTATCAAGATATCCAATCTTGGAAGGCATCTTCAAGAGCCGAGATAGCTGTGTTTGAGCATTCGAATGACAGGAGTTCTGTTTCTCCTATGCATTCAAAGACATGGTACTAGGGCAAGAACGGTTGGCCTTGAGAGATTATCAAGTTGAAGATGGCCTTCAGATTGCAGTCTTGTACCTAAATAATGTACCATTTTCGTGTGTCTTGTCAAAATAATGTGCCATTCGAATTTACAGTCAATTTTTACCTACTGATAAAACTAAAATCAAACTTGATCCACCCAACCCTATAATCTCCAACAACTTCAAACCTCATAGTTACCACATAGCGACGCGGACCCTAATATATATAAAAATTAACAATACATTATGAACAATTAAAAATTATGATATTGGAATATAAAAGATAGTTTAATTAGTTAGATTTTGAATTTAATTTTTAATAATTATGAGTTTTTTTTAGTATTATTAGAGATTTATATGGTCATTAATTTCATAGTTCGTAAGATTAGTTAAGATATACATAAATTGAATCAATACAAAAATAAAAAATGATGCTGGAAATTATGTCACATAATCTCTCTAGAGGAATGAAAGAGGGAGAAATTCAGTGAAGATATATATGGCCGCTAGCTAGCTACTCTATTAGTTAATCAAATTATTATTTTACGAAAAGACTTGGTAATCTTAATTTCTTATATATCTGGTGGTGAAAAAAGGGAATCAATGAAAGCTACTTTTCAAGAAAAGTACCCGTGAAATATGACCAAACTTAAAATTTTTCAACAAAAAAGATCAATCATATGATTGCCGTAAAGTAAGAAATCTAGCAGCTTCATGACATGGATTTTTGTTGAACGTGCATACACATTTATCTTTCAAAATAATATAAATAATATTTTAAAATTTTATATAATAGATGATTTTTTAATATAAAATTAAAATTATATTAATTGGATAGTCAGGAATTCAAACCTCATTACTTTTATAATATTTAAAAATTAAACATAAAATTAATAACATATTCAAAAACTATTATTTAAAAAAATAATATAAATTATATAATTAAGAAATCATCTAATACCCATGCCCAGCATTCGTATTCCATTCCTTTTCTCATGGAGGTAGCTGTCCCATTGTATATATCTCACTATATATGTAGGATTAAAAAGCATACACAGAGGCTTTGTCTATACATTAAATCAATAGATCTTCGATTGTTCATGATGTTAAATACGACTTTGGCCTAACGCTGCCGGAACTTAACCGAGCAGAGGTGGAGCGTGGTTGTCAAGTGCTAGTGCGTGGGATGATTTGGGAAACAACAACGTGTGCACTCCAAGCACCGACACAATATATACTTGCAAAAACAAGCGGAAAAGATTAGCTTTTTATGACGTGGTGATGTATGTTATTTGTAGGTGAAAAAGGGTGCGATTTCTGGTTTATTCAATGGATAAAATGGTTGGGATTTGGTTTCGTTTGGTTGTTGGTGGTGTATTGTGTTGCTGGAGAGGGAGCTAGGCTGTTTGGTGGTTGGTGTGGGGTTGGGGTACCGTGACCAGCGGCACTGGGTCAAGTCGGTGGAGGGGTACAGTGACCAGCGGCACTGGCTTCTTCTTCTTCTTCTTCTTTAATTTTTTTTACAGGTTTTCTTCCTTTTTTTATGTTTTTCTATTTTGGTCTATTCTCTTTAGGGTTTTTCCTATTTTTCTTAGGTGTTGTTTTTTTTAAAGTAAAATCGATTTAATCATTGGTAATTTTTTTTTTTTAATTGTTAATGGTTAGCTAGTGTCTTTAGACTAGATATCCCAAATAAAATTAAATTCAAGTTTTAGATTTAGATTTAGTCTAAGACTATTGCCAACAATTATATGATCAACACTTATGTGTGTGTAGGTATTAAATGATAATTATTGTGAATCTGGTGAGTCGGGTCTATTGACTTTGTCTGCATGGCTTTAGCTGTGTTTTATTCTGTAGCCAAGAAAAATTATTATATTTATTTTTTGTTATTATATGTCCAACCCTCCCTCTCTAGGCAACGCGTCTAACTTATTGATCTCTAATTTGATGCTAGCTACTTTCCTTTTTCTCTCCTTCATGATTTTCATACCTAACTCTTTAAATTTTCAAATCAACCCTTTAATTTTTTTTTCTTCATATTTTATCCATATTCTTTTTATTATTATTTGTTTTATTTTAAACTTATAAAGTTAGATTTTTTTTTCAATTTTTTATTCTATTAGATTTTGTCCTCGTTCTTTTAATTGGTATTTTTTTATTTGAGATAATTTTAACATTGAATTTTTTTATGACTTTATTCTCCTTCAGTTTTTTTTTATATTAGATTTGATCTTCATTATTTTGATTGCTATTTTTCTTTACTTTAGTAATTTTTTTAAATTGATAATTTTTTTTATTTCATCCTTCAATATTAAATTGGTTGGGAATTAAGCTTTCTTGATTGAACATAAGTTTAGAATTTCTCAAGTTGCAAGTTTGAGAAATTATCCGAGTTTATTGGATTTAGTCAAGTCCGAATTTCTTGTTTCTTTACTATCAATTGACTGAGCTTCATGTTTTTTGGCCCGCGGCATAACGCAAGACACTACTCTAGTTCCATACTGAGACTAAGGTAATATTTAGCATTGTGGTAATGGTTGCTTTTGAAAATGCTTTTTACTTGGAAATACATCAAAGTAAAGTTTTTTTATTTTTAAAACTCATTTTTTAAATCAGCATACTAAAACAATATAAAAACATCAAATAATTATTTGAAACAAAACAAAATTTCAAATTTTTTCACATCGCGAAAACAAACACTATCTAAGTGTGTGTTTTTGGTAGATGTTACTTTTCAAAGTATTTTATTGCTTGAAAATGCATCAAAATAATATTTTTTTATTTTTAAAATTTATTTTTGATATTAACACATCAAAACGATCCAAACAAAAATTGAATTTTAAAAAAATTATAATCGTGGTGGAAAAAAAAACTCAACTTGTATCACAAAAAAAAATTAAATTCAACTTTTAGTTTCGGTCATAGACCATGTCAATTAAGTGATCATTGTTGGGAATCTAGTGACTCAAGGTCAATTGACTTTGTTTGGACGGCTTTAGCTTTATTTTACAAATTTGTAGTAAAGAACTCTTTTGTTTGGACGGCTTTGGCTTTGGCTCTGGCTTTGGCTTTGGCTCTGGCTTTGGCTTTAAGAAATTTAGAACATAACTAAATCAAAAATCAATTCAAACCGATGTATTTCAGTTAATTTCAATTTTTGTTTTATCCCAGACCAGTCACACCAATGCTAGCCCCAAAATAGTCACTACGGGGATACCAATAACTTTTCATGATTTTTCCTTCTCATTTCTTATTATTTTTAAATGAAAACAAAAATTGCTTCTCTCCATTTTCACACATCCAAACACAATAATAAGAGAGATTTTTTTTTATCCCTTTACTCTTCTTTATCGTTGCTCGTTTGAAATATATTAAAATAATTTTATTTAGATTTTTTTTATTTTTAATATTAGTACATTAAAATCTTAAAAAATAATATTAAAAAAATATTAATTTAATATTTTTTTCAAGTAAAAAATATTTTTAAAATACGTTCAAAACCAAAAATCACCATACTCTAAAACACTCATTTACTATCACCATTAGGATCTCTAACTATATAACAAAATCCTAAGATCAGTCTAGTTTGCATTTATAAATAACTTTAAATATATATATATATATATATATATATATATATATATATATATATATAGTTGCATGACAAGAGAGGTAAAATTTCCTATTTAAATGTCACCGGTATGTACTAGGGACTAACAAGGGAGGGAGTGTGTCCATCATTCTAACATCATGTGATTATCTTTTAGATAAAATCAGCTTTGAAGTGTACTTGTGGTTAGTGTTCTTTGTAGTTGGTGAGGTTAGGTTAAGCTTTTGGATATTAGCTAAACAAACTTGCTTCCACCCCGTGTATTTATTTAACTTTCCATGCGTGTTCAGGATCTCCTCTGTCATGTTTTTTAAAAGTAGATTTTATTTAAAAATATATTAAAATATTTTTTTTATTTTTAACATCAATACATTAAAATTATAATAAAATATTAAAAATATATTAATTTAATATTTTTAAAACAAATATATTTTTTAAAAACAACTAAAAATAAAAGTTATTGCATTCTCAAACATAACCTCTATTTATGAACTGAACTTAATTATCCAAATACATCTTGCACTTGTTGTGTTGTGTATTATGTCTAGAATTGTGTTTGATTTATAAATAAATTAAATTAATGTTTTATGATAATTTTAATATATTAATATTAATATTAAAAATATAAAAATATTTTAAAATAAAAATTACTTTTAAAAAATATCATATAACACAAAATAAAACAGGCCAATTTTATTATATTATATTATTTCCACCCGTGTGCTCGGGTGTACCTCATGCTAATCATCTTTATTCTGTGTCCTTTGAACAACTTTCTACTGAATTTTGTCCTTGTTAGTGAACAAAGAGCCGTAGGATTGACGTGTCGTTGACTCACAATAGATTGCTATCGTGCAAAACCTGCAACTGACCATCATCAGTCAGCCGCCCTCTTAAGATACTCCAGTCAAACAAACCATTGGCCACCGCTCAACTACTCAACACCCTTCTCGTGTGTACTTCCTCACCAAATCTCCACCACTCATCCATCACCCATAAATCACCACATCAACTAACCAATAACACTCCTCCACGTAACATAGAAACCCGAAATATTATATATTACAGACGGGCCAGCTGTCGTTTTAGACAAACACCCAGCCCACCAAAAATTAAAAAACTGGACAAAACGTGTTGAAGAAGGGACCGACGAAGCAGCCGACTTAGACCGACCAAATAGCCTCGTCATCGGTTAGCAACTCCCAACTTGCTTCCTAAATCGACTCATATCTCGCCACGTGTCCCTCTACAACGGCTAGTTTCATTTTAACCGCCAAAAGGATAAGTACAGTAATTTTTTAAAGAAACACGCACACGGCGAGAAGATGTTTATCTTCGGGAAACTATAAACGTACCCTCTGAGTATATCTAAAATTTCAATTTAATCCTTTTCTCCTAATTGCACCAATAGTAACCCCCCTATCCTAATTGTTGCAATGTACTATCTAGAAACAGAAGAGATAGAAATAGTGGGACTATTAGTACATGTTTCCTTATATTTTATATTTTTAAAGTACTAAAATTATCACATAAACATATATTTTATGATAATATATTTATCTTTTCAACCAAACAAGTTTTTATCTCTTTTATATTTATCCCTTTTATTATAAAATATTATTCATATGCAATCTTATATAACTATATAATATATATGTTAAAGCATATATATTTTGACTTTTCTATTTCTAAATCAGTTAGCATCACTAATAAAATGTAGCCCATCATATATGATCATAAATATTTTAAATTTAAATAAAAATTATATAAAAAATTAATATAAAAAAGTATTGATTTTTTCTTTGAAAACCCTATATACCTATCGTATTCATCAAGGAATCTCATCCACATTATTGGATTTTTTTTTCTAATCCAATCATGATAAATCTTTTATATATATAAAAAAAAGATCATCCTTTCCAAAATGTTAAGGAATGCAAACACATGAGGGTAATAAACATGTAAATATCATACTTCTCAAATGGGGAATAAAAGCCGTTGAGATAAATGAATGGTAAAACAAAGAGGGACCAAAATGAAGTATTAGTTATAAATGGAGGGCAATATCTTATGATTTGTCCAAAATCTTCTATGCACTGGAAACCTCCAGTTTTTTCTAGCGTTAACCACGTTTATTTTAAGAATTGTTTTTACTGTGACACCTCGAATTTAAAAAAATAAAATAAAATAAAAAGCAAATCTTTTTCACGCTATATAAGCAAAACTTTACCATTTTTGAAAGCAGACCAAACTAATTTCCACTTCAAAGACTTACGGACGTTCTATATCTATCATACTCAAAGAATTTAGGGTATTGTATCTCATTTGCAACCTTAGCAAACAAAAGGGTTCGTTTCTCTATCTTTTTGAAGATTTTCCCGATATTTTCTTGATATTGTTTGCCTTGTAGTTAAAGGGTTTTATAATTAAGCCTAATCTAACCATTTTTTTCTTGGGGGTGCAGATTTAGTGACAAAGATTTGGTGATTTAAAGAAGTGAGATTTTGTAAAGATGGCATTGGGGAAGAGGTGTAGTTCAATGAGGGCAAATAGGGTTTGTGGTGGTCCTATAGTGAGCGGAGAAGAAGAGGGGTTAGGGTTCAAGTTTGTTAGGTCATATTCATTTGGAAGGAAAAGGATTTTAAGTACTAAGAATAATGTTAACAGTGAAGATCTGTTGAATCTTGATTCCACTTTTAAGTCTCCATTGAAGAGGCTCTGCAGTTTAGAGCCTGAAAAGTCTAATCTTGAAAGCCTGCCTCAAGATATCTTGGTAAGTTATACATGTATACCTAGTTTGAAATTTCTTGACTTAGTGATTTTTGCTTTTGGGTTTTTGATTGAAGGGTTTTAGTTATTGAAAGTTTCTATCTTTGGGTTTTGCAGATCAGGGTTTTGTGTCGTGTGGATCATGATGATTTGAAGCAGCTTTTTCATGTGTCTAAAGTGATTAGAGAAGCTGTAAGTGATTAAATCTATTTTTATTTTGCTGAACTAGTTTAGCAATTAGCTGTTTTCTAATTAGTTATTGATTAAGATTTTTTGTTCTTTTGTGTTCATAGACTTTGATTGCAAAAGAAAGTCATTTTGCCTATAGCACCCCAAGGAAGTCTCAAGGTTTTCGATCTCCATTCGATCTTGAGAATCCAGGTGAATTGGATGAAATTGAAGCTCCAAATGCGCCAAAGCAGCGAAGGTCTTACAAGTCACGGTTAAATCGGAAGAGCATTGCTGATGTATCAGTGGCATTGTTCGCTTCGCCAAAGAAGGGGCTATTCATGGAAACAGAAATGTGAGAGGCAGGGGTTTTGTAAATACAAGTTAAAAGGAGGAGATTAAATTGTTGTTGTAGATAAAGGGTGAAAGGAGGGTTTTGGGTATTTGGATTTGATCAGATCTCAATTCGGGTTCTGTACATGGCAATATTCTTCACAAGTTACACTTTGACACAGACCATTGTAGATTCTTCAACAGCTTTCATTGAAGATAGGATTTTTGGCCTGTTTTGTATCTCTTCAAGTTATTAGCATGCGCAAGTTAGGGGAGGGAATATGGGATATTTATTTGAGAGGAGGTCTTGGACCTTTCATTTGGGATAAAGAATGAGAATTGTTGTGTACATTTACATACTCGTTTTGTTTGAATAAAATAAAGATGGAATGTTTCCTCATTAATTCTTTGTTTGTGTTCTTCAAGATACCAAAACCAGTCCTCAAATCCGTTTCTTTTTGGCTGGTAATTGCCTTCTTTGCATACCTTTTAATTTTATTTGCTATCTATGCACTGCTTAATTCTTATGGGATGTGGCAAACTGAGACTTTTTAACTTTTTACGATCTGGTTCTGTCTGTGTATTGCATTTGATTAAGAGGAAAGAAATATAGTTTCTGTTTATAGCTTAGAAACGTGTACTGAGGTCATAAGACCCATGAATTATAACTGGCGAATGTGCCGAAGACAGTTATGTAAAGTAAAAGCAAATCTAGCATAATTTCAGCCCTGACAAGTGGGGAGAGATTGATATTCCAGAAGAAGCCCCTGGCATTTAGGAGACAGCAAATTTGGGCAGAAGTTTGGGGACAGTTTCTTTTCTGTCGTGGGGGAAATCTAGACAGGGACAGCTGTTGGAGTGGGGGAGGTTCTTAACTTGCGAACAAGGTTAATGTTTTGATGGATGCCATGGAAAAGGCAATACCAAGCTGTGCTCAACTTGAATCAAGGGAGCAATAGATTTTAGCTATAAAAGAGGATAGTAAACTGAATCTACCTGGATCCTGTGGAGCTCTATGATTAAGCTATTTCCATGTTATGATCAACGTCCTCCTAGGTAGGCAATTATTTTCAGTAATCCAGAAGGTCAGGATTAAAAATTAACTTATCAGAAAACACTTATCCTCCTACTGTGATGACACTTGTCAAGGTTTGGTCTTCACTCTTGATTGTCATATGCCCTTTTCGTAGAATCTCTCTCTCTCTCTCTCAGTGTTGACTGGGTCGTAACAGAGGAAAGAGAGGATAGGGTTCTTATGGTTCTATATAATGAGAATTATTTAATTTTCAGCACTTTAAGTCTAACGCCATTGAGAATTAGTGTCCTCATTCCATTCTTTACGATTCTTGCACCATTGTTTCCTATCAAGGTCGACTTGCTTGGTCCAAGTATCATATTCTAAGTTAGAACTTTTTTCTTTAAACTTACTTCAAGTTATTCTATATTACTTTAATATATCTTGTAGTTAATCGATTGATTATGATATTATTATATTAATCTAAATATATATTTATTATTAATAAATAAATAATTTATCTTTAATATTCATATAATATTAGATTAATTAATATAGAGTAAATATTAAGTTCATGGAACAAAAATGCTTTGCAAAGAAAATTATAAAGTTGTTGAAATTATGGGATTTCTATTGCCTCAAAACATTGTTCCTAAAATATTCCTAATCGATGCTCTCTTAAATACTAGACATTCATTAGAACCATAAAGACTAATATATATTATGTTTTTTTCTTTTTGAAATGAAGCAAGTGTTCTCATAAGCTGAGGTATAAGGGATATCTAGAACTAATATGTAGGTGCTTGTCATAAGACATGTACACTAAACAAACTCGCACGAGAATTCCATATGGAGAGATCATCTATGTCTATGGAAAGACTCATGTGACAGTTGTGTAAATAATCCTTGGACTTAATATCACTAAGTCATCTTATATAGAGAATGTTATGTTTTGATCATATTACATGTTATCTCAATTGCGGTAACGAAAGGGAAAATTTTAGGTATAACATGAACTATATGAAGATACTTAAGTGATCAAGAGATGAGTTATCACCATAAGTGAATTAGAAAAAATATTTAATGTGTTCTCAAATAGTATTGATTGAGAAATTCTTAGTCAAGGTAAATGAGATTTGAAAAGAGTTTCAAATCTTATTCAAATGATGAATGACTATTATGCAGATAACAAACATGGTTTAATATAGCAAACATATTTCATGTCTTAATGTTAAATCAAAACATTATTGATGAAAAGATATTAATTACACTGAGAAATCGATTACTGAAATGATTGTCAAACCACTAATGACTTTTCTAATATTTAGGGAATCATGACACATTGTTAGACGATACACCTGATCATCAAATATAAATTAATCAATTATTTAATTATAATTATAATTTATATTTGGGCCAACATATTAGGAACCTAATGGGTCACATACATTAAAAATCACTAGTCAGAAATTAAACTGGGATGCTTTAATTAAGTATGACTTGATTAAAATATATTTTAGAAATTAAGAATTAGAATATAATTAATACAAAAATTATATTTCCAGAACTAGAAAAATCAAAGACTTGATTGAGTTAATTTCTAAAATTATCTTGAATTAATATATGGTTATTACTCAGGGGGCAAAATGATATTTTTTTCAATTTATAAGGTATTTCATATTTCTCTATAAATAGTAAGTTATGCTTTTTATTTTTTAGTTATTGTCTGTTAGATAGAAAAACTATAAAAACACAGAATTAGAGCTAATACTCTAGGCATAGGAATCTCTCTCTCCTAAATAGAAATTCATGAGATTTCTCATGAGTAGTTCGTGTGAATTACCATTGGAGGCCGGACAATTGAACAGTTTATGGTTTGCGACAACTTAGTCTTTAAAGAATTAAGGCCGAACAATTGGACGACATGTGGTTTGCGACAACTCAGTTTTTAAAGAATTATTCAAAGCCGAAAAAGACAAGACCTTCAAATAATAAATTTTTAAATAACTCTAAATTTATCTAACAAGATCCTAAAAACTCTCAAATAATTTTATTTTATAATTTTCATTGAGCATATAATATCTTGTTCCCAACATCCTATCTCGTGGAAGTTATGAGAAATTATTTCATAAGCTTAGTCGTATTCATAAAACGTTGAGTCCATAATAATTTTATAATGGTTTCACACAATTTAGGCTAGTGGACACATTAAAAGCAACATCCATCTAACTATAACTCTGCAAGAATTAACATCTCACAAAAAAAAAATCTACAACCATAATAAAGTCCACTTGAGTGATAAATCCTTGGTTACATGCATTTAATTACTAAAAAGTTGAAAGACAAAAAAAATCCCTTTTTATCTTTCTTTTTTTTTAATTTTAGTTTTAATTGTTAGTATATTCCCAAGCTGTATTTTCTTAATTAAAAAAACCAGTAACTCTTTGGGATTATTCTACACTTGAAAAAAAAAGTGAAAAAAGAAATAAATTTAATGATAATTTAATTCTTTACCGTTATAGTAAATAGAATTTCTTTCTCATCTTTATTTTTGTATAAAAAAAAAGAGGGAGAAATTAACCGACACATTCACTAAAAAAAATATTTTTATAGCAATAAATAAATAAATAAAATCATATTATAAGTGGTGGTCATTTATTATATCCCAATCCATATATATATAAATATAAATTGATGTATTTCAAAAAAAACAATTTGCTTCTTACACTTTTATTTGGATTCGACCTCAGAATGACAAGGCAGAGAACAAAATCACTTCCTGCTTGATCCAAAGCTTCTAAGAGTATTTCATAATATTCAAATGGCATCAATAAAGCCGAGCCCTGATACAGCCCACCAAACTCTCACACAAGCCCACTAATGGCCTTACTTGAGCTTCAATAAACAGCCCACACATCTCTCAGGATTCCCCATATATATACAGAACCGGCACCGTTATGCCTTTCCATTTCGCGCCTTTGACACTTCTCTTCTTCCCCTCTCACTCCCTCATTCACTCTCTCAATGGCTTTCACGAAACGCGAGCTCTCACCCCGACCAGAATCCAAAAGGGCAGAGCTTGATGTCTCTGGACCCGATTCTCTAAGATCCACGTCGAACCAGCTGCGCGTGATGCTCAATCCCGCTGGTTGTGATTTAGGTAACAGGACCCTTTTTTAACACTCTTCTCTGTTTTTTAATTTGATGTTTAAAACCCTAGATTAATATAAATTGGGTTCAATTCACAATTAAAGTTTTTTTGCAATATTTGAGAATTGGAGGTTTTGATTGAGTAATTTGTGAATTAAATAATAAAAGAAAATTTCTTTAATTTAGATTATATTGTTTAATTGAAGTGTGGGTGCCACTCAATAACTGTTATATGAAAGAACTTGATGTAGTTTGTGGCTAATAGATAGATGCTAGGGAGGTAGCGGTTTATTAGGTGGTTTAGGTTTAGTATAAATACACATAATGTAATTCTATTTCGATATAGAGAAAATAAAAGCTTCTCATTACTGCAGATGCGGACATTATCGAACCATATTAAATCTTGTGTTTTTATTAATTTCTCTTCTATTATAATATTCATTATTAATTAATGCAGCAGGTTTTTCACAACATAACTGCTAGACCCCATAAAAACTTAAAAGGGTGAAGGCTAAAGAGAGAATTTTATTTCTTTAACAACTGAAACTTTGAGTTAAAGAATCTTAAACCCTAAAAATTAAAATGTTTCTAAACCCTCAAAGATAATGTGATTTTGGAGGAAGAATTAACAAAAAAAAATCTCTTTTACCACAGAATTTTATTCTATTCCACCTGCAATATTGGAACAATATTGATTGATTATTTTATCAGTGAAAGAAAAGGACATTGTGGTAGATAGGAAGATGGCCTCTCCATTCCATTCTGTGCGCGTAAACCTGAAAGCTATGCTGAACCTTTTAGTTTGCCATTTTTTATATTTTGATATTGAACTAGATGGTCTTCAATGAGGAGGCATTTGCTTATTGTTGGTCTGTTGCTCGTGCCAATGTTGGAATAACAAGATGGAAGTATTGTTTCGGTTGAAAGATTGTTTTGGTTCAATGGGTTAATATGGAATACTCGCCTCCTGACCAGCAGTATGTTTGTCATTTAGGCATTTCTAGGGGAGATGATGGCGTGTGAAACCTAGGGGAGACGCTGCTTAGCTTTGGGTTTGAAGGCACAGGAAAGGTCTCTAGTGCTGTGTTGAGCTTGAAAGTAAACCATTGGCTTTTATAGGATTATCTGAGAATGGAAAATGGTTGGGATTTGCAAAGGGATTGATGCTGGCCCAAGGGGTCTTGAAGTGGTGTATTCTCCAGTAAAAGAGCTATAATGGGAGTCAGCTCTATTTCCTAATGTTCTATTGAGGAATGTCGTGGTTCAGTTGCGTTGAAGACGGACTTGTTCCTGAACAAGGCTGTAAGCCCTGGGCTTCAGCTCTTGATGATGGGAATGCAATAATGGGACCTAATTCTTCTGACATTAGTGATTGTGAAGTAATGATGATGGTGGGGTTGCCTGCTTCTGGTAAAACTACATGGGCAGAGAAATGGGCAGAAGAGTACCCTGAGAAGCGTTTTGTGTTACTTGGAAGAAACCTTATTCTGGATGAAATGAAGGTTCCAATTTTTTCCTTTTACATTCTTTGTTCTTCTTGCAGAAAAGATTTTCCTCTCTCTGCATTTATATTCTTTAGCATAGTGAATGATACTATTTTTTTTTAATAGGTTCCTGGGCTATTTTGTAAGCACAGCTATGTGAACAATTCGATCGCAGACTCCTTTCAATCATTTATCAATCAAACCAATGTTTTCAAAAATGCATGCACACACAAATTGAGACCATTTTCAAATTTCTGCAAGGTAGTGTCATGGTATCATTCCTCATAGAGCTTGTGCAAGTTCTGTACCAAGAAATAACTGTGGTTGCTCTTGGAGCTCTGGTTCCATTTCTGGTGGTAGAGCTGGCTCTTGCCAAAACTATGGATTTGTTGGTCCATATGGCAGAGCAAACACTGTTGGTGAGAATAGTGTTGTTGGTGCTGCTGCTACTCCCAAACCCTACTGGAGCAATATGGCAGAACCCCTCACAGGGGGGGCTGCAAGGACATCTTCCTTTACATGCGATAATGTTGGAGGTCTCCCCACCAGCCTGCAGGCTCCAATACATATTTTCCCAGTCCTTCCCCTTCTTCATATGGTAGCTATTATAACATGTTATTTCGCACGTGCATGTGCATATAGATCTGTTCAGGAGAATCTTTATAGCTTGGACAATTGAAGAAGCTGGACTACCTAGTGAATTGCAACCCAACCGTGCCAATTTGAATCTCTTATTAGCTGTTTGCGGATATTTGGATGCTATTTTATGTTTTTTACCATGTATGACCAAGCATGAACAGTGTGACCAGAAAGTTCAACTCAGTTTACCCCTTGAAATACTGCAAGTCTTAAACTTTGAGATTTATGATAGTTATCTAGTGATGATTTATAGTGATGATTTATAGTTTGTGGCCCTTGCATCCTATATTGTCTATTGGTATTTGTTATTCAACAGAAGCCTCAATCTCAACTAGCAGTTTCAGCAACAGGGATCTTTTTCTTGCATTTTCAATTTCCATTGGTATAAAATACCATAAATTGTCTTTTAATTGGTTTCTTTTTTTCTTCAGGTTTGCCTTGTGGAACTCCTCGCATTCCACTACCTGCATCTCTTGCTCCATCACCAAGGTCCCCGTATTCCAATTTTCCTACTGGCATGCAGCAGCATTCTGGAGGATATAACCCTCCTCCTCAGAGAAACTGCCAACTTCCTTATAGTCTTGCCATCCATTCCTCAAGACCTCGGAGATCTTACTTCCAAACTAAAGACTGGAAATCGAGAAGGCCAAGTTCTGGTTCATGCTGAACTGCAGATATTTTGCAAACATGAACTTAATGAAGAGAATTCAAAGGGCCCCCCTTCAAAGATAATTTCTAGATTTTTGTAAATACTACCACATATTTCAAGATTTTTTTTTTTAACTTTATGGGAGACTATAATTGGGATCGAAGTTCAGAGAAACGTCCATATAAAATCCGTCACATGACTGGAAGTAGTTGGAGTTTAGGTCTTTTATGAGTTTGGCTGCTAGCTTCCAAGTTTTTGAAGAACTGTATACTAAATCTACACAGAAATGATCAAACTTGAGAGAGCGAGAAGTAATCGAAGTGCTGGAAGGAAAGGCTTAGGTCCCATATGTTTTACACCTGAGCTCCAGGCCATGTGATAAGCCTCTCTAAAGCTGCAGATTCCTTGTCGCTAACCCATGCTTTGAACCCCACCATAAACCCCTCTCCCTGATCCACCTGTCTATCTCTCTGCTATTATATCATCCAAGATATCTACAACAGAAAGAAACCTTCTAGCCACGTTTTCCCGTTACAACATTGAATTGACGGCCTAGATTTCTTGTCTGCCTCAACTTATAACCACTGTCTACTCGGCCTTTTCTTATTTTTATTTTTAAAAAAATGTTTTTTAATTAAAAATATAGCAAAAAAAATATTTTTTTATATTTAATATCAGCATATTAAAATTATTAAACATCAATGAAGTATTTTTTCCCGATGAAAAACAATTTTAAAAATAAAAATTATTATAATGTCAAACATATGCATAACATTATCGAATAACATCTAAAAAAACATTTAAATAAAAATAAAAAACAATTTAAAAATAGAAATTATCAAGATAGCTTAGCACCTCGTTAACAAACGCATTTTTAAAATGAAAAATCTACACAGCTTTTTGGCATGGTTTCCGACAACAAGCAGCTCATAAATATGCTCGATTCCTTATTAGTTTAGAAATTCTCTGATTTGATTCAAGATAGAAGTTGAGTTAGTTTGCTTTAATCAAAAGGAGATTATAAGAAATAATGTGCGGATAGAATTTTTTTTAATTGTGATACAAAATATAGCTTCGTGTGTTTTTGGAAAATAATCATCAATTCAAGAATATTAATTTGTGATGATACGAAGAGGATTAAAACCTATTCTGACAAAAGCAGGTTTCGGAGGTAATGGAGTGTAATAAACTAATAATTCTACTCTACTCAGCAAAAATCAGATTGTATGAAATAGTAAAAAAAAATTGTTTGGAGAAATATGAAAAATAAATTCAATTGATCACAAACTTAATTTATTTTTCATAACTCCACATGTTATCTTCCTATAGTAAAAATACTATATATATATTACGACCAAAAGTATGATTCATAATGATTGGCAAAAGCCTTGTGACCACTTAACAAATATTTGTAGATTCATGTTATAAAAAAAACCCTAATAATTGTAAATTATTTTGATCAAGGAAATTATAATTCTAAGAACAAAGAAAAAAGTTTTTGTGGGAGTGAGATCTAACACCTAAAAGAACGGCCTTTTCTTTTGAAATATCAAAACTCTACCATAACCAATAAATAGGCATGCAAAAGTCCACAGGGGACGTCCCTGCAATAAAATTCAATGTTTCTTTAATGTCCATTCACTTCTTTGCATTTTCTTAGAAGCCAAGTTAGGGTTTTATAGTGGTGGACCAAAAACTACCTATTTATGTAATGGGAGGGAGGGAGGGAGGGAGAGAGTTTAGTATTGTGTTGAGAAGTATTTTTTAAAAATATTTTTTACTTGAAAATATATTAATTAAAAAAAATTATATATTTTTTAAAAATTTTATATTAACATATCAAAATCACTAAAAATATATTAATTTGATTTCTTTATTAGATAAATATATTTTTAAAAAATAAAACTACCGCAATCTCTCTTGAGAGAGGGAATTTTATTCCTTTGAGTATAGTCCCATCAATATTGGAGGCATGCATAACCTAAATTATTTTTCTTTCCTTAGTTCTTTTTTGGAGTAGGTTTTCAATGACCAATAAAATGCTTTTGTTAATGGAGGAGACCTTAGCTTTAATGGAGATCACCACGTGCATGCTAAGCAAAAATGGGTTGCTATGACACATCCATGCCTGTTGATCCCTTCACAATTAATTCACTTGATAGACGCATTTGAACCTCTCACCACTTATTCAGTGCCCTAAAAAGACTTAAATTTATAATAATTAAAAAGCAAACTCAAGACTTAATCAATTGAGCTACCCCTTAGAGTTGTTATTATTATTATTATTATTATTATTATTATTTATTTTTATGATGGTTAAGTTGTAATGTTTTCAAATCAACTTTTACATATGGAGATTTAGTACATTATTTGATTAAGGATAAATTATTCTCTAAGGTTTTTAATTTCACAATTAATTAGCTTGAGACTTGAACCATGATGGCTGAAAAAAGTTTACACCCAACCGCTTGAGGAAAATATTTCTATTATCTCAAGAATACCTATCTCTCTCTTTATACTCCATCCATTTAAATTGAGTTGCATAAAATATTGACAATCATGTATTAAAATGGATGTATGTCCATTCTTAAATGTTATTTCCTTTCTTCTAAATCATATAAAATATATCATAGTGAGTGCTTCTACGTACGGTAGGATTGAACATATTTCCTTTCTTTTTAAGAGATAAGGTCATCCTCTCGGGCTCTGCATTGAACTCTAAGTTAAAAGAAAATTATTTTCTACGTATATTACTTAATTATTTAACTTAATCCGAGCTTTAGCCGTATTGATTCCAAGAGATGCACTTCCGAAGCCACTTGCAAGGCCAAAACTAAAGAATTGCTTCACTTCCGAAGAAATTGACAAGTTCTCTTGGACTATTCGATCGAAAACCATAGCCATAATTTCATTGAGGGATATAGCAAGATATTGTCCAAACTTGAAAAGTCCACGATGAATTGTCCAGAGAGGGACAAGGAAAAGAAAATTTACCAACATTTCAAGACAAATGCCGTCTCCTAGAAAAGGAGATGGGTACCTACAAAGGCCATGAAAGAAAGAAAGAAAAGAATGGCCAAAGCTGGCAAGGATTTTGTTCGACTTAAAGTGGATGCAAGAAAAAGGAAGAAATAATTCTCTCAAAGATAATTGTGCCCACCAAAATAATGCAATGCCCACCCGCCCAAAAACAGGTAATTACTTTCCAGCTTAATTCTTTCTCCTCTAAGAAAATTCTAATGAATGAATTGCCTTGAAATTTGAATTGAGAAATGGAAGGAGGGGAGGGGGGTTTAGATTCATGAATTAAGAACTAATCAAACAATCATAGAAACAAAGTAGTAATTAAATCCATAAATGCAACAATCGAAGGAGTTGACGGTGGATTTTGTGGATACTGTGAAGCCATATCTGGTTAGATGCTCCATTGAAGCCCATCTTTGTGCTTGAACAGTGAGACAGACCTAACAGCCCTTTGATATTGATTAAAGGTGTATATAATCCCTCTACTCTTAATTTCATCTTATATTACTCCCTTAGTTTTATTTCTCTTATTATTATAATCCTACCACTCTCTATTTTAGGTTTTTCTACGCTACTCTTGCCTCTCTAAACACGAAAAAAAACATGTTTATAGAAGAACACAGATGTATTTGTTAAAATAAATAAAAATGCATTTTAATTTTTTTTAAAAAAAACATATCTATCTGTATCTTACATATAATATTTTTAATTAATTGGGCAAGATCGGTATAGAATCTTTCCTTCATTCTACAATCTTTCCTTCATACTTAATAGTCTAATTTAGCTTCATTATTGATAGAAGGATCAAATGTTTATGAAATAGAGAATAAGAGGATGAGATTTGGACAATAAATTTACAGGGATGAAAATCAACAAAATTTATAGTGGAGTGACCAAATACACCATGGAACCCTTTTAATATATTCCATGCCTCTCTCTAACGCACACTTTACATCTCTCTCGCTCTCTCAGACACACACACACACAAAAGCATATAAACCCCAGTACAGAGCAATCTCCTTTAAACCCCACTGCTGTTTCTCTCCTTCTCTCGCATGTCTTGTTAAATCCATTGACTCTCAAATGGTTGTCCAAAATCTCAACTCCTAGACCTCTCTAAACCAAATTCTCTCCTTTTATTTCCTTTTTTATGGAAGAAAATGGAAAATCTTTCATGGGAACTGAATTCTAATTCCATCTCTTTTCTCATCATTGAAATCATGACTTCCATTAATCTTTCTCATAATCCTCTATTCTCCTGCATCATCACTCTCTACACGCTAATTCTCTTATACTTCCCGCAAGCACATAAACACTCAATCTCTTCAATACTGATCATTACTTTAACTCTCTTGCTCTTGCTTTTACGCCTTGGTGCAATTCAAAGACTCCAACTTTCAGTCACTGAAGGCGATGAAACCATTGAAATCAAGCAAAACAAAGACACCCATTTCGGTAGAGCTTCAAATTCTTGCTCTTTGACTCTTGCAGACAAATGGGGTGCTACCCAATGTGCTGAAAAGGGTCGTTTTGACCTGGATCCGAACCTGGAACTTAAAGGGTCGTCAGTTGAATGGGATGTCAGAGCTCCATTGGAGGTTATATACGAGGGGTATGAAGGAGAAGAGGAGGAGAATCCGAATGAGAAGGACGCGGTTCAGGATCCGACTCGGTTTGGTGGTTTGGAAAGATATCCGTCTTTGGCTATGTATTACCCGGAAACGGATTCGGATTCGGATTCTGACGGTGTGTTTTCAGTTGCCGGAGAGTGGGACATGCCGGAGAGGTGTTGCTTTAAATGGGAAGAGGAGGATAGAGAAGGGCTATTGATAGAGATAGCTCTTGATCACAGTGATACCAAGAAGGATATGGGTTTGGGTTTGGATCCGGGTTTGGACTTTCACGTTGAAGAGGATAACTTGATAGAGATTGATATATCTCCGGCCAAAAACGACAGGCTGTTTCCCGGTGAAGTGTGATTAATTAGTGCTTAAAAAAGGGTTTAAGCTCTAGAGGGTTAGGTCCAGTTAATTTTGATTAATTAAAGCTGATAATGAGAGGCAGTTTCTTGAGGGTTTCGAGTCTTTTTTTTTTTTTTGGGTTTTTGAATGTTTGTTGGTGAATTAACGTTGTATTATACCGATGATTAAGTACAGTTAATCACTAAATCCAAGGATTTAATTAAGTTGACATGAGATCAGATTATTATTATTATACACTACCCTATATGGATTTCCCTTAGAAAGATATGGAAAAAGAGTCATTATTTATTGTTGGAAAGGGAAAGATTTTTGGTTTCGAAAGAGCACTTTGATAAAGGGAGGGTATGGTGTGCCACCCAAAGTTGAATAATGCATGAACATGGGACTGATAGAGAGATGAGAGGATATATTGATATATATTCTTACAAATTATTTTCTAAATCTATCTATATGTATTCATTTATTATTATTATTATTATTATTATTATTATATAATATTGTTTATATTGAGTCATTCATAGAAAATGTGTTGCGTTTTTTTAAATTAGAAAATACTTTCCTCGCTTTAAAACATGGGTTTTTTTTTCTAATTAGAAAGTAAATTTCATTGATTATTTTTTTCAAAATATAACCAAAAATGGAAAAAGTAAAAAAAAAATCCCCAAAAATGGAAAAAGCTTGCATGCATGATGTGAAAAAATTAGGGACTTGAATTCAAGTTGTCTCGGCATTGTTTAAGCATTGGAATAGGTTTCAGTACCCTAATTTGATGTAAAAGTACTCTGGAGACAATATTGCACAATGTTTTTCCTGCTAAAACACTATTGAATTAGGCCTGTCTTGGATCATTTTGACACGAACCAACCCTTGAAAGAACTTCCAAAAGCAACAATTTATGAATCACAGCATCCCTATCTTCCTCGATGAAAAGAATCGCTCTATGAGACTGTTCCATTGCTGAAATGGATTAGATTCATGCCAAATTCCGACGATGGACTGTGTCAGATAATGCAAAGACATGTGTGAGTTCAGTTCTGCTACACTCCAGAATTGATCAGCAGTGGATAACCTGCCAATATCAGCAGTGTGATACAAATTACGTGTTTTTTTGCTCGAAAAAAAAAATCAGAAATACTGTTTGACCTTCCTCCCAATCAGAACAGAACCAGACGAAATTGTGGGAGTAGAGAATAATGGAAGCTCGAGTCTTTTCAGCTTATAAGATAGATTAGACGGTAGCCCTTAATAGCTTGACCTAGAGGCCATGACCTTCCTCCCAATCAGAACAGAACCATACGAAATTGTGGGAGTAGAGAATAATGGAAGCTCGAGTCTTTTCAGCTTATAAGATAGATTAGACGGTAGCCCTTAATAGCTTGACCTAGAGGCCATCTCAAACAGTTTTCCCCTTCTGGATCCACTGTTAACAATGACTTGATCATCAATAATGGTGAAAGGGACTTCTTTTTTGGAAGATCCTTCAGATTTAACTAATATCTTTCTCACCTGATATGGCTTTGATTTGCGATGTCTGTGGTCTATGTGTGTGGGCAGTACTGGCCTTTTGTTTTCGAGATAGCACGGTGGTTAAAAATATTTGGAATCCAGAAGTTTATAAAATTGTTTTTTTGTACTTATAATTATACAAGTTATTCAATTATGCCCCTGAACAATTACTAATTAGGCCCTTCAAAATGTTTATGAAATCAGAGTACATGGATTTACCTATTTTCTTATTTGATGCATGTTGGAATCTTTTGTATGAGATAAAAAATAATAAAATGAAACCATTTATTTTTTTATTAGCTAGCATGTATTGAAATTGAAATCATTTTATAATATATATATATATACAAGTCAGTGGTATGTACTAAATTGAAATCATTTTATAAGTGATCACTTCAATATTTTATTCAAATAAAACATTAACTTAATTGTAATTAGATAATTAACTATAATTTTAAATAAGATTATGATATTTCTTATAATATTAGTAGACAGTATATTTATACTGATCTTCATGATTTTTTTTCTTCAAGTTTAGTAAAAAGTTTGAGGTTGTGCTATTTTGCCAGATATTTTTTACCAATATTTTTGACCGCATGTTGCTTCCATTTTTCTTTAGATGGATGAAAGGAGAGTTTAGTCACTAGTGCTGAGTATACGGGCACTAATATCATAGTTATTAATCTTTGTTTGGTTTAGTAAATTAACCTGAAAAACTTGAAAATTCTAGAATTTTTAATGACTTGGTTTATCTGATCAAAGCTAGATAGATGAACACCAAGAATTTTTTTTTAAAAAACTGTTTTTTCAATTAAAAAAATCAATAAAGATTAACCTGATGACCTAATAACTCGAGTTTTTTGCGGGTAGTTTTCATATCATAACACCCAACCTAAGGTGATTGATCTTCTTCATTCCGTTTTCATCCGGTTCCTGTAATTCATCCAAGTCTAATAATGTAAGTGAAGGGGTTTTCTCTTTTTATTTTTTTAATTGTTCTTGATACGGTAAAGGGAGTCTCCATATTTAATTCAGAGATCCTTGTTCAGAAACAGAAAAACTTCATGGGTCCACCTTTCAAGATCGAGCGACTGGGACATGAACAAAAAGATCGAGAAATTGAGTGGGCAATAGGCCCAAACCAACAAGAAACCACATCTTCGAACCCATCTTTTCTTTTTTAGCAAGTGCTCGTCGAGCTCAGCAATGGACCTTTAGTAACGAGCCGAAACCATTAGTAGGCTGAATGTTGTGATGATAGTTTGGTAGGAGCTCAGCCATTGAACCCAAACAAGAAAGGTAACAGAGGAGAAAATGAAACTGAAAGAGGGAATTATCGGTTATTTATTTTGCAGCAAGTACAAAGTGTTGCTTTCTTTTAAATCTTACCTAATTTCTTCTCGCATAATATTTTCTTAAATTCAAGTCAATAAATATCTTTCATATAAAATTGACAAATTCAAATAAAAATATCAACAAAAAATCTCCATTGATATATTACGATAATATTATCAATTGAATTTTTTCGTCGTTAAATCTGTCGGTAAACACAATCAAGAATTTTCTCATGGTATATACTGAGAAAATCACAGTGAAAAAACAAATTAAAAAATTCAAACAACACAATGACATGTAAGTTTTACAGACGATGTTACCGACAAAATCACCATTTACATTTAAAATAGTTATTATATCAATTAACATGATATTTTGATAAAATTATTGTATAAAAGTGCTAACAATTTACAAAGGGTGCTACGATAAAAACTTTATTTTGACAAATGGACATGAAACTTAATAAAAAAATCACAAACATAAAACTATAAATATTTTTTTGGCATGTGAAGTCAGCATGTGTTTGCTCATGCAACACTCCTCCTGTAATTGTTGTTGATGTTAGAGAGTAAAGCGCGCGTGAAATGCCTAAATCATGCTCATCCAGGCTGTTCAGAATCTAGAGTCTCGATTTTTATTTTATTTTAAAAAAAAAAAAAACAGCACTGATAATTCTAAGAAAATCATGGCCAACGACTAGTCATTTCAACGAGGAACATTCGTACAAACGGCAAGAATGTGCGTGAGATTTGAACACTCCAATAGTATTGGCAGCCATGTGAGTTGTGACGTCCTTTGCCTTTTCTAAGCAACTCAACGAACATTATTAATTCATTTCTTCAGGAACCTTCCTGCTGGACCTCGCTGTTCTCATTTGTAATTCAGAGGTTCTGGAAGCTCTGAAAAATACAAATTTATTATAATTGGACACCGTGAAATATTGAACGCGTCAAATACTTTGTTCGATAAAAATAATAACTTCCCAGATTGTACTTAAATTTTATATATATAAAAAATATTATATCCCAGTGATCGTGACTAGTCAAAATATAAGTAAAACGCTCAAAGTAGATCTAAAATATGTTTTTTTATTTAGTAATGAATTTTGGCCTTTTGTTTTTCTATATACTTCGAATTTTCTTATTTAGTTATAAGTTTTTCTTTTTAGACGAGGGTGGTTTGATACATTAAAATTATTAAAAAAATAAAAAAATTATGTTTTTTTAATATAAACACACATTTAAAAATTAGTTTTTAAAAAAATTACTGTAATAAAAAAAACCCTACCCGCTCGGCCAAACTGCCACGTGTTTATTCAAGCTGAGAACAACAAATTCCAAGTATTTTTATCTGTTCCTTCATTTTATTGGCAGATACGCCACCGCAAATCACGTGCCGCCTTTTCCTTCAAGCCGGTCGAGTCAACCATAAAAAAAGTCTCGACAACAGCTCACGCACAACGCCAACAACCACGCCTCCCTCTCCTCTCCCACCTTTTCGGGCTCTTTACATTTCCTCCTTTCCAAACAATCAAAACACTACACGTCTCACTCTCTCTCGCTCTCTAAATTCTCATTTTTTCTCTCTGTTTTTTCAAAAAAAAACTTTCTCTGTTCACGTATAACCAGAAGGAGGCGCCTAAGGACTGTTTGTTTTTTGAGAAAATTTCTGAAGAGAATCTAAAGTGAGTGAAAATGAACGGCTTGAGTTTATTTAAGAGAGCTTCTAGAGCTTTCGATGACTATCCTTCACTCGCTAAACTCATTGTCGTTTGCACCGTCAGGTAATATTCCCTCCTCTGTTTCTTTCTTCTCTCCTTTTTTTTGGCTTCATTTCTCTTAATTAAGTTTTACCGTTACTTTTCCTTCAATTTTCGGATTTTTTTTATTTTTTTAATGAAATAATCTAAATGAAGCTGCTTTTATGGTTGTTTGTGTTAAGTAGGTGATTAGTGGTTTTGTAATTTTATGATTAGCATTTGATCACCTTTTTGTTGCGGTTATATGTGTTTTTTGTTGTTTCCAAGGGTGTTTCTAGAATTAGATATTTTAAATTTTTGAAGCCTGTTGTTGCTATTACAGAGATCCAATCCACTCTGTTCCGTTCTGTTGTAACTGGTAATTAAACAGTATAAATATTAATATCTTAAAATTGCTTGGTGTGGTATTAAGCAATTTGGATCAAATATAATTTGAGAATAATATAAATCATGTATCATAGCTTAGTTATTAAATTTTTGTGTTAAAATGGTTTTTTGAGATGATATCATGGTTTGGTTGATCAAATAATTATAGTTTGAATTTCGTTATTCTAATTTAAGCTTTTGGATCAAAATGATTATTTGGAATAAAAAAATCTCATTGCTATGTTTTTCTTCCGGTTGCAGTGGTGGGGGCTATGTAGCATATGCAGATGCAAATTCATCGAATGGTGCACATGCTGTTGCACCACCTGTACCGGAGATCAGGAAAAAGAAGGTGGTGGTGATTGGAACTGGTTGGGCCGGAACCAGTTTCTTGAAGAAACTGAATAATCCCTCGTATGATGTTCAGGTGATATCACCTCGGAACTACTTTGCATTCACTCCTTTGTTACCAAGTGTTACGTGTGGTACGGTGGAGGCTCGTAGCATTGTCGAACCAATTCGTAGCATTGTCAGGAAGGTAATGAGAAAAAGATTATTGATGAGCTTGACTTTCGGCAGTCTATGTGCATAAATCCTGTCTGTTCACCATGTGTGGATCCTAGGGTGGACTGGATTTATGTAGGTGATTGTGCATAGACCTTGACTTTAGAATAGAATTCAGATATGAGGCTAATGTAGTAACCAGCCCTTGTTGCTTCCTCTTGCAGAAAAGTGTTAGCGTTAGTTACTGTGAAGCTGAATGTTTCAAGATTGATGCAGAAAACAAGAAAGTTTATTGTCGACCTAATCCGGACTCCAGTATGAATGGGAAAGAAGAATTTGCTGTGGATTACGACTATCTCGTAATAGCCATGGGAGCCCGTCCGAACACATTCAACACACCCGGTGTAGTAGAGCATTGCAATTTCCTGAAGGTAACTTCCTTGGAACTTACTGATATGTTACCCTTGTCATTTTCAATTTTCATTAATTCCCCCTTGCACACACATCTTATATAGCAGAATGACCAAAAAAATTCTTATGGTAAAGTAATGCTGCTCTGGTGTCGGATTTGGGTGACAGGAAATTAGGAATTGAATCACTTGTCATCTTCAATTTTCATTCATTTTCCTCAATACACACATCTTATATAGCAGGATGACCAAAAAAATTCTTAAGGGAAAGTAATGCTGCTCTGGTGTCGGATTTGGGTGATAGGAAATTAGGAATTGAATCACTTCGCTCATGCACAGCTAATATGTACAAGGAAATGAATTTCTTCTGTAGGAAGTTGAAGATGCTCAGCGGATCCGTCGTTCTGTTATTGATTCGTTTGAGAAGGCAAGTTTGCCGACTCTAAGTGATGAAGAGAGGAAGAGAATTCTTCATTTTGTAGTTGTTGGTGGTGGACCAACAGGAGTGGAGTTTGCTGCTGAGCTTCATGATTTTGTCAATGATGATTTAGTCAAACTATATCCTGCAGCCAAAGATTTCGTACAAATAACAATTCTTGAAGCAGCAGATCATATTTTGAACATGTAAGCACCTACCTCTTGCTCATGGTAATTGATGCCTCATTAGTCTTGTTTCTGTTATTAACTTAAGATACAATGAATGCTAGTATTTTCTTAAATCTAATTAAGATGTGCTGCAGTTCACTTTGATCCTTTTGGATTTGCATGTAGTTCAGAATTATTACATTAGCAATTTAAGCCAGACTTGAGATTGGATCGGGGAAAAAAGAAGAACTCGGTTCAGGAAATAGCAGTTGCAGTGAAAATCTCGGGGACTCATTTATATGATAGAACGTATGCTCGTATAAAATATATGCTCGTGGAGCTTTCTTTTCTTTTGTTTTTGGTCCCTTGGCTTTATTTTTCCTGTTTCATGAAGTCTGGATTGGCTCGTAATAGATCATGACTTGGTGAGGAAAGATTTCATTGGCAATAAAGTTTGAAATTTGATGTTGGGTGTCAATCTGTATAAATTCCATGGACTCCCTGGGATGCTACACTTGATACAACTACACAGATCAATTATAGTCTGTGTGCAACTACATTGATCACATACATATACTTGGAAGAGTTCCAATATATGAACTCATGCTTTTGGGGGTCTTGCATGCAGGTTTGACAAAAGAATCACAGATTTTGCAGAAAAGAAGTTCCATAGAGATGGCATCGATGTGAAGCTAGGGTCCATGGTTGTGAAAGTATCTGATAAAGAAATCTCTACTAAAGTAAGGGGGAATGGTGGTGAAATTACTGCCATACCATATGGAATGGTCGTCTGGTCAACTGGAATTGGAACTCATCCTGTCATAAGGAGTTTTATGCAGCAAATTGGTCAGGTATGTTACTGGCTTATAAAAACTGATTTATTGTTGTTTCAGAGTCTTCAATGTATTTTCCATGATCCTTTAGTTATATTTCGTCCAAAGTGAACACTCTTAATTCAATGTATCAATTGAAAAACACACCTGCTCCTGTGAACACAGACTAATAGGCGTGCTTTAGCAACTGATGAATGGCTGCGAGTTGAGGGATGCAATAGCATATATGCACTTGGTGATTGTGCTACAATTAACCAACGCAAAGTCATGGTACTGTTCTCATTACTTTTCTGTTACATTTGTGTGCATGGCATCCCCTGTTTTGTTACGTCTGTGTTACATTTATTGTTCTTCTATCAATTATTATCCATCTAATGCACTCGTCATTCTTCCTTGACATTGTTCCTGCTTAATGAGACTAAAAAGGAAGTTTCTACCTTTCTGTTAGATTCTCTCAGGCATTAAGTATCTAACTTTTCTAATGGCACACATACAGAACTGCTCATTCTTACAGTAAACAACAAAATGTTTTCTTTTAAGGAGTATATGCTTGAACTTCTTGTCATTCGAAACACATTGCACATTGAAATCATATCCGTAAACTCACAAAGGCATAGCTGAAAAATAACTACTTATTTCCTGGTCTATATCTGTTGTCATGGCTACTGTTAATAATCCAAGATGATGTATGACACACACCAGAAATACGAAGACCGCTGATTGATAGAAATTCCTCACACCAAAATGATATTTGATGTCAATTTTACGTTTAGAATTTAATCACCTAATCTGTTGATTTATGTTCTCTTTCTTATACTGCCATGCTTGTAGGAGGATATTGCAGCAATATTTAAGAAGGCAGACAAGGACAATTCTGGAACCCTAACAGTAAAAGAATTTCAAGAAGTCATTGATGACATTTGTGAAAGATATCCTCAAGTGGAGCTATATTTGAAGAACAAGAAAATGCGTGACATTGCTGATCTCTTGAAGATGGCTAAAGGAGATGTTGCAAAAGAAGCAATTGAACTGAATATTGAAGAGTTTAAGAAAGCCCTTTCTGAAGTTGATTCCCAGATGAAGAATCTTCCAGCCACAGCTCAGGTCTCGCGTTGATTCTGTGATTCTCCAGTCTATGAATTATGATTGTCTAAGAAATATCTACTTATTATCTATTTTCATGTGCCTGGCTTCAGGTTGCAGCTCAGCAAGGCACTTATCTTGCTAATTGCTTCAACCGTATGGAAGAGGCTGAAAAAAATCCTGAAGGTCCTATCAGGTTCAGGGAAGAAGGTCGCCATCGATTCCGTCCCTTTAGGTACATCTTAATCTAGTATAAATTTGATATAGCAAGATTATATCATAGCAGCGATTTCTCCCACTATCTCTGTACTGGTGCTTAGCATTCCTCCATGCATGATGCATCTGTTCCCAAGCAAAACACATAGTTTCCTCCCAGCATGTCTATTGCAGAGCTAGCTGTTTAGCTTGGCCATCTATGAATTCAAGTTACAGACCACTTCTTGAATGCCAGATTAGTATATGAATGTCTACTTTGAGACTTGCAAGCAGTCAGGATCTCAGTCATTTGCTTTATGGCGTATATTGTTTCAGATACAAGCACTTAGGGCAATTTGCTCCATTGGGAGGAGAACAAACAGCAGCACAGCTTCCTGGTGATTGGGTTTCAATTGGCCACAGCTCTCAGTGGCTTTGGTATTCTGTCTATGCAAGGTATCGTCTCTCCCCTTGGCTCCACAATCACATAGAGATATCAAATTGAGTAGATGCACGTGTGTACTTATATGGTTTCGGTCTTTGTCTCGATCAGCAAGCTAGTCAGTTGGCGCACCAGGGCGTTGGTGATAACAGACTGGACAAGGCGTTCCGTCTTTGGAAGAGATTCCAGTCGCATTTGAGCAGCTATCAGCAGGTCGCAAGGTTCCCCATTTGGCAGAATTATATTGCATACTTTGTTAGCACCACTTTGGCAATCATAAATTTTTTTGCTTTCAGATCATCTTTCATTAACCAAACTGTTGAATAAACAAAGCCCATACCGCTTACAATTTATCAAATCTGGAGAGGTAAATTGTATAATTTGCGTGTGAAGATCTCGACATTACCCTTGGTGGTACACAGTTTTGGCATTAGCGAGTGCCACGTTTTGTGGCCAAAATTACTTAGAAATTGAGATGTTTTCTTCGTCTTTTTTTTTTTTTTGCGCTATACCATTCTTTATGGCTTGCTCAAATTCATTCTTCTAATATAGTTGTTGTTTTGTTATAGTTACTGCTTGCCATTTGTTTTTCCAAGCTCGTAAATTCATTTATCAGGTATTCTAACCAAGTTTTTCCAATCTCTATCCAGCCTTGTAGTGAGGATTGGGTGACGGAAAGTTGAGGCTGGGAATCGAAATGACCTTTTCAGTTAAGTTTTTGTGCTTCCTGTTACTCGGGAAAGAATCCGATGAAGGTCTGGGTTAAGGATCGGAGGCCGGCTCTAATTTTTTTTTTTAAATCAAAACAAGGTTATGCGCATTTTACTAGGAAAAATCAAAAATCGGTAACAGAGTAGGTCAGCCATGACTGACCATCATGGTCTAACTGATTTAGTTTTACTAAAAGAGAGCTCCTTCCATCCAGTCAACTGGGTTTTGCATACTTTGAATTTCACAATGCAGAGCTTGATGGGCCTGAGAATTATATAAAGCAACCTCAACTAAAGTTTTAGGGTTTACAAAATACGTGATTAAAAAAAAAATTAATCCCTAATCCGAATAATGTTTAGAAATTAATAAAAGTTAATTATATCTTCACCCATTAAATTCCTCTGAAAATCATCAAATGAGCACAAGTCTAAATTGCTCTTGAGATTCTTGCATATTTTATCCTCTCAATTTGCGTTGATTTGGTGATTTGTTTTTTTTAATGTCGTGGGTGTAAATTAGAACACCATTTTCCACTAATAAAATATTAAAATCTTGGCGGCCACCACAGATCAAAGCAGAATTCTGGTGGGCTCCAACAGGGGTGATACAGCGGCCTTGGGATCATGGATTTGGGCTCATCGTCCGTAATCATATCTTGTCAAATGATTGGATTTCTCTCATAGTGAATCTAGAAAACCCTAAATTTTGAAAAATTAAAGAAAAAATAATTTTCCTTTTTTTCTTGTATATAGATATTTTTTTTTATTTTTCTCAGCAAGCAAGAATAGATTTGAGAAAAACAGATGGATTCATAGCATGGTCAACAATAAATTCGAACCTGGACAGTTCTAGAGTGTTTTTGCAGCAAGTTTGAATTTGACAATGACTATACTTTGCAACCACTGATAAGTCGGCATTGAAGCCTCTGAACCACAGCTTTGAACGAATCCTTTTTTTTCTCTCTTGTCCAAGAAATTGGCAATTCGGACATGAACTGTCACTCGTCATCTCTCGTTGAGTGGAGATCCTCAACCTCGAGCAGATCGTTTTAGGTTTCAGTTCTTATCCAGGCAGTGTACTCAAATTCCTGTTTCAAAAGAAACTAGTGGAAGCCATAATTAATGCCCTACTCTATGTAATACTTATTTAGGTTCATGTTTTTTTTCGTGACAGTTCAGGGAGGAAGGTGGTGAAAAAAACTATTTTGTCAGGAGCTTTTGGTCAATACAGAGATGACAATTCGGTGATGGTTCAAGAGTGCTGTATTTTTTGTTTTTAAATAATTTTTAAAAATATATTTTATATTAAAAAATATTAAATTGATGATTTAAAAAAAAATTAAGGTTTTGATATGTGATGTTAAAAATAAAATAATTTTGATGTATTTCCAATAAAAAACACTTTTAAAAATACCATCACAATATTAAACACACTTTCTAACTATTTGACACAACGATTAAATTATTGTTTTGTTATTTTTTTTATATTTATTTTTTTATTAATAATGTCAAAAATAAATTTTAAAAAATAATTAACAAATATTATTTTAATCATTGTCTCAAGAGACCCCTTAATATAGAATGCGGGTTTGTTAAACAATTCAAATTAAATAAAAAGAAATAAAAAAATAAAAAATAAAAAAAATATTACATTATGACATTATTTTTCAAAAGTTATGTTAATCTAAATATAAAAGGATTATATATAAATTAAAATAAAAATAATATTCTACCCTCAATAAATAAAATAAAATAAAATATATTTCTTAATACAGTTGAAGTTGAATGGGTGAGTTTTTATAAATAGTTATTTCATTTGAAAAATGATAAATAATAGATAAAGTATTAATACTGTCAGACGCTATTAAAAATTCAAACCAAACAATATATTAATTTGTGTTTTTTTATCAAATATAATCTATACATACATCAATGTTGGGCTATAATGCACATACATGTAACATTCATATTTTCGTTATTTAATATATATATATATATATATATATATATATATATATATATATATATATATATATATATATATATTGCCCCAAGAAAAATGAAGGAGCGATGGAGCAACTTTGTGAAGAAGAAGCCAAAAACATGTCCCCCACATAATTGCATGACCATCTTGTTTCTTATACAGACAATCAGAGCAAATCAATTGGGCAGAACTGTGGCTTACGCCATCAAAGTCTTCTGATTCGTTACATTATCGTTATCGTTAGTGGGCATGGGAAATTAAAAATTCGGGGATGTTCATTGTTAAAAAAAATATTTTTTTCTGTTTATTTTTTTTAATGAAGGGTTAGAAAATGTGTTCGATTTCTTAGAATGAAAATGATATTTTTTTTTAATTAAAAAACACATCTAAGTTATAATTGTTTTTCATAAAAATCAAAAATATAATTTATAGTATTCATCTTAATATTTTACATTCATGATAATTTGATTATAAAATGTTGTTTTTAACTCACTTCAATTAGAAGTTATCATAGAAATATATATTGTTAAGAAAAAGAGTCTTTATGTTAAATCCACAATAAGTTTTAAATTTATTATACTAAAGCAGAAATTAGAAATTAACAATAAGTCTTTATGTGAAAATATAAAAAAGAAATTATTTTCATATTTTATATTATTAAAAAGTGGTTGTATACAAAAGAGAGGGGAATATATATATTTTATGTTTTTTTATTTAAAAAACAGTGAAAATCTTGTAAAAAAAAAACTAGAAGGAACCTTTAAAATATATTTTTAAAACGTATAAATTTAGCTTTCTAGTTTTTGAAATAAAAAATATTGTATTTGAATAGAAAACTTGTCATGGAAACTCTAAAATTTGCTTTTAAATTAAATTTTATTTTTATTTCTTAACTTTGATTTCTTAAAAAACCAAAGTATTATTCTGAAGTCTAGAGAACAAAGATTATCTAACAAATTGGCCCCACTTTAGACAGCAGCAAGACAGCCACGTGTAAAACCCCCACCAGGTTCTCTTGTATGGCTGTGGTAGACAAGATACATAGATTGGACGATGATGTAGACATTGAAAGAAAGAGATGGTCGGTAGAACATGGGGTTCTTAATCTCAGGGAGACAAGAAGGGTAGGGGGTCTATTCTATTGCTAGAAGCTGAGTAGAGGAGGCCTTTGTTCTTAACCAGAAGAGGTAGGATTAGCTTTTTTTTTGTCTTCATGGCTCCATAGGCTCTCCCTGGCTCGAGAGAGAGAGGCGAAGACTTGTGTAGACAGGGCTAGCCCTTCATTTCAGCTGCCGTCCTCGAGCATAATCTGTGACTCGATTGATCTAGTTATACTTGTATGAACTTTTATTTAAAATTATTTTATTTTATTTAAAAAAAATTATTGAAATGTCGTTGGTTTGGGGTTGACATGGTCAGCCAATAATCTAGATCTCAGATTTATGTGATTGAGACATTTTTTTCAACCTGTTTCAAATAATAAAAATAATTACGGCTCAATTATCCAACTATAGAGGATGGGACACTCTTTCAATCCAGCAATAATGGACATTAAAAAAATAGAAAAAGAAAAGAGTAATCTCGTGTACTTATCGCATACCAAGGTCTTCACCTCATGTCCAATAAATGAGCACCTAATTGACAGCTATTTTTCCTTGGAATGTATTCTGTGCAAGTCAGCCCAACCTTATTTCATGTCCTTTATATATATATATATATATATATATATATATATATATATATATATATATATATATATATGTATGTATGTATGTTTTTGTTGGAAACCCCTTAAAGTGGCCATGAGTTATGATTCTCTTTATGAGAGAATATTAGTAGAATGTTCATGGGTACACAAAGTCATCTAATAAAGGCAATTAAGTTAATGACACTATTATTAAACCTAAAATACATGCTAATTACTTTTTTTTTTGTTTTTTTAGATTTAGTACCAATAGTGCAATGCACATGCACCTGGAAATGAAGGAGTGGTGGCTAATGACGATGAATATATTCCTGGTATTTATCATTAAACTCAATATAGTCTATCAGGTTGATCTAGAATAAATTCTGAATTAAATAGAAATTATTAACCTAGAATAATCAAATAAAAAATATAAATTAACTCTCGATTTAGTTAATACTTATAAAGATCTTTGCTAAATGATATTGGTTTTTTTTTTACGAAAAAGTCAAATCTTACATCAAGTGAGGTTTAAGATGATTTCATGACCGACGAGACTTAATTTAACTCGGGTTTAATAATCAATTATCTTTTATACTGATAAACTCCAATTAGATAGATTGGCAAGGAGCATGATCAACAACATGATTATTTCAGCACTTGCCCATTTTAAATTGAAGATCAAGGCCAAGTACAGGTTTGGAGCTTGTGTTTTCTACAGCCTAGCCATGGCTATTCACTGCTACTTTTGTAATATTCTTGTATCACCATCACCATACCCACCTTAAATGGGGGGCCCACTGGTCAGGGAAATGGGCATCATGGCCCACAAAACTCCCCTCACATGAGAACACAGTTGATATGCCACTGTTGCATTTATTAGAAGAACTGTGCCCTAATAATCTACTCAAAATATGACGTGGTAGCCTCACCTCTATTAGTTACGTGGCCCACGGGCTCCTTTTTGTGAAGGGATGGAAGGAAGATGGTTGGTAAAAGAATATGCATAAAATTAATTTAATAATAAATGCGACACGTCCATTTTATGATTGGATTCAAATTATTAGTGTGTTAATTCTGGTGATGTTGAAAATATTTTGATGCCTGGGTTGATTTCATAATATTTTTTTATTTACCGAGTTAAAAAAATAAAATTATGAGTTTATTATGTTCAACATGAACATGACAGTAAAATGAGAATATTAAACTTATATTTTAATATTTAAAAATCCATGACTATATATAAGAGCATGGATTTAATGTTGAAATACTTAATTTAATAAAAATATCATTAAATTTTAAAAATTATCATACACACACACACACACAAACACCTGTATATATGTATATCAAGAGGATTTTATTAGTAAATATTAAATATATTTTCTTATTTTAAAAAACTTTTAAATATCAAAATTAAAAAGACTTTTGCTCCATATATAAGATTAATATATATATATATATAACAATACAAAATATATGCTCGCGTGCGTGTAACTCTATTTTAATTGAGAAATGGGCTAAAACATCAATATAATCCAAAAAATAAAGTTAATATTTTTTTTACATTATATGCTATTTATGCATCATATAAAACTTTAAATAATATAAAATAAGCTTTTTTAAATTCTCCTAATCTATATAATACACTTTGTTCTTAGAGAAATAGATTTATACGTAGATAGATTGTGCTATTCAAATTTTATTCCTGCGTAGTATTTTATTGGATTTTAAACTCTTGAATTTCATTATCATTTTATTAGAGTTAATTTTATGATGCTATTGATAAATACGCAACACTTATACTAAAAATACTAATTATTTAAAAATATACATATTAAAAGACTTATTAAAAAATATCTTATGATTAATCATTTAATAGGTGGTCCTAGTAAGAATTTGAAACCAAAAGGTTTGTTTTCCCTTTGATTCCAGGTTCAAGTTCTGTAATTGCTAATATGATAGTCATTAAAGGCTTACATGATTGTTAACTTTAGGGTACGTGGGATTAGTCGAAGTGCGCACAAGCTGACCCGAATATCAATATTAATAATAATAAAAAATTTCCATGATTATAACTATTTTAGAGAGTAATTTCGAGATAATTTCTTACAGAGAATTAACGTTGGATTTTTTATAGCATTCTAGTGGTTTGCATGATTGATAGTGTTTGCTGTTAACCTTGTCTCTCCAATTATTCCTTTCCTACAGGTATAATAACTTCAGGTGACTGGTTTTATATTCAAGAACAGATTTAAGTCGCACTGATTTCAATTTTTTCGAGAGGTTACAGACCAGCATGGAGTACTCACACAAACCCAGAAAAATTAATAAATTTTATGTTTGATATTACATTTGTTTTTGTTTTTTAAATTATTTTTATTAAAAATAAATGTTATATCACTGTTATTCCAGTGATTTATAATTATTTTGATGTGCTGACATATAAAATTTAAATAAAAATATAAAAATATTATTTTTAATTTAAAACACACTACACCACCACATTATTAAATTTTAAAAAGTCAACCACGTAAACTCATTTCACAAGATAGACAATATTCTTTTCTATTTCCAAGGTTTGCAAGAGATTAAGGTTAATTTAATTTTAAATTACCCCCCCACCCCCAAAAAAAAAAAAACAGAAAAGCTAAATACAAAGACAGGAGGGCCACGTGTCTCGAGCTAAACTGGGTGGGAGATTGACTTGCCAGCTGCTTCTTAGCAGAAGAAGCTGGTTTTAAATAATTTCTTAACAGTAAGATAATATCCCCTTTAATTATAATTAAAATTATTAATTATTAAGATGTTAATTATTCCAAGATTATCTTTAATTATAGAGATTCGAGAACATTAGCTGTGAAGATGCTCTAATTTTTTTGCTCGTGTTGTGCCACCAAAAACGTGGACTCGTGCGGTTGAGGAGGGCATCACGTGATCTTCCACATGACAGTGTTTTGTGTCAGATTAATCTTAAACTACGATGCTTAATTATGGGTTCAGGGTCGGTTCAGATTTGAGGTTTAATGTTAAATTTTGATTTTTGATTTTTAAAATTATTTTAATACGTTAATATCAAAAATAAATGAATTCTATTTTATTGTTTACATAAACATATTAAAACTATAAAAAAACCCTACAAAAATGAATTCAGTATTTTTCCAAGAGAAAAAATAGTTTGAAGATGATTTAAAAAAGTGGATTGAATTGAGTATAAAACAGTAGTTTTTATTTTCTTGTTTTTTTTATATATAAAAAAACTGATGTATATGTAAGTGATTTTATTTGAAATTATACACAGTCTCCACATATTTATAATTTTAAATTATATTTGAGCTGAAGTAATTGAATGTAAATATATCATTTTATTAAAAAAAATTTAACAGCAATACTCAGATTTAAAACTTTAAACCTAAGTCTTTTTATGATTATTTCCTTTTTTTTGGGGGGTGCAAATGACTTGTCCTTTATTCAACTAATATCATATTTTCTTTTATTACTATTTTTTCCCCAAGGTCTGATAGAAATTTTATATTAATTTTCACATACTAAGATTACAAAATTAGAGGGCAAGGAGTGTATTTATTATTAATAGCATAGCTTGAAGTTTGAGCCATGGTGGCCATCATGCCATCATACAAGATAATTAACCCTAATCATGGCGCTAAATTTGCTTATTATAGATGAGAATCTCCATGATCACACCATAACTACAGATTGAAGCCTCCAAATCACCCCCCAAAAAAAATCAAGAAGAAAGCGAAAAATACAAGGAGTTTTAAGACATTTGAGACATGCACATGGGCATCATTGTCACATAATAACTGCGACTTTTGTTAGGTAGATGAGAGTCTGGTAATTTTTATTTTATTATTATGTTTTAAAAAATATGTTTTATTTTAAAACATATTAAATTAATTTTTTAGTGTTTTTATTAATTTTAATATTAAAAATATAAAATATAAAAATAATTTTTTAAAAAATATAATTCACCCATAATACCAAACACACTAACCCACATCACAATTCAACCTTTTCGAGCGATTGAACTGTGTTTTAATTTTTTGTTAAAAATTAATTTTTTTATATGTTTTGAATCATTTTAATGTGCTAATTTTAAAAATAATTTTTAAAAAATAAAAAAATATTATTTTAATATATTTTTTCATAAAATACACTTTAAAAAACAACCAAGCTATCCAACCTCATTTATTTACTATTCATCGTGCCGTAATTATTTACTGGATAAAACACGCTACCTTTTCTTCTTCACATTGGCCCAATCATGGATCAAAGAGACAGGGTCAAATCTGTCCATGCAAAATCAAAATAACTTTAAGCCCCATCATGTTCTTCAATATTACAAAAATACCTGGACCTTAGCATGCAAAGATGGTCACCGTATTCAAGGTAGTGTCTTCCCTGCTTCCACGCTGACAAAAGCTGAAGCTTTCACATGGCAGCATCTGCTCCTCTCTTTTAAGGCTGATTTAGATAGTGAGCTCTTTTACCAGAGATTTCTTACAAAGTGAGAGCTGACAAGACTAGTGGCACCGAGGTAAATAAACTCAACTACAGACCCATTTGTGGGATCCTCTGCTTAAAATGACAATATCACCCACGTAGTTCTTTTGAGGAGCATGGGCAATTTGGGCACTGGATAATTGGGGATGTGGATTTCCAAGAAAAGCGATGGGTCAGGGAAATAATTAATGGCAGTGAGAAGGGGAGGCCATGTTATTGGAGATCTGGTTAGGTCCTTTCTCTCTGTTTTTTTATTATCTCAATAGGGTTTCTATTTTAATGTGAAAAGCTCGAAATTTGTGCAGAAAAAACTACAGTCCTCCTACATTGAAAGTTGTATTTTAAATTAAAAATATATTTATTTAAAAATATATTAAAATAATATTTTTTTATTTTTTACAACAAATAAAATAATATTTTTTATTTTTTTATTTTATTTTTTACAACAAATAACCTAAAAATACTAAAAAATTAATTTCCAGACAAATAACATTTTATCCACAACGCCCCCTCCCCTACTACTACTGTTTAACAAAAACATTTCAGTATTTATTCATAGGTTATTGGAGTCTATTTGATATCATGGTAGTATTTATTTTTTAAAATATTGTTAAAATAATATTTTTTTATTTTTTAAAATTTATTTTTATATCAACTTATTAAAATAATATAAAAAATAAATTTTTACAAAAAAAAAATATATATATATTCTGAAACGAGGCTATGGCAGTACATTCACGGAGTTATTGTTGGAAGATTTTTGGGATATCTATTGACCTATTACTTTGGACTTTCGGTCTGTGGAAGGGAAAAAATGGACAGGTGATGATTGAAAACGAAAGTTCGAGTCAAGGAGATTCGTTGTGGGATAAGTATTTGTCGAATACAAACTACGTAAGACACACATGTGTGTCCTTGTTAGGTTTGACCTGTTGGCATCGAGTTGTCTTTTTAACCGTCTTTGATTGGAGAAAAGAAACCAAAAACTCGACTATATACTTGGAGCCTATTCATACTAAAATTTCTTTGAGAAATATGTGTTGATTATCATGCTAGTTATTGCATTCATATGATCGTTAAGGATACACACACACACACTAGATATATAGGTCCACCCTACACTGCAGACCAAAAGTATTTTATCAATAAAAAAAAATATTTAGGCATCTTTTGAACAGGTTGAAAAAAATCTGCTACTAAGGATGTAGATCGAATTAAGAGAAAAAAAACTAGTATAATTTAATTAGATAATATAAGAAGATTATGGCAGTGCATGCAAATCTTTTTTTTAATTGTAGCAACAACATGTCGCGCTTCAGTTTCTCTAAGGGAAACCAAGCATGGCCTTCTAATGCCGTGTTCTTTTAAAATTTTAAAAAAGAAATTATTTGAAATTTTTTTATATTTTTAGATTATTTTGATATGTTAATATTAAAAATTATTTTAAAAATTAAAAAAAATATATTATTTTAATATATTTTTAAACAAAAAATATTTTAAATTATAATTGTTATAATAGTGATGTTATAAAAAATCATTTAATTATGCCATATTTTTCTAAATAAGATTAGAGGTTCTTCATGGTTATATTTGTAATTTATTGAATAGTTTTATATGAAACTAAAACTCACGATATTTTTTTTAACTGAAGATGAATATTTGACTGGAATAAAAAAATATTTTTTATTGTCAATATTTTTATTGTTTTTAAAATTAATTATTCTTTTATTTTTTTCATGTAGTTGTATAAAAATAACTGATATATTATTTTTATTTTAAAAAAAATTGGTTATAAGTTTTTACATGAAAAACCATGCTTATTGTATAAAATATATATTTTTTATTACAAATTTTAAATAAATGAACGAAAATGGAGTTTTGACCAAATAAGCATGTCTTTTCTTCCAGCTTTAAATTATTTGAATTGCTTTAAGTTTTTATTTTAAAAACAATGGTGTTGATAAAAAAATCACGACCTTGTCAAGTAAAAAAAGAAATGTACAAATAAAAAGAGAGAATCCTGACTAAAAAGATATATTTTTTCTTCTAGATTTAAAAATTTAGAATATTTTAAAAAATATATTCAAATTAAATAAAATATAATTTTGAAAATGACTTCACATTAGAAAACAAAAAAACCAGGGATTTGTTTTTTAAAAATTAACATAGTTTGGTAAATTATTTGGGAGAATTATATAGATTCGAAAAATATTTAGAAAATAAAATAGTTTAAATACAACCATATCTTCTAATATTAATTATGTACAAAATTATTATTGGAAATAATGGTCGGAGACAACCGTGTTTTCTAATATTAATTATATACACAATCACTATTGAGAATAGTAGTTATATAGTGATTTTTTTATTTTAAAAAATAAAAATTAACCTTATAAAAAACCAATTCAAAATTTTATGAATATCTAATGGTTAAAAGATAAGATGATTTGGGAAGAAAGATAAACGAGGGAAAAAAAATGGGAAAAAAATAGATATCCGGTAACACACCAGAAATCTGTTTTTGACACGTTCAATACTGGTATAAAGATTTCGACAAGATGTTTCAAACTACATATTGAATATCACTAGACGAAGTTATAATTAATTCTAAATTAACCCAATCAAAATCCTTAATATATTAGGACCATGCTTAATAATCTTTTAAGGTGTGATTATAATTATATAATCAAGATTTTTCTAACAGTATTGTGAATCTTGAAAATGAAGTTCCGATATGTCTTCAATGACCCATTCTTTCATAGTTATTAGATTTTAAATTTTATGTTTGACTATTGGATCTTATGAAAATTTAAATTGATTTTTGTAGTTGTTAATTAATTTGGTTAAAACATAAATTTTAAAACAATTGTTATTTTTAATTGTAGCTGCTATTTTTAATAACAATTGTTTTTAACCATTATTTTCAATAATAATTGTATTTAAAATATGTTATTTTTTAAATATTTTCTCAAAACTTTTGTTAAACTGTACTAGAATTACAAAAGACCAAAAACTAGTAACTAATGCTACCAATTTTTGTCTTGTAGCAAGATGAAGGGTAAAATCGAGAATGAACGAACCTTATAATCAGAACGGTAATTCTCCAAATGATTACATGCATGAGCAGTAAAAAGTATTGGTAATAGTAAAAAAGGCAAAAACGAATTTTACCATTTGTAGTCAGCTCTAATTTTTCAAAGCCTCTACCCGTATAACTACCCCTTCCCTACCCAAACAGGCATATAGCCCTTACAGCCCACTCTAACCTACATCGTGTGCGCAATACGCACCCCGATGTCCTTTGTGCTTACGTGTCATGATCCGAGTGGATATGGAACAGGTTAGGTGTTGCTGTGGGTTATCTTCTTCTCCTCTCTCTCTCTTCTAGCCATGTCCGTGTCAGCTTCAGCTTTATCGTATTGTAGATGTTATTTTTTAAAATATATTCTATTTAAAAATATATTAAAATAATATTATTTTTTTAATAATTTATTGCTGATATTAATATATTAAAATAATTAAAAATTAAAAATATAATTGAACCATAATGCCAAACCCACTACACGAATAAAAACACATCAATAACATATAATAATCACTTGCTTTTGATACTTTTTTTACCCTTTAATTGATTAAATTATTATTTTAAGTGTTAGTTTCATTATTAAAAAATGACATCAACAAAAGAATAGAAATATATTTAATTAAAAAAATAGAATTTGAATTTGAATTTCTATACCTTCACTCATACCAGAAACATAAAGAAATTTTTTTTATATATATATAGTCACAGTGAATATTCCAATCATATAAAAAATATATAAAAAACTTGCATTGTTTGTCAATGTTGTCTCTATTTTTTCTCCTGAGATAGTAATCACTTTAAAAACTTATATATAGTTATATGTATAGAAAATCAGAAATAGAACACTTGAATTTAGATAAATGGAGTAAAATACAATCTCATAATGTTCAAAATCTTTTGCTTCCATGTGGTTTCAGGTTCAAATCATGTGATTGCTAATATGATGACTACTGAAGGCTTATATGGTCGTTAACTTCAGGATCTGTAAAATTAGTCGAGGTACGTACAAATTAGCCCGGATACCCATATTAATTAAAAAAATCCTTTGTCTGAAGTCTATACTAGATTAGAGCTTTGTATGAGTGTATGTGAATTTATTTCTTATATTATTATTTAGAATTTAAATTTAAATTTAAATTTCGAAGCATGAGTTAAAAAATTATGAAAAAATAATAATTGTATTTTTAATTAATAATAATTTTGTTAAGATTAAATTGGATTAGAAACCGGGTCTAGTTAAGATAGCTGTGATTTTTTTATCGAACTTTGAATTTTAAACTGTTAGTATGATTGAAGATAAAACAAAAAATAAAAGATAAAACCTTATAATTTTAAATCGTTGTCATTTAAATTATGCGTGTTTAGTATTATAGTGTATAATATTTTTTTAAAATATATTAAAATATTTTTAATATTTTTAATATTACTACATCAAAATCATTAAAAATTATTAATTTAATATTTTTATTTTAAAAAAACATTTAAAAGAAAAAAAAACCTCAATCCACGCATAACCGACATTCAAGATAACTTTCATAAATTTAAAATACATGTTTTATTAATTTATGAAATAAAAAATTATAAAAAATACAAAATAAAGAAAACGTCACTATTTTTATTAAAGTGAAAATTAATCCAAAAATGTAGAATGAATATAGATGATAATTAGTAGTATTAAGTAATTAATAATTATAATAATATTATATCTCTCCAGTAATACATTCTTTCTATCATCTCTGTACTTGTACGCTTTTCCTATTATATTACACCACACCTCTCTGTTTTCTTTCTTTTTTGGCCATTCAATCTCCATGGAAGAAGAAGATATCATTTGTTTTCGGGTTTTAAAATTATTTTTGAAAAAAAAAATATTTTTAATATTTTTAAATTATTTTGATGTTTTAATATTAAAAATAAATTTTAAAAAATAAAAAAATATTATTTTAATTTATTAAAAAAAAAAAACACTTTAGAAAGTAAGCAGTAAGCGATACCACGGTACAAAATAGGGTCAGAAGAAACCAGCCAGAGAGTGATTCCAAATCTCCAATTATTTCCCTCTTCAATCCCCTCTCCAATCACAACTTCATCCTCACTGCATTCTCCCTTCAGATTTTGCAGAAAAAAAAGTAATTATCATCTTGTCATCTCCATCTTTCAAAATTTTCCAAATGGGCCTGCAGAAAAATTTTCAATAGTATAACGCCCTCTTTTTCTTTGTTTTCATCTCCATCTTTCAAATTTCAAAATGGGATTTGATGAAAATAATTTGTTTTCATGAAAAATCTTTCACCATCCTAAATACCGAGACTGAGTTCTGAGTTTTTACTTTGATGGGTCCAAATCCAAAGATGAAAAGGGAATTTCTTGACTCAACAAGGTCATCACCATTCCCAGATGAAGTACTGGAACGAGTTCTTTCACTCTTGAAATCACACAAAGATCGTAGCGCAGTGTCTTTAGTATGCAAGGACTGGTACAACGCAGAAAGCTGGTCAAGAACTCATGTTTTTATAGGGAACTGTTATTCAGTCTCTCCTGAAATTGTTGCACGTAGATTTCCAATAATTAAGAGTGTTACTCTTAAAGGGAAGCCAAGATTTTCTGATTTTAATCTAGTGCCTGAAAATTGGGGAGCTGATGTTCATCCTTGGCTTGTAGTTTTTGCAACGAAGTATCCGTTTTTGGAAGAGCTGAGGCTTAAGAGAATGGCTGTTAGTGATGAAAGTTTGGAGTTTTTGGCTGTTAATTTTCCTAATTTTAAGGTTCTTTCTCTGTTGAGCTGTGATGGGTTTAGTACTGATGGGCTTGCTGCTATTGCCACTCATTGCAAGTAAGGATTTTTGTTAGTTACTTAAACTGTTTGTCATAAAATCTTGGGTTTTTGCTGTTTTAATGTTAACTGTTTTGGGTTAGATCTAACACAAGTTATCAGTGATTAATTCAGTTTTAGAGAAAGTGATGAACTTTTTTCTGTTCTTTGGTTTTTGATTTGTGAGTTATGAAGTAAACTGGCAGTTTTCTGGTTTATGCTTGGAAATCTATGTTCGCAGAGTTTAAACAGTAACGGAAGTGGTTCTACTGTTGTTTGTTTACTTTCTTTTTCTAATATATGGTTTCTTTTACTTGATATGACTTTTGACCTATTAATGATGATTTAATGGATCATGGCATGTGATTGATGTCATTTTCGTCCAGACTAAATCCTTTTTTTTTTTTTTTTTCATCGTATGTGAAAAATGTAACTTTTTTTTGTGTGTGTGTAATCCATTGTATGCATTGTTGGATCAATTATTTTCATGGATGATAGTCTTGGTAGCAAGTGGGTTTGATGAATGGATACAATTATGTTGTGGTGTTCTAGGGTGGGTGCTCGCTAGCTTAGATGGTAAAAGTTATTTGGTTTCATCTCAAGTGACATTGGATCCGATTATACTCAACCTGAAATGGGATGGTTAAGTGAGGAGGATGGTTATCCTGTTGATCAATCGGCCTGGATGAACAAAAAAAGGGGAGAAAAGAAGGAAAAGTATAGTTGCTGTAACAAACTCAGTTTTTGTACCACAATTAACACTGAGTGATACATGTAAGGTTTCTTGAGTCATGCTGGTTTTAGCTGTCCATGACTTTGTATTTCCTTGAAATCTTTATAGATCTGATGATTAATCACATATACATGGGGGATGCTGTAAAACAAATGCACCCGTCTTTGGATGGGAAGAATCCACCTGAAAAGTAGAGTTTAACGTGATTGCAAGTGGTTCTATCTTTTCATTTCTTTTGTTCTGTGCTTAATTTCTCTGTTTTTTTTATTGATGCGACATTGTACCTGTTAGACGTGCATTTTATTGGTGTCATAATATTGCTGTCAACTTTTCATCTGCCCGCGCAAATGCACTTTTGTGTTGGGTTGTTGGTTTAGATAGCGATGACCATGGAAAATGCTGTATGGTCATCGAGATGCTGCAATGTTTTCTGGGTGGCAGTATGCATCACCCATCTTTGGGAAATATTCAATGTCTACTTGGGCTCAGATGCCTTATATGTTAGAAAGGAGTGGGAATAAATGAATAGGTTGGTGTCCAGAATATTGGCATAAAAGAATTTTTGGATTTTATGCAAGTATGGAGTGTGTGGATTTCATTCATTGAGAGTGCTAGTGATCCATACTTATTTGCAGCCTGTGATTCACTTTGTTATTTGATTGATGGTGCTCCTGGATGCCATTTCCTTCATGAGAACCATATCAAAAGAGTCCAGTGGAGATGTTCCTTTGTTTTGCTGGAAACGTGGCTTGAACTTGAGAAAAGGAGAAATCTAGTAATACTGATCGTAGCAAAGGTTGAAATTCCTAAAAACTATTTCCCTATGACAATAGCACCTTTGTTTGCAGTGAAGACTTGATTAGACTCGCACATTATGTGTTATGTATTCTTTGTGTAGCTTATGTTTATAATTTATTTCATTGATCTGGTTTCTCTGTGCTGTTTCACATATTTGATTAGTTGGGTATCAGCTAAATCTGCAATTATTTTTCTGTAATGTGTTCATATTAGTTTAAATGTAACACGTTCTCTTGTACTCATGGGTAAAAACTATGATGGGAAAAAAAGGTGTATTGCTTTGCATGCAGTTCATTTTCTACACGTTTCTGAGCATTCTTTTACTGGTTAATAACCCTTAATTTCATGATTTATGACCTCTGTTGTGCTTTGTGGACATTTATGTGTTATATTATTTTCAATTGCACAAGAAAACTTAATTTTTCTCGGTGCAGGAGTTTGACTCAGCTTGACATACAAGAGAATGGCATTGATGACAAGAGTGGTGGTTGGTTAAGCTGCTTCCCTGAAAACTTCACATCATTGGAAGTACTAAACTTTGCCAATCTGAATACTGATGTCAATTTCGATGCACTTGAGAGACTTGTAAGTAGGTGCAAGTCACTAAAGGTTCTGAAGGTCAACAAAAGTATTTCCTTGGAACACCTACAAAGGCTGTTAGTTTGTGCTCCACAATTAACAGAGCTTGGCACTGGTTCATTCACACCAGAGCTCACAACTCGTCAGTATGCGGAGCTTGAAAGTGCATTTAACCAGTGCAAGAATTTACATACCCTTTCAGGTTTATGGGAGGCAACAGCACTATATCTACCAGTTCTGTACCCTGTCTGTTCAAACTTGACTTTCTTAAACCTGAGCTATACTTTTCTGCAAAGTCTTGAACTTGCTAGTCTTCTCCGTCAATGTCCACGACTTAGACGCCTCTGGGTATGAATCTTTGTTTTTAATCTTTCCTATCAGTTTCTTTCTTGGAAACAATTTTTTAATTTTTACATGCATAATTTAGTGAATCGTCTTTGCTTCCAAGTTTTGTGGCATAGAGCCTAAGATTTATGACTTAATTGTTTAACTCTCCTGAGAGGTGATATACTTTCTCCAGTTAATTAGCACCTCTGTGATATAGTTTGTCTCATTTTGCACAATGGATATTATCAAGCTCTCAGCCTTTTATTTCTGGTATGTTGGCAGTTAATTGTCTTGGGGTTGATTCATCTGATGCTCCTTTTGTTTCAAAGGTTTCATGTGGTGTAAAATTTCTGATTTTGTATTTTCCTGCATGCTGCTACTAGTTATATTGAAGAGTTTTATACATCAAGTTGACTATGTTTATATTTACCATGTGCTTTAATAAGAGTTTTATACAACCTAGGATTTTAATGCTGAGAGATGAATCCTTAAATGGTCGAAGGTCTGAGTGCTACATTTCAAATCATCAACCACTGTAGCACCCTTTCATCTGCAGCCCAGAGCCCCCACAAAAACACATACTAAGAAAAAAGGCTCAACTGTTAAGTGCAGTTAATCACACCAAACACCAAATCTTAGTCTTAAGATTAACTGCTTGGATATTTAATCACATCATTAATGCAGGTCCTGGACACTGTGGGGGACAAAGGGCTGGAGGCTGTTGGATCCAACTGTCCATTGCTTGAGGAGCTCCGTGTCTTCCCTGCCGATCCCTTTGATGAGGAAATTATCCACGGGGTGACTGAAGCAGGGTTTGTTGCTGTCTCTTATGGATGTCGAAGACTCCACTATGTTCTCTACTTTTGCCGGCAGATGACTAATGCTGCAGTAGCAACCATTGTGCAGAACTGCCCTGATTTCACCCACTTTCGTCTTTGCATAATGAATCCAGGCCAACCGGATTACTTGACAAATGAACCTATGGACGAGGCTTTTGGGGCTGTGGTGAGGACTTGCACTAAACTACAGAGGCTTTCTGTTTCAGGTCTCTTGACAGACCTGACATTTGAATATATTGGGCAGTATGCCAAAAATCTGGAAACTCTGTCTGTGGCTTTTGCGGGCAGCAGTGATAGGGGGATGCAGTGTGTGCTAGAAGGTTGTCCAAAGTTGAGGAAACTTGAGATAAGGGACTGCCCATTTGGAAATGCAGCACTTCTTTCAGGTTTGGAGAAGTACGAGTCTATGAGGTCACTCTGGATGTCAGCCTGCAATGTGACAATGAATGGCTGTCGGTTATTGGCAAGGGAGATGCCCAGATTGAATGTTGAAGTAATGAAAGAGGATGGAAGTGATGACTCTCAGGCTGATAAAGTTTATGTTTACCGTTCTGTTGCGGGGCCAAGAAGGGATGCTCCACCTTGTGTACTCACTCTCTCAGGTTTATAAAATATGCAGGTAATCTTCTCTCTCTCTCTCTCTCTCACACACACACACACACACACACACACAGGGCATGCACATGTGCAGAGTGACACACCAAGGAATTTAATTACATGGTGTGTAAGTGGCACAGTTGCCTACTGATGCCTCCTTTCTTTCAGAACGTGGAGGTCCCATTTGATGACCCTTTTTTCTCTTTGATCAGAAAGAGCTGCATGTCTTACTTCTGTATCTGGTTGAGTGAAACTATTTACCTGGAAATTGTTGCTCAATTCTTTTACTTGCGTAGTATAGTTATGTATATTGGTAAAAACCTTTTCCACCCAGATTAATGATCCTGTTAGGTGGGCTCGCAGGTGCACCTGGTGTTAGATTTTTCTTGCTCTTCATCAACTTAGGAGCGATTTGAATTTTCTCGAGTTTACATTCTTGAAGCTTTGCTGTGTTAATATTGCATTTCTTTATCATCACAGGATCTTGTTTAAATAACAAGACAAGCCACGGCGTGCAGGGATTGGGATGCAGTTTATACAACTGGATGATGTGGATGGTTAAAAAGAAGAAAGATGGACTGCATGAAACTTGTATTTGTTCTTCTACTGCTGTTTCCCTTAATGACACAGCAAATATGAAAATATGGAAGCTAAATATACTACAAAGCTTATGCATCAACAATCTCCAGTACTGGATACAACTTCTCTTCCCAAACCTTTGAAAAGCAAGATTGCAAGGTTTCCTATGCAGAAATGGATGAAGCAGCCATGGTAATGGGTCACAAATGAACCAAAATCCATCCCCACAATGCATTGCCATCCTGGTCCATGCACCCTGTCGAAGTCCTGCGAAAACAAGAATCCCCAAAATTGGCTTTCTTCAATTATTTAATTCCAAATAATCATCTAGTACTTTCCAGGAGGTTACCTTCTTTATGAAGCGGGCAATATCAGTGGACTCGGTAACATCAAAGATATCAAGGGCCTTCGCAGCTAAGTGAAGTGCATCCTGCTGCATGGTTTGAAGCATGTCAGTCTCGCCAACAACAGCTTTGCCTTCTAACATGGTTGAAGGATGCTTTGTTACTGGGTATGGCAGAAGAGTTGAAAAGAGAAAGCAGTGGTGTTAGAGGTATGGCTTCTGCAAGGATTATATAGACCTGTTGACAAAGGAGTGGCCAGTGGGTGCTGGTGCTTAGTCCTACACTGTGTTGGCAGGTTGCATCAACTGGTGCAATAGAAGAATGCCAAGTATGGCAGACATAGTCTGCTGGGGCCTGATGCATATCGGTGATTTGATCTGGGACCAATTCTGATCAATGGCTCATGGTTGCTTAGTGTGGAAGGGGATGTTCTTTCTAGGTCCACGTTATCTTTGAGATGTTGGATGTTTGTGGTTGTATGACACTAGTATTTGCCATGATTTTGCTGGAGAATGTTGAAAGGTTCATAATTTCTTGTCCTGTTGCTCGTGTCTCTACATCATTGCATACTTTTTAAACGACTCCAAAACCTTTTTGAGCTCTCTGGCCTATTCATTCGCATCAACTGATAGCTATTCTTTCCTATGAATTTGGGACTTGGACTTGCAGAACGGGGTAGCTTTCCGTGCCAAACTTATTCCATTCCTTGCCTTACAGGTTCTCTTACCAACACTGCACAAAAATTCTTGGGTCCAAACTATAGGGGTTGCTACAGTGCATGTATTTTGGCACAGGCACAGTGCCTGATTGTCTTGTGCACCCTACGCCACCGTTTCTGATTTTGTAAGCAAATCCGGTGGCCTAGATCAGCACTCGCCCAAAACGAAGGCATTTTAGACCCACCCTATTACGAGAGCGTTTGTTTACGCTGCAGCGGCTGCGTTTCGCTTGAAGCGAAACGCAGCTCCTGCATGTTTGGTTACCAAAAAAACGGGATTTACTGTTCATGGACCCCGCCTTTTATTGCGTTTGCAACGCAGCAACGATCGAAGCAGCTTGGAGCTGCTTTTGTTGCAACTGTGTTACAACACAGTAAACAATGGCACGCCTTGCAGCAGAGGCATAATCAGCCCTTCCCCTTCTCCTTCTCCTTCTCCAAAGCAGCTTGGGGCTGCTTTTGTTACAACTGTGTTACAACACTAACAATGGCGCGCCTTGCAGCAGAGAAATAACCAACCCTTCCCCTTCCCCTCCTTCTTCTCCTTCTCCTTCTTCTCCTTCTCCTTCTCCTTCTTCTTCTTCTTCTGCACCATGTCTCCACTGTTCTGCAACGTGAACAGTGGAGACTCCACTGTTCACGTTGAAGAACAGTGGAGCGCAGCTCCTTCACCACCGCCTAGGGCCGCCGCCCCTTCTCCTTCTCCTTCCCCTCCTCCTCCTCCTCCTCCTCCTCCTCCTTCTTCTTCTTCTTCTGCACCATGTCTCCACTGTTCTGCAACGTGAACAGTGGAGTCTCCACTGTTCACGTTGTAGAACAGTGGAGCGCGGCTCCCTCACCACCGCCAAGGGCCGCCGCCCCTTCCCCTTCTCCTTCTCCTTCTCCTTCTCCTTGTTCTGCACTTCTCCATGTCTCCACTGTTCACGTGAACAGTGGAGATCAACTCCATTGTTAATGGGCCGGACCCGAACCTAAATGCATCGAACCGGTCCGACCCAAACCTAAATGCATTGAATCGGATGTGACCCAGTAAAATAAAAAAAATCTAAAATTTTTTCTCAATATTGTGTTTTATTTGAAAAACTAATGTTTCACATGATTCAATGGCACTAAATAATTACATTTGCAGGAGATCGTATGGTGGCGTAACATTTGCAGAATTTGATCGCAATTCCAATTTTATTCCTGATGATATTTTACCTTATGTTGTTGCACGCTCAGGAAACCATGGAAACTGTAGTCCTTATTGAATAGATTTCATACATGATGAAATTGAACATAGTTTAATCTGACAATAAAAATACTTTATATAAAGTATTGTTTATTTCATGATGTAATAGCAGTAATTAAATCGTTAATATTTCAATTAAAAATCATCAATATTAATATATGTCTTTTTTAATTATTTTATAATCTCAATTTGAAAAGCATTTTTTAACCAAACACATTAAACTACTTTTTCTTCAACCTCAATTTCAACCACAGTTTTAACCAAACATCTATTTTTTCAAACCAACCTCAACTAAAAGTACTTTTTATAAAACAATTTTTTTTAAACCACAACCGCAACCGCTACCACAATACCAAACACACTCTACATGTCCCAGTAAAACTTGCAAGAATATTTTTCATGCTGTAAATTATAGGCCTTGGCTTTTAGCCTTTAATGTTTCGGATTCACAGCTTCCTGAAAGCTTCGATATCATTTCGTGTCAGTTTTATTTTCTAAAGGAATGATGACTTCTTAGTGGTTTCCATGACTGAGCACAGCATTTCTGCAGTAAATTTCTGAGGTCTACCCTTTGAAAAAAAAAAGAAAAGGAAAAGAGTGAACTGGTTAGACTGGGTTTTGACAAGTTTTTTCCAGGTTTACTTGGTTGTAGGTCAATCCAGGTTTTTACGGGGGTTTATTAATAGTTATTTCTCTTTTTATTTTTTTGTTGAAATCCAGCTTTTTTTAGGTCCCAAGTCATGGAATATCCTGCCAAGTTAGGTTAGGTTTTTCCTTGTCATTTGAAACTGAAGAAACAAATTAACTTCTGAAGGAGTACGCAAAGAGGAATCTGCTTGGCATCAGGGAGGGAAACTCAACAAATAATGCGAGCATTTCTCGAACATATCATATTTGTGTACGAGAGTTTTCTACAATAGTCCTGGCTTAACAAGCCCATCAAGGCCGAGTTAGCAAGCGAGAACTGGTATACAAAAACTCAAAAGCAGGCACTCTTGCCTTGTTCCTATGTCCTGAAGCGTGGTTTCCAGTTTCCTTCCTAGCTTCAAATTCAAGCCAGAAATTGGGTTTTGAAATGGCTATAGATTTAAGGGCTTCCTTACTAAGATGGGCCGGAGTTTGCAGGCCACAGCCAGATTAGCAGATTCCTTCGCCTCACTGGTGCACACTCTCGTTGGGATGATAAATGCTTGGACTTTGGAGCATTGTCTGTCACGGACCCCTAGTGACTTCACAGCTGTACCCTACATCAATTGTCTTAAAAGCTAGTTCCTTGAGGAACCCATCGCTTTGATCACTGTGAATTCACAGGTTTCCTCTTGGGACTTCAAGAAGAAGTCATCATGACCGTTTGCATTTTTGAGTTGCTTCTAAGATTTCCACTGCTACAAAAGAGAAGTGCTTACCTTTTTTACTTTTTACCATTCATGATTCATAATTTTCTTATGGGTGGGGTCCAGTCACCTTGTTTCTGTGAACTATGGCCCACCAAGATGGATCTTCCCATACAAGGTGGAGTCCAATTTCATTCCACTCCTAGAAGATCTTGGCTTGTCCACTTTTTGTCCTTGATTTTGGATTGGAGCTCAATTGAAGAACATTTGCCTCACCATCCTCGATAAATTAAGATGTGCAGCAGCATGTTGATTGTAGTTTAGTGCATTCGATATAGAAGTTCGGATTCTTTTCGACTCCCTGCTCATTGAAAATTGCTTGTTTGCAGATGCATATTTGACTACTTCTTTGATGATTTAATTAGACACTCGTATTCGTGTTTGTTTGCTTACGAGGTGCACCGCGCGATTCATCTTGAATTTCATGTTTTTTTACGTAATGTTATGCACAATGCTCCTCATAAACAAATACATATTTAAAATGTTTTTCAAATAATATTTTGCTTGAAAAATATTGAATTAATATTTTTTAAGTTTTTTTTTTATAGTTTTGGTGTGTTGATGAAAAAAAACATCTAAAAAAATATTATTTTAATATATTTTTAATTAAAAAATACTTTTAAAAAACCGTTATCCACGGCATTAAACCAAGTCACACACACTTAAACCAAGTCATGCAACCTGTGAGCTACTGTAGAATGAACACAAGACTTCTGAACAAATTAAAACTTGATCTTGCTGTATTAATTAGAATCTCGTGCTCTAATTGACTCTCTTATGGAACTCTTTTCAGCCATTAACATTTTGGTAAGCTGTCTCCTTCAAATAAGAACCTAATGATAACCATATCATTCTTTAGGCCAAGATTCATTTCCATGCTCGATGCCTTCAGGACACATCATTTTCTTGCTGGGTAAGTTGTAAGAAACAAGCCACTCCAACTCCATCAATTTTTCTCATAATTCATAGTAAAAATAGTGAAAGCTGATGGAGCTCTAAAATGTTCATCATCACGAGACAGATTTGCAGACCACGAACTTGGATAAGCCTCAAGCTTTTCGTAGTTAGAAGCCATGCTTGATTTGTGTGTGAAAATGAGGAAACATAGAGCTGAAAAACTGAAACCTATCCTCTTTGGAAAGGCACAGTATGTTCATGAAAACTTGTTTTAGTTGGTGATTTGCTAGAACAAACCACATTGTGTGTTCTTTTTTTTAGTTTAACGTGGGTGTTCGGGGCAGCTTGCGCGCACCTCGACTAATCCCACGAGCCTTGAAGTTAACGACCATGTAAGCCTCCAGTAACCATCATATGAACAACCACGGGGCTTGAACCTGAGATCACAAAAACACATTGTGTGTTCCTTTTGCTTTGCTTTGACATTGACTTTTCTACACATTCTTACAATTAAAAAGAGAGAAAAAAAAGAAGAAATGTGTTAATTATTCTTATTCAATGGCTGTGGCATGAATGACTAGTTAGGTGATAGACCATTTAATATAAACACTGGACTTTTTAAAGTGTTGGCTCCGCCCCATTTGTAAGCTTAAAGATTTTTAGTCAAAGATAAGGGGTCCAAAGAAAAGATTAGGGCTATATTATTTTGTTGGGAAGGTCATTTTCACACTTTAATTTAGTATATCAGATCAAACGTCCAAACTCATAGATTTTCAAATCTTAACATTGAGCTTAAGCATCTATTTAAAAGTACATCTGCTTTTAATTTCGGGTGCTTCTTAAAAATGTATTTTTCTTGAAAAAACATTAAATTTATGTTTTTTAGTTTTTTTAATGGTTTTGATATACTGATGTCAAAAATAAAAAAATAATTATCTTAATGTATTTTCAAGCAAAAAATATTTTAAAAAATATCTTGTATCACAATACCAAACACGTATCTCAACACTCGACCACCAACGTACATTTTGTTTATAGGCAACCAGGAAGCTTAAAGAATGCTTTATACATTGTATCCTCCTTGATCAAGGAGTTTGTCTCTAAGATATTGTCCTGTTTAATTGTTGAAAATCTTGAGAGATTAATTTACAATTCCTAATTGCATTTCACTTCAATATCACATAGTTGAAATGATGGTGAACATGTTGTAACAGGTATTGGGACACCAAATCTATATATCCCCATCAAGCAATCTTTACTCTCATTATTTTGGTCATTTTGTCTCTTATCCCTAATGTAGATGAACATGGAAAAAAATTGATGTATGTATCTTTCTCTTCAAAGCCAAGGTATATTGTAGCTATGCTTGTTTGTGTCTTGAATTTCACTTCTTTTCTACTCCAAGTTCTGTCTAAAGATAGCACTCCTTGCTTTTGCACACAAATCCCATTTGCACCTAACATTGCAACAGTGCATTGATCAACAAAAACACCATTGCTTCCGGGGCTCATGCTAGCTAGGCACACACCAGCCCTACTATGTCCAACAATAAATTATACCCATCTTACAACCAACAAAAAAAATTGAGCATCACTAGGCATGATCATCCTACGATCCTTTTGATTTCTAAAAAACTTAAAGACACTTAAAACTGACAAGTAGAAGCATAAATACATTAATGTAAATACAGATTTACGGATTGGATTAATATATGTTAGTAATGTGGTGCATGATATTTTTCAAAAGTGTCTTGGAAATAAAAATACATTAATATAATATATTTTTATTAATGTTTTGTCATCAACGTATCAAGATCATCGAAAAACTCTTCGAAAAACACCAAATTAATGCTTTTTAAAATGAAAAATAATTTGAAAAATATTTTAAAAAACAGAAGCCAGTACAATACCAATCATATACTAAAAAGTAATTTGGGGTCCCTGGCATGTGCAGGTCAAATTATACTGTGAAATTGATTTGACGAGGGTAACAAACATTTTCTGATGGAGTCACTCAGCCAGCACATTGGCCTACATACAGAAAGTTCAATTCTGAATACAATCAGAAAGATCATGGCCTTCTTCCACACATGTAAAAAACCTTTTCACAGTGACTATTAGAACTAATCACAAGCACATTAGCCAAAAATCAAAACCAATCCATCCAAGACATTCTGCATAAATATATATATCCTAAAGTTAACATGAAATTAACAATGGATCCGTGACAAGCAGAATAATGGATAATTTTGTCATATGCATTAAGACAGAATTAGCACAACATTAGACATCATGGGTCATTTGTTTTTTGTTAAATCTCGTTTGTCATCTTCCTGGTTTTTTAATACGCATGATCATCTTGTGTTCTTAGAACAATTCCCATAAATCCCTCCAGAGCTTATCCCTCGAGTTAATTTGCATAAAAGGGCAATATACTTTGTGCTTCCTTTAGCAAATTGTTTTGGACCAGAGTAGCTTTTGGCCTTTTTCTTTAGCTCCTCTCACCATCTTTCACTCACACAAAAGATTATAAAAGAGATACTATCTACCACCTTTCTCTCAATGGCTGTATTGATTTGTAGGTTCATCTCCACTTCCTGTTGGAAAGGTGACTGCTACCTCAAGGCATCCTCCACAGGGCTTCACGTGGTGGGGTGGGGGGTTTTTGTCATCTCCATGCCGAGAGGAATGAGAGCTACTCTTTTTCTTTTTTTCACCTAATCGAAACTCGAAAGGGGTGTCCATACTCGGAGAGTGGTCCAAAAGGGTTTTGTTTTCTATCAAGGCCCCTAATCTCTCAGCTTTGTCTATTCCTTTTGTTATCTCTTCACTCTAAGAGAGTAGTATGTTCGAGAAGTACAGTAGCTCCTCTCCTAATTTATGAATGAGATTTGGGAGAAGCAAGCCAGAATAATACTAAAATGAATTTATTTTTGGAAAAATCTCAACTCCAAATCCTTTATTTTTACATTAGGAGCTGTTTTTCGATATGTTTTTGTTTTTCGATGCGTTTTAAAAATATATTTAACTTGAAAAAACATCAATTTTTTTTGATGCTTTTCAATAATAATGATATGCTCATATTAAAAATAAATAAAAATTATTTTAATATTACCCCATCACAATAACAAACACACAATTAATAAAACAATATAGCAAGTCATCATGTTTTTGATAGTGTTATCAATTAATAACCTAACTCTCCAAATTGAAGGACAATAGAATGTATAATAATGCCAATAAACACATTTGCTAAGCTCATATAGCATGGTATGATGAAAGTAACTGTCAAGTGATTAATAACTTCTACTATAAAGTACAAGAAAAGAATAATTAAGAAATACAATGTGTGATTTATTATTATTTTGCATTTACCACACTATATTATATGTATTTCCGCGTAGGTTAAGACAATGAAGAACTGAAAACATTACAAGTACATCCTTTCTTGTAGATGTAAACTTCCCACTTCCTGTCTGTCCCTTCCCAAAACCCACCACTGCTGCTAATTCATTCAAAATGACAAGAATGCCCTTCGAATACTAATGTCAGTCTTGCAAGCATCCACCAGAACACAATTCAGGTTCAGCTTCTTAACAGAAGCCAGGAGATAAGCACAGTTAGATAGATAACATGATGGATAGATATGCAGAGGCGGTCTCTCTCTCTCTCTCTCTCTCTCTATCTGGCTCTGTTTATGAAAAACTTCACTGCTTAGATTCCCTTCTCTAGATAGATACTGAATGGGGTTTTTGCAAGATCATTGATAAACAAAAACATGGGACAAGAAAATCCAAAACAACACCAGATCTTTCAAGAATCTTCACCACCAAAGCGCAGTCTCAGGCAAGCTATTGAGGTTATTTCTTCTTTGATCTCCTACTCTCTTCCAATTAAAGTTTTTGCAGTGAAATGGCAACTAATTAGAAACAAGCTAGAAGAGCTAAACTCAAGCTTAATTGCCATAGAGGATTGTGATTCAAGCCAGAATCCAATACTTTCAGGCATGGTGTCTGCTGTCTTAGCCTCTGCTAGTGACTGCTATGATCTTGCTAGGAGATGTGTGGATCTTTCATACAGCGGCAAGCTCTTGATGCAGAGTGATTTGGATGTAATGGTTGCAAAGTTTGATAGACATGTAAAGAATCTATCTGGGATTTGTACTGCAGGTATTTTGAGTCAGGGTTTTGCCATTGTTGTGTCTAGACCTGGAGTCAATGCTTGCAAGGATGATATGAGGTTTTACGTTAGAGATCTGTTGACAAGAATGAAAATTGGTGACTTAGAAATGAAGAGACAAGCTTTGGTCAATTTGTATGATGTTGTTGTTGAAGATGAGAAGTATGTGAAGATAATTGTTGAAGTTGGTGACTTAGTGAATATATTGGTTAGTCTTCTTGATTCAATGGAAATGGAACTTCAACAAGATGCTGTAAAAGTTGTGGCAGTGATTTCGGGTTTTGATTCTTACAAGTCTATTTTGATTGGAGCTGGGATTATAGGGCCTTTGATCAGGGTTTTGGAGAGTCGCAGTGAAATAAGCAAGGAGGGTGCTGCAAGAAGTTTGCAAAAATTGACCCAGAATTCTGATAATGCCTGGTCAGTTTCAGCATATGGTGGTGTTACAGCTTTATTGAAAATATGTGCTAGTGTTGATTCCACAGCAGAACTTATTAGCCCTGCTTGTGGGGTATTGAGAAATCTTGTTGGTGTTGATGAAATAAAGAGATTTATGATTGAAGAAGGTGCAGTTTCCACATTTATCAAGCTGGCAAGATCAAAAGATGAAGGTGTGCAGATAAGTTCCATTGAATTCCTTCAAAATATTGCATCTGGAGACGAATCAGTGAGGCAATCGGTGGTCAAAGAAGGCGGAATTCGGGCATTAGTACGCGTTTTTGATCCGAAAATCGCGTGTTCTTCAAAATCTAGAGAGATGGCATTAAGGGCAATTGAGAATCTATGTTTCTCTTCAGCTAGTTATATCAGTGTGTTGATGAGTTATGGATTTATGGATCAGCTTCTTTTCTTCCTTCGGAATGGAGATGTTTTGGTTCAGGAATTGGCACTGAAAGCAGCATTTAGGCTCTCTGGAACATCAGAGGAGACTAAAAAGGCAATGGGAGATGCTGGATTTATGTCAGAGTTTGTAAAATTTCTTGATGCAAAATCATTTGAAGTTAGAGAAATGGCAGCTGTGGCACTCAACAGCCTGGTCTCAGTGCCTAAAAATCGTAAAATATTCGTGCAGGACGATCGCAATGTGGGTTTTCTTCTTCAATTGCTTGACCAAGAAGAGACAAATTCAGGTAGCAAAAAGTTCTTGATCTCTATATTATTGTCCTTAACAAGTTGCAATAGTGGAAGAAAAAAGATTGCCAATTCTGGTTATTTGAAGAACATAGAAAAACTTGCAGAAGCTGAAGTTTCTGATGCTAAAAGACTTGTCAGGAAGCTATCTACAAATAGATTCCGTAGTATGTTAAATGGAATCTGGCATTCTTGATTGCAATTCTCTTTCTTTCACTGTATATGTAAAAGAGTGGTTTCAAAGTTTTCTTCTTCTTTTTGTTTCTTAATCTCACACATGAGTCTTTCTCTCTGTTTCTTTCTTCTTCTTTTTTACTTCTTTATTAATTTTTCCCATCTGCAAAATCAGCTTTAGAGCAGCTTTCTATTGAATTTGTAACCATAAGCAGATACATATCTTATAAAAAGCTGTTATAGAAATTCTGGCATTGTTGATTTTCTGTTAGTTGAATAAACTATCGAAACAGAAAGCAATTACAGTTATTTAAGATATACAATTGCTATCTGCACAAAAAAATATTTTTGTACGCATTTGTGATGAAGCACATGGGAATGCCAAGAAACCCAGAGAGGCATGTGAGTACATGAGTCTCTTGACTTGTTTGCTTTTGTCTTTTCCCATCCATTTCCTCTTGTTATGGAACTTTCATATTAAAAGACCTTGTCTATTGCTTTGAGATTGTGCTAAGAAAATCAGTATCATATGCAGTAAAATGCGTCCAGGTTACCTCTTTACCGCAGATGACAACACCTTAACTGCATGAGACAGTTTGGGTTGCAGAACTGTTGACTTGTATCAATTTGGATAGCTGAATTATCAAGCAGACATGGTGAGGTTGGTCTCATGTCTTAACAGTAAAGGGACTTGACAATCGTAGGGTATGCAGACATAATTTTGGCTAGCAAAACTTTGTTGATAGCAAGGAAAGTAGACCACTGAAACCTTGTTTGATCCTTGACAGGTTGTTGCTTAGTGTTATCAATCAAAACATTAAATTTCATATGCTCCACACGCTCTACCATGGAATGGATTTTCTCGTGGGTTTGAAAAATGGCTTTGACAGCTCAAATGAACAAACCTTATCCTCCACATCTCAAAGCAAACCAACCATCATTTGAGGCATAAATATCGATGTTTCTCTTAGCAGAGGCCAGAGAAGCAATGTATGATGGGTTGGCAATGAGGAAAGATGGCCTAGAGGGGATTTGCTTGGACAGGATTAGGCCGGGCCTATTGAAAGAGAAAAAGAATGGTCCAATAGGACATTGTGTCTTTTAAGAAAAGAAAAAAATAATTTTTTTATTTTTTTCTTTGAAGTAAAGGAAAAAATAAAAAAAATTAAATTTATTTTTAAAATAATTTTAAAATACAAAAACAAACGTTAAATGTTTTTTTCACAACCATCTAGGGTTCAAAATTAACAAGTGTTTATGATTATGTGGTTTATTTATATGTTTAAGATGGACTTGGTCCTTTTTGTAGTCTTTCTGTGATTTTGTGATACATTTTCTTATGGGATTCTGTTAATTGCTTCTAATATTGATTTATAAATTAGAATAAAATATATTAATTTATTCTATAAACATTTCTAACTGTTCAAGGAAAATTAAGAAATATTACATAATTATTCCTAAAAATGTAACAACAATCTAAATTTCAAGATTCACAACTATATGTTTTTTTTTTTGAAAGTTTTGAGTTATGATATTTTCGTATTCTTTTAATTGAATTATAGCAAGTATAAGTGGGACGGTGTAAATAGCAAACATTATCAAAATAAGATTTTGGTATACTTAAGAAATCCAAGTCTTGGATTAAACAAAGACATATTTTCTAGAAAAAAAAAAAGATGATTGTTGGGTTGCTAGTCAACCCAACCCAATCCACGTGAGTCAGGCTGGACTAGTTTTAGCCCATCCTAGACGGCTAGGCCGGGTCCATCCCAATATATTTAATAATAATAAAATAATATTAAAAAAAAAGAAAAGAAAAATCCAAAATTTTCAAAGGGCATTTTAATAATATTTGTGGGTCCCTCGTATGATTTTTTCAATAATTTTGTATAATATCGAGTTGTAGATTTATATTGTCAGATATAAATTCGGTATTAAAAGTACATGGTTTTTTTGAAACTTAAAAAAAAAATATTCTGAAAATTTAAAAATAAACTTTCATTTCAAAAACAAAAAAAATGTGTTTGGTTTTCATGCATACAACCAAATTCTAAAGGTTTTTCATGCATATTTTCTAAAAAAATGGATAAAATCACCTTCTTATCATGTTTTAAGAAATGCAAAAATAAATATCGTAACCGGTTTATGATTCTCCATTAGAATTTAGCTAAAATAAAAAAATCCCATTATAATTAGTTTGTTATTCAGAACGCTAGGACTTAGCTATATCCAAGAAATAAATAAGTTTGGGCTTTAGAACAATTAGAATTCAACCCAATAAGGTAAAGACTTTCCCATGAAGGGAGATCTTCCTTGTACCTTAGACAAGACCAACAGACATAAATATAATTTAGAATAACAATCAAATAATAATGCAGTTTACGTTATATAGGTTGCATTGGGGGTGATGTATCTTTTCCTTGTACAACTAGTCCTCTTACCCAGACTCTCGCAGACCATTAGGTTTTTTAGTGACCATAACACTAGGTGACGACTCCTGAACCTTATAATCATAATCTTATGATTAAACCTAAAACCCCCCGTTTTATCATTCTTAGAAGGCAGCTCCACCATTCAACGCCGTGCATGTCATGACACCGATCAATGTCCAATCATATATGAATAACCTAATGTAGACGTGACCAAATTTTTTGATCTTTTGCAAAATTCTGACGAACCATTATGGGATGGTTATACAAATCACAGTATATTATCGGTCATTGCACATGTGTTCACCATCAAGTCAGATCATAGGTTGAGTGAGGCCAGTTATGATAGAATTTTCAAATGGACAAGAAGCATTTTACCTGAAGGAAACATACTGAAATAAAACTTTTATGTTGCTAAGTTCATGATGAAACTCTTCGATCTAGGATACTAGAAAGCTGACACGTGTCTAAATTTATGCATGTTGTACTACCTAGAAAATATATAGTCGACTGAGTGTAGAACATGTGGGCATTCTTATTATAAACCTAGAACTGGCAGGGAAAAGAATTTTATCACACACAGAAAACTTAGATACTTCCCAATCATACTTAGACCGTAGAGATTATTCATGTCACCAAAAACTGTTGAGCACATGACATGACACCAATCATATAATACAGTGGATAAAGTGATGATACACCCTTCTAATGGTCAAGCCTATAAACACTTTAACAATATGCATTCTTAGTTTTCAATGGAATTAAGGAACGTGCGTCTTGAGTTATGTACAGACGAGATCAATCCATTCAGGTCATTTGTTACTCCTTATTCTTGTTGACAGGTGATACTCATGGTTTACAACTTGCTACTGGAGATGTGTATGAGGTCGGAGTTCATGTTTTTTTTTACGGTCATACCCAGTCCTAATAGTCCGGGTCAGAATATAAATGTTTGTCTTCGACTATTGTTTGGTGAGTTAAAGCAGTTATGGTCATCCAGGGGTTTGACTTATGATGTATCGAGAAAACAAAATTTTATAATGAAGACAACTTTAATGTGAACTATCAATGATTTTCCTGATTATGGAATGGTTTCTAGTTGGAGCATGTATGAAAAACTAGCATATCCATACTGTATGGAAAATAACAAGGCATTCACATTAACAAAACAACAATTAAACATCTTTTTTTGACTGCTACCGATGATTCTTGCCAACAGATCACAAGTACAGAAAGAACAAGAATGATTTCTTTGTTGGTAGAGTTAAAAGGGATGTTACACCACCGTTTCTTCTGGATGAGGAGTTGTTATGACATGAATATATGTTGATTTCTTTGTTGGTAGAGTCAAAAGGGATGACACTAATTTTCTTCATAATTGATAACTATATTGATTGGATTATAATTCAAAGTATACTACTTTAATTTGTTTTTTCAACACCGCTTATGAATATATGTTATTCTTCACTAAGTACAAAGGAAATTGTCGTGAAGAATATCAAAGAGGTAGTTTGGTAAGCCAGCCATCTTGATCAATGAAGGATGACTTTGAGAATCGACTGAGCTGTTGTATCGTAAGCTTCTTTTCCCATTTCACACGATTCAAAGTGTTTGCTCCTGGTCCTTTACAATTAGCCTCCATATAGGTTATATTATCCCTTGAAAACATGAAAATGAAAATGAAAATGAAAATGAAAATCAAGATATATTAATATAAAATAAGAAACGGTGGATATATAGATTTGGAGTTCTGCATAACTTACTCATGCCCTACATAATCCCAAGCAAACCACCCTTCAGGTTGTACAACGTCAGATAAATATGTATTGTAATATATTACTGTTGAATATCCTCTATAAGCCCTCCCAAGGTAAGCTTTAACACCCTTAACTCCAGTAACATAGCAACGAGAAAATACAAAACCATTGGTATCATTATGAAACTCCTTGCCTTGAGCTGTTATAAAACCTCCACCGGTAACATTTATTATACAACCCTGCATCAACCATAACATATATTTCACAACAAATTAAAAATAGTAACCCTGAGAGGTGTAGTTCAACTGGTCAGACCCCGAGTTTGTTCTTCAGAAATTACCAGTTCTAGTGCCACAAACCTCAGGACCCTGAGTATGTGTGTGGGGGGGGGGGGGGGGGGAGGTTTCAGTGCACAACCCATTGTAATGTGGTAGTCTAGTGACATGATATGCATGTCCAACCATCTAACAATGAAAAAAGGTGAGGACCTTAAAGTTGCAAAATGATTTTCATGTATAACTTATTGTAAAAAGATTAATACATGACGAGTCTTACTTACCTCATAAAAAGATTGGCCAGCACCATATATAAAATCTACTGATCCTTCAATGTAGCAATTGGAGAAGTGATGGCGGCCATTGACATCCCACAATGTATCTTGAACACCCAAAAAAGCACAATCATAGAAAGCAGACTTATCACCATAAATTCGTGCTGAAAGTGCTGGTAATACACCAGGTGATTTGATTCCATTGTAGGTATTTTGTATCAACCGACGGTTAAATGAATTCTGCATTATTAAAAACAATATGGAATTTAGCTATTTAAAGAACATAATATTGTTACGGATATAGATCATACTAGCGTCGTCCCTGCACTCCTCCATGGCTTGGACAAAATTTATTTATTTTTTTCAACTTAGAAAAAATACATGCACTGACAAAGTTTTTTACACCATTAAGAAAAATTGTAATTGTAAAACCGAAAATATGATACATATGTTTAATAAATAAAAATCACATGTGCCAAAAACTGCCCAAAATTGTTACTGGCATAACAAAAGTGGGCCTTCTAATATAGAAAAAATAAAAAGTAATGATCTTATTCAAAAACAAACTTGAAATTAAATGTAGTTATTTTATTTGAATGAATTTAGAGAAAAAGTGATTCGGGGCTTAATAAAGAGCCCTATGACAATGGGCATGTTCGCAGGTGGAAGAGTGTGGGCACTGTGGATCTATTACATTGATGACTTTCTTCAAAAGAACAAAAAAATCAAACGATATTTGATCGAATAACTCCTTTTTTTTTTTTGCAATTGAATAAAATTTTATAAAATAAGAAGTGTTGCACAAAAACGATACTTTCTAATATAATTAAAAAAAGATATGATCTTATAAAAAAAAGATTGAAAATTTAATGGTATGCAATAAGAACCTTTTTATTTGAATGAACTTAAGAGTAAAATAATATAAAAGAAGAAGAAGAAGAAGAACAAGGTAGGTCAGATGAGTGGATCTGCTTGCCTGGCCCATTGCTGACACAACATGCATATTTTTTTTGTACTAGAGGGTGGACGACGACCAAACTTTTTTTTATACTAAAGGGTGGAAGAAATCCCGTCCACCCTTTATTTGTTTTAAAAAATAGCATAGATGATATATCGTTTGTTATTCTGAATTTCAGCAATCAAATGGTCACTAAAGAATCATGAAATGGATATTTTATACCTAAAAAGTCATTTTAGCCCTTTCTTGACCCAAAAATATCTAAATAAAGTATTTTCATAAAAAAATATAAATTCAAAGGGAAAATTCCGATGATTGGGAATGAATTCTTTTAATAGTTTGTGAAAAACACCGGGTAAAATTTTAAGAAGAAATGGAAGATGTTTTAATGAATCTAGATGGGGTATTAATGTGACAAAATTTTAAACCCTCAGAAATTTGAAAATAAAATAAATAGAAAATAAGTAAATAAAATAAAATTGAGTTTACATACATGATAAATAGGTAAGAAAAAAAGAAAGAATGACATGAAAAAGTGTTGGTGTAAACCCCGGTTGAAAAATCGTTAATAGTATTGTGAAACAGTAATAAGCCTGTAAACAAATTAAATGGTGAAAAAGAAAAATAAATATATTAGGAATAATAAAATGGTCCCGAGAATTTAGTGGAATAATTAGTATAATCCATGGAAGGATGAAATGATAAAATTTGGATTTTTGGTGTAAAATCACCTACCAACCAATTTTACGCTATTGATTATAATTATATATTCATCGTCGGATCGGGCTGAAATTTTACAAGAAGCCTCCTGAAATATTTCTCTATATTAAGTTGAAATATTACTCTATATTAGGGCAATTCAATTGCAGGAAGGTCAAACAAGAATGACAATAGTCAGAAATAAAATAATATATATGTTCATTAATGGTAATTTTATAATTAAGCTGCAAAACTAAAAAATTATCTTTCTTTTCTCCTATAACTGGCGACCAGAATTGGGAAAAAGAAGGATGAAAAGAAAAATAAATTGTGAGAGCATCCACTATTAAAACTCTCTGAGAGAAACCAAAAATGAAGGCAAGATAGTGAGGGAGTGAGAGTTTAAACGCAATCAACACAAGATTTTAGAGAAAAATCAAGTGAGGAAAATGGAATAAAGAGAGAAAGCTCATGGCAAAGATAAAATAAAATAAAAGGAGGAGTTGAAATTCTCGACTGGTTAGCATTTACAGTTCATATTATTGTCGAATAAAATGTTATAAACTTATTTGTACAAGTCTAAGTGAAGATTAATGAAGTTTATGCAAAATTTCTAAATTTTAAATTGGGGTTCTTAGATGAGAAAATGAGAGAAATGAGGAATTGTGATAGTGTGATGTTTTTTTTGGATGAAACCTATATAAATGAACTTAAATGATGCATATTTGACCGCGGGGGGGGGGGGGGGGGGGGGGGGGGGGGGGGGGGGGGGGTTGGGGTTAACGTGACAACATCTCATCTCATAGTTTTTATGCTTGGGTAGCATTTTACAAAATTCTATTTATGTCATGTAATTAAACCAATATGTAGCCTGAGTTGATGCTTTTGGATTTGTAATTAAGCCATTAACTACGTGGGATGAAAAATTTAAGTAATTAAGAGTGTATGTTATCTTTAAGTAATTATGAATTGTAATTAATTTAGTATGTTTAAGCTCGTGTAGTTTAGATTAAGTAAAGTATGGGTAAAGTCCAGGGATTTGTATATTTCTTTGTGTATTCATATAAATTGCATGCATCTTGTAAACTATAGTTATTATAATGGATAATTTCTCACCTTATTAATTAAAAAGCCTCGATGATTGATATTCGATCGTGAAATACTATTTCATGATATACAAGGATGGAGGAGAGAAATCCATGGAAAAAAAAGTTAGGTCTAATTTCTTGTTTATAATATAGTTTAGTGAAGGGAAATGAAACCGAGATTTCGGAGTGTTACACTGAAGACTCTATGAAAGTTACTTAATTTATCCTTTTTCTTACCTCCTAAAACAGTTCAATTGAGTAAATTCTAGCTAATTGAGAGTTTTTTTTTAAAAAAATAAAAATAAAAATGACTATAATGTTTTAAAGTAAAATTCAAGACATAACCTCTGAATGTTTTAAAGAAAAAAATGTATATGATCAACCCAAAAACAACGGAAAAAAGAGGAACACGAAGCAAAATTCTTACCTCGAAGGTTATCCCCTTGACTACAATATTGCTTGGCAATGAGGTAAATGTAGCGCTAGCAGCAGTGTCTTGGTGTGCGTTGTAAGTAACTGTGGTTTGGCGGCGACCGTTTCCTTCGAGAAAAATACATGGTTTCTCGATCGGAATGTTCACTTGCTCTCTGCACATCAGTATCATAATCCGTGACCTATTCTTTCAGTAGAAAAATTCACAAAGTTTCTTCATAAAAAGAAAGTTTGCAAAGTTAAGAGCATAGTAATGGGAGAGAATATCTTACATGTAGATGCCTGCATTGACTTGAACTTTGATCCAGTTGTTGTTATTTTCTGGAATGGAGTCAATGGCACCTTGAATTGTTTTGAAATTCCCTTTGCCGGATGGATCAACAACTATGGTCCTTGCAACTTTAGACCCACCTGTTCCTCGTATACAATTTACAGCTTGAGAGACACCCACAAAAATGGTCATAAACAAAGTGATAACGAAAACAAATGGAGAACGCTGCATTTTTAGGTCAAATGGAGGAGCGAAAGAGCTATAAAATCTTGGAATATTGTGCACCTTACAACAATATTCATGGTCATATATAATCACGTTAATTCTTAGGAATATATTCCTGTCATAGTGCTGTTTTAAGAATGATAGATGAGATTAGATTGCAAAGATGAATTGTTTTTTTTTTCTTTCTAAATATTAAAATTCTCAATTAAGGTAAATGGACCACTAATCTTTAAATCCTCTCCAAAAAGAGAAAATAAATCGTTAAATTTAGTCTTAATTCTCCAATTAATTAATACTCGGATTCAATATTCACTGTCCAGGTCTCTAAATGCCAGGTTGTAGACTATGGAGATCACTTTCAAATTTTTGAAAGAAACAAACAAATTCCTATGGACTAATTGATTTCCAATTTCTTGGTAGAGCACTTTCCTAGAGCAACCTTATTTCATTCTTGAATTGGAATTAATGAATCATATTATTTAGGAAGCTAATGCAACGCTAAAAGGGGAGGTTTTTTTTTTTCTCTTGTTATTTGGGATCATGTTCGATGTATGTTTGAGGCATTTTTAAGAAATAAAAATTCATAAGCAATGTTGGATAATTAATTAATTATTATTAACTAAAACACTACAAAATTTGGGGGGTTTTGATGGTTATGAACAGTGAATTACCTTTCCTTTTATATATATATATATATATATATATTTTTTTTTTGTTTTTGTTTTATTTCCACCTAATTCCATGAAATAAATTTTAAATTATAGTAGATATTAAGACAAATATAAAAGAGAGAGGACCACATTGTAGAACACAAAGAAAATCCATGACCAAACTCAAAGTTTTTATAATTTTTATTTTGATCTAAAAACTCATTTTGTTTATTTTTCAGTCCCTGATTTTAAAAGAGAAGAGAAAGACTTACCGGCCGAAAAACATTGAAAGAAAAAAGAAGTTGTCGGTTGGACACATTTCGACCACAAACAATAAGAATCTTTATGAGGATGAGTTGATCTTCTCGAGAGAAATTCAATGAAAGTGGTTTCTTTCTCTAAACATGGCTGAAAAAATAGATTCAATTCCATTTGGTTTATTTTGATTCAATTAATTTTTGTTTTCTAGAGTGATTTAGAATGATTTAGGGGTGGTTAAGTGCTGTTTTAGATTTATATGATATTTTGGAGATATTTTTAGATAAAAACAAGATAAATATTAGGTTTTTGGGTACAAAATATGAGCCTTAATTTTTCAATCACCTTCAAAATATAAAGGAATGATAGGTTGCTCGCTTTAAAAAAAAAACAAAATCCCGAGAAAATAATAATAATAATAAAGCCTAGGCCTACCTAAGTTATTTTTCTTAAGGTATGGCATGCAGAGGGTTAGCACATCAACTCATGGTCTTTTTATTTTATTCTATTTTAATTAGTATTTTAAAAAAAATTACTTGATAGCCTCCTTATATTTTATATATTTTTACTTTGTATTAATTTTTTATTTAAATTTTAATTAATACACTCTCTCTTTGATCTCTTAAATTATTTTTTCAAGTAGTTTTTTATAATTATTTTGTATTTTTATAATATTTTAAATATATTATTTAAATTATTTGTTTTTTAAAACAACAAAAATATTAATACTAATTAAAAAAATTAATTTTTAAAAATATGTTGTTTATGGCTATTGAAACAATTTGGAGGCGAAAAGAAAATAATGTTTGCCATTGTAAGTCTTTAATTTTTTTTTTTTTGTAATTTTTATATGATTATTCATTTATTGAATATTGAACCTTGACTCACTCAATCTAATAACCTAAGATTACAAGCCCACTAAAAGGTGAAAATGACTTAATCCTGAAACCCGTTGAAAATCGGCCCTAAAACCAAACATTTTAAGGTTGGGCTTTTGTTTTATATATATATATATATTTCAGGGCAAGTCCATTAAAAACAAAAGCCCATTGGATAAACTCTCAGAACATAAATCATTTTATGTAGCCATTACATTAATGTGGCATATAACTACTTATCATGCATGATAATACGGTATATAGTATTTTTTTGAAGTTTATTTAAATTAAAAATGAATTAATTTTTTTAAAATTTTTTAATGTTTATATATTATAATTAAAAAAAAACACTTAAAAAACATCAATTTTAATATATTTTATACAAAAAAAACATTTTAAAAAATTATTAAAAAATAATTTAAACCACAAAAACAAACACTCGATATCTCCATGGTGCTTCATTACATAAGGTTTCTAAAATATTTGCAGATACCCCCAAAAAGAGAGAGAGGGAGAGGAAAGAAGAAGAAAAAACTACAAAATCTTGGAGTTGAAGTTCATTCCTCAAAATGTGGTGCTGTTTACTCATCATCTTCTCTTGCAACTAAGAGTATAAAATTTCTTCCTCATCGTTCTTGTTTTTTTTTCTGTATGATTATTGATTAGCTATCTCATCATCTGCTAATCTAGTTTGCTGTTTGTATTCATAATATGGGCTCCAGATTCATGGACTCTCACCATATAATGTGTTTTAAAAGTATTCCTTGTCATTCACTCCTTTCCCCCCTCCTTGTCTATGCTTTGGCTGCCTTGTTTTGTCATATACACTGTATAATATCATTAAATAATAATAGAACATTATCAAGCTATAGAAAATGCTTCTTTTTAGCTTTCTATACTGCAAATTGCACCATGACTTATGGGTTTGGGTATCAGCAAGACAGCAACTCAAGGGCATCTCATAACCATTTTGATAGGTACGCTTGTAATATTTAATCTTATTTCAATGAACGGTTGAATATCAACCCTATTTGAAAAATAAATAAATTGGGTTTTCTTATTAGATTTATAATTTATTAGTATTTGGCGGTGAACCTAATAAGGGGACCACATATAGTGCAGATTTCAAACCTAATAACTTTACCTGGTACTGAGATACACACCTGGACTAGGAGGATGCACAAGATTTGTTCAAACACATGCACTTATGCCAACTGTTTATAACATCACAACTCACAAGCCCTCGGGAAAAAAAGATCCAGAGAGAAGAAAAAAGTTTGATCATGACAAGCCTTTAATGTGGCAGAAACTGGAAACTTCAGTGTATTACTTATCCAAGGATTGTAGAACTGGCAATACAAGTTGCTAGTCCATTAAAAAATGGACCAGAGGCATTAATAGACCCTCCAACGCCTAGAACATGTGATGGTGTATGAGCATGAAAATGATAGATCGTTTTCTGTCTGATAGTTGGGATGCCATCCATGGTTAAGTCAAGAACTTTTAAAAAAAAATTTAAGCTGTCCTCTTCATCACCACAGCTCTCTGATCCACTTGTATTAAGTTGGTCTTTGTTTCTTTAATTAATGAGCTCTAGTTAGGTTTCCAGGTAGTGATCCCTCTTGTCCTTTTTCATTTTTTAAGCTCTCTTTAACTTTTCATATATATTAGTGATTAATCCATGAATATCTGTAGCCTTCATGTATGGTTATTTGTTAGAGAATAATATAAATCATATCCTGGAACCTCATCTAACAGCTTAAGCTTTTAGGTTGAGATGGTTCTTTGACATGGTATCAGAGCCTTGATGACCAAACGGTCACGAGTTCGAATCTCACCATCCCTATTTATTTGATAAAAATTAAGCACAAGGTAAAGTATGCTCGTGCAAGTTTCAAGACCAAAGGACTTCCACTTGAGGGGATGTGTTAGAGAATAATGTAAATCATATCCTGGAACCTCATCTAACAGCTTAAGCTTTTATATAAGTTGAGATGGTTCTTTGATATTATTCTCATTAGTTCTTAATTACGTTGTTCATGGCAGATCAAAAGATCATACAGATGTTTTATTCGTCAAGATTGATTCAAAATTTTACATCACCTGGGTCTTGCCAACTTTGTAGTTTAATACAGAATCTTTACAACTTGCTATCTACCATCCAAGAAGCAACTTGAAGTAAAATAAAAAGATATTGGAAAAAAAAAACTTAAATAAAAGCCACACAACAACTTGGTGCTCTAGGAAGCTGTTTAACATTTTGGCTTCGAGTTTTCAAGATGTGGTCCAACACTTGATAAAAGAATAAGATTGATGTCTTCTACATGAGCCTCCTCTCTCGTAACTTGCTGCATAGTTTAGTCACAGGTCAATTTTTAATCCCAACTTCGAGTGCCAACAACCATGCTGTACGTATACATTTCCTGTATTCAGTTTTTATAGTCACAGACTCCAAATTTGTTAAGAGAATTTCAATGCAGCAAAAGATAGCAATTCTTTAAAGAAAATATAATTAACCATGTAAAATGTGTAGAACATGTTTTGGTTGTCTTCGTTTTGAAGTTGATGTTATGGAATATAGCTTAAATTTTTAAAATATAATTTATATTATTTTTTATTATATTATTTTCTAATATATCTCTTTCTTAAACTGAGAGATTATCTTGTGATATTAATTTTATTAAATAAAATAAAAATTGAGAGATTTGAACTTATAACTACTTGATTAAAATAACTATTTTAATTTAAAAAATTAAATTATTAAGTGAATTTTTAAGATATAATTTATATTATTTATCGTCTAATCGCTATGCATGAATTGGATGATTAATTAAAAAAGTTTTTAGAATGTTTAGTTGTCTTCTAGGTGATATCTAACAAAAATATGTTAAAAGAAACATGTATAGCAGAGAAACAGATCAAACCCGACTTTGTATTAGAGAAAGGATCAACCCATGTTGTTGCTTATTAATTTCTGCATAAAAAAATAAAAGCTATGCTCATGTATCTATCAATAATATATCATTAAACAACAAAGTTCATTGCTTGAACCAAAACTTTAGAATAAAAATTAACAATATGTTTGTTATAATCGAAGTAAAGAATTTTTAATCAATGTAGAAACAACCAATCATGCATGCTAGTAAAATAAACAAAGCAAATGTTGACTGTAATAAACAAATGAAATTCGTTCGTCACGCTCAACGGTTCAAACGTTCAAAATCTTAGTGAAGAATTCAATTTTTCCATGGTTTAATTAATTAACAAAGGATAACTATATATATATATATATATAAAATTGTATCTTCAAATGTTGAATTATACAGAAACTATACGTTATATGTATTAAAGCAGAATAATTAATTTAGAAGAAAAGGAAGAAATATGATCGTGCGGTATAATCTGTTTCTTTGTATTCTATTCACGAGATGGTATATCATGTGATTATTTTGACATTAAATCCAACCATAACGGTCATATAATTAACATTTTGAAAAGCCTAGAGAAAATCATGCATGAACATCGCAAAGTCATGAAATTAATTAGGATTTATAAATTTACATATGCAATATATGACAGCTGAGATCATGTGATCAAGAAATGAATGCCAAAAGTCAAGCAAAGTCTATCTTATTTGTAGATGATTCCTGCTTATCCCTTTACGCCATCAACTGAGTAATTAATACATATATGTAGATAGATTTTCAACGATATATAATAGATAAACATTCTTGTGTACGTAGTGTTGATCATAGCCAGGTCAATTTATGTTAGACTCAGAACATTTCTACTTCCTCATGCACAGTATAAATTACTTACCCACATATTATGTATGATCAGAGAAGACATGCAAGCATGCATAGAGCAAAATAAGAGACGAGGCAGTACTCAATTATCAATTTGAAAGGCAAAATCCTGATAGGGAATTCCAAAATATAATTTTATCTTCCTGAATCACAGTGCAAAATGTATTAAGACAAAGTTCATCGTGTTCTGGACTCTATATATATATATCCTTTAATCCCTCTTGAACCAATTTACATATGTTGAAATTGAATTTCTTCTGACATCAGATTTTATTAACCCAATATCAAAAGATTAAACTTAATTAGTTATTCTGGGATCAATTTACATATATTCTGATCTTGGATTTTAGTACTTAAATTGGAGTGCCGTGCATGACTTTACTGTAAAAAAGAAAAATAGAAATTTTTTTTTTTTTGGATTCGAGGAAACCCCACTCCCTGAAAGTGCACTTTGTGGGCTCAGGTGAGGGAGTAAAACCCCGGTTGTCCCATGCTCTTACAAGAGGTGTACGTCTTGACTCGAACTCGAGACCTGCTGTGTAGATCTCAAACTCTTTGCCATCACGTCACGCCCCTTGGGGACACGAAAAACCCTCTTATGATCTCCTATGAATTAATTAAAGACATTTGTATTTAAAAAATTAAAGACATGCAAGATTAACCAGTGCTGTTGCAACAGCTCCTGAATTTGCCTTAGAGTTCAGGTGAGCGAGTAAAACCCCGGCTGTCTCATGTTCTTACAAGAAGTGTACGTCCTGACTCGAACTCGAGACCTGCTGTACAGATCTCAAACCCTTTGTCATCACGTCACGTCCCTTGGGAACATGAAAAACCCTCTTATGATCTCCTGTGAATTAATTAAAGACATTTGTATTTAAAAAATTAAAGACATGCAAGATTAACCAGTGCTGTTGCAACAGCTCCTGAATTTGCCTTAGGGTTCTAGGTAATGTGTCAGTTGGGTGATGCACGTACACAAATGATTCTTTATATGTTGTCGGGGATGTGCCCTATGACTTGAGAGGTCATGTTTGCAAAACCCTGCTTCGTTGTAAATCCTCATCCTCGTCATGGATCCTAGCCATGGTTTGTGCTAAGAAACATGGGAACAGACAGACAGGTAACGTTAGGAACTTTAATTTATTAAACTTGGTTGACTTTGGTATATTTGGGATTAATTTTCTGTTGTTGGCTTGTTGCCTTGTTGATTCTCATAGACATATGGCATGGCTCCTCTTCTTCCTTATCCTTTTGTAGTTCTTATCAATTTACGCGTTGTTGCAGCAGTATTTTATGTTTTCTCTTTGAATTCAATGAGAAAGAGAAGGAAGATATTGCATTAATGCACCACAATCTATGGATGCATATCTCTGCCTTGACTCATTAATGTTCAGCCAGCAATTCATATAGGTGTTCATCGCCAAAATGGGCATTATGTTACCTATACAAGCATGGGCAAAGAGACTTCTCAGAGACTTTTTAATTAGGCCTTGACCATAGAGAATGGCCACCGGAATGTAGGGAAAGGGATTCCAATATTGGATCCATTGTTTTTGACCTCACCTAGAGGCTAGAGCACTATGCATTCACATTTCTTCACCATTCCCACCTTATTTTTAGCCTTAAGGAGCACAAGCAGGTTAGAATTTAGCAGTTGTATAATGTTAAAAATTAAATCAAAGCATTCTGATGAATCAAAAACAATTTGCATGGTGGGAATGCAAAAGCTTTTTGTATGTTTATCTCCGTCACAGATAGATCTATGTTTATCCAGAGGTTAAGAAGAAACCCGAAATTAAGGATGCGTTCACCGGCCATAAAGGCACATAGATTGAGGTTGACTTCATGATGTATATCAGGTGTTGAATTTTAGGCTTCGGATAAGCATAATCCAAAATTACTAGGTTTTTTATTATTATTATTATTATAATAGATTCTCAACAATAACGTCTTATAAAGCATGCTTGAGAATTAAAAATAGCTGTATAGAATATCGTTGAAGTAAAAAACGTTGGACTTGCCAAGTTGGTTGACATTCACCATTGTGAAAGTGGATTCTAAAAAAAATATTATTATTTTATGTCTGTCTGTATCATAAAAGTGAATTGTAAATTAGTTTTCAAATATTTAGTTGTGCTGGAAAATGAGTTGAAAGAAAAGCTTATTAGTGGTGTAAGCTTTTATACTTTGACCTGTTAATTAGCCTAATATTTAATTGAGTTTATGTCATATTCATCAACTTTTAAAATATGTACATAAATTATAAATTATATTTTATATCATTTAAGCTCTTTTTTCTTTTTTGAAAACATAGGGTATTCTGGATCTGCTTTCACATACCAGACTACTCTAACGTGTTTGAGAGTGTCGTTGTGGTTACTTTTCAAAGTGTTTTTTATCCATAAATATATCAAAATAATATATTTTTTTATTTTTTAAAAATTTATTTTTAATATCAGTGCATTAAAATGATCTAAAAAAACCAAAAAAATATTAATTTGAAGTAAAAAAAATTAAAAAATTTTAAATTTTTTCAAAAACACTTTTAAAACATAAAAACAAACATCACTCAATCACACATGGTGCTTTACATTGTGGCATGTGGCTCCAAAAACATTTTGTTGGCAGATCAAATATAAACACTATTGCAAAAATATGAACACTAGTATAAAATAATTGGTTAAGAAACCTAATATTAAATTTATGTTTTCATATTTAATCATAACTTGAATATTTTTTTATTGATTTTTTAATCATAATTAAATTGTTTATTTGCTTAATATATAAATATTTAAATGTAAACAAACAAGAACTCATATTGGTCTCGTAAAAAAATAAAAACGAGTAGGCGCAACGGCATGGAGAATTAAAATTATATAAAGTATGTTCAATTTACGAAAGTATGGGACATGATCAAATTAGAACTAGGGTTTTCCAATTGAGTTAGGACTTGAATTTGCAAGATTTGGCCAAATTGTCCTTCTCATTAACGAATCGAATGATGAATTCCATCCCTCTTTTCAATTTCTCTTCAAAACGAGTGTATTATAAGAGTTTAAAACAGAGTAAAACACACAATTGAATGATTTGGGGTGGCATGTTGTGTTCTAATCACCACTTAATAAATAATTACATGCATGAGAATTTATGTGCACCTAATTAAGACGCAGGTGTGACGGCATGGAGTTGTCTACGATGGCACTGTATCACTGAGAACACTGTAGTATATGGGATCAGGCGCGCAAAGTATTTGAGTGAATTTTACCTTGTTTTCACACGTGTTCACACTTCCATGCTAAAATGGACCCACTTAATCTGATAAAGTTAAAGACCAGACCTAGTAGATGATGACTAGATGACCACCTCGGAGCCCACTGTGGCCCGGGGGTGCGTTCTTCCTTGCTTGACTTCGCATAGTCAAACCATGAGCATGGGGGGGCATACGTACAGACCATCCTGTCAAGCCAATTGTGTCATGTATGGTCCATTTGAAGCTAGCCAACCAATTTTGAACGTCCAAAAAGTTATCCTCCTTTTAGGTTTTGCGTGGTAATCGGCGGGCCGCATAGTTGATCTTACTAATCGTGTTTATACAAGCGCAAGTGGCACTGACCTCTCACATATATGCTTCATTGGGTCTTTATTGGTTTTGGAAATATTAGCTTTTTCTTTGTCGAGCTCTGTGCGTATGCGGGTTTGAGACTTGTAGTTGGGTGATCATGTTGAACCCGGGCTCGAATCGATAATGACTTCAATGGGTGCCGGTCATTCCAAGCAAGTTCGACAATAATTGAAAAGAAATAAATTTCTTAATACATTTTATAGCTAATTAATTCCTTACCGTTTCAACCTGTAAAGAATAGTAAAAAAATCCCAAAGCATGCAGCACTTTTTATTGAGTGAAGGTGCAAAACCCCACAACAAACACTAATTAACACACGTTACAGAAACAGGGCTAAGCCTCCCTCACGAAGAAATTATTAATTCCCTTTGGAGGATCGTCAAAAAAAAAAAAAAAAGTCTAAAGGTGGTTGGATGCTAGAATTAGTAACATTTGTTTTTTTTTATTCATTTGGAGATTTACAGACTTAGTTATTTCTGTGAAAAATAAATAAACATCTTAAAAATAATATTTTTATACTTCTAAATTAATTTTTTATTTGTTTTCATTTACAAACAATATTTATTTCAACACTGACATCTTCTGGCCGTTAAGTTTAGGAATGATTGTTAATTGAAACCGTTGGATTCGTATAAGAATCTAAATGAATTTTTAAATTTTGTTTCAAATATCCAAACCAAACTAATGAGTGTTTAAAATCTTTTAACTAGAACTATCCAAAACAATTAGAATTTTTTTTTGATTAAATTAACTTTTATAGATATTTTAAATAATTCAGTTAATTTACTCACTACTGAGTAAGGATAGAGAGGTTAATAGTTGCATGCGAGCTTTTTTAAGTTTCGATCCTATTTATTTTTGCGTTTTAAAAGTATTTTTGAAAAAATTTGAATTTATTTTATTTTTTTCTTTACTTCAAATTAATATTTTTTTAGTGTTTTTAGATTATTGCAATGCACTGATATCAAAAATTATTTTTAAAAATTAAAAAAAAATATTATTTTAATATATCTTCAAATAAAAAATACTTTAAAAAATAATTATAAAAACAAATTCTTCAAACGCACCAAACACGGCAAATATTATTTGGTTATTGTAAATTTTGGAGTGGGACCCATATGACTTTACATTTGAAAACTCAAATATTCGAATAACTTTTTACATTATGTACGTACAAAATATTTAATACATTTTTTTTATTATATAAATTACATGTGTGACTTAAAATATTTGTATTTCTTTTAATTATTTCAATACAAACATAATCTCAACCTCTCATTCAACTAAATATCTCTAATTTTTTACCACTATTTTAAAAACAAAACTTCATCGTTTTAAGAGCTCACGTCACCAATGCTACGGCTAGTTTTTAAGCCAGATACATAGAAATCATGAATAAAAAGTACGAGTAATTGACATAATCAATGGAGTTAGAATTAATTGAACAATTATAGCCGAAGAGTACTCTTTAACTTGTAAGAATCAAATTCACCAAAAAGGAAAAAGGGTTTTCAATAAGAGGAGAGCTAAATTCGTGGATGGTTCCTTGTTACTTCGAGATGAGATCAAAAATTAAAAGTGAAAAATCATGATTTTATTCACTCCTTTTTCTTTTTCTTTTCCTTTAATTTGTTTTATTCTCCGTCTTTGAGTTAGTTCGTTTTCTTTTTTTCAGCTTTTTGACAACAGGAAGGTTCCAAAGTGAACAATATAGTGCTTCTCCTACCTTTTGTTAAAGCAACGAAAATGCCACATGATTCCAAGGTAAAAAATTGAGGGAAAGGAGTAACTAGAAACGGTCGCATCCATGGTCTCACTCTCATCATAGGCAATTATATTACTTTTAAATTTTTTTGGAAAAATTAAAGCAATACACCATGATTAGTCACCAAGGGGGACAAGGATAAAAAGTATGAGAGCTACTACATATATTGAGTAGGGCAAGTTTCCTCAATTTCCTCTAGTGAATTGTTCTTGGTAATTAGTAGATAGATAATTCTCGTCAAACATTCCATCAAATCACATGGAAATTACTAGTTCCTTACTGAAACAAAACCCAAATCCCTAAATTAGTAGAGTACTAGGCCTTTTGTATCTTATAATTTTAAGCAGCACAAAGCCTACTAAATTTGAAGAAGTAGAGAGGCAGCCATCGTTAAGCTAGCTATATATTTTTGTGTCATTATGTGCCCGGCCACGCAAACACTTCCTTGGCCATGGAAATTGAACTACCATTTAATGAAACTCGCTGTTCCCATGTGAATTTACAGCACATTTTTAGAGATCACATGTTTCAATTGAGTGGAATTCGAGGTTTTTGAAGAAGTTGCCAGGTGAGAATGTTCTTTCTTTGGAATTCATCTCCACATGAATAAAAATAACTATATATATATATATATATATCCAAAGAGAAATAGTAGGCAAGCCTCGAAAAATTACGAAGAATTAAGGTAAAAGAGATCATAGAGATAATGGAGCTACTCAAGACAATTAATCAATAATTTAATAGAAAGATTATGTTGTCTATTTGGGTCGCATAAAGAGGTGAGGTTAAAAAGAAATTAGTGTAATTTTTATCGTTAATTTTTTTTTTAAAAAAAGAAATTACAGGACTAAAAAGTGTGAGTTCTATAATCGGGAAAACATGGCATAAAAGCCATGAGGTAGTACAAAAACAATAGGGCATAAACTCTTTAGATTTCTTTCTCAAGATTTTACGATAAGATTTATAAATTAGAATTAATTATATGATAATTAATGAAGATCAAGGATACGGACAAGCATCAAAATCATTTCTTGAAAGTGGGTCGTTTTATAGTATCTGAACTCTTGTCTCCCTCGTATGGTCACAGTAGAACAGTACAAAAATTGGACTCTAACATGGATTCTTAAAATATTCCATATGAAAACAAAAAAACATCCTCAGCCCGAGTTTAATAAATTAATTATGATATGTAAAGATACCAACGAGCTATAAATATTTTTTAAAAAAAAACTGATAATTATATATCAATTTACAAACCCATTTTCCTGTCATTGAACTCCTCACTGGCAATGACAACTCTAACGTTAAAACCTTCACATGGTTAGTTAACATTATAATGGAGTTAGTTGGAGCTATCCTAGCTGGTACAAGATTCGAAATTAAGAATTAGGGATAATTTTTTTATTTCCATGTAGAATCAGAAAGGTGCAGAAGTACTGCAGATCATCATTCCTATAATAAGATTTGAAATCGATAGGAAATAGGATCATTTCATGCCTGCTGGGCTACAGAGAGAAGCTTGGCAGTGAAATTGGAAATCAATAATTAGTTTATGAAGAAGAGAAGATGGTGTTGTCAGGAGAAAAAAAGAAAAAGAAAAGAAAGAAGCAAGATTTTCAGTTCAGGAGCTGCTTTCCGTCATCACTGTGCTCCCTTACTTCAGGGAATCTGACGGCATAATTCTTTTGGAAACCAAGTGACATCATTTCACATTAAACCACAGTTGTTAAAACAGTGTCTCCGGTAGTTTTCATTTTATACATGTTTATTTTTAGTTTCAACAAAGTTTTTGAAAAAAATTATTTATTTATTTTCGTCAAATTATTTTTTTGTATTTTTAAATTATTTTGATAATTTCAATGTATTTCCAAGTAAAAAAAATTTAAAAAAGCAATCGCAATATACCTAACAGATTCTTAGAAAATTGACGACACATAATCTAATTTAGATTGAGTTTTAACTTGAATTAAAAAAAATATTAACCTAGTAAGATTTAGTTCATCTAATTAAATTTTTAATGACTCGATTGACTCGATCAAATCCTATATAAACCTAACCGGATCAACTCGAAGGAATTTAAAAAGAAAAAAGATATACATGGGTATAAACTTTGCTGTGAATTGCTTAAAAATAACGTTTTCTCCACTTTCTATTTGACAATGTTAAGAAAGTCTGGCCGACGTGTACCCACAGCATTATCCAAATATTGATAAGGTTAATTAGGTGAACTTGCAAAATTTGTTGACACAGCTTAATGACCATTTTTTCTGATGCGCAAGTTAATTTTTCTGACCAGCCTTCACCCATTTCTTCTCTTACATAATGTTCTTGACGATTTTTGTGAATAATGTCATAAAAATAGTAACAATTTCTTTTTTCAAGAGACTATCATGAATCTGGACATGTAAGCGATGCATCCCTTCTTGGCACCAAGATTATTAAAAGTAAAAATTTCATAGATTTTCTAGTTTTGGTGGGGATAATTTTCTTTAGACAGAATTGGTAAATTCAATTAAAATATGCTATAATTAACTTGAAAAATACTATATGATTATATATAAAACAAAAACAAATATTAAGAAACCTGAAGGGGTGTAATTCAATTAGTCAGACTCTAGATTTGTTCTTTAGAGATCACTAGTTCGAGTCTCACAAATTTTAGGGTCACTAAAGGTTTATAAGGTCGTTAACTTCAAGACCTGTTGAATTAGTCGAGATATGCGTAAAATGATCTAAATATCATATTAATAAAAAAAAAAAACAAAAGGCATGAAAAATATCTATTTTGATTTTATTTTTTGAACCATGTAACATGGACATGTAGCCTACATGTATTATAGACAAACAAGTGGAATCGGCAATAGATCTTGTGTATCCGTTTCTTTGTATTTAATGAGAAGTTATAATAATTACAATTTTGAAATTTTTTATATATGGCCCCACAAAATGTCCCCACCCCACCTCACCCCAGTTAAATGGATATTAAAATTCTTGTGAAATCTATTTTGTAGGATCATCAACGATAGATAGTTTTTTTTTAAAAAAAAAAAATGATACAACGGTGTATTTTTAAAGTAGTAACTCGTTAATTAAAATTAATTTTCTTAAAACTATTTTAAGAACATATCTATACATTAGTTTGATGTATTTAAGATAAATTATTAAACGATTATGTTTTTTTAATTGCATATCAACGAGCATACCTGCAACGTAAGATATAGCTAACAAGACTTGAAAACAAAGTGGAAAAAAATATATATTTTAGCTGATGTTTTTAGACCTTACTCTATTTCCCACTTATAATCTTATCTTCAAGATGTAAACCAGAAAAAAATATTAATAAACTTGATTCATAAATAAGAAATTAGTTTTTGACAGCTCAACAATTCTTCTTAATCAAAGACAATTTGACAATCTCCCTCTATAAATAAGCTGGCCAAGCTTGTACAAAGCCTCTATCTTCTTTCTTATAAACACTAGCTACCATTTCTTGGTTTCTTGTTGCTGTCACTCTGATAATTTAGTTCTTGATCTTTTTATATCATTAGTTTCTTTGTGAGTTGAAGCAAAGAACGAGCAAAAATGCCTGCAGTAGGGATAGCTGTCGGTGACAACAAAAAGGAGTATCCGGGCAACCTTACTCCTTTTGTCACTGTAACATGTATTGTTGCTGCCATGGGTGGTTTGATCTTTGGTTACGATATTGGGATTTCTGGTAATTCTTCTTAGATCAAGTTTAATGCTTTAAATATTGATTTGTCACATCATGATTGTTATTTTTTCTCGAAGAAACCAAATATACAGTAGAAGCTAGCATTCAAGAATGCTTTTCTTTTCTTGATTCATTCTTGAATGCATTCTCTACCAATATTACTTTAAAGAATGTTTCTTTTGTTGTAAATATACAAATATTGATTTTGTTAAGTGGATTTGTGATTTTGCAGGTGGAGTTACGTCCATGCCATCATTCTTGAAGAAGTTTTTCCCATCTGTTTACCGTAAACAGCAAGAAGACAAAACATCAAACCAGTACTGCCAATATGACAGTCAAACACTAACCATGTTCACTTCTTCTCTGTACTTGGCTGCTTTATTGGCATCACTTGTGGCATCCATAGTTACTCGTAAATTTGGAAGGAAACTCTCCATGTTGTTTGGAGGTGTTCTCTTTTGTGCTGGTGCCATCATCAATGGTGTTGCTAAAGCTGTATGGATGTTGATTCTTGGTAGAATCTTGCTTGGTTTTGGTATAGGTTTTGCCAATCAGGTACTAAATATTTCTTTTTCTGTTTTGATGATTCTTGTTTTCATTTTTAGTTGCTTTTGAGTATGAGGTTATTTTATTTGGATCTGGAGATGGGTATATTTTGGGGTTATTTATTCTTCTTTTTCTATTTTAAGTATATGAAGAAGAAAAACAATAAAATGTGCTTCAATTTTTATTCTTTCTGTGCATAATTTCATAGTTTTCAATGGAATCGTTCTGGGTTTTGAGTTTCAAAGCATCTCATCTTTGTTTTCTTGGATATAAAAAATTGATTGATTTATTTTTTTACCTTAGTAGATCTATTCTTTTGCTTTGATGGTTTTAAGTTTTAGGTCAGATAAGGGGGCACTCTTTTTGTTATTTTCTTGGAGAGAGAACAAGTGGGTTTCTTGGAAAATGACAAAATCACGTTCTTATACCCAGCTGTTTCTGATCCGGACATGAGCTCCTAGTCCTTTAAAGTTGAATAGGATTTAATGTCGTGTTTGGTTCCTGAGAAAAAGAAAAAGAAAAAAAAGGTGATCCAAATTTTCCGCTACTATAGTCTATAGCAAGACAAGTCAAAGAATTCGACTGAATGATTAGGAATAAGATAAAGGGAGTGACTTTGTTATTTTATCATTTTTTGGAAGTCATGGTTGCCTTGTTTTTCTTTAGCATGACATCTCTGGCGCCTGTTTTTTCCACAAAAAGTTCACTTGTTGATGGTAGCTTTGAATAGAAAAATTGTAAGTTGATAGCTGCTTAATTGTTAATTAAACTTAATTAAGTATGGAAAACTGCATTTTCTGCTCTCTTTTTTGTTTATTTGTTTGATTGATTTGTGTGTTTAAAGTAGTATTTGTTCTTAATCCAAGAAACATGAACAACAAGACAAGAATGTATGGTCCCAAGAAAGACAAAAGTTCTGTTCAATACCTCCGATTTGATTATTTACTAATTGGTTTAATTAGAGAAGGTGATTAGAGATTTAATTATTTTCATTTTTGTTTGTGATTACAGTCTGTGCCACTCTACCTCTCTGAGATGGCTCCATACAAGTTCAGAGGTGCACTCAACATTGGTTTTCAATTATCAATCACAATTGGTATCCTTGTTGCCAATGTGTTAAACTATTTCTTTGCTAAAATCCATGGTGGTTGGGGATGGAGATTGAGTTTGGGTGGTGCTATGGTTCCTGCCCTTATAATCACAGTTGGATCACTAGTCCTCCCTGATACTCCAAACTCTATGATCGAACGTGGCCAGCATGATGAGGCTAGAGAAAAATTGAGAAGAGTTCGTGGTGTAGATGATGTTGATGAGGAGTTTAACGACCTTGTTGCTGCTAGTGAAGCTTCAATGAAAGTAGAACATCCATGGAGAAATTTGTTGCAAAGAAAGTACAGGCCTCACATAACCATGGCAGTAATGATTCCAATCTTTCAGCAACTTACTGGCATTAATGTCATTATGTTTTACGCTCCTGTTTTGTTCAACACAATTGGTTTTGGTAGCAATGCTTCGCTCATGTCTGCTGTGATCACTGGTGTTGTTAATGTCGTTGCTACCATGGTTTCAATCTATGGCGTCGACAAGTGGGGGAGAAGGTTTCTTTTCCTTGAGGGTGGTTTTCAGATGTTGATATGCCAGGTAATTTTCTTGGCTGCGGAAGAAATTAGCTCTCTTTGTATTGTTTCTCTTATTATACCTACGAATCTCTGATACATTTTTTTGGGTCAACTTTTGCGTATGTGCAGGCAATCGTAGCAGCTTGTATTGGTGCCAAGTTTGGAGTTAACGGGAACCCTGGTGAATTGCCCAAGTGGTATGCTATTGTTGTGGTGCTTTTCATTTGCATTTACGTTGCCGGATTTGCTTGGTCTTGGGGCCCTCTTGGTTGGTTGGTGCCAAGTGAGATTTTCCCACTGGAAATCCGATCAGCTGCACAAAGTATCAATGTGTCTGTCAACATGCTTTTCACTTTCATAGTTGCCCAGATTTTTCTCACGATGCTTTGCCACTTGAAGTTTGGGCTATTCCTCTTCTTTGCCTTCTTTGTGGTGCTGATGTCCATCTTTGTCTACTACTTCTTGCCTGAGACAAAGGGCATTCCAATCGAAGAGATGGGACAAGTATGGAAGACTCACTGGTTCTGGTCAAGGTACGTTACCGATGAAGATTATCCCAAAGCAGGAGGCTATGAGATGACCAAAGGAGGGCAAGGTCCGAAGAATGTGTAGCTGGGCTTGCTTGGGTTGGATTTGGTAGTCGGCTCTTTTGATTTTTGGTAGCAGTACATACCCTACTGGTTTCAATGTCAAGAATTATATGAAATTGTTCTCAAATTTATCTCGAATTGAAAAGGTCTTGAGCTTTATGTCAGCAAAAATCCCAATGTATAGATAAGAATCTATTGTGTGGAAACCTTATTTAAACCGATTTCAATGCAAAAATAATTTCTTCCATCGCAATTTGTTGCTTGTTTGCATCAATTATTCAACTATGTCATGCGGGCATCTTCAACCCTATAATTTAAATAATAAACCTCCTTTCCGCGATCCCCTTCAATTTGTTTCTTCTCTTTTGCTTCATCCGTGATTGAGGAAGGTAGAATTACTAAAAAAATCATAAATTCTATTCTATTATGATGTGTTGTTCTCTACTCTAATAGATGACACACTTGTCGTTGTCCTCGTCAATCCTCATGAATTTTGCGTAGTCATGCTACCTTCATAGTTACTCTAAGCTAGACAGCAAATGTTCAATGCGTGGAGATGACTGATGCCTAAGAGTGTCCATGGCATGAAGGGCCAAAGTTTCTCATAATCCCTGCAAATTCTTCACAATTAAGCCTTATATCGTCAAAGTCTATGTACTACTTGAGCAGATTTGAGAGGATTATATTTCCAAGTTGGAAATTTCATCAAGATTAACCACATTGGCCGGCGGGAAGGGGTGATTGATGTAGAGTCAAATTGAGTTTATGTCCTTATGCTTGTCCTCTTGCCTAGTTGCTTGTCAATGCCATGAATTTGAAAACAGATTTTCACCCATTTTTTGAGTTAAACAATGGATACATACACATGATGGATGTTGACTTCTAAGTATTTTAAGCAACCACTAGAGAAGGGTCCAAATGCAGCTGAAATTAATTTTACTCCAAAATCTCTTTAGTTTATTAAATACAATATTTGAAAGCTATATGTCAATAGATTTCCTCTGAGCACAAAAAAATCTCCCACTCTTGTTTTTTTTTTTTTTTTCCCGTTCACTAAAGTAAAAATTAAAGGGGAAAATAGTAAATTTTAAATAGCGTTTAAATACTGTCTAGAAACATAAATAATAATAAAAGTAGAAAAAACATGTTTTTATGTTCATGTTTTAAAATGATATATAAAAGTTAACTAATACTGTTTAGAAATGTAAATATTTCAGAAACAGTTTTATTTCATGTCTATACTTCCATCCCTCCAATCAAATATATTTTTATTTTTTTGTATTTATTTAAAAAAAAAACTCTAACCAAACACAACCTACACAACTATTAACTATTGAGGGATTCTGGATTGAATCCCGAAATAATTTATTTCTAACTCAATTAAGTCTTTAAAAGTTAATAAAATCCTTAAGTGATTCGCCCATCCATATTTGTTAATGCATTTTCATCCAAATTGTTGATTTATGCATAAAAAATGATACCATTTTATAGGCCCTCGACACTAGATTAAAAACTAGGGAAATCTTGCAATTGAGATTTCATCAAGAACTGAATTGAGATTCGAGTTATAGTTTCTAAACTAATTTGAGTCTGCCCACTATCGAACCTCTCACCCACTAATTCAAAAGAAATGTGGATTTATCAATGATTACTACAATAAATATATATAAGGTGGGTGGCATATCACAACAAATGAATGGATGAAATATTGCCAAAACCCACCGCTTTATTGCAAGTGGAGAATCAAGTTTCACATGCTTTATGAGTAGCATTTCCCCTTTTCTCTTCACTAACCACTAGCCTGTAACATCTTTCGGTGACAAACGTAATGGTGAATTGAATGCATGATGCCCCAAATGGATAACACAAGCAAGAACTTTCAAGGAAAAGGGAGAGGTTACAATGAATTTAGTCACGGTCTTGCAATGAAACGAAAGGAGAATCGCATGACTAGCTACTCTTTAATTGTACTCAGGCACTTTTGCCTCTATCCCTCGACGGATATGTTAGTTTTTGGATAGGATCATAGATAATGGATAAGGAATTTATTTCTTGGTTACTTGTTCCTCTCTCTCTCTCTCTCTCTCAATTTCAGAGAGATAAAGAAATTGGGAATCATATGCTAAATCTCCTTTTTCTCAATGTTGGTTCTTTTTTTTTTTTTTTTTAACCCGGAGTGTTCAGGTCAGCTTACACGCACCACAACTAATCTTCGAACCCACTGAACACCCTGCAAGCCCAATAGACAGATAAAACACCGCGGGAGTGACAGACGTGCACGCTGAGGCTCGAACCCAGATGACAGAGATAAGAAAACCTTGTCTCTGTTGCTGGACCACAAGCCTCGGTGCTATTAATGTTGGTTCTTATTAATTACATGTGGTGGATAAGTTTATCAATGACATATATGATTACACTTAATTAAGAAATATATAAAAGTACAATTAAACGATTATAGAAATGAAATTTTAATCTCTAATTATTCAAAATCCTTACTTCATTTATTAATTATATTTCATTCAAAATATACTATATTGATTTGTTTATTAATCAATATTTACAAATACATTTGCTTTTTATATTGTATTAGGATAAATTTTCTCATCAATGGTTAATCTTAATGTGGATAACTATTCAGTATTATCCCAAGATTTAGTTTTGATATACAGATACTTTGAATTAAAAAGAGAAACACAAGAACAAAAAACTCATGCCTAGGATCAATTTGCCAAGGATGTCCCCCACGAACACCCATGTTTGGCATTGGATGCGATCCGTATGTTCTTGTTTTATTGATTTTATTACAAGGGGAATAAAGCTTTGGTGTCTTATCGATCTACTGTGCTTAGCTTACATTCCTATTCAATACTCAAAATAATGACGAGAAATTGCATAAAATTCGATAGCCATTAGCCATTATAGGACTTTTATAGCAAGTTTTGGAACTTCCCTTTACGTATTTAAATTGTTATATCCATTTCACTCATCATCTGAAAAGAACTGAGCTCAAGATTTACAAGTAATCTTCAAATTCGTTGGGATGTCTTCTTGAGACATTCACGAGGGTAACCCACCTCTTCCATGCCATTTCCATGAGCTGCTGCTGCCAAGGACAAGCATTTTGGTCGTATAGTTACAGCACTGATGGTGTCGTAGAGATCAACTGGGATTTGATCTGTTGAGACAAATATTATAATGTAAGATTGACCATTTATATTGGAGCAATGTACGCAGATAAAATTATCATTTAGTTAATATTTCTAGATAAAAATAAATAAATATAAAGGGAGAAAAACGTATTTAGTTGGAAAAACAAGGGCAGACATGAAATAAATTTGTTTTAAGAACAAATTTAAAGTAAATTTTTATTTTTAAAAAATAATAAACATAATAAGATATGTGGCTTCTGTTTTCAACTCGTACGGATCTCTAATTTAAACCTTTTCTTGGAATAAAATAAAACTATCCGAGCTAATTCAGTATCCAAAGACTTTGTGTCTGGCCCAATTGCGTATGTAATGTACAGAATAGGACCTCTTTCTCGAAAACTTATATGTAGGTAGTGGGACAGGCCCATCAGAAAGTAATAGGGCCCATGAGTCCAGGTAAGGTACTTTGAGCATGCAAACAACATCAGTGTCGGATGAGATTAGTTATCTCCTTAAAAAATAACTATAGATTAGAACACATTTTTATTAGAAAAAAAAAAAAAAACACAAGAAAAAGAAGCTGAACTGGGAGGCTATGAGAGTAGGATTTCTCCTTAAATCATGGGCCAACCTTCCAGCCTAAAGTCGACAGATTCCAGTAGCGCAAGTAAATTGAAGCAACCATCCCCCTGGAGCTAGTTCTAGTTTAAAAATAATAAAAATATATGAAAATCTAGATAACTTGATCCGATAACTCGATTGACTATTTATTTTTTTACAAAAACATCATTTTTTATATAACAAAAAATTAAAGATTAACCCTGTATAACCCAATTAAAACCCATGATTCAGGCATTCTGCGGGCCAACCCTCCGCATTATTTGCTTGCGTGGATAAACCTGTCTTTAATTCGAAACTCTACATACAATACCTTTATAATACCCTCACAATCTAGACTTCAGTTTTGCAATTTCTTTCCTATTGTCACCCACTTTTGTAAAAAGAATAAAGAAACTGTGAGAAATAAGTCAATTTTTACCGTGGTTATATTTATACAAGGGGTGCGGCGTCCCCAATCACCACCGAGAAAGGAAGGGGAAATTCACAAAAAGCAAAGAATGCTTGGAATCAGCTCAGAGTTTGGAGACACCCAGTTGCGGGCCACAAGATTTTCCTGTCCTTCCGGGGTCCTGTCCAGGGTGTGGGTACCACAGGCTGTTCATGGGCCAGGGTGTGTTTCAACTATGGTGATCAACAGGAGACCACCGAATTCCAGGCAATGAGGATTAATCATGCACATCACAGACTAACAGCAGTGAAGATTCCATGGTATCTCAATGGATCAACCATGGAAGACTGCCATGAGAAATAACGGAGAAACAATTAAGCATCGAGATCTGATTTCTGCCTTGAAGAAAGTTTTTCCCTCATAAGAACACTCATTAAGCTAGAAATTATGCGCATTACATTTGAGTAAAGATCAGTTTATTTCTGAAATGGGATAACAAAATCACAATTATCTACAGGACGCTGTTGAACGAAAAAGTTTCAATTCCTCAAATCACAGAATTCATCTCACATTTTTTTCCTTTTTACACACCATGCTGAAGTTTCCTACATGATTCACAGAACACAAAATAACCTTTGCATTACATGAAAAGGTTGAAGGACTTTACTGAATGGTGGATTGTATCCATTCATCATACAAAGGCACCTTGAAGACAACTGCCCCTCTATACCGAGTCTACTCCTTCAACCTGCTGCCGAGCAAGGTATCTTTCCCTTCGCTCTTTCTGTACAAAATGAATAGACAAAGATTAGGCATCGTACAGAGAAATTCACAGGGAGAAGTTGGGAAGTCCACCACTTGATAACTCACCCATTCATCTATCACTAGTCCTTCACCAATAATCCTCGGACCTGCATCTTCTGGAGGTTTCTTGCGTGCCTCAAGAGCTGCATCAGCATCAGCCAACTGGCGCTTCAACTTTTCCAAAGCCTGTAAAAATAGCATCACACGTAGTTCTATGAGCTTGTATGGCATACGTGTGAAACAAAAGAAAATGCATGTACCATATGCGAAGACAGACAATGATCAATTCTAAAGCACATATAAATTTGATTCCATGATTATTGACATATTATTGATACTTACAGGACCAGGACGCTCTGGATTTAGAAAAAAAACCCGCAATATTTGCTCTACTGCTACTTGATCTTTCTGCTCATCAAACTGCACGGACAAAGCATCCAAAGTCACTTCATGAAGTTGCAACAGAAGACTCAAAACACCAAAATAAAGTCCCAAATAGACCAAAGCAGTTTGTAAAGATATTCTGGAGTGTCCATCAAACAAAAGCACCCAGCCAACACAAGATGTAATTGAATCCAAAATCTATCATAATTATTCTGCCAAAAAAAAACAAAAAAAAACGGGCGCAGATTCTCCAGAACCAACAAGTGTAAGATGACCATTGGCATCCAGTGCACATCCATTAAGGGTGAGAAGTGTCGGTGCACTAGAGACTTTGACATCATAAAACAACACCCCTATGCTTGCTAGCTTTACATTACAGTGAGCAGCCTGGCAATAGCCAAATAACATCTATTATACCAGAAAAAGCCCCTAACAAAGATGAAACTAAATGAAATGATTGTGCATTCTTTAGAAACAACAAAACTAATGGTAATATGGACGCCTAAGATAGCTATCTGTCTCATAGCGTCTATCGACCTCCTCATTAACCAAGATACTTGTCTGTTGTATTTGAAGAATTTGAAATATGACATGATGCTCATTCCAAGTAGAATATGTATCGGACCCAAATAAATCAAAATAAAAGCATAGCACCAAGATCATTTATCATCAGACTATTGTTGACCAACATAGGCTCACACTAAAACACTAAAACTAATGAAAAGAAAAGGTTAAAGGAACCATTCTACACACCAGCTCAGGTACATAGTCCATGACCCCTTTCACCTTCAGGCTCATGATTTTAAATTTAACCCTGCTCTTCTGCTCCATTGGTTTCTCGTTAATTTCTGGGAGTTCAATAAACTTGAAGACTGACATCCAAAATCAAGAAAATAATTTCGTATTAATTGGGTCAAAAAAACACATAAAATAGCTAAGTTACATCCTTCTCAAAGCACAGTAATATGAACAGAAAATGCAACAGTAATTAATTACCTGTAGCTATGATACTTTCCCCAGGTGCAAGAATAGCCCCTGGAGGACGCATGAAACAGCTTTTCGGTGCAGTTGTTTGAAACTAAATCAAGAAAAAGAAAGAAAAGGCAACTAACTTAAAAAAAATCCAGTCATGTAATTGATACAATAACAAAAATATCAATTACAACAAGAAATGGGGTGACCCAAAATGAGTATATAGGTTACATGGCTGGACTCTGTGAAACCACAGAAGAACAATGAATAAGAAATTGAAATGTACCTTAAAAGCTACATGTGACTTGCAAGTGTTTTTAATCCTGATGGCACTGCGAACCTGCTTGCCAGGTTCATCTAAAAATAGCATACAGAACATAAATACATCAATTAATTCCATCAGAAATCAGTAACAAAATCCATAATCAGTACCAAGCACGAAATTACGAAAATAAAATAGTCCCCATAACCAAATTAATCGTAATTATCACTAATCCCAGAGGCTGATTGATTCTTGACATTGATTACTTGATTGGATGATTTTTAAAAGTAAATAGGATGATGCTACCCAGATTAGCTAATGCAATTCACTTTATCTCTCTTTTCTTAAATATTATCAAATTATTAACACTTCAATTTTCAATTTTCTAGCCACCAATACAAATAAATAAAAAGAACTTGAATTTTCAAATTCCTCTTTAAGGAGAAATGATAAGCATTAATGATCTCAAATCTTTATTTTTTCTTCAAAATTACCAAAAATATTAGCAACAACAACACAACTTAATCCAAAAAATCATCATAAAATTACAGAAATCAACTTTCCACCAAAAATTTAACATTAAAAAAATCCAGCTAAAAAACCAAACAGATCACATAAAAAAGAAAACACTAAGACTTACAAGGAAAGTAAAGCTTGGAAGAAGGATCGAGTTTAAGACGACGACGTGTCGGCAACAGCGATCTAGCAACAGAAGAGACAGAATTGGAAGCAAGAGGAGGATTGGATCCTTCGATTAGGGAGTTGGGCTGGTGATTATGGTGGTGGTGCTGCTGCTGCTGTTGCTGCTGCATCATCATCATCGTTGAAGTAGGAGTGTTAGTAGTAGAAGAAGAGGGTGTCGTATTAGTGTTGCTTCCTCCTAAAAACGGCAGCTTTAAGAATCCCCACACTTTACTGTTGTTGTTGCTGGGAGTATTATCGGTTGGTGATCTCTGGTCCGCTATGGCCATATCACAGCATGTGGAACGGTGTCGTTTTGCTGGTGGTTTCTCCCAAGGAAAATGGAGGGAGAGAGGGAGCTGTGGTGAAGGGAGTAAAGTGGGATGGGGGGAAGAGAGAGAGAGAGAGAGGTGGAGGAAGGTGGTGGATGGGGGAATGGATTTAGAGGGGGGATTTAATTGGGTTTTATTATTTGGGTTCATGTCCAAATCAATACCTTAAAAAGGTATTTTTATAATTTTAATTATTTAATAAATTGTTTTTACTTAAACTTATATGCATACCATGAATCTTGATAATTTTAATTATTTAATAAATTATTTAATAATTATTTCTTTTTCATCCTTTCATTTATCCCATCAATTCCTTTGATAAACATGATCTTGATAATTGATTTGTCCAACATTCTTTTATGAAAAATGAAAATCCCGAATCCTAATTATTATTCGTGAGCAAGATTTCCGATTTTTATAAAAACAATTCTGCTTAATTTCTTACTTCAATCTGTTTATTTTTATATTTTAAAAGTGTTTTTAAAAAATTTGTTTTATTTTTTTATTTTAAATTAATAATTTTTTAGTGTTTTTAGATTATTTTGATGCACTAATTTTAAAAATAATTTTTTAAAAATAAAAAAAATATTATTTTAATATATTTATAAGTAAAAAACACTTTTAAAAGCAACTACAACTACATTTCTAAATAAACACTAAATAATCTTGATATTAAATACCAAAAACCAAGAAGATTAATCTAATGTTAATATAGGAGTACAATTTATTTAACAAAAAAAAAATTATCTCTTCATGATCGCCACTTCTATTGCTTGTGTTTTAAAATAATAATGATTGAAAAAGAAAAAATGGTGCAAATTCACGAAGAATGGGAGCTCTCTTCCTTGATGGAGTGTTTTCCATTTACTCCTTTCCCTGTAACTTCGATTTTCCTGGCCCACTCACTGATTGATGATGGAAACAACTTGGCTTTTCGGTAAACTTCGCGTTGACGTTGTATGTTGACTTTGGAAAAAGTGAGGTTGTTGGATCTTCGGAGTGTTTTCTGGCTTCTTTGGAATTTTCTTGCACTTTAGATGGTGGGATTAGTTGATTAAACACCATGCTTTTCAACTTCGATTTTATTATTAATCGGTGATAGACGCGGGAGATTTTGTTTTCAAGTGCCCAAGTGGTTTCACTATTCTTACCCTGATTTTATCCGACAAGATACACGTTTCGGGCCACAAATTTATTAGCTATAATTTCAAAATAATATCATTTTAGATTAATTTTTTTTTAAAAAAATTATTTTTATAGTTAACCAAACAAATCATTGGATTAATATGGATTTAACTAGATCAATCTTGTTTGAATTTTTCAATTTGATTTTATTATTAATTAATAAACTTAAGATAATCACACAAAAACTTAACCTAGCCTGAAACCATAGTTATGATTTGTTTTACCCATAAGTTGATGAAACAATAATTGGATTGTTGAGACCTGGAGTCTCCTTAGAATAATTGAATCAGTGTTCCTTTCCCTTTCGTATGACCAGTCAATCACGGCTCAGGTCAAGGCAAAATTGGTGACTGGTATTATTATTATTATTATTATTATTATTTTATTTTATTATTAGGGAGGAGGAGAATCAACTAAATCATGAAGCTATGAATTACAATAAATCCAGGGCTTTGAAAATCATTGAATAATAGGAATTCTTGCACGCTCGGGGCCATCCTGAACTCTGCTGCTAATTTTAGCTTCCATTCACGTCCATCCTGAATCCTGCTTCCAACTGTATATGCTCATTGCTTTGTCATCTAACAGTTATCTAAAAAACTGTCTTTTTTTTCTGTTAAAAAAGTCATTTAACGTGTCGAAGCTTTTACTTATTTTGTCTTGGACTAGTCGATACGCATCCGAGTCAAAAATCTCTTAACGTGAATTTGTAATTCCGTATGGTCAAGTCTGTCACTCGGTTCGATTTTCATTGCGAGCACTCGGTTGGATGGTGATATGATAGAGGGATGCCCTTTGTTGGAATTTTCAAAACTCTGTAATCTTCTCCAAATCAGTGCGTTGAATCTTGCTAATAGGAATTTGAAAGAAAAAAAATGGTCATGCATGCTTCTCCGGACTAAGGCAGAGAGAATTTGAAATTTCAGCACCTAATCTCCAATCTTTGTGGATTACGGAGCTTGTGTGGAAGAAGAATTTCACGTTTTGGAAGCAAAATTGATCAACCAAGATTTTATTGGTATATCTTTGTGTATCTTTATCAATAAATACCAAATAAAAAAATATATAGGTATAAATTTTTTAAAATTCTTGGATGCGTTGGACTGGCACGTGTCAGCACCAAACAAGTCCTAATGAAGGGGCGCTGGTGGGTCTTGTGCTAACCAGAACTAACCCCAAATGGACTTAAATTTATCATGACTCGTCATTTCTCTATCTTTTAACTAGATAAAATCAGTAGAATATAACTTGTCTTTGGGGTGCCATCGGGTGCTGGCGAGCTATTGTGCCTTTTAAAGAGGTATTGTTGTTGGGAAGAAAAAAAATTTGGATGTAATTATAAAATTATGATTAAAGTTTAGGAGTTGTCGCTTACTATTATGGTTACTAAAAACCTATGGTCTGTGAGAGTTTAGGCAATAGACTGGTTGTGCAAGAGGAAGACGCATCACCCCTAATGCATCCTATCTAAGGTAAGTTACATTGTTATTTGATTGTTTTTCAGGTCAAGTTTCTATTTGTTGGTCTTATTTACGGTTCAAGGTGGATATTTTTTCGTTAGAGAGTCTCTATTTTATCGGGTTAAATCATAATCATTTTTAAGTCTAAATTTTAGCATCGTATTTATTTTATACTCTATATCTTTAATACCTGAGGGAGTATTCTATTATGTAGTTTCACATTTCACATATATTAAAGTTTACTTTTAAACCCTAATATAAAATTAAAAAAATGATTGATAAAGAGTTTTTCATATTTTGACCAAATCCTAATGGATAATCATAAAATAGTTCTGATATCTATCTATATTTTACTTTTTAACAACATGAAAAAAGCACAATTTTTTGTGTTTTTATGAAAATATGCTTGAAAAGTTTTTGGGATTTGGTCGTGTGTATAAAAATAAAATATTTTGTTTTATTTTTTTGTTTGGAAGGGGAAATTAATTTAAGTTTTGAGTTTTTTTAAAAAAAACTTTTAAAATATTTCGGAGAAAATCGAGTATTTTAATACTGAATCTATATTTTATAATGTAAATGTATAACCCGATAGTATACAAGATTAGTAGAAAAACATGTGAGAAAATCACAACTTTTTTCAAAGGATTTTTTTTTATTTTTTCATTTTTTGCAATGTATAATATTATAATATATAATATTGTATTATTATAATTAAATATATTATAAATTATATGGATTAGGCCGACATCCACCCAACATACCTAGGCTCTTTTTTATTTTGGTATAGACCCAGCAAGGCTCACATAGTCACTGCCCATCCAGCCAATGGCGGAGGTAGGCGGGGCTGGCCAGAAAGACATTTATGAACTCCTGAGGGGCATGATGAAAGATCTACTACAATTGTTGATTAATTTATTGTTTTGGGAGGAGAATCTGCTTTCATGAAAATTTAATGTTATCTTTTCCAAGAGACATGGATGATGAAACACCCACCAGATGAGAAGCAATATTGGAATCCTCCGTTGAGAGATTTTCAGTGTTCGGTCAGCATCACATTTCAAGACTGTTAAGATCACTGTGCCAGGTAATTCTGGGGAGCTCATAAACTCACCAGTACATTTGGTCAAGAATGCTAAGGTTCTCGAGAATATATCAGTGGATACCCAGAGAGTCGATCGCTGTGATCAGGAAGGTTATGTGCCGAACGAATTTTTGATGAAATGACTACAGAATGTAGGAATAACATCGCATAATTTTATCCTTTTTAGGAATTGTTTAGCGTCTTAAGTACTAACTTTACAGGAGGGGGGTTCAAAGCAAGGCACTATTACAATTATGATTTGATTTTAGTTGGATGATGTGGGTTTCTGGGATTACGAGTCTAAATTGCTTCAAATGTTTTTATGTGAAATCACTAATAGAAACAGGATTCATGCGCACTGTAAGAAAAGATAATTAGGCAAGAAGCATGTATGATCCCAAACAATACTGTAACTAAATCCCAAGATAGGCCTAAATGTGCCTTTTGTTAATCAAATAAAGAGAAGGATCAAAATCTCAAAATTGGAGTTCAGAATCATCCCATTGAAGCACTGCAGACTCCATATTCTGCTCTCTTTTCAGCTTATCCTTCAAAAACCAGTCGCATACTCTCCCAGCATTCAGCTCCTCAATTGGACACCCTTCTTGCTCTGATACAACTCTTAAAAGGTTTAATGATGATATCTGAAAGCACACACAAAATAAAAGCAAACTATTCATTAATATCTCAACACATGCATGTTGGTATGTATTGAACGAAGTCTAGAGAGAAGGAAATACCGTTAAACGGCATAGGAACCTTTCATGGGTGCTTAAGCCGGAAATTTCAACTAGACCAGCTTCTTCAAGACTCAAGAAACTTCTGCTTCCTGTCTTCTTCTCAGATTCCTGACCACTGCATCCTCTCACTGCTAGCTTTCTTCTACGAACCACCTTATTTGGAGCAAAAGTGGTTTGCTTTACCATCTTTTTGTGGACGTTTGGGAGAAATGGTGATTGATGATAACTCCTATAAAGTTTAAGTGAACTCATAGTTTTTCAGTTTTCAGTTGAGAGTTCCCGAGCGATGGCTAATAGAATTTGGAGCTAAAGGCAGAAGAAAACAGAACAAGCTAGCTTATCAGTTCTCTTCTCTTTTATGTGGTGGAGAAAGAGATTGGATTATTGGAACGTAGATTATTGCCAAGAAAAAAAATCATCCTGCTTCCTCCCATAATTGGGCCATTTTGGAATCTAGAAGTGCATATTCAAATTTGAATTTGGGCTTCCATGAAACTGTTCAAGTCCAAGTGAACTTGCCCATCTAGGTAAGTTTGAGAATATGAGAGCCATTATCCATCGTAATCCAACTCAAAGATTTGAGTCTCGAGATGGTGAGCCTCTGAGATTGATTAAACAACTATTTTTATATTAAGATAATACTAAAACAAATTAATTTAAAATCTTGAAAACCCCCCTAAATCGATTTTTTTAACCGTTGAAAATAAAACCTAGCCCGACTAAACTCGGGATCTGCAAATCATCGGATAAGATAGAATTATCAGGTGGGGTTTAATAAGTTACCATAACAAGAAAAAAAAGAAGAGATTAATGGCAAGGAAGACGAAATACTATATCAAAATCACCGAGTAACCCATACAAAATTATTACTTCGCGATTGAATATACACCAGTGACCAGACCATTTTCCATTCAGAAGAGAGTAGCATAATAGTCATCGAAGATTGCACATATATTGTGTTTACACATGTACAAAAGTTGATCAATCACTTACTTCCAGGTAGTGCTAAACTATTTTCCTAACAGCTAAGACGACAAACATCTAGAGGTGGCTGCTTCTTGACGATGCTCAATTAGGACCCCAGCAGCTCAAGAACATGACTGTCCTTAGAGACTCCTCAGCCTGCTTAAACTTCTCGTTCTTGGCGTTCATGTAAGCGCTTGAATCAACAGAACCAGAGAAACGCCTTGCCTGCTTTGAAGAGGAAGAGCAAGCAGAATCCCTCAAGGACTTGATAGCACTAGAATCACACTTTGATGCTTGGTCTTTCATCCCTTGAACCACTCTCACCCCTGATTGGTACAACACCCTGCTCGCGTACCTCAAGCTCATGTATATAACGAAACAAGACCCCGAATTCTTGAATACCCAGAATAAATAAAAACAATTAAGGCTTGCTCAGGCTAATAAATATGGAGATCTGTGAAAGAGCTGCAAGGCTCTTGATTTGTCACGTATTTTATAGAGAAAGGCGGTTAAGACCGAGGTTCTGGAAAACAACCGGCTGTGACGGGTACATTTCAGCGGAGATTTCTAAGGAAACTGCGGGCGTGGGGTCTGAACCTGTGGGCTGGTGACACGTGTCGGTATTACGAGAGGGACATTTGGATAAGCAGATAAGGACACGGCAATGTCCACGCGGGATGTCGAAAGCTTATGTTGCTTGGATATTTTATTCTCGCTGATTAAATCTTATTTATGATTATAATATTCTGATTCCGATTAAGATATTTATTTTTATTAATAGGATTGTCAGAGTCATGTTGTTTTGCATCTCAATTAATTTTATAGATTTTAAAGTTAATAATTATATAAGTCTTTAATAATTATTATATTAATAATTATAGAACTCGAATTTAAAAATACAAAGAAAATAAATCTTTTAATTCTAAATTTTTATTAAAAAAAAAAAACTCAACTAATTCGATGAAGATATTTTTTTTCAAGGACTTGACGTGAAAAGAAAATTAGAGTTTATTAGAAAAATAATCCTCATTCGTTTTGTAGCGGAGATGGATCTTATTCGTTTGCATGCTAATCTTTTCTGTTTTTGTCACCAGGCCAATGATAATGTGTAGAAACTTTCGAAATTTCTAGTGTCAAAAAATTATTCCAATAGTTATGGTTTTCAAAATATAAAAATTAAGAATTAGTAATACATTAAAAAAAAAAAAACTTTCTAAGCCATTTAGATCTCAGCTCAAATGACAACAAAACACATCTTTCAAGCCTTGGATCAAACTATAAAATCGGGTCAAACCACACATTGTTAAGGTCTCGACCCAAACAATGATCTAAGCATGTTGTTTTATTTTTAAAAAAATTAATGTGGGTATTTAGGTCAGTTTGTGCGCACCTCGACTAATCTCATGGGCCATGAAATTAACGACCATATAAGTCTCCAGTGGCTCTAAAAGGACTCGGACTCGTGATCATTAGGGAGCAAACTCAAAACTTGATCAATTGAATTACCCTTTAGGGTTCATGTTGTTTGAATCTTGGTCTAGTGACCTATAAGAGTAACAAATTTGCATAGAGATATCGTAATGATTACGGGCTTGTTTTTTTTTTAATTTTAAAAGTGTTTTTGAAAAAAAATATTTTTTTAATTTTAAATTAATATTTTTTTAGTATTTTTATATCATTTTAATATGTTAATGTTAAAAATAATTTTTTTAAAATAAAAAATATATTATTTTAATATATTTTAAAATAATTTTTTTAAAAAAATAATTATTACTAAACTTACAAACATGCCATTACAATTATACGTTTATTGATAACAAGGAGCACATGCTCCTCACATCGGCCATCGATGAACACAAACTTATGCTTTATTGATAGATCCTCTTGGCGAGTACAAACCTTTATGCAGCGTGCACGCGTCTCCTTGAAAATTCTCTCTACAAGTACAAACGAAGGCAAGCAATGTGAAAAAGACTTGTAAATATCTTGGTCAACGGGTAAAATAAGAATAACTATTTTGTCTAACCAGCATTTTCTATTAATTTTCTTACATATTGTTTCTCTACTCACTTAAATATTGAAGGATATTAATCCTCAAGCCCAAATACCAACCCCAAACCTCTTAGGCTAGCCCATGAAAAGCCCAAATTTCTTGTTGAAGTTTTTTCAGCTTTATAAAAAATCATTTCCATTATTTTATTTTTACAGCATTGTTTATGAGAAAAAAAATAAAATAAAGAAAGAACCAATAAAGAAAAGAATAATTAAAAATACACATTAAGTTTTATAATTAAACTTGAAAGATCGGAGGGAGTCCTGTTACCCGAGGGAAACACAAGTTAACCGTGAACAAACGGTTCCTTGTTCCAATAGGATAAGACGGGTAGATGGAACATGTTTTATCTTCCAAACCCCACGTGTAAATGTTTGTATCTTGGATGCTGCGTGGTTGCGGTGTAATCTGTATTTTATATTTTTTTTTAAATTTAAAATTATTTTTTATATGTTTGAATTATTTTAATGTGTTGATATCAAAAATAATTTTTAAAAATTTAAAAAATATATTATTTTGATGTATTTCCAAGCGAAAAACACTTTGAAAAGCAATTGATACCACACTCTCAAACAATGCTTGAGATTGTAGTAGCGGTTGTTTTTTAAAGTGTTTTTTGCTTGAAAATATATTAAAATATATATTTTTTTTATGTTTAAAATTTAATTTTGAAATTGATATATCAAAACGATTCAAAATCATTAAAAAAATTAATTTATAAAAAAAATTTGAATTTTTTTTTCTAAACATAAAAACAAACACACTCTAAGTCACATTTCTAGTTGAAACCCGATTAAGCCCAATTGAGTTTTTATGACGATTGATTTAATGTATTGATATCGAAAATAATTTTTAAAAAATAAAAAAATATTATTTTGATGCATTTCCGAGTGAAAAAACATTTTAAAAAGCAACTGATACTACATTCTCAAACAATGCTTGAGATTGTAGTAGCGATTTTTTTTTTAAAATGTTTTTTTTATTTGAAAATGTATTAAAATAATATTTTTATTTTTAAAATTATCACAAACAATTCAAGTTCATTAAAAAAAATTATAAAAAAAAATTTCAAAAATATTTTTTAAATATCAAAACAATCACACTCCAAGTGACATTTCTAATTGAAACCCTGTTAAACCCAATGAGTTTTTATGATGATTGATTTTGACAAGCTCGTTTACCGGGTCAATATCAAGAAAAAAAATAAAAAATAAAACCTAAAACAAAAAACGTCATTGTAATAAAATTGGTTCATCCAATAAGTGATCCAAGAACCCGATTTTTTTTTTTTCCGAATCAGTCCCGGTTTCGATTCTGACAACTATGCTTGATAGTGCAACTGAATTATCTCCACAAACTCGGGAGTTTCGGCTTCCACCCACATGAACCACTGGAGCTCCAGTAGCTGAGCTCTATCTATCATCAATGAATCTTCTTCAATCATCCTCCCAGTTTTCCACCGTCCGATTCCTTCACCTCCATCCTTCTTCCCCCACACCTCTCCGCACACGATTCCTCCCTGTGAGGTCTCTCCTCCTCCACTCCATCCAATCAAAATTTCCTTTCCAATTTAAAAATTCGTAATTAATTGTTAATAATTATTTTTCTTCAGGTCGAGTCTTCTTCCATTCACAAATCAAAACGCCAAGTACCATAGAGAACTCGAAGCTGCAGTGGATGTTGTAGAGAGAGCGTGTCGTATCTGCGTTGACGTAATTGTTTTTTTTTTATTCTGTTTGGTTTCCGAGAAAATGTGAGAGTGAGGAGCTGAAAATTTGATGTTTATTATTTTATAATGCAGGTGAAAAAGTCTTTGTATTCTAGTGAAGGACGTATTGTTGAGAAGAATGATAACACTCCTGTTACAGTTGCTGATTTTGGAGTGCAGGCTTTAGTGAGTTTGGGTAATTTTACTATATTTTAAATTTCATTTCGATTAAATTGTATCCAATTTGATGTTATATGATGAAATTACAGGCACCGTGCTAGTTAATTATGTTAGAAGTTAACTAAAATTCGCTTACATATGGACCATTTTTCGATTAGATTTCTTAAGTGTTGGAATGTATGATGCCTTTTTGGCAGAATTTATTTTTGTAAGTTTAAGAAATAATTTCTCGTATTATTTTCATTACATTCGGCAAATTTGCTGTCTCCTCTCGTTCCATCAAAATTGAGCTGACATTAGGTCATGCTGGAATAGTTATTCATAATTCATGATCAAATGTCTGTAGGTTCAATGTATTGCCAACATTTGCTCTTGCATTGTGCAATGCTGGTTTGACTGATCGGATATTCAGTCACGCAGAGCAAGAATTGGTTTGAGTTGACTGAACATCAGTAAAAACATCAGGTTTATGTTGAGTAGGGTAATGACTTTTTTGCTTGAAAATAAAAGAACGAATGCATCACATAAAAAATCGGTGTCATTGAATTAGGGGGCTGCCTCATGACAGTAGCATCACTTAATGGCTGTGATTAATGCGTGTGTTTCATTTCGTGTTGGATTTTCATGTGTAAGTAGCACCTCTTTGTAATTTTGCTATGTATCTCCATGGGGTTCGGTGATTGACATTGTTTTTTTAGTAATTTGAGGCTAGTCCTAGATAGAAAATTTCTTTCTGAAAAGAACTATTGCCATATTGTAGTTATTCTCAATGGATATGCTTTATAATTTTTGTTTTTGCTAACTTGAACTTTTGGTTTGTGTTTTTGTTGAAAGAATTGAGTAAAGTGTTCCCTTCTATTCCATTGGTGGCTGAAGAGGATTCTGATTTTGTCCGTTCTAATAATCTGGTGGATTCTGTTGTGAGTGTGGTTACTGATAAAGCAAGCTCCAATGATAAGCCTTTGACAAATGCTGATGTTTTGGAAGCAATTGATAGAGGAGGAAAGAATGCTATTGTCTATGGAACCAGGCCAGCCACATACTGGGTAAGTCTAAGTAAGCTCCCAGTTACTAAAGTGAAAATTTTCAGTCAAGCTATTTATTATTTGTATAGTGGGATCTAATCATTCAAATTATTTGCATGTCTTTAGTAATTTTTTGGACAGAGTAGATGTAGTAAGTTGAGCATATCTCTTTTTCGACAATATAGTTGTGGGAGTGGTCTGCTGCTAGCATCTTATTACTTGGTGTTTAGTATCATAGGTTTTCTCTTGTGTTTGCATCAAGGCTTGCAGCTGGTCTTTACCACTTTGATTATCACTTAATCTAAACTCAATGCAGGTACTGGATCCAATTGATGGAACCAAAGGGTTTTTGAAAGGAAGTGAGGCCTTGTATGTGGTAAGCATTATGTTTGCTGTCTTTTTCTTAGAACTTTTGGAAAGGATTGCTTAGCACAGTATGATAAAAATTGTTAAATTCATAAGGTGTGACAATGATAATAATTTTTTGTCTACTACAAAAAGTGCCTTCTTGTTAACAAATTAGACAGGCTTGTTTCTAGCAGCTACATTTGACAGTCTGGAATATCTTGGTCCTATTATCACTATGTTTAAAGTAATGACTGGTGTTAATGTAAAGGTTTCAGATACTGATAGAGCTGGTTCCTGATGAATATCTGTTCATCCAAGCATTTGATCTCCTAAGGAAGATATAATTTAGTTGGAACTTACAGTTGTAGGCTGCATACAGTTGACAATGGAGGGGTCTATCATATATTGTCGAGACTAATTATAGTAAACGTAATTTAAAACACCTGAATGATGCTTTATTTTGAATTAAGGCATGCTGATTGGAATACACATTTATAGTTCCATCTTAAAGCGACATACATAACCTGTTGGAAGGTTTCCTGCATGCACACATAATCTTTTACTGTTGCTGGAGCTGTTACTCTTGTGGACGAATTATCTTATTGGGTAGGAAGATAGATTGTTTTACAGCTTCCAATGATTGTTATGTATGGAGGTTTTTTCTGTCATCCAAATTCATAATTTTAATATCTAGATGCTGCCATCCTTGTATGAAATGAGCCTTACATGATCGCCCACCCTCAAAGATCCTAGATAAAGCTTTCTGTTCAAGGAAAACCAGTTAAGCTAAGTGACTACCCTTTATATGGCCTGTTATATTGAACAACGCCAAGTGCTATGTGTATATTCTATTGTAATTTGTAGTTTCTGGATTGAGCCTTTAACAGAAACAAAAAAATTGAAGCCAAGTCCCTGGTTTCCAAGGAAACAATTTAAGTTGCATGTACGTGTCTTCTCCGGCTTCTTTGGTATATTCCTTAAAATAAAATTTCTTTCCCCTACATTCACTTTTGTTCTTTGAGCTATCCCCTTAGCTGTCTCCTTTGGCTAATGAAAACTGCAATTTTTTCAGGTAGGTTTGGCTCTTGTAGTTGAAGGAGACATTGTATTAGGTGTCATGGGCTGCCCTAACTGGAAGGAGGCTAGTTCCTACAATTCCACCATTGATGTTCAAGGATCTGAAAGTGTGCCCTCCAGATCAGGGATTTTAATGGTGGCCCATGTTGGCTGCGGAACATGGGCAAGGCAGCTATCAGATCTGATGGGTGTTTCTGCCAAAGTGCCTAATGGTTGGACTAGGTGCTTTGTTGATGGATGCCATTTAGTACCCAAAGCACGTTTTTGCATTTCGGATAGTCAGACATGGGAGTCAGTGCCACTATCAGCATTTTTCAGCGCAACAAGTGATGCTGGCGGTGTGAGCGATAAAGAGATTCTCCTTCTGCCGACATGTTGTGGAAGGTTTGGTCTTATTCACCTGCTGTTTAACTCAATCATGCTACTTATATATGCCTAGTTTAATTGCCATGTTGTTGTGATATAGAGTTCACTGATTTTAAGAGTTCTTCTATTTTTTATTATCTGTTTGGAGCGTGTCTTATATTTTATCAGTGGTCACATCTTTTTCTGTGTTATGTTCTGTACAAACTCTTGCACCTCTATCATATTGCACTTATGCTCCGTTCCATCCATTTATGTATCCCTCTTTCCATGGCAAGTTTGTTTCAGATTTTAATCTTGTTTTTGTTCTGGTCAATCCCTCAACTCCTTTATCTCTTTCTCTCATCAGTCTCAAAGTTTCTTATTGTTAACCATGCAAATTACTAAAGTGGATCTCCAAAATCAAGTAGTTGGTTTAAATCTAGTTGTGAAAGTATCTAGAATAATAGGCAGCATCCTTCAATTTTACTCTTTAACCAGCATATAGAATAATACGTAGCATTCTTCAATTCTATATTTTCCAAAAGCTAAAAATTCTTGGCAATGAGTTTTCTGCACTTTTATAGACATTTTCTATTTCATGAAAAGTTGTTTAAAAACTTTTTCATCACATAGTCTCTAGTGATGAATGAAGCTTTTCTCTGTTTATTTAATACAATTCAGTCCTCAACTTTGGCTCTTGAAATACTAATTGTGAAGCATCTGTCAAAACACCTTTAGAATAGTAGGTGAGATTTTTTTTTTTTTAAAGCAATGTGATGTTTAAGTTCATGCTTTAGTTCTTCATCTCCCAACCTTTGTGTTTCAGCCCCCTACTTTTGTGCATTTAATTTTTTACTTAGGCATCTGTGCTTCAATACTTTACCCTTTGTTTGTGCTTCAGCTCTACATTTCTGCTTTCCAACTCCTTCCTTTTATTTTTCAAGTTATTTTTCAGGTCCATCACATCAATTTTGGATCGTTTTCCATGTCATTTTCATGATAAAAGTTATGTTCTATGCAGTTTGTGCAAGTACTTGATGGTGGCTTCAGGTAGAGCATCAGTCTTCATTCTTCGAGCAAGAGCTCAGACAACTATCAAGGTATAATGCTGCTTAATCTGAAGAGAAATGAATACCAAAATTTCTGTAGCATTACCTAATTCTTCAACAAATTTATGCTATAGGCTTGGGATCATGCTGTTGGCATAATATGTGTCCATGAAGCAGGGGGGAAGGTAAAAGCATCTTCACTGAACTCTTGTGAAGTTGCATGATTTTTGTCTGTGTGCATGCGACTTTATCGTTGGATTGAATTATTGGCATTGTTGGTCTGTTGATGAGTTAATTTAGGTTGTTATTTTGAAAGATAAACAAGCTGCTGGATACACTAATTCCTAAAGTTTCCTAATTCTGTCAAACCGAAAATTTTCCTCTTCCGTCCTTTTTTCTTCACAGATCAATCAAAGACTGCTATGTTGATCCTTGTTTATTGGGGATCTGCTTTCTTTTCACTTTCAGTTTTTCCACGCCTGGCCTCTTCACTTTGTTGACTCAATAAGCTAAAAGACTCCATTTGCTGATCATGTTCAAGCTTGGTCTTATCTTTTTTATTTTTAGTTTGCTTTCATAAAAAAAAAAAATCAAAATCTCGCATAAATGAGCTGGAACAAAATTTTGGTGATTTAGTATATAATAACTTTTCTTGATTCTAACAACATGCTAATGTTTGATTAGGTGACTGACTGGAAAGGCAGTGATATTGATCTTGCTGCAGATCAAGTTGAAAGAAGAATCTTATTCCCTTCAATGGGCGTTCTTGTGACTAATGGCACTATACACAACCAGATCCTGGAGATGATTTCTTCTACTTCATGATTTTTTAACGGTGAATACCATCATTCTGGTTAGAACTTCAGTTCATTCTGCAAACATGCAATTCTTTAGATGATCTTAATCTCAGTTCACAAAAGTGCACATGTGAATTATCATGCTAGACCATTCAAAGTGCATTTTCTTCAAAGTTTCTTAGGTTGAGTTTATCAGCCATTAGAAGTAAACTCCAAGAAATTATGAAATGGAGAACCAGAAGTCACTGCTGTATTTCCTATTTTTTTCCAGGCGGATGAATCCTTGTCATTTTTTATATGTTAATGACCTATAGGATTGGTAACGCAGCATGACATCTTGACGTACGTGTGAAAGGGAGACCTAAATTAATGCACGTCTAAGGAACTAGTGGTTTCCATGTACGCAGTGGTCCGGTGGGTAGCATGTCGTGGTCGATTTTGGTCTTTTCTTCTCTCTAAATTAGCAACGCAATGCATGACGTCTCGTGAAGTGATGATTGAGTGTTAATTTGTAGGGTTAGGAAAAGAGGAAGGAACCCATTTTACTGTTCATTAATTAATGTTGTGTGAGTCACTGTATTCATCATGCTAATACTAGAGTGTTCCAAGATGAATAATCTGTGGATGCATGTGAGTGGGTTTCAATCTTGCACAAGCTTTGAAATGTTCATGGTTACTATGAATTACTGATTTTTAAAATTTGAAAAGAAATTCTTCAGACACTTGTTGCCAGAACTGAACTCATCTGTTTTGTTCTTGGTCAACATTTATCCACACATGCCGAGGGATGAAGGTTTTGTTGAGGGATGAACTTTTAAATTTTGATTTTTTTTAAAATTAATTTTTTTAATGTTTTTACATCGTTTTGATATACTGATATTAAAAATATTTTTTTTTTTAAAAAAATATCTTAATATATTTTTAAATAAAAAATATTTTAAATGGCAATTACTATCACAACCTCCATCAAAATCTGAAAAGACTTTGGTGCAGCTTTCTTTATGTGTTTTTTTCGCTTCATATTAATTGTCACCACATGCAAAATACGAAGTTATTGTTTCCTGTTGGAAAGTGAAAACTCGTTCTAGCTATGGCTGCTACTTCTCTCTGTCAAATGTTGAATTTCGTTTTTGTAGTTCCTTCTGTATTGGCAGCCACAACAGTTTTACACGCTGACAATTGTCTATTTAGGGTGGGGAGGGCCATGCCTTGATATACAGGAGTGGTTTTTTTTACCGCCTTACAGCTCTCAATTGCATGCAATTGTCTTCTTTTTTTGAAAAAAACACCGGCCTAATTCATCTCCGATCAGAGGACAAACTGTCCACCAAATCTTCGATTTACTTAATTAATTATTTTATTTAAAATGTTATTATTTTGATTTTTTTATTAAAAAAATCTTATTGGTTTTAATTTGATTAGAGTTGAGTGACTTTGATTAGATTAACTTAGTTGTAGGTCAATTTACTATGTCAAATTTGGTTTTTTCAATATAAAATACAATTCAGAATAAATAATAAATCCAAGTAAGGTTAGGTTTTGGATTATCCAATTAATTTTTGGGTTTAATAACCCATGATTTAGGGTGGGGTTCGAATAAGGTTAGGCTTTGGATTATCCAATCGATTTACTAGACTGACTTGGGTTTAATAACCAGGGTGAGGTTGGGATTGGTGACGGGCTAGCAGTGAATTTTTTAGGGCTTACCGACTTAAAGCTTTAAATCGCATACAATAGTCTCTTTTGAAAAAAAAAACACCGGCCTAATTTATCTCAAATGATAGGGTTAAGCACTTCTGTAACACTAACACATCTCGAGATTACATTCATTTCGTGCCTTCGTGGTCCAGTAACCTCTAAGCTCTACCTTAGCTTTTGCTATCATATGCCATGCATGTGGCACAATGTCCAAAATATGTTGGTCCACTAAATTAAATTAAATAAAAACTGAGCCATGTAGTGTAGCATTGAACAATTCTTTTTCCACTTTAATCTCTTAAAAAATATACACTAACCTAGTAAATGGGAGGTAAATCAATCTTTTCACCTGAATATATTAGTCATCTATTATGAATAATTAAATGATTTAATTAGTTTTATAAACAACAAATTAAAAATAAAAACATTAACTTGCATCCAAAGACATTTTAAACATTTTAACTTTCTAAGCATATTTAAATTACTTATTTGTCCTATAAAGAGACAAAAATAAAACTTCCTTAAAAGGGGCTTTTTTCTCTATCTTGTTTTTGATTTTTTTTTAATATAATTTAGTTGAGTTAGTAACAATTTAATTTTTCATAAACATAAAATATTAATAAAAAAAGAAAAGTGCTTGGTCAAAGCATGAAAGTATCCTACCATTTACATTTCATATCCAATTTAGTTCTTATTATTTTGATTACTATTTATTTTATATTTTTTTGATTGATTTTTTTTTTCATTTCATCCCTAATCATTAGACTTTATTTGATTTTTATATCAAATTTGATCCCCATTCTTTTGATATTTTTAAATCCTTCCACTAATTTTTTTTCCAATTTCATTCTTTATAATTTGATTTCAATTTTTTCTTATGTCGAATTTTTCCCCCCATTTTTTTTACTAATGTTTATTTTGTTTTGGATCTTTTTAATTGTATTTGTTTTAGATTTCATCCCTTGATTTTTTTTTATTGAGCCACAAGTTTCGAAGGTTAACATGAACTGACTTTGGTCTTTTTTAGGTCCTTTTATAAAATTGATAATTTTTTTCAATTTTATTCTTTAATATTTTATATTTATCGTGTTTTATTTTCTTTGCTTTCCTTTCTATAGGATTATCCAAATCCAATGATCATGGTCACGTGGTTGGCGGGTTAACCAGGGTTGACTTATTTTTTTATTGAGAATTTTGCTTTGTTGTTTTTTTTTTTTTGGTTTGTCTTCTACATAGTCAAACCGAGTCTTGTGACTACGATCATGAGTTTTGAAAGTTAACACTATTAACTTTTTTTTTTACGTTATTTTTAATTATTTTTTCAATTTCATCATCCAATATATATATTTTTTTAGAGGTGGTCTTTGTTCTTTTTTCTCACTTTTTTTCTAAGGGGTTATTCCAATTTTGTTCTCATGATCACAGGGTTAGCGAGTTAACCGTGATTGACTCAGATCTTTTTTTTCCTTGGTTTTTTTAGAATGATTTTTAAAAAAGTTTCATGCCTCGACATTTTTTTATTGAGAATTTATTTTCGTTGTTTTTTTTTATTTTCCTTCTACGCATTAAGTCCTGGTCTCATGATCATGACTAGATGTTTCAAAGGTTAACATGGGTTGGCATTGGTCCTTTTTAGTTTTTCTTTCAATTTCATTCTTCAATATTTAATTTTTTAGGAATTGATCTTCATGCTTTTTTTTTTTCACTTTTCTTTTTATGGAGTTATCTCAATTATGTGTCTATAGTCACGAGGTTAACGGGTTAACATGGTTGACTTGGATTTTTTTTTCAATTTTTATATTCAACATTGGGTTATTTCATAGTTGAACTTCATGGTATGATTCAGTTCGCTTTCATTTGTGATTTTTTTTACCTTCTATTTGCCCATATAATCATTTGATTATATATATAAAAATATATTCTAAGAAACATAGTTGTTAAACGCAACTTAGTACAACACTCGTGTTGCGAGATCAAATATCCTAATTTTTTTTTTAATTTCATCCTTAACATTTAATTTTTTTTTCAAAATTGGTCTTTGGGTTTTCTTTTCTCACTTTTCTTTCTCTGTGGTTATCCCAATCATGTGCTCATGGTTGCGGGGTTAGCACTGCTATACAGGTTGACCCAAGTTTTTTTTGTTAATTTCACCTTTCAACATTGGATTATGATTTTTTTTTCTCTTTTATTACCGCAAATGATTGTTTCACCAAATGAAAATAATATTATAAGAAGCATATTTGTTAAACACAACTAAGTACATGGTTTTTGACGTTGCAAGATCAAATATTTTAATCCTAATTATCTCTTGGTCAAATATCAATTTCATTAATTAGATGCGTGTATAAATATTTTAATTTGTGATTAAAAAGTTTTTTATATCTAAAAATACATAAAAAAGCCTGCATATTTATTTTTTTATTGAAAAAAAACCGCTAATGGCAAAACACCGTTACAGAACTAGTTAACTATGAACTAAAATAGGAGGGGTTTTATTGTAACCCTCTTCACAAGCGCTATTCATTTGAATAATGCCTTTTTTTTCTTCTTTTTTTCCTGTTTTGTTTTCGTCTTTGTTTTGTTTTTGATTTGTTTTTAATTTCATCATTTATATTAGAATTATTTATTTTATTGAGTTATCACACTTTCATGACCCGAATCGTAGGTTTGGCAGGTTAACTCAGTTAACTAAGGTTTTTTTTTTCTTAATTAACTTTTTTTTCCAATTCATTCTTTAATATTGAGTTGATTGAGAATTAGACTTCATAATTTATTTTGTTTACTTTCAGTTATGTTATTTCATCCTCATAACCCGAGAATAATGCTTAATAGATTAACCCGAGTTGGCTCGAGTTGTTTTTTGTGTTATTTTTTTAATTGATTTTTTTTCAATTTCATCATTCAACGCTAGATCGGTTGAGAATTGAGCTTTATAATCTATTTTGATTTACTTTCTATAGGGATATCTTGATATCATGATTAAGGTCACGAGTTTTGACATTTTAACCCCGGTTAAATCGATTCATTTTTTATTTTATTTCTAAGATATTATCTTGATTTCATGATCCTTGTCACTAGTCTTTCAACAATGGATTTGTGTTTTATTGGGTTGTCCCCGTCTCATAACATGGATCGCGAGTTTGCTGGGTTAACCCAATTGACTCAATTTTTTTCTTATTTTTAATTTATTTTCCCTCAAAATTCATCATTTAATGTTATGTTTGATTGAAAATTAGACTTCATGGTTTGTTTTGATTTGCTTTTTATTAGGTTATCACGGTCTCATTATCCAATGATAGTGCTTAATAGGTTAAATCGAGTTAATTTTCTCATTTTTGTGTCATTTGTTTTATTAAATTTTTTACAAATTTCATCGTTCAACATTAGATCCTACAAGGGTGATAGGAAATTGAGTTTTATAATTTGGTTTGATTTGCTATCTATGAGGTTATTTTAGTTTCATGACCAAAGTAACGAATTTAGCAAGTTAACCCGAGTTAAATTATATCATTTTTTTTTATTTTCTTTCTATAAGGTTATCTCGGTCTGATGACTTGGATCATGGGTTTGACGGATTGACTTGGTTTGTTTTTTATGTTCTTTTTTAATTGGTTTCTCTTTTTTTTAATCTTATTCTTCGATATTGGACTGATTGGGGATTGAAATTCATAATTTGTTTTGATTTATTTTCCATGAGGTTATCTCGGTTTCTGACTTGGGTCGCGGGTTTGACAAGTTAACTTTGGTTGCTTTTATAGGTCATGTTTTAGTTTTTTTTTTCAATTTCATCATTCAACATTGAATTGATTGAGAATTATACTTTATAATTTATTTTGATTTACTTTCCATGGAGTTCTCATAATCTCATAACCTGAAATATGAATTTGATATATTAACTCGGGTCAATTCAAGCCAATCTAATATGTTGTTATCTTAATATTAAAAAAAATATCATCTTAAATTTTTTTTAGTCAAACTATGTTTTTACGGATTATATGAGTTGTTTTTAGACCAGTAAAATTAACTGGTTCCGTCAAATCAATTCTTATATAATTTAAATTTATTTTTATTAAAAAATTAATAATATTTAAATATTTTTTATATTAAAAGAATTTAACTCAGCCTATAAGATAGCGCGACTAAAATGTCCAAGTGTGTCTCGTACATCGTTGTTGCGTTGTACCAATAAATGTAAAGTCAAACATGTGAAGTTGTACATAAGAACCTTTTGGTTTCAAACCAATCTTCTTTGGCCACGTTAATTTTAGCTCAGAACTCATGGCTTATCTCAATCACCGTTCCAAGAGATTATCATGATTCACTGCTAATTTGCCCCACGTACGTACACCAGGGTTGGACGGACAATTAAAGCTCAAAAATCACGGGAAATTTCTCGATACTTCTCTAGGGCCAGATGTGTTCTTCTCTCTATTAACAAAACACTAAACCTTCGATCATCGCCATGAATATGATAGATAATTAGAATTAAAAATAAGCTCAGGCTCCGTCACCCAGATAGGGACTAGCTACGTGCTAAATATTTAATTAAGTTCATGGCTAAGCTTAAAATAGTAACAAGGTGGCACAGCATCCACAAATGTTTGGATCTCGTATCTAAAAATAGCTCTAAATAAATTATATGGTCGTTGAGAATACATACATTAATTAAGCGATTGCTGGAGAAATTGAACAGCTCACAACTACATAAATTAGCTATGGACATCGAGCACGATGGAGCTCAGCGTAACACGTATGCAACTTCTTTGGGTAACCGGTGCACAAAGCAAACCCTGAAAATTGGACAGGTAATTACCATATCAAGTAGGAGATGTAATCACGTTCGATGTTTTAAATGATTAAGCATTAATCTCTACTTGTTAATCCACAAATATGCTGATTAGGCCATTTTAATTCGTTTTTTGACACGGGGTGTCTCCATGACAACAAGCACGGAGACATCGAGCAAGCCTGAGATGACGGACGTGTTAATCTTCATCAATTTAATCAGTATATTTTAGTTAATTAAAAGCTTCACTATATATATATATAGTGGTGCCTTCATTCTATGAAGATGAATATTTTTATTGTCCTAGCTTGAGTTTTTTATGGGAAGCTAAGCGAAGGGGTTAATTCTAAACAAATGAATAGAGATTAATAATTGATACATCAAGGTTAGAAGGGCACACAAGCAAGCCAATGAGGATGAGGGATAGGGTCAAGCTTTATAGAGAAAATTTGGTAGAAATAAAAACAATAATATAGGATGGATATAATAATATTTGACCATTTACAGATCAATTTACATTGATGGCTAGCTGGAGGTGAATAAGACAATTTTTCACGATTTTCAAATGGTGAAGAATAGTAATTCCACATGAAAGCTAGCTAATCCTATCATATCGTACACTTATCATATATATATATATATATATATATATATATATATATATATATATATTATATTTATAAAATATGGTGTTGAAAATTGCTCTCGAGAGAGGAATTAATCCCTTTTTTATACTATATATATGATAATTGTACAATATGGTGTTGAAAATTGAACTCGAGGGAGGAATTAATCCCGTTTTTATCCAATATATATGCTCGGTTCATACAATAAACTTTACTTAAATTATTAATTCAAAATACTTCAATTCACAGTCACAAAAGTACTCTTGTATATTGTTGTATACATAGAATATATATAGATATATACACTGCTTGATTATCCCACTAGAGATATGGCTTGGTTGGTGTCTACTGGCTACAATAATCAACCAAATATAATATTGCATCCATAGATAATTCGTTGATGTCAAGGGAAAAAAAAGATGCAAAGACTTGTTGTTGTCGAGGGCGCCAGACATGAGGCGTCAGGAAATATAAACGTGGCAGCCTATTGATGGTTAGATCTTGGAAACCTATGTTTCCAGTGCGTGGTCCTCAACTTTGGAGAGTGACTAAGCTTCTTGTATGATTACACGTTTAAGGCTAATCAGTCGGCAGATTTTTTTAATTAGAACAAAGTATTATGCAAAAGCTATTTATAGAAACTACTGACTACTAATAATATTATATGCAAAGAGGTCGTCATTCATGCAAATATGATATTAATTTGGATGATTATCCCCATGTTTTATAGTTTGATTTTAGGATATAATAAGGAAAAAGTGCTTTTATTGGATGAATGTGAGTTGCATGTTTTTTATTTGGAAATATACTAATTTTTTTTTTAATATTAATATATTAAAACGATTAAAAACATATAAAAAAATTAATTTTAAATAAAACAATTCAAAATTTAATTAATCTCTATTTGAAACAATTCAAAATTTAATTAATCTCTATTTGGAACGAAATATCAAATAAGAGTTTATACTATGAATATTGGATAATCATTTTGTTTATAATTTAATTTCCACGCAAGGAGTTGGTGAAATAATGATTAACGAGAGACATGCTTTCTTCTTTGTTAGTCATGTAGTTAATTTCTAATCTCTAATTACATTGTTTGTGCGGAGAAATTTTCTTAATGAATTTTTTAATTATATTATAGAGGATTTGTCTATGCTCGAACTAAATGCGCAAAACCTAACCAAAGAAATCCCTCGACTATGAAATAAATAAAAAAATATTTTCTTACTTCAAGTTTTGTCATCTACCATATGAATTGGAGGCAAGTACTTCTGATTAAAGAAAGCTTTAAATGAAGCACCCTTTTTCTTAATTTCAATTATTACATTATATATGGCCATAAAAATTGAAAAATGAGAGACAGATCACATAAAAGTCGACACAATTTCAAATCAATCCATATATTTAGTGCTTTAAATCTTAACTATTTTCATGACTTTATTGAGAAGAACAAAAAGGTGGGGAGATGAGAAAAGAAAGAAAGGAATAAAAAAGCTTTTACCACTATTTGAGTGTGGAAAGTTGCAGGACCATATTAAAAAGCTGGGCATCATTAGTCTTAGCTTAGACCAGCTGCTAATAAGTCCCAAATAAACACTTTTTTTTTTCAAACTTTTCTTTCTTTTCGGCTTCCTTTAACATGATCTTTTTGCAGTTTTTTTCTCTTTGTTTTTTCAAGGTGTTAATTACTTACAGTTAGATGCCATTCTAATCTGTGTTCATATTGGTTTCGAATTCTTCAACCAAAAAGTTTGCCCCACAAAGAAGGCTAATATTACATTTTTTTTGGAGCCAGTTTACACGCATTGCGATTAATTTTTTGAGACCCTGAAGTTAACGATCATATAAACTTCCTGTGATTCTGAGATTTGTGATACTCGAACTAGTGACTTCTAGATAGCAAACTCCGGGCCTGACCAATTAAGCTACACTCCTTAAGATAGCTATATTACACTTTTGATGTACCTTCTTATACTCATAATTGGGTTAGTCATGAAATTTATATATCCCTTTGCTGACATAAACAAATCATGCTATTATCATATTATACGATATAATTTAAGTGGAGATAATCTAGAAATACACACGCGCATGCAAGAACCGATCATGAAATATATGGTTATAATAAATCTAGACAGCAGATTTATGAACTACTGTTGGAAAGTAGTGCATAAACAAAAAATTATGCCCCAGAAAATATATTGGAAGTGTTCCTAGCTAGGTCTATAATTCTTTAATTTAATTTGCTGAGGTGCTAGCTGTTCTTAGTCTACTCATGAAGAGAAGCTATGATCCCTGGAATAATTGCTCAATCAATTTGTCGAAAGTCAATGGAGTTGAGCTCTTGACATTTTTGCTTGACAGAAAACACTCTAGTACTTGTGGGTAAGGAAGAAAGAGAATAATGGAAGTTGTGATAACGTTGATAATTAAATATTTCTTTCAGTAACATAATAAAATCAATTTAAAATCGCATAAGAAATATTAGCTAGTCATTTTTTGTTTTGTTTTTTTTTGTCTTTGGTTTTATGATACTTTCAATGATTATATATATAAAAAAATCACATTTCAAAATTATAAGCACTACTAGTACTGTAAAAGCATCGGCAATGGAAAAATCTATTCCATAAAAGAAAGAGAAGAAGAAGAAGATGACGACGACGACGATGAGTGCATGAAAATTAGATAAATCCTTCCTTTTGATTAGTTGGCTCTTGTGCGTTTGCATTAATGCTAAAACATGAACACGAAAAATCAAAGGTTGGGCGGACTAAGTATAATTCCTACGTCCAAGCCAGTCAGGCTACGTTGGTGTTATACTCCTTTGTATTCACACTAATCAAACCTGTTTTCGGTGGTCTTTTTTTTTTTTAGCTAAACATGAATATAAAAAAAATATTATTTATTTTTTAAAAGAATTATGCTTTTGATTGACTCATTATCTCATATATACAAGTCAACCCTTGATCTAGATTTTGATCGGAATTGAGTGTTATAATGCTGAATAAAGCTCCAAGCTTGAGCCTTTTTGACAAATTTCACAATTTTATAAAAGAATAAAAATCTACTTTCATTCCAATCTTATAATAGAAAATTTAAAAATCATTTCTTATGTCATTAAATTAATATTCCATGTACCCATAAATGAGCTATAAAAGCCTAAAACTCTAAAGAAAGATTTTTTTTCATGAATTAATACGTAATTTGTATGCCAAATTCATGTATTAGAAATGACCTTAGAAAAGTTACGACATTTTTTTAATGAAAAAAAGCATATAGTTGACGTGAAGGAGGCCACGTGTATATAAAACTTGTTTTTCTCATCAACATCAGATAAAGAGAAAAAAAAATATAAACTCAAATAAAAATCTTATCTGCAAAATGAATGGAGGAGAACTCCTTTATATATATATATATGTTCCTGTATTTCGGCGAAAATTAAAACCTAACTCTATTATTGCCGTAGTGAATTAAATACACTTCCCTTCGTTTATTACGCCCAAATTCAGTCATGCTAGCTAGCTGGGTTAATCCAAAAAATTTGAAATTCAGGCATGATCTCAACCATGTTTTTAGTTGAATTCGAGAAATTATACTGACCAATTAACCCAATTCAAACTTAATCATATTAAAATTATTATTTTTTTAAAAAATATTATTTTAATAAAAATAATTAACCCAATAAATTTTTTTTCTAGTTCGGCCTTGAGAAAGTATGTTCCCCTGATCAGGGCAGTCCCTGGGCAAACTAAAAAAATGCTAGAAAAATGATTCATAAATGTGCTAAAATCTAGACATATATAGAACATGATGAGCGAGTTCATGTAAATTTAAAAAGGGACAAAAATAGTATTTCCACTATAAAAAAAAATATTAAATCAATCACAAGCTCAAGCCAGCCATCTTAAGTTGTGAAATGGAGCCATGCATGAATTGAATTAAGAAGATCGAGAAGAAACCCTGTAGCAAAGGTAATGTTGAAGAAATTGGAGTACGTGGCCTTTTTCACGTTGGTGACAGCTAATATGAATCTAGAAAGCATGGATTGCACTTTCAGCCTGAAAATGATATATATATTATTATGAATAAGACTTGAGACCCCTTATTAATATATAGAGTAAGATCTTGCATAATAAAATTATTATTATTATTATTATTATTATTATTATTATTATTATTATTAGTACTGCTACTATTATGTACGTACGTAGAGAGAAAGATTGGACTTTATATTTTATTTTAGTTTTCAAAGAGAAGGGACAAGTGGCATTATTGATAAGCAGAGGACGGCACCAAATCCTGTTGACTTCATTTTGTTTCCTACCCTTCGCTTGGATTACTATTTATAGTATACACACACAAGTATATGATGCCCATACGGACGCTACTTCGATTTCCTTGTTCGAAAACTAAGGATAAATCTCTCCTTCTCTACCTCCGTGTAATTTCTCTCTATAATTACTTACTATACCTAGCCGTTGAGACTACTGCAGCATGGGTAGAGCACCTTGTTGTGACAAAAATGGGCTAAAGAAAGGGCCTTGGACCCCGGAAGAGGACCAGAAGCTGGTTGATTACATACAAAAACATGGCTATGGCAACTGGAGGACACTTCCAAAGAATGCTGGTATGTTAATTACTGGTTAATTTGTATATCGGTTTGATACTGTCAGATTTTGTGGAGTTGGTGTTGATGGGTTTTTCTTGTTCTGTTTAGGGTTGCAAAGGTGCGGAAAGAGTTGTCGTCTTCGTTGGACCAACTATCTGAGGCCTGATATCAAGAGAGGTCGGTTTTCTTTCGAAGAAGAGGAGACAATAATTCAGCTGCATAGTATATTGGGAAACAAGTAAGTCTTGTATTCACAGGCATACATGCATGGTTGGTTAATTTTTCCATAGTTTGATTCTAACTTACTTTTTTTTTTTTTTTTTGTATTTGTTTGATGTATTGATTATAGGTGGTCTGCCATTGCTGCTCGATTGCCTGGAAGAACAGACAACGAGATCAAGAACTACTGGAACACACACATTAGGAAGAGGCTTCTAAGAATGGGAATTGATCCGGTGACTCATAGTCCAAGACTTGATCTTCTTGACCTCTCCTCAATCCTGAGCTCATCTCTTTACAACTCCTCTGATCAAATGAACATGTCAAGAATGCTTGGTGTCCCACCTTTAGTGAACCCAGGACTTCTAAGGCTAGCCACATCTCTCTTATCTTCTCAACGTGACCAAACCCAAAACTTCGTCATCCAAAATGGTCAAGAAGAAAACCATCTTCCCAACCCACAAGTCCAACAAAGCCAATACGAATCGATGATTCATCAAGCTAATATCCAGTTTCAAACCCCAGGTCAAGAAATGCCTACTTGCACCACATTGACTACCAGCCCCTGTGTTACATTTTCTAACGAAGCACGAATTATGGACCCTAATGTGGACCAATACCAGTCAAGTACCATTACCAACTTTAGCTCTCCAAATTCTCAGTTCAGTACTCATGATCAGTGGCAAAACAATGGAATGGGCTCCAATTTAGCTGAAGATTATTATGTGCCTGCTGTATCAAGTTACAACAGCAACGGCTACTATGGGTCTGACCTTATGGACCCTTCTTCCGAGACCTCGACTTTTATCTCCAACAGCAGCAACCAGAACTTTGGTTTTGCTTCAGTTTTATCAACTCCTTCTTCAAGTCCTACGCCATTGAACTCCAATTCAACTTACATCAATAGCAGCAGCGCTGAAGATGAGAGGGAAAGCTACTGCAGCAACATCTTGAAATTCGAAATCCCAGATATTTTGGATGCTATTAACTTCATGTAATCTAATGTAATGTATTGGAAATCAATGAAACTGATCAGAATAGTTTTCTTCTTTAATTTTCCCATCCAAATAATAATTAAGTACTAATTTGAATTTTCTTACCTTAATTACTTTATCAGCAAGCGAGCTACCCATGTTTTTTTCCATTGTTGATCACTCCGTTCACTTCTTTAATTATCCCATTAATTAACATGCCATCTTATTACAATCACATTACCATTTCTTGGATTTAATTACTTCTATTAATGATCATAAAAAGAAAATGTCTCTCTTCCTATCACGCACGCACGCACGTACCCATTACTTAATTAATATAACAATTTTAATAATTGAATTTCTATACACATAAGATTTATATTTGATATTCGACAAAAAAGATTTATATTTTTAAATTAATACTTGTGTCTTATCGAACAAGAAAAAGGAAAACACCATTTTTGAGATGTTGGTTTTCAAGTTGAAGTTAATAATTTGTTTCCATATTAATATTACTTCATAATTAAATTCAAAAAGAGATATATTGTGTAATAAGATTTCTTTTGTGAATACACTATAAATCGAAAATAAAAATGGAAAGATCACAAAATTGTACAATCAAGCAATCATAGGGAAGTAAGATACGGCTCAAAGATCCCGAAAATAGTCAAAATCCAGCGAACTTCCCGGCGAGTAACAGCCGGAGCATGTAAAGTGTACAAGTGTCCCTGCCACCTGTAGGATTAACTGCCCTTTCACGTACTATTAAAGTAGTAATTTACATAAATGCATGGGGATTATGTAAGCTTTGACGAATAAAAGTGTGCACGTGTCAATGCTTTAGCGGTGACTTATGTTTTTTGAAAGTTGGGACCACGGCTTGCTTTATTGAAAACCATGGCGTGGCTCTTGCCTCTTGTGCTGCTTTTGTCTCTTTATTATCTTCAAACCAGAGATGTTATAATGACGTCATTTACATGTGGACTCAATTATAGGAGAAATGGGTCCCACTTATTTAGGTCTTGGTTTTAGTTACTGGTTGACCTGGTAATAATTATTAGGGTATATATATATATATATATATATATATAGACATTAAAAAAGAGAATTATATACGGTCAGAATTTTCTTGTTAAAAAAATATTTTTTTATTTTTATCTCCCTGTTTACTGAATAGTGAATTTAATTTATAAATTATTAATCAACAATAAGGCTACAATTTAATTGATAAACCCAAAGTAACAAAAATAATATATAGGATACCAAGGAGAGAAGAGCAGAACTATCAGCGAGGATCCTCCAATGTTTCCATGGCCGTTTAGAGCAATTTAATTTTCGACCAACCGACAACAACAAGATATAGTCCGATTCCAATATTAGTTTCTTTGACTTTGAAGAAGAAAACTTCAATATGGTTAAGCCTAGGCCTAGCTAGCTATTGTGAAGTCTCAAGAGTCAAGAGTCATGTAAAGTAAAACGTGCCTTTTATTGTTTTCAATAACAAAAATTAGAGGGTTATACAATTTTTTTTTTATAAGCAGAAGAAATAAAATAAAAGATATATCAGTAGATATATATCAAAATCATCATAATCGTGATATAAAAAACCAAAAAAAATATAATATACAAACTGAGATCTTTTAAAAAAATAATACTATATATCAAAACTTTACAATAATACTGAGACATCACATCACGACACGACACGAGGAAATGTATTCGTTTAAACAACCTAATGAAATTTCAAGATATAATTTATATTATTTTATAATACATCTTCTAAAATGAAAAATTTTTAGTTTTAAAATTTGTATAAGCTCATACTATCTTATATTTAATTTTTATCAAATAAATATAAATTATAAAATTCGAACTCGTGACTGTTTAGTTATTAAAATTCTGATCAATTATATATAAGGTCCCAAGATTATTATTCTCTAATATATTTTTTACCACCTTGTTATACAAAATTATATGCTATAGGAGATGAATCTCACATCAAAACATAAAACTTGACAGAAAGATAATTTATACATAATCTGTTACATGTAAAGCTTGCAGCATACTACGATGCTCACTTGCCCAGACTGTAAACGAAAGTACTCCTGCGTGCAGGTTGGTTCAAAGTTCGGTATATTGCTTGGAAGATTAATCAGATTTCATTCAAACCATTCTCTGATTGCAACCTCTTTCACGACACCTAATGATAAAGTCAAGCAATCAATCACTAGAAAACAAAATACAATCTCAGGCTAGCTGGATTGTATTTCTTGTCTTTCCGTGCGCACATGCCTAAAATCCATGGTCAATTATGTTGGAACAGTTCAAGCTTTAGGGCAAGGATGCATGCCAGGGCAGAAAGGCAATTTCGAACCTCAAGTGAATAACCTTTGAATAGTTTCTTGAAGTGAGCAAAAGGTGTCTCCTTCCCTTCTTGCCTCTGTCAACATTTCAAGCTGTGTTTAATTTGTTAATTTTTTATATAGAAAGTATATTTATAAAAGTATTAGCTAAAGGAATGAAAATAGAGATATATAATTAAATATATCTTTAGAAAAGTTTTATAATACACTTTTTATTATTTTAAGACAAGAAAAACATGGAAACTTGAACTCCATATTTTTTATTTTGATTTTCTAACTAAACACTAACCAAGTGTCATCCAGAGGTAGGTGTTGTTCATGTTTATATCATTGAGAACATGAAACTTCTAGCAAATTTCTAATTTTTTAGGTATTTAAATTATTAAAAAATAATATAAATTATATCTTAAGATTTTATTTAATAATTTAAGTTATTGAGTTGAATTGATTTTTTTGATATGGTATCAAAATCTTAATGACCAAGCGGTCATAAATTTAAATCTTACCATTTTTATTTATTTTATAAAAAATAATCACAATATAATATAAATATATCAAGTTTTAAGTTAAAAATTTTTTATTTGAGAAGATGCTTTAAAGAATAATATAAATTATATTTTATAATCTTATCTAATATTTTAAATTTTTTGAATTGAATTAATAATTCTACATAAAAAATTAAATTAAGTAGAGGCAATGGTTTAATTAGTATATTTGGTCTTCCTTACGCGTAAATGAAAAGAAAGTGGAGTTTCAAATAAATCGATCTAGTTGCTAGGAAGCCTATAGGATTTTCTACGAGGAGAACGGGTCAAAGGAGACAGCTGGGAATCTTGACCCCAAAGATCCAAATATTAATTATTATTATTATCCATTTCTTTCTTAATATTTTACATTGGCCACCCTAAATGAAAATTTATCATGCTCCCTTCTTTACGAGAGACAGAACCTTTTTCTTTATTTGACTTTTATAATTATTTTCCCCAAATTGAAGAACTTGGCGTCCTGGTCCCAGATAGTGATTTTCTTTTTTATTTATGTGGGTGTCCACAAACAATAACATCGTATTCATTACACATCCACATTAAAAATTAGCTGGGAGATTAATTATTTCTCAAATTGTATAATTGAACTTGAGACTCAATTGTACGTGCAAGAAATTACAGAAAACATTTCGCTTTTTTCTTTACTTGTTTAATTCATGGAAACATTTCAGAGAGATTGAGAATTCTAAGATCAAATCTTGGGAGAGAGTGTGAAACTTTAAGCATTGAAAGTAGTACCATTATGCTCTTAGACTTGTTGATCTAACAATGAGCTAGCCAAAACATCATCAATTGAATCCAATTCATGTTTTGTGTAGGAATTGAAGTGTTGTGATACTAGTTATATCATTTACAAGCAGTAGTTGTTTAAAACAATGAAAGTATATAGAGGGAAATTTATTAAGGAGGGTTTAGAACACATTTTTTGGATCAAATGTAGCCTCAAACATGGATGAAAAGTTCTGTTCAGCTATACATGCATGGTCAATCCCTGAATATTTAGAGCACTTAGGACCACAGGAAACCATAATGTCAAAAGATCACCATATTGATTGCCAAGCAACATCATACAAGAGTCGACTACTCGTACGATTAGAAGCTCAATCCACATCTAGTTACCGACTCCCTAAGTCAAAGCTCCCAAACTCCCATGTATGTACGTAAGCTCTGCATCATTTATACATCAAAATGCTTGATTTTGTGTAGAGTTTAGGTCTCGACGTGTCAAGAAAATATATACAGGACAATTTATGACACTTTTTGCTTGTATGTATGTATCTGACTATAAACCGACCTTAGGAGAGAGACAGATTTCACTTTCTTGATCGACCGTCCAAAGAAAAAGCCCTCCTTAATGGTTTTGAATAAAGTAGACTCTTGAAAGTGTTTTGATGTCTTTGCCAGTGGTTTTATTTTCTTTGTTTTGCATGTGTTTCAATGCTTTGAGGATGAAGCGTTCACTAAAGAAAATGTAAGTGAAAATGGGAAAAGGGGGGCTTCAATATGATCATAAATAGATTTATCGTAGAACTCATGGCCTTGTTGACCTAGATTTGTCTTTCTTTTCGAGAATTCTTCAGATTAGAAAGTTAATTTCCAGGTTAGAAATTGTGGGTTAGAGTCAATTTGTTTTTTTCTGGATTAGAAACAACAGGTGTTTGCTTTGTTGGACTGTGGGGTCGAAAAGCAGGCAAGAAGCTGAATTGTAACCTTAATTTATCCACGTGTCAAGCTTAGGATAAAAGATGGTAAACTTTGGGGGTGTTTACTTTTACTTGTTAATTTGATATGTTACATAGCTTATCCACCAAAGTCTAAAGTTCCATAGTCAGCATGAATTAATAAAGCAACATGCGTGGTGAAAAAAGTCCGACACTCGATCTATATATATATATATATATATAGAAGAGAGAAATTAGAATTGATAATATTCGACTCCAAGTTTAATAATATTAGTTGATTTCAAGATAATTAGCTGAAATTAATTGCGGTAAATGACAATTTGTAACATGACATATAAGGTTATTGGTGCGAATTAATTTTATTTATATAGAAAACAAAGTTAATAATGATAGTGTTTAGCACCTCTCATGTCAAGATCGAGATGCCACATCTAAAACTATTTGAGTCAAAGAAATTTTGATTACGTTTGTGATTAACTTGTAATTATTGTCATCAAGGCACAACTATCAATTATGTCATAGCCGGCAATAACACTACTATACATGGATTGTAACATTTTTATGATTCACTGTATAAATATTATTATTTGGAAAATGACTCCTATCTATTAACTAACTAATATAGTGGTGGGGTGAGATTTGACTTACCATGATAAATTTACTGCTTCATCCCTTTTATATCGTATTACTTAAAATGTTGTAGGAGTCGTGTAGCTAGATAATAGTTGTTTTTTAAAGTATTTAATTTAAAATATATTATAATAATATTTTATTTTTATTTTTAAAAAATTTTATTTAATATTATCGTATTAAAAAAATCTAAAAACATTAAAAAAATATTTTAAACAAAAAAAAATAATTAAATTTTGGATAAATGACATTTAGACTGCAATGTCAAACGTTCTCTAAATGTCCGTTTGATATTGTGGTATCCTTTACTTTTTAAAGTATTTTTAAAATTTTGTTGTTTTGATATTTTTTTTAGGGTTTTTTTTATGTTTTTAAAATGTTAATGTTAAAAATAAAAATAAATAATTCTAAAAAAATATATTATTAATTTTAATATATTTTAAATTAAAAAATATATTTTAAAAATATCATAAATCATGTTATGAAACATACACTAATACTACTATTTGAAGTCATTTAAATTCTATAATATCAATGTTAATTATCAATGTATAATTAATGAAGACAGGAACCAATAGAAGAAGTATACAGAAAATTATTCTAACCCAGTAAAAGTAAAAGTGATAGGAATAGTTTTATCAAGATTTAAAAATATATTTTCTTAATTCTTTCTTTTTTATTTTTTTCTTTTCATTTATCTCTCTCATGTATATATATTAAGTACCCGTCATCCCCAATATAATCAAAATGCAAAATGATAGATATTTATATTCCGTTTGAAAGGATTTTTATAAATAAGTTCAAGTTATTAATTTCTTAACATTAACTAATGTTTGATATGACTTTTAAAAATTGGTTTAAGTTGTTTTTTATTTTTTACTCAAAGAAAAGTTACAAGTATATTGGTTATAATAATAATAATTAGTATTATTATTATGATTAAAAATGCTTATTTGATCAGTGTGATATTATATTTTTAAAAATTAAAAGTTTTAAAATAAATCATCGAAGTTTGATATTATATTATTCTCCATTAATTTGTATAATCATATTCTTTATTGTAATCTTGGCAATCCATATAACAGAAAGTCATGTGATCCTTCAGAGCTATAGCTCCACCATATGAAGAGTACGTACATTGAATGTTGCGGGTCTCGTTTTTCTTTAATTAATTTCTTCTTAATTACAAAATAGTCTTCATTATTTTGTATTCAAGTTAATCGATAAAAACATGTTACAAAATTCCTTCTTCCCGTCATGTTCTCCACTGGAAAAGGTCATCTTAATTAAACTTTCGGCTGAGTGATGGAACTTCGGTTTTTGAAAAAACAAGACAGCACCTCTCATGTCATTGGAGTCAAGAATGTTTTTGGACTAAATCATGTTTGTGATCAACTTGCTATGTCGTGATTGTAGCCTTTTTGCGGTTTATGTTTTGGAAAATGACTTTTGTCACTTGCTAATTGGTGGGTGTGAGATTTCGCTTACCTATAACAAATTCGCCTGCAAGTGCTGTGCAGAAGCAGGATTTCCCTGTCAAACTTGGCCTTGTTAGGTCTGGTTATTAGTTTCCGTTCTTGATTCTTGATTTATTTATGTTCTTATCATCTTCCTTCGGCTTCTTCATGTTGCTATTTATCCTATGTTGGGCCTATGGTGAAGAAAGTTGTGCTGTTGAGAAATAAGGACCTAAATCATAACCTAATTTGAGCTGTATCGATCAAAGCCCTACGTAGGATTCATAGTAAGGATAATGAAGTTTGGAAACACATGGGCCTATGAGAATTCTGAGGTAACCCTTCTTGACATCCAAGCAGCAGCGAAGGGCTCAAATAAAGAGAAGAAAAAGGGAAATCTTACGACTTGAGTTTTTTTTTTTTAATGTAAAAAATACTCAAGTTAGATATACAAATCAGACATGCCATGCTATGTTTGGGGTGTTCTAATATATTATTTAATATATTATGACACTCCCAAACATATCATTATTATTTTAAGCATGACTAAGAGATCCCAGCCATATTCATTGAACTTTACAAAAACCTATTATTGTTCAATGATTATGACAATTATAATATCTAAGAGGGGGGTTTGGATTACATATATCATTAATATTTGATGAATATAATAACCAATAATATAATTAAAGTGATTAAAATAAAAAAATAAATTTATAAACTTGTTTTTAATATGATTCGGCAAGTTTACATGCACACATAAAGTATCAACTCGTACTTGAATATTGTATTCCTTCAATAGTTTATATTTAATAGTATAATAGCCACTTGATAAATTCACACTATATTTTTACACCATTTGAAGATATTTTCTCTTTAAGATTTTCAGATCACTTGAAGTTATACACTCTTTAATATTTTTTCCACTTGAAGATATGTTTTTTTCAAAAAAATTTCTTAGTGAAATTATCTCTTCAATATTAAGAGTTTTTACCTAACTCTCACATGTTTACAAGTGTAATTTTGTTATTGCAATTACTACAAGTATGATTTCGTCATCACAATTAACTCTCTTAATAGAATAAATAATACAATTAAAAGTTCTAATATCTCTATATTTTACAGGATAACACTTATAGAATTAGAAGGTGTTTAAGTGTAATGAAAATGAGATAAAATATTCTTGTGTTACAATACAAAGGTTTAATAGCATGTATTAGAATATAATTAAGAATTGATGATTTTATAGTGTCTTGTACTAAATTAATGACCCGTGCTTTGTCACGGACCGGATAAATTTTTTTAAAAGCCCAATTGAAAATACAAGTTGAAATTAAAAGTCTATTTAATAGACCGGTGGCCACTACAACGAGATCCCTCTCCCCTCATCCATCTTCATCCCCACCTCAACACAGGGAACCCAAACCAGTATTTGAGGGAATTTAAAAATGCAGCTTAAGCCATGTTTTTAAAAAATATAAAAAAAAAAATATATTAAAAAATTTTATTTTTTTATATTATAGATTATTTTAATACATTATTCTTAAAAATAATTATTTAAAAATAAAAAAATATTATTTTAATATCTTTCAAAATAAAAAACATTTTAAAAAATAATTGTAAGAACTCCCAAACAAATCATTTGCCCAAAAACACCAGCCTCCAGCCCTTTCATTCACCAAACGAAGAAAACACCACTGGAACCGCCATCTCCAAACCCACGGTGATACCCATTTCCCCATCATCTTCCCTGCCAGAAACTAAATACAGCCTTGTCTTCTTCCAAGGCCACAACCACCATTCCTTTTCTTCAACAAGATTGCCCAAATCCATACCATCGTTTTTTTTTCATCAGCCGTTACAGACCCAATAGTCCCCCCCTTTCACTGTTAAACTCTTCAACTCCCTCTCTCTATTCCCAGAAACCTAAACACTTCAGCTCCCTCACAACCACCTTCTCGTCTCTTCTCTTGGCTGTCAAAGACCCGAAAACAACCCAGCAACACTTTTTTTTTTTACTCAATTGTCTCAACCTGAACCAGTCGTGACCCATAATCTCTCCAGCCCTCTCCTTCTCCCAAGAAACCCAGCCAAACACAGCCTCACCCTCACAACCCCCAACCCACGATCTTGCCTTTAATTTTTAGTGTTTTTGATAATATCGAATTCTGAATGAATTTTTTTGTTTTGTGTTTAAATTTTGTATATATTGACTTTTTTTGTTTTGTTATTTTGAAATTCTATTTTTATTTTATTTTTTTAATGTTGGTAGTGACATTCTCATTATAAAAAAATGAATAAAACAACAAGATTTAAATTATAATAACAACTACAACAATAAAATTTCAATTATCATTCTATAATATTTTTCAAGCATATGATTTAACAATTTGGATCAAGTAAACGAGATAAATTAAAACCTATAAAATAATAATGACAGTCTTAAGATCCATTTCAAAACTAATCATATTAGTGGCCCAAAGCTCAATATAAATTTCAAGCATTTTTTATATGTCTAACATCCATTTTAAAATCATAATCCCATGACATGTTTTTTTTAAAGAGATTGGTGTGAAAATTTTAAAATTAAGCAATTTAGATAAAAATTATTTTTTAGGGTTTAATTTTAGTATTTTTGATCGGTCTTTTATTTTTAAAAACTAATTTTATTTTTTTAATGTATCTAAAAACTGATGTCAAATTGTTTATAAAAATAATTTAAAATTAAAAAAATAAGAAAAATAAAGAAAATAAAGATAATTAATAACAATAAAAAAATAAATTTAAGAATAAATACATAGCAAAGATAACTAACCATTTACTTTAAAATTTTAAAATAAAATATATTTTAGGACTTCTATTTTTTTTTTTTAGTTACTAAACGGTGACTCTTTACTTTCCCTTAATATATTTTGGCCTTGCAGCGACATCCAACAAGATATGATTCAACTACAATTACAAGATAAAAAAAACAAGAAACCCACATCGATAATGAAGAAAATAAAACAAAAGATGAGCAATTTAGCATTTTGGGTCATCAAATGTGTATAAAGAGACCAAGAGATGACGATTCTCAATCATCTTTATCATGGATTACAAATTCTTCTGGACGGGTTGTAATCGATCCAAGTTTAGTACCTGTTTATTTTTGTATTTTAAAAGTATTTTTAAAAAAATTTAAATTTTTTTTTTATTTCAAATTAATATTTTGATGGTGTTTCTAGATTATTTTGATATAAAAAATAATTATAAAAAAATAAAAAAATATTATTTTAATACATTTTTAAATAAAAAATATTTTTAAAAATAACCATAACAACAAGCTATTAGAATCTCTTGGTGCCACGGTTCGGCCATAGAAAACCATCCTCTTCCGATTGTGATAATTCATGAGATTATGGAGAAAGAGAAGCAAAAGAAGTTTAAAAGGTATTGAATTGACTGCACATGAGAATTTGGATTGCTGCGCAGTCAAGAGAATCTGCTGATTATGTGTTTCTCCGTTCTTCTGATATTCGTAGGCTATTGACAAAAATCCTTCATTCATCTAGATAAACTCTCTCCAAATTCTAGCTCCTTTTGTGCTTATTGAACATACTCTCATACTTATTCTTAGAATCGGTCGATGTTACAGGAGACTAAGCATAGGCCCCCTATTTGTTCCCTTACGGATGAGTGGACTTCGCACCATGGCTAGAAGAGGGTGTTCGAACTGCTTCTTTGAGAACCCATTACTAAACTTTAGCAAATTCGTAATGCTTCGATTTTTTACTTAAAAGAAAGCAGCACTCTACTTTCTTTCTTCATGCGAAATCAATATATTGATCAATTGAATTGATTTGCTGGAGCCGTACGCTGGCAGCTGTTGGACATGATCTGATAAATGGGGTGTTAATGTGCAGTAATTCTCTTCCTATTGGACATGATCTGATAAATGGGGTGTTAATTTCGTTCTTTTTGTGGTAAACACTAAAGGATAGTAGAATTGCTTGCATATTTATGGATCTTCATGACAGAAGTAATTTATTTCATTTGCGATAAAACATCAAATACACACAAACGTCGTAGCAAACACCAGAATTCTGAACCCATTAAAGATGCCCACAAGACTTCATATGTGGTCACGCATAAGCAGTAGGGTTTTCCACCAGGTGAGCATCAACAGCCTTCACCATAGCAAAGATTCCTTGCTGCATATCATTGGCATCTTCCTCGGATAGTAAGCTGTCCCCGATTGATTCATATTCAATCTTCATCTTGGACAAGCATCCTCCTTCATTGGTTGATGTCAAACTAACCTCAACACTGTAGGACTTCACTTTGACACCAATAACACCGCCTTCAAGGGTAGAATACCTGACTATGTGATTCTCTTGGTCCATCACCTCCACACGATCCTTGACATAGCTATAGTCCTTGATAACTGCACAAAGTGAATCTTATTGTCAAAAACAAAATAGAGCAACTCCATCATGTACATGTACATGTACATGTATATGTATATGTATAGTTGTTTACTATGCATAATGAGTAATTAGGAATTGTAAGCTCAAACAAACCATCGGTGAAGTTGAACTTCTTGACGGATCCAACCCCGGCACCATCTCCTTCAAGTATATCAATGCTTGAGATGATTCCGGGCAGAAGTTTAGGGATGAGGTTATGGCCATCACAGAATGATGCTTTCCATAGCCTATCTGCTGGGACTGCAGAGGTGTACTCTGCCAAAATGGTTCCAGAAACCATGGTTGTTAAGTGAAGCAAAAGATTTAAAGATATCAGTGTAAATTAAGGAATTGGATGAGATGATGAGAAATTGGATGCAGATCAGTAGATTTATATAGGTTTGAGGGGACGATCAATTGGTGAACAGTTCATGCATCCAACTTTCCTTCGTTCACCAAATCAAAAAACAAAACAAAAACAAAACCTACCAACCCATGACCATCCCTTAATTAGTGGACTGGCGGGTTCTCAAAAAAAATTTCTAGTTGCTATTAATTTAATTAATTACCTTGATTTTGATTTATATAAATATTTATATATGACAACCTGCACCGTACCATGATCTGTGGCCAGCTCCAAGTCTGCGATTAATCACCTCCTCTTTTAGGGACGACCTATTCTTTAAGGGACGTGGGATCCTCGAAGCTGACTTTGTAAACTCACCTACTCCTACTCACTTCTTTATATATATACACTTTGAAAACTTCAAATGAATGCATGTGAAGATATAAATCTTTAAATTAAATAAGATGGGATCTAAATGAAAAATATGTTCCTCTTTACCAACTTTAAATGGTTTTAAATGATGATGACGTGAGAATTGCTCTAATAAAACCTAAAAAGTGGGCAACTCAATTAATCTCAATATTGCAACTATCAAGCAAAAAATGGTTTGGTTTTCGTGTATTCACACACAAAGGCTCATCAATAGGATCTTATTAAGGGTTCACTACACTCCCCTCAAGATCAAGAGGTTATAAATGAATTTAAAACATTTCAAAATCCTAACAAAACTCTATAAACACCCCCTCAAGATCAAGAATAGAGTTGAAAAAAAAAGGAAAAGAAAAAAAGAAAAAGGTAAGAAAAGATAAGAAAGAGTAGACAAATATCAATAAAAAAAATAAAGGATAGAGGTCTAAAAGCCTAAAGAAAAGTTTTCTTAAGTTTTGTTAAGTTTGTGAGAAGTAAAATTTTACAAATGAAAGCTAAAAGAGAATAATTGTTCTAGGTATACATTGCAGACCCAAAAAGAGATCCTTTATAGCTTGCTTTTGTTGTTTTTTTTTGTTGCTTTTGGCTTGCATTTATAGTTACAAGTATAGAAAAGAGGTTTGAAATGTTTTCCAAATGATGTTGCATTCACCTCTTTCTTGCTCTGATTTCTATTTAATGAAGTTTTTTAAAAGTTTTTTTTTTATATTTTTTATGTATTAAAGTTGTTGTTTAAGTTTTTTTTTTTTTTGATATATAAATGTTGTTTTAGTTTTGGTTTAGCTTAAGCTATACATGTTAAAGTAAGAGTGTTTATCCTTAGCCTGTTAAACTTATTCTTGCACAAAATGGGTTCAAGAAACCAATTTTGAATCCATGTTACATGAACATGTATGATGTTTTAGGTTGTTTGTTTTTGGATTGGTATCTCATGCTTGATTTTGATGTTTTTTTTTTGTTAGTTTTAGATTCAAACATGTTTATGTATAATATTGTGACTTGTTGGGATAAAAAAAACATGTTTTAGAGGCAAAAAATGCTCATTTTTGGGCTTGGCAATGGTTGCCTCATGACTGAGTTTTTTGTTGGGTTCTAAGCAATGTTCTTGGTGTTTTTGAAAAGAACTTTGCCTTAGATCCTTGATTTGAATCAATATTAATTCATTTATTTTTACAGAACCCTTTCTTATGCATGATTAACCAATAATCTAGTGATTATTTACACTAATAACACGTTTATAATGATTTTTAATCCTAGAGTTTTAGTTTTGAACCGAAACTCATTTTGGTCAAATCATGATGATTTAATGATAATCGAAGTGAATGAATTCTTAATTCTTGATCCATAAATGATTTACAACCTTTCTGTGCTTTTGATTTCATGAAATTTGGTTTGGATTTGAGTTTATGTTGCTGGGTTTGTTTCGGGTTTTCTTGGCGTTCATTTTTTGTGTATGATACGTTTCAGTCAAGATTTTTTGAGTTTTTGTGTTTTTTTAGGTGTTTAATTTGTTTTTTTGCTTTATTTTTGTTTTTGGGTTGTTTTTCGAGTCAAACCGGAATTTTTGGTTCAGTTTATGGTCAAACCAAAAATTTCAGGTCAACCCCAGTCGGGTTAGATAAAAAAAATAAAAAATATTTTCTTTTTTTTTCTTACATATGGCTAAAAATCCTAAAGTTATTTATGTATTTTTTTAATCTAAAATACTTTAACATGTTTTTAAAAAATATTGCATGGATTGCACAACAAATATGTAAATTTCCAAAGGATTTTGGCCTATATTTCAAAAATATCAAAAAAAATTTATTTTGTTTCTTTTAATACGCGAGATTATGAACTTATACATAAGTCATATTCCTAATATTAAATAACAAGACAATTTATTTTTTTTGTTGGCATTATAACAATTAGGTTTTTAATGTGATAACATAAAGACACCCTTACTGAGAATGATTTTTCTTAAATCTTAGACAGATCAACAATTAAAAAACATAACTTTTTCTTAATTTATATCAGACAAATAAACAATACAATTTACCTCATGTAAGATATATTAGGGGTGTTAATACCTTCTAGTTACAAAATCAGTCCTTTTTTTTTCCATACTCTAATTAAGGGCAGAGCCAGGAATTTTTCCTGCCCTGCGCTATTAAATAAATATATAAATTTTTGTTAAGATCAATTATTACCTCATGTACATGAATTTTTAAAGTTAAAAGTAAAGTTTTAATTCAAATACACTATCCAAAATATTAAAAAATAAATTTAAAAATACATAAAAATGAAGTGAAAGTAAAAATAAATTCATTATTGAAGTTATATCCTTCGATGTTTTGTGGAATACAATTCATCTATAATCAAATCTGAATCGATATTGTAACAACTCCTCAACCGGGATAAAATAAAAATCTTACGTCAACTAGAAAACAAAATAATTAAATTTTTTTCCCTCTCTCAATTCCTCCTTCCTTCACTTGATTCTTCCTTAGATTAGTGTTTTATAAGTTGGACTTTGTAAATTTACAAGGTTATTCTCTCACTTTTCTTATTTTTTTTTCCTTGAATTTCTTTTCCCTTACTTTTATCTCTTTCTCTCTCAACTTTTTGTTTTTTCTTTTCCTATTATGCTTCTGCCCAGTTGGCAACATATAAAAGGAAGAAAGAGCTGATTTGTTTTTATTTTTAATGGCAAATAACCATTTTATCCTTAATGAGTCGTTTTGCTTTTATTTGACGATCTTTTTTTTTGTTAGCACTACCAAGCCCCGTTCATCCTAAAATTTTAACCAAATTTTATTCAATATATTTTAAGATCCCTCGTAAAATTTAAGCTCAATCTGATGGTCAGATTGAAAAGTAGGCCCAATAACATAAAACTAGTCAAATTGTGATTTTTCATCAAATTTCTGAATTTCTCCAAAAATTCTTAAATTTTAACACAAGCTAAAACATCATATTAAAAGGCTCCACATAAATTTTTAGAATTTTTTAATAACTCAATCGAGAATTATAAATTTTTTTATACATAAAACTAGTAAAAAAATATTGATAAAATCTTAACCTGGGAGCCTACCTAAACCTTTAACATGCCTTCACCCCTGGTTGTAGTGCTATCAAATGGTGCATTTTGTGCACCTTGATAAGCTCAGGCTGTCATATAATATCGACTAGGTAATCGGTCTCCAGAGATCAAAACATACATGGTTTGGCGAGGTCCTAGCATGATGAGTGAGGTGGTAAAGGGCTTGAGATAGGAGACATCATCACCAACAATTGTGAACATATGGTTTGCTATGGCGAAGAAAGTAACTGAGTGGCTGCAACATTGATGACTCGGAAGAGGTTTGACTCATCAGAGTTTTTTTGAGTTTTTTTTTAATTATTATCCTACCTAGGCTACAGCCCAACGGAGCCTTGTGAAAGGCTCTGCTCCTGACTCTAATACTAGTTAGGGTTTTTAATGACTAAAATATTAGGTGGTGACTCTTATTTTTTTTTTCTACTGATAAAAGATATGAATTTATTATCCTTTCTACTCACATCATTCCTAACTATCCTGATCCGCAAAGATGATCATCGCAACATCATATACATGCTATACAAACTAATATACATAAGTTGTTCTTGCTCATCTTCCTTTGATCGCCGGCCATTTCCATGATATGATCTATCCACCCATAGGTTTGTGCTATAATAAATATTAACTATACGCATTTATTTTTATTGGAGCGGACAATTTTCTCAGTCGTTGTCCAACCAGCATGCAGAAATAAAAACAGATTAAAGCTCATTCAAGTTATGGAATGTGACCCCCCTTCCCATTCTTTGCTGAAGGGAAGTTGACAATTGTGCACTAATTTCGTTCTTTTTGTGGTAAACGCTCAAGGATAGTAGAATTGCTTGCATATTTATGGATCTTCATGACAGAAGTAATTTATTTCATTTGCGATAAAACATCAAATACACACAAACGTCGTAGCAAACACCAGAATTCTGAACCCATTAAAGATGCCCACAAGACTTCATATTTGGTCACGCATAAGCAGTAGGGTTTTCCACCAGGTGAGCATCAATAGCCTTCACCATAGCAAAGATTCCTTGCTGCATATCATTGGCATCTTCCTCGGATAGTAAGCTGTCCCCGATTGATTCATATTCAATCTTCATCTTGGACAAGCATCCTCCTTCACTGGTTGATGTCAAACTAATCTCAACACTGTAGGACTTCACTTTGACACCAATAACACCGCCTTCAAGGGTAGAATACTTGACTATGTGATTCTCTTGGTCCATCACCTCCACACGATCCTTGACATAGCTATAGTCCTTGATAACTGCACAAAGTGAATCTTATTGTCAAAAACAAAATAGAGCAACTCCCGCATGTACATGCATGTATGTATAGTTGTTTACTATGCATAATGAATAAGGAATTGTAAGTTCAAACAAACCATCGGTGAAGTTGAACTTCTTGACGGAGCCAACCGCAGCACCATCTCCTTCAAGTATATCAATGCTTGAGATGATTCCGGGCAGAAGTTTAGGGATGAGGTTATGGCCATCACAGAATGATGCTTTCCATAGCCTATCTGCTGGGACTGCAGAGGTGTGCTCTGCCAAAATGGTTCCAGAAACCATGGTTGTTAAGTGAAGCAAAAGATTTAAAGATATCAGTGTAAATTAAGGAATTGGATGAGATGATGAGAAATTTGATGCAGATCAGTAGATTTATATAGGTTTGAGGGGACAATCAATTGGTGAACAGTTCATGCATCCAACTTTCCTTCGTTTACCAAATAAAAAAACAAAACAAAACCTACCAACCCATGATCATCCCTTAATTAGTGAACTGGCGGGGTCTCACAATAATTTTCTACTTGCTATTAATTTAATTAATTACCTTGATTTTGATTTATATAAGTATTTATATATGACAACCTGCACCGTATCGTGATCAGTGGCCAGCTCCAATCCTGTTCTTTCAGGGACGACCCCTTCTTTAAGGGACTCGAAGTTGACTTCGTAAACTCACCTACTCCTACTCACTTCTTTAATATATATATATATATATATATATATCAACTAATTAAACTACGTTCATTAACTGTAAAATAATCATGTCTACCTTTCCGGCCAGCTTTGATCATTTTTGTTCCAATTGATGTGGGCTGGCTTTAATTTATTCCAGTTTATGTCTATGCATGCCTGGAAATATTCCATTCCAATTTGTTCCAATTGGTGTTTGTATTTCATAAAAAGAATTGAAAATATATGATTCGATAAATTGCATAATATACTGTTAACGCTACTTAAAAATTAAAACAAAAAATTAATCTTCATTTTAAAAAGCAAAGTATAGATACACATGTATTTTTTTTTATTTAATTGTGTGGCAATAATAATAGATATTCATAAGAAATATAATGAATATTTCAATTCAGGGAAAAGAATTTTTTTTGTCAAATTTTCTTTTAATATTTAAATTTTTTTATTTAAAAAACATATATTTTCTAATAACAATATGATTTATTGAATAAAAAATAAAGAAAATAAAAATAAAAATAAAAACTAGAAAAAATTTCTATTGATTTGAAACAAGAAGAAAAATGTATCTTTCTAATCAAAAATTTATTTTCTTATTAATGTTTTTTTCACAAAAACGTGTAATTTCTTAAGAAGTATCGTGTTTTTAAATTAAAACTTATTATTTTCTTTAAAAAAATTAGAAAAAATCATAAATAGATAATTTCCATGTGAAATATAAAAAATATATATATAATATAATAAAAATATATAATATTATTTAAAAAATATATCACAATTTAATAATTATTTAAATATTATTTAAATAATTTTTTTAAAGTCAATTCTATTATAAAATATAAAAAAGAAATTACAGTCATTTAAAAAATAATCATGAGCAACTAGGATTGAGATATTAGCCCGAAAGCTTGGCCCAATCCATAACTCCCAACGGTGCTTAGGCCTAAAAATCAAGGCACGCGCTCCTGGATTTAAATATTTTTCAAAAGGAGCAGATGACATAGAAAGCCTAGAGAAGAGGGATTAAATATGAAAAAGTAAAACTTTAGAGACGAAACATACTACTTACCATGTTATTAGTATTGTTGGGATATAGATTATTAGCTGAGCTATATAATTTTTATTTTTTCTTGATCTATTTAATTAGGATGTTAATTTTTAGTATGCTAGACATGAGGGAACAAGTGAAAATGAATATAGAGTTTATTTTTTGATGACACAATTAAGTGTTGATTTAAGTGCTAATCATGAGGTAAGTGTTGATTTAAGTCCTAAACCTGAGGTAAGTGTTGATTATATAAAAAACTTGTTGAATTTTATATCAAAACCAGGACATGAAATAAGGTTGTCGCAGAGAATTGTATCCTCTATGTATCTTTAAGGCAAACTGCAACTCGCTTTCTAGATTTTCAATAACAAAACTTGTTAAAATTATAGCTTCCGCATGCATAATTCAATATAAATTTATTAAAATTTATATATTTTATTTTTTACAAAATAAAATTATAAATTCAGATTCATAAATTCTCTTTTCTCATTAAATTCTCTATATGTTTTTCTTGTGATTTTCGTATTACTATCTTATCCCATATAGCTTCCGCATGCATCATAAATTGCCTGCCTTGATATGATTTTGAAGTTGATGGATAGCAACTTGTTAGCTTGACGGTAGATTTAGGAGTATAGTTTTGAAATCCGATCCAATTTGATATGTCGATTTGGAATTTGGCTGACTCGAGGCTGAAACTAGACTAGGTTTAAAAAATAGAGGAAGTTAAAACCCGGGGTGACCTAGCTGACCCAGCAAGACCGGGTCAAAAACCCGATTGCAACCCTATAACTTTTTTTTTTTACTAAAACAATATTGTTTTAAATTTTTTAAAAATAGAAACTGACTCGGCCAATCCGATAACCCGGTTAAAACCTGAAACTCAGGCTTTGAATCAGGTCAATGACCAGGCTGGGTTTAAAAACTCTGTCCAGGAGAGCATGACCAGTCCAAGGAAAAAACAGATGATGTGTGTGGGCACATTAAAGATGGAATATGCAAGACATGTAACGGGTAAAACAAAAACATGATTGTAAGCTAGTAAATGTATTTGTTAAAAAAAAGAATTCAATATCTAAAATAAAATATATGAACATTACATAAAATTAAATTTTAAAAAATAAACTAAGGGACGGGAACTGTGCATTGTGCATAGTTCCTTCAGATCCAAATCCATTGTTTATTGCACTCATATTTATGAAACTCGGCTGGTGGGTTGATCAATTATCAAGGATCTGGGTTCTTGAATTTCAAATTATAAAATCTCATGCTTGTAATTAACTTTATAAAAATTGTCTGTCTTGTTGAGTTAACTGAAATCCGAGTGACCCCATATAATTCAATTGAGATATAATTTTATTTTTTTATATTTTTTAATAAATACAAAAAATATAAAAACTAATATATAAACATTTAACCTCGCATATTTTTTTTTATAACTTATAACCATATAAATTATTTCTAACTTTGTTACACTTCACATTTGTGTTTTTTATAGTCTACATTTACATGCATTGTTTTTTAATTTTTTGATATGAAATAACTATATATGGCTACATTTATATGGATTGTTTGTAAATATTTTGATGTGAGATAACTATATATATAGCTACATCTATATGAATTATTTTTAAATTTTCAATGTATGATAACTATACTATACTTCACATTTCTTTTTCTATATAGCCTCCACATGTATTGTTTTTTAATTTTTTAAAGTGGGATAGCTATATATGATTATATTCATATGCATTGTTTCAAAAAATTTCCATGTGAATTATTAAAATCTCAAACATATTTTTTTTTATTTTTCAACATTGGTTCAGGTCAACCTGTGTGACTCGGGACCTAACTCTTTGGCTAAATCAATTTTTGATTGGATTTAATAACTATAATTACACTGCTCTCAAGTAAATAATGCTATTTTTTGTCATTAAACTTTATTTTTATATAAAATTTTATCCTTTAAAATTATATTAGTATAGTTTTACATGATGATATTTTCTTCACTTCGAACTCATTTACGCAAAGTGTATAAAATAAAAAACCTTCCTCTTCTTAGCAACTAACAACAAGCTATTCATTTTTTTTCTATCAAAAAATCATTTCAATCTAAAAATTAAATTATTAGGTGAAGTTCATGATATGATTTATATTATTTTTTGTAACATACCCCTCAAATAAAAACCCTTTGAACTTGAAATTTGTACAAATACATATTATTTTGTGCGTAATTTTTATCGAATAAATAAAAATAATAAGATTTGAATTTATAACCATTTGACCAGTAAAATTCTGATATCATGTTAAAAAATTATAACAACCTAAAAACTTAAATTATTAAATAAAATAAGCATACTATAATTTATATTATTCTATTAAATACTCCTTGTCTCCATCTTCACCAAACAGCAGTTCCGCTCTACGCCAGTAAAAGCTCTGCATGATAGCCTATCTCAGCGTCACCATACAGACCACGACCATTGTCTCCCTCATCCCTGCCGAAACATCCAACTGACCCATAGCCATTGTCAGCATCGATCTACACATAAAACCGCCACAGTCCCTCCTCCATCTTCTCCACGCATCAGCCACCCGACGACCATCAATAGACAACGACAACAGCAGCAGCAGCAGCAGCAGCCAAGAACTCGTGAAGAGAGAGAAAACCGATAGAGAAAGAAACTCAAAGTTTTCCTGGCATCTATCCCCCTCCTCGAGTGACGGTGAAATTCATTGTCAGTGTAGAATGGAAGAGGAGGAGCGAGCGAACTCGATTCAACAGGTTTAAGGATCTCATCCTTATCGGTGGGTGCAACCAATGCGCTGCTGTCTCCACACGTCTGTCCACTACCCCCGTGTCATTCTCATTTGCCACCTCTACCCAGTTCACTTTCGACAGCTTTTGGCCATCTCGAGTAGTTCATGAAGGTCATTTTCAAACCTTGAATTACTTTTTTAATTTTAAATAATTTTCAAAGTATTAGTTTTTTAAGCGTATTCATATTTGGAGTGCTGGTGTCCATGTCATGGCAACCCCAAAAATATAAAATCATAAGAAATTTAATCAATACCACGTACGTGATGATGAGATTGGGAGAATAAGTCACAACTGACTTATCCAAGGTGCAATTATTTGATCTCGGTGTAAATTTTATATGCGTCGACGACTTATATATATAACTTTTGTGTGCACTTGTTTTTGTATATACGATCGATGTTGATTTATTTAGTTGTATATTGATTGTTTTTGTTATTCATAAACTCTAGGATAAATGAATTATTATTAAGCGTTGTTCAAGAATGTTGATAAATAAGAGACAAAATTGCTTGGTATATGGTTGGACTTTAGTGTATCCAAATTATTTTTAAATGTCATATATATTTTTCTCTTTTTTGTAATCTTATTGCATAATTATTGTTTTTATTATGTAAAGTCAATATGAAATAAATAAACCATCATTGAGTATTGTTCAAGTACATGCAAGTGGATAATAAAAAAAAATTAAGACGCAACTCTTTATTTAAAAAAAAATAAATAAGTGATAATTCATTTGTTATTTGAATATGTATTTTTTTTTTGTTATGTTCAAGTGATATGTGTAAAATTATTTTAATTGATGTTATTTTTTAATTGTGACAAGATAATTTGGGTTAGATTAACATAATTTCATATAAGCTGATTGAGTGTGAGTGATATTTTTCTAATCCATTGTGATCATAATCAAGTTGAATAGATCAAATTCTAAATAATTATTTATATTCTTTTCAAGTCGAACACATGTATTTTAAAAATAAAGTTTAGGCTCTATAGTTATGGTCCGATTTTAAATCACTATTTTAGATTCATATACTATTTTAACATCAATAACAAGTTCACATATGTAAATTTAGGTAAATTCTCGACGTGGAAACACAATATGTATATTTTATTATTAAAAATAAATATAAAACAACTTGTTAATTTTTATGTTTTATTAAGCATAACCATCTTCTTATCTAAAACCTCTTAAAACTAATTATGAAACTTTGAAAGGAATTATTATTTTACAATATTTTTCTGAAACAATTTATTTTTATTTTTATTTTTATTTTCAAAACAACTGTGTTATTTTAAAAAAAAATTAATCAGTATGGTAAACCATCAAAGGAGAGCGTTCTATTTTAGTATGACCAGGTAAACAACAATGCGTTTGATTTTCCTTTGGTAAAAGTAAAGTGATCACGACACAATTATATAATAATAATAATAATAATAATAATAATAATAATAATTTATTATTGTTATTAAGATATTTTTCATTTTTATTTCAAATGAAAAATAATTTACTTTTTATAATTCAACAAACCATAGATTACGCAAAAGACTGATAAGTAAGGAGCTGATTTTTTTCTTGAGGACTAAATTGGTATAAAATTTAAAATTGGGGACTTGATTGCAATGAACCTTTTTTTCTCAAATGGTAAAGAATTAGTTTTAGAAAAATATCAAATATACCTTTTTGAGATATTATAGATTTTACATCTAAACTATTTTTATATTAATTTTATTTCTAGGAGACATAACCCAGGAGAAAAACGTAGAGAGGACGAGCAAACACAGGGAGGGAAACAACAGAACAAGGACAAAAAGAAAACCAGAGAAGAAAAACACGAAGACAGAAAATACATAGAAAGTTTAACTGACAGTACAGAGAGAATAGGGGAAGAAGGAGAAACGAAAAAACCCAAAAAAAGAGAATTCCAGTTTTTCTCCAGAGTTACAGCAACGACCTGCTGGGTCCAGCCCATCCAGTACAACTGGGCTGGACCAAGCCTAAAAAAGAGAGAACAGTGGAGGCCGGGCAGGCCTCAGGTCCAGTTGGCCCAATTTGTTTTGGGCCAAGGGCAAAATACACTATGTCTTATCTCTTTTGTTTCACCCGCCAGGCTTTTAAGGATATTAGAAAATTTCAAAAAACATTATAGATCTTTTTTAATTTATTTGTGGGCCCTTCATTTTTTTTTTATAATTTTACTGTATAATTTATCTGTAGATTTTTATTGTGAAATACAAATCTGAAATATAATATTTTTTTTCCTCTCCTAAAAAAAATAAGTGTGCTTTGATTTCAATTCTTTTTATTGGTTTATTCACTAGCACCAGAGTCAGAAATATCATGTTTTTTTTTTCTTTTCTTGCCTACATAATATTTATCAACGCTAGAGTTGAAAGTATATATAGTCAAATATTTACTTAAAAAAATTATAAACAGACCATTATAGCATAATCCAACAACTCTTAATAATGTAAGGCAAAACCAGCAATGTAACCTGTTTAATTAGATTGAATTGAATAAATTGGACAAATACATGGTAAGTTTTGAGGGTTTTTGGTTATCATTTCCATATACGAGTTAAAAAGAGATATTTGTGGGAAAGTGGATCTACATAATATCTAAGGAAATCAAATTAAAGAAATTAAAGGTATGCAATCAATAAAAATCCAGCAATACATTTATACTCTTTACAGTCATACAACCACACCCATCTATATATATAGCATGGCACCAAGAAGAGCCATTGGCATATTCAGTGCAAGAGAAATTGGCTGACAAAAGAAAAGGAAGCAAAAAAACTATGGAGAAATCTTCACTCAAACTGGCATTTTTAGTTGTGCTATTGACCATTGCAACTTGTTAGTCTTTCTCTCTCAAATGTAGCATTTGCTTCATTCTTAATTATTTTGTTTTATATATTTATTTTTTGTGATATATTAAGAATTAATTAATTAATTAATATTTTGAAAACTTGATTGTTAGGTTCACAATTGGCAGCAGCAAGAGGCCGAATAATTACATTCCGTTGTAATAAAGATGAAGATTGCAACACAGGCAATAGATGTTTCTTTTGTTCATCTTGCCGTTGTGGGTCTGATCACAAGTGCCATTGTAATGGTCAATCCTCTCTGGGGGACGCCATTGTTGCACACCAAAGAGCTCAAGTAGAAAACTAAACAATGAGTTGCTCGTTGGAGATGCTGATGCAAGTAATAAATGCTTGAAATAACAATAATATTATTAATAATAATAATATTCTTCATCATTAGTAATTTATTTCTATAATTGTTTGGTTGTATTTTTATATATATATATTTTTAATTGGTTGATTATAATAACACGTCCTATTAATAAAGTTTTTTATTTTTAACATGATATCAAAATAAGTAATTAATATTTTTCACCTTATCGGCATGCAGCACTATTGCCCATAGTTTTCCATCCATTAGTTGTTTTTAATCTTTATTTACTTTCTTTTGTTAACCCTTTTTTATTTTTGACATTTTCTTTCTATCATTACCATACATCTCTTACTAGAAAATTTATTTAGCAACCCTTTTTGTGTTTTTTTTTTCTTATCATCACCATGCATCCCTGTAAGAAAATCCTATTACTATATATCAACCGATATTTGATCAAGTTATTTAAACTTTAATCCTATAACTTAGCCTGGTTTTTTATTGTCCCGAGAATCACAATTTGAATATCATTTTTTTTATTATATCTTTTATGGCATTTCTCTGGTTTATAAAGTACTAGCTTCATGATATATTTTTCAAATTATAAACTCGAGTTAAATTTAGTGAACTGCTAAATTCATGACTCAAGACATGATATTGGGATCTATAAAAAAAAATAAAAAAACAACAAATATCAATTTTCAATGAACCAAATAATAATAGATGAAATAAAAAAATATTAAAAATAATTGATGCCAATCTCATCCAATTTTCAAAACTTGTGATACGGATCTTGAGGTTGGATCCCAGCATAAAAGGCAATATCAAAAAATAATAATGTCAAATTCCTAACCAACCAAAATAATTAGAGATAAAATTAAAAAAATAAATTCAACAAAAAAAGGGATAAAAAAGAAAAAATTATAGATTTGAAAAGAATAAGAACCAAATTTAATATAAAAAAATAAATCAAATTATAAATAATAAAATTAAAAAACAATTTCAATTAAAAAAATGATAAGTAGAATTGAACGGACTCCCACCGACTAGCTCACATGTGATTGCTCGTGCTTTCGGATGCAAAATGCAATGCCGGTGCCGGGCTCTGCCCTTGCGACTGCTCATTTCGAGCCGCTCATGCTAGGTCCTAGTTGTGACTCTCTTTAAAAAATTTATTTTTTTAATATTTTGAGGTGAATGCCGGCAAAAATCCAATCCACCTCCAGAAATAAATCCATCAATCTCCATAACCGACAGAAATGACACAGACCAAAACGTGTCCCGTTAGCAAATCATTGAACTTCTTGTGCGTGTCAATCTTCTAAGACCTTTTGCAACGTGTCACACCCATTTCTCATCAAAAATGGTTTTTTCTCACGAGGCATATGTATAATTTTACCTTATCAAAGTCGAGTTATGTTATTGATGTGCTATCTGTCAAACCTTTTAATTCCTTGAGAACTATAGCTTTTCAACATGGCTAAATATGGATTGATTGCCATCTTTGACGATTTCCTTCTTCCTTAAAAACAGTTTTGTTTTTGCTTTTTTGGGTGCTTAAAAGTGTGGAAACATTTATTTTTCAAAATGTTTTTTTTTAAATATATTAAAATAATATTTTTTTTATTTTTAAAAAATCATTTTTAATATCAACAAATCAAAATGATTTGAAAACATAAAAAAATTGATTTGAAGCAAAAAAAAATAATTTTTTAAAAAAACATTTTTGAAATATAAAAATAAACAGATTTCACATGATGCATCATAATTTGTATAATACTGAGTTTATTGTATTGGTTTGAAGCTGAAATGAAATACATTTAAAACAGCTTATGTAACATTAGTTTACCACTTTTGTTCAGTTATAATATCATCTTCATTAGTTATGAAGAAACGATGAAATAGGTGTTATAATGTCCACAGCCAAGTTTGAATATTCTTTTCAAATTGTGGATATGCTTTGATTAATAACAATTATGTTTTTAATACATTATTTGTATATTCTTATTGTTATGAAAAAATTGTAGCAATTATTACTGAATATTACAATATGAGAGAAACTAGAAAAAATACAAGATTTGACATGGTTCGGTAATGTTTCTATATCCACAGGAGCGATGAACTTTTATTTTTTACTATGGAAAAATAGGGTTACATAATATATATGTATTTATAGCAAATCTTAAATCGCGCAAGAAAATCTAGTTACCCAAGAAATCATAACCGTCCAAGGAGTATTATTAACTCTTTTTTTCTAATACTCTTTTATCGTACCGATCTACTTAAATTATTTTTCGCACATCAAATTATTTTTCCTAACCATCCAAGATTTAATGTCATTCTGCTCCGTTTTGACATCTACCTATGAGCTACAAACTACAATAATTTCCACCTTAATGAATATCCATCTTTTAGGAGAAAAGTAGGGAAACTCTACTTGGAAAAATAGGTTAGGATGTCTTCTATCTAGCATATGAAGACATTAATTAAATTTAAGTAATGCCTGAGCTTATTTGTGGTAACAAGCTTTGTCAACATGTCTCCAGTATTTTTAGAAGTGTAAACTTTTTTTAAATAATAGTTCATTAGAAGAAACCAATTCCCTGATCTTGTGAGACCTCACATATATGTGTTTGGTTCTTACATGATACACTTTGTTCTTTGCCAAGTAAATGACACTCTAACTATCACAATGCAACTGAACTCCACCTTGCTGAGTACTAAGCTCTTTGACCAAACCTGTAAGCCACAAAGTTTTCTTAGCAGCCTTAGTCACTGCCATATATTCTGACTTCGTAGTAGATGGTGCAACTAGAGATTGAACCATGGACTTCCAACAAATAGGCTCCCTACCAGAGTAAATACACAGCCTGTGGGAGACCTCTTGTAATCGAAGTCCCCTACATAGTCTGTATCTACATATCCCACAACTAACGGAATATCTTATTGTCTATTAAACATGATATTGTAATCTGTAATAGCCCTCAAGTATTTGAAGATCCACTTGATTGCATCTCAATATTGTTGTCCTAGATTTGAAAGAAATTTGCTCACCACACTGATTGTGTGTGCCAAATCTAGTCTTGTACAAACCATATCATTCATTAAACATTATATTACACTAGCATAAAGGACCTTTGACATGTCTTTCACTTCATCATTTATCTTCGGGCATTTTACAATAGATAATCTGAAATAATTCGGTAAAGGTGTGCTCATTGGTTTTGCATTGTCTATGCTGAACCTTTCCAACACTTTCTCAGCATGGCTACACTGAGATAACCATAATCTCCTAGTAGTTCTATCTTTGCAAATCTCCACCCAAGAATCTTCTCAACAGTACCCAAATCCTTCATGTCAAATTCTCAACTCAATAAAATCTTCAACTTGTTGACCTTACTCATACTCTTTGCAACAATTAATATATCATCCATATAAAGTAATAGATAAATGAAAGAATCATCATTAAGGCTCTTTACATAAACACAACAGTCATACGCATATCTTTCATAGCCGATCCTGATCATGTAGGAGTCAAATCATTTGTATCATTGCCTTGGAGATTGTTTCAGTTCATAAAGTAATTTCTCAATTTACAGACCAAATATTCATATCTAGGTTTACTAAACCCTTCTAGTTGTACCATGTAAATTTTCTCTTCCAAGTCACAATGGAGAAAATTTATCTTGACATCCATCTACTTTAACTGCATATCAAAATGTGCTACCAAGCTTAACACTACCCTGATGCAAACATGTCTGGCTACAAAAGGAAATATCTCATCATAGTCAACTCCTTTCTTCTGTGAGTAACATCTTGCTACTAAATGAGCCTTGAACTTCTCACCTTTCTTTTTTAATATTGTTTTTTTTCTTCTTTACACTCATTTGCATCCTATCACCCTCTTCCCCTCTAAAAGTTCAACCAACTCCCATGTCTAATTCTTACGCAGAGACTTTATTTTTTCTTTTATGCACCCATCTATTTACTTTTATCATGACTGTGTAATGCCTCCTGAAAAGTAGCAGGATCCCTGCTACTAGTAATAAGTGCATACAAATTCAAATATTCAAAATTATACCTAATGGGTGGCCTGATAATGTGTTTAGGCTTACCCAAAGCTATATTATCATGTTGTTGATATTCTGAACTAGAATTCCTTGAATTCTAAATGGTTTCTTCCTTAATATGAGTATCTAGCTTCACCTACACATCATAGTCATTGTTGCTGTAATTTTCTAGCACTTGTTTTTTTTATTCCTAAGTACACTATAACATAATTTTTTTCATCAAAAACCATATTTCTACTGATCACCACCTTGTTTGTTTTTGAATTCCAAAGCTTGAAACCTTTCACCCATTTCTAATACCCTAAAGATATAGTCTAAATTTCACATCAAGCTTTGACCTTTTATGTTTTAATTACTACTCTTTCTCTATGATTTTTTGGGATTTTTATCCTTAATTGAATAACAATCATTTTTCTAGTGTTAGTATAATTCATCTTTAATTTTTTTTACATATTTTCTATAGATTAAATATTTATTTTTATAATATTTTTAATATGTTTAACCTTGAATAATATTTTTTTCCTTTTATTTTATTCAATAAATTTTATGTATGTCAATCTCTATTATAAATTGATTTTCATAAACAGATTTATTAAACATAACCTAATAAATAACTCGTGTTAAGATATTAAATATCTTGATTTACATTGACATATTAAATTTTTCTAGTTATTATTTTTTTATCGTTAATAACTTTTTTTTCATTTATTTACACAATGGTTCATGGTTTGTTTAATTGAATATGTGCATAATTTTTTTGACTTATATTTATGATTTTTTTATCTAAAAAAACACGTTGAAAAATTCTACATGTTCAGGTTCATTATGTGTTGGTGTTTTAAATTTAATCCTTATTCTTATGATTTTTTTTTAACCCTTTTATAAATGTTTTATTGTTTTTAATTTTACTCCAAGTTGATAGTTCATTGTTTTCTCTTTTTTGTTTTTTAATAATTTTGGTCCTCATTTATTAGTTATATATATATATATATATATATTCTCATTTGATATTATTACCTTTTTTCCCCGTGTGATTTAAATAAATCCAACTAATTTAATTATTTGGGACTATAACACCAATTATTAAATTTATTTTTTAAAATAAAAATCCTTGAAGCATCTAAATATTTTATTAAAAAAATAATAGCGTAGATCTAGTTAATTAATAATAGACGTGGATACAAAATGAACCGCGTAAAATAGCGCTGATACGATGGGCCCAATCACAGGCCCAACGTTTCTCCTGTCTCTCCCTTCTCCCTCTTTCTTGCCCTCCAATCTTTAGGTCTCAAATTCAATACGTTGCCTCCTCGCCCTACACCTCCCAAAACACAAAAAGCCCCCTAAGTCGATGCGTTTCACCAAGGTCGGCAGGTAAACAAAAATCCATAAAGCTCCTCAAAAGGAGGAGAATCCATGAGAAAATGCTTGCATCAACAACAATCATCAACAGAGCTTCCATTTTTCACCTCCCGCACGTTAGCTTCATCAGCTAATCGTTTTGCTTCTCGATCGCTATGTCCAGGTTGGTTGATCCCCGCCCTCCTCTCTGAGCAAATTCGTTTTTAGATTTTGAGCTATTGATTTTGATTAATTTTAAATGAGTTTGTAATTCCATGTCTAGGATTTAGAAATTATAGGAAATTTATGATCTTTATATTTAATTTAGCTTTAGCTACAACTTTAAGCATCATGGGTGCTTGGTATATGGTATTTATTTGTATATTTCGTAGATATTATATATAGAGCCTAAAATATTGTTGTTTTACTTAAGGTCTTTTATTGAGTATGTAAGTTACACTTTTGTTTTACATTTTTAAGTATTTTAGATTTTATTATTGAAATATTTGATGTGAATTGCAGGTTTTTGACGATTGGAAATATTAAAAAAGTGGCACGGTTGATTTTCAGTAAACAGAAAAGTAGTAGTAATCAATTATTGGAAGTAAAAAAGTATGGGACAGTAGTTTCAGTTGGTTTGCATTTACCGCAATTTAGATATTACTCGCAATATAGCTTTCCGAGTAGAGGGTATTCGTCTTTTGCATTGTACAATGTTAAAGAGCAGTTTGGACGGAGGTGTTTTACAAGTTGTTATTCATCTACGAGTGATGTGGTGACACGCAATGCCCAGCTTGCTTGGAAAAGGCTATGCAGGAAAGGTTCTGCTAATGGCTGGAGTTTTCCTCGGATAAGTAGGATAGCTCAAGCAGTTAGCTTGGCTTTGACACGGTCTCATTTGGTGGTTCCCAGTGCTTTAGCATTGACATGTGGGCAGGTGGCATGGGCACAAAGAACGTTGGTGGAATCGGATTTTTATCCGAATTCTTTGTATATGCGTGCACAAGATGGGCATGCTTATGTCACGTTGTTAGTATCTGCTGTTGTAGATGCATTTGTGTTGTTAGTGAGAGCTATATATTTAGCAATTTTGTTCTCGCCCAGCATGATGATGGCTCCATTTGCTGATTCTTGTGGACCAGAGTTTAGGAAAATATGGCTTCATGTTGTTCATCGGACACTGGAGAAAGCAGGTCCAGCATTTATAAAATGGGGTCAATGGGCAGCTACCCGGCCAGATCTATTCCCTAGAGATTTATGCACCAAGCTTTCAGAGCTGCATTCCAAAGCTCCTGAACATAGTTTTGCCTACACGAAGAAAACTATTGAAAGAGCATTTGGTCGCAAGCTTTCTGAAATCTTTGAGGATTTTGAAGAAGTTCCTGTAGCATCTGGAAGTATTGCTCAAGTGCATCGGGCCTCTCTGAGATTTCGTTACCCTGGTAAAAAACAGACAAAGCCTACCATAGTTGCTGTAAAGGTTAGACATCCTGGTGTTGGTGAATCAATTAGAAGAGACTTTATGATAATAAACTTGGTTGCAAAGATATCAACATTTATTCCAACTTTGAATTGGCTGAGACTGGATGAGAGCCTGCAACAGTTTGGTGTTTTCATGATGTCTCAAGTGGATCTTGCAAGGGAAGCTGCGCAATTAAGCCGCTTTATATATAACTTCCGAAGGTGGAAAGATGTTTCTTTTCCCAAGCCTGTGTATCCACTTGTGCATCCTGCTGTTTTGGTGGAATCATATGAGCAAGGAGAAAGTGTCTCGCACTATGTAGATGACCTTGAAGGTCATAATCGAATTAAAAGTGCCCTTGCTCACATTGGAACTCATGCACTTCTGAAAATGCTTCTGGTAAAAAAAATTTGTACTTTGTTTAGGTGCCTCTGTCAATGTATTGTCTTGAAGTTCTCAATTATGAGTGGAAAATTGTTAAGGGTTTTTCATTTAGAGAATGGGGTATTTCTTATTTCAGGTGGACAACTTTATACATGCAGACATGCATCCTGGAAATATCCTTGTCCGGCTTTCTAAGAACAGTTCTTCTCGGAAACGGCTCTTTAAATCAAAGCCTCATGTCATTTTCCTCGATGTTGGCATGACTGCTGAACTTTCTCAGGGTGATCGCATTAATTTGATCAATTTTTTTAAAGCAGTAGCCACCCGGGATGGCCGCACTGCAGCAGAATCTGCACTAAGCTTGTCAAAGCGACAAAACTGCCCAAATCCAAAGGCCTTTATTGAAGTAAGATATGGGGTGCATAGTTATTTTCTCCTTTTCTGGGAATAATTGTGTTAAAAATGCAACGAGTTACCTTCTCTATCAGGATAGTTGAATTGTACATTGGTTTTAGGTTGTGGTGACAAATCAGAAGATGGTATATTATTTCTCTTGTTTTATTAATCGCTTTCCCATTGTAACTGGGTTAGGTGGTAAAACACGTGGGCTTGAAAGTTGAATCTCTCTAAGCGAAGAGTTATTGTGAATAGAAGAGAATAATAGTCTATTAAGGTTATTGGGAACTTTGCAGTGTTTTCAAATTTTAATCTGTTTAGTGAAGTGAAAGTTTTTAGTATGCATGCAATTTATTCCTCTGGGTTGTATTTTTTTGGAGAAAAAAAGGTGGACTAATTGTTTCATAACAGAGTTGTGAACATTTTGATATCCTTACCATGCTTCTTTTCATTTGGGGTTTTTGTATTAAAAATAACTTTGACTTTATATCTTAATTTGCAATACATAACTTCCTTTTCTAACAGGAAGTGGAAGAGTCCTTCACTTTCTGGGGTACTCCTGAAGGTGATCTAGTCCATCCTGCAGATTGCATGCAACAATTACTTGAGAAAGTCAGGCGTCATAGAGTTAATATTGATGGCAATGTTTGCACTGTCATGGTCACAACCTTGGTTCTTGAGGTAACCTAGTTCTTTCCTTTTACCTTAAGGCTTAATGTTTCATTACAAGGACAATAGCTTGGTTTCTTTGATGTTTTTAGCAACAGGGTAGGGACAAGAACTCTTAGGTAAAACATAAAGTGCTTTTTATGAGGAAAGACAAGATGTGGAGTAAAATGGCTTTCTGCATATACATGTTAATTATTTGGGAACTGAATTTATCCAAGACTTTTTTAAAAAGAAAAAAAAATCTAAGATGAATGGTGGAAATCTTTGGTCGGTTGAGATCAGGTTCAGATTTGTGGAACTTGGGAATTGACGAATACAATGTTTGAAAATTGGGTTCAGATTTGAATGGGTGATCATGGCTATTAACTTTTTCTTTGTTGGTTATACTGTATAGATTTGAATTGGGGTCAGATTTGCATTGTAAAATACAAGTGATCCTACTGCAAAATGTTTGATTTTTTCTTCACTCTTCTAATTTTTTATTTCCTGCTTTCCTTAAAGATTGTAGTTTTTGTTTACTGATGTCTGCAAAATGAAAGTAAATTTGATGTTTGCTAAAAGAGGCACAGAAGTAGCTACATAGTGATATTTTATGAAGTAGCTTGCTTACTGGCTATAAGGGGACCTATTCCATATATTAGTGCTTGTTATCATTAACAGGGGATGTAATTCAATATCATTTCTTTTGGTGGTTTTCCTTTAGGGCTGGCAACGGAAGCTAGATCCAGGATACAATGTGATGCAGACATTACAAACACTGCTTCTTCGAGCTGACTGGGCTAAGTCTCTTTCCTATACAATTGATGGGTTGATGGGCCCATAAGAAGGTTTTGTTTTTTTTCTTTTTACGTTACTGTTTCTGAAAAAACAATTTTGACAGTCCGAGGACTCGGAAATTATACCGGTTTTTAAGAAATAACAAAATTCAGTTTTTGTCCCCCCCCCCCCCCCCTGAAATCTCCTGCATTTCCATTTTTTCGGTGAAATTTTACCCTTCTGTATTCATTGTGTGCTGAATTTAACATATCATTTCTCAAAACTCGCAAAATGGTGATGAGGATGGGGCGGAGGAATGTAATAAAGTCTTGACATTCTATTGTATTCTTTCCTTTCCTTTTGTTTTTTATTTTATATTATTTTGTACATTTAGCTTTTTTCCTTCCCTCACGAGGAACTAAAACAAAACAGCAGTACAATCATAGGGTAGATCTCATGAACAATTATTTATTATTTCTGTTCATCACTTTCGTTTGTGTAATGGCCATGCTGCTCGAATTGGTTCTTGATCTCATTATGGCATTTTGATGGTGAATGTTGACATGGCAGGAGACAAGTTATATTGACCGTCTTCCTGGCAAAGGGCTTTTTATGGGTGGAACTTGTAGTGGCATGCATTTAACTGGTTGATGTCCATATTATAATCCATGGTTGCCTGGGCATTTCTTCAATCATAGAACATATCCGATTATAAAATTAACGGATCATGGTATCGGGTTTCTTGATAATGTTTACCCTCTCATTTCCTTATAATACTAATTTGCAGCAGCAAGTCGAATGCATGTAAGGCCCATTATCCTACTTGAGTTAAAAGAGAGTCCATCAAGGCGCACACACAGCATCAAACTGCCTCGCTTTTCCAATCTCTCTTCTCTTCATTGATGGCTCAGTTAGATTGTTTAAACAAGTTTCGTCAGAGTTTCAAGATACCTACATGTACTTATTCATGGTTCATCACTCCAACCAATCGCAATTTTTGCAAGAACATCAATAGCTTTTTTCAAGCAGATCGAGCCTGTTTGGCTCTGCGGTTGAACCTGTTTTTGACTGAATTTCAAATTTTTTTGTTTTGCTAAAATTGAGTGCAGTTTGTACTTTTTGGATCGTTTTGATGTGCTGATGTCAAAAATAATTTTTAAAAAATAAAAAAACATCATTGATATGTATTTCAGCACGAAAAGCTATTTGAAAAGCAACCACTACCACACTGTCAAATAGACTAGCAACATAGTCATTCAACCATGGTGGTACACAGCTTGTCAAGCATCATGTGTCGAACCTTGTGGATATGCGTGATGGGGACTAAAAATAATAAAAATATACATTGTGGAATATTGAATTTGTCATCTAATAATTTTAGGAAATTAAGGATTCTAAAAGTTAGCGTTGGCTCGAAAGATTCCCCAAAGGAAAAAAAATATCATTCTTAGTTAAACAAATAAAATAAATTGTTTAGTTAAAATAAATTGATTAAAACTAATATTGATTAAAACTGATATAAAATAAATTTTTACATGCAAAATAAATAAATAAAATACGTCTTCTTGAATGAAATTTTACAAAACTAATATTTAAAACATTAAAAAAAAATTATTTAGTTAAACAAATGATTTTTTATTCATCATCAAAGTAAAAAACACAAGTTAGCACAATACCAAATATTCTCCGGGGTGTGCAACAACCTCAGCTTCCCATGGCGTCCTTTTCCACTCCAATCCGACATGCTTCCTTCTTGCCCCTTCCATACTGTTTTTGCAAATTCTTTCCACCTAACAAAGAACCCCTCCCCTTTTTGAGAGGGAGAAAATTATAAACATCTTTAAAAAAGAAAACCAGAACATACCTTATTTCAGTGAATTGCACCATGGCCTTATTAGAGCAAATTAATAATATGGGCAATCCTGAAGGGTATAACTTAACTGGTCAAGTTTTGAGTTTGTTTTCTAGAGGTCACCGGTTCGAGTCTCACAAACCTCAGAGCCACTGGAGGCTTACATGGTCGTTAACTTCAGGGCCCATAAAATTAGTCGAAATACGTGTAAGCTGACCCGGACACTCACGTTAATAAAAAAATAAAAAAGTAACAATATGGGTGAGACTAGCGAGGGACAAAAATGCATAAGAGAAAAAGAAGGGTAGTCGATATCGATCTTTCTCTTCCCCTTCCCTACCCTTGTACATCTCTCTTATGCATCTTTGCCCCTTGCTGATCCCATCCATGAAAAGGGCACAAGCACTGGGACCAAGGAGCATGCACACCAGCAGTAGATCCTCCTCCTCGTTGCATGTCGAACTAGAAGGAGACGTTCCTTTAAATAGGAAGGAAATTGGTGCCCCATCCGCGTTCTTTTAGAAAAAGGCCAGCAGTGTGTTTGCCATGAAAGTTGAAGGAAAAGAGTAAGAATTAGGATATTAAAGATTATTTTAATAAAATAAAAATAAAAGAATGAAAAAACATTAATTTCCTCCTACGCCTATTAGGAATTTCCTCGCAAATTAACCGAGCAGACACGAGAAGCTACGCGTGAATTATATAATTTGCTAAACTTTCCCTAATTAATTCTATGAATTTTTGTCACATAGTTGGAGTTTTTGGAGGGAAAGATTAAAAAAAAAAGAGCCATGATGAAGTTAGAGAGAGAATGATTAAGTGTGAGTTTTGTAATGTGGTCTGTGGTGCTTTTAAAAAATATTTTTTAATTAAAAATATATTAAAATAATATTTTTATATATTTTTTTATTTTTAATGTATGTAGAATATTAAAATGATAATAAAAACTTAAAAATATAAGAATTTAATTAGAGTGAGAATTGAAAAAAATAACACCTCAAATTATAATGAGTTCCAGTTTTACAGAAAAATTAGAGTGAGAATTGAAAAAAATAAAGGATTGATGTCTAGATTTTTTCTTCAAAAAAAACAACAATGGAAATGATGAAACATTTGAAAGAAAAGAAAGTCCCCCGCCAGCAAGTCCGCTCACTCAACCACTCTTTCCTTTTCCCCTTCCTCGTTACATTTTACAAATGAAACCACAGGGAAATTACTAGAAGTCAAAGTCAAGGAGACATCGCCAATGCCGCACGAAAAACATCTTCTCTACACTAAAAAAAATATTCATTTTTGTTACGTTTAATTTTGTTTTTTATCTGACTTCCAACTTAGCATAAAACCATTTCAATTCAAAATCTTAAGTTGTTAGGTGAGGTTTTAAAAAATAATTTATATTATTCTCTAACACACATCTTTAAGTGAAAACTATTTGAACTTGAAATTTGCACATGCTCACATTACCTTGTGCTTAATTTTTATCAAATAAATTGGGATGGTGAGATTCGAATTCGTAACCGCTTGGTCATCAAGACTCTAATACTATGTCAAAGAATCATCTCAACCCAAAAGCTTAAGCTGTTAGGTAAGGCCACAAGATATAATTTATATTAGTTTCTAACAAATATAGACTACTCAAACAAAAAATACAATTTGGTCCAATAGTTTTCGACAATTATAATGGAGATCTTATTGTTTAAAGAATCTCATCATCAACTTTAATTGTTCATCTCACCTAATTAATTTGCATATCTTGCTATTAATTAGTAACAATATTTAACGGAAAGCTCATTTTCTAATTTTCCCAGAGGTTTTATGAATTTCTTTGAAATATTATTAAGTGTTTCTAAGTCCCGATGAAGTCATTTTGAAGTTTTGGATGTAAAATCAAGATGAGAGAAAAATATGATAAAGAAAGAAAAATATAAAGAAATGAGTGATTTTATTAATATCCTTATTTAGCAATTTTACTTCGAATTTACAAAGCTATAGACTGATATTGATGCTTTTCGGCTGCCGTGTTTGTTGGTAGCATACAATAGTTAGAGACGGCTCTGAAAATTCCTTCTAAACGGTTGAAGTAAAATCACTTCAAATCCCTTGTAAGAGGCAGCTGAAGGTTCCTAGCTGTGGAGCGTACGTTGACGGCTTCAAGTCTCTTGAAAAAGACAAGACTAAATCACCTAAAATCCCTTTTATTTATTTATTTATTCAAATTAAGATAAACTCTTAATTTTTAAAAATCTTAACTTAATTATTATAGATTATTTTCTAATAAAAAATATATCATTTTGTTGATTTACGGGGCATGAGACATGACATGTGTCTTTAAATAAGTGTTTAGAAACACGAAATTTATATATCTTAAGAGAATTAAGATTAATGTCGTGGAAAAGATAATAAGAAAAAACTACAATTAATTTATTTACGGTAAGGAAAACCGATATTGAAAAAGAAATAAATAAAAACAGTTAAGGACATCTTGAGGGAGTTGTTTTTTCTATAATATTCAGAGCTTAATTTTCTGAACAAGTTGCAAGCAATCTGTCTCCAAATCTGCAAGGATGAAGAAATCCTGTACTTTCTAAATAAAAAACAAACCCTGAACAATTTCTTTCTCCCTTTCCAGGTTCCTTCAAACCCACATATCCCACATAAACCCCCTTCATGACGGTGATTATTTGATGTGGGCGGCAACCGCAGCTGTCGTGGCGGTGATTATTTCCCGTCCTTTTCTTTTCTTTCATCTGCTCCTCTTACTGTGACGGTTTTTGATGGGTTTTAACGTTGGTCATGGAGATGTTGTAGATTCAAAATCTTCAAACTCGGTACCCATTCAAAATCTTCAAGTTGCCTTGATTTTTGGTGTTATTTATTAGATCTTGTTCTTTTAAAATTATTATTTTTAATTAAATTAATTAATCTCACCTTTAAATATTAAATTTATTTTATATTGACCTTTTTAGTTGAATTTAATAGTTTGAAGTTTTAAAGAATTCACTTAAGTTTAAAAGTTTCTTCGAGATTTGCTTGATTTGAACCTTTTATGAGCTTATTTTTTTTTTAATTTTATCAACAATGTTTGCCGGTATTTTTTTTTACTTTGTTCTGTTCATTAAATTTTTTTTATTTCATCTTTCATTGGTTTAATTCATGGATATTGACAATCAATTTTTTTTTCAGTTATTTTTTACGATGTTGAATAGTTAATTTTTTTTTAAAAAAAGAGACTTGTAAGCGTAGCTTTAAACACAATGTTCATATGCCCATGTCCTTGTGATAGCTAAACAGTGAACGTTCCAAAGAAAAGAAATGCATCCTGGTGGTTAAAGGAGCTCGAAAGCAATTATCATCTTTATTCTTTCTATAGCTACAAACCATAGCAAAGAGGCCTAGAGAAACATACCACCATCTGGAAAGATGTTGCTCCTTGGCCTCTACAGCATCTGCTTCCGGAACTTGCCTCCTCTCTCTCTCTTTTTCGCTGGTGTTTCCCTCTGTATCGTCTTTTAATCTCTGTCTCCTTTTTTCTCTCTATTCTTGTCTCCAGCCCCATTTAAAAATCAACTAGCCCCCCCGTGTCTCCTTTCTTGTTCCTCCTGTCTTTTTTATTTTCTTCCTCTTTAAGACCCAAGATCTTCTTGTTACCAAAACCTGGGAACAAAACTTTCTGGTCACCAAAGATTTACTGGTTTGACAGTTAGAGCTTGGGAGAAGATCCAGGCTGGGGCTGAGGAAATTGTCAAGAAATCCAACACTGATCCTAGCTTGAAGACACTACTGTTGTTTCTGGGAATTGCTGCTGAAGCTTGGTGAAGTTATTGTGATTCTTGGATATCCAAATACCGAGAAAAGAAAAAATGGGAAGACGAAAAGAAAATATTCTTGGAAATTGTTTTTTGATTTTTTTCTAATTTTTCAAAAAAATAGGGGGTCAAAATTAAATTATAATAATATGACCGCAGAAACCGTCTCAACGTTGTATAAAAAACCCGAAAGGATCAATCACTATTAAAAACAAATGGATTAATCATCATATACAGCCAAATGGATCTATCATATATACATGCTGTTGCAGTAAGGAGAAAAAAAATGCTAATCTTAATGAACACATGTACAAGCTGTTGCTGAAATGACCATGAATGCCAATCTTTGATCTGGAAAAATTGGTGTTTTGCACCATGAGATAAAATTACTTTTTAATGACCAAGGAGGAGGAATCTATCAAAATTTCTGGATGCAAAAAAACATGCTGATGCAGAAACCAAAATACCCTGCACAATCATCTAGAAATAACAGCAGAAGCTCAAATGCCACCATGTCAGATCCTTCCCTGCTATGATTATCTATCCATTTTTAGTCCTTGCAGTTAGTCGTTGAGATCCATGCTGGCCCTGGATCATGTAGCATGTATAAATTGCCTGGACAGGAAAGTCTTGCAACGCATGCTAACTAAAAACTCAACATCCATTTGAAGCAAATAACTAAGACTAGCTATAACATGTTCAGAATATATCCACAGAACATCATCACATATAATTCAGTATGTGTTAGAAGATACACTATCATGCTTACAAACACAGAAAACATGATTGGCACTCGTCAGTCAACATAAAAGTATATAGAAGATAAAAGCTCATCAATTTGGTTTTCTGGGAAGACTTTTGGTGTAAGATGCAGTACATCAGCTGTCCATCCGGAAGTTTTAAGAAAAGGGGTGGAAATAATTGCATGGGACAAAGATAGGAGCAAAACTGACACCCCGTGTTTTTATTGAGAATGGATCACCAGATTGGTTTGATTTGGAGAAAGCAGTGTTGGTTTGGCAGCACCTCTTTCTTTTTGTTTGCTGGTTATCTTTATTTGTTCTTTTTCAAGCCAGCCTTGGTGGGAAATTCTTTTGGCTGTATCTGGATTTGCTGCAGCTATGTTTTTCCAACTCCTTAATCTATGAGTAAGCCTCTTGTGGTTGGATTTGCTAAGTCCTAAGCAGATTAGTTGGCCTCTAAGCTGTTCCTAGGAACATTCTAGGCAACAATTTCCAAAGAGACACTGGATGCAGCGAAGATCCCAACCAGGACAAAGTTCTTTGGATGCCACAACAACATTTTCACGAAAACTCCTTCAATATATTACGTTGATCATTTTCTCTTAATGCATGTAGCTAATGTAGCTAGTGATTCTTTTTTTTTCTTTTTAAACTTCACTAGAAAATGAAAGCAGAGCCACTATGCCATAGTTAAAACCTTCCATTGTAGGTGTAAAGGGATTCAAATATAGGTCGATAATGACACCACTCACATGGAATATTTTGATTGCTTATCATATAGAAGTTTCATGATTCCGTAATTCTTGTCTGTCCCAAGAATTTTGATATCATGTCTCTATAAAAGGGTGTCCCACGTATTAGCAACAAACATAGCTATTCATGCAAATTCAGGCTCTTTTTCATTCTCGTAAACATATGTACAAGCTATGTTTCCCATTGTAGATGATGTTTGTTTTAAATATATAATGACACTGCATCTGATTCACACCATTGAAACTTGATAAATTTCATGCACCTTTAACACAGCAATCATGAAATGGTGTGGATATCTTGAATTCTTTCATGATCGCCAATCTGATAAAAGACAATAAAAAGACCTGAATTCATGTATTTCAATGAGGATTTACTCTGCGCATGTAAGCTCACGAATTTCTTTGACTGCTCTACTAATACTGTGCAATGCCATTTTCTTCACCTGGTTTTTGCAACAAAAGTAAAGCCATATTCATTACATGGACAAGTGTGGAGAAGAAACACGTCAACCTTCATGTGTAATTTACCTCTAAACTGTCTACTTTGGCTTTATGGTTCTCTGGAAGTTGTCGTAACTCATCAATCAGCTGGATGCATTCAGTAACATTTTCTGGTGAGAGGAAGTCCAAAACCACACTGACGCATGACTGCAATTAACATGGAAAGTCAAATGAATAAAATTAGTTAGCAATATTGCAAATGGAGTTTATGCAGATCCTGAGAAACAGAATCATAAATTTTTCACAATAAATCAATTTGAAAATGACAAAATCAAGCATGTTACAAGCTCTTTATCTCCCTTTCTCCTTTCCAGATTCCTAGTAAACAATGTCAGCTTAAAAGAATGTGGGAAAATTGGTAGAAGGTTGATGAGAAAGAAACCTTTAGGAAACTTTGACAAATATATTTGGAACTTTGGTAAAAAGAGCTTTAGATAGAGACGATTACAATGAATAAAAAAGCCAACAATGAGTTATCAAAGGATTCAAGAAAATCAGGGCAATGATTAAACAACATTTCTGAAAACTAATTCAATAGTGTTGCACATGTTACCTTAAGATTCCTAATTTGGTAAGGGCATCCAGCAGGAATAATCACTGCTTCTCCAACATGTTGCTCAAAACTCCAGGGTTCAATTTCTGGAAGCATCAGGCAAGGTGGAAATTTAAACATAGATGCAAATTAGTCATGGTTTAATAAAAAAGGGACAATAGATGGGTTACTTACTGAATTCCTCCTTAAGTCTCATTTTATGAGATGCATCAAGAAAGAAATTCTGATCAAGTATTGGATGAACCATCTGCAAGACAGAGACTAGTCAGCAATCGACTCCGACTTGCTAATAGAGGCTGAAATCTTATTCCGAACTTACATGCTTTTGTAAGCCATATGTGTAAGTGAACTCATTAAAGTGCCTTCTAAGGTATTCTGCAAGCTTGGGAACATCCTGTCTACGAAAGACATCCCATTGGGCACCACAAGACTCAGAGAGTTTTTTCATTCTGAAATTATTGGAGCTCTCGGAGTGCTTCCCATAAAACTTAAGATTATCTGATGTCCTTGAACTTTTAACAGGTCCAAAGAAAAATTTTGATACTTCAGTATCAGTATCAGTGTCAGAATCAGAATCTGAATCCCCATCATGAAACATTTCTCGATCTTTCAGACTCGAAGCATGAGCTTCATGTGTTGCAGCAGAGAACCAAGATATTCTAGCAACTTTCTTGTTTACTTGCATATCTTCTTTGAACATATCATGCAATTCCACTTCAATATTTTCCTCATTTAAAGTTGCTTCACTGCTCTCTTTATTCTGTTCCTTGTGCTTCGTCATCAACTTTCTTATGTAATTAAGCTGTTTTGTAGATACAGGGACATCAGTTGTATGTGCCAAAATATTAACCTGAAATTAGAAAGACAAAATGAATGGTGAAGACCTTCATGTCTTTTCAGAAACTCTCCAGAACAAGAGTATGCAGAAACCATTACAAAACATGCTAAATTGTGGGGCGAGAAGCAAGGGGCTGTGACAGCTAAAGGTTCAAGAGGTGCTAAATGAGAAGGAAGAATGCAAGTCACCGCATGTACCAATTCCAGAATAAAACTAATTACAGTAATCTTGGTCTTTCCTTGGCTAACCCACCTAGATGATAATACCAATAATTGACAGTGCTTCTCGAACTAAATATGAGCATAGGTGTTTTATTTTATTTTTGAAAAAAAGTTTACAAATAGGCATCAATGAGAAAAACACGCAATGCTAACATATTACTTGAACACTGTGACATACACACATTGCATAAAGAAGAATTCACGGAGATGGTTCATTTCAGATTTGGAAGCGTAACAGTTTCTGATGTTTGCTTCTCAATTTGTTGCATGCATTCTAAAATGATTTGAGCAGCAATTCTGTACTGTGCATACATCTTGCACATGTCGTGCCAATCAAGAAAAAAAATAGGAAAAGAAAATCACAAAGTAAATTGAAATTCAAGTTTATGGAAAAATCTAAAGAATAGAACTAGACATACCACATCATATGAATTATAACGCAATTTTGTCACAGAATCGGCCTGTGCAAGACTCTCACCACTTCCATATGATATATAGAGACAAGGACCCAGATCAGGCTTCAAGGTTTCCTGCGGCAACTCTGCAGCAATGTTTAGAACACCAGAGATGGGGTCCATGTATTCTGGAAGTGGTAGAGCCTGAAGGATGTCAGTGTAATGGGCAGGAAAATGTTCTTGGAATAAATTAGAAGAAAGCCAACCCTTCAATTTTAGCTTCTCATGCCATATGTTGCCATTTGTCAGACCCTTAAAAGACCCCATAAACATCTGTTTTACACCAATTTCTACCTGTCATACCATAGAAAAATAGTTGAGAAATAGAGTTGTGGTCTTGACTCAAAAAAAGGAGCAAAACACAGCAGGAAATCAGAATTGCAAATGCTCGCAATTGTGAAGAAGGAAAAAAGAGAAAGAAGAAAAGAAGATTAATGGAAAACACTCAGCTGTTCCCAGAAACATAGATCATATTTAGGTGAATGCAGTGCCGAGCTTAGAGTTCAAATCAGTTTCACTTTATTTCATGAAGTAAATAGAATGTACATGAACATTTTCCATTATTAGCAGTGTTTCAATCACAGTCAAATCAAGAGGAAGAACATTGGCATTTTGCAACTAGAAAAAGAAAATGTCCGTAAGGAGGATAAAGTAAAAGAGAAAGGTTTAATAACACCCAAAAAAAAAGAGGCTTGGATGCTAAATTCTGCTTGTTTGGAGTGGTTAGAAGCCAAACTCAAGAGAAAGCTAAAATACTCCGAGAAATATCCGAGATTCTGTAGCATCATCTAGGAATCTTCCATGGATAGAAGCTACATTTCTTAAGGTCCTGGCATCAAACTTTGGAAAATCAGAGAATTGGACAAGGGACCTTCCAACCACAAACAATGGATTGCTGTTTTCAACAAATATCATACCAGCACATTTCTATTCCTCTTAATTTTTTTACAACTCACAAACATATAGCACAGAGATTTCTTTTCATATCTGCATGTACATAACATTAAACACCCCAAATTCATAATTTAGCCAATTTTCAATTTTCAATTCCCACTCCAGAAAAATCAACAGGTAATGACCAAGTAATGTAGATGAGACTACTTCATCTTCTAATAACTCATATGTTCACCAGAAGTAGAAGAGTGCCTTGATATCATTTTAAAATATGCTGGTTTCATGGTACAAAATATTGACAATATCTAATAATCGACATTTAAGAAGGAAACATAAAAGGCACTTGAACAATCAAACTGCATATTGACACAGCACAGGGCTGAGAGAAAACACCAACCTCAAACCAGTCCAAACAATCTGTAGCTTGCCCATTTTGAGATCTGGCAGCATTATTCTTAAGATAATTGCAGAACATGACCATTGGATCCCAGCTCACATCAGATGTACTCTGAAGCACATTACGAACAATTACAGGTTGACCTCTGCCCCAGTGCTTCTGAAAGTGTTCAAGGTTATCACCACGAATATCCATAATGGTTGGATAATATAAAAGGTTATCGCTAGAATCTTCTCTTGCAGCTGCTTCTTGCAACTGCTCAATCCCATTTGTTTCACAATCCAACCCAACACATAATGAACAACTTGAGCAAACATCCAAGGTTTCTGGCAACTCGTAGCAGCCAACTAATTCTTCTGCACTCACTTCCAGCTCTTTGGTCCAACTTAAGGGGAATATGCAACTTAAATCAAGAAGGCTACCACCACAACCACCAAACTCTCTAGGGGGACAAGGTATACTTCCATTACAATGCGCAGCACCCTGACATGGTGAGAATGTAGAACCAAGAAATCTGCTGCCATAACTCAGCTTTGTGGCACAAAGTGATTTCATTTCTGAAAGTTGCTTGCCAGATATACAAGCTTTCCTTCCATTTGGGCATTTGCATAAAAGACCTTTAACACTTCCATGTAAGCTCCCATGAAAAATATCCTGACAACAACTTAAGCAAAGGCTATAGGAACAATCAGGGCAGGTCCTATGGAAATCCACTATGGAAGCCTTGCAATTATTGCTGATCCGGAAGTCAAATCACGCACCAGAGAGCAACAAAACAAATTTAAATAAGCTATGTTAAATAGTGGTAAATCATCATAACTTTTTCAGAGTCAGATTATATACCAACAACATTGCTTATTGCAGCTGATTTCAGCCTGCTGGATTTGAACTTCTGTGGGCTTCAGGCCTATTGCAGAGTGAGGGATATTAGAAAATGAACTTATATTGATATTGTACAATAAGCTATCATAACTGCAAGTTAATTGCAGAATGCCAACAAGCGTAACTGTGATGACTACCTTTTATTTTTGCTTCTATTTCTATCTCAATGCTCTGATCTTGATTTATTTGTTTCAGTATAGGAAGAAGCATACAGATTAAATAATGAAAATGCAGAACCTTGTCAACTTTACTTCTCTCCTTGGACAGGTCCTGAAACATAGTTTTTGCATATATTTAGAGACAACATGGTTCAGTAAGAAATATGAAAGCACTAGTTCGCTTGGCAAAATTAGAAGTCAGACCTTACATTCAATGTCCCTACATTGAATTGCTGAGCAGGCCTTACAGCTGCAAGTTCTACGACACACTGGACATTTCATCCTAACATCTTCTTGTGTCTCTAAATACCTAAATTCATTTCAAAAATAAAGAATCAAAAGTCAGAGTTTAATCCTAAAGACGGAGCACTAAGCTGAAATCAGAGAGACATGATGTGTGCTTATAGTTACTGTTTTGAGCACAAGCCAGAGATATATCTAGAAAACAGCTGGCCTACAGGATACAATTATTAATTAACAATCCACATATTATAATGAATGTTCTATACAAAAATGACAACTTTTATCACACAAGCTCCAAAGGGATAAGCCATCAGACACCCAACAAAGAATACAAGCCAATTTAAACAAATTAACATGGAGAAAACAACATACTGCTCTTTGATGCAACACAAGCAATAAAACTCTTTTCGACAACTCAAACACCTAATCAATGTCCTTGATCCACTCCTACACCAATGGCACTTCCTCTTCCCCTTCCTCAATCTCACTGCATCCCTCTTATTTGGCAAAACCTACAAAGACCAATCAATCGAAAACTCAAACACAAAACTTTCAAAACACAACTCGAATAGCAAACAAACAACAAAACCAACCTGTAATTTCCCAACTGGCATTGGCTCAATATTTTTAGACCTAAAACATCTTCTAGCAGTATTAACCCCATTGAAACCACCCCCTCCAACCTTAACGTCAACATGTGAACCAGAACAAGAACCCACATTGCCATTCCCAAAATTCTTGGCAGGTGATATTGCCATGAACCCATTTGGCAAATCTCTCATTAACTCTTCCCCTTCACCTTCTTCTTCACTATCACTGCCACTACAATCATTCACATTATCATTACCTTCACCATTATTAACACTCTCTTTCTCTGAAAACCCTTTCGTTTTCTTATTCTTTCTCTTCTCCATTTCTCTCTGTAAAACCATCCTTATCAAATCCAGCTGTAAATCTCCCCTCTTCAATTTCTTTCCTTTCTTCTTAAATTTCCCTAATTTGCCCTCTTTCAAAGAAACCCTACTTAGGGCTTCAAAATTAGAACTTGATGCTGATGATTTCTTGCTCTTCTTTCTCTGCAACTTCAAAGTCTCGGGCACTTTCCTCCTATACTGCCTATGGCGGCCCTGAAGGTGATGAATTTCACAGAGCTTCTTATCCTCCATCACCCGCCGGTTGCACCGCCATTGCCGGCCGTCTGTCCTCTTGCACCGGAGATGGTCCGGTAGCGGCTCCATTAAAAGAGAAAGTTTGGAAATTTTCCCGGAAAATCCTGATTTTCTCGGGAAAGTGACAGAAAGTTTGGATTTATTAGATAGAGTGAAGTGAGGGAATGAGAGTGAGAAGGGATTTTTTATCATGGGAGTGTGGGAGTGGCAAGTGGTGTAATTATGAAGAAAAGGATAGGAGGATTTTGGGATAAGGAAAAGGAAATCTTGAATTATGGTCACAAGAAAGAGAGAGATTGACAAGTAATGGACTCTGATAAATAGGTGTTGTCTTTTTGAACTGATTGTATTTATGTAAAACAATCTTTTCAAGGTGTTTTTTTTTTTCCTTACAACATAGGATATCTGCAGTGACTTTCTGTTTCTGTACTTGTTTCCTGCTTTTATTGTAGCGTTTCCCTATTTGTTTGCATGAAATTTTAGTTCATGGGATCTGGTTTTAGTCTATTTGTGCTATCTGAGGTTTCTTCAAGATTTTATCTTTGATGTAAGAATTGAGTGCGAGTTGCTAATGTTTCAGAATTTAACAGTTTCAGGATTCAGGTTTCTGTCATTGTGCAATGACATATAATTACGTGGGATTTAGTGATTTGATCTTAGTGTATAGTTGGATTCTGTGATTTGATCTTAGTTTATGCTTGTTCCTTTGAATATTTTTCGGAATTTGGCAATTTCAGAGTGGTTGGTTGGGTTCAGGTTTTTGAATTATTTATTGAGAAAGCAGGACAGCAGCTTTTGTAAGGAAATTTTGCTGCATTTGTTTTTTTTAAAAAAATTTTTTTATAGCAGTTGTGATATATAAATGAACATTGAGATTACTGTTAGAGAGGCGTAGTAATAGTAGTAGCATAACCTAGTTCAATTCCATGTAATGTGGGTCTTACCATATTCTAATAACCAAAAGGGATCTTTAGATGTTTCTTGTTGAGACATTAAACCTAAATTCCGACCAGTCATTGCATTTTGCAACTGTTAGAGACGCGTAGTAATAGTAGTAGCAGTTTGGCATGCCAACAGATAATAATGTGGTGGCATCATGTGGTGCGTTGCAGCCTCTGCCATGCTTGTGGAAGGCATACGCAGGTCTCGAAAAAATTAAAAAAAAAATGAACTAAACATACGTAGAGACTTGATTTGTCTGTAGCATGGGGCCCTTCGTATCCCTGATTCCAATGTTTCATGATGCTTTTATAAGTTTCTAACAATAACTAGATCAGTGGTGGTAGACTAGTTAGTGGTTCTTCTGTGAAGAAAAAAGAAATTGCTTGCAATTTCTCCAGCTTCTTAGGACTTTTCAATTGGGAATGAGCACAGCAAAGAAGAAGTTTATCTGATTTATGTGAAGTCATCATTATGGCAGCAAGAACACCATCAGCCCTGGAAAATTAGGCTTCGCGGCCAGCTACGTGAAGAGCCCTCAACAATAACATGGCCAACTATATACTTGACCCCACTATCAATCGGACAGTCCGACAGTGTTTATTGCCTTTGCGGCTCGCTGGACCCTTTGCTGTGTAGGGGCAGCCGGCAGGGAGTCCTGAGTTGATCTGCGTTCATTGGAAGGAATTTTTTTAAAGTATCATACATTTTTCAATTGGGTCTTCCCTTTAAATTCCTCCTTTTTTTAATGAAAAAACCTTAATTTTTCCTTTCAACGGCACTGTTTTATTGTTTAATCTACGCAGTTCAGATGAAAAGCATTAACACAGAGATTGGGGGGACTTAGCTGAGGAATGTATAATGCTTTGGAGATTCAATTAAGAAAATGTACAGTTTGGGGACCCGTCTGAGATCAGCACATAGTTTGGAGACTGATCTGAGATTTGCGCAAAAGAAAATGAAGAATGGTTATGCATTTTCTGGGAAATGAGGCTGTGAATCACTGTCATTGGTGTAAATATTCTTGGCTTCCCTCTCAGAAGTATTGCAGAAATAATCTGAATTTATAAGCCTGTAAATAGCATATTAGCACAAAAAATAAAGAACAGGGAATGCCTTTTTTTCTAGAATTTACCTTCTCATATACCAAGAACAGTCGCAAGGGCATGGACTCAACACGATTCTAGCCGACCATGCAAGCCACGCATAATGGTCGGTTCTCTAGGTTACACCTCTGTCATGGCAGTGTCCTTGAAAACGCAACAAAATTTCTCGGCAATCTCTTGATACACAATACAAAACCACCATGCCCGGAAGAGGGAAAAACATGGTTGAATGCAGCGCTGGTGAAATGATTCCACGCCATCGTGAGAAAATAGCTAAGTAAGCTAACAAGAGAATTTCATCAACGCTGCACTCAATGGTGTATAATTAGCCTCTCCCTCCCCAAGCTTACTTTCCATTGCAATGGATCTGGAAATCTTGATGCACATGTCTAAATAGTAACTAGACACGTAGAATGGAGTACAGTTACAATACACGTGTTAGTTTGTAGTACAGAGTTTTGATCCTACCTTGGTGTTCTCATGTTGGCTGGCGGCTCGGAGTACAAATAAATGACATGCAATTGCATGTGCACCACTGCTTTATTTGGACTCCATTTGTCACCTGTCACCCTCCATGTAGCATAATTATAGAATTAGGCTAGGTCTGATGGGTTAAATCGGAAAATTGGCAGCTTGAAACTTCACTTTGGTTAGATTTTAATTTAAATTGTAAAAACATTAATATTAACAAACTTGTTTGACGGTGCTGGACTCCATCCAAAATCAGTAAATTACGAAATTGGATAAAAAGAAAGAGACACAAAAAAAAAACAAAAAAAAAAAAAACCCTAAGCTAGTTTCAGGTGATGTTACAGACAAGTAATTTAGTTAATAAGAGGAGGTGTATTTCAGCGGAAAATTTATAGTATATATCATGAGATAAAGATAATTTAATAAAAAAATAAAAATAATAAAATTAATTTTTTAAAAAAAAACTAATGAATAATAAAATTAAAAAAATATCAATCTATGTTGATTTTTCAAACTCATGACCGGGTCATTAAACCACAAGCATCATACATGGGGATATAAATATAATGAAGCATAATTCATAGCAAATTAAACACTAAAGAATGAAGCATGAGGAAAAAACAACAATATAAAAGGGTCTAAAATATAAAAAATAGTAATTAAAAGAATGAAGGTAAAAATCAAAATAAAAAATAAATTAGATATCAATTAAGAATTTTTTATTAGAGGGTTAAGTTGGAAAGAAAAATAACTCCAACAAAAAGAAAAAAAAAATAAGGACCGAATTGAAAAATATAACACACCACAAACTTGGATTGAAAGATTAAATTGAAAACCAATAAATTTTTTATAAAAAAGTTAAGGAAAAATATAATAAATTAAAAAAATAAGGATCAAACTGGAAAAAAAAATAATACATTACAAATTGGAATTGAACTACTAAATTGAAAAGAAATAGAACTTCTACAAAAGAACTAAGGAAAAAACTAAGAAATTAAAAGAAAAATGACACAAAATTTTTATTAGAGGGTTAAGTTGAAAAGAAAAATAACTTCAACAAAAATAAAATAAAAAAATGAGGACCAAATTGAAAATAATAACACAAGATAAACTTGGATTGAATGGTGAAATTGAAAACCAATAAGGTTTTTATAAAATGGCCAAGGAAAAAAAATCTAAATAATAAGGAGAAAATTTTAAAAAATAATATATATAAATTTGAATTTAAGGTCTAAATTAAAAAGAAATAAAACTCTTACAAATGAACTATGGGTAAAAATTAGAAATCAAGAGAAAAATTACCAAAGTAGAAATATAAAAAACCAAGAAGACCAATATGCAGTTTATGAAGGAGGAGAAAGAAAAAAAAAAAAAAAGAAAGACTGACCGATGACAAACCACTCACCAGCCATTGACATGCACTATGCTTTAAGGAAGAGGACACAACGTTGCATCCAATGACACCAATCAAAGTGCGTAGATGTCTTCCATGTGCTGATACTTGTAACACAAGTGTCAATAACTTTTTAAAATTTAATATTAATTAATTTGGGTAAAAAAACCAACTTGGAAAGTCAAAAATAGTTTTGATCAAAAGCTTTTTTTTATATACTTTAAAGAGCATTTAAGTAATCTTACTGTTCATTCAAAACTAAAAAATCAAAACTACCCCTAGACACCAGGTATATTTTTCTGTCTCTAAGGATATTTTAGTATTTTTATTATTCATTAAAAAGCAAAAAAACCATGTTATTCTTATCAACCAAGCCAAATGTTATTTGATTTAGGAGAAAAATAGACGGATTACAACGGTGAAATAAATTTGGTGCTATGCTAAAGATATTATTTAAACCTTTTTTTTTTTTGTCTTTAAAGGTATTTTTGTATTTATATTATTCATTAAAAAGCCAAAAGACCTCATCACCCCCATCAACTAGATGAAATGTTATATAATTTAAGGATAAAATAATTATTTTACGTTGTTTTTGATATATTGGTTATTTTTGTTCTGACAAGATTTGCCTATTTGGTCCTTTTAGGTGGGCATAATATTGAGATTTTCATGCTATAACTCCTTGATGTTGAACTTTCGATAGGTATGTGACAAGTTAGATGCCTAATTTTCAAATGATGCTTGTCTTCTTCTTAAGTCGACTAATTTCCGTATATCAATAATGGAGTCTTTCAATTTGTTATTAAGAAGAGCCTAAACTATGCTATTAATTTATTATACCTAAAATAAATGATGACATTTTGTTGATTCTTGATCTTGTATAAAGACCTTGCTGAAGTATTTTCTTATGCAGGCTAGCTAACAGTATCATGGCTCCCATGGGTATGATCATTTCGACTGAGATTTATGCTTCTTGAAAGAAAATGAAAAACCTCGCAATCTCCAATTCAATTGTTAATAAATATATTACATTTAGGAATGGGAATGTCTGTCCAATGCAAAGAATTACATAAAATTAAACAATATCTACAATCGGCTTATCTTCTTCGAAAAACAATCTTACCCTTGGCATCTTCATGTACAATCCGCAAAATGTCATCAGGAGGAATGTGCCTCCAAATCTTAGGCTTCTGCAACTGATGGCCTATTCGGGCCAACTTATCGGCAGCTCTGTTTCCTTCCCTAAAAACATGAGTCACAACGCAATTTTGAAGCTCTGGCATTATCAAGTTTATGTGGCTAACTTGTCTTTGAGCTTCCTTGCATCTAACCTGTTTCCTTTTCACAATAATATCCACTAATGACTTGGAATCTCCTTCAAGCCATACGTTGCTCCAACCATTTTCTAACACCAACTCTAGGCCTCTTCGGAGCGCAGCTAATTCTGCGATGGTGCTGGTGGTTCCTCCTATGGATTCAGCATAACCGAGTAAGAATTCGGCCTCATGGTTCCTGAAGACACCTCCAATGCTGGCTTTGCCTGCCGTGCCTTTGCAAGAACCATCGAAGTTTAATTTAGTCCAACCTATCTGAGGTTTCTTCCATGACACCGGAATAGGTCGCCTGTGCAAATTCCTAATGAAACTACGAACTGGGCTTTGTAATATTCTTATTTGGCACCTCGAAATGTTAGTAAATGACAACATAGTTTATAACTTCAAGGAATTTATGAAAAGTTTAAACCTAACAATCTCCCAACAGAAGTGTTGAATCGAAACCAACGTTTGCATGGTTACTTGAACCTTGAATTTATGAAGTTGGCGTGGAGAGAAATCAAGGTAGAATATTCCAAATCCACAAGGACAAGGCACATTTTGAAAGCAATACTAATAGACAACGAAAATAGCCAGAGAGGTTTCTTCAACTATCAAACATGTTCTGTCAATGGAGTCTTTAAGAAGGGTTGAGTGCATGAATACTAGTTATATACAAAGAGGGTTTGCATTGCATGAGAAGAAAAGAGCGATTCCATGTTAACCGTCATCAATACACAGTTTTTATTCGTAGACAAAAACGAATCATCGCTTTATTTGTCTGCTGCTGCTAGTCCATCCAAGTATTTTGGGATGCCCGTCAGTTAGCTTAGGCTCACATTTGCTCAACATGGGGGGCCAAAAAGGGAAGTAAAAGGTGAAGTTTGACCTCTTAAGGAATTGGTCAGATGGAGTTGACTGCAATCATCATTTTTTGGGTACCAAGGATGATCAAACTATGGAAGAGGAGAGTGGTAAGGTTAGAGCCTAACTTGTTTTTACAAAATCAATGCGGATTACAAAAAGGTTACTAATTGTTTCCTTGTGCATTAGTTAAGTCACTCAAGCTTGAGCTTTAATAACAGCCAAGTAATGGATGGAATTATGTAATGTAGTTGTAACATATGATTACAGAATTGGCTGTTTGCCTGTTTAGAGTTCCTGAGAATGTATAGACATGAAACTTTAGAACTCCTTTTTACCTAAAGCCACAACCAATCAAGGGCTACCCCTGCAAAAACACCACATAATACACATAGCACCAGCAAATTACCCAAGGCATTTTGTTCAGGTCCCTGCAAGATAGAAAACAGGATATTATTATTACTACTGACAAAACTTATTTGCAGATTGATACATTAGTATGGCTGCATCAGATATGAACTTGCCTTGTAACCTTTGGGTGCTTCTGTAATAACACAGACTGTGAGATAGCCATTGGTTAATCCCAAGAAGGAAATTAGGAGGATCATCCATCCCTGATCACTGTACTTTGCCGTGAAGTAAAATGCTGGAATGAGAAGAAAACGAGAGAGTACTGCGATCATAAGGCCCTTTCTGGACTTCAGCTTCAGGAATTCCACAAGAGGAATGTATCTTGATATCAGATCGCATGCATTGAACATTGTAATCAGAACAAGTGCATACCTGAAAATTCATCATCAACATGAAAGTTAACAAGTAGAGGCCTTCATAGCATGGAAACACAAGAACTCTAGCTTGCTCAGAATTCGTACTGTGAATTTGATCTGACTGTTTAAATTTTCATGAACATTAATCTGGTGCTAACATGAATTCAAAAATGGACTTACCAATTGGTAAAAAACAACCGATCATTTTAAAGCTACATTTTTAAAAAAATGGCTCTCAAATAAAATAAATGCAGCTTAGACACAAATCGGGCACATACCATGAATGTAACTGGTGTGATCCAGTATCTTCATATATAAAGCCAGGAACTATTGATAATGTCAGCACAAATATAAGAATTAGGTCAACTGCATAGTCTATGTTCTCAAAGAATAATTCCTTGTTGCTCAACCTCTCATGGCGTTTCGCTTCATTTTCATCCTGTCAAAATGCCAAAACCAATAAGGTTGATGGATTCTCAAAGCTCCTTTCAGAGTAATGTATTTTGAGGTAAAATAAAGCTGCTATACCTCTTGGTTTATGTGTATGCCACCAGCTGCAAGGTCAGCTGAGACAGTGTTTGATCCTTCAGTGGATGCCTTCAGGCGGTAGTACTTCACTATTGGCAGTTTGGGGAAGAGAAATGCATATACCAGAATGCATAGAAACTCAAAGAAAATGGAGATCACTAAAAATAGTACTGCGAAAGATAGTAAGATAAGTAATGATCAATGGAGCAGTCAATCAAATGGTAGAAAACTGGTGGGGAAATTTGTGAAATCCAGAAGCATTTGGACAAATCATTATTTTTGTCTTAGCCAGTTCATTTTTAGGACTAAAGCAATTGAACTAACTAGACACACACTGAGAAAATTTGATCTTTTTGGGAAGCTAGGGCAGGCTAAAAGGGATCAAAATTTCCTGTGAAAATGGAAAAGAAACTTGTAATATAAAGCAAAAGGTTGTCATATATCAGCGAAGGAGAAGTCACATACTAACTCCTTTGCGAAGACCATTAGGGAATTTTTCAAATGCTGCTTTTGTTAGTAGTCTCAGAGCAGAGATTAGAAAACCTGATGCAGCTATACCAGCAAGGTAGGACTGTAGAAAATTAAACAACTGGTTTCAAGTCATCAGATTACATTGAAAATCTAAGGATGCATATGGAAATCAACTAACATTGAATGAAATGTGGAAAAAAGACTTACCTGAAGGAATTCAGGGCACATAAAAAATAGGTCTCCAACCATCCCACCTTGAAGGAGGGCATCTGCAACTCCGAAAGAACCTGCAATTGCACCTATACCAATGAAATTTCCAATTCCACCTTTACCTGATGAAGCTAAATCCAACTGTTTCAAAATGACAGTAATTTGGGAAACAAATTTGTTAGAAGCAATAATTAGTGAATTGAAAAAAACCAAAAGAGAATATCTGTGGTACGTACAAGTAGAAGCAACAACGAACTCAAAAAGAAAAGTACGAGGCCAGATAGGTTGCGCTTTCGAGTATCGATCTTGGACTCATAATATGTCAGTAAAGCCATAGATACAACAGCAAATGGCATGTAAATGAGAGTGAGCAGCCTCGCAGGATGGTATTTCTTCAAAAGATGGGAAAACACTGTCAAACAACTAGTCTTTGACTCATAAAAGTTCAATGCATCAGTTTACTTTAGCAATATGTAACATTTCAAGCAGAGAAATCGTACAATTTCGTAAACCAGAAAAAAGTTTAATGCATCAGTTATTGAGTCACACTAATCAATGTTTATCACTTGAACATGGAGAAGTTCCACTTCTTCTGTCAGTTCAGACAACCTATGCATTTTTAAATATAAAAACCAAAATCACAGGCAGCCAAACCAAACCATCTTCCATCCAAATTGAACTGAAAAGTAGCCTTTGAACTACCTACCGGGAACAATTTATAGTAGTAATCTTCGATTGTCAGCATGCAGTTCCATGCGACAAGTGTTGCAAGTCCAAGAGCCCAACAACATGCCATCCCTAAATACTTTCCCTGGTTATCAATAGGACATTAATGCTACAATTAATTGGAAGATCTTTCACATATCTGTTAATCAACTACCAATCAATGCTTGAACACAAACCTCGAGTCTTCTTGGAGCCTCACTTTGACTGGAACCTTCCATGGCTACTCCACCGAAAATAGTTAGTAAACGTGATGTGATGTTGTTTTTTTTCCAGCAGTTACAAACTGGTCGGTTGCTTTTCTAAGAACAACTACAACACCGAATATTTATAAACTTGAAGAAATAGTTGTAAGATGGCAAGGAGATTAACAAACCATTTTCTGCAATAAAGATTTTTCAAGATGAGCAGACAATGTGATCTTACCAATTTTTTACATGTATGAAAGAAGATATTCACATATATTAGGTAGAAGATTACAGGGCAAGATCAGTAAGCAAGTTGATCTTACCAATTTTCCAAACGTGGATGGACTAAGAAGCCGAAACGCCATAGTGAGTTTGGAGTTGAGGAAAAGAACAGGGTTATCTTTTACTTGAAAAGATTCTTGAAAGTTGAAAGGTCTGTATTGGTAGAACCATTGATGTCTGGAAGCTGGGGAATTTCAACCACAATTTAGAATAAGCCAGGAGAGTATCGTAGGAGTGACGTGCAATCAGTGATACAGAGTTGTGGGGGACCTTGACATGCTTTAAAGAAAAGTTTTTGTTATCTGTTAAGGATTCCTGCAAGATATGGCTATTATTTTGTGACTGTGTATGTACTCACTACATGATTGAGTATACTATTTAGGATACTTAGAACAGTTGTAAAAAAATATTAGTACAATAGCACAAGCAAAACAATATTTAGGAATTTAGCTCACTTGATTAAATCACAAATAATATTTTGCAACTTGACAATCGTATTTTTTATTTATGACTCGAGAGTCACAGATACTAATTGCAGCACTCGAAATGCAGATATAATCTGCAGCTCAACTAAAAAGCTCTCCTTATAGCAATTGTTCTACCATTAACTCTTTACCCAAAAAAACCATGATTTATAAAATTAAATAACCACTTTTCCAACATTAAAACACAATTCAAATAAGCAGCACATAACATCTTTAATTATAAGTAATAAAATAAAACCGACAATTAACATAATATTTTATTAAAACTAAACTAAGTATATATCTATTCATAATTCTCATATCATATAATAACATGTAACTATTTCTCCTAACTTATAAAAGGATTTGGAACACTCGTGGATAGGTCTGCAGCACCACCCTAACTCGTCCAACTTGAGAATGAGTTTGTAATATCCATTTAGGTGCCCACAGACCCAGATGTGTCCGCCGTCTTCCTCTGTCTCCTCCCCCACAGACGCCGTCCCCTTCCTCAGCCGCCAGATCTGCTGTTTGAAGAAGGAAACAACAACAAACCAGACCCGACAATGCATCTGGACAAAAAGAAAACTTAGAATCAACTATTGTTTGTGCGTTTTTCTCTTGTTGCAGGTGGCAGTGTTCTTCACCGCCGGCAGGGAAGGGAAGAGGGGAGGAAACCGTTCCAGATCCCCCTATTTGCTTGGACTTTCTCTGCGGCGGCGATTGGGTTCACGCGCCGCCAGTGGCGGCCGTTCATGGAGAAGACGCGCCGCCACTGTTCCCGCCGTCCAAGGGTTTCTCAGCATTGCTCCTCAGTCCTAGAAGCTGCAATGATGTCCCCAGCACTGTTCTGAATATTTTTTTGGGGTTTATTTTGTAAATTTTAAATTTTTTAATGTAATGTTTGTTTTATTT